>NC_083401.1:24798051-26048051 GCF_020745735.1 Hemiscyllium ocellatum
GTTCAGTTCATAAAGAGATGGATGGATGCAATGAACCTCGGTTTATTTAACCTTTCTGACAGTGCAGCCATTACTTTTCTGCCTCATTAGAGGGGAGAGTGCACACATTAGATGAATGAAGGAATGCCATGGGCATTTTGTATTCCACACTGAATCGCATATTCCTGTGACTCATGAGTAGAGATCTTTTTCTGTAATTCACAGTGACTCTCAGGAACGTATTGCCATAAGCTCTCCTCACTGTAAATGAACTCTTTTACATGTGAGTCATATTATTATAGGTATGAGGGAGCAGAGGATGTCTGCAGTCAAGAGTTTGTCTAATACTATCAGCCCTGACAGCCCCTGAAGAAACTCTGAAGAAGGGTCAAACTGGTCTGAAATCATTAAGTCTGTTTCTCTCTCCAGAAATGCTGCCAGCACTGTTACATTTTCCCAGCACTTTCTGTTTTTATTATAAGATTTCCAGCAGTAAGTGCAGTGAGGCATTTTGTTTTCAGTCATGATGGTAAGTATTTAGCTGCTCTATCTGTCTCTTATTTAGCTTGTATTTGACCTTATGTTACAATATAAGCAGTTGTGAAATGAGACAACATCCCCGGCTTGTAACTGGATGGAGCTGTGCAGGAGATGATCCCTAGTGAAGACGTCATTGCGGGGACCATGTGGGATACCAAGATCATTGCCCTCTACAAGAACAAGGGTGAGACAAGTTACTGCAACAAGTACAGAGGCATCTTTCTCTTCAACACTGATGGCAAAGCCGTTGCTTGGGTCATCTTGACTCACCCACAGAAACTGGCAGAACGTGTATACCCAGAGTCACACTGCGGCTTCTGAGCGAAAAGGTCAACAGTAAACATGATCTTCTCCCTTGGCCAACTGCAGGAGAAGTGCAGAGAACAGAACATGCTCCTGTATGTTGTTTTCATCGACCTCACCAAGGCGTTTGACCTGGTCAGCAGAAACCGTCTTTGCAAGGTTCTGCTGAAGAGCGGCAGTCCCCACTGAAACTGCTGAGCATGGTAGAGTCCTTCAAAATAAGGCTGAGTCCTCGCTCCCACACTCTTTGGGATTTTCTTTTTTGTTTTGCTGTGCTTCTGAAACATGCCTTTGGCACTGCAACAGAGGGGAGTTACTTACCCACTAGATCAGTTGGCAGGCTCTTCAACCTGGCCCACCTCAGACCCAAGACAAAAGTACACGTGGCACTCATCAGGGACATCCTGTTTGCTGATGATGCTGCAGTTGTAACACACACCCAGCAGGAACTCCAGTCACTGCTAGATTGCCTCTCCCATGCTTGCGAGGATTTCGAGCTGACGATCAGTCTGAAGAAGACGAGCATCCTGGGACAGGACACCAAGGCACCGCCAGTCATCACCATCAATGATTCCGAACTCAATGTTGTCTATCAGTTTATGTACCTTGGCTCTACCATCTCTGACAACCTCTCCTTGGACACAGAGATCGATAAGAGAATCAGGAAAGCAGCCTCAACACTTGCTTGCCTCACGACTCGACTACGGGTGAATCCCAAGCTGACAGTGAAGACAAAAATGTCAGTCTACAATGCCTGCGTCATAAACACACTCCTGTACGGTAGTGAAACATTGATGACATATGCCAGCTAGGAGAGAACATAGAACATTACAACGCAGTACAGGCCCTTCAGCCCTCAATGTTGCGCCGACCTGTCATACTGATCTGAAGCCCACCTAACCTACACTATTCCATGTACGTCCATATGTTTGTCCAATGATGACTTAAATGTACTTAAAGTAGGCAAATCTACTACTGTTGCAGGCAAAGTATTCCATACCCTTACTACTCTCTGATTAAAGAAACTACCTCTTGACATCTGTCCTGTATCTATCACCCCTCAATTTAAAGCTATGTCTCCTCATACTAGCCATCACCATTTGAGGAAAAAGGCTCTCACTGACCAACCTATCTAACCCTCTGATTATTTTATACGTCCCAATTAAGTCACCTCTCAACTTTCTTCTCTCCAGTGAAAACAGCCTCAAGCCCCTCAGCCTTTCCTCATAAGACCTTCCCTCCATACCCGGCAACATCGTTGTAAATCTTCTCTGAATCCTTTCCAGAGCTTCCACATCCTTTATATAATGCGGTGACCAGAACTATACACAATACTCCAAGTGTGGCCGCACCAGGGTTTTGTACAGCTGCAGCGTGACCTCATGGCTCCAAAACTCAAATCCTCTCCCAATAAAATCTAACACACCGTATGCCTTCTTAACGACCCTATCAACCTGGCTGGCAACTTTCAAGGATCTATGTACCTAGATTCCAATATCTGTCTGCTCATCTACACTACCAAGAATCTTAACTCTTGCCAATTGGTGTTTTATTGTTTTAATTATTAAACAAACAGACTTGGTAAACCCTAAATGAGCAACAGCCCCTGCACTGAGATAATGTTTTTCTCGGTATACACGGAGAGGATGTGGGCAGATGTGGGGGATATTTGCAATGATCAATAATAATGATCTTTATCAGTCAGTCAGCCAGAGTTTGGAGCTACAACCCACTCTCTCCATATCTCTCCCAATAATGCAGTTTAAAGAAGCACCTACTTATTGTTAAAATATTAGGATTCCTCATTTCCTCAGTTGAATCTAAAATCTTGCTTGAAGATGTTCCATGACTGCCAGCAACTGACTTTAACACAGAAATTCAAAGGAACTGTGAGGACTCAATCCATTTTTATCATCTGAGATGTTCAACTCTGAAGAAGAGTCATACTGGACTTGAAACATTAACTTTACTTCTCCACAGATGCCGCCTGAACAGATAACTTTCTTCAATGCATTCTGTTTTCATCTGCAGTGTGTTGCTGTTATTTCTGTGGGACTGTGAGTTATGAGAAGGGTGCAGAAAGTCTCCACAATGATCAAGACAAGTTGAGTGTGTGGACAAAGACATGGCAGATGTAGCATAATGTGGATTATTGTTGAAAACAGAAAGGATGAATTTATTTTGTAAATAAAATGTACAACAACTAGTTAAAGTAGACAGTGAGGTGCAACAAGCAATTAGGAAGGCAAATGGTATGTCGGCCTTTATTGCAAAAAGATTTGTGTTCAAACTAGGGATGTTTTACTACAATATACAGGGCCTTGCTAAGACCACGTCTGAAGTACTTTGTATGTAATTTTAGTCACACTGCCTAAGAGAGAACATACTTGTCATAGCGGGAGTGCAATGGAGGGCTAGTAGGCTGATATCAGGAACAGTAGAACAGATGGCAGAGATGAGGAGAGAGAGGTTTAAAAGGATGAGGGAGGACCTGATTGAAATGTACAAAATTCAAACAGGGCTGGGCAGTCTAGATGGACAGAAGATGTTTCCCTTTGGGGAGTCTAGAATAATGAGTCACGGTCTAAGGATACAGGGTAGACCATTTCGGAATGAGATGGCTAAGTGTATAAGATGCATAGGATGGACACAATCGAAATGTGGAGCTTATTCAAGGAACAGCTACTGCGAGTCCTTGGTAAGTATGTACTGGTCAGATAGGGAAGAAATTGTCGAGCGTGGGAGCCGTGGTTTATAAAGGAAGTTGAATCTCTCTTCAAAAGAAGAAGAAGGCTTATGTTAGGATGAGATGTGACGGCTCAGCTTAAGAGTTACAAGTTAGCCAGGAAAGATCTAAAGTGAGAGCTAAGAAGAGCCAGGAGGGGAAATGAGAAGTCATTGGTGGATAGAATCAAGGAAAAGCCGAAGACTATCTATAGGTATATCAGGAATAAAAGAATGACGAGAGTAAGATTAGGACCAATCAAGCATAGTAGTGGGAAGTCGTGTGTGGGGTCAGAGGAGATAGAGGAAGTGCTTAGCTAATACCTTTCATCAGTATTCACACTAGAAAAAGATATTGAGGTCAAAGAGAATACTGAGATGCAGGCTACTAGACTAGATGGGATTGAGATTAAAGTGGCGCTGGGAAAGAACAGCAAGTCAGGCAGCATCCAAGGAGCAGGAAAATCGACGTTTTGAGCAAAAGCCCTTCGCCAGGAATAGAGGCAGAAAGCCTCCAGAGTGGAGACAAATGGGGGGGAGGTGTGCTAGGCTGGGGTGGGGGAGGGTTGCTGGGAGAAAGTAGTAATGGGTGAATGGGGTGGGGATGAAGGTGATAGGTCAGAGAGGGAAAGGTGAAGTGGATAGGTGGGAAGGGAGATTGGCAGGTAGGACAGGTCATGAGGGCAGTATTGAGCTGGAAGGTTGGAACTGGGGTAAGGTGGGGGGGAGGGGAAATGAGGAAACTGGTGAAGTCTACGTTGATGCCCTGGAGTTGAAGTGTTCTGAGGTGAAAGATGAGGCGTTCATCCTCCAAGTGTCGGGTGGTGAGGGAGCAGCGGTAAAGGAGGCCCAGGACCTCCATGTCCTTGGCAGAGTGGGAGGGGAGTTGAAATGTTGGGCCATGGGGTGGTGGGGTTGATTGGTGCGGGTGTCCCGGAGATGTTCCCTGAAGCACTCTGCGAGGAGGCGTCCATCTCCCCACTGTAGAGGAGACCACATTGGGAACAACGGATACAATAGATTACATTGGTGGATGTGCAGGTGAAACTTTGATGGATGTGGAAGGCTCCTTTGGGGCCTTGGATGGGGGTGAGGGAGCAGGTGTGGGTGCAGGTTTTACAATTCCTGCGGTGGCAGGGGAAGGTGCCAGGATGGGAAGGTGGGTTGTTGGGTGGGGGCGTGGACCTGACCAGGTAGTCACGGAAGGAATGGTCTTAGTGGAAAGCGGAAAGGGGTGGGGAGGGAAATATATCCCTGGTGGTGGGGTCTTTTTGGAGGTGGCGGAAATGTCTGCAGATGATACGGTTGATGTGAAGGTTGGGAGAGTGGAAAGTGAGAACCGGGGGGGGTTCTGTCATTACGGTTGGAGGAGTGGGGTTTGGAGGGCATTGGAGGGCATCTTCAACCATGTGAGAAGGGAAATTACGATCTCTAAAGAAGGAAGCCATCTGGTGTGTTCTGTGGTGGAACTGGTCCTCCTGGGAGCAGATACGGCAGAGGCGGAGGTATTGGGAATACGGGATGGCACTTTTGCAGGAGGTAGGGTAGGAAGAGGTGTAGTCCAGGTAGCTGTGGGAGTTGGTGGATTTTGACTAGAGGGAATTGAGGTACACAAGGAGGAGGTGTAACAATTCTGTAAAAATAGATAAATCCCGGATGGACTACACCTCTTCCTACCCTACCTCCTGCAAAAGTGCCATCCCGTATTCCCAATACCTCCGCCTCTGCCGTATCTGCTCCCAGGAGGATCAGTTCCACCACAGAACACACCAGATGGCCTCCTTCTTTAGAGATCGTAATTTCCCTTCTCACATGGTTGAAGATGCCCTCCAATGCCCTCCAAACCCCACTCCTCCAACCGTAATGACAGAACCCCCCCCGGTTCTCACTTTCCACCCTCCCAACCTTCACATCAACCGTATCATCTGCAGACATTTCCGCCACCTCCAAAAAGACCCCACCACCAGGGATATATTTCCCTCCCCACCGGATGGGATTTATTCTAGGATTCTCTGGGAAGCCAGGGAAGCTTTGATCTTTATGTTGTCAATGTCGACAGGAATAGTGCCAGAAGACTGGAGGATAGCAAATGTTGTTCCCTTGTTCAAGAAGGAGAATAGAGACAACCCTCGTAATTATAGACCCGTGAGCTTTACTTTAATTATGGGTAAAGTGTTGGAAAGGTATATAAAAGATAGAATTTATAATCATCTGGAGTGGAATAAGTTGATTCAGAATAGTCAACACACTTTTGTGGAGGAGAAAGTGAGGTCTGCAGATTCTGGAGATCAGAGCTGAAAATGTGTTGCTGGAAAAGTGCAGCAGGTCAGGCAGCATCCAAGGAGCAGGAGATTCAACGTTTTGGGCATAAGCCCTTCTTCAGGAAGGGCTTATGCCCGAAATGTCGAATCTCTTGCTCCTTGGATGCTGCCTGATCTGCTGCGCTTTTCCAGCAACACATTTTCAACACTTTTGTGGAGGGTAGGTCATGCCTCATAAACCTTATTGAGTTCTTTGAGAAGGTGACCAAACAGGTGGATGAGAGTAAAGCAGTTATTTGGTGTATCTGGATTTCAGTAAAGTGTTTGATAAGGTTCCCCATGGTAGGTTTTTGCACAAAATATGGAGGTATGGGTGGCATGGTGGCACAGTGGTTAGCACTGCTGCCTCACAGCGCCAGGGACCTGGGTTCGATCCCCACCTCAGGCGACTGACCGTGTGGAGTTTGCACGTTCTCCCCGTGTCTGCGTGGGTTTCCTCCGGGTGCTCCGGTTTCCTCCCACAGTCCAAAGATGTGCGGGTCAGGTGAATTGGCCACGCTAAATTGCCCGTAGTGTTAGGTAAGGGGTATATGTAGGGGTATGGGTGGGTTGCGCTTCGGCGGGTCGGTGTGGACTTGTTGGGCCGAAGGGCCTGTTTCCACACTGTAAGTAATCTAATATAGGATTGAGGGTGATTTTAGTGGTTTGGATCAGAAATTGGCTAGCTGAAGGAAGACGGAAGTAGTGGTTGATGGGAAATATTCATCCTGGAGTTCAGTTATTAGCGTGGTACAGGAAGGAGTCCACTGGGGTCCACTGCTGTTTGTCATTTTTATAAATGACCTGGATGAGGGCAGAGAAGGTTGGGTTAGTAAATTTGCAGATAACACTAAGGTCTGTAAAGGTGTGGATAGTAATGAAGGGTGTTGTAGGTTACAGAGAGACATAGAAAAGCTGCTGAGCTGAAAGATGGCAAATGGAGTTTAATGCAGAAAAGTGTGAGGTGATTCATTTTGGAAGGAGGAACAGGAATGCAGGGTACTGGGCTAATGGTAAGATTCTTGGTAGCGTAGAGGAGCAGAGAGATCTCAGTGTCCAGGTACATAGAGCTTTGAAAGTTGTCATGCAGGTTGATCAGATTGTCAAGAAGACATATGATGCGTTAGCTTTTATTGGTAGAGGGATTGAGTTTTGGAACCACGAGATCATGCTGCAGCTGTACAAAAGTCTGGTGCAGTCACATTTGGAACATTGCATACAGTTCTGTTCACCACATTATATCAAGGATGTGAAAGTTTGGAAAGGGTTCAGAGGAGATTTACTGGGATGTTGCCTGGTATGGAGGGAAGGTCTTATAAGGAAAGGCTGATGGCCTTGAGGCTGTTTTCATTAGAAAGAAGAAGGTTGAGAGGTGACTTAATGGAGATGTATAAGATAATCAGAGAGTTAGATAGGTTGGACAGTGAGAGCCTTTTTCCTCAGATGGTGATGGCTAGCACAAGGGGCCATAGCTTTAAATTGAGAGGTGATAGATGTAGGACAGATGTCAGAGGTAGTTTCTTTACTCAGAGAGTAATAGGGGCATGGACAACACTGCCTGCAACAGTAGTAGATTCACCAACTTTACTTACTTAAATGTCATTGGATAGGCATATGGACGAGAATGGAATAGTGTAGGTTAGATGGGCTTCAGATTGGTTCCACAGGGCAGTGCAACATCGAGGGCTGAAGGGCCTATACTGTGATGTGATGTTCAATGTATCTTCACTCAGAGTGTTTTTCAACATGTGGAATTCATCGCGACAGAAAGTTGTAGAGAGTGGGTATATTCAAAAGAGATTGATAAAAAGGTTACAATTTTGAAGACTTCAATGGATATGGCAGAAAGCTAGAATGTGGTATTGAGATAGGTGATCAGCTCAGAGGGCAGAACGGCTTCATTTGGCTCTTAGTTTCAATGTTTCTATGGGCAGAAGTTTCCAACAATACATTAAAATGTCAATTTGCCTATTTCAGGAATTCAGCCAGACTTCCAAAGTTTTCATGAATGAGAATCAGAAAGATTTTTCCATATACTATGCCCAACATTCTTCCCTCAGTCCCCACTAAAGACCATTTAACTGGTGAATCAGCACATTGATTTGTAAGATTTTGCCACGCTTGGTTACAGCTCAACACTGACCACTGTTTAAACTCAAACATTGTCCTGCTGTGAACCATTCCTGTGAAATGAGACTGGTGGGATTGAACTGCAAGTCTCTACTTCTGAAAATGACTATTTGAAACTGGCTTCATTTTCCTTATATCGCAGGAGCTCTTAATTCTGTCAGAGCCTGTGAGCTCTGCTCTGCTGGGCTGAGGACAAGTAGTGCATGACATTTCCCAGACCAGGTCAGGTAAGCACTCCAAACATACCTCTGTTAAGATAAACTGTAAGCATCAGCCCAGTGTCCTTATTCCTCCAATTCCCAACAGCTCTTCAAATGCCGAGGAATCTGTTTACAGCATTACTCAAGTGGGAACTGTGAAAAACACCTATAAATCTTTCAGTATGCATTTGGATATCCTTTGGATTTATTTGTGGACTAACATTTCATGTCAGTCTCTGAGCTATGTTGTCTGATTGGTCACATTTGCTGCACCCTCCTCGGCTCACTGAACATGACTGAATGATTCTTGTAGTGGAACAAAGCCTTTATGTGATTCAACCTAGCATCACCAAAATGAGAAAAAACATTTTTCTTCCCAATAAAGAAATTTATTATTAAGCTGAGAGCAAGCAATGACATCCTCGATTCCTTTATTGGTCCATTGGTATGGGGGGAGGGGGTGGTAATTTGGGAGGACGATGTGTACTTGAGAGTAAATATTAAGATGGATATGTCCTTCAATGGAAAATGTGTTCTTCAGGGTAAATATACAGGCAGTTTCATATCCAGTCTATGTACAAAGACAGAGCTTAAAAGTGTGTTGCTGGAAAAGCACAGCAGGTCAGGCAGCATCAAAGGAGCAGGAGAATCGATGTTTCGGGCATAAGCCCTTCTTCAGGAAAAGGGCTTATGCCCGAAACGTCGATTCTCCTGTTCCTTTGATGCTGCCTGACTTGCTGCGCTTTTCCAGCAACACATTTTTAAGCTCTGATCTCCAGCATCTGCAGTCCTCACTTTCTCCTATGTACAATGACAGTTCTCTACTCTAGCATGAAATAAAGATAGATGTGCATTTTAAACACATGAATGATGATGTACTTCAGGGTAAGTACAAAGAAGCGCACTTGTTTGAGATGATGCATTTGGGAGGTAAATGTGAGAGAAGGATGTATATAGAAAATGGCAGGAATCTTCGGAACATTAAGGTCATTGATATGGGGTGCAAGTTCATAGCTCTATGCAAATGGCAACACAAATGGATACTGTGGTAAAGAGGGCTTACCTTCATTGGTCAGGACATTGAACATAAAAGTTGGCCAGTGATGTTGAAGCTATACAAAATTTAGTTAGGCCACATCTGTCTGTAGTCCTGGTCCCCACACCATAGAAAGAATATGGAGGCTTTGGAGAGGGTGCAAAAGAGATTTACCAGGACTGGAGTGTATTAGTTATAAGGAGAGGTTGGACAAACTTAGATTGTTTTCACTTGAGTGTCAGAGGCTGAGAGGGTGACGTGATAGAAGTCTATCAAATTATGAGGCATGGGTAACATAGAGAGTCGGAGTCTTTTTCCAAGAGTGGAAATGTGAAATACAGGTAGGCAATCCTTTATCTGAAACCCTCTGGGCTGATTGGTTTTCGGATTTCGAAATTTTTCAGATTTTGGCATAAATGATATTTTCACAGTGAAATTAAAAACAATTTTACCAAGCAGCAGACGCATGTGAGTACTACGAGCTCTGAGACAGAATTGACACGTGCCAGTGCAGGGCCAAATCACCACGTCACATCTGAGTCACATGGGTTAAGTGGGCGTGGAGCTGGGTTAACTGGTTGCACACCAAACAACCTTGTTATGGAGAAAGAAACTTCACCAACAAAACTTTGGATTTCGGAGCTTTTTGGATTTTGGAATTTCAGATAAACACTCATCTACCTGCAGTAGGGTAACAAAGATTTACAGTGGAATGGGAAAGTTTGAAGATGTGTGAAGCAAATTTGTTACACAAGAGGTGGTAGGCGCCTGAAATGTGCTGTGGGGGAAGTGGTAGAAACAGGTATGATAGCAAAATTTAAGACGCATTTGGAGAGATTCATGAATGGGCAGGGAACAGAGGAATATTGACCATGTGCAGGAAGATGGGATTAGTTCAGAATGGTCAGTGATTGAAGGGCCTGTTCCTGTGCTGTACTGTTCTATCTTTTATGTGCTTCAGGGTAATTACATATATGTATAATGTAGATTAAATGTTGGAATCAGATGCATGCTTCGGTTTATGGGCCTAAATTTCCCAAAATATGGTGCAAAACACCTCCCCTCCTTGGGCATGTCCACACCGACCCTTTCGAAGAGTAACTCACCAGACCCATTCCCCTACATTTACCCCGGATTAATGCACCTAACCCACATATCCTTGAACACTATGGACAATTTAGCATGATCAGTTCACCTAACCTGCACATCTTTGGATCGTGGGAGGAAACTGGAGCACCTAGAGGAAGCCCATGCAGTCACAGCGAGAATGTACAAGCTCCACACAGGCAGTCACCTGAGGTGGGAATTGAACCCAGGGCCCTAGCACTGTGAGGCAGCAGTACTAGCCACCTTGCTACCTTTCAAATGCTTCACTGATTCAGTAAAGTTGTCATCCCATCCTCGATTGCCACATGAATAAAAGCATACTATCTTTTATTAGCCATATTTTGTGTGAGAGAACTGATCAACTATCTGTTGAGAGCCTTCTGGAGTTGCTAATTAGTGGAATTGACTTGTGATTATCCTTCTTCTAAATCCCCGTGTTTAGAAAACTATCGGGTTGCCCATTTCATGGAGAGTTGATTTTCACTTGCTCAGTGAGAATGCCCATGTGACTTTTGAACTCCAGTTGCCATTGGCAGACCTGCTTTATTTGTCTGTCTTGCAGCTGGGACCATCATCTTTGACTATGCATTGTGCAATTTTTCATGTTCTTTGAACTTGGCTTAATACCGTTTTGCACAGAAAGCAGATAGCTGAAGACCAAGTCTCAAAATTCAGGGTTGATGTGAGTGGGAGAGCAGGTTGGTGATTAGCGAAAACTAAGTGCTTGCAAATGTCAAAATTATTTTTAGCAGAAAGTAGTTAATCCCATCACAGCAGCTGACAGAGTTTAAATTCAATTAAAAAATCTGCAACATCAAGGTATCTCAGTAACGGCGAGTATGAAAGTATTAAATATTGTTGGAAAAACCTTTCCTTTAGAGAAGGAGATCTCCAGTCCTTACCTGGTCTGGCCTATGTATGACTCCAGTTGCAAAATAATATGGCTGACCCTTAAGTGTCCTGTGAAATGGGTTGGCAAACCTTTAACTCAAAGGGAATTAGGGATCAGCAACAAATGATGGCCTTGCTAGTGGTACCTGGGTTCCTTGAATGAATAAGGTAAAAGGCTAAAAGAGCAGGCACAATAGAATTTTGGTGAGTAAGTGGGTTGGAGCTAAGTCCATGAAAAGATCAGCCATGATCTTATTGAGTGGTGTAAGCAGGCTCAAAGGGCCAGATGGCCAACCCCTGCACCAATTTCTTAAGATTTTCTGCAGTGGATTATAATCCAAACCTAAATTTCAGGATAATCCCAGGGTGAATAGTCTCAATCTAAGATCATTAAAAACAAATTGTAAAGTCAGTGAGACTTTTAAATCTCCCCAAAGGAAGGGGGAAAGGTGAGAATATTATCGTACTACATAGAACAAGCTTCAACAGGATTAAAATTTCTCCAGATGTCAGGACCTCTACTCAGTAATATACTTCTTCATCAAAGAATCTGTTGACATTGGGCTCACAAGTCAGCAATTCAAGAGTCTGTGAGTGACAATATAAACTCTAATCTACATAAAAGTTTTTATTTTGAAAAGTAACAAAACAT
The DNA here is from genome assembly GCF_020745735.1 of Hemiscyllium ocellatum. Classification (NCBI taxonomy): domain Eukaryota; kingdom Metazoa; phylum Chordata; class Chondrichthyes; order Orectolobiformes; family Hemiscylliidae; genus Hemiscyllium; species Hemiscyllium ocellatum. The sequence continues at coordinate 24,809,914 of NC_083401.1, forward strand.
GCAATTTTCATTTGGAAGGACAATCAATCAGAATATTAAAATTTCTAGGAACAAGGTTAAAAAAGACAATTTCATGACCAGATTTTTATTAAGTGATTCAGTTTTTAAATCCAAACATTGATACAGAAATACATTTAATAAAATGCATGTTAAATAATAAAATAGCATGCAACTGAATCCCTGGTAAATGACTGCAGTTAGTGAGGTGCCTATGTACCAATTAAGGTGAGCACTTATGTTCCTGAGCTTCAGTACTTGTACCTTTCCCACGCGTGATGTGGAAGTGAATTCAGGAGGTTCAATATGTGCTGTAAGCAGTTATGCTGCTGATGCAGTTGTCAAACTAACTTCTTTGTTCTGGCTGTCGTACCTCAATTCTAAGTAAGTCTGTCTCCCCTTTTTCCGAAATAATGATGTCTAATCATTTGTTTCCAGGTAAAATCGACCCCAATTAATTTGTAAGAAGGTCAGAACAGATGTAAGCTGTGAGGTTCATGATGGTCAATTTTTCACAGTTCATTTAACTGCGCTTCATGGTTAGATAGACAGTTATAACTCGGTTTAGGCTTGGCTAGTTTTGCAAATATAATGATTCTGCTAACTATAGTTTAAGCTTACCAGCCATAGAACCTTTTATCAGATATTGTGGCAGCCGTGTGTTGGTTTGAAGAACACTATTAACAATGTTTTACCCTGCGGTAAGCTTGTCCTTTTGAAGTGAATCTCTCTTATCAGGAGCTGCTCTTACAGTTTTAAGATGATGTAAGGTTATAGACATGATGGAAACATATAGATATGAAAGGGAGGCAGTGGTGCAGCAGTAATGTCACTGGACTCATTTAAAAAGAAATCATTTCTGGGAAGTGAGTGTTGCTAGCTGGCCAGCATTTATTGCCCATCCTTAGTTGTCCTTGAGAAGGTGGTGGTGAGCTTCCCTCTTGAATCGTTGCAATCCACCTGCCGTGGGTTGAACCGTAATGCCATTAGCAAAGGAATTCCAGGAAACTGACCCAGTGACAGTGAACAAATGATGGTATCCAAATCAGGATGGGGAGGTGGGGGGGTGGTGCGGAATGGCTTGGAGGGGAACTTGCAAATGGTGGTGTTCCCGTGTATTTGCTGTCCTTGTCCCTTCTAGATGGAAGTGGTCGTGGGTTTGGAAACTGCTGTTTGAGGATCTTTGGTGAATTTCTGCAGTGTGTCTTGTAGATAGTACACCCTGCTGTTACTGAGAAACAGTGCTGGAGAGGGTGGATGCATGACGATATTAGTGCCAATTAAGCAGGCGGCTTTGTTCTGAATGGTGTCAAGCTTCTTGAGTGTTATTGGAGCTGCAGCCATCCAGGTAAATGGGGAGTATCCCATCACACTCCATACTTGTGTCTTGTAGATGGTGGACAGGCTTTGGGGAGTCAGGAGGTGAGTTACTTGGCACAGTATTCCTAGCCTCTGACCTGTTCTTATAGACTCTGTGTTTATGTTGTGAGTCCAGTTGAATTTCTGGTCAATGGTGACTCCCAGGATATTGATAGGGGGGATTAAGTGATGGCAACACAATTGAATGTCAAGGGGCGGTGGTTAGATTGTCTCTTATTGATGATGGTCATACCTGGCGTTTGTGTGGCATGAATGTTACTTGCTACGTGTCAGCCTAAGCCTGGATATTGTCCAGATCTTTTTGCATTTGGACATGGACTGCTTCAGTACCTAAGGAGTCATGCATGGTACTGAACATTGTGCAATCATCGGTGACCATTCCTATTTCTGACCTTATGATGGAGGGAAGGTCATTGACGAAACAGCGAAAGATGCTTGGGCCGAGGACACTACCCTGAGAGACTCCTGCAGAGATGTACTGGAGCTGAGATGACTGATCTTCAACAACAACGACCATCTGTAAATGATTCCTTTTTAAGTTTTTTTTTCTATTTCCTCTTTGAAAGTTATATTGAACCTCCTTCTGGCATTGTTTGAGGAAGTACATTCAGGGTCACAACAATCTAATCTGTGGGGGAGACATGGTGGCTCAGTGGTTAGCACTGCTGCATCTCAGTACCAGGGACCCAGGTTTGAGTCCAGCCTCCGATGACTGTGTGGAATTTGCATGTTCTACCCACGTTTCCTTTGGGTGCTCCAGTTTCCTCCCACAGTTTAAAGATATGTGGGTTAGGTGCTTTGGCTATGCTAAATTTCCCATAGAGTCCAGGGTTGTGCAGGCTATGTGGATTAGCCATGGGAAATACAGGGTGGATTTGGATGGGATGGTTATCAGAGGGATGGTGTGGACTTAATGGGTCTAACAATCTGCTTCCACACTGGAGGGAATCTATGATACTCATTTTTTCTTAAAAAAAACTCTCTTCTCCTTTTTGCCTCTTTGGCTAATTATCTTAAATCTGTACCTTCTAGTACAGATTTTCTTGTTACTTCTTATTACCTTCTTGTTACTGCTCCTTCTCCCACTGGGAAAAAATTCTACTGACTTACTGCACTAAAACGCTTCATAACTTGAACACCTTAAGTCTCCACGTCAACCTTTCTCCTTTTAAAAAGAACATTGAGTTGGTTCACTAATTAAGTGGAAGAAACAGTGCAAACGAGAGATGAAAGCAGACTTGCCTATGAGCTGGTAAGATTTGCTAGTAAGAGTGATTGTACACCCAGCAGTACCAAGGGGACCACACCAGCAGAGGATGGGAATCAAACATCAGATTCCCTTATGATCCCTTCACCCATGTTCGTTCCAGCTCCAATTACTGGCTCACAAACAGCTTGAACTCTCGCACCTTCTTGATTAAAATATTGCAGTCAATGGAAAGTTGGTTCGACAGGGCAGATTTGAGATATCCAATACATTTTAACAAAAACTAAAAGTTTCTTTCATTGTTCCATAAATCCTGGTGCACTGCGTCAAAGTCAGTTATTTTTTTGAACAATTTTTAAAAGGGTTACTGTCTGTTAAGCTACTTCTCAGTGGACTGAGTAAGGGTGTGGGTGTTTGGTCAGGTTAATGCGTTGCGATGGGGAAGGTCTGTCTTCCATCCTGGTAAGGGAGAAGGATGCCCTAGCTGAGTGGGGTGGAGGGGGGGGGGAGGAGTTGTGAGGAGTGGAAGGTGCCTGGACGTGGCATTAGGAGGATATGATGGGAGAGGTCACAGCCCTGGTGCTGTGGTAAGTGTTGTGGGATCAGAAGCACAAGGCGATATTGGTGGGGGTACTCGTGAGGGAGGGGATCTTGCTGTGGTAGAATGAGATTCGCATAAATCATCATGATGCAACAGATGACATGGCTCTGAAATCAGTGAAAATGAAGATAGCAGTCTGGAATGAGAATGTAAAGAGAAGAGTCTTGGAAATTTCACTCAAGAACTGCTTTTGGGATCTTCCTATGTATAGGTATAAAGAAAGGAGTATTACAGTACATAAAAAGCTGAAGACCATTATTTAGACATAAGGGACTAGCAACCTCTGGGACAGTGTATGTGCTGATACCCACTGCTCAAGATAATCCAGACTGTGTATCTCAACATGCAGATAACAAAATTGGCTGAAAGCACGGGGTACAGGATTGAGGGAGGATGGATGTGATCCACTGGAAAATTGTATGGCTGGAATGAGAGGAAGAATGTTAGGAATGCTACTGAAAAAGGAATCGGAGAAATTTGGAGGAAAGACTGGAGTGTAGGAGGTTGAGGAGAGGTTCATAAAATCATGAAGGGTCTTGATATGGTGAATGGCAGGTGTCTTTTCCATCGGGTGGAAGATTTCAAAACAAGGGTGGTATATTTTTAGGGTGTGAGGAGAAAGATTTTAAAAAAGGCACGAAGAGCAACACGTTTACACAGAGGGAAGTTCATGTGTGAAGTGAACTTCAAAGACATTTGGATAAGTAGTACATGAATAAGAAATGTTTGGAGGGATATGGACCAGGAGCAGGCAGGTGCAACTAGTTTAGTTTGTGATTATGATCGGCATAGACCTGTTGGACTGTATGACTCAATAAATGGGGTTTGTAGGCCTGGAGGTTGGGAGATGGGGGCCAAATCTATCTCAGAATTGAACAATCTAGCCTCAACAGCCTCTGTGGTACAGAATTTCATTGAATCACTACCTTCTGAGAGAATAACTTACTCCTCATCTAAACCTTAAATGTGTGACATTTAATTTGGAGGTTATTCCCTCTGGTCCTAGACTCTCCCACAATGGGATCAACTTTTCCACATTTATCCTGTGAGGCCTTCTAAGAGTCTTCTGAATTTCAAAAAGGCCATCTTTCATTCTTCTATATTCCAACGAGTACAGGCCAAATTGACACAATATCTCCTCATAACACATTCAAATCATACATAGATGATTAATCTAAAGGCCCAGACTAATGCTCTGGGGTCATGGTTCAAATCCCAAGGTAGTTGGTGGAAATTGAATTCAAATATTAAATCTGGAATTGAAAGTTGGTCCTAATAACGGTGGCCATGAAACCACCATTAATCATTGTTTAAAAAAACCCTTTGCGTTCATCGATGCCTTTCACGAAGGATATTTGTCGTCCTTCTGTAGTGTCAGAACCACAGCAATGTTCAACAAAGCCACTCAGTTGAAGGCTGATTAGTGATGGACCGAAATACTGGCCTTGCTAGTGTCAGCTATATGCCAGGAAAGAATAAAGTGAAATCTATTTCAAGTGAATAAGTGTGGTAGGGTAGAAGTATGGAGGATTCTTCTGACTTGTGTGGGAAGAGGAAATCTCAAAGCCATAAATATAATAGCCATAAAAGCATTGGAAAAAGGAGAAAGTGTTGGCTGTTTGGCCCTTCAAGGATCTTTCTCCATTTAATATGATTGTAGTTTATCATCCAACTTACTACCCTATTCCCACTTTCTCCTAATACCCTTGTATATCTTTCGCCCCAAAGTTATATTGAACTCCTCCTGAAAATATTCAATGTTCTGGTCTCAATCATTTTCTGTGGTTAAGAACTCCACATGCTCACCTCGCTCTGGGTGAAGAAATTTCTCCTGACCTCAGATACGAAAGGCTTAACGCATATCCTTCAACTATGACCCCTTGAATCTGGCTTCCTTGGTCATGGTAACATCCTTCCTGCATTTACCCTATCTAGTCCTATTAGAACTGTTTAGATTTCTATAATAAGGTGTCTTAATGGCAAGGTGCTGGGGAGTGTTACTGAACAAAGAGACCTTGGAGTGTAGTTTCATAGTTCCTTGAAAGTGGAGTCTCAGCTAGATAGGATAGTGAAGAAGACACTTGGTATGCTCACCTTTATTGGTCAATACATTGAGTACAGGGTTGAGAGGTCACGTTGTGGTTGTACAGGACATTGTTCAGGCCACTTTTGGAATACTGCATGCAATCCTTGGTCTCCCAGCTATAAGAAAGATGTTGTGAAATTTGAAAGGGTTCAGAAAATGTTTACATTGATGTTACCAGTATTTGAGCTATAGGGAGAAGCTTAAGCTGGGATTATTTTTTCTGGATTGTCAGCTGAGGGGTGACTTTATAGAGGTTTACCAAATCATGAGGGGCATGGGTAGGGTGAATAGACAATGTCTTTTCTCCAGGGTGGAGGATTCCAAAACTAGAGGGCATAGGTTTAAGGCAAGAGGGAAAAGATTTAAAACGGACCTAAGGGACAACCTTTTCACACAGAGGGTGGTGAGTGTATGGGATGAGCTGCCAGAGGAAGTGATAGAGGTTAGTACAATTACAACATTTAAAAGGCACCTGGATGGGTATATGAATAAGAAGGGATTAGAGGGAGATGGGCCAGGTGCTGACAAACAGGATTAGATTTATTTAGGATATCTGATCAGCATGCATGAGTTAGACCTTTTTGTTAATTCATTCACAGGATAAGGTTATTGCTGGCTCGGCCAGCATTTATTGCCCATCCCTAATTGCCCAGAGGACAATTGAGAGTCAACCATATTACTGTGTGTCTGGAGTCACATGTAGGCCAGACCAGGCAAGGATGACAGTTTCCTTCTCTAAAGAAAATTAGTAACCCAGGGGGGTTTTAACACAATGGAGTTATGGCCATTATTAGATGGGGGGTGTAGTCCTAATGAGGAGTTGCGGAGGGAATGATCTCTGTGGAATGCCAGTAGGGGTGGGGAGGGAAATACATCTTGGTGATGTGATCTGTTTGTGGGTTGTTGGAAATGGTGGAGGACCTATCTATCTGAATCTACCTATCGCCTTCCCAGCTACCTCACCCTCACCCCAACTTCTTTAGCTTCTCTTTAGCTCTCAGCCCCCTTCCCACACTCCTGATGCCAGAAACATCGATTCGCCTGCTCCTCGGAAGCTGCTTGACCTGTTGTGCTTTTCTCAGTGCCATACTTTTTGACTCTGATCTCCAGCATCTACAATCCTCACTTTCCCCTTGTTTCAGAAGAACAGGTATAAGCCATTCAGCTCCACAAGTCTACTCTGCCTGTCAATAAGATCATGGCTGATCTGTGACCTAACTCCATATGCCTGCTTTGGATGCATAGCCCTTGATATCCTTGCTGAATAAACATTTGTCTATCTCAGATTTAAATTTAGCAAATAAATTAGCATTAACTGCTGTTTGAGGGAGAGAGTTCCAAATCTCCATTGCTCTTCGTGTGTGGAAGTGTTTTCTAACATCTCTCATGAATGGCCTGGCCCTGATTCTTAGACTCTGCTCCCTGGTTCTAGAATCTCAACCAGTGGAAATAGATTATCTATGCTGTCTTTCCTACCTACTGTCCTCCAAACCTTGATTAGATCATCCCTTATCCTCCTCAATTCTAGAAAATAAAGGCTCGATTTATCTCATCTTACTAGACAACTTAACCCCTGAAGTCTAGGTATCAACCTTGTAAAGCTGTGTTGAGCTTTCTCCAGGTTCAAAATCATCCTTCCTAAGATGTGGTACCCAGATCTGCTCACATGTGCTGTAAGTGGGGTTTAACTAGGGTGTTGTAATACTGCAGCATAATGTCTACATCCTAATCCACCAGACCTTCACGTATGAAGTCCAACATTCCATTAGCCGTCTTGGCTATTTTCTGTACCTGTTTTTTGTATTTTAAAGAGCGATGCACGTGAACTTTCAAATCGTGATGGACATTTACTTTATTTAAAGTGTGCCTGAGCAGCGTGCTGGCTCTATGGTTAGCACTACTACCTCAGAGTGCCAGGGACCCAGATTCAATTCCAGCCTTGGGCAACTATCCGTGAGTGGTTTGCATGTTCTCCCTGTGTCTGCAGGGTTCCTCCTGTGTGCTCTGGTTTCCTCCTGCAATCCAAAGATGAGCAGATTAGATGAATTGGCTGTGCTAAATTGCTCATGGTGTTCAGGGATGTGTCGGGTAGGGAAATGGGTCCTGGTGGATTACTTTTCAGAGGGTTGCTGTAGACTTGTTGGGCTGAAGAGCCTATTTCAACACATTAGGGACAGTGTTCAATTCTAATCAAAAAGTACTTTGATTTATCCTTTATCTGTCCAAAATTAATAAGGTATATTAAAATCCATCTGCCACAGCTTTGCCATTCGTAGAGTCATAGAGATGGACAGCATGGAAACAGACCCTTCGGTCTAACCCGTCCATGCCGACCAGATATCCCGACCCAATCTGGTCCCACCTGCCAGCATTCGGATCACTTAATCTATCAATATCCTGGAGAAATTTTGTGCTGTCGTTAACACTGGGCAATGCTGCCCCATTTTCTGTCACCAGCAAATCTGGATATTTGACTTTTTAGGTCATTACTCAAGTTGTTACTGAACGTTGTTAATAATTGAGGGCCCAACACCGGTTCCAGCAGGACACTGCGAGTCACATCCTGCCAATTTGAGTACATACTTGTTCTTACCCACTGACCGTTAGAAAATAGATGGGTGACATGTTTGAAGTGTGTAAGATCCCGAATGATCTTGACAAAGTGGACGTGACAGGAAAGGACTTTTCCTGTTATGGATGAGTCCAGAGCTAGAAGTCATTATGTTGTGGTTCTGCTCGCCAAGCTGGAAGTTTTTGCTGCAAACGTTTCGTTCCCTGGCTAGGGAACATCATCAGTGCTGTTGGAGCCTCGTGTGAAGCGCTACTTTGATGTTTCTTCCGGTATTTATATTGGTTTGTTCTTGCCGCTTCCGGGTGTCAGTTTCAGCTGCAGTGATTTGTATGTGGGGTCCAGGTCGATGTGTCTGTTGATGGATGTTCTTGCCGCTTCCGGGTGTCAGTTTCAGCTGTAGTGGTTTGTATATGGTGTCCAGGTCAATGTGTCTGTTGATGGAGTTTGGGGATGAATGCCATGCTTCTAGGAATTCTCTGGCTGTTCTCTGTCTGGCTTGTCCTATGATAGTGGTGTTTTCCCAGTCAAATTCATGTTGCTGGTTGTCTGAGTGTATGGCTACTAGAGATAGCTGGTCGTGTCGTTTTGTGGCTAGCTGATGTTCATGGATGCGGATTGTTAGCTGTCTTCCTGTTTGTCCTATATAGTGTTTTGTGCAGTCCTTGCATGGTATTTTGTAAACTACGTTAGTTTGGCTCATGCTGGGTATTGGGTCCTTTGTTCTAGTGAGTTGTTGTCTGAGCGTGGATGTTGGCTTGTGTGCTGTTATGAGTCCTAAGGGTCGCATGATGATAAGAAAACGACAAACACATAACCTCAACACCAAGGAGAGGGAAGCACTGAAAGCACTGAAAAATGACAAAAACATAATCATACTACCGGCAGACAAAGGCAGAATGACGGTCATCCTAGATAAATCAGACTACATCAATAAAGCACAACAACTACTCGCAGACACCAACACCTACCAAATGAAGGATTCCGACCCCACACCACAACTCACCAATAGAATAAACAACACACTAAGGAATCTACAAAAAAACGGACAGATAACCAAAGCGGACCAGCAAAGAATGAAACCTGAAAGCAACAACACCCCCAGATTCTATGGACTACCCAAAGTACACAAACCAGACATCCCACTCAGACCCATAGTATCACTACCAGGGACACCAGCAGACAAACTCTCCAAAGAACTACAACAAAAACTGAAACACCTAGTCAGCGGATCCAAACACTCCATACAATCAACACAGGAATTCTTGGACGTCATCAGGAATACACACATAGACAAAGAAGAAACCATGGTATCATTCGACGTGACGGCACTGTTCACTTCAATTGACAAAACCCTAGCCAGAGAAACAATAGCCAACCTACTGGACATACATAACAGAACACAGGAGGCCGAACCTATCAACAAGGACGGCATACTTAAACTACTGGACCTGTGCCTCACCACACACTTTACATTCAACAATCAGATATACGAACAAATCAACGGAACACCCATGGGATCACCAATCTCGGGACTCATAGCAGAGGCAGTTATGCAAAGGTTAGAACATACAGCCATACCACAAATCCAACCCAAACTCTGGATCAGATATGTGGATGACACCTTCGTAATCATCAAAAACACAGATATAGAAAAAACACACCGAATCATCAACGCCACACTCACAGGAATACGATTCACGAGAGAAGAGGAAAAGGATAGCCAACTCCCATTCCTAGACGTGTTAGTAGAGAGAACACCCAACGGAGAATTCACCACAAGGGTACACAGGAAACCAACACACACAGACCAAGTCTTAAACTATGAAAGTAACCACCCCAACACACACAAACGAAGCTGCATCAGGACACTATTCAAAAGGGCCACAACACACTGCAGTACACCAGAACTGCGAAAAGAGGAAGAGGAACATCTATACAAGGTATTCGCCAAAAACGGATACCCACGCAACTTTATCACCAGATGCCTAAGAGATAGACCGAGGAACGAGGACATGCCACAACCAAAAGGACTAGCCACTCTACCATACGTCAGGAGCGTCTCAGAACTGACAGCCAGACTACTGCGACCCTTAGGACTCATAACAGCACACAAGCCAACATCCACACTCAGACAACAACTCACTAGAACAAAGGACCCAATACCCAGCATGAGCCAAACTAACGTAGTTTACAAAATACCATGCAAGGACTGCACAAAACACTGTATAGGACAAACAGGAAGACAGCTAACAATCCGCATCCATGAACATCAGCTAGCCACAAAACGACACGACCAGCTATCTCTAGTAGCCATACACTCAGACAACCAGCAACATGAATTTGACTGGGAAAACACCACTATCATAGGACAAGCCAGACAGAGAACAGCCAGAGAATTCCTAGAAGCATGGCATTCATCCCCAAACTCCATCAACAGACACATTGACCTGGACACCATATACAAACCACTACAGCTGAAACTGACACCCGGAAGCGGCAAGAACAAACCAATATAAATACCGGAAGAAACATCAAAGCAGCGCTTCACACGAGGCTCCAACAGCACTGATGATGTTCCCTAGCCAGGGAACGAAACGTTTGCAGCAAAAACTTCCAGCTTGGCGAGCAGAACCACAACAACGGATACCCGAGCTACAAATCTTCAATCAGATTTTAAAGAAGTCATTATCAACCATAAGGGATTGCCAAAGAAGACTGTGTTTACAAATTAGGGGTCACCCTTTCAAGACAGCGAGGAGGAGAATTTCCTTTCTCTCTGAGGGTTGGATGATTTTGGAAATCCTGCTTCAGAAGGTGGTGATCATGAGGTCATTGAATATATTTTCAGACACTGGTGGACAGGGGCACCAAGAGTTATTGGGGCTAGGTGGAAATGTAGAAATTGAAACACCAACAGATCAGCCATGAGATTATTTAATAGCAGAGCTAGCTTGATGGGCCGAATGGTCCACTTCTGTTCCTATGGCATACAGTTTTATCTGGCATTCAAAGCTTTCGCTGCTGCTCAAATCCAAAATCTGTAGCATTTTTTTGAAGCTGTAGTTTGGCTTTGATCTGTCCCCTTGGTGTCAGGCTTATAAATTGGGTTTGATTTCTTAACACTGATATCCCTTGCTATTGGATTCCACAAACGAAACCCTAAAAAAGAATACCAGTGTGTCCTCCCCACTCTAAATGATCTAGACTTTTGCAGAAACCATTAGTTGTTATCCCCAAACAGAAACATTCCTATTTATTATCTATGTCTGCTTTCTATTCCCCATGCACCTCTCAATTCAGTTGGCTAATTTTCCATTAATTTTTCAGGCTTTATCTTTTGATACAGAAACCCTTCTGAAAATCCAATTATATTTGTATCCATAGCGAGTCTTCATATACTAATTTGCAATCTGAAATTGTTCTCTCTTGCATTGACTCAAAGGGTGAATATTCATTTCTCCAGATGGTCTTTATTTGCCCTGAACTCACTTTAGGAAGGGAGAGTTCCCATTAATAAACATGCCTTTCCCTCTTCTAATCCAGTGACCATTCCGTTTCAACACTCAACATGATGTAAGGTGCTTCCTCTCCCTTGTTTATTCTATCTGCTCATTTTTTTGTTACTGCAAATATTTCTCCTGCAATGTCACTGCTCTTTTTCCTGCACCGATAGAAATGTCAATGTTTTGGTGTCTGCTTTGTGCTGTCAATTGGTTCCTCAGATGTGGATGTTGTTGACAGGGCCATACTTTAATTGCCCAGCTCTGACTGTCAATCCAAAGGTTGTGGCGAGCTGCTTTCCTGGTCCACTGAAGTCCTTGAGCAAACTGGGAAGATGTAACTGTGCCCAGGTTGAAGGGTCACAGTAAGGTGCCAGGAGGCAAGTCTAGGTCCTCCTCTCCCTCTGGCAGGAGAAGAATCTCAGTTAAATAAATACTTTTTGTACAAAGTTCACTTACTGAGATACAAATCTGTATTTTCCCTCTTGCTGATAACTGGGACAGAGGAGCACAACCTGAGAGGGTGATTTCTAATGTTTTGCGTGAATCAGCTCCAAGATGATCTTTACGTCTTGGGCTTTGATAGGCTGCCCACATTACACATGCAGGGAGTTTTCAGAAGCCTGTATCATTAGTATTGAAAAATGTCTTTAATCACATGTTAGAGAGGGGCACGGATAGGATAAATAGACAAGGTATTTTCCCTGGGGTGGGGGAGTCCAGAACTAGACGGCATGTTTTAGGGTGAGAGGAGAAAGATTTAAAAGGGACCTAAGGTTCAACTTGTTCATGCAGAGGATGGTGCATGTATGGGATGAGCCGCCAGAGGAAATGGTGGAGGCTGGTACAATTACAGCAGTTAAAAGGAATCTGGAGGGGTAAATGAATAAGAAGGGTTTGGAGGGATATGGGTTAAGTGCTGGCAAATGAGTCTAGGTTAGGTTAGGATACCTGGTCAGCATGAATGAGTTGGATCGAAGGGTCTGTTTCCATGCTGTATATCACTATGACATGTCACTCACAGATTCATTTGACAGTTCTAAAGACAGTGGACCAATGGCCTGTAAGTCAGGTGCTTGGTGTTTGGGATCACTGTGGTGATTGTAATGGGGTCACCTGGCTACACTTCATGGAATATGAGTTCCCTGATTAAGCTTATTAATCTGCTCCAGCCAGGGAGGCCTGGGTGGTCTAAAATGGTGAATGTAAAATGCTGATTAGTCTCCTGCTGAATTTTAAAAAATTCTATGAATGTCTAGTGTCTGACTAAATGAGAGGCTTTGTATTTGTAAATAAAAGGCAATTGGTGGTGGTACCCACCAAAACTGAAGAATTTTTTCAATCACAGGAAGGATAGAACTGAGGAAGAGGAAATTTGGCCAATTGAAACCATAATGGCTATTAAAAAGCAACTTAATTATTCCCAGACCCTTGCAAATCTCCTCCCTCCAAGTACTTATCCAATTCCCTTTCGAAGACCTCAATTGAATCATCATCCACAATGCTTCCAAGCAGTATGTTTTAGATTGTATCCACAGACTGCAGTTGCAATGTTGCCTTTGGTTCTTTTATTTAAATTGGTGTATTCCATCCCTTAACCCATCAACCAATGGGAGCTGTTTATCCCTGTCTACTCAGTCTGGATCTGCCATGATTTTGACTATCTCTGTCATAATTTTGACCATCTTTCATGCTACTAATATAGCATTAAAGACACATTGCTAACACTTCCATGTGAATTTAAAAACTGGAATCTAGCTATCTTGTTCACAATGGCAACTCTGCAAAAAGAATTTTAAAAGAATCATGTACTGAGAGAAATTAGCCTTATTCTCCTTGGAGCAGAGAAGATTAAGAGGTGACCTTATTGAGATGTTCAAAATTATGAACATTTTTGGAAGAATATTCCACTTGTTAATAAGTCAGTAATTACAAAATTGTCAGCATGAGAACTAGGAGTGAGATTAGGAGAAAGGTCTTTATGCAATTTGGAATTTAGAATGTGCTGAGAGTGGTGGAGGCTGATTCAAATGAAAGGTGGATGTGTATATGAAAATGATGAAGTTAGAGGGCTAAGGAGATAAGGCTGGAGAATGGGACTACCTGGATAGCTCTTTCAGGAACTGGTACAGGCATGATGGGTTGAATAGCCGCCTCCTGTACTGTAATATTTTTTAATTCTATGATTAGACTTGGAACAAAAAGCAAGAGTTAACACCAAACTTGGGTTTGAAATCCTGCAGATGGATAAAAAAAGAACTCAAAACAGCAAAAAACAGTACAGCATAGGAACAGGCCCTTCGGCCCACCAAGCCTGCACTGACAAATTACTCCCTTCTAAACAAAAAAATCTTCTACCTCTCCCCAGACTGCATCCTCCATTCCCTGTCTATTGAAATATCTGTCAAGGTGCCTCTTAAACATTGCTATTGTATCTGCTTCTACTGCCTTCTCTGGCATTGCATTTCAGGCATATCCCTCTGTCAAAAACTTGCCTCTCACATGTCCTTTAAACTTTCCCCCTTTTACCTTAAATCTATGTCCTCTAATAATTGATATTCCTAGCCTGGGCAAAGACTCTTCCTCCAAATCACAGGCCATAGTTATCCCTATCCAACAGAGAAAGGTTGCTGGAGAAGTAGAGATGACATCTGAGGGAAAGGATCCGTTGGCATCCTGAATGGTGTTATATCGGATTTTTTATCTGGTGAATATTTCAGCTCGATCAGAAACATAGCATTGTGCAAACACAAAGTAAGGGAAGTATGGATGAACTTGCTTTGATATGAAGGGTTATTTGGCATAGAATGCACTGTCACAAATGGCTGCTGCCAGGCAGCTAATTACACCATTTAGGGAATAACCAAATAAACAGTCAAATGAACAAAGCTATGAGGATAAAGGCAAAAGGTAAATAGTGTTGATATAGAGCTATAAGTGACAGCTAAGAAACTGCACCAGATTTTGAATGACCATTAAACTAATTGGCAGTGTGTATTCATTTCATTTCCTCTTAAATTTAAGATTCACATCTAACTTTTCAATGACTTAGCATACGCTACGCAAAGACAGTGGTTAGAATTTATTTGCCATGGATTTGGAAGTAGGTGGAATAAGATGGCTAACGCAGTGGTCAGGCATGCTCACGGATCTGCAACTTGTCACACCCAATGCCACACTGGTGAGGACATTTCCACATGTGTAGAGAGTATCTGTCAGATTTGTATGGAGATTTGTTGGCATCAAACAATGCAAGGCCCATCATTTTGGAAATCTCTGTTCCAGCAAATATCCTCTCTCCCTATCAGGCACCTTTACTTGTTGCCATAGAAATCAACATTCCCAGGTTAGTTAGAACATAAAACATAGAACAGTACAGCACAGAACAGGCCCTTCAGCCCACGATGTTGTGCCGATCACTGATCCTCATATATGCACCCTCAAATTTCTGTGACCATATGTATGTCCAGGAGTCTCTTAAATGTCCCCAATGTCCACAATTGCTGCTGGCAACGCATTCCATGCTCTCACAACTCTCTGTATAAAGAATCTGCCTCTGACATCCCCTCTATACTTTCCTCCAAACAGCTTAAAACTATGATCCCTTGTGTTAGTAATTTCTGCCCTGGGAAATAGTCTCTGGCTATCGACTCTATGCCTCTCATTATCTTGTATACCTCAATTAGGTCCCCTCTTCTCCTCCTTTTCTCCAATGAAAAAAGTCCGAGCTCAGTCAACCTCTCCTCATAAGATAAGCCCTCCAGTCCAGACAGCATCCTGGTAAACCTCCTCTGAACCCTCTTCAAAGCAACCACATCTTTATTATAATAAGGCGACCAGAACTGGACACAGTATTCCAAGTTTTATAGAGCTGCAACAAGATTTCACGACTCTTAAACTTAATCCCCCTGTTAATGAAACCTAAAACACCCTATGCTTTCTTAACAACCCTGTCCATTTAGGTGGCTATTTTAAGGGATCTATGTACCTGCACCCCAAGATCCCTCTGTTCCTCCACACTACCAAGAATCCTATCCTTAATCCTGTACTCAGCTTTCAAATTCGACCTTCCAAAATGCATCACCTCACATTTATCCAGGTTGAACTCCATCTGCCACCTCTCAGCCCATCTCTGCATTCTGTCAATGTCCCGCTGCAGCCTACAACAGCCCTCTATACTGTCAATGGCACCTCCAACCTTTGCGTCGTCTGCAAACTTGCTGACCCATCCTTCAATCCCCTCATCCAAGTCATTAATAAAAATTACAAACAATAGAGGCCCAAGGACAGAGCCCTGTGGAACACCACTCACCACAGACTTCCAGGCAGAATATTTTCCTTCTACGACCACTCGCTGTCTTCTGTTGGCCAGCCAACTCTGTATCCAATTCTGTTTCTTATGTGTTCCACTGCCTGCAGTGACTGTCTAAATATTTGATTCTTCTAGGCGAGAGTTAGAGATGTTTGCAATTGATTGTCATCCAGCTTTGTAAGAGAGGTCACTGATTCTCTCCACTCAAACTGAAATGGTTATGTTTTATTATCTCTTGCCAGAGACCATCAAGTGAGGTGAGCACCGAACTTCACCAGGACAGCGTGGTGCAGTGAGCACTTGCATGCAAATTAGAACCGAAGACCATGAGTCTGCTCTGCCACTTAATCATGGCTGGTATGTTTCTCAACCCACTCTCCTGGCTCCTGCCCATAACCCTTGATTGCCTTCATAATCAAGAACCCAGATATTATTGTGTTAAATACTCTCAATGACTTGGCATACCACAGCCTTCTGTGGTAATGGGTTCCACAGATTCACCACTCTCTCGATGAAGAAATTCCTTCTCATCTCAGTTCTAAAGGGTCGTCCCTTCACCCTGAAGCTGTGCCCAGTCTCACCTTTTGGTGGTACTACCTTTTCCTTGGAGAAAGTGAGGACTGCAGATGCTGGAGATCAGATTAAAAAAAAATGTGGCACTGGAAAAGCACAGCAGGTCAAGCAGCATCCAAGGAGCAGGAGAGTCGACATAACAGGCATAAGCTCTTCATCAGGAATGTGCAGTGAAGGGCTTTTGCCCAATAAGTCAACTGTCCTGCTCCTTGGATGCTGTTGTCCATTCTACCCAAGCAACCCACAATGCTATAAGTTTCACTCTGATCCCCCACATCCTTTTAAACTCCAATGAGTACAGGCCCAGATAATGTAGAAAATTGTGAAGTTGATCTCTTTGCAGGAAGAGCAGTAAAGGAGAGTTGTTGCTTTGATGAAGGATGAATACAGAATTTTAAACTGCGGTGGGATCTTGTCTCTCTGGGTTTTGAGTCACCAAAAGTTGGTATACAAGTACGACAAATAATTAAAAGTGAAATGTTGTCCTTTAATAACAGTAGTATTGAACATAAAGGTAGGGAAGTTATGTGTGTAGTACCAAACATTGATAAAGCCATACATTGAGACTTGGTCTTTTTATTTCGGGACATGGAAATGTATTGGAGGATGTTCAGATGAGGTTTACTAGATAGATTTGTCACAGGCAAGTGAGAAAGTGGCCATTGCTTCCCAAAATCAAGCTATATGAAAAGCACAGTTTAGATGAGTTAGAACATCCTGGTGAGAGAGGGCAAAGGGTTTTCCTTTTAGTGGGTGAGGCCTTATTTCAGGCCAGAGATGGAGGGTCTCAGACAGGCTGCTCATTCAACCTGGAGTTGGGCCCTCCCTCAGGATGGCAAGCAGAAACTGACTTAGAATCCCAGAATTGTATGCTTTAGAAATGTAACAAATTCAGATTTTTGTTTTTGTTTCATGATATGAGTAAAGCAGCTGTCATTTTTCCTCCAGCAGGATTTGTTTTTGACCAAATGTGGCAAGTCTTCTATTCCCATATAACATGCAAACATATGAATTAAGAGAAAGAACAGGTCATTAGTCTCTCCAGATTGTTCCGCCATTCAATATGATCATGGCTGATCTCATTCTGATCCCAAATCCACCATCTTGCCCCAACCTGACTACCTTTCTGTCCCTTGCTTAATGAAACTTGACCCACCTCCACCTAAAGATATTTAAGGACTCTTTGAGGCTTCTACTGCCTTTTCAATATTTGTGGAGGCACCATCTGTTAATCGTTTCATTGTCCACCATGTTTATGACTAAATGCTGTCGGAATGCAGAGTTTAGATTGGATGCTTTGGTTGTGCAATCCATTAGCCCAGTTTATTGTATTCTGCAATTTGTCATGCAGGTACTGTGTTTGCAGGTTCCCACATTTTAAGGTCATTTTTGGGTCTGCTTGACACTAGGAGAAAGTGAGGACTGCAGACGCTGGGGATCAGAGCTTAAAAATGTGTTGCTGGAACACTAATCCTACACTCTCCATTGAACCAGGTTACCTCTCATCCCAATGGAAATTGTGGACTGGGAGCTGGAGGGGGCCAGTCAATCTCTCGTGTTGTTCCACCATTCACTTTGATTATGGTTGATTGTAACCTCAAATCCACATTCCTGTCTATTCTGATCATCTTTCACCCATTTGGCTAAACAAGAATCCATTCTACTCTGCCCTTGAAACTTTCAAGGGGTCTATTGCCACCACCCTTCTGGGAAGTGCCTACCAAAGACTCACAACCCTGAAAGAGTAAAGGTTTTGCCTCCTCTGTCTAGAATGGGTGACCCCTGGCTTGTAAACAGTGATCTCTAGTTCTAGATTATTTGACAAGAATGCTAGAACCCCTGCAGTGTGAAAGTAGGCCACTCAGTCCATTCACAACAACCCTCCCACCCAGACCAACTCCCCTACTCTATCCCTGTATTTCCCATGGCCAATCCATCTAACTTGCATGTCTTTGGACCAAGGGAGGAAACCCACTCGGATCCGGGGAGAACATGCACACTTCACACAGTTGCACAAAGCTGGATTTGAACTCAGTTCCTGGCACTGTGAGAAAGCAGTGCCACCCACATACATCCTCTCTACAGTTACCCTGCCAAGTCCCTTCAGGATTTTGTGTTTCAATCAAATTACATCCATCTTTTCTGAATGCCAAAGGATATAAGTCTCACCTGTCCACTCTTTCCTCATAAGATAACAAACTCATTCAAGGGGTTTGTCTTTTACATTAAAAGGAGGAGTTGGGGGTGCACTGGTAATTTCACTGGACTACTAATCCGGTGGCTTTGCCTAAAACTCTGGGAAATTGGGTTCAAATTTCACACAGCAATTGACGGAATTTAATGGCTCAGTGATTAGCACTGCTGCCACACAGCGACAGGGACCTGGGTTTGATTCCACTGTCAGATGATTGTCTGTGTGGAGTTTGTATGTACTCCCTGTGTCTGTGTGGAGTTTGTATGCACTCCCTGTGTCTGTGTGGAGTTTGCATGCACTCCCTGTGTCTGTGTGGAGTTTGTATGTACTCCCTGTGCCTGTGTGGAATTTGCATGTACTCCCTGTGCCTGTGTGGACTTTCCTGTGGGTGGTCCAGTTTCCTCCTGAAGTCCAAAGATGTGCAGGTCAAGTGGATTAGGTGGTAAATGTGGGGTTATGGGAATGTGGGGTTATGGGAATGTGGGACACTGGATCCAGGTCGAATATTTTTCAGAGGCTCAGTGTAAACCTGATGGGCCAAATAGCCTCTTTCCACACTTTAGCGATTCCATGATTCTGTAATTCTATATGATTTCTAGCTGGCCCATGAGCATTCAAGTTGCAACTGAATACAGCTCTGCTGTTGCTAATGTCTCTCACTGCCCCATGGATGCCCAGGTTCGAGCGAGATCTTATTTAAGCCTGCCCCATTTCGTATAGCAGTTAAGCTACATAGCACAATTATGAAGACAGAACTTGGTCTCCTACCAGTAATATCTGGGATCAACTCGTCGGCAACAGGTTAATTGGTGAGGACGAGATCAAGTGGATCATTCCTCTTATTGGTTCACTCACAGACCCAGAGTGAAACTTCTGTCCTTTCATTCACAACCAGCTCAGTCAATAGTTACTCTACTGTGTCACTCTTAGTGATGGACATTGAAGTCCCCAACTCAAAGTACATCTTATGTCTTTGGCACTCTCAGTTCCTCATCAGCAGGGAAGGATCACTGCTACATCCACAGAGGGTGAGCTTGTAGCTAATCATCAGCATGTTTAACAGCACAGGGCAGGATGCAGGTGGTTGCATGAACCTATAGTCAAAGTTGAACATTCCCAGGACAACTGTACCCATTCAACTGTATAAAATTGAGCCATCTACTTTTGGTAAGGGTGTCCTCCTATTGGAATATTAGTACCTAATGATTACTTTCTCACATCAATGCATTTCAGTCTCACCATTTTAAATCAATAAGAGAGTTGAATTATTACTGGCAATAACTAAATATTAATAACAGCAAAATTATCATAATTATTAAAGCACTAATGATTCATTTATAATAACAAGCAGTACAGAATTATTCATGATAATAAATTAGTAATGAACGCAGTGTTAATAATTTGTACTCACAACTATGGTGAACAACCAGGGCTACACTGATTGATAATTAATTAAAAAATAATAAGTAATTCATTATTAATAAGAACAGAGTTAATAATGATAATATTTCAGTCTTAAATAATAAAAAGTGTTCACCATTCTCTCCAACTCACAACACAGAGACAGAGACCTCAAGGGTATTGCAAGTTACCCTCATTTGTGATAGACTGATTTATAATAAATAAGGAAATCAAGAGCAACAGGGAAAAGGTAGGAAAGTGGAGTTGAGGATTATCAGATCAGACATGATCTCATTGGATGATGGAGCAGATTTGGTGGGCTGAATGGTCCACTTCTGCTTGTATGTTTTCTGGTTTTGAGGTCATTTTCTTTCTAAATGTTTGGAACGTAAGAACAGAGATGACATTTTTGCCATTTGCATTTGCTCTGACATTCACGGTCGGCACTAATGTGACATGAATGTTACTTGCCACTTGTCAGCCCAAACTGGGTCGTTGCTTCATTGGACATGGACTATTTCAGTATCTGAGGAGTTGCGAATGGTGCTGAACATTGTGCTGAGCGTCAGTGTCCTCACTTCTGACCTTCTGATGGAGGGAAGGTCATTGATGAAGCAGCTGAAGATGGCTGGGCCTAGGACACTCCCTTGAGGAACTGATGTCCTGGAGCTGAGGTGACTGACTTCCTCACAACTTCAACCATCTTCCTTTGTGCCAGGTACGACTCCAAATGGCAGAGATATTTCCCCCGATTCCCACTGATCTTAGTTTTACTAGGGGTCCTTGATGCCACACTTAGTCAAATGTAGCTTTGATGTCAAGGGCAGTCAATCTCAGTTCACTTGTGAACTTTAACCCTTTCATCCATGTTTGAACTCAAAGCTGTAATGAAGCCAGGAGCTGAGAGGCCTTGGCAGAATCCAAACTGGGTGTCACTGGGCAGGTGCTGCTTGATAGAAGTGTCGATGACACCTTCCATCATTTTACTAATGATCCAGAGTAGACTGATGAGGTTTTAGTTGGCCAGATTGGATTTGCCCTATTGTTTTGTGTACAGGAAATACCAGGGAAGTTTTCTACATTGTGAGAAAAATGTCAGTGTGGTGGCTGTGTTGGAATGGTTTGGCTAGTGGTATGGCAAGTTCTTGAGCACATGTTTTCCATTCTATAGGTGGAGTATTGTTGGGGCCCATACTCTTTGCAGTATCCAATCTCTCCAGCCATTCCTAAAACTCACACATAGAGAATCAAAGTGGCCGAAGACTGGTATCTGTAAAACAGGAGACCTCTGGAGGAGGCCAAGATGGATCATCCACTTGACACTTCTGACTGAAGATTGTTGTAAATGATTCAGCCTGATGTTCGGGAATCTTCCATCATTGAGGAGTGGGATACTTCTGAAGTGTGCTCCTCCAGTGAGGTGATAAATTGCCCACCTACATTCATGACTGGATGTGACAGGAATGCAGAACTTTGGCCTGATTCATAGCTTGTGGAATTACTCAGGACAGTCTATCACTCACTGCTTATGCTGTTTGATAGCTAGTCCTGCGTTGTAGCTTCATCAGGTTAAAACCTAATTTTTAGGTGTGCCTGGTGCCAGTCCAGGAATGTTCTCCTGGTCTCTTCATTGAACCAGGTTTGATCCCTGGCTTGATGGTAATGGTAGTGGTGTATATGCTGGGCCATATGGTTACAGATTGTGTCTGAGTACAATTCTGCTGCGTTGATGGTCCATGGCACCTTATAGATGCCTACATGTGAATTTTTATCATGGTGATAATGCCACACAGCATAACTTGGTGCTGACAGGACCTTTCAAACCCATGACAGTAATCACCGAGGTGGACAAGGTAGCAGATGCATGAAAGCATTACCTTGCTAGTTATCCTCCAAGCCACTCAGCAGGCTGACTTCTTTTTAATTCAAAGAATATAGACATCACTGGCCATACCAGAATTTATTGCCATTCCCTAATTGTCAAAAGGCTAGTTGAGAGTCACTCACATTACTATGGATCTGGACTCACCTGTAGGCCAGAGCAGGCAAGGATAGCAGATTCCTTCCCTAAACATTATTAGTGAACCAGATGGGTTTTTCCGATAATCAGCGGTGGTTTCATGGTCATCATTAGATTCTTAATCCCAGGTTTCTTTTTACTTTTGAATTCACATACCACCATCTGCCATGGCAGGATTTGAACCCAGGTCCCCCAAACATTACTTGGGTTTCTGGATTCATTGTCAAACAATAATACCACTGGATCATTGCCTCCCCTAATTGGAAATCCATCTCTGTTCCTTTACTGTCACTGGGTCAAAATCTTGAAACTAACTCCCTAACAGCATGATGAATCTTCCAAATCCCCATAAAGACTGTAGCAATTCAATAAAACTGCACTTTTTCCAAGGAAATTAGGGATGGGCAACAAATATTGACACTGCCAGTGATGTCTACATCTCATGAATAAATAAGAAAATTAATCTGGTGCCAAATAATAAACCAATGAGCAAGGCACTCGAAACATTATTAATTCTGCCCAACTGATTCATAATTAATGACTTATGAACTTAGTAATGGTAACTCACATTAATATTGATTAATTATTAGCATCTTTGATGGTGTCCTCCTATCCTCTGGAGCAGAAAAATGATAAATGAGAAAGATAGGTAATTATAGCAGAGTGGTGGGTTATGTGGATCCTATGGGCTCTGTATTTAAGGACCAATTTAGAGAGGACATGATTCAGGTATTTAAAACCTTGTGAAAATGGATGAATAGTTTTTGCTTCACTGGTGCTGTACCGCAAGAGGTATTTACACAATAATTGCCCTCAGTGGAATAATTAAGCTATAAACGATTGTACTGAATTGTGACACTGGGTCATCTTTAATAAAATGATTTTTTTTCAGTGATATCCACCTAGAGGAAAATATTCCACTGATCTTCATTACTGACTTATTAAATCCATAGAAGCCCTTTCCTCTTTACAAAGAGCTCATTAATGAGGCAGGTTTTGTTCATTTAATATACATATCGAAATGTGATTTTTATGGCTGTAACAGATTGGCTTGATTAAAAATGTTAATAATTCAATGAATCCATCCTTGATTTAATTTAGAAATAACAAAGTCTGCCTTCAACCTTGAGGTAAACTGCATTGTTACCACATCACCACGTAGTTCTGATAAGAGTGGTTTGCTTGCTCATCGCCTGTGGAAGTCGGCACATTAAAATTTGAATAGTTGCTACTGCTGAAAATGTGTTGCTGGTCAAAGCACAGCAGGCCAGGCAGCATCTCAGGAATAGGGAATTCGACGTTTCGAGCATAAGCCCTTCATCAGGAATGCCACTACACCATGAGAGAAGGTTCCTGTGAAGCGTGAATATTGATGTAGGCCAATTGGGCTGAATAACATAGGAATAGGCTTTTCAGCTTATCAAAGCTGCTCCACCATATGGTAAATCACGTACCACAAAGCCACTTTCCTGTACTGTGTCCACTGTGCCATCGGTCTCCAGAAATCTATCAATTTCTGTCTTCAACATGCTCAATGATTGAACTCTTGGGTAGTCACTCCAAGGATCTACCACCCTGAATGAAGAAATTTCTCCTCACATTAGCTTTAAAACTGTGTGAAGGCAATAGCCCTGTGGTACTCTGGATTGAAGATTCAGATAACGACCCAGATAATTTTCGGGGATATCTGGTTTCAAATCCTGCCATGGCAAATGGTGGAGCTTGAATCTGACAAAAAAAGAAATTGTGAAATTATTAAAAATAATGATCATGTTTAAAAACCTATTAAATTCATGAATAACCTTTTGTGAAGGAAGTCTGCCATCTTTACCTGGTTTGGCCTACATGCAACTCCAGAGTCACAGCAATATGGTTGAGTCTTAAATGTCCTCTGAAGTGGCTTATGGGCATATCAAGGGCAACTAGGGATGGTCAAGAAATAACTACAACTGTGAGGGGAGTGCAGAGACCTCAGGGTTCACACACATAATTTTCTGAAGGTGCCCAGGCGAGGTGAAACAGTTGTTGAGAATGTGTGGGTTCTGCGGATCCTGGGGTTTTTAAATAGAAACATAGAGTATGAAAGCAAGGAAATGATGCTACACCACTACAAATCACTGGTCAGAGCACATTTAGAGCATTATGTTTGGTTCTGGGAATTTGATTGAAGGACGGATGATAAAGCCTTGGACAGAGTGCAAAGAAGATTTACTAGAATGGTACCATAAATTAGGCATTTTAAATACAAGGGAAAATTGGAGAGATTGGGGTTATTCTCGTTGGAAGTGACCTTATTGAGATGTTCAAACTTATGAAAAATTTTGTCAGAGGTAAAGAAGGATATTCTGGTTCCACTAGTTGGTTTGTGAGTAACTTGGGGTCACAATTTCAAGATTGTCAGCAAGAGAGCTAGGAGCGAGATGAGGAGAAACTTCTTTAGTCAGAGATCTGAGGATTTGGAATGTACTACCTGGAAGAGTGGTGAAGGCGGATTCCATATGAGGTTTCAGAAGAGAGCTGGATATATAATTTGTACATGATAAATTTAGAGAGTTACAGAGATAGGGCTGGGGAGTGGGACTGACTAGGGAGCTCTTTCAGGGGACAGTACAGACATAATGGGTTCAATGGCTTCTTTTTGTTTTATAAATTCTATGAAATATAGGCAATAGTGACTTGGTCTTCTGGGATGAAACTGCTGTAATGTCTTAATTATAAATATTCCTTAGGTAAGTGGATCAAAACTGACCTGAATCTGTGCCACAGACTTCTAAAGCTAAGAACCAATCGAAATGTAGATCGGGTAGGAAAGTGGAGTTGAAGTGGAATTTCGGCCACAATTTTATTGCCTGGCATGGCCGGCTCAAGGAAGCTGTAAAGCTTACTCGGTTTCTACTTTGTGTGCTGTTCTGATATTTTGCTAAATTATAGTTCATATAGCAAAGATGAAAACCTATCCTCTACGATTATAAGCCAAAGAGCTGAACTGTGCTGTCGCTCTTTCTTCAGGATATTTATGAATGGAGCCAGAGGGTACAAAATGTGGACACAGTGTGCATTGACACAGGCACTGGAATAGACACCTTTTCTTTGTGTCTGGAGGACAGGCCATAAGGAAGTCTCAGTCACACCCAGACCACCAAGCAGACCTGACTACTGGGTCCTACATGAGTTCAGGGAAGGTTTGCTACCACACTCTGCAAATTAAAGAATCTCAGGAATTAGAGGAACAACAAGAGCAAATATTTGAGCAGTTTATCCAGTATTTCTTTATAATCTGCCACTAACTTCACCCTCTAGAACACCACATGGGCTTTTGGAATCATAGATCCATACAGTACAGAAGAGGCCCTTTGGCCCATCAAGTCTGCACTGACAAAGTTACTCTGTGTCTACCCCGTCCCACATTCCAATATTTGACCCATAGTCTTGAATGACATGACGCTTAAAGTGCTCATCCCATTGTGAGGTTTCCCACCTCAACTACCTTCCCAGGCAGGGCATTCCAGATTCCTGTCATCCTCTGGGTTAAAAAAAATATCAATTTTTCTCTAAACTGCTTTTCATCTTAAAATTATATTGTCTTGTTTTTGATCCTTTAGCTAGTCAGGGAACTGCTTTCTATCCACCCTGAACTTCATAATTTATACATCTCATCAGGTCTCCCTCTCAGCCTTCTTTGGAATACAACCTGACCTGATCCAACCTCTCCTCATAGGTAAACACAGCAACATCGTCTGCACCCCTTCTATTCCAACGACATCCTTCTTATAGTATGGTGACAAGAAATGCACACAGACCCCAGCTGTGGATAACCAAAGTTTTGTCCAGCTCCAACATAACTTCCCTTCTTTTATAATCTATGCCCTGACTCATAAAGGCAAGTGTCCCATATGTTTCGTAACAACCCTACTAACACGTCCTGCCACCTTCAGAGATCTCTGAATCATCAGAACAATGTCCTGTAAGATTCTGGTTTGCGATCAGTTATTTTCTGATTTTAAGTGGTTCGATTTACCCACAGATCCCTGGTTCTAGACACCAGACTTATTCAGGGAATGTGAAATGAAGAGGGCAGTAGACATGTATTTCAGGGCAAGAGAATGTCTGTGTTTACTTTGTTGCAGATTTGGCCAGACCCCTCAAAACATTTCAAGAAGGCAGTTCTTACCCTAACTTTGCTATTTGATTTAAGCAGATGTACAGTGGATATTCCAGGAGAGAATCACCTGGTCAAACTACTTAGTTTTAAATAAACAGAATTTACTTACATGATTACGGAATGAAACACAAAGGACAGAAAACAGAATACTGAATAACTTATCCTATCCGAAAACCCAACAGGCAATCCCAACTTAATGATGCTGTTCCAAACTATTTGTAACAATCCCCATTAATACCCCTTGGCACTAAAGGTAAAATGAAACGCAAGTCCTTACAGGAATGAAGTCAGAGAGAGAGAGGGTCCAGCAGCCTTTCTTCACACACACACACACACACACACACACATGCATTGCTGCATTAACCAAATCAAACAATAGCTGAGCTGCAAGAACTGTCAGTCTCCCTTCATTATACAAATGTTTTTTTTAAAACTTGAAAGCCTTCTGCTTGAGGCAGTATCTGTTAGCTGTAAACAAATTGACCCTAAAATACATCCAACCTCAGAGGTTTCAGAACCTGTCGTTTACAACCTCTCTGAAAAGAACAAAGGCAACCTAACCTTGTTAAAGAAACAGATTTGTCGCAACTTAAAATCAAAAGATAAGTACAATTTAAAAAAAAACACAGATAAATGCAATAGACAGGGAAATTGACACAGCTAGTTGTACAGAGAACATCAATACTATTAAATACACTATTAACTAGATTAACAGTATAAAACTTATCCTACTGGCAAATACAGAAAAAAACACAACTTTAATCAGACTTCTTACCCTGGAGTCCCAATGCACTGTCACCTCCCACCTTCTCCTTGCAGTCAGCTAGGTTGGAACTTTGGAATCTCGGAGTTTAAGCTCACCACTGAGGAAAATGCTTATTTGGAATTGGCCTGGCTGTTCTGTCTTGCCATACCCGGAGCCTGGATGAAGAGTTTGGACTGCGTAGGTCCTTCAGTTTAGGTTGAGTCCGCAAATGCGTACTGGATCTATTGGGTAAGTACCTGGTTTTCTTTACTTTTTGCGGGTTATCCAGGCCCGTTTTTCTCCTCAGGATGTGTCTGAGGTCTGATGGTGTCAATTCAGTTGGTCGGTTTACAGAGTTTGTCGGTTCTTGGATCTGCTGGTCGGGGGTCAGTTGCAGTTGGTTCTCCTCATTTGGAACAGGCCTGAGTCTGGTAGCTCTTGTTCGGGAAGCTTTCAGATAGTTCTTTCAGGTGAGATTGGAATTATACTGATTGTGGGCTCCTATCTTTGAGCCAAATTTTGTGCTTTCCATTGTGTTTCTGGTGTTTCCTTCAGAAGATAATTGGTTTTCCGATTGTTAGAGAGTGTGTGAATGGATTTCGATTGTAGTTGAATGTCTCGCATCTCTGTAGGCCCCAAACTGTATGTGCCAAAGTGTATAGCCCGAAGTGTAAAAGCGGTTTTGGGCTAGAGTCTGTTAGCTTCAGTTGATTGTCCTTTTAGAGTGAAGATGTAAATTGGAATTCCAGGTTAAACAATAGTCCCTGATGGCACTCTCCACTCTGCTGGCTTAGGTTTGTATTTGCTGCAGCCTCAGTCCAGGGTTTTGCTCAGTAACTTAGATGTTGGAAGAGTCTAGGGTCTTGTCGGAGAAAGTGAGGGCTGCAGATGCTGGAGACCAGAGTTGAAAAGTGTGGTGCTGGAAAAACACAGCAGGCCAGGCAGCATCCGAGGAGCAGGAGAATCAACATTTCGGGCATAAGCCGTTCTTCAGGAATGAGGCTGGTGTGCCAAGTGGGCTGAGATAAAAGATAGGGAGGAGGGAATTTGGGGGAGGGCATTGGTGGAAGGAGGTGAGGGTGATAGGCTGGAGAGGGGGTGGGAGCGGAGAGGTTTGGAAGAAGATTGCAGGTCAAGAGGGCGGTGCTGAATCCGGGGTTGGGACTGAGATAAGGTGGAGGGAGGGAAAATGAAGAAACTGGAGAAATCTACATTCATCCCTTGTGGTTGGAGGGTTCCTAGGCGGAAGATGAGGCACTCTTCCTCCAGGCGTTGTGTGGCCAGGGTCTGGTGATAGAGGAGGCCAAGGACCTGCATGTCCTTGGTGGAGTGGGAGGGGGAGTTAGTGTTCAGCCATGGAGCGGTTGGGTTGGTTGGTCCGGGTGTCCCAGAGGTATCCTCTGAAACATTCCCCAAGTAGGCGGCCTGTCTCCCCAATGTAGAGGAGGCCACATCAGGTGCAGCGGATACAGTAAATGATGTGTGTGGAGGTGCAGGTGAATTTGAGATGGATATGGAAGGATCTATTGGGGCCTTGCAGGGAGGTGAGGGGGGAGGTGTGGACGCAAGTTTTGCATTTCTTGCGGTTGCAGGGGAAGGTGCCGGGAGTGGAGGTTGGGTTGGTGGGGGGTGTGGACCTGATGAGGGAGTCACAGAGGGAGTGGTCTCTCCGGAACGCTGATAGGTTTGGGAGGGGGGGGGGTGGAATATATCCCTGGTGGTGGGGTCCGTTTAGAGGTGGCGGAAATGATGGAGGATGATACAATGTATCCGGAGGTTGGTGGGGTGGAAGGTGAGGACCAGTGGGTTCTGCCCTGGTGGCGATTGGAGGGGCGGGGTTCAAGGGCAGAGGTGCGGGAAGTGGAGGAGGTGTGGTGGAGAGCATCGTCGACCTTGTAGTTTGGGGTCTTATCAGTATATTAGATGATGGGGATTTTTGCTTGATCCTACAATTCCTTCAGCCCTCTGAGCTTCCTAGTGCTCTGCCATTCATTGAGTATTCCCTTGTCTTGTTTCTTCCTCAGAAGAACATCACCTCACACTTTTCAGAGTTAAATTCCATCTGCCATTAATCTGCCCATCTGACCAATTCATCTCTCTCCTTATGTAACCAAAGACCTTCTTCCTCATTGCCAACAACCCCCCCCCGCCAACACTCTTCATGTCATCTGCAAACTTACTTACCATCCCTCAAATTCTCATCTACGAACAATAAGGGACTTAATAATGAGACCTGTGGTGCACCACTGGACATTGACCTCCAGTCACACAAAAAGTCTTCTAACACCACTCTCTGTCACCTCCCACTAAATCAATTTTGGATCCAACTTACCAAGTTACCCTGGATCCCATGTGCTTTGACCATCCTTATCAGTTTCCCATGTCGGACATTGTCAAATGCTTTGCTGAGATCTATATAACTTACATTCATTACCCTACTCACTTCTCCTCTCCTTGAAAAGTCTTTGAATGTGTGATGTGTGAATACAGGCAAAAACATCATACATATCTCTACTCTGCTCATTTTCCTGGAACCCCACATGACTTCTACATTTTCTGCAACTCACAAGACAGGCCCAAGGGCATTTTGAAACCTCAGTTAGGTTGATAGCTGATTCCTTTGTAACAAGGCCTTTGGAAAAAAGAATACAAGCATGGACTACTTTCTAAACGGTGAGAAAATTCGTAAAGCCAAAGTACAAAGGGATCTGGGAGTGCTTGTTGAGGATTCTCTAAAGGTAAACATGCAGGTTGAGTCCGTGATTAAGAAAGCGAATGCAATGTTGTCATTTATCTCAAGAGGATGGGAATATAAAAGCACCGTTGTGCTACTGAGACTTTATAAATCTCTGTTTATGCCCCATTTGGAGTACTGTGTCCAGTTTGGTCCCCACATCTCAGGAAGGACATACTGGCACTGGAGCGTGTCCAGCGGAGATTCACACAGATGATCCCTGGAATGGTAGGTCTAACATACGAGGAATGGCTGAGGATCCTGGAATTGTATTCATTGGAGTTTAGAAGATTAAGGGGAGATCTAATAGAAGCTTAAAAGATAATACATGGCTTGGAAAGGGTGGATGCTAGGAAATTGTTTCCGTTAGGCGAGGAGACTAGGACCCATGGACACAGCCTTAGAATTAGAGGGGGTCAATTCAGAACAGAAATTTGAGACATTTCTTCAGGGAGAGAGTGATGGGCCTGTGGAATTCATTGCTGCAGCATGCAGTGGAGGCCGGGACGCTAAATATCTTCAAGGCAGAAATTGATAAATTCTTGATGTCACAAGTAATTAAGGGCTATGGGGAGAATGCGGGTAAGTGGAGTTGAAATACCCATCAGCCATGATTGAAAGGCGGAGTGGACTCGATGGGCCGAATGGCCTTACTTCCTCTCCTATGTCTTATGGGCTTATGGTCTTATTTCTCCTGGCCTGGTTGGCATTTACCAGTGAGGCAGTCTCAGACCACAATGGAAGAATGTTACCATGCAGCTCATACTGACACCAGGATCACCATCGAACCGACCATCAGCTGGATGAAAATGAGTTTTGCTGCCTTTTTCAGTATGAGCACCAACTGCTAATCATATTCTGCAGTGCACTGTGCAACAAAGCTATGCAGTGCTGAAAGCCACTGGAATGGGGCAGGAGAGTAGAGTTAAAGGGAGAAGTCAGGAAAATGTGGTTGAGAAACACATCAGCCATGTTCGAATGGCAGACTAGACCTGATGGGCTGAATGGCCTAATTCTGCTCCTAATATCACATTTTATGGTCTAAGAGGGAGAGGCACTGTTTCTCAAAGCAACAAAGAATTGTGTTAGGCTGAAGAGGAAGCCAGGATTATGCTTGAGCCATTCCAGAAAGTCAGCTTCAGAGAGAAATGAAAGCAATGCCAGGGAGAGTGGACAATACACCTGATTCGCCCCAAAAGTGAGAAACCTAGAGATCACTGTCCCATCACCAGAACTCCATTGTATAGGATTTCTGCTAACCCTGCCGGGTTCAACTGGAACAACTTCTGAACCTGCTTCACAACTGGACAGATGTCAATGACATATTATGGCTAAGAATTCAGATCCCACACCATCACCACAAGGCTCTGAGTGTCACCAATAACATTTCAATTGCCCCCACTGAGATTAGTCCCCAGCAACGTCATTGACAATATCTAGACGTTAATTCTGAGGACCTATGTCAGGTCTTTCAGCCCAGGTCCTTTGTTGTATCACCCATGTTGTAGGTTTATTACTCCTCCATGACAATGCACAGATTTAAACATGTCAAGTGACACCTACCCTCCAGTGTGTGTATATCCCCATCATAGATATTGGCTGGTATTTTGGATCCAAACCTTCAAATACATAGCGGCAATGTCACTAGGCTAGTAATCCGGCGGCCTGGCCTAACTCTCTGGGGATGCAAATTCAATTCTCACTAAGGTCACTGGTGGCATTTAAATTCAGTTAATAGAATCTGAAATATAGAACTACTCTCAATGATGCTTACCATGGCAACTATCATCAATTCTCATAAAAGCCCATCTGATTCACTAATGTCTGTTAGGAAGGGAAATCTGCCATCCTTAACCAGTCCAATCAACATGTGACACCAGACTCACGGCAATGTTGTTGACTTTGAATTGTCCACTGAAATGGCCTAGCAAATTCAAGGATAATGAGGGATAGACAACAAATGGTAGTCTTGACAGTGATACCTACATCCCATGAAAGAGTAAAATTAAAAGACTTAATGCTGGTCCTGCTTATGAATTCCTCTTCAGTGTCTCACTGTCCAGCTGCCTGAGGGGGACGGGGTGCTGAGCATGGATACCATGCTATTACCCATAAGGCCAACATGGGGGCTAACTCACAGTCCTGTAATTTTATTGAAAGCTGAGACTAGGGCTCCCTTCTGCAGCAATGATCTCATTAGCTAGCATCGCTGGCCCATCCTAAAAGATGTTTGTTTGTTCTTGAGGTTACTCCCCGACAGGCTCCCTCTGCCGATCGAGAATGCGCATTTGAAAGGGGAGAGAAACAATGAAACAAACTGTTTGTTGCACTCGCTGAATCAGAAGCTGCAACAACTCTGTGAATCTCAATTTGCATTTATTAATCTATAAGACTGTGTACTCTTTGATTAATTGGAGGGGATGGGTTGTTTATCATGGGGCACGGTCAAATGAAGTTATCTGCCCTGTCAACAATTAATTGGATCTTCTAAATGTTCCCACCTGCAATTTTACTCCATTATTTCAGTGAACCTACTTCAGTTGACAGCAATTTATTGCTTCATACAAATTACAACAACAACCTGAGGAATCCCCAGTGGCAGAAGGCCAGGCTGCTAATTGTGGTGTTTAATTTGAAGCAGGCAATGTCAGAAAAAATCCAACAGGTCTGGCAGCATTGATGGCAAGAGGAAGATTGTTAACTCTTCTTGGCAGTGACTTTTTACCTGGGTTACCTGAAGGAGTACTCCATATCTGTCCTCACTTTGGAAGGAGAATCCTGGTACAGAAGATAAACAAGGGCAATACGTTTCACTGTATCTTGGTATCTGTGACAATAATAAAACGAATCAAGGGCAGGACCTGCATAGTTAATGGAGTGTGTTGTCAAACAGAGAAGCCTAAGGGTTCAGGTACATAATTCCTTGAAAGTTGTATCACAGGTAGACAGGGTGATTCAGAAGGCATTGAACATGTTTGCTTATTTTTGGAGTCCCGTGAACTGTCCGTGTCTCTCTGCTACAGGAAGGATATTATTAAATTGTTAAAAATCACACAACACCAGGTTATAGTTCAACAGGCTTGTTTGACAGCACCAGCTTTTGGAGCGCTGCTCCTTTATCAGGTGGTTGTGCAGCAGGACCATAAGACACAGAATTTATAGCAAACGATTACAGTATCATGCAAATAAAATGATATATTTAACCAACCTTGATTGCTGTTAAGTCTTTCACCTTTTAGAATGGGTTACAGGTTTTGGTTCATTAATATGTAAATCCCAGGACTTATTGACTTAAAAGAAGTTCTGTGAATTACATATTAATGAACTAAAATCTGTAATGCATTCTAAAAGGTGAAAGACTTAACAACAATCTAGGTTGGTTAAATATATCACTTTATTTGCATGATACTGTAATCTTTTGCTATAAATTCTGTGTCTTATGGTTCTACTTCACAACCACCTGATGAAGAAGCGTTGCTCCGAAAGCTAGTGCTTCCAAATAAACCTGTTGGACTATAACCTGGTGTTGTGCGATTTTTACATTTGTCCACCACAGTCCAACATTGGCATGGTGGCTCAGTGGTTAGCACTGTTGCCTCACAGCGCCAGGGACCCGGGTTTGATTCCAGCATCAGGTGGCTGTCTGTGTGGAGTTTGCACATTCTCCCCGTGTCTGCGTGGGTTACCTCCAAGTGTTCCAGTTTCCTCCAAAGATGTGCAAGTTAAGTGAATTGGTCAAGCTAAATTGCCAATGTGTTTATGAATGTGCAGCTTAGGTGCATTAGTCAGGGCAAAAATGTAGAATAATAAGGTAGGGGAATGTGTCTAGGTTGGTTACTCTTTGGAGGGTTGATGTGGATTTGTTGGGCCGAAGGGCCTGTTTCCACACTGTAGGGATTTGATGATACCTCCACATCATTGTTAAATTGGAGAGGGTGCTGAAAAGATTTACAAGGATGTTACTGGGACTGGAGGATTTGATTATAAGGATTGGCTGTGATTCTTTTCCCTGGAGCACAGGTGGTTCAGTGCTGACCTTAATAGAGGTTTATAAAATTATAAGTGGTATAAATAAGGCGAAAAGCAAAGATAAGGGAGTTCAAACTGGAGGGCATAATTTTAAGGTGAGAGCAGAAAGATTTAAAGGGGCAACTTTTTCAGGCAGAGGGTGATTTATATCTGGAACAAACTGTCAGAGGAAGTGGTAGATCCAAGTGGAGTGACACCATTTAAGAAACATTTGGACAGGTGCATGAATATGAGAAGTTCAGAGGGATGTGGGTCAAATGGAGGCTTTTGAAATTAGTTTGGGAAACTTGATCGATATAGAGGAGTTGGACCGAAGGTTCCGATTCCATGCTGTATGACACTTTAACTCTATTCTTCTGTGGTGCAGTGGTAGTGTTCCTACCTATGGACCAGGATGCCAGGTTTCTAATTGTCCTAATTAGAAGTCTTAATTGTCCCAGACATATACAATGACATGTCTGTACAGTTTGATTAACAATATTTGGGAATCAATATCAGTTGTTCACATCTGATCCAGCAAAATATGCAGGTTCAGAATAAGGTCTCTTTTTGTGTGTGTTGGTAGTGTCCCTACCTCTGAACCAGGAAACCTGGGTTCAAGTCCCACCTGCTCCAGAAGTGAATGAATGAATGAGCTTTATTGCCACATGTACTCAATGTGAACAGTGAAAAGTTAAACTGTCGCCATTTACAACGTTATCTTAGGTACTTAAGTACAGCTTCTTTAGTTACAAGATCTTAGAAAATAAGGAAATAAAATGTCCAGCATTGCAGAAATGAAAGCCCAGGACAGCGGCCTTCCAACTCCAGACCAAAGTGGCACCCAGCCTCCAGTCTGTACCAGGCCCTGGCTCTGGATTGTGCTGGGCTACACCTTGAAGATCATGAGGCTGCGAGATTGCGTGAGTCTAGCATGCCGGACCAAGAATGCCATACTGATGGGGGGAGGGCTGCCCCACCACATGAGGACACCCGAGGAGGCTGCCACACAGTCTGACAGGTCACCACAGGAGACTGCCACCCGACGCTGAAAGGCTGCCATGGAGGCAGCACAGCCAGGCCAGGAGGCAGCACAGCCAGGCCGGGAGGCAGCACAGCCAGGCCGGGAGGCAGCACAGCCAGGCCGGGAAGCAGCACAGCCAGGCCGAGAGGCAGCACAGCCAGGCCGGGAGGCAGCACAGCCAGGCCGGGAAGCATTGCTGGGGTCCAGGAATCATCTCCGGGGGCTAGTAGTCATGTCCGGAGGTCAGGAGTCATCGCTGAAGGCCGGGAGTCATCGCTGAGGTCTGGGAGAATTGCATAATCACATCGCTGAACTGAATGATTAGATATATATGTAGGTACAGAATTTGGGAAGAGGGATTGTGAGGCTCTTGAGCAGTTTGACACTGGGAGTGAGGAAGTATCGTAAGTTTGGGCAAGGTTTAATATGGACAAATCCCAAGTCCTGGATGAGTTGTATCCCAGACTGCTATGGAAGATAAGGAAGGAAATTACAGGAGCGTTTATCCAAACTCCTTTCTGGCCACAGCGGTGGGACCAGGGGACTAGATGACAGCTAATATGGTTCCACTTTACAAGAAGGATGGTAAGTATAAATCAGAGAATTACAGACCAGTGACCCTCACATTAGTATTAGGGAAACTACAAAGAAATGTCTGAAAGAAGGGATTAATCTTCACTTGGAGAGGCAAGGTTTGATGAGGAAGAGTCAACATGTCTTTGTCAGAGGAAGATCATGCCAAATCAGATGGAACTTTTTGAGGAGATGACTAAGTGACTGGATTAGGGTAGAGCACTTGATGTAGTTTTTATAGATACCAGTAAGGCCCCACATGAGAGATTGAGGAACAAGATATAAACTCTTGGAATTCAGGATAATATGGTGTTTTGGATCTAAACTTGGCTTAGCAACAGGAGACGTAGTTTTGGTGGTAGAAGGCTGTGCTTATGACTGGAGACTGGTAGCCAGTGGTGTTAATGAGAGACCAGCACTGGATCCCTTGTTGTTTGTGACATTCATAAATGATGTAGGTGAGAATGTGGAAGAGAGGATAAGTAATTTTGCGGATGACACAGAGTTTGACCGAGTGGTTGATAGTGAGCTGTGAGTTGTTAGG
Source organism: Hemiscyllium ocellatum (assembly GCF_020745735.1). Taxonomy (NCBI): domain Eukaryota; kingdom Metazoa; phylum Chordata; class Chondrichthyes; order Orectolobiformes; family Hemiscylliidae; genus Hemiscyllium; species Hemiscyllium ocellatum. The sequence continues at coordinate 24,845,547 of NC_083401.1, forward strand.
TTACAGGAAGCAAAGGAGGATTGTTCAGATAGACAGATCAGAGCCAGGTGTAATTTAATCCTGATAAGTGTGGGTGATACACTTCACAAGGTATAATAAGGTCAGAAGTCCCATGACACCAGCTTATAGTCCAACAAGTTTATCAGAAATCACAAACTTTCAGAGCATGGCTCCTTCATTAGGTGAAGTGCAGAGAAGCTCCCAGGCACAGGATTTATAGGCGAGAGATCAAAAGATCATACGAATGGTGTGGGAGAACAAACTTCTGATCTCTGTCTATAAATCCTGTGTGCTTCTCTTCACTTTACCTGATGAAAGAGCAGTGCTCTGAACGTTTGTGATTTCTAATAAAATTGTTAGACAATAACCTGGTGTCTTGTGACTCCTGACCTTGTCCACCCCAGTCTGACACTGGTACCTCCATATTGAAGAAGTAATAAAAGATGGGAGTACTGAATTACATGCAGAACATTGGTTAGCTCAGAGGAGTGGAGGGTCCTTAGTGTAGTTGATCACAGGTTATCGAAATTAGCAGGACTGGTTAATTGGTTAGTTAATCTTGAGGGCAGCAAGGTGGCTCAGTGGTTAGCACTGCTGCCTCACAGCACCAGGATCCCAGGTTTGATTCCAGCCTTGAGCAACTGTCTGTGTGGAGTTTGCACATTCTCCCCGTGTCTGCATGGGTTTCCTCCGGGTGCTCTGGTTTCCTCCCACGGTCCAAAGATGTGCTGGTCAGGTGAATTGGCCATGCTAAATTGTCCATAGTATTAGGTGCATTAATCAGAGGAAAATGGTCTTCAGAGAGTCAGTGTGGACTGGTTGGGCCGAAGGGCCTGTTTCCACACTGTAGGGAATCTAATCCAAAAAGGCGAATGGGACAGTTGCCTTTATCATAGATTATAAGAGCAGGGAGGTTATGTTGGAACTGTACAAAACTTGGTTTAGACCACTACAGGAGTATTGTCTGCAGTTTCCAGTCACTGCATTACAGGAAGGAAGTAATTGCATTGGAGGGGGTCCAGAAGAGATTCACCATGAAGTTGTTGGGATGAAGCAGCTTAGCTATGAAGAGATGACAGATAAGCTTGGTTGTTCTCTTTAGAGCAGAGAAGGTTGAGGGGGGACTTGATTGAGGTGTATAAGATTATTGTTTTATTTATTCACAGGAAGAGAGCATCACTGGCTAGGCCAGCATTTATTGTCCTTCCCAAATTGCCCAGAAAGCAGTTAAGGGTCAAACACTGTAGTGACTGGAGCCACATGTAGGCCACAGGATGTCAGTTTTCTTTCCTAAAGGAGGATAGTGAATAGCATAGGTTTTTCCTAACAATCAGAAATGGATTTATGGTCATTATGAGATTCATAATTCCAGTTTCTTTTTTAAACCACCATCTGCCATGATGAGATTTGAACCCAGGTCCCTGGGTAAAGGATTGACAGACAGGTGATAATATCACTAGGTCACAGTCAATAGAATCTACTGTTCCCCTTAGCCGACGAATCAGAAAAAGACCATTATTTTAAAGCAAAAGACAGGAGGTTTCGAGGAGGTTTGTGGAAAATTCCTTTCACTCCGAGGATGGTAAGATTCTGAAATGCACTTTCTGGGAGACAAGCTGAGGCAAGAAACCCAGCGCATTAGAAAGTACTTGGAACCTATTTCCCAATTGCTTTCTCCATGACAATATTTCAGTCACTCAGTATCCACTTGAGAACCAATCAGTGCCCTTTTCCCTTGTCTTTGGTGAGTGGAATATGGAGTATTAAAAGCACCTGATGTTATCATTGGGCCATCATTCATGTCTTTTTGTTGGTCTTTTTGCTCATCAATTCTTGCACAGCCTCCTCTGTAGGTACATCAGGAAGATATAATCGAGTTAAACGTTGAAGGTTTCATTCAATTCCAAGTGTGCCATTCACATCATCTTGAGTTTATTGTAGGAGCCAATCACAGCAACTATCTAGCCACAGTCAACTTTAGTGTGTCTGAATTGGTTGGTGTGGCCCATACCATTGTAGCCCGGCTTCACTGTGGGAGTCAGCCCAGAATGAGACCAATCAAGGTTGAGATTCAGTCTGTCCAACACACTGAATCCTGCCTCTAAATCCCATTTTAATTCCTAAGCTATGAAACACTATGATCCGTTAACTGGTTGACACTGCTGGCAGTTACTCACAGCCTTTGGCCCTTGACAAACATTGATTACAATAATTCAGTTACTATCACATTGCTCTTTGTGGGCTCTGCTATGGGTAATTTGGTTGCCATGCTTCCTATATTACAACACACTATGTTACATTTCATTTAATTTGAAGCATATTGGTACCATCCTAAGGTGAAAAATGCTGTATAAATGAAAGATGCCTACATGATCCAAACATTGTTTATTACCTCTGGATTTGAACATTACCCCCACTTGAAGCCAGACTTTCTGAGGAGAATGAGGAGCAGTTTTCAGAAGCAGAACAAAGGAATGAGGCAGAAGTGAATAGAAATTGATCACACTTTCCTGTAAATAGAAAGACTCTCAGTCCAAATCACCTTCTTGGCCTCACCTATCCCTCACACTGCCACAATACTTCCAAATGAGTTACAATTCCTCAAAATACAGTGCTCACAACATGTAAAGCTGAGAGATAAATCTCAAGTGCTGAATCAGAGGGCTTTTTTTTGTTGCTAAGACAGCGCACGCAATGAGAAATCATCCCCTTCACTAGAGCTGTCATGTCCATTTTTCAAACCAAAATCTGTGGTCAGGAAATCAAAGCAAAATCATCTCAATCTAAAGTGCTCTTTGCTCTAAAGAGTTTGTTAGTCAGTTGTTGAATAGAGTGGTGTATCTAAATGAATTGCTGGGCCTTGCATTGCCAAGAACTGTGAGACTGTTCGCGACCAATCCCAAGGCGTAGCTGTGTTGATTGAAAACTAATCATGCTGATGGAAGGCAGAACTTTGAAGGTTCTTCCAAAACAAGCATGAGCCCAGTGACCTTGCAGGTTTCCTTTTTGTAATTTACTTTTCATAAATATTCATTGATGCATCTTGACAGTGAATGATAATTAGACAGGGATGAATCACATCATTATGAGAAGAGTCATCTTAATCTAAAGAGAAAGAAGCCCTCAGTGCTGCAAAATGTTTTGTTACTGTATTATGAAGATATTTTCTGAGATGGTTGTCATTCAAATGCCACATCTCATTTACGTTAGACTCTAGGGAAACAAGGAACTGAGTGACTGACATGGGTATGGTAGAGAAGATGAAGGATGATAGATTTGTTCTTATTTTTATCATTAACCTCAGTGCCTTGTTCCCATCCTGCATGTTAAAACAGACATTAAAATATTGACTAAAACAGGCATTGATAAAATACATAATCACATAATGGAACTAAGTCAGCCAATGGGGGCTGACAGCTACACTCATCTTATCCCATCTGATCTCAACAATGTCTCTTCAAAGCTCATTGGTGTAACAGGCAACAGTACTAAACTAACACCAATCCTCAGAGGTGGCAGGGCTAGTTAGTAAAAGTGTTAAGATTATTATATAAGTTAGCTCGCTGTCCTGGAAAGTTGTTTTCAGACGTTTAATCAGTGTGACAAGGTCACACCAACAGTATGTTCTCCAGTACTTCACCAGAGACTGTCACTGATGATGTTACCTAGTCATGGTGGTGAAACATCTGAAAACAAACCTTCCAGTTCAGTGAGCTAACTTACATACTTACCATCAACCTGAGCCACAAAGCTTCTCAAGGGTTAAGATTATCCATGTTTTTTTTCCATAGGGGGATATTGAATACAAAGCAGAGAAGTCACTGGTTACGAAGTGCAAGTCATGCACAATTCTGGATGCTACACTTTAGGAAGGATGTCCAGAAGGGGCAGCAAGGTGGCTCAGTGGTTAGCACTGCTGCCTCACAGCACCAGGGTCTCAGGTTTGACTCCAGCCTTGGGCGACTGTCTGTGTGGAGTTTGCACATTCTCCCTGTGTCTGCATGGGTTTCCTCTGGGTGCTACAGTTTCCTCCCACAGGCAAAGATGTGCAGGTCAGGTGAATTGGCCATGTTAAATTGCCTAGCGTTAGATGCATTAGTAAGAGGGAAATGGATCTGGGTGGGTTACTCTTCAGAGGTTCGGTGTGGACTTGTTGGGCTGAAGAGCCTGTTTCCACACTGTAGGGAATCTAATCTAATTTTAAAAAATCTAATCTTGACAAAGGCATCAGGAGATTTCATGTGAGAATAAGTAAAGAGGAAAGAAAAAGTCCTTTACTGTGTTACCCTGTCAATAGACGTAGGTAGCTAGAGGCAGATTGAGCCCGATCAGGAAGATGGAAGATAATATGTGGCATAAGACAAGGTTGAAATACTTAATGAGTACTTTGTTTTGAAGTTAACTCAGAAAAAAGATGATAATAAAATGTCAGTAGAATTTGGGATGGTACTCTGAGACTGTGAGCCCCTTGTAAAACAGGGATTATGCTTGATTAAACTCATTGCTTTTTGATGAAGTAATGGAGAACAATGATAAGAGAATGTAACATCATCTGTATAAATTTTAAGAAAGCATTTGGCAAAGTGCTTTATAAAAGGCTAGATAACAAAATTGCAGCCCGTGCATGAGAAAGATCAGTCTCAACTTGAATTTTAAACAATGGCAATTTTAAGCCATGGCAAATCACATTTCAGACTGGAGAGTGGTAGACTGTGGTGTTCTCCAAAGCTCAGCACGGCATGCCCTGACTCTTAATTTGTTGCTTATACATGATTTTCATACTGAAATGCAAAACAATTTTTCATGATTTTCCAAATCTCAGAAATACTACTTGTGCCATGAGGTTCACCATTTTAGGCATAGAGGTAAAAATAATGACTGCAGATGCTGGAAACCAGATTCTGGATCAGTGGTGCTGGAAGAGCACAGCAGTTCAGGCAGCATCCAACGAGCAGCGAAATCAACGTTTCGGGCAAAAGCCCTTCATCAGGATTCCTGATGAAGGGTTTTTGCCCGAAATGTCGATTTCACTGCTCGTTGGATGCTGCCTGAACTGCTGTGCTCTTCCAGCACCACTGATCCAGAATTTTAGACATAGACCAATCATGGAGATATATATGTGGCTCGAGGGATGACATAGAAGGAAGGGGTTTAGATTTTTGGATAATTGAGATCATTTTTGGGAAAGGAGTAAGATGCTCAGAAGGGATAGGCTTCACTCAAGCAGAAATAGAACTGACCTCCTGGCTGAGAGAGTAACGAGTGTAGTTGGGGGTGGATTCAAACTAAAAAGGCAAGGGTTAGGTTGATTGACGGGCCTTGTTTTGGAAAGACCAGAAAGCGAAAAAGAGAGAAGGTTGAGAATGGTGAAAAAGAAGTGAGGGAAGGCTTGAGCATTGACAGTGAACAAAGCAATGATCGCCTTCCAATGGATAAGAGAGAGATTAAGGCCAAAACTGAAATGTATGTAAATGCACACAGCATAGTGAACAAAAGTGGGGAACTGGAAACAGAGTGCTTTGGGGGTTATGACATGTTAGCATTGTCAGAAATATGGCTTAAGCCAGAGGACTGAATAGCTAATATCCTGGGTTATAATGTAGTAACAGGATGGATAATAGGGGAGGAGCTGCTGTAGTCTTAGTCAAAAACTGGTCAAGTACATTGTCCCTGAAAAAGATGAAATTCCTAAATGAGAATCTGTACGGTTAGAGCTGAGAAACAGGAAGGGAACAGTGACATTGTTGGATATTTGTTATAAACCTCTAAATAGTGGAGAGGATTATAGAAGAGAACATTTGAGGGAAAATTATGGAAAACTGCAGGACAAGTTGGGTTGTGATTGTTGATGATTTCAATCACCTGAGAGTAGATTGGGAAAAAGGTAGAGTGTGGGGTGTGGAAGGAGAGAAATTCCTGCAACGTGCACTGGAGAACTTTCTGGAACAATACATTTCCAGTCCTGCCAGGGAGGGAGCTGGGCTGGATTTAGACCAGGAAATGAGGCAGGACAAGTGGAAAATGTCAGAGTACGGAAGCTTTTGTGAAATAGCAGCCATTAAAATGTAAGATTCAATATTAAGTTGGAAGAGGATGAAAATCAGCCACTGATTAAGAATCCAGACTGGAAAAGGGCAGATTTTCGGGGTCTAAATTATGAATTGGATCAAGTTGATTAGAAACACATTTTGGTAGATAAAATAGTGGCTGAAATATGGGAGAATTTCAAAACAGAGGTGAAAAGGGTACAAGCTGCATACATACCCATGAGAAATATAAATGGGATATACAAAGTTGAATGTACCTGGATACTGAAGGATGTTGATGAAAAAAAAAGAGGACAAAAGGGGCTTTTATGGATACTGCAATACTAACAACAATAGAAATCAGGAAGAATATCTCAAATCTCAGAGGCTAAGGCTGGAATAAGGAAGGCTAAGAGGAAACATGAGGAACAAATGGCAAATAGTAACATATTCTTCAAATATATTATTAGTAAAAGATTAGTGAAAGATAAATTGGGGTCCATCAGGAACAAGTGGGGTAATCTAATCACTAGAGAAAATGATATGGCAGAGGTACGAAATATTTTGCTTCTGCCTTTACCAAATGAGAAGATGGTGACAATGGCCCAGTTGACAATGTTGGAACTCAGCAACTGGGCAGTATAGTGATTCATAACGAGGAGGTGCTAAAAACAGTGGCAGCACTCCAGGGAGGAAATTCGTCAGGCCTGGTTAGGATGCATCCCCGTCTGCTGAGGAGAGGGAAAAGAGCAAATCACAGAGCTGTTGACAGTTTTCCAGACCTCACTGAACACAGGAATAGTCCCAGGAGACTGGAGGATTGTAAATGTGACACCGTTGTTTCAGAAACGGGCAAAGGATAAAGGAGCAAAGTATCGAGCAGCACTGTGGCACAGTGGTTAGCATTGCTGCCTCAACACGCTAGGACCTGGGTTTGATTCCATTCTCAGGCAACTGTCTGTGTGGAGTTTGTATGTTCTCCCCGTGTCTGTGTGGGTTTCCATCAGGTGCTCCAGTTTCCTCCCACAGTTCATAAATATGCAGGTTAGGTGGATTGGCCTGGCTAAATTGCCTTTCGTGTCATGAGAATGGCAAAGTGGATGCTCTTTGGAGGGTCAGTGCAGGCACAATGGGCTGAATGGTCTTTATCTACACTGTAGAGATTCTAAAATAACCCAGGAAGCCACGGGCATCTCAGCTTGCTGTCAACAGTGGGAAAACTTAACAAGAGATATACACTGAGAGAAAAATCATTTAATACTGGACAGTCAACATGGCTTTATTGAGGGCAAGTCATGGCTGACAAATTTAATGGAGTTCTTTCATGAGGTGACACAGGCAGTGGATGTTGTATATTTGGACTTTCAGGAAACATTTAATTTGGTTCCAAATGGCAGGTGGTTAATAATTGAAAATATTTGGGATTGTTGGGTCCTTGGCATCATGGATTAGAGGTTGGCCAAAAGATGTGGAACCAGAGGGTAGATAGATAGGTATTTCTATCGGAGATGAGCTGAATGTGGAGTTCTCCAGAGATGAGTGTTGGGATCTTTGTTTTTTCTGATTTATATAAATGATTTGGAAATGGATGTTGAAGGTAAAATATCTAAATTTATATATGTTACTAAGTTAGGAAGAATACTGAATTGTGAGGATGACGCTGAAAGACATTTGGCAAGTTGGCCAAATGGGCAGATGCCTGGCAGATGAATTTCAAAGCAGAGAAATGTGAGGTAACGAATTTTGGTAGAAGAAACACAGCGAGACAATACAGACTCAATGGTATAACTCTGAGGGAAGTGCAGGAGCAGGGGACCTTGACTTTCAAGTACATAATTGTCTAAAGAAGGCCAGGCAAGTTGAAACAGCTTTTAAGAGGCTTAGAGGATCCTTGGTACACAAAAAGAAGCATAGACAATATAAAAGCCGGTGAGAGATATTACACCTCAACAAATCATTGGTTCGGCTGCATCTGGAATATTGTGCTCAGTCCTAGGCACCTTATTTAAGGTAGGATGTTAAAGTCTTGGAGAGCGTTCAAAGGAAATTTGCTAGAATTATCCCAGGAATGAGGGAAAAATAGGTACAGGGAAAGATTAGAGAGATTGGTCTTATTCTCCTTGGAGCAGAGGTGATCTCACTGAAGTGTTCAAAATTATGAACAATTTTGACAGGGTGTGGAAGGATATTCAATTTCAACTAGGTGGTTTGTCAATACCTGGGGTGGGGGGGGGGGTGGGGGGGGGGGGTGGTGGGGTGGGGGGGGGTTCACAATTCCAAGATTGTCCACAAGAGAGCTATGAGTGAGATGAGGCAAAATTCTTTACTCAAAGAGCTGTTTAGATTTGAAAAGCATTGCCTGAAAGCATGGTGGAGATAGATTCCAGAGGAGGCAGACCACAAAAGAGAGCTGGATATATACCTAGGGTGGTAGGGCTGGTAAATGGCACTAGTTGGGTAGTTCGAACAGCAACAGGTACAGACACGCTAGGTTGTATGACCTACTTCTGTCCTGTACAATTCTATGTTTGTAAATTCTATGATAATGATCCCAAGCTTGGATTTAGGGCTAATTGTGGCTATTATGCAAAATAATCGTGACAAGACATAGAGTAGATTAGCAGAATGAGCAGGCAAGAATTTAATACAGAGGAGTGTGATGTGATGTAGTTTGGCAGAATATATAAGGAAAGGCTTTTCAGACTTAGTAGCACAGTCCTAAAGGGAGTGCAGGGACATGGGGCATTGGGTGTTCATTTGGAAGATCCTGAAAAGAGGAAGGCCATATGGAGATATAATTACTGAAGTGTGGAATCTAAGACATGATGGACATATTAAGTACAAAAGCAGCGAAGCTACGATGAGCATTTGTAAAGCTCTGGTTAAACTGCAACTGGAATATTGCATTAAATTCTGGTTTAAGAAGGACATTAGAGTCCTTGAGGAGGTTCATGACAGATTTACCAAAGTGGATAAGAGGATAAAGGATTTTAGCCACAAGGTTACATTTGAAAAGCTGTTATTGATTTCTGAAAAGATTGGGTGACTTTTGATAGAGGTGTAATAGATATTAGGTAAAAACAATGACTGCAGATGCTGGAAACCAGATTCTGGATTAATGGTGCTGGAAGAGCACAGCAGTTCAGGCAGCATCCAAGGAGCAGTAATTGACAAGTTTAGAAAAGGTAGACAAAGAAAAAAGCTTCCATTTATTGATGGTGTGAGTAAGAGAGGTAGCAGTTTTATGGTTTTGGGACAGGAAATGCAAGGAAAACTGTGAGGTAAAATTACACTGTGAGTGCTGACAGTGCAGCTTACTCCTTATGAGGAGGGTGGAACAGAAAATGAGTGATTGTAAAAGAAAATAGGCACTTATGGAGTCACAGAGTCAGAGATTTACAGCACGAAAGCAGACCGTTTGGTCCAACTCATCCAAGCTGACGAGATATCCCAACCTAATCTAGTTCCACTTGCCTGCACCCGGCCCATATCCCTCTAAACCCTTCTTATTCATATACCCATACAGATGCCTTTTAAATGTTGTAATTGTACCAGCCTCCACCACTTCCAGTGGTAACTCATTTCATACTTGCACTACCCTCTCTGTGAAAAGGTTAACCCAGAGATCCCTTTTTTCTTTCCCTTGTCACCCTAAATCTCTGCCCTCTAGTTCTGGACTCCCTCACCCCAGGGAAAAGACTTTGTCTATTTATCCTATCCATGTCCCTCATGATTTTGTAAACCTCTATAAGGTCACCCCTCAGCCTCCCCATAGCTCAAACCCTCCAATCCTGGCAACATCCTTGTAAATCTTTTCTGATACCTTTCAAGTTTCAAAACATCCTTCCAAGAGGAAGGAGACCAGAATTACATGCAGTAATCCAAAAATGGCCAACCAATGTCCTGAACAGCCACAACATGACCTCCCAACTCTGATATTCAATGTTCTGACCAATAAAGGAAAGGGTTTCACAGGGCCAGGAAAGGTTACTTGATGTTCCAGGGTTTAGAACATTTAAAAAGAACTGGGAGGATGGAAAAAGAGGAGAGGGTGTAGCATTGTTGATTAGAGAGTGCATCACAGCTACAGGAACAAAGGTTGTTGAGGAAGGTTTGTCTACTGCGTCAGTATGGGTAGAAGTTAGGAACAGCAAGGGAGCAGCCACCTCATTGGGAGTTTTCTACAGACCACCTAATAGCAGTAGAGAGATTGAAGAATGCATAGGCGGGCAGATTCTGGAAAAATGCAGAGAGAGCAGGGTTGTTGTTATGGGTGATTTCAACTTTCCCAATATCGACTGGAACCTCTGAAGTGCAGATGGTTTGGATGGAGCCGTTTTTGTCAGGTGTGTTCAGGTGGGGTTCCTTACTCAATATCTAGACAGGCAGCATCCAAAGAGCAGGAGAATCGATGTTTCGGGCATGAGCCATTCTTCAGGAATCCTGAAGAAGGGCTCATGCCCGAAACATTGATTCTCCTGCTCTTTGGATGCTGCCTGACCTGCTGCGCTTTTCCAGCAACACATTTTCAGCTCTGATCTCCAGCATCTGCAGTCCTCACTTTCTCCTCAATATCTAGACAGACCGACGAGGGGAGAGGCTATTCTGGATTTGGTGCTCGGCAACGAGCCAGGACAGGTGTTAGATCTCGCGGTGGGAGAGCACTTTGGTGAAAGTGACCACAACTGCCTCACATTTAGCATAGCCTTAGAGAGAGAAAGGATCAGTAACCGAGGGAAGATATTTAATTGACGCTATCAGACAGGAGTTGGGAAGTATAGACTGGGAGCAATTGTTCCACAGAATGGGCACAATAAACATGTGGAGACTATTTAAGGAGCATTTGTTGTGAGTGATGCACAAATTTGTTCCTCTGAGACAGGTAAAAAGGGGTAAGATTAAGGAACCTTGGATGACGAGAACAGAGGAACTTCCCGTCAAAAGGAAGGAGGCAGCTTATGTAAGGTGGAGGAAGCAAGGATCAAGCACAGCTTTAGAGGATTACAGGCTTGCTAGAAAGGAGCTCAGAAATGGACTGAGGAGAGCTAGGAGAGGGCACAAAAAAGACTTGGCAAGAAGGATTAGGGAGAACCCAAAGGCATTTTACTCATACATGAGGAATAAGACAATTATCAGGGAGAAGGTAGGGCTGATCAGGGATAGCGGGGGGAACTTGTGCGTGGAGTCTGAGCAGATAGGGAAAACCCTAAGTGAAGTTTTTGCTTCGGTTTTCACAAAGGAAAGGGAACTTGTTGTAAATAAAAACTTAGAGGAGCTGGGATACAGTCTTGACCAGATCAAAATTGATGAAGTTAATGTGCTGGAAATTTTGGAAAACATTAAGATTGATAAGTCCCCAGGGCCAGACCAGATTTATCCTAGGCTGCTCCGGGAAGCGAGAAAGGAGGTTGCTAAGCCACTGGCGAGGATATTTGCCTCCTCCTTCTCCACGGAGTCGTACCGGAGAATTGGAAGGAGGTGAATGCTGTTCCTCTTTTCAAGAAAGGTAATAGGGAAATCCCTGGCAATTACAGACCAGTCAGTCTTACACCTGTGGTCAGCAAAGTTTTGGAAAGAATTCTGAGGGATAGGATTTATGACTATTTGGCAAAGCATAGTGTGATTAAAGGCAGTCAGCATGGCTTTGTGAGGGGTCAGTCCTGCCTCACAAATCTTATTGAGTTCTTTGAGGTGACAATACAGGTCGATGAAGGTCGAGCAGTGGATGTGGTGCATATGGACTTCACCAAAGCATTTGATAAGGTTTCCCATGGTAGGCTCATTCATAGAGTCAGGAAGTACGGGATACAGGGAGATTTAGCTATCTGGATTCAGAATTGGCTGGCTGACAGAAGGCAGAGAGTGGTTGCAGATGGAACGTATTCTGCCTGGAGGTCAGTGTTGAGTGGGGTCCTGCAAGCCTCTGTTCTTGGACCTCTGCTCTTTGTAGATTTTATAAATGACTTGGATGAGGAGGTTGAGGAGTGGGTTAGTAAATTTGCAGATGACACAAAGGTTGGAGATGTCATCGATAGTATAGAGGGCTGCTGCAGGCTGCAGCGTGATATAGACAGGATGCAGAGCTGGGCTGAGAAATGACAGATGGGGTTCAACCTGGATAAATGCGAAGTGAGGCATTTTGGAAGGTCGAACTCGAATGCTGAATACAGGATTAAAGACAGGATTCTTGGCAGTGTGGAGGAACAGAGAGATCTGGGTGTGCAAATACATAGATCCCTCAAAGTTGCCACCCAAGTGGATAGGGTTGTTCAGAAAACATTTGGCGTTTTGGCTTTCATTAACAGGGGGATCAAGTTTAAGAACTGTGAGGCTTTGCTGCAGCTCTACAAGTCCCTGGTGAGAACAAACTTGGAATATTGTGTCCAGTTCTGGTCACCAAATGACAGGAAAGATACAAAGGCTTTGGAGAGGGTGCAAAGAAGGTTTACCAGGATGCTGCCTAGACTGGTGGGCTTGCTTTACGAAGAAAGGTTGAATAACGGCACGGTGGCACAGTGGTTAGCACTGCTGCCTCACAGCGCCAGGGACCCAGGTTCAATTCCCGCCTTAGGCGACAGACTGTGTGGAGTTTGCACGCAGAAACCCGTGTCTGCGTGGGTTTCCTCTGGGTTCTCCGGTTTCCTCCCACAGTCCAAAGATGTGCAGGTTATGTGAATTGGCCATGTTAAATTGCCCGTAGTGTTAGGTAAGGGGTAAATGTAGGGGAATGGGTGGGTTGCAGGTCGGTGTGGACTTGTTGGGCCGAAGGGCCTGTTTCCATACTGTAAGTAATCTAATCTAAAAAGCTCAGACTTTTATCTCTGGAGAGGAGGAAGAGAGGAGACCTTATCGAGGTGTACAAAATAATGAGTGGAATAGACAGAGTCAATAGCCAGATACTTTTCCCCAGGGCAGGATTGACTGGTACGAGGCGTCATAGTTGAGGATATTGGGAGGAAGGTATAAAGGAGATGTCAGAGATAGGTTCTTTACACAGAGAGTTGTACAAATAAAATTTTGTAGTGATGTGGATAATGAGGATGGATTTAGCATGAGATAGATCAGTTGAATAGTTGGGCAAAGAAATGGCAGATGACATTTAATCTGGTGAAGCATGAAATGAGGCATTTTGGGAGATCAAATGCAAGAGGCAAGTATCCAGAAGGCAGTATACTCCAAAGGACCCTTTGGAGAATTGATATACAGAGGGATCTTGGGTTGCAAGTTCAATACTCCCCAAAAGTGGCAACACAAGTGCATAAGGTGGTGAAGAAAGCATACTGCTTGCTGCCTTCATTGATCAGGGCATAGAGTATAAACATCATATTGCAGCTTTCGTAAAACTTTCATAAAACTTTCACTCCACATTTGGAGTATTGTGTGCAGTTCTGACCACCACCTAATAGGAAGGATGTGGAGACACAGGAGAGGATGCAAAAGAGATTTATCAGGATGTTGCCTGGATTTGAGCGTATTAGCTGCAGGGAAATGTTGGACAAGCTAGGATTATTTTTATTAGAGTGTTGAGGCTGGGGGATAATGTGATAGCAGTACATAAAATAATGAAATGCATGGACAAGATAGATAGTCAGAGTCTCTTTCCCAGGGTGGAAATGTCAAATACTAGGGGACATAGGTTGAAGGTCAGGTTGGAAAAGTTTGAAGGAGATGTGCGAGGCATGATTTTTTTTTAATACAGAGGATGGGAAGTGCCTGGAACAAGCAATGAGGGGAGGTGGTAAAAGGGGATATGATAGCAATATTTCAGAGGCATTTAGCCAAACACGTCAACAAGCAGAGAATAGAGGGATACCGATTATGTGCAGCATGGGCATCATGCCCATGGGCCTCTTTTGTGCTGTGCTGTTTCATGTTCAATGTTAAATCTCATGCCTTAACCTGAAACTGCATTCTGCAAGACAGAGAGGTGGAATGCTGTGGATCATGAGAATATTGGCAGGAGTGGGCCACATAGTTGCATATCTACAAAGTTGAGAAGAGTATTGTCAGAGATATTCCAATTCGTGAGGTGTCTGGACACGATATTAAGGAGAAAAAATCCCCATGTAATGGTGGAGAATGAGAGGATATTGATTCAAGATGATTGGCAAAGAAAGCATGAGGAAGACCTTTATTCTCCAACAGGAGTGGTTCATTTGCAGAATCCACTGCCTGAGAATACGGTGGAGCTAGGACAAACTGTGACTTTCAAATAAAAGATGGATTGTTAACCGAAGAGAAAAGAAAATGTGTACGGCGACTGGAAAAGGACGGAGCCAGAGCACCAGGAACTTTCCCTTTTCGCACAGACACTTCAGAGCTGTCCAAGTTCTCTGATTCTAGGTGTTCGGCACTCCAATTCTGACACTGCTTTAGTCCAGGAGACACAGACATGTTCACTCTGCATTCTGTTTAGCAAGCTACCTTGCTTCCCACTTTATGATCGGAAACTTCTCCCTCCCTCATCACTGCCACCTTCATGATAAGTGAGGCCCTCTTTTCCTGATTGCAAATCCCTTTGATCAGCCCCTCGTGACTGCTTTTCGCAAGCCCCGCTCTCTTTCTGAGCACTCCATCCATCAATTCACTCCCTACCAACCCTCTGACCCTCTGCACACACTTTTACCTTCCTCAGCTCAAACAGCAGGTAAATTACATGTTCCTGAGCAGCAGTTTTCTGCATTCTTTCCCAGCTGCCCATTAAATTGGCTTTCAGGTACGAATAGTGCTGAACAAAGACTCACAGGCTGAAACTTCACAGCTCTCACTAACCTGAATTGCTACACCCACCCCCTGTTTTCTTTTGTCCTTGAAATCCCACCCATTAACTCCCAATGAAACTGCAGAGCTAAAATTTGCAACCTGCGCTGTCCGTGGTGCTGAACTAAACTTCCAAACTGTTTCAAGTACACATGAATAAATGTATCTGTTCTCAAATACCCAAGAAGTATCACAGAGGTGAAAAGAAATCAATATCTGTTTTGCTGGACCAACCTACCACACAGGAGCTAATTCTTTCAGTCATTTTTTTTCTTAGTGCTCATTAATCTTCCAGAAGAAAGAAAAACCTGCTGCGAAATGATTTTTTTACCGATTTGAAAAAAGATAAGAACAAGGACTTAAACTTCTTTCATGAGCTTAGCACTCTCCAAAGTACATTACATTCAAAGGGGTACTTTTGAAGTGGAATTATTGTTGAAATGTAGGAAAGGCAGCAATCAATTTGTGCGTAAGAATTTGATGACGACCAGATAATCCATTTTTCTTTTCCTGTCAGGGGTAAATATTGCCTCGGCACCAAGAGGAAATCTCTTGCTCTTCTTCAAACTGGTCTTGTGTGATCATTTGCATCCACTGGAGAGGAAAGCCAAGGCTTCAGTTTGACCTTTCATTCGAGGAGCAATCTGCTCCACCCCGGACAGTACTCATTCAGTATTCCTCAGAATTGTCTGCCTGGAGTATATGCTGTGGGCAGAGTTGTCAAGTCTGCCTTGAGCCCCCAACCAGCCAATGTAGAGGAGAGAGTGCTACACACTGAGCCATGGCTAGCATCTCCTGTATTTATCTCCAAATAGATGCTTTTTGGAAAATATTGCAAGAGCTGAATATTTGTGCATTTCGGTTAACAGAGCTGGATGGAACCAACTGCAAGGAAATGTGAACTTTCTGATGTTTTAATTAAAAACAGAATAGCTCTACAATTGGGCATTGGGAATATATACTAGAAATTGTTGCTTTTTACAGGACAATTGGCCGTTATTGTCTACGCTGCTTTGCCTGACAAAGTAAACCACTTCCTCTTTTCCATAAATTTAATGCATTATTATTTTTTTTCCAATTTTTTCCAATTCTTGTTGAGAAGCTGTTACATTTTTGCCACTCTTCCTACCAAGACATACAATGGTGTATCAGTGATTTGACTTCAAATATGCCTTACCAGCCTTGGGTGGCTGTCTGTGTGGAGGTTGCACATACTCCACATGCCTGCATGGGTTTCCTCCAGGTGCTCTGGTTTCCTCCCACAGTCAAAGATGTGCAGGTCAGGTGAATTGGCCATGTTAAATTGCCCATAGTGTTGGGCACATTAATCAGAGGGAAATGGGTCTGGGTTGGTTACTCTTCAGAGGGTCGGTGTGGACTTGTTGGGCCGAAGGGCCTGTTTCCACACTGTAGGGAATCTAATCTAATCTCTTACCATTATTTTATTCTTCTCACCCTGAGCATCTTGTAATGTAGTCAAACAATCCTGGATGCTAAACTTCTCATTTAACGCCTCATGTAGGAGAGCATTTCTGTGACAATGACCACAACTGCCTCCCCTTTACCACATCCATGGAGAGGGATAGGAACAGAAAGTCTGGGAAGGTATTTAATTGGGGGAGGGGAAAGTATACTGCTATTAGACAGGAACTGGGGAATTTAAACTAGGAATAATTGTTCTACGAGAAAAGCACAACAGAAATGTGGAGGCTGTTTAAGGACCCCTTGTTGGATAACTTTGTCCCATTGAGACAGGCAAGGAATACTAAGGTGAAGGAGTCTTGGATGACAAGAGCAGAGGAGATTCTCATCAAGAGGAAGAAGGAAGCTTACTTATGGTTGAGGAAGCTAAGATCTGACACAGCTTTAGATGATTACAGGGTAGCTAGGAAAGAACTCAAAAATATACTGAGGAGAGCCAGGAGGGGGCATGAAAAAGTCTTGGTGGGAAGGATTAGGGAAAATGCAAAGGTGTTCTACACAGACGTGAGGATTAAGAGAATGATCAGAGAGAGGGTAGCTGATCAGGGATAGAGGAGGGAACTTGTGCCTGAAGTCTGAAGAGGTAGGGGAGGCCCTAAATGATTATTTTTTGCTTCAATATTCACTAGAGAGAGGGATCTTGTTGATAGTGAGAACACTGTGGATCAGGTTAATAGGCTTGAACAGATTGACATTAATGAAGTGGATGTGCTGGAAATTATGGGAAGCATCAAGATAGGTAAGTCCCCAGGACCAGACCAGATGTATCCAAGGTTACTACAGGAAATGAAGAATGAGATTGCTGCACCTCTGGCAATGATCTTTACATCCAGATGATTGAAGGGTGGCAAATGTTGTTCCTCTGTTCAAGAAAGGGAATAGGGAAATCCCTGGGAATTACAAACCAGTCATTCTTAAGTTTGTGGTAAGCAAGGTACTGGAAAGGATTCTGAGAGGTAAGATTTATGACTATTTGGAAAAACATAGCTTGATTAAAGATAGTCAGCATGGCTTGGTGAGGAGTAAGTCATACTTCACAAGCCTTGCTGAGTTCTTTGAAGACGTGATGAGACAAGTTGACAAAGGTCAAGCAGTGGATGTGGTGTATATGGATTTCAGTAAGGCCATTGATAAGGTTGCTTACAGTAGGCTTATTCAGAAAGTTAGGAGATATGGGATATCGGGAAATTTGGCTGTCTGGATGCAGAATTGGCTGGCCAAAAGAAGACAGTGAGTGATTGCGAATGGAAAGTATTTCACCTGGTGACCGGTGGTGTCTCGCAGGGACCTGTTCTAGGGCCTCTGCTCTTTGTGTTTTTTTAATAAATGACTTGGATGAAGAAGTGGGAGGGTGGGTTAGTAAGTTTGATGATGACACAAAGGTTGGTGGTGTTGTAAATAGTGTCGAGGACTGTTGCAGACTCTAATAAGACTTTGACAGGATGCAAGGCTGGGCTGCGAAGTGGCAGATAGAGTTCAACCTGGACAAATGCAAAATGAATAATTTTGCAAGGTCAAATTTGAATGATGAATATCGGGTTAAAGATAAGATTCTTGGCAGTATGGAGGAACAGTGGAAACTTGGGGTCTATGTACATAGATCTCTCAAAGTTTCCACCCAAGTTGATAGGGTTGTTAAGAAGGCGTATGATGTTTTGGTCTTCATTAACAGGAGTATTGAGTTGAAAAACTACGAGGTTTTTTTGCAGTTCCATAAAACCCTGGTTAGACCTCACTTAGAATACTGTGTCCAGTTCTGCTCGCCTCATTATAGGAAGTATGTAGATGCTTTAAGAGGGTGCAGAGGAGATTTACCAGGATGCTGCCTGGATTGAAGGGCATGTCTTATGAATAGAGGTTGAGTGAGCTCGGAATTTTCACACTTGAGAGAAAAAAGAAGAGAGGCGACTTGATAGAGGTAAACAAGGTAATGAGAGGCATAGATACAGTAGATAGCCAGAGAGTTTTCCCCAGGGCAGAAATGGCTCTCACGAGGGGTCATAATTTTAAGGTGATTCGAGGAAGGGGAGATGTCAGAGGTAAGTTCTTTATGAGGAGGATGGTAGGTGCGTGGAAGACACTGCCACTGGTGGTAGAAGAGTCAGGGACATTAGTGACATTTAAGCAACTGCTGGACAAGCACATGGATGGTAGTAAATTCAAGGATGTGCAGTTAGGTCTTAGATTAAGATAAATGCTCAGCACAACATCGTGGGCTGAAGGGCCTGTATTGTGCTGTACAGTTCTATGTTAGTAGTCAGAGCTGTATGCCCTTCAGTTATGTACTCACAAAATGGGATAAATAGCTACCCTCTGCCAAAAGTGACTCAATAAAAACCTTTCACAATTTCGTACATCAGTATCAAAACATCTTTCACCTTTCTCTACTCTTCAAAAAAAGGGTTTAGGGTTCATTTCAATCAGACAGCAGCTGACAGACAAATTGAGTGTAATCACCTCAGGCACTCTCTGGGTCACCCAAGATCTAAGACATACAATTGTCTGTGAATAGATGAGCAGATTGCCTGATACATTGGATTGCAACCAATTATCAGCCCCCATTTGCAATTTTCAGCAGCAGATTGACCCCATAAATAATACTGGGGCTTGCTGTTAGTCCATACCTGATTATCTCCATATACCCCTCCAATCCTGTGAATCGATCCACTTCAAACACATCCAAATGTCACTTAAAGTTCTTATGCCAATTTCTTCCACCACACCTTGACATTCAAGGAGACGAAATATATAAGAAATTGCCTGGTTTTTCCATTTGCTTGTTTTCCTAATTATTTAAAATCGAGGACTCCCCAACATTAGTTACTGACTCTGATCAGATGAAACGTTCTCTGCTCCAAGGAAGGTAAATCCACCTTCATTGATGCCTGTAAATAGTGTAAGTTCCTCATTCCAGGAGTAATCCTAGAATCATAGAGTTGTACAATTAAAAGGAAATAATTTAAAGTAAAAGACAGGGGTCTCATCCATTGGCTGGAAAGAATCACATGTCCTCTTGTTTTGGGAGAGCTCAGTGGATTATGTGCCGATCAGGTATTTATCAGAATCAGTCAGGATCCGGGAGCCCAAGGTTAGAATTCCCACCAAGTGATCTGCCAGGTAGTAAGAGGTTGGCCACACCATCCAGGAGGGAGTGGCTACTCCTGGAATGCTCACCCGCACAGCTCAGGCTCAGGGAGGTCCCCAGGCCATGGGTGGATTATGGAAGGAGGGAATGTGCATACTTGGTGGTACAGGAAGTGATGTGACAAGTACTCCCTGCTGCATTGGCCTCAGTCAGATGAGAGACACCCACTGGCAGCCTGCAAGCAAGTCCAACAGGGTCTGATTCTCAAATTTCCGGCCTGGATGGATACCAACCTGTGAAGTGATGAGACCCATGAGTGGGCATTATTTGGTGACTTTAGGGCCTTAACTTGCAGAAGTAACTCACAAACATTATTTTGCGCAAATGCCCAACTACCAGCAAACTCACCTCAGGGGAGGGCTTTGCATTCATCTCATAGAGTCATTCTGGCACAAAAGAAGTTCATGCGATCCTCTGTAGTGCAATCCAGTTTATCCTATATGTCTGGTCTATGACCATAGCCCACATATTTTATTCCAATCAAAGAAATTGAGGTTACAGATAAGAAAAAGAAGGAAACATATGTCAGATATAGACAGCAGAGATCAAGTGAATCCTTTGAAAAGTATAAAGGCAGTAGGAGTATTCTTAGGAGGGAAATCAGGAGGGCAAAAAGGGGACATGAGAAAGCCTTGGCAAATATGGTTAAGGAGAATCCAAAGGGTTTTGATAAATATATTAAGGACAAGAGGGTAACTAGGGATAGAATAGAGCCCCTCAAAGATCAGCAAGGTAGCCTATGTGTGGAGGCACAGGAGATGGGGGAGATATTAAATTGGTATTTTGAATCAGTGTTAACTGTGGAGAAGGACATGGAACATATAGAATGTGGGAAAATAGATGGTTGCATCTTGAGAAATGTTCATATTACAGAGGAGGAGGTGCTGGATGTCTTGAAATGCATAAAAATAGATAAATCCCCAGAACCCGATCAGGTGTACCCTAGACCTCTGTGGGAAATGAGGGAAGTGATTGCTGGGCCTCTTGCTGAGATATTTGTGTCAATTACCGATATTCCAGAAGATTAGACGTTGGCTAACATGGTGCCACTGTATAGAGGAGTGATAAGGAAAAGCTAGGGAACTACAGACCAGTGAGCCTGACATTAGTGGTGGGCAGGTTGTTGGAGGGAATCCTGAGGGACAGAATTTACATGTATTTGGAAAGGTAAGGACTGCTTAGAGATAGTCAGCATGGCTTTGTGCGTGGGAGATCATGTCTCATGAACTTGAATTTTTTTGAAGAAGTAACGAAGAGGATTGAGGAGGGCAGAGCGGTGGACGTGATCTGTATGGACTTCAGTAAGGTGTTCAACAAGATTACCAAGGTTGCATCTCATGGAATACAGAGAGAACTAGCCATTTGGATACAGAATTGGCTCAAAGGTAGAAGACAGAGGGTGGTGGTGGAGGGTTGTTTTTCAGACTGGAGGTCTGTGAGCAGTGGTGTGTCACAAGGATCTGTGCTGGTCCACTACTTTTCATTATTTTTACAAATGATTTAGATGCAAACATAGGATGTATTATTAGTAAGTTTGCAGGTGACACAAAAGTTGGAGATGCAGTGGACGCAAAGAAGGTTACCTCAGATTACAACAGGATCTTGATAAGATAGGCCAATAGTCTGAGAAGTTGCAGATGGAGTTTAATTAGATAAATGCGAGGTGCTGCATTTGGGAAAGCAAATCTTAGCAGGACTTATACACTTAATAGTAAGGTCCTCGTGAGTGTTGCTGAACAAAGAGATCTTGGAATGCAGGCTCATAGTTTCTTGAAAGTAGAGTCGCAGGTAGATAGGATAGTGACGAAGGTGTTTGGTATAGAACATAGAAAAGTACAGCACAGAACAGACCCTTTGGACAACGATGTTGTGCCGAGGTTTAATCCTCATGTAAAATATAATAACATAACCTACATATCCCTCAACTCATTGCTATCCATGCTTAAATGTCCCCTGCAAATATACTGGCCCAACCACATATATTTTCAGCTGAATCATTTTTTTTTGTAGAGATCACAGCACTGATCCCTGCAGTTACAGGTTCCAGTTATAAAAACAGCTCTCCTCAAATACACTCTGCCTTCTACAATCAAGCCAATTTACCAATTTACCATGGATCCATATGACTTAATCTTCTGGATTACCCTAGCACAAGGGACCTTGTCAAATGCTTTGGTAAAGTCCAACATCCACTGCCCTATCATCATCAATCATTTTTGTCACTGTGTCAAAACGCACACAAATTTGTGAGCTAAGACCTCCTGCATAAAGCTGCACTGACTATCCTTGAGAAGTTCATTCTTTTCCAAATGCGAATAAATCTCATCCCCAAGAATCTTCTCCATCAAGTTTCCCTACTACTGATATAAGGCTCACTGGCCTATAACTTGCTGGATTATGCCTATTGCCCTTTGTAAACAAAGGAACTGCATTGGCTATTCTTCAATCTTCAAGAGCCTCACTGTGGCTAAAGAGGATTCAAAGATTTCTGTCCAAGCCTCACAATCTCCTCCTTTACCTCCTTCAGTATCCTAGGAAATCCCAACTGGCCCTGGGGTTTTATTTACCTCAATGCTTTTCAAGACATCCAACACCACTTTCTTCTTAATATCGACAGACCCTAAAATATCAACGTATCCGTCCCTAATCTCACCATCATCCATGTCCTTCGCCTTAGTGACTACTGATGCAAAGTACTTTTTCAGGACCTCACCCATTTTGTATGGCTCCACACATAAAGTTTATTCTTTATCCTTGAGTGAATCTACCCTTTCCCTAATTACCCTCTTGCTCCGAATAAATGCATCTCTTGCTTTGCAGGTTGGGTT
Organism: Hemiscyllium ocellatum; assembly: GCF_020745735.1. Taxonomy (NCBI): domain Eukaryota; kingdom Metazoa; phylum Chordata; class Chondrichthyes; order Orectolobiformes; family Hemiscylliidae; genus Hemiscyllium; species Hemiscyllium ocellatum. Next base: position 24,867,788 of record NC_083401.1, read on the forward strand.
GGTAATTAGGAAGGCAAATACAACGTTATCATTCATCTCAAGAATATAACAGCAGGGATGTACTTCTGAGGCTTTAAAAGGCTCTGGTAAGACCACATTTACAGTATTGTGAGCAATTTTGGGCCTCATACCTCAGGAAGGATGGAACAGTTCCTGAGGAGGTTCACGAGAATGAGCCCAGGAATGAGAGGCTTAACATATGACAAATGTTTAAGGACTCTGGGACAATACTTGACAGAGTGTAGAAGGAAGGAGATCTGATTGAACGTTACAGAATATGGAGCTGCCTGGACAGAGTGGGCCTTGGTAAGAAGTTTCCGTTGGCAGTAGAGACGAGGACCCAAGGACACAGCATTAGAGTAGAATGGAGATAAGGAGGAACCTTTTTAGCCAGGGAGTGGTGAATCTGTGGAGCTTATTGCCACAGAAGGCTGTGGAGGCCAGGTCATTGAGTATATTTAAACCAGAGATAGTTAAGTTCTTAATTGTCAAGAGGGTCAAAGGTTACAGGGAGAAAGTGGAAGAATGGTGTTGAAAAATCAGCAATGATTGAATGGCAGAGCAGACCCGATGGGTCAAACGGCCTAATTTCTGCTCCTATGCTTTATGGTCTTATGGGAATTCTCCTTAATCCTACTTGCCAAGAACATTTCATTACCCATTTTAGTCCTCCTCATTTCTTGTTTAAGTTCTATCCTGCTCCTTCATATTCCCCTTGTCTGATTTCTGTTTCCTAAACCTTACATATGCTTTCTTTTTCTTTTTGACTAAAGCTGGGCAACTGTCATTAAACCTGGAAGAAAGATGAAATATGAAGCATCACAGACTTATTACAATATTTAAATATTAAAGCCAGAAGTAGGCAAGTTCAAGGGATAGTTATGGGTTGGAGATTTTAAACAAAATCACATCTTACCTGGCACAAGCCCCCTCATTTCAGAACATTAAAATCCCCCTCAAAACAGCTGCAGTGTTTTGTTAAAAACCAGAAGATCTGCAGATACTGTGAAGCAGAAACAAAAGCAGAAGTTGCTGGAAAAGCTCAGCAGGTCTGGCAGCATCTGTGAAGAGAAGTTAGGGTTAACATTTTGGGTCAGTTCTGTGGATCACCAGACCCGAAACATTAACTTTAATTTCTCTTCACAGGTGCTGCCAGACCTGCTGAACTTTTTCAGATTTGTTAAGAGATTTTTGTTATTCTTCTTTCATGGGAAGGAAGCACAGCTGCTAAATTAGATTATAACATGAAAAGAAGGCGAATTAAGGAGCTCTGCAGTAGAAGAAGTCCAAGGAAAGAATAGGAGCCAAAGGAGAAGAAATTTCAGTCTCTTCCTGTCTTTGGGAATGTGCATTAAACAGTTGATATTGACTACTCAACATTAATGAAAATTAAATTCTGGAGAGAGATCTAACAGGCAGCAGAATCTATACAGCCAATTTATTGCAATTTATTGATCCTTCCAATCAATCATCTTTGCAGTATGTAAGGATTACATTGATTAACAAAAAAAAATGCAGCAGAGAATGAGGCCGTACAGCCCATCTGATCCAAGGTGATATGTCCATTTCAAATTAGCCTCCTTCATCCAACCTGATCAGCATATCCTTCTCCTATCTTTTCTCTTGGAGAAACAGGTAGAGGACAGCAATGAGCATTGTATCATTGATAAAATGGAAAGAGCAAGGAATCTTGACATAGGTAATAATTCATGCTGTATTGTGTGCCCCCTGAGACAGGCTACATCTTACTTGTTCATCTCTGAGGGCTTTTAGTCCCATGCTTGACACCATGAAATAGAGAGCTCTTATTTTAAAGCACCTCTGACATGCTGAGATTCCTGCTCAACTGCTGTATCCACTTATTGCTTTGGCCCGGTGACAAGAACTATTTACAACCCGTAGCAATTCACTTTAATTCCTGACATTCTTTTCTGAGACAGTTCTTTCGTGGAGAATGAGAGAAAGCCACCCTTGCTGATCCGTGGAACTTCTTGTCTGTCTCCAGTAAATTACCTCTTTTCACATCCTTTAACTTCGACTCGGGAATCCCTCTATTCAAACATTCCTCTTCCTCATGGATGTGCTGCATCCTGTTGTCAGAGAGACAGGACCTACTTTCACATGGATGCTGGGATAAACAGTCCTCCCATTCGGTTGCCTGTCAGTCTGCCTACTGCTTCATCAAGTGAGATTGTTTGACTAACATTGGGTCTTGGGTGAGCCACATCTTCCTCCAGTTAAACAATGAAACGACCAAGAGCTTCATTCTCAGTCTGCATTGGAAACTCCTTTCTCCTGCAGTAGCTTCTATCAGCATTTCTGCACACACACAGTCCCAAGCAAAAATGAACCATTCACAAGTGGTGTTTTACCTTAAACTAAGCATCTAACTTTATACCTTCTTCATTATAAGGGACGAGCACTCATACTGATGTGTCATCACCCTCCTAAAGGAGAAAGTGAGGACTGCAGATGCTGGAGATCAGAATTGAGAGTGTGGTGCTGGAAAAGCACAGCAGATCAGGTAACATCCAAGGAACAGGAGAATTGATGTTTTGGCCACAAGCCTCATTCCTGATTAAAGGCTTATGCCCAAAACATCGATTCTTCTGCTACTCGGATGCTGCCAGATCTGCTGTGCTTTTCCAGTACCACAATCTCATCACCCTCCTATACCCTTATTTCAGTCTTTCTAGAGTAACTCAATCTTCTCTCAACTTAACTAACTCCAATTGTTCAATCATCCTCCTTTGTGTATTTTCTGTAAGCATTGGCTCTTCCAACATTTCATTGCTCATTCCTTGTCCTGACCAAAATAAAATTAGACCCATGCCTCACTTAACAATATTGCCTATTTATTCAATGTATTGGGATTAATTTTATCTCCACATGTTGGGTTGGAAACAGACAAGTGAACCAACCAAAATACCAAGGGCACTGGAGTCAACAATGCCTCATCTAACCTGTTCTGAAACAGACTGTGAAAAAACTACCAAAAGTTTGTAGGGCCTTTTTTATTTGCATGTCTGGCATTTCCTGCTGAGATCATCAGGACCCAACTTTAATTTTAACTGACAGCCCTGAGCTGGAGGTGACAATGAGTTTGCTGCCAGGGAGAATCTGAAAATTTCTGAAGATGGCTAGGCCAAGGACACTACCCAGAGGGAGCCTGGTAGAGATGTCCTGGAGCTGAGATGACTGACCTCAAACAATAGTCTTCTTATGCATATGACTCTAAGCAGTGGAGTGTAATCCCTTTGATTCCATTTGCCTCTCGGTACACAACACTCCTTGATACCACACTCGGTCAAATATGGCATTGATGTTAAAACAATCACTTTCACCGGACCTCTTGGGAGCTGCTCTTTTGTCCATATTTGAACCAGCTCCAATAAAGTCTGGAGCTGAGTGGCCCTGGAGAAATCCAAACTGGGCATCAGTGAGTAGGTATTACTGAGCAGGTGCTGCTTGATAGCGCTGTTGATGACCACGGATGAGCCATGGAGTGTTGGATGAGCCAACGCTTACAGAAGATATGCAAAATGAAGTTGAGTGGACAATTGGAGTTACTGATGATGGAGAGTAGACTGAACCTGTTGGACTTTTTTCTGGTGTTTATGTAAAGGGCATACCTGGGCAATCTTCCAGTAGGTGCCAGTCATCTAGCTCCACTAGGACAGCATGGCTCAGGGAGTAGCAGGTTCGGGAGCACAATGCTTCAATATATTGCCCAAGTGTTGTCAGGGCACATAGCTTTTGCAGCATCCAGAGTATCTAACCATTTCTTGATTCGACATGAAGTGAATCAAATTGGCTGAAGCCTGATATCTGTGATGCTGGGGACCACTGGAGGAGGCTGAAATGGGTCATCCAATCGGCACTTCTGGCTGCAAGTGTTTCAGCTTTAGCTTTAGCTTTTGCACTGATGTGCTGGGCTCTTCCAGCATTGTGGATGGGGATATTTGTTGAGCCTCCTCTTCCAGTGAGTTACTTAAACATCACCATGATTCATGACTGGATGTGACAGGACCACAAAAGTTGGATCTGATTGGTGGTTGTGGAATTGCTTAGCTGAATCTATTATTTGCTGCTTAAGCTGACTGGAAAGTGGTCTGTTTTTTTTTAGCTCCACCAGATTGACATCTCAGTTTTTACATCTGCTGGTGCTGCTCCTCACATGTCCTCCTTCAAACTTCATGTAACCCAGTATTGACCCCCTGGCTTGATGGTAATGATAGAGATAAGGAATATTCTACGATGAGGTTTTATATTCTGTCTGAGCATATTTCAGTTGGTCCTGATGGCCCAAGAACCTTAGACATGTCCAGCTAAAAGTTGCTAGATCTCTTCAAAACCTCTCCTATTGAGCATGATGATAGTACTACAGAACACAATGGAGGAGTTTCTCAATGAGGAGAAGAGCCATATTGGACTAGAAATATTAACTATTTCTCTCTCTACTGATGCTGCCAGAGTTCTATTTTTGAAGAAAAAACATATTAAGGGCAGCATAGTGGCTCAGTGGTTAGCACTGCTGCCTCAGAGCACCAGGGACCCAGCTTCAATTCCAGCCTTGTCTGTGTGTGGAGTTTGTACATTCTCCCAGTGTCTGCATGGGTTACCTGTTTAAAAAGGGAAGTAGATAAAAGATGGTGAATTATAGACCAGTGAGCTTAACCTCTGCAGTGGGGAAGGTACTTGAGTCTATTATCGAAGAAGAAATAGCAGGGCATCTCAAAAGAAATTACCCCATTGTACAAACCAAGCATGGGTTCTTGAAGGGCAGGTCATACTTCGTAAATCCTTTGGAATTCTATGAAGACATTTCAAGCAAGGTGGACAATAGCGAGCCAGAGGATGTGGTGTACCTAGATTTCTAAAAGGCCTTTGACAAGATTCCGCACATGAGGCTGCAGCATAAGATAAGGATGCATGGCGTTAGGGGTAGAGTATTAGTGTGGATAGAGGATTGGTTGACTGACAGGAAGCAAAGAGTGGGAATAACTGAGTGCTATTCTGATTGGTAATCAGTGACTAGTGGTGTGCCTCAGGGATCAGTGTTGGGACCACAATTATTTACCATTTATATAGATGATTTGGAGTTGGGAACCACATGTACGGTGTCAAAGTTTGCAGATGACCCTAAGATGAGTGGCAGAGCAAAGTGTGCAGAGGACTGTGAAACTTTGCAGAGGAACGTAGATACATTGAGTGAGTGGGCAAAGGCTTGGCAGATGGAATACAATGTTAATAAATGTGAAGTCATACATTTTGGTAGGAGGAACAGTAAAATAGATTATTACTTGAATGGTAAAAAGTTGCAGCATGTTGATATGCAGAGAGACCTGGGTGTCCTTGTGTATGAACTGCAGAAGGTTGATCTGCAAGTACAACAAGTAATTAGGAAGGCAAATGGAATGCTGTCCTTCATTGCTAAAGGGATTGAGTTTAAAATCAGAGCTATAATATTGCAGATTTACAAGGTGCTGGTGAGGCCTCACCTGGAGTACGGTGTGCAGTTTTGGTCTCTTTACTTGAGAAAGGATGTACTGACACTGGAGGCCATGCACAAGAGATTCACTCGGTTGATTCTGGAGTTGAGGGCACTGGCTTATGAGGAGACGCTGAGTAGATTGGGATTATATCCATTGGAATTCAGAAGAATGAGAGGGATCTTATAGAAACATATAAAATTATGAAGGGAATTAGTAAAATAGAAATAGATAGGATGTTTCCACTGGTAGCTGATACTAGGACAAGATGGCGTGGCCTCAAGATTAGAGGGAGCAGGTTTAGAAATGAACTGAGAAGGGACTTCACCACCAAGAGGGTTGTTAATCTATGGAATTCCTTGCCCAGGGAAGTAGTTGACACTACGTCAGTTGCTTTTAAATCTAAGGTAGATACCTTTTTGAAAAATAAAGGAATTAAGGGATATGTTGAAAATGCTGGTAAGTGGAGCTGTGTCCATGAAAAAATCAGCCATGATCTTATTGAGTGGTGGAGCAGGCTCGAAGGGCCAGACGGCCTACTCCTGCTCCTAGTTCTTATGTCCTTATGTTTCTCCGCGTGCCCCAGTTTCCTCCCACAATCCAAAGGTTTGGTGAACTGGCCAGGCTAAATTGCCTATTGTGTTCAGGGATGTGCAGATTAGATGCATTAGTCAGGGGTAAATGTAGAAATAGTAAGTTAGGGGAATGGGTCTGGGAGGGTTCTCATCGGAGGGTCAATGTAGACTTGTTGGGCCAAATGGTCTGTTTCCATACTGTAGGGATTCTATAAGGGAAGGATGAGACAACCAAGGCTGACAAGGAAAGTCAGGGAGAGTATTAAAACAAATGGAAAAAGTATGTAAAGTGGTGAAGATTAGTGGGCAGCCAGAGTACTGGGAACATTCTAAAAACCAGTAGAAGACACTGAAATGAGGTGGGAGGAGATGGGGTAAGCTAGCTAGTAACATATAAGAAGATTGTAAGAGTTTCTTTAGAAATATGAAAGGTAAGAGGAAAGCAAGACTGGGCATTGGAACACTGGAAAATAAATGAGACAAGTAATAATGGAGGAAAAACGAAATGGCTGAGGAACTGAATCGATACTTTTACATAGTGGAAGCCATCAGTCAGCATTTCATTTAATCATTTTTGTTGGATGTGGGTATTGCTGGCTGGTATATGTGAGCGAGTGAGTACAATCATTACTTTTTACAAAGCAGTAATTCTTGCACTGTTTAGTTCAGTATTTCCAGAGATTCTTTTGGCCAGTAAATTGGTATGGTTAAAATAAGAGTGGAAATAAGAATTTTGATTTTGTGGATGGGATAATGGGAATGTAGTCTCCACGCTCCACTCTGTTTGCAAAGTAGACATGATAGCACATAGTGTGGATGTAGTGAGGACCCTCCCTCCTCGGTTCTGTTAACCTACGCAACTTTGGCCATGACACTCTGAGATCTGAATGTTCTAGAGCACACATCTTCAGGAAGATAGGTTCAACATACTCTTGATTCAATGTAAAATTATATAATTGTCATGTTTAGGATGATTAAGAGATTTACGGGATGTCTGAAGGTGATCTACAACCAACCAAATACTTGAGGTGCAGTCACTCTTAAAGCACAGTATCGCCACAAGTATGCGCATAGCAAGATCCCACAGATGTCAGTGGGACATTAATAAAACGATCTATTTTGAGGATTTTGAATGACAGCTAAATGTTGGCAAGGGCACTGGAGCTAATTCAGCTGACCTTTGTCAAAATAGCGCCATGAGATATTTTGCGTCCACTGAGGGGCCTTAGTTAAACATCTGATTGAGAAATTGCCCACCTCCAACAGTGTAGCACTCACTCAGTGCTGTATAGGTTTGTCAGAGCAAATACTTACGCTCAAGTCCTGCAGTGGGACTTGGGCACACAGCCACTTGAAGTGTGCGACACAATGGGCAGCAACCGGCATCACCATGGAAATCTGGAAATGATTTTTTTCCATGCACCACCCCTCCCCCCACCCCAAATTCCCAAACCTCTGTTAAAAAGGTGTTGAAGTTATAAAGTAAGGTGATGAATGATTTGTCTCAAACCAAGTTCTATCTTGTTTGTTTTAGGTTAGTGTGAAATACCTTCCAGCAAATCACTCCAGGGCGGTGATGGCTTAGTGGTCTTTTTGTTAGACTATTAATCCAGAGACCCAGCTAGTATTCTGGGGAAGCGGGTAGATTTCCATTGTGGCAACTGGTGAGGTTTCCAATTAGAAACTTGGAATTAAGAATCTAAGGATGATTGTTGCCGATTGTTGGGGAGAAAAAACACCCATTTGGTTCACGAATGTGCTTTTGGAGAGGAAATTGGTTGAGCTTGCATGTTACTCCAGGCTCACAGCAATGAGCTGCACTCTGGGTCATTCGGGAATGAGCAATAAATGCTGGCCAAGCTAGTGACACCCACATCCCATGAATTAGTTTTTTTAAAAAAACCCGTCTCGCTGTGTAAGTTAGACACTGCTTTAAACACTCCTGCTTTACAAGAGCTTCCAAAACCCTCACTAGAACATTTAAAATTACTCTGAGATGATAAGAAAGTGGAAGTTACTTGGTAAATGTATCTAAATGACAAATAAATATTAAAGATAACTGTCCTGCAGATGTAGGGGAAGATCAAATAAATTGACGGGGCGAAGGAAAACGATTTGATGCAATATTGCGGGTGGTATTTTAATATATCCAAAGCATACAGAAGGACCACAGAAGAAATGAATCACTGTCTGTGTTATATCAAAACACCCACATTCATTTCCTATGAGAGATTGCTGGGCAGACCTCCGAAGTGGCAAATACATTTAAACTGATACAACCAGGGTCAGGAGATCATTGCGATCTGGCTTTTTAAATTGCCTAGGCATGACTGATGATCCAAGCTCAAAAGCTATGCTGACACCCTGTAAAAGGGCTGATTAAGTACAGCCTGAACCAAGTATACGCTTACAATGCCTGCTTTCTCAATGCTTCCAAGAAAATCATATGAGACTGTTTGCTTTTAAAAATAGATGGCGAAACTTGGGCAACAGTTCAACAACTTTATCGGGATGGATCACTCCATTTGCATCATCACTTTGCTGTCACAGTCCCACAGGAAAATCGGGATGAGAGGGGCACATGTGTCTGTGTTTGCATGTGTATCTGGGTTTGTACATTTATGTATCTTCATATAATTTGATTTGATTTATTATTGTCACATGTACCTAGGTAGAGTGAAAAGTTTTGTTTTGCATGCAGTAAAGGCAGACATACCATACGAAGTGCATCGGATGATTGAACAGAGTGAGGATTACAATGTTTTGCGTGCAGTGAAGCAGCACACAAATTGAGATCAACATTTAAAATTGAAATTTGAGAGGTCCATTCAGAAGTCCAATAATAGTGGGGGGAAAGCTGTTCTTGAATCTGTTGGTTCATGTGTCTAAGCCTCTGTATGTTCTGCCCCAACGGTAGAGATTGGAGGAGATTATAACCAGAGTTGGAGGGGTATTTGATGGTGTTGGCTGTCTTTCCACAGCAATGATAAGTATAAATGGAGTCAAAGAATGGAAGATTGGCTTGCATGATGGATTGGGCTGTGTTCACAAGTCTCTGTAGTTTCTTACAGTCCTGGGCAGAGCAATTGCTAAACCCAGGTTGCTGCCCCTACACCTCTCTGTGGCAAGGAGTTCCAAAGACTCACAACCCTCGGAGAGAAGAAATTCCTCCTCTTCTCAGATTAAGGTTGGTGCCAACTTTTTCTTATTATTCTCTGCAGTAACCATTTATATGGCACTTTGTCAACCACTTTCTGGAAATCCGAGTACAGTATGTCTATGGGCTGTCCTTTGTCCCTTGTGTATGTTACTCCCTTAAAGAACTCCAATATATTGATTAAAGATGACCTTCCTTTTGTAAAACCTGCTGACTCTTCCAGATTATCTTTACTTTTGTTTTTTCCTAAGTGCCCATCTATGACTTCCTTAATGATTGATTCTAATACCTGACCCATAGCAGGTAATTACACTGGTGTACAGTCTTCTGCCTCTCATTCTTCTTGAATAGAAAGTGGTCACACTTATCACTTTCCAGTCTGATGAAACCATTCCAGAATTTACTGAAGTTTGGAAAATTAACACCAAAGAAATGCCTAGCTCATTAATCATTTTGTTAAAGACCCTAGGGTGAAGTCCATCTAGACTGGGTAGCACAGTAGTTAGCACAGTGCCTCACAGCACGAGGGACCTGGGTTCAATTCCACCATCAGGCAACTGTCTGTGTGGAGTTTGCAGTTCTCTCTGCATCTGCATGGGTTTCCTCTGGGTGCTTTGTAATCCTCACACAGTTGAAGGATGTTTAAGTTAGATGGATTGGCTATGCTAAATTGTCTGTAGTGTCCAGACTAGGTGGATCAGCCATTGGGAATTTGGGATTACAGGGTTGGGATTGGGTCTGAGTGGATGCTCTTCAGAGAGTTGGTGTGGACCCAATGGGTTCTTTCCATACTGTAAGGATTCTATAATCTTATCGACCTATAGATCTGTTAGTTTGCTTAGTGCTCCTGCCCTATCCACTCTCCCCTACATCAAAGACATCTCAGAAATTACTGCCAGACTACTCAAATCCCTTGGCATCATGGTAGTCCACAAACCTACCAACACACTAAAACAGCAGCTAATGAACGTGAAAGACCCTATACAAACAACAAGCAAAACCAACGCCATTTACTAAATATTTTGCAACAGGGGTAACAAACACTACATTGGACAAACAGACAGAAAACTAGCCACCAAGATACATGAATATCAACTAGCCACAAAATGAAAAATCTTCTAGGAGAAAGTGAGGACTGCAGATGCTGGAGATCAAAGCTGAAAATGTGTTGCTGGAAAAGCACAGCAGGTCAGCCAGCATCCAGGGAGCAGGAGAATCGACATTTCGGGCATGAGCCCTTCTTCAGGAATGAGGAGATTGTGCCAAGCAGGCGAAGATAAAAGGTAGGGAGGAGGGACTTGGGGGAGGGGCGTTGGAAATGCAATAGGTGGAAGGAGGTTAAGGTAAGGGTGATAGGCCAGAGTGGGGGTGGGGGCGGAGAGGTCAGGAAGAAGATTGCAGGTTAGGAAGGTGGTGCTGAGTTCGAGGGTTGGGACTGAGACAAGGTGAGGGGAGGGGAAATGAAGAACCTGGAGAAATCTGAGTTCATCCCTTATGGTTGGAGGGTTCCTAGGCGGAAGATGAAGCGCTCTTCCTCCAGCCATCATGTTGCTATGGTCTGGCGATGGAGGATTTCAAGGACCTACATGTCCTTGGTGGAGTGGGAGGGGGAGTTGAAGTGTTGAGCCATGGGGTGGTTGGGTTGGTTGGTCCAGGTGTCCCAGAGGTGTTCTCTGAAACGTTCAGCAAGTAGGCGGCCTGTCTCTCCAATATAGAGGAGGCCACATTGGGTGCATCGGATGCAGTAAATGATGTGTGTGGAGGTGCAGGTGAATTTGTGGCCGATATGGAAGGATCTATTGGGGCCTTGGAGAGAAGTAAGGGGGGGAGGTGTGGGTGCAAGATTTGCATTTCTTGCGGTTGCAGGGGAAGGTGCTGAGAGTGGTGGTTGGGTTGGTGGGAGGTGTAGACCTGACAAGGGAGTCACGGAGGGAGTGGTCTTTTTGGAACGCTGATAGGGGAGGGGAGGGAAATATATCCCTGGTGGTGGGGTCTGTTTGGAGGTGGCGGAAATGATGACGGATGATACGATGTATATGGAGGTTGGTGGGGTGGTAGATGAGGACCAGTGGGGTTCTGTCCTGGTGGCGATTGGAGAGGCGGGGCTCAAGGGTGGAGGAGCGGGAAGTGGAGGAGATGCAGTGGAGGGCATTGTCGATCATGTCTAGGGGGAAATTGCGGTCTTTGAAGAAGGCGGCCATCTAGGTTGTTCAATATTGGAATTGGTCCTCCTGGGAGCAGATGCTGCAGAGATAAAGGAATTGGGAATATGGGATGGCATTTTTACAGGGGGCAGGGTGGGAAGAAGGGTACTCTAGGTAGCTGTGGGAGTCGGTCGGTTTATAGTCAATGTCTGTGTTGACTCGGTCGCTCGAGATAGAAATGGAGAGGTCTAGGAAGGGGAGGGGGGAGTCTGAGACGGTGCAGGTAAATTTGAGGTCGGGGTGGAAGGTGTTGGGAAAGTGGATGAACTGTTCAACCTCTTCGTGGGAGCACGAGGCAGCGTCGATACAGTCATCGATGTAGCGGAGGAAAAGGTGAGGGATGGTGCCAGTGTAGCTGCAGAAGATGGACTATTTGCTGAACGTTTCAGAGAACACCTCTGGGACACCTGGACCAACCAACCCAACCACCACGTGGCTCAACACTTCAACTCCCCCTCCCACTCCACCAAGGACATGCAGATCCTTGGACTCCTCCATCGCCAGACCATAGCAACACAATGGCTGGAGGAAGAGCGTCTCATCTTCCGCCTAGGAACCCTCCAACCACAAGGGATGAACACAGATTTCTCCAGTTTCCTCATTTCCCTTCCACCCACCTTGTCTCAGTTCCAACCCTCGAACTCAGCACCACTTTCCTAACTTGCAATTTTCTTCCTGACCTCTCCGCCCCCACCCCCACTCCGGCCTATCACCCTCACCTTAACCTCCTTCCACCAATCGCATTTCCAACACCCCTCCCCCAAGCCCCTCCTCCCTACCTTTTATCTTAGCCTGCTTGGCACAATCTCCTCATTCCTGAAGAAGGGCTCATGCCCGAAATGTCAATTCTCCTGCTCCTTGGATGCTGCCTGACCTGCTGCGCTTTTCCAGCAACACATTTTCAGCTAGCCACAAAATGACATTACCCATTCTCACTAGTATCCTTATGTACAGATGAGGAAGGGCACCACTTCGACTGGGACAACACATCCATCCTAGGACAAGCCAAACAGAGACACACACGAGAATGCCTAGAAGCATGGCATTCCAACCAGAACTCTACCAACTAACACAGTGACTTGGATCCCATTTACCACGCCCTGAGAAAAAGAACAGGAAATGACATCACCACAGGAAATGAAATTACCACTGGAAATGACATCACCAATCCAAAGAAACCCAAACATATAAACAGAAAGCAGAAATTATCAGCAGTGTTTCGCCCAGAGGCCTACTGAAGATGGTACCTAGTAGGGTGATGAAACGTCTGGAATTGAGCCTTCCAGCTCAGTGAGCAAACCTACATCCATGCACATGGTGGGCCAAAGGGCCTGTTCCTGTGCTGTACTGTATGTTCTATGTTTTTGTTAGATAGTTTGTATCAAATGTTGATTGATAATATTTCTATGAAGTGTTTTGTATGATGTACTATGCTAAAAATGTGATATAATTACAATTTGTTAGGATTATTGTTTTCTTGGGGTGTAACCCCATTACATACCTATTGTTTCATGACATTTTGCTATTAATCATGATAATACTTTAAAAGCCACAGTGCTCTCTATGAAATGATTTGCATCTAATAAGTACTATCGTGAATTCACAAGAACATTCAGGATGATGGTAACTCAATGATAAGGCTTTATCGCTGGAAACAATCTGATCTAGGTTTGTGGTTAATTAACTGAAGGGACAATGATTGGCATTTAGCTCTGGATCAGGGAAAGTATTTTATCATTTCAGGGAACCAAGGGGTGACTGATTGAGTTTGAAATAACACATACAGGGAAAGATCAAAATCATTGTGCTGAGGCTAATTACTTCTAATGGTTTTTTTATATAAATGGCAAAGTCTTGGACATCACTCCTGCACTCACTGTATTGCTGCCAGAACCTATAGTACTATTGTGGACTGCAATGCAGATGTTAATTGTTTTATGTTCTACTGGGTGTAAGAGAAAGGGAATAAGGATGCTTTGAGAGTGCAGTGTGGTATTGAGGAGCCTGTGAGAGACATAAAAAAATGAAACTAGCCCTTTAAAGGAATGCAGGATGTGAATGCATTGAGCAAGACATTCATCTCTGCTTTAAAGTATTTAACGGTTCTGCTTCCAACAATTTCTGGGGAAGAGCATTTCAAAGACTTGCAACATTTGAAGAAATAAAAATTGCCATACCCTGTCAGCCTCATCTGTCTTAAATGGTGACTCCTTCTTGGAAGAAATGTCGTCAGTGATGGTGGATGCTACGGTCTCTGTTACAACCAGCAACTGATATACAAAGCTGTTCCAAACATATACGTGCCCCTACTATCAAACCACATAGATGCTGCTGTGCTTGGCCCTATCTGTTCTACTGTGCTATGTTCTATTCTGCATCACCCTTGTGCTGCGGAAGAGATAGCAGACTGTCAGTGGTTTTGTCACCCAGTGTTTGGACAGTCAGCCTGCTATGGCTGAATAGCTGGATTTATACAGAAGCAGCCACACCAAGATGTGAAACTCACAGCAATGGAGTGCCCATCAAAGGGTGAGGTACTGTATCTGTAATGGACACAGTAAGACTTTGCTTCATGGCATGTACTCTACCTCTGGATCTGGATTGTGACGTCTGGATGACTCCAATCAGATAAACATTATCCGAACAGAATGCTGGCAGTCAGGAGATCATGTAAAATACATGAATACGAGCTACAACACTGAACAAACAACCATCTAAAATGTATCATTATTCACAGGGCTTGCTGTTTGCTCTGCGTCAATGTGGCTCAGTTTTCAGCACTCAAGATGCTGAATTTGAAAGTCGTAGCTTCAAGTCCAACAATGCAGTCTAGGGCAACATCCAGGCTTCCAGCCCTGAAAGATCGCTGCACTGTGAGCAGGGAGTTCAGTTCTTTCAATGAAAAGTCAAACCAGGATTCCTATGTTTCCTGACCAATGCATGGGTGGTCCTTCTGGGGTCCAAACTATGGCTTAATGTTCACTCAGCAACATCACTAAAATAGATTTATCTTGTCATTATTGTCTTGCAGTTCAGGGGAACTTGATATATGGAACTGGCTTCTGCCTTTCCCACACTACAACAACAACAACAACTTCAAATGTATTTCTGTGGACATACAGTGTTTTGGGATGTCTTAAGGTCATGAAAGGCATGATAAAAATACTGGCCTTTCTTTATCATGAGAGGGAGCGTATCTCCATCATCATTCTTTCTAAATTCAGATCAGATGCAAACTTCACTTCCACTACCAAAGCAAGGAAAAGGACAAAGATCTAAAAATAACATGAAGAACACTGATAAAGTTGGTTCTTAATGCCAGAGATCTAGGTGATGACAAGAGTGTGGTAAATATGGCCTTTTTTAACTTTGAAAGAAAGTAAATAAGAACAATCTTATTTACCGGCGGTATAGCAAGGGTTAACTTTGAGTACTGTTTTAAGTTGAACTGGGACAAGGATACAAACTCGAGAAAAGCAGTCCGGAGATGATATCGTGATTATTTTATCAGTGATGGAGAAGGTTAGAAACCAAAGGCCAAATGGAGCCCATTATATCTCTTGTTTGCATTTATCTCATGCAACCAGCTCCATTCCAAACTCTAAGCAACTCATTGAATCCCCTGTGGAAATGTTCTGACTTTGTCATACAGAAGAATTCATATCTGAGTGGCCTCTTGGGTAGTGTAGTGCTAGTAATGACTCTGGGGATATTCAAGATGTAGTTCAATGCACTGATGGGGAGGGAGGGGAATGTGCACTTCTGTGGAAAGATGAGATGTTTGGGTGAATAGAATGGTAATCATAAAACCGCTGGATCAAATACACACAGGCACCCAGCTGCTTTTTGTCACTCTTTGTTACAGCTAGGTAATTCAGTCCCACTCCCAGGCTCTTTTCCATGTGTTTTGCTTCCTTTTGAATTCAAATCCCTTTTGAAGCTTCCAGTTGAACCTGCTTTCACTACCCTCTCAGGCAGTGAATTCCAGATCGGAATGACTCACTGCTGAAAAAAATATAAGCCCTCATCACCTCGATTAGTTCACCTAGTCTCTTCACTTTATATCTGAAAATGTGTTGCTGGAAAAGCGCAGCAGGTCAGGCAGCATCCAAGGAACAGGAAATTCGACGTTTCGGGCATAAGCCCTTCTTCAGGAATTTCAGCCCTTCATCTTCAATTTATATCCTCATTTTAAATTTACATCTTCATATGCAATCCTCAATTTTCCCCAAACTACCTTCCCGCCCATGCTTTGGACCAGTTTTGAAGTAAACTCATTTTACTCAGGACGGTAGAGATGGCCAAAAGTATCAGGGTCAACTTGCAATTCAGTGCATTTTATTCACAAGATACACTCAAGACCCGGAAGGGGCCTTATGGTCAAATATTAACTAAAACTCTGCTCTTTTGCAACAGAACTACTAATTCTTACATTAATTACTCTATTAATCACAACGCTAAATCTTTGTTAATCCTTCTCTGAACTACGACCGCTACCAGCCTAGGTTTGACTGGACTGTGTAGTCAGTTCTGATGAACTTGCTGAAGGTTGATGTTGCATGTGGTCATTGTTTTCTCCCTTTCTAGGTGGTCGAAGGTCTGCTGCTGGACCAGGTTGAGTCTTCACTAAGGATCTAGCCACCAGGGAGAGGACCGAATTGTGAGGATGATGTTGAGCAACTTCAGAGGGACGTTAACTCACTGACTGCAGGGGCAGACACTTGACCGATGCATTTCAATGCAAAGAAATGTGACGTCATGCATTTTCCAAGAAGAAACGTAGAGAGATAATACAGGATCAATGGTACAACTCTGAAGGGAGTACGGGAGCAGAGAGATTTGGGGTTCGAGTGTATAATTCTCTGAAGTTGGTGAGGCAAGATGAAACAGTTGTTAAGAATGCTAATATAATCCTCAGGCTATAAACTGAG
The DNA here is from genome assembly GCF_020745735.1 of Hemiscyllium ocellatum. Classification (NCBI taxonomy): domain Eukaryota; kingdom Metazoa; phylum Chordata; class Chondrichthyes; order Orectolobiformes; family Hemiscylliidae; genus Hemiscyllium; species Hemiscyllium ocellatum. Next base: position 24,884,147 of record NC_083401.1, read on the forward strand.
GAAGAGAGTATAAAAGCAAGGAAGTGATGCTCCATAAAAATCAAATAAACAAAGGATGCTATAAATCAGAAACACAAACAGATGTTGCTGGAAAAGCTCAGCAGGTCTGGCAACATCTGTGGAGAGAAATTAGAGTTAACATTTCAGGTCTAGTGCCCCTTCCTGAAAACAATCACTGGACCCAAACATTAACACTGATTTCTCTCCACAGATGCAGTCAGACCTGCTGAGCTTCTCCTGGAATTTCTGTTTTTTCTTGTTGAAGTGATGTTCCACCTCTACGAGTCATTGGCCAGACCACATCTGGAATATTTTGTTCAGTTCTGGGTGCCTTATTTAAGGAAGGACCTTAAAGACCTGGAGAGAGTTCAAAGGAGATTTACTAGAAAGATCACAGAAATGAAGGATTTTAGATACAAGGAAAGATGAGAAACATTGGGCCTATTCTCCATGGAGCAGAGAAGATTAAAAGATAACCTTATCGACATGTTAAAAACTAAGAATTATTTTGAAAGGGTAAAGAAGGATATTCAGTTTCCACTAGTTGGCAAATCAGTCACAATTTCAAGATTGTCAGCAAGAGAGCTAGAAGTGAGATGAAGAGGAATGTCTTTCCTCAGAGATTTGTTGGGATTTGAAATGCAATGCCTGGGAGAGTGGTGGAGGGGGATTTGATACAAGGTTTCAAAAGAGAGCTGAATATGTATTTGAAAGTAACGGTTACAGAGAGAGGGCTACAGGAGAGTGGGACTAGCTGCTTAGCTCTTTCAGGAGCTGACACAGGCACGATGGGTTGAATGGCCTCCTTCTGTCCTTTAGTATGAATTCAATTCAATTGGCTTTGTAATATTCTATGATTCCAGATGTCCCTTCTTATCCTTCCTTGCTAAATCCTCTCAGAGTGTTCTCTGGAACTGCAGCTAATGGTCGATTGTGTAAGGGGATGCTCTAGACCGAGGCACAGACAGACATTTCTGTGGTCAGCAGTGAAAATTCAGAATGGTTTGTTGTTTCCCTGGTGCCAGGATCAAGGATGTCTCAGAGGGGGTGCACAATGTTCTCACGGGGGAGAGGGGTCAGCAAGAGGTCATTGTACACATTGGAACCAATGACATAGGAAGGAAAAAGAATGAGAGACTGAATGGAGAATGTAGAACGTTAGGCATGAGTTTGAAAAGGAGGTCCTCAAGGTTTGTAATATCTGGATTACTCCCAGTGCTATGAGCTAGTGAGGGTAGGAATAGGAGGATAGAGCAGATGAATGCACAGCTGAAGAGCTGGCGCATGGGAAAAGGGTTCATATTTTTGGGTCATTGGAATCTCTCCAGCGTAGAAGTGACCCATACAAGAAGGGAGGGAGATTTGCTAGAGCTGCTCGGAGGATTTAAACTAGTAAGGTGGTGGAGTGGAACCCAGGGAGATAGTGAGGAAAGAGATCAATCTGAGACTGGTACAGTTGAGGAAAGAACCGAGTCAAACAGTCAGGGCAGGCAGGGACAAAGCAGAGGACAAGGTTGGACTGATAGTTTAAACTGCATTTACTTCAATTCAAGAGGCCAAACAGGGAAGGCAGATGAATTCAGGGCTTGGTTAGAAACATGGGACAGGGATAGCATAGCAATTACAGAAACGCGGCTCAGGGATGGACAGGACTGGCAGCTTAATGTTCCAGGATACAAATGCCATAGGAATGATAGAAATGGGGGCAAGAGAGGAGGGGGCATGGTGTTTTTGATAAGGGATAGTGCTGCAGGTTGTACTTAGAGAGAATATTCCTGGAAAGACAGCCAGGAAGGTTATTTGAGTGGAAATGAGAAATAAGAAAGGGATGATCACCTTACTGGGATTGTATTATAGACCCCTTAATAGTCAGAGGGAAATTGAGAAACAAATTTGTTTTAGAATAATAAGGTGGTTATGGAAAGGGATTTTAAGTTTGCAAACGTAGACTGGGACTGCCATAGTGTTAAGGGTTTAGATGGAGAAGAATTTATTAAGTGTAGACAAGAAAATTTTCTGATTCAGTATGTGGATGTACCTACTAGAGAAGGTGCAAAACTTGACCTACTCCTGATAAATAAGGCTGGGCAGGTGATTGAGGTGTCAGAGGGGGAGCACTTTGGGGCCAGCGACCATTATTCTATTCGTTTTGAAAAATGATAGAAAAGGACAGATCGGAACTAAAAGTCAAAGTTCTAAATTGGAGGAAGGCTAATTTTGATGACAATGAAGCTGATTGGGGCAGATGTTCGCAGGTAAAGGGATGGCTCGAAAGTGGGAAGCCTTCAGAAATGAGATAACGAGAGTCCAGAGACAATATATTCCTGTTCAGATGAAAGGAAAGGCTGGTAGGTATAGGGAATTCTGGATGACTAAAGAAATTGAGGGTTTGGTGAAGAAAATGTAGGAAGCATATGTCAGGTAAAGACAGGATAGATCGAGTGAATCCTTAGGAGGGTATAAAGGAAATAGGTGTATACTTAAGAGGGAAATCAGGAGGGCAAAAAGGGGACATGAGATAGCTTTGGCAAGTTGGGTTAAGGAGAATTCAAAGGGTTTTTACAAATACATTAAGGACAAAAGGGTAACTAGGGAGAGAATAGGGCCCCTCAAAGATCAGCAAGGCAGCCTTTGTGTGGAGCCGCAGGAGATGGGAGAGACACTAAACAAATATTTTGCATCAGTGTTTACTGTGGAAAATGACATGGAAGATATAGAATGTAGAGAAATAGATGGTGACATCTTGAAAAATGTCCATATTACAGAGGAGGAAGTGCTGGATTCTTGAAACGTGTAAAGGTGGATAAATCCCCAGGACCCTGATCAAGTGTAACCTTGAACTCTGTGGGAAACTGGGCAAGTGATTGCTGGGCTGCTCACTGAGATATTTGTGTCATTGATAGTCACAGGTGAGCTGCCAGAAGACTGGAGGTTTGCTAACATAGTGCCACTATTTAAGAATGGTGGTAAGGACAAGCCAGGGAACTGTAGGCCGGTGAGCCTCATGTCAGTGGTGGACAATTTGTTCGAAGGATTCCTGAGGGACAGGATTTACATATATTTGGAAAGGCAAGGACTGATTAGAGATAGTCAGCATGGCTTTGTGTGTGGGAAATCATGTTTCATGAAGCTGATGAGTTTTTTGAAGAAATAATGAAGAGGATTGATGAGGACAGAATGATGGACATGATCCAACTGGACTTCAGTAAGGCGTTCAACAAGGTTCCCCATGGGAGACTGGTTAGCAAAGTTAGATCTCATGGAATACAGGGAGAACTAGCCATTTGGATACAGAACTGACTTGAAGATAGAAGACAGAGGGTGATGGTGGAGGGGTGTTTTTCATACTGGAGGCCTGTGACCAGTGGAGTGCCACAAGGATCGGTGCTGGGTCCTCTACTTTTTGTCATTTATATAAATGATTTGGATGCGAACATAGGATGTATAGTTTGCGAGTTTGCAGATGACACCAAAATTAGAGGTGTAGTGAACAGCAAAGAAGGTTATTTCAAATTACAATGGGATCTTGATCAGATGGGCCAATGGATTGATGAGTGGCAGATGGAATTTAATTTAGATAAATGTGTGGTGCTACATTTTGGAAAAGCTACTCAGAGCAGGACTTATACACTTAATAGTAAGGTCCCGGGGAGTGTTGCTGAACAAAGAATCCTTAGAGTGCGGATTCATAGTTCCTTGAAAGTAGAGTCGCTGATAGATAGGATAGTGAAGAAGGCATTTGCAATGCTTTCCTTTATTGGTCAGAGTATTGAGAACAGGAAATGGGAGGTCATGTTGCAGCTATACAGGACGTTGGTTGGGCCACCTTTGGAGTATTGCATGCAATTTTGGTCTCCTTCCTCTCGGAATGATGTTGTGAAATTTGAAACGATACAGAAAAGGTTTACAAGGATGTTGCCAGAGTTGAAGGATTTGAGCAATAGGGAGCTGCTGAATAGATTGGGACTGCTGACCCTGGAGCATTGGAGGCTGAGGGATGACCTTATAGAGGTTTATAAAATCATGAGGTGCATGGATAGGATAAATAGACAAAGTTTTTATTCCCCTAGGGTGGGGGATTCCAGAACTAGACAACATAGGTTTTGGATGAGAGGGGAAAGATATAAAAGGGACATAAGGAGTAACATTTTCACGCAGAGAGTGGTACGTGTATGGAATCAACTGGCAGAGGAAGTGGTGGAGGGTGGTACAATTACAACATTTAAAAGGCATCTGGATTACTATATGAATAGGAAGGATTTAGAGGGATATGGGCAATGTGTTGGTGAATGGGACTAGATTAGGTTGGGATATCTGATCTGCTTAGACGAGTTGGACCGAAGGGTCCGTTTCCGCGCAGTACATCTCCATGACTCTCGTGACATTTATATCCCATTAGTTAATATGTATGGACCTTTTTTTATAAGAAACAATCTCAAAACTGGGTCTTTCGGATTGATATAAAAACTGATCTGGTTCACTAATGTCTTTTAGGAAACGACTTGGCATTATGTTCAACTCCTTTTCTAACAGCATTCTGTGTTTCCCTGCATTCCGGGGACTGCAACATTCCAAGAATAGAGCCCTCAAAGATCAGCAAGGCAGCCTTTGTGTGGAGCCACAGGAGATGGGAGAGACACTAAACAAATATTTTGCATCAGTGTTTACTGTGGAAAAGGACATGGAAGATATAGAATGTAGGGAAATAGATGGTGACATCTTGAAAAATGTCCATATTACAGAGGAGCAAATGCTGGATTCTTGAAACATGCAAAGGTGGATAAATCCCCAGGACCCTGATCAAGTGTACCCTTGAACTCTGTGGGAAACTGGGGAAGTGATTGCTGGGCCGCTCACTGAGGTATTTGTGTCATCGATACCATCCCCTTCGGGGTAATTAGGAATGGGCAATAAATACTGGCCCAGTCAACGATCCCAACATCCTTTTTTTGAATAAGAGAAAAACATACAACCTGAAGATATATTCAAATATGATTTGTTGTGTTTATCACCTCGAGTTTAGATGACTATTGAATCTTTTAAAGTCTGTTTATTAATGTTTTTTCTAAAATTCAGAGCAAATATTCTATAAGATTTTTTTCTCCCCATTGGAATTGGTTCTGATGGAATGGCAATCAAGTTCCATGCCAGGGTGACACATGATCTGGTGGGGAATTTACAGGTTCTGGTGAACACGTGCCTATAATCCTCTGGATGGGTCAGGACACTGGTTTGGAAGGTGTAACCGAAGAAGGCGTGGCGTATTCCATCCAGTAAATACTACACATTATTGCCATTGTGGTGGTGTTGAATGTGAGATGACCTGCTCCTGACAGGGCTGAAACCTTCTAGTGTCCTTATGGATACATTATTGTTGCCTCAGCCAGCTAATCTATCATTCATGTTAATTATTGTATTTTAATTTGACCGTGTTGGAAAAATGTTTCTTCCACTTTACTTATAGGAACTCCTAAATACATCTTTGGGATATTGTACCACTGATTATTTATTGACTGGAGTGTAATGAGGATTCAACTCCACTCTCTAGAGTTGCATGTAGGCACAGATGGCAGATTTCCTTATCTAAGAACATGAGTGAATCAGATGGGTTTTCACATGTGGTTGCAATTAGTCTAGCTTTTTATTTCAAATTTTTATTAAATTCAAATACCATCATCTGCTTTGCTGGGTTTGAGCCCATGCCCCAAAGCCGTTAACCTGGTGATTACCAGCTTTGTGATCTTACCACTACCTCTGTCATAAATAGACAAGAATCAAAGAATCTCTACAATGTGGAGGCAGGTCATTTGGCCCTTCACATCCATGGCAACCTTCCGATGAGCCTTCCAACTAGAACCAACCCTTACCCTTTCCCTGTAAACCCTGCATGCCCCATGGCTAATCCATCCAGCCTGCACAATCCTGGGCAATTTAGCATAGCCAATCCACCCAACGTGTACATCTTTGGACGCTGGGAAGAAATCCGCACAGGCACAGGGAGAATCTGCAAACTCCACACAGACAGTTGCCTGAGGGTGGAATGGAACAGTCCCTGGGGCTGTGAGGCAGCAGTGCCAACCACTGAGCTACCGTACAGCACTGGGGTTAGCACTGCTGTCTCACAGCACCACAGACCTGGGTTCAATTCCCGCCTCAGGCGACTGACTGTGTGGAGTTTGCACGTTCTCCCCGTGTCTGCGTGGGTTTCCTCCGGGTGCTCCGGTTTCCTCCCACAGTCCAAAGATGTGCGGGTCAGGTGAATTGGCCACGCTAAATTGCCCATAGTGTTTGGTAAGGGGTATATGTAGGGGTATGGGTGGGTTGCGCTTCGGTGGGTCGGTGTGGACTTGTTGGGCTGAAGGGCCTGTTTCCACACTGTAAGTAATCTAATCTAAACTGCTTGTGTTTTTTTATTTAATTTAAATTTCACCATCTGTTGTAGCAGAATTTGATCCCACACTCCTCAGACATTAACCTGGAGGCTCTGGATTACTATCCTCAAGACCTTTCCATTATGCCATAACCTCTGGCACAGAAAACTAGAAGAACAAAGGATCTGATTCTTGGGCTGAATTGATACATTTCAGTCAGTGCATGAGTTGAGATCAACAATTGGCTTCAAGCATCTCCGAGCTAATGAGTGAATAGAATTGAGTAGAGATCATATTGCAGATTATAACTAAAGTGTCTTGGCTGCGACATCAAGCGAGGATAAGACTGGGCCCAGCTCTCAACTTCCTTATGCTCTAGTAATGTACCAACACTGTCTTGGCTCACAGATAAAAGCAAGACAACTTTGGAATGGTTTCAGTGTATTTCTAGTGCTCATATGATTCTACCCCAGCAACAGTTGTTGGTAATTGGGAGTGGGAGGAAGAGAACGAGGCTGAATGAAATAAAAAGTGAATGGAATAGAAAGATAATCATCTTATCCTGCACTGTAGCTTTAAGAATTGTTAGTAGCTCAAATGCCTCTTGTTACTTCCAAGGGAGCATGTAAAATGATTGACTCTGACCTTAGCAATTAAGAGCAAATAGTTGCTAACTAGCTGGAGCTAATTCTGGAATGCATAATTATGGAATCCTGACTTATTGATTGCAAGCCAAGGATCGTCTACCTCACATAATGACTAAGAAAATTAAAAAGAAAGGTCCCAATTGTCTACTGACGATTATAGGCTGATGGTTAGTTGTAATGAACAAGAATCAGTTGAAATCTAAACAATCACTGCAGGTTAATTAGAAATGGTGGGAAAAGCCCTGAGGGCTACAGATGGTGAATGAGCAGCAGTTGGTGAATACAGGGACTTGGCTGAAAAAATGAGAATGGGGAATCAGGTTCAGTGAAACTCTGAATAATTACCTTATCTCAATCAAGACTTAATTGTTACAGACATGGCTTCTCCAACTAAATCTGTTCTACTTCTTCCAGTTTTCTACTCAACTCTCATGAACACATTGACAAGTCAGGTCAACAAACAGCCAGAGGTCCCTTATTTGATCATGACAGAACAGACACTGCAGCAACTCACCTTTGCTCACTCAACAGCCTCATTGAAAGCTGGACATACTGGTGCAGCTGACGTATGGAAATATCAGTGTTGTATATTTGTAGAACAAACGATTCTCAACTAAATATTTGATGTGGTGATGCCAGGGTCTGACCAAGGTGGACAAAGTCAAAATTAAATAACACCAGGTTTATAGACCAACAGGGTTTGAAGTTCAACTCCTTCCTCCAGTGTGGTATGATAGATAGGTATAAAACACAGTGTTTATAAGCAAAAGGTTAACAACTTTAAAATGAGCTGCCCTTGTTGATTCCTTTAATCAGGAGGTAGATTAGCATTGAGTCTACTATGAATTCCATTTTCTAAAGTGAGCCAAAGGTTTTATTTTGTTAACTATGATAGAGAATAGTGAGTTTTGAGAAGATTTGTAGCTCAGGTTGAGGTTTTGGATGTAGGTTTGCTCGCTGAGCTGGAAGGTTCATTACCAGACGTTTCATCACTATACCAGGTAACATCTTCAGTGGGCCTCAGGCAGATGCAATGCTTCGCCTGAGGCCCACTGATGATGTTAATTAATAGGGTGATGAAACGTCTGGAAAAGAACTTTCCAGCTCAGCAAGCAATCCTACATCCAAAAAGTGATCGAAAATGAACCCCTGCCTCATCACTAGTTAGTCTTAAAAACAAAAATCACTTGTGTTAACAAGCATTGATCAAGGCATCATAAATGATAATTGTACTCACCTGACAAAGTCCTCCATTGCTAACATCTAGTGACTTGGGTCAGACTAGTTAGCCAGAGCTTGATAAATGATCCCAGATGATGGTGACACTAGTCCAGCTGATCCCAGAGTGAGATCGGCTTGTAAGACCATATGTTTTATATTTCCTTTTTGTTTAACATGGAAATAGATTGATGACCAACATAGCATAAGGTTGCCAATGTATTTTTGATTTTAAAAATGCTCTTGTTAGAATTACATATACTTATGAAAATTGGAAGGTAGAATCAGGTAGAAGTGAGATTTATCATGTCAGGCCATAAGACAAAGGAACAGAATTTGGTCTTTTTTCATTTATACATGGGAGATGGGCATCCCTGGCTGAGCCAGCATTTATTGCCCATCCCTAGTTGTCCTTGAGAAGATGGTGATGAGCTGCCTTCTTGAATCACTGCAGCCCACCTACTGTGGGTTGACCCACAATGCCATTAGGGAGAGAGTTCCAGGATTTTGATCCAGTGACGATGATGCAAAGCGATATATTTCCAAGTCAAGATGGTGAGTGGTTGGAGGGGAACTTGTTGGTGGTGTTCCTATGTAAATGCTGCCCTTGTCCTTCTAGAAAGTGGTCATGGGTTTGGAAAGTGCTGTCTGAGGATCTTTGAATTTTTACAGTGCATCTTGTTGATAGTACACACTGCTGCTACTGAGTGTAGGTCGTGGGGGGAGTGGATGCTTGTGGAATATTTGCCAATCTAAAGGCTGCTTTGTCCTGGATGGTGTCAAGTTCCTGAGTGTTCTTGGAGCTGCACTTATCCAAACATGGGGAATATCCCATCACATTGGCAAGAGTACAGGTCCAGCATGTTCTCTTTAAGGTTACATGTAAGAACAACAATCCCAGAGAACCCTGGATGTCTTGGAATATTCAGGACTGGATAAGTAAGAAAAGGGAAGCCTTTAGCAGGTACAAGGGAAGTAAATCAATGCAGGCCCAACTGGAATATAGCAACTGCAGGGGGTAACTTAGGAAAACAATTCAGAGAGTAAAGAAGGAACTTGAGAAAACAAATCTTGAGTAATGTTAGGGAAAATCCCAAGACATTCTATAAATATTTTAAAGGGAAGAAGACAACCAAGGAAAGAGTGGGGCGATTTTGAGACTAAGGGGACAGTCTGTGCATGGAGCTGGAGGACAATGGTAGGGTGCTAAATGAATAATTTACATCTGTCTTCATTTTTAGATAAAAACAACATAGATCTAGGATTCGAGAATTAGGATTTTGAGGCAGTTTGACATAGGGAGTGAGGAGGTATTGGAGGTTTTAGGGGCTTAAAGACAGACAAGTCCCAGATCTGGATGTGTTATATCCCAAGCTGCTGTGGGAGATGGGAAGGAGGGAATTCCAGGGTTCTGACCCAAATGTTGAATTCCTCTCTGGCCACAAGGAGGTGTCTGAAGACTGGAGGACAGTTAATGTGGTTCTGCTTTTCAAGAAGGATGATGAAGATAAACCAGAGAATTACAGCCTAGTAAGTCTTACATAGGGGCACAAACTGTTGGAGACAATTAGGAAGGGGAGAGTTAATTTTGACTTGGGGAGGCAAGGTTTGATCAGGGATAGTCAGCATGACTAAGAAAAGGCATCCTTTTAAGGTAAAAGGTAACTGGTTTAATGAGGATTTGAGGGAAACATTATCCAGAGGTCAGTGGGAATCTGAAATGTACTGCTTGGGCAGGGTAGTTGGGGCAAGAATCTTCACAACCTTTTAAAAAAGATATGGATGATCACTTGAAATGTTTTAACATTTAAGGCTATGGGACAAGCGCTGGAAAGTGGGAATGGTGTAGGTTCAGAGTAGTTTCTTTTCGTTGGTGCAGAATTAATGGACTGAAGGATCTCTTCAGTACCGTATGATTAAATCTACCCTTGGATAAGTAGGTCAAAACTGCCCACCGTGTTCCAATTGTAGTCCAATTTACTTTTAAAGTTTTAGCAAAACCTTCCTAGTTTTACATTCCATTTCCCATGAAATAAAGGCCAGCTATCCGTTTGCGTTTCTCGAAACAAATCAGTTCAAGGGTAACTGTGGGCTATTTGTCATTTATTGGAAAAGTAAATAACTTTGGTGAAGAAGACAACCCAAAGTTTATAAAATGTGAGAAGGCAGTGTTTTTAATCACTTTCATAGCAAGAATAAGCTACGGCTTTTTAGCTTTTGTTTTGCCACAGACTCAAGAGCTGCAAGCAGCAAGATGGCGGGTAGGAAAACTCAGTGAGTAAAAAATAGCCCTTTAAAAGAAAACCTGCTGAAGAGCAATTTCAGTGAATTATTTTCTGAGAACCAGAGGAAGTTCCAAAAATCAATCTCTCTTATCTGAAGTCTGAAAGCTGAACAATTGACTCAATCCCAAATATCAGTGTCTAACTGATCTTCTGTCCAATCTGAGGGTACTCCACAATACCTCTATTGAGCTGTGTCTCAGCTTGTTTGTGTATGAGCATATTGTGAGAAGATTACGGGGAATATAGTTTAATTCTGCATCATGGCTCAGTTTTGCCACTTGTCTAAAGAATAAGTATCTTCCTATAAGACATTGGAACAGGAGTAGGCCATTTGGCCCCTCAAGCCTGCTCTGCCGTTCAGTAGGATCATTCAACATTCCTCACATCCACATTGTAGCCCTTTCCCCAAGATTCTTGATCAGTAGGGAAATCAAAAATTTATCAAAAATGTATCTCTCCTAACCTTAAATATACACAGAGATGCTGCCCCACAGCCCTCTGCTGACCTGTGTGCTAGCTTTCTGTGTTTCGTGTACAAGTACCCACAAGTCCCTTTTGTTGCAGCTCCCTGCAATTTAAGTCATATTTTCTCATATTATACTCCATATGCTCACTCTTTGCCTGCTCAATTAACTTATCAACATCTCCCTATACACTGTATCCCTCTTGCAACTTGCCTTTCGAATGAACATGTTTTATTTTATTGGAAATAAATATATAAAATCTGGTGAAAAGTCTGTTTTTATATTAACAGTGAAAAAGAGAAATAAATTAATCATGATGATTCAGTAAAGTATTTGCATATTTGGTATGGCTTGTGGAGTGGTGGGGTTTGATTCCCAGCACATAACTCGCATCAAAGTGATAACGGGAAAAACAAAAATAAAAGCACAAACTATATGACACAATGTCAATGAGTTTAAAAATGTCAGTATTTTCAAATAGATGAAGATATGAGTTTAAGGTGCCCATTTTAAGGTGCTTTAGTGAGTTGAGTTAGCAGCCTATTTCCTGGCCTTGGGAGAGATGTTAATTGGAGAAAAATACATCAAATAAAAACAAAGTTTGCTGAAAAGTAAACTGATTACAACCATGACATCGGAGTAAGTAGCTTCAGCTTGGAGATAGTGATGATCTTTAATAGAGGCTTACATGCCTGTGAGGTTATTGCTGGGTCAGAGGAAGCAATCTTTTCCTCTGATGTTTGTAATGGTTTATTCAAATACCATTTTACGTTCCCCAAGTTCACTAATATTTATAAGATAAATTGTACCATCATCATATAGTCAGACCCATATTATAATTATGTACAGACAAGTTCCCAGTCACCACCATCACAATGTGTCTCTGGCAGGAGAGATGCAGCACAGGTGGCTGAGATGTGATTTATACTCAAGAGGGAATTGTCTGAGTCCTCAACATTGACTGCACACTGCATAAAATCTCATGACATCAGATCACACATGGGAAGGGAAACCTTCTGCTCATTACCATTCACCCTCCCTTAGTTGATGCCTGTATATTCCTCCACATCGAACACTACTTTGAGGAAGCACTGAGAGTGTCAGAATGTATGATGGATGGGGGACTTCAGTGTCCATCACCAAGAATCATTCGGTTCTGCCACAATATACTGAACTGGTTGAATCCTTGCTGTGCGGCAAGTAGTAAGGAAACTAACAAGAGGGAAAAGCTTGTTTCTTCCTGACGAACTGACCTGTTATAAATAAATCTGTCCATGACAATGTTGATCACTGAAGAGTTCTTGTGAAGGTGACTCCTTGAATGCGCACTGAGGACATCCTCCATTGTGTTGTGTGGCCCTGCTATCATGCTGAATAGATCAAGCAACTCAATACTATGCAATTGCAAAGTGCTGTGGTCCATCACCAGCAGCTGTATTCAACCACAACCTGTAACGTCATAGCCCAAAATGTTCTCCCATTGTACCATTGCCATCAAGTCAGGGATCACTTGTGTAATGGATTCAGGCTCTGCATCGACCCTGTGGCAATATCCAAGGATTACACATCACTGGATATAGATACCACAGAATGGGTGACATCGGAACACAACGGAAGAGGCTGCATAGACGACGCATTTAACATATGACTAACTGAGATAAATACTGAAAGCAAATAGACATGAATAGTCAATTAGTTTTTTACCTAATGTTCTATAAGTCAAAGCCTGATGTATCTTTTCCAGCATATCTAAGCTCTGTATTCCTGCCGCATCCAGTCATGAATGAAGGTACACAATTAACGTCACACTCAATGGTAGGGTCCACTAATATCCCCTTCCTCACTGATGAGAAGGTTCAACACTTCAGTCCAGTAGACAATGCTTCCTCAGCAAGGGTTCTGACTGGAAAGTGGAGTCGCAGGTAGATAGGATAGTGTAAAAGGCGTTTGGTATGCTTTCCTTTATTGGTCAGAGTATTGAGTGCAGGAGTTGGGAGGTCACATTGTGGCTGTACAGGACATTGATTAAGCCACTTTTGCATGCACTTCTGGTCTCCTTTCTATTGGAAAGATGTTGCAAAACTCGAAAGGGTTCAGAAAAGATTTACAAGGATGTTGCCAGGGTTGGAGGATTTGAGCTATAGGGAGATGTTCAATAGGCTGGGGCTGTTTTCCCTGGAGCATCGGAGGCTATGGGTGACCTTAAAGAGGTTTATATAATCCAGAGGGGCATGGATAGGGTAAATAGGCAAACTAACTTCCCTGGGATAGGATGGTCCAGAACTAGAGGGCATAGGTTTAGGGTGAGAGGGAAAAGATATAAGAGACCTAAAGGGCAACTTTTTCACACAGAGGGTGGTATGTGTATGGAATGAGCTGCCAGAGGAAGTGGTGGAGACTGGTACAACTGCAACATTTAAGAGGCATCTGGATGGGTATATGAATAGGAAGGGTTTGGAGGGATATGGGCTGGGTGCTGGCAGGTGGGACTAGATTGGATTGGGATATCTGGTCGGCATGGACAGGTTGGACCGAAGGGCCTGTTTCCATGCTGTACATTTCTATGACTCTTTGGATGATCCATCTGAATGTCCTCCTATGCTCCATAGCATCACAGAAGCCAATTTTCAGACAATTTAATTCACTCCTCACAATATCAAGAAATACTGGAAGGCCCCGAATACTGAAAAGTCTATTTTGAAAATAATCCTGAGGACTCCATTACAGATCAGGCCATACTCCTAGTTGAACTGTTCTAGTACAGCTCCACTAGTGGCATCTACCCAGCAATGTGGAAAATTGCCTAGATGTGCCACAATAACTCAAACCTCATTCCTGATGAAGGGCTAATGCCCGAAACATCGATTCTCCTCCTCTTTGGAAGCTGCCTGACCCACTGTGCTTTATCAGCACTACACTCTCGACACATTGCTGATTAATGAGAGTGGACTGATAGCGGCAATGTGCTGGACAGTGTCATTAATCATGCTATCAGCTGATACCTACTCAACGATACACTACTCACTAATGTTCACTTTGGATTCCAGCAGACTCTCACAGCTTTTGACCTCAATCTATTCTCATTACTGAGGTTTCTCATCCCTAAAACCATTATCATAATTTCTAATGCATTCCTTTCAAGCATTCAGTAAAAAATGAGGTCTGCAGATGCTGGAGATCACAGCTGCAAATGTGTTGCTGGTCAAAGCACAGCAGGTTAGGCAGCATCTCAGGAATAGAGAATTCAGTTCGGAGTCCGTGTGGGATCAGTCGGTTCCTTAGGCAGGTGCTGAGGAAGGAGATGTGGCTGTGGTAACGGGTCTGTTTGAGAACGTGGCTGAAGAGCTTCTGTGCAGAGGAGATGACCTGGGGGGTGCAGTGAGAGAGGGACTCACTGAAATCCTTGTAGAGGGAGGAAGAGAGCTTCTTCAAGGAAGGCATCCTTGTAAGAGGATTCGCAGTACCTGCCTAAGTACCTCAGCACCTGCCTAAGGAACCGACTGATCCCACACGGACTCCGAACTGAATTCTCTATTCCTGAGATGCTGCCTAACCTGCTGTGCTTTGACCAGCAACACATTTGCAGCTTTCAAGCATTCAGATGCTTCTGAAAGTTTCATGTCCATAACTGCAGATAGCACTCTAAATGAGGTTTGACTATGTATTATATAGATTAGAGTGGTGCTGGGAAAGCACAGCAGGTCAGGCAGCATCTGAGGAGCAGGAAAATCGATGTTTCGGGCAAAAGCATTCATTCCTGACAAAGGGCTTTTGCCTGAAACATCGATTTTCCTGTTCCTCAGATGCAGCCTGACCTACTGTGCTTTTCCAGCACCACTCTAATCTAGACTCTGATTTCCAGCATCTGGAGACCTCACTTTTTCCTATGTATTATATAGGTTCAGTGTAACCTTCTTGCTATTGTACTCTATGCCCCTACTAATGAAGCATAGGCTACTGTCAGCTTTTTTCACTGCTCCTTAGGCCTGTTCTGCTCCATTGAATGTATGTGTAAACCCAGGATATTCTGCCCCTGCACACCATTTGTAGTGTTACCCTATAGTATACATTTTCTTTTCATATTCTATCTAGCAAAATGTATCAATTCACACTTCACTTTGAACTATGTCTGTCACCTATCTGCCCACTGTAGCAACTTGTCCATATTCTTTTGACGTTTTACAGGTCATCTTCTCAATTTACAATGCTTCCAGGTTTTGTATTACCCGCAGACTTTGAAATTACCCTGGCACGCCAAAATCTAGATCATGAAGTTACACAATGGTTCACTTGTGGGTTGGTAAGCTATAACTCATGAAATGTCACACAATGCTGCAGCTCCACTATCTGAAATTTATTTTCATGATTTAAATGAAGGAATCGAATATACACTTGCTAAATTTGCTGATGATGCTAAGATCAGTAGAAAAGTAAGATGTAGAGGGTTTGTAAGAAATCTGCCACAGGATATAGGTAAGTTTGTGTGAACGAGCTAAAATGTGGCTGATTGAATACAATGTGCGAGACAGTTAACTAGTCCACATTGACAGGAAGAATAGAAACCTGAATATAATTTAATGGAGAAAGCGATTGCAAAACTCTGAGGTGCATTGTGATAATTCTAACCTGGTACATTGAGCCTAATGTGCTGATGCAGCAAGTGATCAGGACAGCAAATAGAATGCTGTCAATTATTGTAAGTGAAATGGAACAGAAAAGTTGTGCTGCAGTTTTACAGTATGTTGGTGAGAGTATATCTGAACTATTGTGGATAGATTTGATGCTCTTATTTAAGGATGCTAGAAATGTGTTAGAATTTGTGCAGAAGAATGAAAGGAGAGCTCATTATAAGAACATAAGAACTCAGAGCAGGAGTAAGCCATCTGGCCCATCGAGCCTGTTCTGCCATTCAGTTAGGTCATGGCTGATCTTTTCTTCGACTCAGCTCCACTTACCTGTGTTCTCACTGTATCCCTTAATTCCTTTATTGTTCAACAAAAATGTATAGCAGCTTTAAAAATATTTACTGAAGTAGCGTCAACTACTTCCCTGGGCAGGGAATTCCATAGATTCACAACTCTCTGGGCAAAGAAGTTCCTTCTCAATTCAGTCCTAAATCTGCTCCCCTAATCTTGAGGGTATGCCCTCTTTTCCTAATTTCACTTGCCAGTGGAAACATCCTCTCTACTTGGATCTTATCTATTCCCTTCATTTTATATGTTTCTATAAGATTCCCTCTTTATTCTTCTGAGTTCCAATGAATAAAATCCAAGTCAACTCAGCCTCTCCTCATAAACCAACTCCCTTAACTCTGGAATCAACCTGGTGAACCTCCTCTGCACCCCCTCCAGTGTCAGAACATCTTTTCTTAAGGAAGGAGACTAAAACTGCACACAATACTCCAGGTGTGGCCTCAACAACACCCTACACAGCTACAACATAACCTCTCTGCTTTTAAACTCAATCCCTTTAGCAATGAAGGACACAATTCCATTTGCCTACCTGTTGTAGCTACAAACCAACCTTCTGTGATTCATGCACAAGGACACTCAGGTCCCTCTGCAAATCAGCATGCTACAACTTTTTACCAATCAAGTAATAATCCTTTTTACTGTTACTCCTACCAAAATGGATGACTTCACATTTACTAACATTGTATTCCACCTGCCAGACCTTTGCCCACTCACTTCAAGTATCTATGTTCCCTTGTAAACTTTCAGAGTTCTCTGTATATCTTAGTGTCATCTGCAAACTTTGACACACTACATATGGTCACCAACTCCAAATCATCTGTTTAAATTGTGAATAATAATAGTCCCAACACTGATCGCTGAGGCACATAACTAGTTACTGCCAGAATAGCACTCATTTATCCCCACTCTTTGCTTCCTGTTAGTCAACCAATCCTCTATCCAGGGAGCAGGAAAATCGACGTTTCGGGCATAAGCCCTTCTTCAGGAATGAGGAGGGTGTGCCAAGCAGGCTAAGATAAAAGGTGGGGAGGATGGACTTGGGGGATGGGGCGCTGGGAATGCGATAGGTGGAAGGAGGTTAAGGTGAGGGTGATAGGCCGGAGAGGGGTTGGGGGCGGAGAGGTCAGGAAGAAGATTGCAGGTTAAGAAGGCGGTGCTGAGTTCGAGGGTTGTGACTGAGATAAGGTGGGGGGAAGGGAAATGAGGAAGCTGGAGAAATCTGCATCCATCCCTTGTGGTTGGAGGGTTCCTAGGCGGAAGATGAGGCGCTCTTCCTCCAGGTGCCATGTTGCCATGGTCCGGCGATGGAGGAGGCCAAGGACCTGCATGTCCTTGGCGGAGTGGGAGGGGAAGTTGAAGTGTTGAGCCACAGGGCAGTTGGGTTGGTTGGTGCAGGTGTCCCAGAGGTGTTCTCTGAAACGTTCCGCAAGTAGATGGCCTGTCTCCCCAATGTAGAGGCGGCCACATCGGGTGCAGCGGATGCAGTAAATGATGTGCAGGTGAATTTGTGACGGATATGGAAGGATCCCTTGGGGCCTTGAAGGGAAGTGAGGGGGGAGGTATGGGCGCAAGTTTTGCATTTCTTGTGGTTGCAGGGGAAGGTGCCGGGAGTGGAGGTTGGGTTGGTGGGGGGTGTGTACCTGACGAGGGAGTTGTGGAGGGAGTGGTCTTTCTGGAACGCTTTTAGGGGAGGGGAGGGAAATATATCCTTGGTGGTGGGGTCTGTTTGGCCTCTACACCTCCCCCCTCACTTCCCTCCAAGGCCCCACACCGCCCCCCCCCCCCCCCCCCCCCCGCACCCTCCTCATTCCTGAAGAAGGGCTAATGCCCGAAACGTCGATTCTCCTGCTCCTTGGATGCACCTGACCTGCTGCGCTTTTCCAGCAACACATTTTTCAGCTCTGATCTCCAGCATCTGCAGTCCTCACTTTCTCCAAATCCTCTATCCATACTAGTACTTTACCCGTAATGCCGTGCATCCTTATCTCATGCAGCAGCCTCTTAAGCAGCACCTTATCAAAGACCTTTTGGAAATCTAGGTACATCACATCCACTGGTACCTTGCTTGTAATGACTCCATAGAATTCCAAAGGTTTATCAAGCACGACCTGCCCTTCATGAGCCCATGCTGCATCTGTCCAATGGGACAATTTCTGTCCAGATGTCTTGCTATTTCTTCCTTGATAATAGACTCAAACATCTTCCCCACTACAGAGGTTAAGCTAACCAGTCTATAATTCCCCAACTTTTGTCTACCTCCCTTTTTAAACAGTGGTTCATATTTGTTGTTTTCTAATCTGCTGGGACTGCCCCAGAGTCCAGTGAATTTTGGAAAATTACCGCAAGGGCACTTATTATTTCTCCTGCCATCTCTTTTAGAATCCCTGGGATGCATTCCATCAGGGCCAGGAGACTTGTCTATCCTTAGATCCATTAGCTTACCCAAAACTACCGCGATAATGCGATAATGATTGTTTCCAGGTCCTCACCTACCTTCATCTCTTTGTCAATCACTGGCATGTTATTAATGTTCTCCACTGTGAAGATTGATACAAAATACCTGTTCAATGTCTGAGCCACTTCATCATATCCCATGACTAAATGTCTCTTCTCATCCACTAAAGGACCAACATTTACCTTAGCCACTCTATTTCTTTTTATATATTTATAGATACATAGAAACATTTAAAAGTGTGAGCTTTTGAGGGGGTTTGGCAGGTTAAGTGTGGAAAGGTTGTTTCCCCTTATCAGAGAGTTTAGGACCTGAAGGCGCAATCTCAGAGTAAGGGGTCACCTATTTAAAACAGAGATGAAGAGGGTAGTGAATTTGTGAATTTCTTTACCACAGAGAGTTGTTGAGGTCGGGTTATGAAGTATATCCAAGGCTGAGTTATATAGAATTCTTTTTATTAAAGGAATCAAGAATTGTGGGGATAAAGCAGGAAAGTGGAGTTGAGGATGATCAAATCAGCCATGATCTCTCAGAATGGTAGTGTGGCATGTTTCCTGTTGAATGTCATGTTTCAAGTGATCCTAAGATTAAGATGAATTATGAGGCCTTTATTCATTCAGATTGCATACTTTGATACAGACATGGTATCATGTTCTGAAGAAACATAATTGGACTTGAGATAATAACTCTTTTTGTTTTCGCACAGATGCTACCAAATCTGCTAAGTTTCTCCAGCAATTCCATTTTTTGCTTGTTTCATAATATCATAAGCATGCATCTTAAAAGTATATTGACTGTATTAAATGACACAGCAACTATGAGTTTTCAGTGGCAGATTTCTTAATTGGAATACCATCAGTGACTGTGCAGGATTTGAACCATGTTCCCACACAAAATATTATTCTGTGCCTTTATTTTACTAGTCCAGTGACAGTACTGCAACCTCGTGAGATGGCTTGACAGGGTGGGTGAGTTTAGAGTTAGGAGTCACAGTTTAAAAACAAGGGGTCTTCCTTTTAAGACAAAGAAGGCGATTCTATTTTCCCCAGGGAGAAGGGCGAGAGTTTTTGGAACTCTTTTCAGAAGAGCAGTGGAGGTGGGGTTTTGAATATTATTAAAATGGAGTTAGATTCTTGACTAACAAAGGGGTCAAGAGTTGTCAGGAGTGGACAGGGTAATGGAGTTCAGACCACAGTCAGATCAGCCGTGATTGTAAAGAATGCTAGAGAAGGCTTCAGGCCTTGAATGGCCTACTTCTGTTCCTAATTTATACTTTCACGTGTCCATAAGGCCATCCACTTCCCTTCTCAAGTGACTTTGACACTGATCACCATTCCTTCATTGCAATGAGGTCAAAGTCCTGAAACTTCCTATAACAACACTGCAGGAGCATGTTCACCAGTTGGAAAACAGAGGCTCAAGATGATAATTCACCTTCTCAAGGACAACTAGGGATTGGATATTAATGCTGGTCTTGCCAATGACATGCCAGAAATGAATTTTTAAAATGACCCTAATTAGTTTTTTTATGAGTCATTTTATTTGTATAGCACTGAGTACTGATTAATGTATAACAGATTTGCCGGGTTTTTTTCTTCTAATGGTAAGGGCAGGGGAATACGATTTCTATGGCGTACAGATAGAGCACATCAATTGGAAATCTTTTGTATCACTGTCTATTCATTCCCTCAGATATTTATTCAGAAATAGTACTGTGTACTTTCTGACGGTTTCAGAATGCATGAGTACCTTGAGATTGACTGCAGAGAATTCTCTTTCAAACCCATTACTGTTGCATCGCTGTTTGTCTCTGATACAGTGCCATGAGGAGAATGTGAAATTAGAAAAGCACACTTCAATCTTGACTAATACAAGGAACTACTTCATTTTTAAAAAAATTACATGCTATTGATTTGACTTTTAAACAATTTGTTGTTGACCCTTATTTGGCTGTAGATTTCCTCTACATTGCAAACCAACTCCAGATAATTAGGAAATTGTATCTACTTTGACCATGGTTTTGTAATTAAGTGGGTGGTGTTGTTTTGAAAAAAGATTTTCTGCAGGTTGCTGTTGTTGTTGATGTAATTCTTGATGACACGTTCAATGATGGGAGTTGTAATTAAACCTAATAATATTCTAGTCTCCTTTATCAACTTTACAACAAGAAGCAATTGGTGATCAGCGATGATAAACCTTTCCTTTTGTCTCGTTCCAATATATCAATACCAAAGGTAGTATTTCTGATAAGACCGGCCTTCTCATTAGCGATCCGGAACTGTCATTGCCCATAGCCAAGTGAACAATTCAATAGGAGAAGTAACTTCTTGTTTAAATGTCTGTCTCCTTGTGTAACTTAAAGTGAGTATTTGTTGCAGGGTTGAGAGATATGTCTGAGTAGGGAGAATTGACAAAAGATAATAAAGAGTTGGCAGATAAATTGAAGAGGTTTTTGCATCACTCTTCACTATAGAGAAACATTCCAGAGAAAGCAATAAATCACTGAAATGGAAGAAAGGGAGGGATATAGGAAAATTAATCTCAACCCCAGAGAAGTGGTCCTGATTAAAGTGGCAGACTGGTAAATGCATAGGACCTGGTGGCCTCCATCCAAGGGTTTGAAAAAAAAATGTTGGTGAGATATTTATGCATTTTACATTTTGGACATAGAAATACATTTGCTATCTTCCAGTCAAATGGAATATTATACCAGATTCTGGGAATGTCCCAATAGACTGGAAAATAGCATTTGTAACTTGTCTTCAAAAATGGACAGAGAAGAAAGGAAGGAAGTTACATTAACTTCTGTCCCAGGGAAAATATTCAAAGCTATTATTAGTGAAGTTCAGTTGTTAATATTATTATTGCAGTGCACTTTGATAAGGCAGGATTTGTGAAAGGGAAATCATGTTTTTTTCATTCTCTCATGGGAGGTGGACTGGCAAATGTTTATTGCCTCGAGAGGATGGTGGTGACCTACCTTCATGAACCGCTGCAGTCCATGTGCTGTAGGTAGATCCACAATGCCTTTAGGGAGGGAATTCCAGATTATTATCCAGCAACAGTGAAGGAATGGCAATACATTTCCAAGTGAGGATGACAAGTGGCTTGGAGGGGAACTTGCAAGTGGTGGTGTTCCCTTGACTTCTAGATGGAAGTTGTCATGGGTTTGGAAGGTGCTGCCCAAAGATCTTCAGTGTTTCTAATAGGCAGTACACACTGCTGAGACTGAGTGTCAGTGGTGGGAAGAGTGGATGTTTGTTGATGCTACACCAGTCAAGCAGGCTGCTTTGTCCCAGATGGTGTTGAGCTTCTTGAATGCTGCTGAGGTTGTACTCACACTCTGGCCTTGTGGACAGACTTTGGGAGGACTTGGAGGTGAGTTACGTGCTGCAGTATTTCCAGCCTCTGGTCTGCTCTCATAGCCATTGTATTTATATAGTGAGTTCAGTTCAGTTTCTGATCAATTGCAACCCCAAGGATGTTGAGGATGGAAGTCAGTGATGATACTGTCATTGAATGTCAAGGGATAGTAGTTAGATTGTCTCTCATTACAAATGGTTATTGCCTGGCATTTGTGTGGCATGAATGCTACTTGTTACTTGCCAGCCCAAGCCTGGATGTTGGCCAGATCTTCTTGCATTCGAACAGCATCTGAGGAGTTGTGAATGGTGCTGAACATTGTGCAATCATTGGTGACCATCTCCACTTCTGACCTTATAATGAAGAGAAGGTCATTGATGAAGCAGCTGAAGATGTTTGGACCTAGGACACTACCTGAGGAACTCCTGCAGAGAGGTAACAGACCTCCACCAGCCACAACCATCTTTCTGTATGCTAGGTATGTCTCCAACCAATGAAGAATTTGACCTCAATTTCCACTGCTTGCAGGCTTTCTAGGGCTCTTTTAATGGCATATTTCACCAAAGGCTGCCATGATGTCAAGGTCTGTCACTCTCACCTCACCTCTGGAATTCAGCTACTTTGTCCATGTTTGAACCAAGGCTGTAATCAGGAGGTGAGTAGCCTTGACAGAACAATCTATTGGAGTTATATTTTGGAACAAGTAACATGTATTGTAACTAAAGGGGAATGGATAAATGTACTGTATTTAGATAAACAGAGACATAGAAAGCATAGAGTCATACAGCACGGAAACTGACTCTTCAGTTCAACCAGTCCATGCTAGCCATAATTCCAGACTAAGCTAGTCCCACCTGCCTACGCTTGGCCCATATCCCTCCAAATATTTCTTAATCATGTATTTATCCAAATGTCTTTTAAACATTGTAACTATACCCACATCCACTTCCTCTGGCAGTTCATTTCACACAAATTACTCTGTACAAAAGAAAAATGACCCTCATGTCTTTTTTTTTAAGGTGAGAGGTGAAAGAGTTAAAAGTGTGCCAGCTAGGCTTGAAGTCCCACACTAAAGGGAAAAGATCTACCATTCGTTTATCTGTAACCCTCGTGATTTTATAAACCCTTATCAAGTCACCCTTTCACCTCCAACTCTCCAGTGAAAAAAGTCCCAGCCTACCCAGCCTCTCCTTAAAACTCAAACTCTCCATTCCTAACAACATCCTGGTAATTATTTTGTGAACTTTGTCCCGGTTAATAATAATCTTCCTTTTCCAGGACAACAAAGCATGAACAAGTGTAGGCATTAGGCCCTGTAAGCTGGCTCCATCATTCAATATGATCATGGATGATCATCCTACACAGTTTCTAGTTCCTGCTTTCACCCTACGCATGTTGGTCACTTTGGCTCTCAGAACTATACCTATCTCCTTTTTTAGAAACAATCAGTTCGAGTCTTACACCCTGACTGGAATCAGAGAATAGAATCATGCAGTCCAGAAGAAGTCTTTAGTTCTTCAAGTGATCCCAAAGCTACAATGAATCTACACTCGACCTGTGGCCTTGAATTTTATGAAGTTTCAAGCGCACATCTATGCACTTTTAAAGGATGTGAGGTTACATGCCTCAATTACTCTTCAAGGCAATGCATTTCACACCTCTACTACTGTCTGGGTGAAAAAATGTTTTCCTCAAATTCCCTTAAAGCCTCCTGTCTTTCACCTTAAAATTATACTCTTGTGTTATCGATCCTTCACCTTAGGAAAATATCTGCTTTCTCTGCATTCTGTCCATGCCCTTCATAATATTGTACACTTCGATCAGGTGACCCCCACCCTTCCATCTTCTCTGTTCTAAAGAAAACCAGCACAATGCTATCCATCCTCTCTTCACAGATAAAGGCAACATTCTGGTGAATCTCCTTTGCAACCCCTCCAGTGAAATCAAATCCTTCCTATAGAGCAGTGATCAGAACTGCACACCATACTCCAGCTGCAGCCTTATCAAAACCCTGTACAGCTCCAATATGACATCCCTGCTCTTACTTTTTTTCCTCAACTGATAAAGGCAAGTGTCCCCTATGTCTTCTTAATTACCTAGGTAACTAGGTACCATAACTACCTGACATGCTCCACCATTTTTAGGGATTTGTGGACAAACACCCCAAGATTGCTCTGTTCCTCTGATCTTCCTAATGTCCTGTCATTCATTGAGAATGCCCTTGGCTTGTTACTTCTTCCAAAGCACAATTCCATCTGCCACTGATCTACCTAGGTTTCCAACCTGTTTGTATTCTGCTGTAACTTTAAGCCTTCTTCCACACTATCAATCACCCGGCCATTTGCAAACTTCCTTATCATCCTCCCACAATCTCATTTCCATCATTTCCATATATCCCAAACAATAAGGGACCCAGCGTTGATTGTTTTGCTATGCCACTGGACACTGACCTCCAGTCACACAAACAGTTTTCGACCATCACCCGCTGTCTCCTCCTGCAAAACCAATTTTGGATTCAACTCACCAAGTTACCCTGGATTCCATGAGTTTTTTTACCTTTTTTCCAGTCTTCCGTGAGTGACCTTGTCAAAGTCTTTACCAAAATCCATTTGAACTACTTTAATTGCACTAAAGACAGGGTCATTCCTTTGACACATTCAACCAGATTAGCTATGCATGACATCCCTCGAATAAAATCATGCTGACTGTCCCTAATTAAACCTTGCTTCTATAAATGATGATTCATTCTTTCCTTCAGAATTATCGCCAATAGTTTAACCACCATTGATGTAAGACTCGCTGGTTTGTAATTCATTAATTTATATTTACCATGCTTCTTGAATAATGAAACCACATTCACTGTCCTCCAGTCTCTAGCACCTCTCCTCTGGCCAGTGATGAATTGAAGACTTGAGTCAGGCCCCTTGAAAACTCCTTCCTTGTCTCCCACAGCAGCTAATTCATCGAAATCTGGGGATTTCTCTATTTGTAAATCTACCAAAATCTCCAATACATCCTCACTCCCTACATAAATCTGCTCAAGAACCTTACAGTCCCTCTTCCTGATTTTTGTTTTACTTCATGCATGAAAGATGTGTTGCTGGAAAAGCCGGTCAGTCAGCATCCAAGGAGCAGGAGAATCGACGTTTCGGGCATAAGCCCTTCTTCGTGCATGGGAGTGTAAGTGTCACGAGCTGGGCAGCATTTATTGCCCATCCCAAATAGACCTTGAGAAGGTAGTTGTCAGCTGTCTTCTTCAACCATTGCAGTCCATGTAGAGAGGTAGTGATAAATTTATCAGACTTTGATGAAGGTTTGACCAAAGACATCAGTGAATTAGATTAAATCTTTAGTTGTTACCAGAGTTAAAATAGCATCGGAACATCTGCTCCCCATTTCCAGTTGCTTCAGAAAGTTTTTTTTAGATTAGATTACTTACAGTGTGGAAACAGGCCCTTCGGCCCAACAAGTCCACACCGACCCGCCGAAGCGAAACCCACCCATACCCCTACATTTACCCCTTACCTAACACTACGGGCAATTTAGCATGGCCAATTCACCTGACCCGCACATCTTTGGACTGTGGGAGGAAACCGGAGCACCCGGAGGAAACCCACGCAGACACGGGGAGAACGTGCAAACTCCACACAGTCAGTCGCCTGAGTCGGGAATTGAACCCGGGTCTCAGGCACTGTGAGGCAGCAGTGCTAACCACTGTGCCACCGTGCCGCCCATAAATCTTCATCTTGACTTATGATTATTCGGTCACTTCAAAATTGTGAGTTCTTTTGGACAAAAAAATGTTCAGGGGGCAAGTTTTTTCTTCTCTGAAAAACAAATATTGGTTCAGAAAAGAAGTCTGGGTTGATAGCATTGTCACCAGCATCTTCGATCACTTGCTGATGAATGAGAGGAACCTGGCCAGGTTGAATTAATGCTACATTCTATGGATTAGACATGCTTGGCTAACTTTGTCAGGTAAGTGCCAGTATTGTGACTGGACAGCAACAGCTCAGTGCAGAAGACACAAGTCTTGGATCGCAAGTGCTCAGTGCTGCAGCTAAGATGTTATTTGGCCCCATAGCGTGAGAGAGGAGGGTTTGCACATTCAGTCAAGCAGGATCTGTTACAGTCAACATTCACATTTTGTCAGAGATTCCTCTTATTGCACTGCTCTGTTGCAATTTCTACAAAGGAGGGGCTTGTCAAACAATTCCAGAAGGCAATTGTGAATCCACACATTACTGTGGATCTGGAGTCATATGTGGACCAGACCAGATAAGGAAAATAGACTTCCTTTTCTGAAGATATGAAGAAAAATCTATCTGTTTTGTGACCATCTTTACAGCAACTAGATATATTAGTTAATTGAATTTACATTACTTATTTGCTATGTGGATAATGAGCATCACACTGGACCTTGGGATTCAAAAACAGAGGTTGCTGGAAAAGCTCAGCAGATTTGACATTTTTTTTGTAAAGAGAAATTAGAGTTAAGGTTTCAGGTCCGGTGACCTTGAGATTATTAGTCTCGTAATAATACCACAACGCTACCATTCTTTCAGGTAAGGACAATTATGGATGGCTAATAAATGCTGACCCTGCTAGTGATGACATCAAGCAGCAAATCAGTGAAAGGTAAAGGAAGGAAGATCCATTATGTATGAAGTGTGAGAATAAGTTGGTTTCTTAGGGCAGAAGCACTGTATGACTTGCATGAGTAATGCAAAAGGAGGGTAAAAGATTATATTGCTGGATTTATTGGCTGCATGCACGTGATATGATCATTTGTCAGCAATATATAGAAATTTAACAATGTCTACAATGGAAAGCAGATAAGTTACTCAGAATGTAATAAGTATCTCATACATGATTATGTCTAACCCTATCAGTGAAATGTTCTATTCTATTCTCTCTCCTTTACTTATGTCACTTTGTCCGAAAGGCATCTAAGTTACTGGGTCAAATACTTTATATGGTGGTGTCACATTCTAAAGAAGCTGTTGATAAAGAGGTTTCTCCCAATTTTCCATCGGATTTATTGAAAACTATCTTATTTTTGAGTACAGCTGGAAAAATACACATTTTATCAAAACTTTTTGACTTGCACTCATCAAGACAATTTGCAAGAAAGCCAGTTTAATGGGAAAACCAACAATTACATAAGATGTGATTGCTGGTTGGTTGGTAAGTGAACACTGATTATTGGTAAACAGTGCGGATTCTGTTCAGCTGCCTCCTGAAACATTGTCAAAGGTGGGATCCTGAAGATTTCTCTAGTTCCAGCTTTATGAAGGCTGTTCATGCAGTCAATCATAGAGTCATAGAGTCATAGAGATGTAAAGCATGGAAACAGACCCTTCGGACCAACCCATCCATGCTGACCAGCTTTCCCAACCCAATCTAGTCCCACCTGCCAGCACTTAGCCCATATCCTTCCAAACCCTTCCTATTCATATACCTATCCAAATGCCTTTAAAATGTTGCAATTTTACCAGCCTCCACCACTTCCTCTGGCAGCTGATTCCATACACGTACAACCCTCTGCGTGAAAAAAGTTGCCTCTTAGGTCTCTTTTATATCTTTCCCCTCTCACCCTAAACCTATGCCCTCTAATTCTGGACTCTCCGATCTCAGGGAAAAGACTTTGTCTATTTATCTTATCCGTGCCCCTCATAATTTTGTAAACATCTATAAGGTCACCCCTTAGCCTCTAACGCTCCAGGGAAAACAGCCCCAGCCTGTTCAGCCTCTCCTTATAGCTCAAATCCTCAAACCCTGGCAACATCCTTGTAAATCTTTCATATAAATGACAAGAAGTAGAGGACCCAGCACTGACCTTTGTGGCACTCCACTAGTCACAGGCCTCCAGTCTGAAAAACAACCCTTCACCACCACCCTCTGTCTTCTACCTTTGAGCCAGTTCTGTATCCAAATGGCTAGTTCTCCCTGATTCCGTGAGATCTAACCTTGCTAATCAGTCTCCCATGGGGAACTTTGTCGAACGCCTTACTGAAGTCCATATAGATCACATCTATTGCTCTGCCCTCATCAATCCTCTTTGTTACTTCTTCAAAAAACTCAATCAACTTTGTGAGACATGATTTCTCGCACACAAAGCTATCCCTAATCAGTCCTTGCTTTTCCAAATACATGTACATCCTGTCCCCCAGGATTTCCTCCAACAACTTGCCCACCACAGAGGTCAGGCTCACTGGTCTATAGTTCCCTGACTTATCCTTACCACCCTTCTTAAACAGTGGCACCACGTTAGCCAACCGTCAGTCTTTCAGCACTTCACCTGTGACTATCGATGATACAAATATCTCAGCAAGAGGCCCAGCAATCACTTCTCTAGCTTTCCACAGAATTCAAGGAACACCTGATCAGGTCCTGGGGATTTATCCACCTTTTATGTGTTTCAAAATATCCAACACTTCCTCCTCTGTAATATGGACATTTTTCAAGGTGTCACCATCTATTTCCCTACGTTCTATATTTTCCACAGTAAATACTGATGAGAAAGATCAGATCAATCAGCATCAGGAAGAGCTGAACATTAAAGTACCCTACAGAAATGAACGTCATAGAAAGGTTCCACAAGGCAGAATGGCAAAACAGTCAGTAGTACAAGTACCTCAGACCTAGAAAGAGACTTGCATCAGCTGGGCAGTGTTCACAACTCCCTGGAGCTGAGGAAATAGGTAGTCCAAAGTAGTTACAATTTGCATTAGATGTTGGTGATTTGTCAGAATAATCCTGAAATGACAAACCTTCCAGAACAACAGTACATAGTAGCAGTATACTTACGGCAAAATTAAAAGCAGTTAAAGTGAGACAATGAACATATGGAAACATTTCACATTAAATACTAAATCAGAGTGGGAACAAGATTCTATGTTTATAACTGAGAGAATACTGAGAGCAACAGACACTTTCAAGAAGGGGCATTGAACCTTTGATCATTATGCCAAACTAAAAAACAAATAAAATTCTTGAAACAGCAAGAGCTTACAGAAGGGTTCAGCATTCGGGAGAGTACATAAATAACACATTTTGTGGTCTCCACAGATTAATGGAAAAAATGAGCCAGTGGAGATTTGAAGTTAGATTTATAAGGGATAGAATTGTTGTTGGAATTGCTGATGAGTTTGTGTAAGATTTACTACAATCAAAAGGAGTAAAAAGTGAGGTCTGCAGATGCTGGAGATCAGAGCTGAAAATGTGTTGCTGGTTAAAGCACAGCAGGTTAGGCAGCATCCAAGGAACAGGAAATTCGACGTTTCGGGCCAGAGCCTGATGTATTTCCTGATGAAGGGCTCTGGCCCGAAACGTCGAATTTCCTGTTCCTTGGATGCTGCCTAACCTGCTGTGCTTTAACCAGCAACACATTTTCAGCTACAATCAAAAGGAGCTTGGAATCCAGAGAAAGTCGTTCCAATGGTGAGCTGTAGGCAGGAGCAACACAGTTGAATCCTCAGATGAGGAAGTCAACCTTGTTGGGCAAAGTTGCACAGATTCTTCTTAGGCAATGGATCAAAGATTAACAGGGGTAGATGGGAGTGTGGAGTCTGAGACACAAACAGATCAGTCAGAACCTTATTAAATGCAATGCAGCCTTGAAGACGTGGCTGACCTACAAAAGCCTCTAGTTCATGTTTGTATGTAAGAAGCACAGCAGATCAACAGAATCCATTCAATTCTGAGAATGTAAAATTCCTTAGGATATATATATAAACCAACAGAGAGACAGTAGGACAGACACTAGATAGTTTGTCAGCACAATGGAGCAAGGAAATCTCATAGGCACAGCAGTGCCCAGCTATTAAAATAGAATGCTTTATCTATAAAACATCCGACATTTTCAGAAAAGTGCTGAAGTAGGACACAGCCACAGTTTGGCTCGAGATGCAAAAATGTTCATGTGCCAGAACTGGTTATAACTGATGACAAGCTGAAGGTGTGCCTAAGGGAAATAAATAATTTAGTCACTGTGCTTTAATAAGAAGATGTTTATGTCAGTCGACATCTCACTAATTTTAAACTTAATGCAACAGTGTATATCATTATATAATTATATCATAGTTAAATGAAAG
Source organism: Hemiscyllium ocellatum (assembly GCF_020745735.1). NCBI lineage: Eukaryota > Metazoa > Chordata > Chondrichthyes > Orectolobiformes > Hemiscylliidae > Hemiscyllium > Hemiscyllium ocellatum. The sequence continues at coordinate 24,914,016 of NC_083401.1, forward strand.
CTGCCCATTGCTGGAAGCAGGTCAACCTCATGGTGCAGGCAGTTATCACTTCAGTTTAAGATATACTGCAAGCAATTTTCAACATAAACTGTGTCGGATAGTAGAGAATTTACATGTCCTTCATAATCAAGAATTCCCACTCAAGTATGAATGTGTGGTTAACAGTAACCTTATTCAAATTGAGGAAGGAGTACAATGGAGAAAGTCAACACATAAGTAGCCAAAAAACATTACATTTAGATCAGCTCTTTGTGGAAGAACTAGTTAAATGTCAACTATTTGAAGATTTCAGAGGGTTCCCATTACTCATTGGTAGAACCCAAACAAAGACAGAATCCACTGAAATTAGTGATGTTGGCATAGCACAATGATTTATTCTGTTAGCATGACAGGAAACTGTTCAACCAGATTAGCAGTGAAGACATCTCAGACTCAGCAAGGGCTGAGAGGAAAGGCAAGCAATCGGAAAGCCAATGAGCCGTATACCACATGTCAACATCTTCTAGTGGTTTTCATTGAGCACACTAGGCCAAGGTGTGTGTGTGTGTGTGTGTGTATGTCTGTGAGAGAAGAGAGATCTGGACATTGCAGCTGAGGCCAGTATTCAGTTCCATGACTTACCCTGACTTACTGTAACCTTGGTACTGTCACAAAGTATCTACATCTGAGAATCCCAATCAAAATAAAATTATCTTTACTCAGGTACAGTGCAGTAATGTTCACTCCATTAACACAGAGAACATCAAGATGGTGTGAACCTGGTTCAACTAACTCTCTGCTATTTATAAACCATTATTGTCTAAAGATAGCCTGTACAATTAGTGCATCAAAGCAAGACTCCTGTCTTCAATAGTCCTTTGTTATGGAATCAATAACCAGTCTATCTTACGCAACCAGTTGTGATCGCTTTGGAGCGGGTGCAGAGGAGATTCACCAGGATGTTGTCTGGGCTTGGGCATTGTACTTATGAAGAAAGGCTGAATGAGCTCAGGTTGGTTTCTTTGAAGCAGAGAAAGTTGAGAGGGGACTTGATTGAGGCATGAAAGATTATGAGGGTCATGAAGAGGATGAATAGGAAGCAATTGTTCCCCTTAGTTGAAGGGTCAATAACAAGTGGGCACACTTTTAAGGTGAAATTTGTTATCTGGAATGCACTGCCAGGGGTGTTGGTAGAGATAGGAAACCTCACAACGTTTAAAAAGAATGTGGCTGAACACTTAAAATGCCATAATATTCAAGGCTATGAGCCAAGTGTTGGAAAGTAGGACCTGAGGTCCTACCTGCCCTCTGAGGTGGTTGAAGAGATACCCTTGGCATTCTTTACAGAGGAACTGCAGCTTTCTGACTCACCTCTTAGCCAATATTAATCCATCAATCAACATCAGGTTATCTTATCGATCATTCTTTACTGAATCAACATACATTTCTGTATGCTACAACATTAAGTAGAATACAACAGGAATTGTATTTCATTGAATATAATGTACTTTTAGATGTCTGGAGAATGTGGAAAACGCTATCTAAAGGCAAGTAATTCTCTTTCTTTTTATTTCCTGATTTGGCTTATGTTGCCTTTGTTTTCCCTGCCATAACTTTGCCGATGTTCCTCTGAGCTTGGGGTTAACTGACAAACAATTGCTCCCAACAGATTGTCTGGAAAAAGAATGGTACATTCCTCAAGGAAAGCTGGTGATTTGGCTGCAACAAAAGAAACAAGGTTGTGTCTTTTTGGGAAGCTGCCTTCAATTTATTTCAAACTCAAATGGGCATTTGCCTTTTAATGAAGAACATATAGTTTAGTTTCTGAGCAAAGTGGGGATGTTTTATTGTTTGTTTTTAACCCTCTGGGATTACTGCCATTGCTTCAAGCAGGAGCGCAGTGCCACACATGCTTAAAGCTTCTTGTAATTCAGAGAATGATGTTCCAGTGAAAAATTTCATTCATCAATCAGTTGCTTGATTTGACTAACTGTAATGGGCTCTTGCTTCCCTCTATCTGCATCTCAATGACTGTGAAAGAAGAAAAAAACTGTTTAATAACCATGTTACACTTTCAATGGATTGGTTTTACTGGAATGTTTTGCTTCTACTTGTGAATTGTAAGTGGATGTTTGAAAGAACTGAAATAATTTCAGTGATTTAATTGAAGACTGCAAAGTATGGAATGAGAAGGAAAAAAATGCTATTTGATCAATAGAGTACATCCAGCCAATGAACCATTGACAATTTGCTCAATCATGAACTCAATTTTGACTAACTGAGGTGAATTACTGCTGTTCAAAATTTGCAACAAAAGCAAAATTTCCCCAACCATTAAATCATAAGCCCCAGTATGACCATATAATCTTGTATCTTGCTCAGCCCTTCCTGGTGACATTCATTGGTGGATATAATTCCAATAGGGTGATGCTATAAAATGCCAAAGGTCAACTGTACGAACATGAGAACAATGAATAAATGGTGGCCACTCGGCCCTTCAAGCCTGCTCCACCATTTGCTAAGACCATGGCTGATCTGATTTTAATCTCAACTCTAGGTTGCGGAATATCCTAAATAATCTTTTATTTCATTGGTAATCAAGAATCTATCTATATCTGTCTTCAAAAGAATTAAAGACTTTACATCTGCTGCCATTTGAGGAGGGAATTCCAAAGTCTCACAACCAGCTGAAAGGAAAAAATATTTCCTCATCTCTGTCTTAAATGCACGGCCACTTATTTTTAAACAATGACCCCTAGTTCTAGATTGTCTCGCAAGAAGAAAAATCCTTTCAACATAAGCCTGGTCAAGACCCCCTCAGCAATGTAAATGATGCGATTCAGTCACCTCTGATTCTTCTAAACTTCGGAGGAAAAAGGCCTAGCTTGTCTTGCCTTTCCTCACATGGCAAACGATTCATTTCAGTTTTAATCTCCTGAATCTTCTCTGAACTGCTTCCAATGCATTAATAAATCATCTTTCTGTAAGTATGGTAACTGGTATTATACGCAGTATTCTAGGTGTGGTCTCACTAATGTCCATAAGACCATGAGATATAGGATTAGAAATAGGCCACTTGTCCTATTGAGTCTGCTCCGACAATTGATCGTTGCTGGTATGTCTGTCAACTCCATTGTCCTGCCTTGTCCCTATAATTCTTGATCCCAATACTCATCAAGAATCTAGCTATCTCTATTTTAATGATAATAACTTAGCCTCCACAGACTTCTGCGTCAATAAGTTCCACAGATTCACTACCCTCTGGCTGAAGAAATTCCTCCTTATCTCAGCTCAAAAGAATCTTCTCTCCATTCTGAAGTTGTGCTTATGGGTGCTGGTTTCCCATTAGTGGAAAGGTCTTCTCCACATCCACTCTATCCAGGCCTCTCAGTATCCTGTGGTTTTAATGAGATCTCCCCATATCCTTCAAAACTCCATCAAGTATAGACCAAGAGTCCTCAACCGCTCCTTATATGACAAACCCTTCATCCCCAGGATCATTCCAGACCTCACCTGGAAACCCCCCCAAATGTCAGCACATCGTTCCTTTGATAAAGGGCTCAAAACTGCTCACAGTATTCCAAATGTGGTCTGACCAGAGCCTTACACAGTCTCGACAGTACATCTCTGCTCCTGTATTTCAATCCACTTGAAATGCATGCTAACAATGGATTTTCCTTCCTATCTGTCAACTGAACCTGCACATTAACTTTAAGAAAATCCTGAGCTGGGACTTCGAAGTCCCTTTGTGCTTCAGATTTACAAAGGTTTCCCCATTCAGAAAATAGACAACATCTCTTTTCTTCCTACCAAAGTGCATAACCTCACACTTTCCCACATTGTATTCTGTCATTTTTTTCCCACTGTCTTACCCTGTCCACATTCTTCTGCAGCCTCCCCATTTCGCCAACACTACCTTTCCCTCCACCTATCTTTGTGTCATCTGCAAACGTAGCAATAATGCCCTCAATTTCTTTGGCCAGATCATTAGTGGATAATGTGTAGAATGTACAACTGAAGCACAGCCTCCCTACTCTTGCATTCAATCCCCTTTGCAATACAACATCATATTCTCTGAGCTTTCCTGATTTCTTGCTGTACCTCCATACTGACCTTCTGTGATTCATGCAGTATGATGCTCAGATCTCCTTGCATCAGAAAGCTCTGCAAGCTCTCACCATTCCGATAAAATGATTTATTTTTATTCCTTCTGCCAAAATGTAAAATCCACACTTATCCACATTGTATTCCATTTGTCAGCTCTTTACTAATTCACTTCACCCATCTATGTCCATCTGAAGGCTCCTTATTTCTTCTTCACAACTCACTTTCCTACTTACCTTTGTGTCATCAACAAATTTAGTGGCAAGCCCCTTCATCCAAAATCATTTATGTAAATATTACTGCTTGTATGTTCATAACATCCTGATGTGCAAAGGGGTAAAGGGTAACAGGTATGTTTATAGAAATATATTGACTGCTATAGCACTAACCCATTAAATGTAGCTTCCAGAGTAACAGTCAGAGCCAGAGTAAGAATATGGCTCATGAGTGATCACTGCGTCTAGAGTAAGAAGCAAATATGTCAATGGGTTTTCTATTACTTATCATTATACAGCAGCCCTTTTGAAAAAAATGGATGTACATGGAGAGTGGAGCAGAATAAAATAAGAAAAAAATAAATCCAAGGAATGGTGCTCTGATATGTATCATCAACTTGAGATAGAAGCTTTGAATCAAAGCAACTTAGGACCATACAACGCAGAAGGAAGCTACATTGCAACCTTTCAAACGTGCTAGATTTTAAAAGAGCTTTCTCATTTCACGCAGCCATGTAAATAGAACCATAGAATCCCTACAGCGTGGAAACGGCCATTTGCCCAAAGACAGACCTGTCAAAAAGTCTCCCACCCAGACACATTCCCCTACCATATTTCTTTTTTCATTTTTCCCTGATTACTGCATCTAGCCTACACATCCTCGAACATTATAGTCAACTTAGCATGGCTAATTGACCTAACCTGCACATTTTTGGATTGTGGGAGAAAACATGAGCACTCAGACACAGGGAGAACATGCAAACTCCACACAGATAGTCACCCAAGGTGGGAATCAAATCCAGGTCCCTGGCACTGTGAGACAGCAGGGTTAACTACTGAGCAACTGTGCCACCCTGTGTTGAGCAATGTTGCTCTGGCTCTGACCAAACTGTTCCTTTTACAATACTATAACCAAATTCCTTTTCTAATTTATGATTCAACTTGCTTCCTCGACCTTTTCAGGCGACTGATTCCAAACAGAAATATACTTTTTGTTTCCCCTACTGGTTCTTTTGCTGGTTTAAAATCTTGTTTGGTTATTTACCCTCCTGTCAGTGTGGAGCCAGTTCTCCCAATGTACTCTAACTAAAACCTCTCATCATTTCAGGAACACCTCTATTATGTCTCCTGTAAAATCATGAGGGGCATGGATAGGGTAATAAGTGTTTTCTCCAAGTTGGGGGTGTCCAAAACTAGAAGGCATAGATTTAAGGTGAGAGTGGAGCATGTATGGAATGAGCTGCCAGAGGAAGTGGTGGAGGCTGTTAGAATTGAAACTTTTAAAAGGATGCATATATAAATAGGAAAAGTTAGGTGGATATGTACCAAATGCTGGAAAATGGGACTAGATTAATTTAGGATATCTTGTTGGCATGAATGAGTCGAACTGAAGGGTTTGTTTCTGTGCTGTACATCTCTCTGACTCTATGGTTCTATCTCTGCACTAAAGAGAACAATCACATCTTCTCCAGCAACTCTGCATATTGGAGGAGGGGAAAGTTAATGGACTTAAGGAAAATCAAATTTTTTCTCTGTTTAGTAAAAATTAAAACTTTCTGTCAACACAGTATATAACAGTGAGCCCTCACTAGTTTGATTCATTGATGATAATCCCAATACTCCATCAGAATTGGACTCTTGGTATTTCATAAAATGCCAATCAATATAGCATTCAATCCTTTTTATAATCGAATGTTAGTGCAGCTCCTTATAAAATAAATTGGTTTACATTGAAAATAAATATTTGCTAAAACATCAGCTCATAGAAATGGGAAATCATGTAAAATGCTCAAAGCTCATTAATTTCTGCTTAATGATCAGATTTTCAATTGATTGACTGGCTTACATCCAAGTGATCCAGATGGCTGCATTGTAGGTGGGTGCGTTTTGTCCCCCCATTCTTAATGAAGCCCAATATGTGTCATTATCACAATCAATAAATTTATTAATAGCTTCTTGAAATTCAAATAAAAATATTTTCAAATCAGGAAGCATCTATGACCTTGAGATTACCCTCTTAAAATGTTCAGATCAAACATCTCTGCTCAATCCTTCCCCATCAGTGGTTATTTGAAGTCAGAGTGATTTTTCACCACGTTTTCCGGCCAGGCGCTTTGTAGATGTAGGAAATTCTCAAGGAGGGAATTCCCCAGAGCGATCTGGCTGTACAGGCCCACAGCTCCCCGAAAGTGGCAATGCAAATGGATAAAGTGCTGAAAATGTGTTGCTGGTTAAAGCACAGCAGGTCAGGCAGCATCCAAGGAACAGGAAATTCGACGTTTCGGGCCAGAGCCCTTCATCAGGAATGAGGAGAGTGTGCCAGGCAGGCTAAGATAAAAGGTAGGGAGGAGGGACTTGGGGGAGGGGCGATGGAGATGTGATAGGTGGAAGGAGGTCAAGGTGAGGGTGATAGGCTGGAGTGGGGTGGGGGTGGAGAGGTCAGGAAGAAGATTGCAGGTTAGGAGGGCGGTGCTGAGTTCGAGGGAACTGACTGAGACAAGGTGGGGGGAGGAGAAATGAGGAAACTGGAGAAATCTGAGTTCATCCCTTGTGGTTGGAGGGTTCCCAGGCGGAAGATGAGGCGCTCCTCCTCCAACCGTCGTGTTGTTATGTTCTGGCGATGGAGGAGTCCAAGGACCTGCATGTCCTTGGTGGAGTGGGAGGGAGAGTTAAAGTGGTGAGCCACGGGGTGGTTGGGTTGGTTGGCCCGGGCGTCCCAGAGGTGTTCCCTGAAGCGTTCCGCAAGTAGGCTACTATAAACCGACTGACTCCCACAACTACCTGGACTACACCTCCTCCCACCCTGCCCCCTGTAAAAACGCCATCCCATATACCCAATTCCTTCGTCTCCGCCGCATCTGCTCCCAGGAGGACAAGTTCCAATACCGCACAGCCCAGATGGCCTCCTTCTTCAAGGACCGCAGATTCCCCACAGATGTGATCGACGATGCCCTCCACCGCATCTCCTCCACTTCCCGCTCCTCCGCCCTTGAGCCCCGCTCCTCCAACCGCCACCAAGACAGAACCCCACTGGTTCTCACCTACCACCCCACCAACCTCCGTATACAGCGTATCATCTGCCGTCATTTTCGCCACCTCCAAACGGACCCCACCACCAGGGATATATTTCCCTCCCCTCCCCTATCAGCGTTCCGAAAAGACCACTCCCTTCGTGACTCCCTCAGCAGGTCCACACCCCCCACCAACCCAACCTCCACTCCCGGCACCTTCCCCTGCAACCGCAGGAAATGTAAAACTTGCGCCCACACCTCCTCCCTTACTTCTCTCCAAGGCCCCAAGGGATCCTTCTATATCCGCCACAAATTCACCTGCACCCGCACACACATCATCTATTGCATCCGCTGCACCTGATGTGGCCTCCTCTACATTGGGGATACGGGCTGCCTACTTGCGGAACGCTTCAGGAACACCTCTGGGACGCCCGGACCAACCAACCCAACCACCCCGTGGCTCAACACTTTAACTCTCCCTCCCACTCCACCGAGGACATGCAGGTCCTTGGACTCCTCCATCGCCAGAACATAACAACACGACAGTTGGAGGAAGAGCGCCTCATCTTCAGCCTGGGAACCCCCCAACCACAAGGGATGAACTCAGATTTCTCCAGTTTCCTCATTTCCCCTCCCCCCACCTTGTCTCAGTCGGTTCCCTCGAACTCAGCACCGCGCTCTTAACCTGCAATCTTCTTCCTGACCTCTCCGTCCCCCACCCCACTCCGGCCTATCACCCTCACCTTGACCTCCTTCCACCTATCACATCTCCATCGCCCCTCCCCCAAGTCCCTCCTCCCTACCTTTTATCTTAGCCTGCCTGGCACCCTCTCCTCATTCCTGATGAAGGGCTCTGGCCAGAAACGTCGAATTTCCTGTTCCTTGGATGCTGCCTGACCTGCTGTGCTTTAACCAGCAACACATTGTCAGCTCTGATCTCCAGTATCTGCAGACCTCACTTTTTACACAAATAGATAAAGTGGTCAAGAAGGCTTGTTATGGAACACTTGCCTTCATTGGTCGAGGCATAGAGTGTAACCTTGATGAATTAAGTTGCAGCTGTATCGAACTTTAGTCAGGCCTCATTTGGAATATTGTGCACAGTTCCGATTGCCACATTGCAAGAAGTATGTGGAGCCTTTGGAGAGGGTACAGAAAGGGTTTAATAGGATGTGGCCTGGTTTGGAGGGTGTTAGTTATAAGGCGAGTTTGGGAAAACTCATGTGAATGAGTTAAAGCAGATGTCAGAGGCAGTTTTTTTATACAGAGGATGGTAACTGCCTGGAAAGTACTGTCAGAGGAGATGGTAGAGGCAGATACAATAGCAATGTTTAAGCAACATCTTGACAAGAGATATGAATAGGCAGGAATTAGAGGGATATGGACTAGGTAGAGGTAAAATGTATTTTGTTTAGAAAGGTGTCATATGGTGTCAAGTAGCCTGTTCCTGTGCTGTACTGTTCTTTATGCATTGTTTGTTCTTTGATTTCGGGTTCGGGCCCTAGCATTAGATCCAACATGGGTTCTGAATGATCATCTGATACTGATTCTATAGGACTAGGCCAGTTAGTTGCCAGAGAGGGCACTTCTGTCAGATGTGGGAGATTAGGGAAAATTGACTGTCTCTGGAGATGATATGTGCAGGAAGTATATCTCGATCTGCCTTATATTAGACCCTTTGAATCAGCTGGACAGACAGAGTCACTGAGGAACATACAGAAGACACAGAATGTGATGGTTAGTAGGTTTAGAAAGGTGGTTCAGTCCAATAGATGGGTGACTATCAGGAGTCGTAGGAAGGTAGTGCAAAAGTCTGCTGTGGCTATTCCTATCTCAAACAGATATACCATTTTGGGTAATGCTGATGGAGATAGTCTCATGCGAAAATAGAAGTGGCAGCCAGATCTTGGACATCAAGAATCAATCTTATGTGAAGCAGAATTTGTCAAGATTCAAAAGAGTAATCGTGATAGGGGCTCTCCTGTCAGGAGTATAGGCATTGAATTGGAAGGGGAATGGTATCCAGGCTAGTCCTATTCGGGAGCCTTTAAACTAGTAGTGAGGTGGGTAATCGTAAATAGCAGTGAAAATGGAAAAATATTTGAGGATGGTTCTGAATTTAAAAAAGAACAAGTTAATTGGAAAGGCAGGCAAGATCAAATCAGAGAATGAGGTAACTGAAGAATTAAATTGCATTTGTTTTATTGCTAGGGGTCTTACAGGTAAGGCAGATGAACTCAGGGTATGTAGAACATGGGACTGAAACATCATCGGTCTTACAGAGACATGGCTGAGGGAGGGACAGGCCTGGCAGCTTTATAGTTTTAGATGCTATAGGAAGGAGACAAATGGAGGCAAGAGAGAAGGGGGTGTGGAGTTTTTGGTTAAGGAAAACATTACTGCTGTACTGAAAAAAGATATTTCTGAGGGATTGTCCAGTGAAGCTATGTAGGTGGAACTCAGAAGTAAGAAGGGGTTAATAATGTTGATAGGATTGTAGTACAGACTTCTCCAATAATCAGAGGGACATTGAAGAGCAAATATGTAGAGCGATCTCAGAAATCTGTAAGAATAAAAGGGTTGTAACAGTAGGGGATTTTAACTTTCCAAACATTGACTGGGACTGGAAAAGATAGGCCTTGCATAAAAATTAAAGTTCTTAATTGGAGTAAGGCAAATGTTGATGGTATGAGACAGGATTTCTCAAAGTTGATTGGAGTAGACTGTTCGTACCTAAAGGGATGACTGACAAGTCAGAGGCTTTCAAAGATGTGATAACGAGAGCTCAGAGACATTTCTTTCATGTTAGAGTGAAGGGTAAGGTTGGTAGGAATAAGGAACAATGGGTGAATAAGGATATTGATGTTCTGGTCAAGAATAAGAAGTAGTCACATATTAGGTATAGACAACTGGGGTCAAATCAGTCTCTTGAAGAGAATAAAGTGTGTAGGGGCAATCTTAAGAGGGAAATCAGGAGGGCAAAAAGAGGATATGAGATATCATTGGCAGATAAGGTTAAGAATAATCAGAAGAAATTCTACAGGTACATTAAGAGCAACTAGGGAGAATATAGGGCCCCTTAAAAATCATAGGAGACTGGAGAGATCCTAAGCGAATATTTCATTTTTACTGTGAAGAAAAATGCTGGAGGCAAGGGAACTCAGAGAAATAAATATTGATGTCTTGGAAACAGTCCGTATTACCAAAGAGGAAGTGCTGGAGGTGTTGAAAATATAAAGGTAGATAAAACTCTGGGTAAAATGTGAAAGAACTGAGGAAGGGTCACCGGACCCAAAATGTTAATTTCGATTTCTCTCCACAGATGCTGCCAGACCTGCTGAGCTTTTCTAGCAATTTCTGGGTTTTTTCCTGATAATGTTTTGAGACCTGGTCAAGTGTATCCCAGGACGTTGTGGGAGGTTAGAGAAGAAATAGCAGAGGTATTTTTATCATCTACAGCCATGGGTGAGGTGCCAGAGGACTGGAGTTTGGCTAATATTATGCCCTTATTTAAGAAAGGCTGTAAGGAGAAGCTTTGGAACTACAGACTTGAGTCTGAAATCATCAGTGGATCAATTGTTGGAGGGGATTCTGAGAGATAGGATTAACATGCATTTGGAGAGGAAAGGACTGATTGAGGATAGTCAACATGGCTTTGTGCATGGAAAATCGTGTCTCAAAAACTTGATTGAGCTTTTTGAGGATATAAACAAACATACTGATGAGGACAGAACGATAGACATTGTCTACACGGACCTTAGCAAAGCGTTTCGCAAGGTTCCATATAATAGACTAATTAGTAAAGTTAGATTATATGGGATTCAGGGAGGACTTGCCAATTGAATTCAAAATTAGTTTGACGGTGGGAGACAGAGAGTTGTGGTGGTGGGTTGTTTTTCGGACTGGAGACCTATGTTCCACAAATATCGATTATTTTGTCCACTTTTGTTTGTCATTGATATAAACAATTTGGATGAGAATTTTGGAGGCTTAGTAGTTTGTGAATGACAGCAAAATTGGTGATACAGTGCACAATGAAGAAGGTTATCTAAGATTAAAAAGAGATCTTGGTCAATTGGGCTAATGGACTGAGGACTGACAGATGGAGTTTAATTTGAATAAACTTGGATAAATAAATGTGAGGTATTACATTTGGTAAAACAAATAAGGGCAGGATTTATACAGTTAATGGTATGGCCCTGGGCAGTGTTGTTGAACAGAGACACCTCAGAGTTCAGGTTGATTGTTCTTTGAAAGTTGCATCACAGATAGAGTGGTTAAAAAGGCTTGAAAATGTGTTGCTGGTTAAAGCACAGCAGGTCAGGCAGCATCCAAGGAACGGGAAATTCGACGTTTCGGGCACAAGCCCTTCATCAGGAATGAGTAAAGTGTGTCCAGCAGGCTAAGATAAAAGGTAGGGAGGAGGGACTTGGGGGAGGGGCGATGGAGATGTGATAGGTGGAAGGAGGTCAAATGAGGGTGATAGGCCGGAGTGGGGTGGGGGACGGAGAGGTCAGGAAGAAAATTGCAGGTTAGGAGGGCGGTGCTGAGTTCGAGGGAACCGACTGAGACAAGGTGGGGGGAGGAGAAATGAGGAAACTGGAGAAATTTGAGTTCATCCCTTGTGGTTGGGGGGTTCCCAGGCGGAAGATGAGGTGCTATTCCTCCAACTGTCGTGTTGTTATGTTCTGGCGATGGAGGAGTCCAAGGACCTGCATGTCCTTGGTGTAGTGGGAGGGAGAGTTAAAGTGTTGAGCCACGGGGTGGTTGGGTTGGTTGGTCCGGGCATCCCAGAGGTGTTCCCTGAAGCGTTCCGCAAGTAGGCGGCCCGTCTCCCCAATATAGAGGAGGCCACATCGGGTGCAGCGGATGCAATAGATGATGTGTGTGGAGGTGCAGGTGAATTTGTGGCGGATATAGAAGGATCCCTTGGGGCCTTGGAGAGAGGTAAGGGAGGAGGTGTGGGCGCAAGTTTTACATTTCCTGCAGTTGCAGGGGAAGGTGCCGGGAGTGGAGGTTGGGTTGGTTGGGAGTGTGGACCTGACGAGGGAGTCACGAAGGGAGTGGTCTTTGCGGAACGCTGATAGGGGAGGGGACCCCACCACCAGGGATATATTTCCCTCCCCTCCCCTATCAGCGTTCCGCAAAGACCACTCCCTGGATACACTTTCCTCATTCCTGATGAAGGGCTTGTGCCCGAAACGTCGAATTTCCTATTTCTTGGATGCTGCCTGACCTGCTGCGCTTTAACCAGCAACACATTTTCAGCTCTGATCTCCAGCATCTGCAGACCTCACTTTTTACTGGTTAAAAAGGCTTGCCTTCATGGCTCAACCCATTGAGTATCGACGTTGGAGCACCATATTGAGGGTGTACAGGATATTGGTGAGGCTACTTTTGGAGTACTTTGTAGAGGTCTGGTCACAAATTAGAGAGAATTCAGAAAAGATTTACAAGGATATTGCCAGGACTGGAGTGTTTGAGTTATAAGGAGAGGCTAGATAGTTGGGATTGTTTCAATAGAGTGTAGGAGATTCAGGGGTGAACTTGTAGAGGTCTACAAAATCATAAGATGTATCGATAAGATGAATAGTAAAGGTTTTTTCCATAAAGTGGGAGATTTCAAAACTAGAAAGCATAGTTTTGGGAGAATAATTTTAAAGGCAGCAGAGGGCCAACGTTTTCACACAGGGTGGTTTGTATGTGGAATGAAGTGCCAGAGAACATAATAGATACAGGTACAATTACCACAGTTAAAGACATTTAGACAGGTATATGACTAGGAATGGTTTAGAGGGATATGGGCCAAATGCAGGCAAATGGAACTGGTTTAGTTTAAGAAACGTGTTTGGAGCAGCCCTAGCAGATACTTCATCTTTCCTCAGTTCTGTAAAGGTCTCATCTGAAACCCACTCTGATTTCTTGTCAGACAGTTGGAGAAAGCGATCTGAATACTTAAGTAGCGCATTTTCCCACTTGCAGCCAGGATCTGTCACATCCCTGCCAGGATCTGAACATTTCAAGCTCTCTGGTCTTGTTGTTTCCTTTGTCAATGTTAACAGTGGAAACAGTGCTGTATTGGTAATGTCACTGGGGCAATCAGCCTGAGTAATACAGTAAGGAACATGGAAGGGGTGGTACACTGGAAATGTTACTGGGATAGTCAGCCACCAAGCTTAAAGTAATGTTTCTGGGATCATGGGTTCAAATCTGGTTTTGATCTTTAAAAATCTGGCATTGAAAGCTAGCATCAGTAATGGTGACTATAAAACAATCATCAATTGTTTGCTACTGTCATTCTGGAAATTTGCCCAAAATACCTGGCCTACATATGACTCCAGGCACATAGCCAATGTGGCTAAATCTAGCCTGGAAAGCTACTCAGAACAAGGGCTATGGGCAACAAATGTTTCCCTGGCTGACATCCCATTGAAGAATTAAATATATATTTTTTTAAAAAGACACATGCTCTTGGAGTTTATTGTTGCTGTTGAAACAAAAAAACAGCACGTCTCCTTATCACCTCAGCCACAAAGTCCCAATATTAAAACTAATCTTCCAGCCAAACAAAACTCAGAGCAAGCTTGCGAGTAAGGGACAACAAATGGGGTGAATGTCGCATCTGTGCCATCGTTTAAGAAGAAATTGGATGTGATCCTGAGCAGGAAGCAGGTGGAATGTTCCAGCTTTCACGCTGAGCAGGAGGGAAGTAAACCCAACTGTCTGGAACACATTACCAGAAAATAGAATCAATTAAAGCAAGGTGAGGGAGCTTGTCACACTGCTAACACTTCTAAAATATTCCATAAACTAAAATAATATTCAAACACTGAGTCTAGTCTGCCGTCAGTTTTCCTGGAACAGGATCATTTTGAGAATCTCAACTATGCAGCAAAACAGAGGATAAGTTGTTGGGAGCATCTGCATTACCATGGCAACAACAAGGTTGCCGAGATACCAATTCTGATTTTGCTACTCGTGTGTGTGGAATGAGAAAAGAAAATTTGACAAAGTGCAGTGGAGGCTTGCAATAGGCAGCTTGCAAGACCATATTTCTTCAGAATTTATACAATCTCTTGACGCAGATAAATAGCCCTTACTAAAGCTGCAAAGTTAAAAGGCACCACTCTTCAGTTGATAGTGGATATGAAGCTCAAGGTCAGGAGGCTCTGTTTTCACAGAGGTTATCTGTGCACCTTTCTTGCAGTGCAGTTAACTCTTAGTCAGCTGATACACTTAGGCAACTTGAGGCCATTTCTGTGTGACTAGTTTACAGCTCCTGCATTCTGACAATGTCAGACCCACGAATACCGTGCAGTGCTGTAGTCACTTCAACGTGACTTGATTACAGTTGTACCCTTGTTAGCAAGACATCATTTGGACTATTCCATCAAGACTAGAGGTAGAGAATGAGGAAAGACAACAGGAGTTGCTGGATTACAGCTTGTCTGGATGAGAGCAATTCCAAAACCACCCAGGAAACTCAACAACGTCCAAGATAGAACAACCTGTTTGCTCAGCACTGCCAATCTACCACTGGCATATCGTGGGTACTATATACAAGTAGCAACTCGACAAGTTGCAGCATGGTGGCTCAGTGGTTAACACTGCAGCCTGACAGCACCAGGGTCCTAGGTTTGATTCCAGCCTCGGGCGACTGCCTGTTTGGAGTTGCCTCTGGGTGCTCTGGTTTCCTCCCACAATCCAAAGGTACGCAGGTTGGTGGATTGGCCACGCTAAATTGCACATAGTGTTGGGTGCGGTACTCAGAGGGCAATGGGTCTGGATGGGTTACGCTTCGGGGAGTTGGTGTGGACTGGAAAACAGCCTGTTTTCACACTGTAGGGAATCAAATCAAATCTAATCTAATCTAATCTAAAACAAAGTCTCCTCTGGCAGTATTTTCCAAAAACTGCTCTATCTGCCACCATGGAGGTGATTGGGAACTTCAGTACCCTGTGAATTTCCCTTCTCAGCCACTCACCATGCTGATTTGGAACTGTATCGTCACTAGATCAAAATCCTGGACCTCCCTCTCTCACAATGCAGATGTTGTATCCAAACCAGATGGACTACAGCATTTCAGGAGTGCAGCTTCCTATAACAACCACCTTCTCCAGGGAAATTAGGGATGGTCAACCAAGTGCTCTAGTTTCCTTCCATAGTCCAAAGATGTGCAGGTTAGGTGAATTGGCCTAGCTAAATTGCCCATTGTGTTCAGAGGTGTGTAGGTTAGGTGCATTAGTTAGAGGTAAATGTAGTGTAATAGGGTAGGGGAATGGGTCTGGGTAAGTTAGTCTTTGGAGGGTTGGTGTGGACTTGTTGGGTCGAATGGCCTGTTCCCAGGGTTAGGCCACATATCAGCCACGGTTTCACTGTAGGGATTCTACAAAACAAAGCTGGCTTTGTCAATGACATTCATATCCCTAAAAAGAAAGAAATTTTAATAAATGCTACAGTCATGCAGAGACCAGGTAGAAGAAGCCAAGTTTGCCTGACTATTTATCCTGATAAATTGATAAGCAAAGGAAGCATAGATTATGAATGCAATCTGGCAAAACACTCATAAAATGAACTGTAAAAGTTTCTGCATGAAATATTTAGCTAAGACAAATGTGGGTTCACCAGAGGAACAGCCAGGATAGCTTCTAGAGGAATGACAAAGAAGCTAAACAATTACTTTTCATGGAGAAAGATACACCAAGAGAATGAGAAATGTAAGGAAATTAGTATTAATAAAAAGAAGGGGAAATTGTTGGAGTTTATAATCAGGGATGGAGTAACAGAACGCCTCAATATTTTCAGTTAATCAGACAGAGCCAGCATGGATTCAGATAAGTAGATCATGCATGACAAATCTCTTCAAATGTCTTTAGAACTAGATTTTATTGTCATATATCCTCAAATACAGGGATACAGGAGTACAGAAAAACATGTACAATGTCACAAGTACCATCACCATCTTCGCTACAAAAGTACCTTGGTACAAAATCGTAGGTACAAAACTAGAAAAATAAAGAAAAAAGCTAAAAAGTTTGTCTTTACAGTTTTTTAAAAGATAAAGATTCCAGTCCTTTCATAAGGTGTGGGCCTGCAGATGCTCCACTTTGGGCTTTCCCCACGAGGGATTGAACTACCCATGCTGGGGACACTTGCCCCAACGCTGGGCTAAATCCCGCCAGGGCTTGCCAAACGCTATACCACCAGCCACCATCTGAGCTCATGCTCCCTCCCACGCTCCCTCACCACTGCTGCCTCTCTTCAGAAGGTAAGTAAAAAAGACACACTAAAAAAACTAAAAAAAAAAGAGAACGAGAAAAGAAAAAAAAAGGAAAAGCAGGCAGAATGGATGAAACTTGGGCTCAAGTGCTTGGATGCTGCCAACTCTGCCACTGCTTTTTGGGGATTGAAGAGGTGACTATGGTAGTGGGCAGAAGAATTTCTGTGGGTTTTTTTTATATAGATTTCCAGCAGGAGTTTAACAAAGTCCTCCATAAGAAATTATTAATGAAGGTAGAAGCCCAGGGAATTGAGGGCAAATTATTGCCATGGCTGTGAAATTTGTTGAGCGACAGGCAACAGGGTTAAGGGGATAGGTGTTCAAATTGGCAGGAAATGACCAGTGGTGTCTCACAAGGATCTGTATTATGGCCTCAACTATTGACATTATTTATGAACGACTTTACTAATGGCATGGGAAATCCTCTCCCCAAAGTTGCTGATGACAGTACGGTATTATAGACAGTGCTATGATATCATAAAATGTCAAAGGCAGATTGACAGATTAGCTGAAATGGCAAAACTGAAACTGATGAAGTTCAATGCAAACAAGTGTGAGTTTATCCAAATTGGTCAGAGAAGGGTATTTTCTAGATGGTATGAAGTTAAATACAGTGGATGTCCAAAGAGACTTGGGGGTTCAGGTGCATAGATGTTTAAAATGCCATAAGCAGGTGCAGAGAATAAACAAGAAGGCCAATGGAATGCTTGCCTTTATATTTGGAAGGCTGGAGTATCAAGGTTCAAACATTATACTGCAGTAATGCAAAATCCTGGTTAGACCCCAATTGATATATTGTGAGCAGTTCTGGGCACCACAGAGGAAGATTATTGGAAGCCATACAACATAGATTGTTAGGAATTATACTTGGACTTCAGAGAAATTATGAGGAGAGAGTATAAAAATTAGGCCTATTTTCTCTACAATTTAAAAGGTTAATGGACAATCTGAATGTAATCTTCAAGATAGTTGGAGAAAGCCAGGTTAGATATAGATAAACACTGATTGGAGATTCTAGAACTAGGAGGCATAGCCAGAGGATCAGAGCCAGATCATTCAGGAAAGATGTTGGGAAGCACAAAAGGTAGTAGAGATATGGAACTCGTTTCAATAAATAGCAGTTAACACTAAATCAGTTACTGGTTTTAAATCTGACAAAGATAATTTTTCTGTTAAGCGAAGGTGTTAAAGGATATGGGCCAAAGCAGGTATGTACAGTTAGACCACAATCTCATTGAATGGTGAAGAAGGATCAAAGGGCTGAATGGCCTACTCTTATGTTCCTATCATACTTGGGTGCTTTCCGGTTGTGTTGGAGAAATGAATGGACCTATAGTTAATAAGTTCCCAGGAACAGACATTCGATGACCCAGTGTTGAAAGAAGTGCCAACAGAAATCGTCTTCCAAAATTCCATAGTTGTGCAATGATTATGCAATTTGGAAGCTCGTTAATGTTCACAATTAATCAAGAAAGGAGCACAAAAGAAAGTAGATCTGAATTACAGACCTATCAGCCTTACATTAGTAATAGGTTCTAATATTTTCCCAGTCATAACCGACATGATAAATGCACACTTGGATAAAAATGATCTGACTCTCATAATCAGCATGGATTTGTGAATGGGAAGTCAATTTTGATGAACTTCCAGATTTTTTGAGGATGTTGCTAATGAAATTGTCAAAGGGTAGTCAATGAATGTAAAATGCTTGGATTTTCAGAAGACACTGAAATAAGAATCCTCACTGTGGCGTTGATTAGCAAAATTAACCCACATGGAGCAGAGTTAATGTTCTGGCATGGAATAATGATTGACTAACAGAAATCAGAGAGTGTGGAATAAATGGATTATTTTCATGTTGGCAGACTATCACTAATAGGCTGTTGCAAGTGTTCACATTGAACATCAGTGATTTGGATGTAGGGACCAAACATAATATTTCCTAATTTGCAGATGATATAAGACTAAGAAGCAATTGATTTCCATTCACAAATCCATGCTGCCAGTCAGATCATTTTTTAACCAAGTGTGCATTTATCATGTCTGTTATGATTGGGAAAATATTAGAACCTATTACTAATGTAAGGCTGAAAGGTCTGTAATTCACTGTTTTCTTTTGTTCTTCTTTCTTGGTTAATGAGGAAGATGTAAAACAGATTCAGGAGGATTTGTTCAAGCACAGTGAGGGTGCAAGCATTTGCGAAGTCAAAAATAACGTGGAAAAATGTGAGGGTTTCCATTTTGTTAGGTATACGAGATATTCAGAGTAGTTGTTAACTGGTGGAAAGATTGGAAAGTGTGGATCAACAAAGGGACCCAAGTGTACTTATGAATAAGGCTAAGCTGCTTCAACAAGTTATTAGGAAGGCTAAAAGAATGTGAACCTTTATTGCAAGAAGACTCGAGTACGGGAGTAGTGAAGCTTTTCTTTGTACAAATGTGAGGTATTGAAGAATGAGGGGTGATCACATTGAAACCTACAAGATACTTAAAGGAATAGACAGTGTGGATACAAGCAAGATGTTTCTCCTGTTTGGGGAATCTAGATTCAAGGTGCACATTTTAAAAATAAGAAGCGTATCATTTAGGAATGAGATTAGGAGAATTCTTTTGTCAATCTTTAGACAACTTTACCTCAGAGAAACTGAATATTTGGTATGTTGAGAGTAGAGATCAGTAGATTACTGATTACTAATGACATAACAGGTTATGGGGATCACTTGGGTAAAAGGAGTTGAAAGGTTCAATCAGCCATGATCATTTCAAATGGCACAGCAGGCTCAATTGGCTGAATAGACTCCTCCAGTTCCCATGTAGCCCCTCAATACTGTTAACAGAGCAAAGACAACCTACTATAGTGCACTGAGGGGCTGTGAATAAGGGGACTAGGCTGTTGTATCTAGTCCCACTCATTCAATTACTTGAACTCAGTTCACATTTGGAACATTTTCTAATTGCATTCGATCCATTGTAGCTCGATTCTGAACAAAAATATACCAAACCGATCCTTTGATGTGAGATGCCCTCATTCTGATCTACTGATCTCATCCTCCATTAGGTGCAGTGTCCCACGTTCTTCTCCTTTTGGCCCAGTCGTATTATATTGGACTAGGATCAGGACACTGAGGTTAATTCTTTGGGGACATGAATCTGAAACTCACTTGGTTCTCTAAGTTTCTTCAGGGAAGGAAATCTATCCTCCTTACCAGTTTCATCTGTGCCTGACTCCAGAGCCACATCAATGGTGTTGACTTTAAGCTGTCCTCTGAAATGATGAAGCAGACCTCTGAGCTCAAAAGCAATTGGGGATCAACACTAAATGCCACAGCTTCATACATGATGTCCAAAAGATATTTTTCCCACTCCTTCCACTTTACCTCCAAAAATACAAAAAATTTATCTGGGTGTCAAACTTAAGGTTGAGCATGTTGTAAGTTTTTGTTGTGCAAATGTTATGGATTTTAAATGTTCTTCTTTATAAGCCTTCTTTTATTTACTTTATTGCCATTCCTTCCCATTCGCTGGGTCAAAATCCTGGAGTTCTCTCTCGAATGGCATTGTAAGTCAACCTACAGCAGGTGGACCACAGTAGTTGAAGAAGGCAGCTCACCACCACCTTCTCAAGGGCAACTAAGGATGGGCAATAAATGCTGGCGCAGCCAGCAATGTCCACATCCCACAGGTAAGTAGAACAACAATGTGAGGACAGAACTCTCCAAAAGTGTTCTCTTGTTCTTTGTTTTGCAATGTTTGATCCCTAAAACCTTGCAGGGGAACCAACTCCTGTAACTGGTTTGGAGTTTGGAATGCTCTGCCCTGTCTTATGTAAATGATGAACCCTGGGATTTGGCTGAGGGGATGGAGATGTAGATTGTGATCGGAGGTAGCAATGGGAAATTATGGAGTCTGCCTGCCAGTATCTCAGAAGCACCTGCAACTGAACACTCATACTTTATATGACTGAGAATCTCTTTTCCATTGTGTAAAGTCGACTGAAAGGATCCTGATTATTCACACCATGAAGTCTCTGTTCTATTTGATCTATTGGATTGATGTGTAGTGTGGTATGGAATACTGAATGTAACCAACTTTCTTTGTGCCTAAAAACTATGATCGAATAACATCCAATCGGCTATTAATTTAATCACAAAGGGAAGGAGGACCATAGCTACTGACCGGTGTTTATCAGCTCAGTGTAATTCAGAACAACAGGATCATGTGGAGCTGAGTTGGATTTAGATTCTAGGATATACCTTGGGTATTTAAGAAAACAAACCTACCCCTTTAGCTCAATGCACAAGTTTTAGTTCATTTCTTAAATGTTACGCAAAATGAAAGGTTATGTGCATTTATATAAAGTGAAGGTGTTTCGACCTAAGGCAGTGAGGCTGTCTCATAAATCAGGACATGTTGTGCAAAATCAGGACATGTTTTATCCTCGTAATAGCTAACACTACATGTCACATCTTTTTTGGCGAAGTGTCAGTTCTGTGAAGTTTCTCAATGTAAGGTAATAGAATCCTGACAGTGCTGATAGAGACCATTTGGCCCATCAAGACTGCACCTGACAACCATATATAAGATTATGACAGGCAAGGATAGGGTGGATAAGCAGAGACTTCTTTCCATAGTGGAAATATGAAATATAGGGAGCATGGGTTTAAGGTGAGATGGGAAAAAAATAATTACAGGAAGGATGTGGAAGCTTTAGAGAGGATGCAGAGGAGATGCTGGTTGGGCTGGAGGGCATCTCCTAAGAAGATAAGTTGAGGGAGCTAGGGCTTATCTCATTAGAGCGAAGAAGGATGAGAGGTAACTTGATAGAGATGTACAAGATGATGGGAGGCATAGTTAGAGTGGATAACCAGAGGTGTGTGTGTGTGTGTGTGTGTGTGTGTGTGTGTGTGTGTGTGTGTGTGTGTGTGTGTGTGTGTGTGTGTGTGTGTGTTAGCTTTAAGGAGATTGGAGGAAGGTTTAGGGAAGATGTCAGAGGTAGGTTCTTTATACAGACAATGGTGGGTAAGTAGAATGCATTGCCAGCAGTAGTAGTAGAATCAAATACATTTGGAACATTTAAGCGACTCTTGGATAGACGCATGGATGATAGTAAAATGAAGCGTATGTAAGTTAGTTTTATCTTCGGGTGGGATATAAGGTTGTCACAACATCGAAGGCTGAAGGCCTGTACTGTGCTGTACTGTTCTATGTGCAAGGAAAGGTTTTTACGCAGACAGTTGTAGGTACCTGAAATGCGCTGCTAGCGAAGGTGCTAGGAGCAGATATGATAGCAAAGTTTAAGAGGCATTTTGACAGACACATGAATAGTCAAAGAGTGTGGTACTGGAAAAGCACACTGGTCAGGCAGCATCCGAGGAGCAGGAGAGTTGACGTTTCGAGCAAAAGCTCTTCATCAGGAATGGTCAAAAAATCAATGTTCCTGCGCCTCGGATGCTGCCTGACCTGCTGTGCTTTCTCAGCACCACACTCTTCAATCTGATCTCCAGCGTTGGCAGTCCTCACATTCTCCTGCAGAATAGAAGGATATAAAACATTTGCAGGCAGATGGGTTTAGTCTAGAATAGGATTGTGGTTGGCACAGGCATGGTGGGTTGAAGGGCCTGTTCCTGTGTCTATGTTCTGTGATAGTTGCTGATGTAATCTGGGTGCAGTATTGAAGTCCAGATTGTAGGTATGTAATGAAGCTCCTTAGGAACATATGAACAACAGTGGTCCATTCAGCCCCTCAAGCCTCTGTTCTATCACTCAATGACATCATAGATGATCTGTACCTTAAATGCACATGACTGCCTTAAGCCCCACATCCCTTAAAACCTTTGCTCAACTGAATTCTTTCTATCTCAGAATTAAAACTAACAACTAATCTGCTGCAGTTTGTAGAAGAGTTCCAAACATCTCTCAGCCTTTGTGTTCAGGATTGCTTCCTAACACTTGTAGGCACTAGTAGGATGCCAATTCTATAGATATGGGATGCCCACAAAGCTTGCCCTGTGAGATTGGTGCCTGGTGCCCAACATGGAATTAGCCGTAAGTTAAAGTTTCCAGGTGCACATTTTGCCTTCGATTTTGAAAATTCTTGGATCTGATTTGCTCATGGCAGATAGGATAGGAGGTTGCATAACAATGAGCTGAGACATCACGGCAGCACGGTGGCACAGTGGTTAGCACTGCTGCCTCACAGCGCCTGTAGACCCGGGTTCAATTCCCGACTCAGGCGACTGACTGTGTGGAGTTTGCACGTTCTCCCTGTGTCTGCGTGGGTTTCCTCCGGGTCCTCCGGTTTCCTCCCACAGTCACAAAGATGTGCGGGTCAGGTGAATTCGCCAAGCTAAATTGCCCATAGTGTTAGGTAAGGGGTAAATGTAGGGGTATGGGTGGGTTGCGCTTCGGCGGGTCGGTGTGGACTTGTTGGGCCGAAGGGCCTGTTTCCACACTGTAAGTCTAATCTAATCACAGAGTCATACAGCACAGAAACAGATCCAAACAGTCCACACTGACTAAACTAGTCCCACCTGCCTAATAATGGCCCACATTCCTCCAAACATTTCTTATTCAGGTACTTGTATAAATATCTTTTAAATGTCGTAACTATAACTGTATCCTCTACTTCCTCTGGAAGCTCATTCCACACATGAACCACCCTCTGTGTAAAAAAAGCTGCCTTTCATGTCTTTTTAAAATCTTTCCCCTCTGACCTTAAAAATACACCTCCTCATCTTTAAATCCCTCACCCTAGGGAAAAGGCACCTGCCATTCTCCTTTATCTATGCCCCTCATGATTTTATGTCTATCTATATAGTCACACCTCAACCTCCAATGCTCCAGTGAAAGATATCCCAGCCTATCCAGCCTCTCCCTATTACTCAAACCCTTCATTCCCGACGACATCCTGATAAATCTTCTCTGAATCCTCTTCAGCTCAATAATAACATTCCCATAACTGGATAACTAAAACTGGACACAGTTCTATCACGTTTCTCATTGGAACCCAAGTTATTCAGGCCCCTGAGAAATTCCACTCTACAATACTAACAGTGGGAACAAGGATGTGTATGGTTCTGGTCTCTTACCTCTAGAGAGATACACTTACATTAAAATCAATGTAAAAAAAGATTTACGTGGCTAATTACTGGAATGAGGGGTTTGACTTATGAGGAAAACATGAGCAAGTTGGACTGATACTCATTGGAAAATGAAAGGTGATATCATTGAAATATATAAAATTTTGAGGGATCTTTATAGAATCAAAACTATAAGGATGTTTCCTCTAACATGGAATCCAGAACAGAGGGCAGAGCTCCAAAAATAAAATGAGGCCTGCCATTTCAAATAAAGATAAAGATGTGTTTATTCTCTTAGAGGGTTGTTCGTTTTTGGCATACTCTTCCAGTGAGAATGCTGGAGGCTGGGTTATTCAGGAAATCATTCAGGATTGAGTTAGAGAGATTTTAATCTCCAAGGGAGTCATGGTGGCTCAGTGGTTAGCACTGCTACCTCACAACATTAAGGACCTGGGATTCATTGCAGCCTTGGGTGAATGTTTGTGTGGAGTTTGCATATTCTTCCTGTATTTGTGTGAGTTTCCTCCAGGGGCTCTGGATTCCTCCCATACACCAACGATGTGCAGATTAGGTGGACTGGCCATGGTAAATTGTCCATAGCATCTAGGGATGTGCAGGCTAGTTGAATTGGCCATGGTAAATTGTCCATAGCATCCAGGGATGTGCAGGCTAGTTGAATTAGCCGTCGGAAATGCAGGATTATAGGGTTAGGAGAGGGTGTTGAGGTTGAGGTAGGGTGCTCTTCTGAGGCCTAGTGTGGACCCCAATGGGCCAAATGGTCTCTTTCTACACTGTAGTGATCCCATGAATATATGGGGGTGAGAGGACCAGGCAGAAAAGTGGAGTTTGACCCAAAATTGGATCACACATAACCTTATAAAATACCAGAACGGGCTTGTTGGGCCGAATGGTCTCCAGCTGCTTCTGTTTCTTAAGAAATCATGATGATAGGTGATAATGGTCCCAATATTTAAACCAAGTTTTAAACAGAATTGGTAAGTATATGAGAATGAATTTTTATAAAGATAAAGGGAGACAGCATGAAATTAGGATCAAAAAGTTATCTGCCTCAGAAAACCGGCATCACCGTGATGAGCAGAATTGCTTTCTTCTGTGCTTTAAAATTATGAGTATCTCATAAAACACTCAAAAGGTCATTGTTTACGCACTTTTTAAAATGCGTAAGCCTCAAAAGTCGATTAGAAGAGAAAGATTTGTGTTTTTTTCTATTGAGGTGAAGAGACAAGGGTCTAAAATAAAATTATTCTCAATAAATAATCTCAGTTGACAGTTGGAAGAGAAAATAATGGTGAGTGTTGATAATCACAGGTGTCTGTGAGCCTTTTATAATGGAAAATTATATTTTCAAATAAGTGCAACCCTTTGCCTGAAACAAAGCTTGCTGAATGAACCTTTAGATTGTTTGAAAATTCTTTTGTTTAAAGGACAATCCTCATCACACCAAGGAGGAACACTCACTTTATCTTTAGTTGGAAAAAAAAATTTTAATGCTGCAGCAAACGACCACATCTAGAAAATACTGTAAATGGCACATGGTCCAATCTCTCCAGTCAAGGCTGATGTTTATGTGAAAAACCACAGGCTCTGAAGGAAAGACTTTGGTGACGATTTTGGAAAGAACAAAATACTGTTCATTGTACAAATTTAATCATATTGCAACAAAATATATTGGACAGCAACTTCGTCTTAACCAGCACCTTATGAACTGGCACTCTTGCAAAGATTATATATCTCAAATACCCACGAAGTTCACTGTATTATTCTGCCCAATTATTATCGTTTTTAACTCATTTACCTCAGTGTAAATAAACATGTTGTTCAATCACAGAGTTATAGAGTCACACAACATGGAAACAGGTCCTTCAGTCCAACTAGTCCATGCCAATTAAGCAAAGTCAGGTAGTGAATGGATAGAGAACTCTGAACTCTCATCACATTCCCTACCATTTGACCTTTCCATTTGTAACTGTAATTCTGATTGGGTTGGGAGGGTGGGTTTGGTAGTCTGGTAGAAATGGAGGCATGCTTGACGACCAGAGCCGTAATTCTCAAGGCTGGATACTTGTTCTGACCATCATTTTTCAAATTATGATTGCTGCATGCTCCACGGACACTTCCTCTGTTCTCCTCAACACTTCATCCATGCAAGTTGGCATTGGCAACCTACCAGTCTCACCAGAATCACCATGTCAAAACAACTCAGATACCACTTTATTTTGGAGTTGATGGACATCTATAACTTAAGTGCTTCTGCCAGATTGCTTTGCATAGAGGAATCCACATACTTTTCATGTTATGGCCCACAGCTTGTTTGTTCAGCAATCACTTGCTTTGTGAATACTTCCAGCCTGTCAACCTTTGTGTATTAACATTACTTAGTTACATGCAGACTCACTGACTTCAACACTGACATATAGTTGCCAATCTTTGTGGCAGGCGTGGCTTTCAGTCCTGAAGATCGAGTGCAAGCACTCTGCAGATTAGAAATAGGAGTGAGGGTGCTGTTGAAACATCAGTTGCAGCAGAGGGGCAGAACGGTTGAGGAGCTTGGTGGCAAAAGTAGGACAGAGCCATTGAGTGAATGTTAATTCACACAACAATCAGAGATGTAGACCCAGAGAGTTTGTGAGACGTGACCGAGTTAGATGGAATGTTGGCTCTGTGAGTGTGAAGTACCAGTGAGAAGAGATGGCATTGACCCTGTGGAACATAAAGATCATTGACCTCCCTCGAGCATGGCTGCATTCACCGCCCTCATGCACAGCTGCATTGACATCGCTTCTGCATGGCTGTATTGACCTTCCGCCTGCACTGCTTCATTGACCTTCCTCCTGCAATTCTGCATTGAACTTCACCCTGCATCGCTGCATTGAGGTTCACCCTGCATCGCTGCATTGAGGTTCACCCTGCATCGCTGCATTGAGGTTCACCCTGCATCGCTGCATTGACCCATTTCCCACATTGCAGCAATGACCTTCCTTCTGCTCGGTTGCACTGGTATTCCTACTACACCGCTGCACAGACCTTCCCCATGGAATTATGCATTGAACTTCACCCTGCATGGCTTCAGTGACCCATTTCCCCACACTGCTGCAATGACTTCCTCCTAAAATGCTACATTGTCCGTAGCTCTGAATTGCTGCACTGGTCTTCCTCCTGCAATTCTGCAATGAATTTCACCCTGCATCGATGCAGTGACCTTCACTCTACACTGCTGCATTAACCTTCATCTAACACTGCTAGATTGACTTTGCTCCTGCACTGATACATTGATCTTCCTCTATCAAGGCGGAATTGAGCTTCCTCCTGCACTGCTGCATTGACACTCCTCCTGAAAGGCTATATTGATCCTTCACCCACACTGTTATATTGACCTTCCTACCACACTGCTGCATTGACCTTGAAACTACACTGCTACATTAACCTTCATTCTGCAATGCTGCATTGACCTTCCTCGTACTACTGCTACATTGACCTTCATACTACACTGTGACATTGACCTTCCTCCTACACTGTTACATTGACCTTCCACCTACACTGCTACATTGACCTTCCTCCTACACTGTTACATTGACCTTCCTCCTACACTGTTACATTGACCTTCCTCCTACACTGCTACATTGACCTTCCTCCTACACTGTTACATTGACCTTCCTCCTACACTGCTACATTGACCTTCCTCCTACACTGCTACATTGACCTTCCTCCTACACTGTTACATTGATCTTCCACCTACACTGTTACATTGACCTTCCTCCTACACTGCCACATTGACCTTCCTCCTACACTGTTACATTGACCTTCCTCCTACACTGTTACATTGATCTTCCACCTACACTGCTACATTGACCTTCCTCCTACACTGTTACATTGACCTTCCTCCTACATTGCTACATTGACCTTCCTCCTACACTGCTACATTGACCTTCCTCCTACACTGTTACATTGACCTTCCTCCTACACTGTTACATTGACCTTCCTCCTACACTGCTACATTGACCTTCCTCCTACACTGTTACATTGACCTTCCTCCTACATTGCTACATTGACCTTCCTCCTACACTGCTACATTGACCTTCCTCCTACACTGTTACATTGACCTTCCACCTACACTGTTACATTGACCTTCCTCCTACATTGCTACATTGACCTTCCTCCTACACTGTTACATTGACCTTCCTCCTACACTGTTACATTGACCTTCCTCCTACATTGCTACATTGACCTTCCTCCTACACTGTTACATTGACCTTCCACCTACACTGTTACATTGACCTTCCTCCTACACTGTTACATTGACCTTCCTCCTACATTGCTACATTGACCTTCCTCCTACACTGCTACATTGACCTTCCTCCTACACTGTTACATTGACCTTCCTCCTACATTGCTACATTGACCTTCCTCCTACACTGTTACATTGACCTTCCTCCTACATTGCTACATTGACCTTCCTCCTACACTGCTACATTGACCTTCCTCCTACACTGTTACATTGACCTTCCACCTACACTGTTACATTGACCTTCCTCCTACATTGTTACATTGACCTTCCTCCTACACTGTTACATTGACCTTCCACCTACACTGTTACATTGACCTTCCTCCTACACTGTTACATTGATCTTCCACCTACACTGTTACATTGACCTTCCTCCTACATTGCTACATTGACCTTCCTCCTACACTGCTACATTGACCTTCCTCCTACACTGTTACATTGACCTTCCTCCTACACTGTTACATTGACCTTCCTCCTACATTGCTACATTGACCTTCCTCCTACATTGCTACATTGATCTTCCTCCTACACTGCTACATTGACCTTCGTCCTACACTGTTACATTGACCTTCCTCCTACATTGCTACATTGACCTTCCTCCTACACTGTTACATTGACCTTCCACCTACACTGCTACATTGACCTTCCACCTACACTGCTACATTGACCTTCCTCCTACACTGTTACATTGACCTTCCACCTACACTGTTACATTGACCTTTCTCCTACACTGCTACATTGACCTTCCTCCTACACTGCTACATTGACCTTCCTCCTACACTGCTACATTGACCTTCCTCCTACACTGTTACATTGATCTTCCACCGACACTGTTACATTGACCTTCCTCCTACACTGTTACATTGACCTTCCTCCTACACTGTTACATTGACCTTCCTCCTACATTGCTACATTGACCTACCACCTACACTGTTACATTGACCTTCCTCCTACACTGTTACATTGACCTTCCTCCTACACTGCTACATTGACCTTCCTCCTACACTGTTACATTGACCTTCCTCCTACACTGCTACATTGACCTTCCTCCTACACTGCTACATTGACCTTCCTCCTACACTGTTACATTGACCTTCCTCCTACATTGCTACATTGACCTTCCACCTACACTGTTACATTGACCTTCCTCCTACACTGTTACATTGATCTTCCACCTACACTGTTACATTGACCTTCCTCCTACACTGTTACATTTACCTTCCTCCTACATTGCTACATTGACCTTCCTCCTACACTGCTACATTGACCTTCCTCCTACACTGCTACATTGACCTTCCTCCTACACTGTTACATTGACCTTCCTCCTACATTGCTACATTGACCTTCCTCCTACACTGTTACATTGACCTTCCTCCTACACTGTTACATTGACCTTCCTCCTGCACTGTTACATTGACCTTCCTCCTACACTGTTACATTGACCTTCCTCCTGCACTGTTACATTGACCTTCCTCCTACACTGCTACATTGACCTTCCTCCTACACTGCTACATTGATCTTCCTCCTACACTGCTACATTGACCTTCCTCCTACACTGTTACATTGACCTTCCTCCTACATTGCTACATTGACCTTCCTCCTACACTGTTACATTGACCTTCCACCTACACTGCTACATTGACCTTCCACCTACACTGCTACATTGACCTTCCTCCTACACTGTTACATTGACCTTCCACCTACACTGTTACATTGACCTTTCTCCTACACTGCTACATTGACCTTCCTCCTACACTGCTACATTGACCTTCCTCCTACACTGCTACATTGACCTTCCTCCTACACTGTTACATTGATCTTCCACCGACACTGTTACATTGACCTTCCTCCTACACTGTTACATTGACCTTCCTCCTACACTGTTACATTGACCTTCCTCCTACATTGCTACATTGACCTACCACCTACACTGTTACATTGACCTTCCTCCTACACTGTTACATTGACCTTCCTCCTACACTGCTACATTGACCTTCCTCCTACACTGTTACATTGACCTTCCTCCTACACTGCTACATTGACCTTCCTCCTACACTGCTACATTGACCTTCCTCCTACACTGTTACATTGACCTTCCTCCTACATTGCTACATTGACCTTCCACCTACACTGTTACATTGACCTTCCTCCTACACTGTTACATTGATCTTCCACCTACACTGTTACATTGACCTTCCTCCTACACTGTTACATTTACCTTCCTCCTACATTGCTACATTGACCTTCCTCCTACACTGTTACATTGACCTTCCTCCTACATTGCTACATTGACCTTCCTCCTACACTGTTACATTGACCTTCCTCCTACATTGCTACATTGACCTTCCTCCTACACTGCTACATTGACCTTCCTCCTACACTGCTACATTGACCTTCCTCCTACATTGCTACATTGACCTTCCTCCTACACTGCTACATTGACCTTCCTCCTACACTGCTACATTGACCTTCCTCCTACACTGTTACATTGACCTTCCTCCTACATTGCTACATTGACCTTCCTCCTACACTGTTACATTGACCTTCCTCCTACACTGTTACATTGACCTTCCTCCTGCACTGTTACATTGACCTTCCTCCTACACTGTTACATTGACCTTCCTCCTGCACTGTTACATTGACCTTCCTCCTACACTGCTACATTGACCTTCCTCCTACACTGCTACATTGACCTTCCTCCTACACTGTTACATTGACCTTCCTCCTACACTGCTACATTGACCTTCCTCCTACACTGTTACATTGACCTTCCTCCTACACTGTTACATTGATCTTCCACCTACACTGTTACATTGACCTTCCACCTACACTGTTACATTGACCTTCCTCCTACACTGTTACATTGATCTTCCACCTACACTGTTACATTGACCTTCCACCTACACTGTTACATTGACCTTCCACCTACACTGTTACATTGACCTTCCTCCTACACTGTTACATTGATCTTCCACCTACACTGTTACATTGACCTTCCTCCTACATTGCTACATTGACCTTCCTCCTACACTGTTACATTGACCTTCCTCCTACATTGCTACATTGACCTTCCTCCTACACTGCTACATTGACCTTCCTCCTACACTGCTACATTGACCTTCCACCTACACTGTTACATTGACCTTCCTCCTACATTGCTACATTGACCTTCCTCCTACACTGCTACATTGACCTTCCTCCTGCACTGTTACATTGACCTTCCTCCTACATTGCTACATTGACCTTCCTCCTACACTGCTACATTGACCTTCCTCCTACACTGCTACATTGACCTTCCTCCTACACTGTTACATTGACCTTCCTCCTACATTGCTACATTGACCTTCCTCCTACACTGTTACATTGACCTTCCTCCTGCACTGTTACATTGACCTTCCTCCTACACTGTTACATTGACCTTCCTCCTACACTGCTACATTGACCTTCCTCCTACACTGCTACATTGACCTTCCTCCTACACTGCTACATTGACCTTCCTCCTACACTGTTACATTGACCTTCCTCCTACATTGCTACATTGACCTTCCTCCTACACTGTTACATTGACCTTCCTCCTGCACTGTTACATTGACCTTCCTCCTACACTGTTACATTGACCTTCCTCCTACACTGCTACATTGACCTTCCTCCTACACTGTTACATTGACCTTCCTCCTACACTGTTACATTGACCTTCCTCCTACATTGCTACATTGACCTACCACCTACACTGTTACATTGACCTTCCTCCTACACTGTTACATTGACCTTCCTCCTACACTGCTACATTGACCTTCCTCCTACACTGTTACATTGACCTTCCTCCTACACTGCTACATTGACCTTCCTCCTACACTGCTACATTGACCTTCCTCCTACACTGTTACATTGACCTTCCTCCTACATTGCTACATTGACCTTCCACCTACACTGTTACATTGACCTTCCTCCTACACTGTTACATTGATCTTCCACCTACACTGTTACATTGACCTTCCTCCTACACTGTTACATTTACCTTCCTCCTACATTGCTACATTGACCTTCCTCCTACACTGTTACATTGACCTTCCTCCTACATTGCTACATTGACCTTCCTCCTACACTGTTACATTGACCTTCCTCCTACATTGCTACATTGACCTTCCTCCTACACTGCTACATTGACCTTCCTCCTACACTGCTACATTGACCTTCCTCCTACATTGCTACATTGACCTTCCTCCTACACTGCTACATTGACCTTCCTCCTACACTGCTACATTGACCTTCCTCCTACACTGTTACATTGACCTTCCTCCTACATTGCTACATTGACCTTCCTCCTACACTGTTACATTGACCTTCCTCCTACACTGTTACATTGACCTTCCTCCTGCACTGTTACATTGACCTTCCTCCTACACTGTTACATTGACCTTCCTCCTGCACTGTTACATTGACCTTCCTCCTACACTGCTACATTGACCTTCCTCCTACACTGCTACATTGACCTTCCTCCTACACTGTTACATTGACCTTCCTCCTACACTGCTACATTGACCTTCCTCCTACACTGTTACATTGACCTTCCTCCTACACTGTTACATTGATCTTCCACCTACACTGTTACATTGACCTTCCACCTACACTGTTACATTGACCTTCCTCCTACACTGTTACATTGATCTTCCACCTACACTGTTACATTGACCTTCCTCCTACACTGTTACATTGACCTTCCACCTACACTGTTACATTGACCTTCCACCTACACTGTTACATTGACCTTCCTCCTACACTGTTACATTGATCTTCCACCTACACTGTTACATTGACCTTCCTCCTACATTGCTACATTGACCTTCCTCCTACACTGTTACATTGACCTTCCTCCTACATTGCTACATTGACCTTCCTCCTACACTGCTACATTGACCTTCCTCCTACACTGCTACATTGACCTTCCACCTACACTGTTACATTGACCTTCCTCCTACATTGCTACATTGACCTTCCTCCTACACTGCTACATTGACCTTCCTCCTGCACTGTTACATTGACCTTCCTCCTACATTGCTACATTGACCTTCCTCCTACACTGCTACATTGACCTTCCTCCTACACTGCTACATTGACCTTCCTCCTACACTGTTACATTGACCTTCCTCCTACATTGCTACATTGACCTTCCTCCTACACTGTTACATTGACCTTCCTCCTACACTGTTACATTGACCTTCCTCCTACACTGCTACATTGACCTTCCTCCTACACTGTGACATTGACCTTCCTCCTACATTGCTACATTGACCTTCCTCCTACATTGCTACATTGACCTTCCTCCTACACTGTTACATTGACCTTCCTCCTACATTGCTACATTGACCTTCCTCCTACATTGCTACATTGACCTTCCTCCTACACTGTTACATTGACCTTCCACCTACACTGCTACATTGACCTTCCTCCTACACTGTTACATTGACCTTCCTCCTACACTGCTACATTGACCTTCCTCCTACACTGCTACATTGACCTTCCTCCTACATTGCTACATTGACCTTCCTCCTACACTGTTACATTGACCTTCCTCCTACACTGTTACATTGACCTTCCTCCTACACTGCCACATTGACCTTCCTCCTACACTGCCACATTGACCTTCCTCCTACATTGCTACATTGACCTTCCTCCTACACTGCTACTTTGACCATCTTCCTACACTGCTACATTGACCTTCCTCCTGCACTGCTACTTTGACCATCTTCCTACACTTCTGCATTAACTTCCTCCTTCACAGTCCCAATGATCTTCCTTTTGGACTGCTACATTGATCTACTTTCTTCAATGTTACATTGACCTTCACCCTGCACTGCTACTTTGCCCTTCTTCCTTCAGTGCTACATTGTCCTTCCTCCTACTCTGCTACTTTGACTTTTCTCTGACACTGCGGCATTAACCTTCCGCCTACACTGCTACATTGAACTTCCTTCTACACTGTGACATTGAACTTCCTTCTACACTGCTACATTGCCTTTCCACCTATACTGCTACATTGACATTCCTCCTGAACAGCTATATTGATTGTTCACCCACACTACTACATTGACCTTCCTCCTACACTGTGACATTGATGTTCCTCCCACACTGCAACATTGACCTTCCTACCACACTGCTGCATTGACCTTGATCCTATCCTGCTACATTGACCTTCATTCTGCAATGCTGCATTGACCTTTTCCTATTATTGTAACATCGATCTTCCTCCTACACTGTGACATTGATCTTCCTCCAACACTGTTACATTATTCTTCCTCTTACACTCTCACATTGACCTTCTTGCAAGACTGCTACATTGACCTTCCTCCTACACTGCTACGTTGACCTTCCTCCTACACTGCTACATTGTTAGTCGTCCTGCACTCTCACATTCATCTTTCTCCAACACTGCTACATTGACCTTCATCTGACACTGTTACATTGTCTTTCTGCCTGCACTGCTACCTTGAACTTCCTCCGACCTTGTTGTGTTTACCTACCTCCTACACCGTAACATGGACCTTCCTTCTGGACTGCTTCCTTGGCCATCCTTCTACATTGCTACATTGCCCTTCCTCCTGAACGGCTACATTGATCATTCACCCACATTCTTACATTGACCTTCCTCCTGCACTGCTACATTGTCCTTCCTCCTACACTGCTACATTGTCCTTCTTCTACACTGTTACATTGACCTTCCTCCTGCACTGCTACATTGTCCTTCCTCCTACACTGCTACATTGTCCTTCTTCTACACTGTTACATTGACCTTCCTCCTGCACTGCTACATTGTCCTTCCTCCTACACTGCTACATTGTCCTTCTTCTACACTGTTACATTGTCCTTCCTCCTACACTGTTACATTGACCTACCTCTGATGTAGAACTGTCCATCTTCCGTAGTTACACCGGCACCACTCCCCTCTCTTCCTCTGCTACATTGATGACTGCATCAGCGTCACCTCATGCTCTTGCGTGCAGGTTGAACCATTCAACTGCACCAACACTTTCCACCCTGACCTTAAACTCACCTAGACCATCTCTGACACCTCCCTCCCCACCTTGGACCTCTCCAACTCCATCAATGAAGACTGACTTGACACTGACCCAGTCTCCCATAGCTACCTGGATTAAACCTCTACCCACACTACCTCTTGCAAAAAATGCTATCCTGTATTCCCAATCCCTCCCTTCCAACATGATTGAAGATGTATTCCAATGCATCTCATCCACATCCCGCCCCTCCGCCCTCAAACCCCACCTCTCCAACCTTAACAAGGATGGGAACCCCCAGTCCTTACTTTCCACCCTACCAACCTTTGCATAAACTGCATCATCCACTGACATTTCTGCCACCTCCAAATGGGCCTCACCAGTAGAAATATATTTCCCTCCCCACTCCTTTATGCTTTCCCTCCGTGACTACCTGGTCAGGTCCACAACTCCCAACAACCCATCCTCCCATCCTGGCACCTTCCCCAGCCACCACAGGAATTGCAAACCCTGTGCCCACACCGTCCTTCTCAACGCCATCCCAGGGTCCAAAGGAGCCTTCCACATCCATCAAACTTTTACCTGCACATCCACAAATGTTATTTATTGTATCTGTTGCTCCCGATGCATTCTCCTCCACATTGAGGAGACTGGACACCTCCTAGCAGAGCGCTTTAGGGAACATCTCCGGGACACCCACACCAATGAATCCCACTGCCCTGTGGCCCAACATTTCAACTCCTCCTCCCACTCTGCTAAGGACATGCAGGTCCTGGGCCTCCTCCTCTGCCGCTCCCTCACCACCCAACGCCTGGAGGAAGAACGCCTCATCTTCCATGGAGGAACACTTCAACCCCAGGCATCAATGTGGACTTCGTCAGTTTCCTCATTTCCCTTCGCCCCACCTTACCCCAATTCCAACCTTACAGCTCAGCACCATCCTCATGACCTGTCCTACCTGACAATCTTCTTTCCCACCGATCCATTCCACCCTCCTCTCTGACCTATCACCTTCATCCCAACCTTCATCCACATATTGTATTCATTGCTATCTGGTCCCCAGTCCCATCCTCTCCTCCTATTTATCTCACCACCCCAGAGGCTCATAACCTTCATTCCTGATGAAGGGCTTTTGCCCGAAGCCTCGATTTTCCTGCTCTTCAGATGCTGCCTGACCTGCTGTGCTTTTCCTGCACCACTCAAATCTAGACTTCCTCTGATACTGTTACATTGACCTTACTCCCACACAGCTACTTTAACCTTCCTCCTGTACTTTCACATTGACCTTCCTCCTCCACTGCTACATTGACCTTCCTCCTACACTGTGACATTGACCTTTCCTCCTGAACGGCTCCATTGATTATTCACTCACAGTGCAACATTGACCTTCCAACCACACTGCTACATTGACCCTCCTCCTACACTGCCACATTGTTCTGCCTCCTGCACTTTCACATTGACCTTCCCCCTACACTGCTACATTGATCTTCCTCCTACACTGTGACATTGACCTTCCTCCTACACTGCTACATTGATCTTCCTCCTACACTGTTACATTGACCTTCCTCCTATACTATTACATTGACCTTACTCCTACACTGTTATATTGACCTTCCTCCTACATTACTACATTGACCTTCCTCCTACAGTACTACAATGACCTTTCATCTGCTCTGTTACATTGATCTACTTCCTGCAATGTTACATCGACCTTCACCCTGCATTACTGCTTTGCCCTTCTTCCTTCACTGCTACATTGACCTTCCTCCCATACTATAACATGGATCTTCCACCTGCGCCCTCACATTGACCTTCCTCCTACACTGTAACATGAATCTTCCACCTGCACCCTCACATTGACCTTCCTCCTACACTCCTACATTGACCTTCCTCCTACACTGCTACATTGACCTTCCTCCTACACTGTTACATTGACCTTCCTCCTACACTCCTACATTGACCTTCCTCCTACACTGCTACATTGACCTTCCTCCTACACTGTTACATTGACCTTCCACCTACACTGCTACATTGACCTTCCTCCTACACTGTTACATTGATCTTCCACCTACACTGCTACATTGACCTTCCTCCTACACTGTTACATTGACCTTCCTCCTACACTGTTACATTGACCTTCCTCCTACACTGTTACATTGACCTTCCTCCTACATTGCTACATTGACTTTTCTCCTACACTGTGACATTGAAGTTCCTCCCACACTGCAACATTGACCTTCCTCCTGAAAGGCTTCATTGATCTTTCACCCACACTACTGCATTGACCTTCCTACCAATCTACTACATTGGCCTTCATTCTGCAATGCTGCATTGGCATTCCGCCTACTACTGTAACATCAATCTTCCTCTTACACTGTGACATTGTTCTTCCTGCTGCTCTCTCACAATGACCTTCCTCCTACGCTGCTACATTGACAAAACGCCTACACTGATGCATTGACCTTTCTCTCACACTGCTACATTGACCTTTCCCCTACACTGAGACATTCACCTCTTACAACACTGTTACAATGACCTTCCTCCTGCACTCTACATTGATCTTACTCCTATACTGCTACATTGACCTTCCTCCTTCACAGTCTCCGTGATCTTCCTTCTGCACTGCTACATTGATCTTCTTCCTGCACACGTTACATCGGCCTTCACCCTGCACTGCGCTTTTCCCTTTTTCCTACACTGCCACATTGACCTTCCTCCTACATTGCTACATTGACCTTCCTCCTACACTGCTACATTGACCTTCCTCCTACACTGCTACATTGACCTTCCTCCTACACTGTGACATTGACCTTCCTCCTACATTGCTACATTGACCTTCCTCCTACATTGCTACATTGACCTTCCTCCTACATTGCTACATTGACCTTCCTCCTACATTGCTACATTGACCTTCCTCCTACACTGTTACATTGACCTTCCTCCTACACTGTTACATTGACCTTCCTCCTACACTGCTACATTGACCTTCCTCCTACACTGCTACATTGACCTTCCTCCTACATTGCTACATTGACCTTCCTCCTACACTGTTACATTGACCTTCCTCCTACACTGCTACATTGACCTTCCTCCTACACTGTTACATTGACCTTCCTCCTACACTGTTACATTGACCTTCCTCCTACACTGCCACATTGACCTTCCTCCTACACTGCCACATTGACCTTCCTCCTACATTGCTACATTGACCTTCCTCCTACACTGCTACTTTGACCATCTTCCTACACTTCTGCATTAACTTCCTCCTTCACAGTCCCAATGATCTTCCTTTTGGACTGCTACATTGATCTACTTTCTTCAATGTTACATTGACCTTCACCCTGCACTGCTACTTTGCCCTTCTTCCTTCAGTGCTACATTGTCCTTCCTCCTACTCTGCTACTTTGACTTTTCTCTGACACTGCGGCATTAACCTTCCGCCTACACTGCTACATTGAACTTCCTTCTACACTGTGACATTGAACTTCCTTCTACACTGTGACATTGAACTTCCTTCTACACTGCTACATTGCCTTTCCACCTATACTGCTACATTGACATTCCTCCTGAACAGCTATATTGATTGTTCACCCACACTACTACATTGACCTTCCTCCTACGCTGTGACATTGATGTTCCTCCCACACTGCAACATTGACCTTCCTCCTGAACGGCTATATTGATCTTTCGCCCACACTGCTACATTGACCTTCCTACCACACTGCTGCATTGACCTTGATCCTATCCTGCTACATTGACCTTCATTCTGCAATGCTGCATTGACCTTTTCCTATTATTGTAACATCGATCTTCCTCCTACACTGTGACATTGATCTTCCTCCAACACTGTTACATTATTCTTCCTCTTACACTCTCACATTGACCTTCTTGCAAGACTGCTACATTGACCTTCCTCCTACACTGCTACGTTGACCTTCCTCCTACACTGCTACATTGTTAGTCGTCCTGCACTCTCACATTCATCTTTCTCCAACACTGCTACATTGACCTTCATCTGACACTGTTACATTGTCTTTCCGCCTGCACTGCTACCTTGAACTTCCTCCGACCTTGCTGTGTTTACCTACCTCCTACACCGTAACATGGACCTTCCTTCTGGACTGCTTCCTTGGCCATCCTTCTACATTGCTACATTGCCCTTCCTCCTGAACGG
Organism: Hemiscyllium ocellatum; assembly: GCF_020745735.1. Lineage (NCBI taxonomy): Eukaryota > Metazoa > Chordata > Chondrichthyes > Orectolobiformes > Hemiscylliidae > Hemiscyllium > Hemiscyllium ocellatum. The sequence continues at coordinate 24,953,174 of NC_083401.1, forward strand.
CTACATTGATCATTCACCCACATTCTTACATTGACCTTCCTCCTGCATTGCTACATTGTCCTTCCTCCTACACTGCTACATTGTCCTTCTTCTACACTGTTACATTGTCCTTCCTCCTACACTGTTACATTGACCTACCTCTGATGTAGAACTGTCCATCTTCCGTAGTTACACCGGCACCACTCCCCTCTCTTCCTCTGCTACATTGATGACTGCATCAGCGTCACCTCATGCTCTTGCGTGCAGGTTGAACCATTCAACTGCACCAACACTTTCCACCCTGACCTTAAACTCACCTAGACCATCTCTGACACCTCCCTCCCCACCTTGGACCTCTCCAACTCCATCAATGAAGACTGACTTGACACTGACCCAGTCTCCCATAGCTACCTGGATTAAACCTCTACCCACACTACCTCTTGCAAAAAATGCTATCCTGTATTCCCAATCCCTCCCTTCCAACATGATTGAAGATGTATTCCAATGCATCTCATCCACATCCCGCCCCTCCGCCCTCAAACCCCACCTCTCCAACCTTAACAAGGATGGGAACCCCCAGTCCTTACTTTCCACCCTACCAACCTTTGCATAAACTGCATCATCCACTGACATTTCTGCCACCTCCAAATGGGCCTCACCAGTAGAAATATATTTCCCTCCCCACCCCTTTATGCTTTCCCTCCGTGACTACCTGGTCAGGTCCACAACTCCCAACAACCCATCCTCCCATCCTGGCACCTTCCCCAGCCACCACAGGAATTGCAAACCCTGTGCCCACACCGTCCTTCTCAACGCCATCCCAGGGTCCAAAGGAGCCTTCCACATCCATCAAACTTTTACCTGCACATCCACAAATGTTATTTATTGTATCTGTTGCTCCCGATGCATTCTCCTCCACATTGAGGAGACTGGACACCTCCTAGCAGAGCGCTTTAGGGAACATCTCCGGGACACCCACACCAATGAATCCCACTGCCCTGTGGCCCAACATTTCAACTCCTCCTCCCACTCTGCTAAGGACATGCAGGTCCTGGGCCTCCTCCTCTGCCGCTCCCTCACCACCCAACGCCTGGAGGAAGAACGCCTCATCTTCCATGGAGGAACACTTCAACCCCAGGCATCAATGTGGACTTCGTCAGTTTCCTCATTTCCCTTCGCCCCACCTTACCCCAATTCCAACCTTACAGCTCAGCACCATCCTCATGACCTGTCCTACCTGACAATCTTCTTTCCCACCGATCCATTCCACCCTCCTCTCTGACCTATCACCTTCATCCCAACCTTCATCCACATATTGTATTCATTGCTATCTGGTCCCCAGTCCCATCCTCTCCTCCTATTTATCTCACCACCCCAGAGGCTCATAACCTTCATTCCTGATGAAGGGCTTTTGCCCGAAGCCTCGATTTTCCTGCTCTTCAGATGCTGCCTGACCTGCTGTGCTTTTCCTGCACCACTCAAATCTAGACTTCCTCTGATACTGTTACATTGACCTTACTCCCACACAGCTACTTTAACCTTCCTCCTGTACTTTCACATTGACCTTCCTCCTCCACTGCTACATTGACCTTCCTCCTACACTGTGACATTGACCTTTCCTCCTGAACGGCTCCATTGATTATTCACTCACAGTGCAACATTGACCTTCCAACCACACTGCTACATTGACCCTCCTCCTACACTGCCACATTGTTCTGCCTCCTGCACTTTCACATTGACCTTCCCCCTACACTGCTACATTGATCTTCCTCCTACACTGTGACATTGACCTTCCTCCTATACTATTACATTGACCTTACTCCTACACTGTTATATTGACCTTCCTCCTACATTACTACATGGACCTTCCTCCTACAGTACTACAATGACCTTTCATCTGCTCTGTTACATTGATCTACTTCCTGCAATGTTACATCGACCTTCACCCTGCATTACTGCTTTGCCCTTCTTCCTTCACTGCTACATTGACCTTCCTCCCATACTATAACATGGATCTTCCACCTGCGCCCTCACATTGACCTTCCTCCTACACTGTAACATGAATCTTCCACCTGCACCCTCACATTGACCTTCCTCCTACACTCCTACATTGACCTTCCTCCTACACTGTAACATTGACCTTCCCCCTACACTGTTATCATTGACCTTCCTCCTACACTCAACATTGGCCTTCCTCCTACACGGTTACATTCACCTTCTTCCTGCCCTGTTACATTCACTCCCTCCTACACTGTTACATCAAGCGTCCTCCTACACTGCTGCATTGACCTTCCCCCTACTCTGCTACTTTAACCTTCATCCCGCATTGCTATATCGACATTCCTCCCAGACTGCTGCATTGAAAGTCCTTCTACACCGTTTCATTCAGCTCCCTCCTGCACTCCTACATTGACCTTCCTCCTACACCGTTACATTGACCTTCCTCCTACACTGCTGCATTGATCTTCCTCCTACACTGCTCCATTGACCTTCCTCCCATGCTGCTACTTTGACCTTCCTCCTACAATTGTACGTTGACCTTCCTCTTACATGGTAAGTTGACCTTCCTCCTACACTGCTACATTGTGCTTCCTCGTACAGAGCTATATTGACCTTCCTCCAACACTGCTACCTTGAACGTCTTCCTACACTGCTACATTGTCCTTCCTTCTGCTCTGCTGCATTGATCTTCTTCCTGCACTGGTTCATTGACTTTCCACCTGCCCTGTAACATTGATCTCACACCTACACTGCTCCATTGACCTTCCTTCTGCATTGGTACATTGACCTACGCTATTATATTGACCTTCCTTCTACCCTTCCTCCTGCACTGCTACATTAACAGCACTGCAGCATTGACCTTCTACCACTATGCCTGAGCATTCTGTTTCCCTTGGGATACAGTACAGACCCACGTTATAAGTTTTGACCAAACATGCTGTGTCTACATGACATCCTATGACAGCTGGCTGAAATGAGGACTCCTTTCCCCTCCACCAGTCTATCCACAAACTACTCTAGGTCCCTTCCCATGAAGCACCAAAAGTGTATTTCTTTCCCCGAGTCATGGGGTTGGTCAAACAGTCTGGGAACACGGTAAGAAGGGCAGTTCCTGTTTTGCAGCCTCTGAGTGGTGTGCATTGGATGCCAGATATATGTTCACCAAAGTCCTTACAATGGCAGGCACGATGGAAGAATGCATGACCCATAGTGTCACAGAGTCATAGAGTCATAGAGATGTACTGCATGGAAACAGACTCTATGGTCCAGCCCTTCCATGCCAACCAGATATCCCAACCCAATCTAGTCCCACCTGCTAGCACCCAATGAATCTCACTTAAAAGACTGTTGCAATTGGGAAGATTTTTCAGGGGCAGGGACAGGCTGTTTGATTAACGCATTCAACATGGACTTTGAAACTCCATCTTGGAAATGAGGAGGGTTCAAGGGTGACTGAGAGAAGGGGAATCGATACTGCAAAGTGTCTGGGCAAAGATCATCAACAAATGAGAATCTACATTCCTCCTTTTGACATTCGTTGGCATCAACATCACCAGATCTTACACCATTGATATCCTGTGGTCACCATCGACTTTGAGCCCAACTGGAAGAGATGCAACTACTCCCAATTGTTGAATACATTCCACCCAAGGATATTAATACTGGTTACAAGGATATTAATACTGGTTACAAGGATATTAATACTGGTTACAAGAACTGACAAAACAGTGAAAAGCAGGTCAGTCCAGAAAGACACAAGTATCCTTGAATTTGGTAACAGTTGAAGGGGTAATAATACTTTGTAAACACAATTGATGTGTCAAATTTAGCACATTGAATGTCTGATTTTTTTGGCAATTTAAAATTGGACTATTTTCTGAGCCATTATTGCTGTTGTCTTTTTAAAATTCTAATGCTCCCTATGGTCTGTTGTTAGTATTAGTTGTATTCAAACTGAGTTTGTTCTACTTGCCCTCTGTGTTTCTGTGAGTCTGCGACTTGGTAAATAATGTAAATACAGCAAGTGATATTTTGCATGTAGCTGCTAAGAGCTGTTTGATTATTTATTTGGAACCATGCCTCACACACTAGGAATTATTCTGATATAGTACTTGGAATGATGCCATTCTTTGCTTTCTCTTCCCTCTGATTCTGGAATTGGACGGAGTTGACAGAAGGTAAAATAGCAGCATGAATGCTAAATAGGACACTTTGCCCCTCAGCATACAAATATCAGCATTTATGTACAACATGACATGTATTGGCAATTCCAAAGCTTCAGAATCGGATAATTGCATCTATGCAGTGAATTAACTCAATTCAGTTCACTCTTCTCCATTGGCATGACCTTGTGATTGTTGTTTTAGTTCTTAAGGAGTATGGAAAAGAAACGGTATACTATTAACTCATCATTAGCTGAGAGAGAAAAAAACACAAGACAAGGATACAGTTACGAGCCATATCTTTCATAAAGCTCCTTAGGCACCATATAAAGAGCATTTAAGATGAAGAATCTCACAGGCAATGCCCAACCTTCTTTATTACGATCTGTTCATGAATGAAGACTTTAGATATTTTGGTTCAGGGGTCCAGAACAAGTCAGGGTAACATTAAACAATAGTGCTCGCTCAGTTGGCTAGTTTGTAATGCAGACTGACACTAACAGTCCAAGTTCAATATCCACACTGTCTGAAGTCACCATGCCTTCCCAAACCTGCTCTCTGCTAGTCGTGTGGTGACCTTCAGGTTAAACTCACTACCATAGAATCATTGAATTGTATCATACAGAAGGAGGCCATTCAACTCAGTTTGGCTGTACTGGTTGCTAGTCCACTTCTCCAGCCCTATCTCTATAGCCCTCTAACTTCATCACTTTCAAATATATATCCAGCTGTCTTTTGAAAGTGCATATGGAATCCCTGTTTACCTTCTCTCCAAGGCAGCACATTCCAAATCCTAACAATTCTCTGACTAAAGAAGTTTGTCCTCATCTCATTCCTAGCTCTCTTGCTACATTGAAGTTACAGCCCCCTGACATACCAACTACTGGAAACAGAATATCTTTCTTTGCCCTATCAAAATTGTTCACAATTCTGAACATCTCAATAAAGTTACCTCTTAATCTTCTCTGCTCCAAAGAGAATAAGCACGGCAAATTTCTGTTATATATCTCTCAACCCTGCAGTACACACTCGCTTTGAGCCACACAAGCAAATAAGACACTTAAAAAAAGAAGTTACATCTCTACCAGAATTGTTCGGAATTGGTACGGGAGGCTAGAACATTACTGGGTTTAATTATAACTCTCATCATTGAACATGTAGCCCAGGCTCACATCAAACAATGACAGCAACCTGCAGAAAATCTTTTTCAAGACAACACCACCCACTTAATTACAAAGTCACAGTCAGGATAGATACCATTTCCTAATTACTTCACTGTGGATTGTGACGTAGAAATGATCTACTGCCAAATAAAGGTCAACATTAAATTGTCAACTTGACGCCATGATCTTGCCATGATTTTACTAAGTATTGGAGCAAGGCTGAATGTTTGTAAGATTATCCGGTCAATTGAAAAATATTCAATCACATTCTTGACTTCTGGTGAATTATGGGATAGTCTAACAGCCTGGTGAAGACAGACAAACTTCTGCCCTGAGATTCAAATTTTCTGAGTTTAAGCCTAAAGCAGGGTCTCCAGAAATGATATAGCATGTCATGCAGTTCTGAGGGTGTGCTGTGTAGACTGAGTACTGAAATCCCACACTCCTGATCCATTATTTCAAGGCACAGATTAAAGGGGAAATTTTCCAGGCAAATCTCCCATACAAGGTTACATGAACAAAGTGCACAATTTGTACTGCTAGTGTTTTGGAGGGGCCAAAATCCTCTGCTTAGCAACTACCACACAAAGAAAAACATATTTCATGGTACTAATATTTCATAGTCTTTCATCTCATTGCTGTCTACACTGTGCTGCTGATATGGAATGGATGCATTTGTCTATGTCACAACACTCAGTGCACTTCAGCAAAAATTATAGATACAAGCAGCTGAGATATTTTTATGTAAAATGAGAAATAAATCCATGCATTATTATTCATTCGCGATCCAGAGGTCTAGATGGATAATCCAAAGATTCAAATTGTGAGTTCAAATCCTGCCATGGCAGTTTAAGTATTAGTTGAAATATTTGGGGTGTCATGGTGGCTCAGTGGTTAGCACTGTAGCCTCACAGCACCAGGGACCTGGGTTTGATTCCATCCTTGGGTGACTGTCTGCATGGAGTTTGCACATTCTCCCCATGTCTGTGTGGGCCCCCTCTGGGTGCTCTGGTTTCCTCCCACAATCCAAAAGACATGCAGGCCAGGTTAATCGGCCAGGCTAAAATTGCCATATTGTTAGGTGCATTAGTTAGGGGTAAATATAGGGTAAGGGAAGGGGCATGGGTGGATTACTCTTCAGAGGGTCAGTGTGGACTTGTTGGGCCGAAGGGCCTGTTCCCATACTGCAGGGAATCTAATCAGAGTTCAGTTTAACGAGTTTGTAAGTTAAAAGCTGCAATCAGAAGTAGAGGCCATAACATTATCAGATTATTGTAAAAACCCAACCAGTTTGTTAATATCCTTTGGAGAAAGAAATTGTCTGCTCCTACCCGGTCAGGTCCATTATGACTCCTGCATCTCAATAATGTGATTAACTCTTAAATACCTTCAGGACAGAACTTGAGAATCATTCACTTATGACAAGTTACATAAGTTGCTTCAAGGTGAAGATCCACCGTCACCATTATCCTTCATCCTATTTCATCCTTCCATCTGGTCAACACCTGATCTCCAAACTCATAGCCATGTGGTTGGCTCTGAAACAACCTAGCCAACTACTCAGTTCAAGGGTAATCAGAGATGAACAACAAAAGCTGGCTCAATAACAGCTGGAGAAATGCGGCAGGTCTGGTGTCATGTGTGGTGAGAAAACAGAGTTGACATTTTGAATCCAGTAACGCCTCTTCAGAATTCTGGCTCTGCCAGCATTGCTTACATCTCACGAGAGAATAACCAAACCAATTATCTCAGGGTAACTAAAGATGAGTATGAATTACTAACCTTCTCAGGGCTTTCCGTACAGCAAGAATGAATGATGTGTGCATGTTCCTTTATAAAATGATGATCATTATTACCAGTGATGTTTGTTTTCTTCTGTGTTCCTGTCACATATTTGTAGACTATTGAGCTAAGTGTACAAGACTCTATCATGCTCAAATTGTTTTCAATTGATGCCAGACAAGGTAGATCTTTAATTCATTCTCAAGTTCTATGGATGCTTTCTAAGGTTTGGACCATTCATGGTATCTCCCCATCCCTATCCCATCAAATTACCACAGAATAAAACCCTCTGTGATCTTTGAACTTCTCAAATTTGGACCCCTTAAGCTTTCCTGATTTCTTCAGTAATAGTGACTGTGCCTTGAGCTACCCACACCCGAAGCTCAGTAATTCCCTCCCAGATTCTGTCTGCCTCTCTATCCCTTTTTCCTTTATGAAATGTCTTGGGCAAATGTTTAGTTATGTTTGATAACAGTTCCTTATTGGCTTGATGTTATTTTGCTTTGTAATGGTCCTGCAAAACACATTGAGACATTTTATCACATTAAAGACCCTATTTAATGCAGGGTTTTGTTTGTTGATTCAAGCTTGAGTGCTTTCTACTCACCTTCCTTTGTTAATCTTTTGTTTTTCCTGCAAACAGTATCAAAAAAGTCAATCATTGAAACTTGAACCTATCTTGTTTGAATAATTCTTTGTGTCTAACATGCTGAAGCAATAATTCCATGCAGTGGTTTGTTCCAGTTGTCTTACTCAATACAAGGAATGACTCACTACACAATATTTTTTTCAACCAAATGATCTACTCTGCTTTCAGATATATTTTACCTTGTTCACATGAAATGCCCTAACTTTATCAGCTGTGTTGATTGGATAGGATGATCCCTGGTACGGAGGGATTGTCTTATGAAAATAAACGCTAAACAGGTTGAGACTACTCATTGGAGATTGGAAGAATGAGAGGTGATCTCACTGAAACAAGTAGGATTAGGGACTTGACAGGGAAAACACTGAGAGGATGTTTCCCATCATGGGAGATTTTAGGACCCAGAGGCATAGTTTCAGAATAAAGAGGCACCATTTTAAGAATGAGATAAAATTCATTCGTGAGATGTAAGCAATGCTGGCAGAGCCAGAATTCTGAAGAGGCGTTACTGGATTCAAAATGTCAACTCTGTTTTCTCACCACACATGACACCAGACCTGCCGCATTTCTCCAGCTGTTATTGAGCCAGCTTTTGTTGTTCATCTCTGATTACCCTTGAACTGAGTAGTTGGCTAGGTTGTTTCAGAGCCAACCACATGGCTATGAGTTTGGAGATCAGGTGTTGACCAGATGGAAGGATGAAATAGGATGAAGGATAATGGTGACGGTGGATCTTCACCTTGAAGTTAGCACGGTTAGCACGGTTGGATCACATGGAAGAGAGGGAGAACTATTCATTTGGTTGTCAGGGTTTCTGCCTTTACCAACCTTACAGGCAGAGAGTTCCGGATTCCCACCACCCTCTGGGTAAAAATATTTTTCCACAAATCTCTTCTAAAACTCCTGCTTCTTTCCATAAATATATGTCCTCAGTCGGTGATCTCTCCATCAGCATGAGAAGGTACTCCCTGTCTTTCCCTATCGATGTCCCTCATATTTATACATCCCAATCATGCACCCCTCAGTCTTCTCTGCTACAAGGAAATCAACCCTAGTCTGTCCAACCTCTCTTTATAATGAAAACTCTCCAGCCCAGGCAATATCCTTGTACCGTCTCCAGTACCATTACATTCTTCTATAATATGATTTCACAACTGTAAACAATGCTCTAGCCGTGGTCTAAGCAACATTTTTTCCAGTTTCAGCATCACATCCCTGCTCTTCAACTCCATGCCTGGGTTAATAAAGGCAAGTATCCCAATGCTTTCTGAACCACTCTATCCACCTGTCATACTATTTTAAGGGACTAGTGGATGTACGTAGCAGGGTCCCTCTGAGCCTCGATCCTCCCCAGAATCCTACCTTTCCTTGCCTTGTTGACCTGCCTTATCTCACCTTGATCCAAATTGAATTCCATTTGCCCACTGATTGGCTCATCTGGCCTGCCCATCTATATTCTCCTGTAATCTAAGGCTATCCTCCTAACTATGTACCTCCCATTGATTTTTGTATCATCCGTGAACTTATAGATCAGCTCTCCAACACTTTGGTCTAAATCATTTATATATACCACAAACAACCACAGCCCCAACACTGATCCCTGCAGGATCCCACTGAACACAGGCTTCAAATCAGAAAAACACCCTTCAACTATCACTGTTTGCCACCTCTGGATGCAATTTGCCAAATTTCTTTGGATCTCCTTGGATCTTATCTTCATGAGTCTCCCATGTGGAACTTTATCAAAAGCCTTGCTAAAGTCCAAATAGATTACGCTGAATGTATTGCCCTCATCTACACCTGGTCACCCCTTTGAAAAATTCAACCAAGTTGGTCAGATACGATCTCCCCTTAACAAAACCAAGCTGACTATTTTTGATTACTCCTTGCCTTTCCAAGTGCATATTAATGAGAACATCGAACATAGAACATTACAGCACATTACACAGGCCCTTCAGCCCTCAATGTTGCACCGCCTTGTGAAACCAATCTGAAACCCATTGAAGCTCATCCATATGCTAATCCAATGACCATTTAAATGCCTGTAAAGTTGGTGAGTCTACAACTGTTGCAGGCAGTGTGTTCCATGCCCCCTACTAATCTCTGGGTAAAGAAACTACCTCTGACATCTGTCCTATATCTAAAACCCCTCAATTTAAAGCTATGCCTCCTTGTACTAGCCATCACCATCTGAGGAAAAAGGTGTCCACCTGATCTAACCTTCTGATTATCTTATGTGTCTCAGTTAAGTCACCTCTTAGCCTTCTTTTTTCTAATGAAAACAACCTCAAGTGCCTCAACCTTTCCTCATAAGACCTTCCCTCCATACCAGGCAACATCCTAGTAAATCTCCTCTAAGCCCTTTCCAAAGCTTTCACATCTTTCCTATAATGTAGTGACCAGAACTGTACACAATACTCCAAGTGCAGCAGCACCAGAGTTTTGTACAGCTGCAGCATGACCTCATGGTTCAGAAACTCAATCCCTCTACTTAAAAAAGCTAACACATTTGATGCCTCCTTAACAACCCTATCAACCTGGGTGGCAACTTTGAGTGATCTATGTACATGGGCACTAAGATCTCTCTGCTCACCGACACACCAAGAATCTTACCATTAGACCAGCATTCTGCATTCCTGTTACTCCTCCCAAATCATCTCACATGTTTCCGCATTAAACTCCATTTACCACCTCTCAGTCCACTCTGCAGCTTATCTGTGTCCCTCTGTAACCTACAACATCCTTTAGCACTATCCACAACTCCACTAACTTTAGTGTCATCCATAAATTTACTAACCCATCCTTCTACGCCCTCATCCAGGTCGTTTATAAAAATGACAAATAGCAATGGACCCAAAACAGATCTTTGTGGTACACCACTAGTAACTGAACTCCAGGATGAACATTTCCCATCACTACCCTCTGTCTTCTTTCAGCTAGCCAATTTCTGATCCTAACTACTAAGTTGCCCTCAATCCCATGCCTCCATATTGTGTGCAGTAGCCTAATGTGAGGAATGTTATCAAATGCCTCACTGAAATCCACATACACCTTTAACCTCATCCACCTGTTTAGTCGCTTTCTCAAAAGACTGCCCCTCAGAATTGCTTCCAAAAGTTTCCCCTCCATTGAGGTTAAAATGACCAATCTGGTTTCTTTGCGTATTCCTTGCTCCCTTCTTGAACAATGATGCCACATTGAAAGTAGTCCTCAGTCCTGCCAGCAACCCCAATAGTTTCTCCTTTGCCTCGCTCAACATTTCATGTGGCCCAGGAGATTCATCTTCTTTTAAGCCTGCCAGACCCCAGATAACCTCTGACTCGCATATGCTAACTTCTTTAAGGTTATCAGAGTCTTTCTCCGTGATTTCGAAACCGACATCATCCCTATTACTAAGAAATGCAGACATAAAGTATTCATTTAGAACTCAATTTATGTCCTCTAGCCCTACGCACAAATTACCATTGTGGTCTTATCCTTTCCCTTGTTAGCTTTTTACCTTAATGTACTTAAAAAATAGCTTAGGATTTCCTTTGCCATATTCCTTCCATGATCCCTTTTTACTTGACTAATTTTATTTTTATATTTCCTCCGACACATTCTATAGTCCTCCAGGCCCTCTGCCATTTTCAGCAATTTTGAATTGAGCAATGGAAAATATGCTTCAGCTGGTGCTTAATGTGGAGATTTCAAGCTACAGGGCATTAGAAATAAAGAAAACCTGCTTAGCTCCATTGCAGCACCATTGGCGTATTTTACTCACTAAATATTCAAATGAAATGTAAATTGTGAATAATTTGTTGTGGCTGCTGTTTTCAATTTAAATCAGGCTCCTGACCCTTGAGTCTGGAAGTAAGACCATAAGACCATAAGACATAAGAGTGGAAGTAAAGCCATCGGCCCATCGAGTCCACTCTGCCATTTACTCACAGCTGATGGGCATTTCAACTCCACTTATTCGCACTCTCCCTGTAGACCCTAGTTCCTTGCGAGATCAAGAATTTATCAATCTCTGCCTTGAAGACATTTAATGTCCCGGTCTCCACTGCACCCCATGGCAATGGATTTCACTGCTCACCATTCTCTGGCTGAAGAAATGTCTTCTCATTTCCTTTCTAAATTGACACCCTCTAATTTTAAGGCTGTGCCCACAGGTCCTAGTCTCCTGCCTAATGGAAAAAACTTCCCAGTGCTCACCCTTGCTAAGCCAAGCATTATCTTGTAAGTTCCTATTAAGTCGCCCCTCAACTTTCTAAACTCTAATGAATGCAATCCCAGGATCCTCAGCCTTCATCATACATCATGCCTACCATTCCAGGGATCATCCGTGTGAATCTCTGCTGGACATGCTCCACTGCCAGTATGTCCTTCCTGAGGTGTGGGGCCCAAAATTGTACTCAGTATTCTAAATGGGGCCTAACTAGAGCTTTATAAAGTCTCAGTAGCACAGTATCAATCTGCTATTGTCCAGTTTAATCCAGTTTAAGGGGAGACAGGGGTCAACCTGCAATTCTGATTTTGCTGAGCCAATTTTGATCATTTTGGGCTGGGCTGCTTTAGATTAGGTTGTGAGTTCATCAACGTGGTTGGTTATGAATGACTAAGGGAGCAAACAGCCAGAGGGAAAATGCTTCTATTCAAATCAGGTTGTTCAAGATTCTCCAAATGGGTTTTTGAAATGCATTCAGATCAATTGGAATACTTTCTTAATGATGCATGCAGGAGCAAAGGGATTAGGAGGTCATGTATACAAATCACTGAAGCCAGTGCACAAGTTTTTAAAATTGTTTTATTCATTTCAGGAATCTGGGCATTGCTGACAAGGCTAACAGTTCTAACCTATCCTGAATTCTTATTGAGAAGATGCTAATGAGTTGCCTTTTTCTGTGGCTACAATACACATGGTGCAGATAAAGTAGAATCCCTACAGTGTGGAATCAGGCCCTTCGGCCCAACAAGTCCACACCAACCCTCTGAAGAGTAACCCACCTGGACCCATTCCCCTCACCTATTGCTCTATATTTACTCCTGACTAATGCACCTAACCTACACATCCCTGGACAATTTAGCATGGTCAATTCACCTAAACTACAAATCTTTGGAGCATGGGAGGAAACCAGAGCAAACCCATGCAGACATGGGGAGTATGTACAAACTCTACACAGAGAGTTGCCCAAGGCTACATTCGAACCTGGGTCCCTGGTGCTATGAGGCAGCAGTGCTAACCACTGAGACACCCTGCCACTCTACTGAGCCATTGTGCTGATGCGACATAAGAGTATGGGTTGTAAGTTTGGAAGGCATTGTTTAAGAAGCCTCGCTGAGTGCATTATATTAATTGTACACATCATCAATGTGCTCATAAGTAACTCAGTGTGGTTTCTTTGACAGTACCTTCCAAATCTATGACCACTACCCTCCAGAAGAATAAGAGCAGCAGATAAATGGAAAGAAAAGACCACTACCTACAAGTTCCTCTCCAAGCAACACACCATCCTAGCTTGGAAAATATCACAATTCCTTCATTGCTGCTGGACTAAACCATGGATTTGCCTCCTAACAGTACTCGGGTTGCTCTGACAATACAAGGGCTGCGACACTTCAAGATTCGGCCTACCACCTTCTCCAGGGACAGACACTAAATGCTGGCCTACCCATCGATGCCCATGTTTTTGCTTTAATAGATTCTTTGGATTTGGGTAGCACTGTTCGACTTGCTTTTATTGTCTATCCCTACTTATCCTCAAGGAACCAATTGTTAGCTGTTTTTCTCTATTACTATAGTCTTTGGATGTAGGCATACCGACAGCACTGTTAAGAAGGGAATTCAATGATTTTGACCGTGTGGCAATAATATATTTCCAATTCAGGATCATTGCAATTTGAAGAGGAATTTACAGACGGTAGTGTCCCTATGTGTCTGCTGCTCTTGCTCTTCAAGATGGAGGAGATTGCAGGTTTAGAAGGTACAGTCAGAAGAACCTGAGTGAATTTCTGCAGCACATTTTTATAGATGATGTACATTGCTATGACTGAGCACAAAGGTGGAGGTATATTGAAGGTGGTGAATGGGGTATCAATGTAGCAGGCTGCCCTGGAAGGTTAAAATCAACTAACAGCAAGTGAGGATTGCAGATGCTGGAGATCAGAGTCGAGACTGTGGTGCTGGAAAAGCATAGCAGGTCAGGCAACATCCATGGAGCAGAACAATCGACGTTTCGGACAAAAACCCTTCATCAGGAATGAGACTTATGAGCCAAGGAGGTGGAGAGAGAATTGGGAAGGGAGGTAGGGCTTAGGGGGAAGGTAGCTGAGATGAAGGTGGAGGGTAATCGTGATAGGTCGGAAAGGAGGGTGGAGCAGATAGATGGGAAAGAAGAGGGACAGGTAGGACAGGTCAAGAGGGCGGTGCCGAGTTGGAAGGTTGGATCTGCGATAAATGAGGAAACTGGTGAAATCCACATTGATGCCATGTGGTTAGAGGGTGCCAAGTCAGAAAATGAGGCGTTCTTCCCCCAGGCGTCAAGTGGTTAGGGTTTGGCGATGGAGGAGGCCCAGGACCTGCGTGCCCTTGGCAGAGCGGGAGGGGGAATTGAAGTGTTCGGCCATGGGGAGGTGGGGCTAGTTGGTTCTGGTGTCTCACAGATGGTCTCTGAAGCATTCTGCAAGTAGGCATCCTGTCTCCCCAGTGTAGAGGAGACTGCATCAGCAGCAATGGATACAGTAAATGATTGTGTGGAAGTGCAACTAAAACTCTGATGGATGTGGAAAGCTCCTCTGGGGTCTTACATGGAGATGAGGTGGGAGGTGTGGGTGCAGATTTTGCAATTCCTGTGGTGGTAGGGGAAGGTGCTGAGTGTGGAGGATGGGCTGATGGGTGGGCGTAGACCTGGCAAGGGAGTCGCGGAGGGAATGGTCTTTACAGAATGCAGATGGGTGGGGAGGGAGATATATTTCTGGTGGTGGGGTGCATTTGTAGGTCGTGAAAATGGCGGAGGATGATGTATCCGGAGGTTGGTGGGGTAGAAGGTGAAGGTGTCGAGTTTCTTGAGTGTTATTGGAACTGCATTCAGGAGATGGCTACTTGTTATAACATTCCTAACCTCTGACCTGTAGACACAACACTTAAGCAGTGAGTCCAGTTCAGTTTCTGGTCAATAGTAGCCCCCAGGATGTTGATTGTGAGATAGTGCTCAAGAAGGGTCACTTAGTACAAAACGTTAACTCTGTTTTCTCTCCACTGAGGGAGCACAGTGGCTCAGCAGTTAGCACTACTGCCTCACAGTCCTAGGGCCCTGGATTTGATTCCACTCTTAGGTGACTGTCTGTGTGGCATTTGCACATCCCCCCACCCCCACCCCCCTGTGTCTATGGGGGTTTCCTTTGGGTGCTCTGGTTTCTGCCCACTGTTCAAAGATATGCAGGTTAGGTGGATTGGCCATGCCAAATTGCTTCCAGTGTTCAGAGTTATGCAGGCTAGGTGGATTAGCCATGGGAAATGTGGGGTTACAGGGATGGGGTGGCTCTGGGTGGGATGTTCCATGGAGGGTTTGTTTTGACTTAATGGCCTGCACCCATAGTTTAGGGATTCTATTCAATGCTGTCAGACCTGGTGAGTGCTTTTTTTACCCCAGCAATTTCAGTTTTTCCTTATTGAGAGATTTGCTGATAGAATGCCAAGCAATAGTTAAAATCTCTCTTGTTGGTGGCAATCATTACCTAGCACTTATACAGCATGAATGTTACATCTTGTGGAATTTTTTTTTAGAAAGAGTTGGGTTTTCCAAGAGACCATAAAAAATGGAACAAGCGGAGTGGGTCCCTTGGGCCTGCTCTGCTATTCAATAGGATCACCGCTGAACAGACATTCCTCATGTCCAGTTTCCTTTTCCCCATATCCCTCAATTCTCCTCCTGATCAGGAATTTAATTGGAATTCCTGAACAACATTCATCTATCAACCACCTCCTTCAACAGAAAGCCTATTTATTTATTCTAGCGCTGTTGGTGAGTGCTTTCTCTGTTTCCCTATGCCATTAAGCATTTTGTATCAACCTGTTCAGACATGTCATGTCACTACAACATAGCAGGTGGGACTTATAGAGTCATAGAGATGTACAGCATGGAAACAGAGCTTTCAGTCCAACCCATCCCAACCAGATATCCCAACCCAATCTAGCCCCACCTGCCAACACCCGGCCCACATCCATCCAAACCCTTCCTATTCATATACCATCCAAATACCTCTTAAAAGTTGTGATTGTACCAGCCTCCACCACTTCCTCTGGCAGGTCATTCCATATACGTACCACTCTCTGCGTGAAAAAGTTGCTCCATAGGTCTCTTTTATATCTTTCCCCTTTCACCCTAAACCTATGCACTCTAGTTCTGGACTCCCCGACCCCAGGGAAAAGACTTGGTCTATTTATCTTATCCATGCCCCTTATGATTTTGTAAACCTCCATAAGGTCACCCCTCAGCCTCTCCGACACTCCAGGGAAAACAGCCCCAGCCTGTTCAGCCTCTCCCTATAGCTCAAGTCCTTTTGAACCCAGACATTCAGGCCCAGGGGTAGGGATATTGCCCTGTGCCACACAACCCATGCCCCTATATCGTAACACTGACTAATCATTAAAAGTACTTAATCGATGGTAAAGAGCTTTTGTGATGTCCCAAGATAAAAATGTGATATAAAAGCTTTAATCTTTTGCATCGATTAATGAGTTATGGAACAGTTATTTCTCTGTTTTATCCATCATTCTCAGTCATGAAGCAAAGCCATATTACGCTCCTAATTATGCGTTTTAAAAGAGATAAATGGATTAGATAGAGGCAAATGCATAGAAAGCAAGTAAATTGCTCAGAGTTGACATACCCAGTAGAGAACATGTTCTGTGAACTAATCATCATTTCCATGATCTATTGGACACACTTCAAACAGCATGTTACGTCAAAACCATTCCCTGATGCATAGATTATAGATACTCTGCAACTAGTTGACAACTTTACTAATATTCTTTACATTAGAATTCTTTTTTGCATTTTAGATGAGAACAACGTTTTCAACCGAGCATGTACTTGGTGAAGCAAATAATACAAAACACATATCCCAAACGTTAACTAATCAATCTTGAGTAGAATGGTGATTATTCTTTTTCCTTATCAGTTTGTTATTGTACACTTTTAGAGTGGGTGGGATCTGAACCCAGGCCTCTTGATCCAGGAGGTAGGATCATTATCAATGTACTCCTAGTGGAATGTTGAAATGTTGAAATGTTTATCTCTTCATTCACAGCAAGTGGGCATCACTGGCAAGACCAACACTTATTGACCATTCCTTTCTGCCCTTGAAAAGGCAATGGCCAGTTATCTTCTTGAACTGTTATTGTCCTTTGCTGTTCAAAATAATTCCTTGGGAGGTGGTGGCAAAATAATAATGTCACTGGATTAATAATCAGGGAAGGTGAGGCCCAGTAATCTGGAGACCCGAGTAGTGAGTTCTGGAGATTGGGTTTGAAGCCCATTGTGGCGGATGGTGAAATTTGAATTCAATCGCATTTAAATATCTAATCATGACTGTGAACCAACTGCCGTGAAAATCCTTTTGCTTGTCGTGATCTTTCCATTACTCAGTCTCCTTTCTCAAAGTTTATTTTGCTTTATAGGAGACAATGAGGTCTGCAGATGCCGGAGATCAGAGTTGAGAGTTTGTTGCTGGAAAAGCACAGCAGGTCAGGCAGCATCCGAGGAGCAGGAGAGTCGATGTTTCAAGCATAAGCCCTTCATCAGGAATGATAAAGACCTAATGCTCTGATCGCCGACACTCCCACTCTGCTGTATAGGAGAGGCAGGGCAACTGGTACACTGCATACAGAGTCAAAGAGTCATAGAGATGAACAGCATGGAAATAGACCCTGCGGTCCAACCCGTCCATAACGACCAGATAAGGTCGGAGGAAAAAACAAAACTGGCTTTCCACAGTCTTCAAGCAATTTTCCTGCAGTGAGTGAGATGTCATCTGCCCTTTCAGCTGTCTGAATGTTTCTCACTTCATCACTCACGCCCACCAGCTATTCAGCTGGCCAGAAACCAATCAGAGAGTTGTCGTCAGGCTGATGATCTTTAACATCCATGAGTAGTTACAATTGCACAAAGCAGTCACCTTCTTGTTGCTGGCCAGGCCTCACCTTTGTGCCATGTGATCGGCAAACAGCTTTCCCCCAATGCTTGGACAGAGCAGCTGTGTAAATACCACACACAATGAGTTTTCGTAACTTGTTTTCAGTAGTGCAGCAATTTCTTCCACGTGCTTCTTGTCTGAAAACAGTCTTCTATTTTAACATTCCACTCCACAATTCAAAATACAGAAAATTAAATGATTTTTACACTAGTGACACCCACATGCCATAAAAAAAATGAAAAAGTAAGTGCGCTTCAGAATTTTGAATCAATAAGATTTGTGGATGTGGCGCCATATTTTAATCCTGTAAGCATGTTTTCACAATTTTTTTTCTTTTTCTAAGTCACCTCAGTTCCCTACATTCTCTGTAGTCACCAGGTTTTATTGTTACTGCCCATGTTTATTTTTCCACAGTGTGGTGTGTGCACATGGTTTTCAGACAGGCCAGGATGTCATGCTTGCTTCTGAGCTGAAACCACTGCCAGGGTCTAGATTAGAGTGGTGCTGGAAAAGCACAGCAGTTAAGGCAGCATCCGAGGAGCAGGGAAATCGATGTTTTGGGCGAAAGCCCTTCATCAGGAATGTAACCATTGCCAGGGCAGGCAGGAGGCTGTAGCCAGGGCACTGAGACAATATCCAGGAATGAACTCTGTCTCTCCAGTGTATGTAGATTTGGCGTTATTGGTGCCAGTTTAGGGGGAAAAAACTAGCATCCAGATGGCCCATGCTCACAATCACTATGACATATACTGAATGGTGTTTGTTGATAGTGTCAACATAGGTATTATATAACGTGGGACTATACTGAGTAAGCAGTTTACAACTAACGTGATGGCCAACTTGTCACTTTTGATCTCATCACTCGATTTAAACCTTTTCTTACACAAAGTCAGATCTCACCAACTTTATTCAAAAGCATTATCATCTAACTGGCAGAATTGATACTTATTATTTGTTAACTGGCTCTTGCTAAGTTTCTGGGAGTTTGGAGGCATCGGGAGAATTTGGTGAAACCTGCAAGGATTGGGGGTACCAGCCCTTGGCAAGAGTTCACTTCAGGCTGCATGTCTCTGAGAACAGTAATTGATCCCAGTCATGGGAGATGGAGATGCCATCACCCTTGAGCTGTGGAACAAGAAGGGGAACAGAGACAGCTGCTGAGGACAGAGAGTGAAGGGGAAAAGAGTTCTCAAGCTGGAGACCTTACTTTTACATAATGTTTGTGAGACCACGTGTGGCGAACAGTGTGTAGTTTTGGTCTCTTTATCTTAGGAAAAATGATTAGGCCTATATCCACTGGGGGTCAGTAAGAATGCAAGATGATCTTATTGAAACATGTAAGGCCTTGAGGGGAAAGGATAGGGTGGATAGCAGGATGATGCCTCTCTCTTTTGGGAGAATTAAGCTACACGACGTTGTTTAGGAATAACGAGATGAGAAGTGTTTTGTCCCCACACAGGGTTATCAGTATGTGAAATTATGTCCTGCAGAAAGTAATGGAGGCTGAGCCTTTTGTACAATTCTGGGCGCGATAGTTTGACAGACAAGGGAATGAAGCATTGAGGTGCCAATGGAAAAATCAAGGTGCAATCACAATCAAATTAGACATGATCTTATTAAAAAATTGAGCAGGTTTGAAGAACCAAATAGCATTCTCCTGTTTCTAAGACCATTGTGCATCTGCACCCAGCTGGAGTCCTCTGAGAGCATTTCTCCTTCATACTGTCAACCTAGGAGTGTTACGTTTATTAACAGCTATTCATCCAGGAGTAGGGTACACCTTGGAGCCAGGCTTTCAGGTCCAGAGTGATATTGCTGGAGATATCAAGCTGAAAATATGTTGCTGGTTAAAGCACAGCAGGTTAGGCAGCATCTCAGGAATAGGGAATTCGACGTTGGAGATATCAAGCTCACCATATGATAATTATCATCAGAAGATCCTTCCAGGCTAGAACAGCAAACATACTACATGTGCATCCAGGAGGTGTTAGAGTCTCTGCCTGTCAGGACAGGGCATCTTCTTGTCTCTTGTCTAGATGGAGAGAAACTAGAGGAGGGACACCTGACTTTGCCAGGATAGTGGTGGAGAACATGACTACTGCATCTTAATGCAAAATTGTGTTGAAACCATTCCAGGTCAAATGACTGACTATGTAGTTGTCATGAGATCAGACCGAGCTACTAGGTTGGACCCAACCACAAGGAATACCCACTTTACACATACAGCTGATAATTCCCCACCATGTGACCAGTTCTCATATCCTGCAACAGGGTGCATAGGTGGGGACAGCAGCAGCAGTTCTACTATGTGATCACTCAGGAGTGCCACTCACTGGAGAGGGTTTCCCGATCCAGGGCCCCTTGCTGCAACCTCCATACCCATCTAAGGGCCACAACCCTTGCTATTAAGAGTTTGCAAGCAGTCAAAAGGAAGTGGAGTAGGAATAAAGGAGGCAGGTGCCACATTCATGTTCCTGATGGTTTGTCTGCAAATGCATGATTAGATTAACCCTCTAATCCTTTGATTGAAATCCCAGAACCCCCTCTTTTTTGGGAGAATGAAGCTATCGGACATCGCTTAGGAATAACAAGATAGAGATGAGAAGCACTTTGTCCCCACACAGGGTTAACAATATGTGAAATTATGAATAAAGTTCCATGTATGCTCCCTTTGTGATGGACGATCACACACACCTTCTTAGCCACACTCCTGAAATATGAACCGCCAAAATGAAAACATTCCTGGTCAATGTTATTCAACAAGCCATCCAATGTTCTTGCACATTACGCCTGTCCTGCAGCTTCCTGTGCCAGGTTTTGTGCTCTTATGTAGCTCTACTCCAGTGACTGGTGGAAGGCTGCTGACTTTCAGTGGAAGGAATTACTCTAAACTTCACTGCTTCATTGCCTCGTGGGCAGAAGCAATAAGGTCTGGCTGACTGACTGATAACACCAGGGATATGTGGCAGTGACTGGGAATAGGGAGGTGAGGGGTGGGGGAGGGGGTGGTGGCGATGTGTGGTGGGGTTGGGGAGTGGCTAAGGACAATTGCTGTCATCCTCCAAGACTCAGTAGGCTTGGGCTGCACTGAGCCACTATTATTTCCCCTCCCCTGCACCTCCTCCTCATCCACGACCAGGATGGCAACATTCTGATTGTACACTGCAACTGGATGGACCTGCATTGGAGAACTGCAGCTGAGGTGACAATACTATGGTGGGTGGTCAGCATCACTGAGAGGAGAGAGTGAGGGTGAACATTTCCTCTACACTGTGTGCCCACATGGTTGCTAGGAAACTCAGTGCACATCAATCAGCCTCTGATGAATGGCTGCCATGCTCAGACATTAGAGGTCTGTACAATGACAAAAGCAAATGACAGAGAACGATATGGCTGACATAAGGACCCCACAGCAAACAGTCGGCAGCACCAAAGCAGAGTTAGAAAAGGACATCTTAGAATACAAGGATTCCTTTTCTAATACTGAAAATGTGTTGCTGGAAAAGCGCAGCAGGTCAGGCAGCATCCAAGGAACAGGAAATTCGACGTTTCGGGCATAAGCCCTTCATCAGGACCATAGTGTTGTCCTGATGAAGGGCTTATGCCCAAAACGTCGAATTTCCTGTTCCTTGGATGCTGCCGGACCTGCTGCGCTTTTCCAGCAACACATTTTCAGCTCTGATCTTCAGCATCTGCAGACCTCACTTTCTCCTTCCTTTTCTAATGGACTGGGCTATTTTCCCTGGAGCTTCGGAGGCTGAGGTGCGACTTTATAAAGGTTCATAACATCAAGAGGGCATGGATAGGGTAAATAGACAAGGTGTTTTCCTGAGATGGCAGAGTCCAAAACTAGAGGCATAGATTTAGGTTGAGAGGGGAAGGATTTAAAAGGGAGCTAAGGGGCAACGTTTCACACAAAGAGTGGTGCATGTATGGAATGAGCTGTCAGAGAAAGTGGTGGAGGCTGGTACAATGATAACAATTAAAAGGCAGCTGGATGGGTATATAAATAGCAAGAACTTAGAGGGACATGGGCCAAGTGTTGGTA
The DNA here is from genome assembly GCF_020745735.1 of Hemiscyllium ocellatum. Classification (NCBI taxonomy): domain Eukaryota; kingdom Metazoa; phylum Chordata; class Chondrichthyes; order Orectolobiformes; family Hemiscylliidae; genus Hemiscyllium; species Hemiscyllium ocellatum. Next base: position 24,975,134 of record NC_083401.1, read on the forward strand.
AATGGGACTCGATTAGTTTAGGAAATTGGGTCAGCATTGATGACTTGGACAGAAGGATCTGTTTCCTTGCTGTACATCTCTATGACTCTATTAGTGAACCAGGCAGAGTTTTATGACAATCAACAGCAGTTACAATTTGGCTAGCTTTAAATTCCTGATATTTTTTTGTCCTGAATTCAAATTTCATCATTTGCCATCATGGGATTTGAACTAACAACCCAACAGCTGAAGCTGGGATTTGAGGTTACTAATGCAGTGACATTACCACTACTGTCCCTCAATAATAACCTTTTACTTAGATTTCAAACACTTGTCTTAAACCAAAAGTTCATTCTTCTGAATTGAATGAAAAATCAACCATCTTGTGTCACTGCTGTCTTGAGGTGCTCTCCCTCGCGGTTCATTCATTAATCCTGTCACATCACAGAATTTCAAATCTAATAGAACCTGCTGCCCGCTCAGTTCCAGGAAAGTCAATGACCTACTTCATAGTACATAGAACTGTAAGGATAGGAACAGGCCCTCAGCCCATCATGTCGTGCCAACCATAATGCCATTCGAAACTAATCCCATCTGCCTGCCCATGGTCATTATCCTTCTCTTCCCCGACTGTTTAAATGCCTCTTAATCTAAACTATGTATCTGTTTCTACTACATCCCCGATGACACATTCCAGGCTCTTACCACCCTCTACATAAAAACCTTGCCTTATGCGTCTCTTTTAAAGTTTCCCCCTTTCACCTTAAATTCATGACCTGTAGTGTTTGACTTTTCCACCATAGGAAATGTGTCTCCAGCTATCCACCCTATCCATGCCTCTCATCGTTTTATATGTTTCTATCAGGTCGTCCCTCAGACTAGTGAAAGTAATCCAAGTTTTTCCAAAGCTAATACACTCCAATTCAGGCAACATCCTGGTGAATCTCCTTTTCACCCTCTCCAAAGCCTCCATATCCTTCCTATATGATGAGCAGAACTACACACAATCTTCCAAAAGTGGCCAAAGTAAAGCTTTATATGGCTGCAACATGACATGCTAACTTTTACACTCAATGCCCAAGCCAATGAAGGCAAACATGCCATACGCCTTCCTCAAGATCTCATTTACTTGTTATGCCACTTTCAGGGAGTTATTGATTGAACTTTAAGATCCCTCTGTATGTCAATATTCCTATGGGTCCTGCCATTTACTGCATACTTTCCTCTTGTATTTGACATCCTTAAATGCACTACCTCACATTCGTCCAGATTGAACTCTATCCCACTTTCCAACTGATAAATCTTGTTGCACTCAATGAGAACATTCCTCAGTATCCATAACTCCACCAATTTTTGTGTTGTCTGCATCCAAATTATTTTTTATATGTCGGGAAAGCGATTGCCGGTGCCTTGTTCTGCTGCACAGGGGAGTGAGGAGTGGTCTGAAGACTGGAGTGATTTGAGACAGTTGTTGAACTGGGGCCTCGCTCCACCTGCTGAGCTGCTGCTGTTCGGAATTCTTACCGGAAAATGTAAATCCTTTTCACAATGTTGTAGCTGCCTCATTTCTAACTTATTCTTAGATATTGTTAGCATTGCTACTGCTTTCCTTTTAATCCTCGTTGGTATAACAGCACTATATTGTAAGGTTTGTTCCTAGATCCTGAAGAAGGGCTCATGCCCAAAACGTCGATTCTCCTTCTCCTTGGATGCTGCCAGACCTGCTGTGCTTTTCCAGCAACACATTTTCAACCTAGGTGCTAATATCCAAAATGGTGCTAATAAAGGCAGCCATTGTAAAAACTTTTCACTGTCCTTCTGTACTGGAGTGCAAGTGACAACAAAAGATATTCAATTGTCCAATTAAAGAATATTCAGTTAAATTAACAGAGGTCCCAGCACTGATTCATGTGAAACACTACTGGTCATAAATACCCAGTCAACAAAACGCCAATCCAAACCTACCATCTGTCATCATTCTGCCATATTGGTGTAACCATCATCTCTCCAACAATAGACAATAGACAATAGGTGCAGGAGTAGGCCATTCTGCCCTTCGAGCCTGCACCACCATTCAATATGAGCATGGCTGATCATCCTTAATCAGTATCCTGTTCCTGCCTTATCTCCATAACCCTTGATTCCACAATCCTTGAGAGCTCTATCCAACTCTTTCTTAAATGAATCCAGAGGCTGAGCTTCCACTGCCCTCTGGGGCAGAGCATTCCTCACAGCCACCACTCTCTGGGTGAAGAAGTTTCTCCTCATCTCTGTCCTAAATGGTCTACCCTGTATTTTTAAGCTGTGTCCTCTAGTTTGGCACTCACCCATCAGCGGAAACATGTTTCCTGCCTCCAGAGTGTCCAATTCTTTAATAATCTTATATGTCTCAATCATATCCCCTCTCAGTCTTCTCAAGTGTATACAACTCAAGAGTATACAAGCCGAGTCGCTCCAGTCTTTCAGTGTAAGGTAATCCCGCCATTCTAGGAATTGACCTCGTAAACCTATGCTGCACTCCCTCAATAGCCATAATGTCTTTCCTCAAATTTGGAGACCAGAACTGCACACAGTACTCCAGGTGTGGTCTCACCAGGCCCCTGTGCAGCTGCAGAAGAACCTCTTTGCTTCTCTACTCAATCCCCCTTGTTATGAAGGCCAGCATGCTATTAGCCTTCTCCACTACCTGCTGTAACTGCAAATTTACCTCCATTGAATGGTGTACAAGAACACCCAGATCTCTCTATACAGCCCCTTTACCTAAATTGATTCCATTTAGGTAGTAATCTGCCTTCCTGTTCTTGCCACCAAAGTGGATAACTATACATTTATCCACATTAAACTGCATCTGCCATGCATCTGACCACTCACCTAACTTGTCCAGGTCACCCTGTAATCTCCTAACATCCTCATCACATTTCATCCTGCCACCCAGCTTAGTATCATCAGCAAATTTGCTAATGTTATTACTAATACCATCTTCTATATCATTAACATATATTGTAAAAAGCTGCGGTCCCAGCACCGATCCCTGCGGTACCCCACTGGTCACTGCCTGCCATTCCACAATGGAGCCGTTTATCACTACTCTTTGTTTCCTATCAGCCAACCAGCTTTCAATCCAAGTTGGTACTTTGCCCCCAATAACATGCACCCTAATTTTGCTCACTAACCTCCTATGTGGGTCTTTATCAAAAGCTTTCTGAAAGTCCAGGTACACTACATCTACTGGATCTCCCTCGTCCATCTTCAGAGTTACATTCTCAACAAATTCCAGAAGATTAGTCAAGCAACACCTCGTACTTTGTCTATGCTACTGTACCTGTCTCCCACCAAGGCTAATGCTCTATCACTCTTACTACGACCTGCAACACCTTTCATTTTCATTCATCTCAACCCTGAATGCTAACAACTTTGTCCTCTGCCCACTCAGGATACCTCTCAACCTACAAAGGTAACAGCTGTGCCATCTGCATGTATCTTCCATAACTTGATTTTGATTTGATTAATTTATTTTCACATGTATTTTGTTGCACAATACAGTGCAAACCACTCTCTGACACCATCTTAAAACACAGAAAGATAAACCAAAATGTAGAATATCAAGGCAGAAAAATAAAGAGCTAATAGAAAAATGTTCAACTTCCAGTCCTTACGAGGTGATGTGCCATGGACCATGGGCCTAGTGGCCAGGCATGAGCATAATAACTGCTTAGAAGCTATTCCTGGGAGGAAAATGTTCCATGAAAGGGCCAGGCTGGGTGCCAGGCTGCCTGATGTTCGACTCCTCAGCCTTTCGTTGGAGAGCATCAGATAGCCTTTTGGAACTGAATTACAAATGAAGATCATATCAGTCCGTCAATGCTGAGAACTTGTGAGGGAAGACCAGACACAATGTTCAGGCCTGTATGTAACTTCACTTTTGGAGTGATCAGCACAGACCTTTAGAATCACGGGATCGTAGAATTTTACAATATGGAAGGAGGTAATTCAATCCATCATTATCTCTAACAGTTCCCAAAGGAACTACCCAACCAGTCCGACTCTTCAGACCCATCTCTGCAGTCCTCCAAGTTAGTCAATTTCAAATACAAAACCGGCTGTCTTTTGAAACCTCCTATGGAATCTGGCTCCAACACTCTCCCAGGCAGCACATTCTAAATCCGAACAACTCGATATAAAGAAGTTTCTCCTCATCCCACCCCTAGCTGACTTGCTGATAATCTTGATACTGTGATCCCCAATTACTGACATACCAACTAGTGGAAACAGAATACCCTTCTTTATGCTGTCGAAATTGTTCATAATTTTAAACACCTCAATAAGGTCAGCTCTTAATCTTCTCTACTTCAAAGAGTACAAACTCAATCACTCTAATCTTTCATTATATCTAAAATTCCTCATTCCTGAAGTCATTCTAATAAATCTCTTTTCACCTCGAAGGGCTTTAACAACCATCCTTAAACAAGGTGCTCAGAACTGAACACAATATGCCAACTGTGGTCTGACCAGTGATTTGTAGAGGTCTAGCATATTTCCTTGCTTTTATATTCAATGCCTCTATTTATAAACCCAAGCTCTGTGACCTTGAATAATAGTATAGACTAGAGTGATGCCTGAAAAGCACAACATCTGAGAAGCAGGAAAATCAATGTTTCGGGCAAAAGCCCTTTATCAGGAATGGAGGCAGGGAACTTCCAGGGTGGAGAGATAAATGGAGCAGTGGGAGGAAGGCGGGCGGGGTGGGGTTGGGGAGAAGGTAGCAAAGAGTACATTGGGTGGATGGAGGTGGAGATGAAGGTGATAGGTCAGAGGGGAGGGTGGAGTGGATAGGTGGGAAGGGAGATTGACAGGTAGGACAGATCATGGGGACAGTGCTGAGCTGTAAGGTTGGAACTGGGGTAAGGTGGGGGAGAGGAAATGAGGAAACTGGTGAAGTTCACATTTGATGCCCTGGGGTTGAAGTGTTCTGAGGCAGAAGATGAGGCATTCTTCCTCCAGACGTCTGGTGGTGAGGGAGCGACGGTAGAGGAGACCCAGGACCTGCACGTCCTCGGCTGAGTGGGAGGGGGAGTTGAAATGTTGGGCCACGGGACAGTGTGGTTGATTGGTGCGGGTGTCCCGGAGATGTTCCCTAAAGTGCTCTGCTAGGAGGCGTCCAGTCTCCCCTATGTAGAGAAGACTGCATCAGGAGCAAAGGATACAATAAATGATATTGGTGGATGTGCAGGTGAAACTTAGATGGATGTGGAAGGCTCCTTTGGGGCTTTGGACGGAGGTGAGGGAGGAGGTGTGGGCACAGGTTTTACAGTTTCTGCAGTGGCAGGGGAAGGTGCCAGGATGGGAGAGTGGGTTGTAGGGGGGTGTGGACCTGACCAGGTAGTCACGGAGGGAATGGTCTTTGTGGAAAGTGGAAAGGGGTGGGGAGGGAAATATATCCCTGGTGGTGGGGTCTGTTTGGAGGTGGCGGAAATGTCGGCAGATAATGCAGTTTATGCGAAGGTTGGTAGGGTGGAAGGTGAGCACCAGGGGGCTTCTGTCCTTGTTTTGGTTAGAGGGGTGGTGTTTGAGGACGGAGGTGCGGGATGTGGATGAGATGCGTCGGAGGGCATCTTCAACGACATGGGAAGGGAAATTGCGGACTTTAAAGAAGGAGGCCATCTAATGTGTTCTGTGGTGGAACTGGTCCTCCTCGGAGCAAATATGGTGGAGGCGGAGGAATTGGGAATACGGGATAGAATTTTTGTGGGAAGAGGTGTAATCCAGGTAGCTGTGGGAGTCAGTGGGTTTGTAAAAAATGTCAGTATTATGTCAGTCATCATTAATGGAGATAAAGAGGTCCAGTAAGCGGGGGGACGTGTCAGAGATGGTCCTGGTGAATTTAATGTCAGGGTGGAATGTGTTGATGAAGTCGATGAACTGCTCAACCTCCTCGCAGAAGCATGAGGTGGCACCAATGCAGTCATTAATGTAGCGGAGGAAGAGGTGGGGAGTGGTGCCGGTGCAACTACAGAAGATGGACTGTTCTACATAGCCAACAAAGAGACAGGCATAGCTGGGGCCCATACGGGTGCCCATGGCTACCCCTTTGGTCTGGAGGAAGTGGGAGGATTCGAAGGAGAAATTGTTAAGGGTGAGGACCAGTTCGGCCAAACGAATGAGAGTGTCGGTGGAAGGGTACTGTTGGAGACGTCAGCAGAGGAAGAAACAGAGGGCTTCGAGGTCCTGATCATGGCGGATGGAGGTGTAGAGGGACTGGATATCCATGGTGAAGATGAGGCGTTGGGGAGTCTTGGAGGAGGTGGAGGGCGTGGGTGGTGTCTCGAATGGATGTGGGCAGTTCCTGGACTAGGGGAATAGGACAGTATTGAGGTAGGTGGAGGTGAGTTCGATGGGGCAGGAGCAGACTGGGACAATGGGACAGCCAGGGTGGTCAGGCTTGTGGATCTTGGGAAGGAGATAGAACCGGGTGGTGCAGGGTTCCCGGACTACGAGGTTGGAAGCTGTGGGTGGGAGATCTCCTGAGGTTCCGTATGGTCTGGGCAATGATGGTTTGGTGATGGGGGGGTGGGGTCATGGTCGAGGGGGCGGTAGGAGGAGGCGTCTTCGAGTTGGCGTCTGGCTTCAGCAGTATAGAGGTCAGTGCGCCAGACTACCGCTGCACCCCCTTTATCCACTGGCTTGATGGTGAGGTTGGGATTGGAGCAGAGGGATTGGAGGGCTGCGTGTTGTGAGGGTGAGAGGTTGGAGTGGGGGAGGGGGTAGAAAGTTTGAGGTGGTTAATGTCACGGCGGCAGTTGGAAACAAAGAGATCGAGGGCAGGTAATAGGCCAGCGCAGGGTGTCCAAGTGGATGGAGTGTGTTGGAGGTGGATGAAGGGGTCCTCGGAAGGTGGACGGGAATCCTGACTGAAAAAGTAAGCTCGGAGGTAAAGGCGGCAGAAGAAGTGTTCGACGTCCTGACACGTATTAAATTCATTGATGCGTGGACAGAGGGGGATAAAGGGAAGACCTTTGCTGAGGACTGATCATTCATCCTCAGTAAGAGGGATGTCTCAGAGAATGGTGAAAGCCATTTTAATAATACCCCATGTGTCCTACTCTCTACCAACTATTTCTCTGATGTTCCATTCACACAACCTACACCCCCTTAACTTGTGTACTGACAATCTATATAAACCGCAATTCAAATGCTGGATTCGTAGCTTCACCTCACTCACATACATTCATTCCTGCTGAAGTCCTTATAACTCCACCTTGCAGCTGACGAAAACGACTAACTCCTCAACTGCCACAGACCGATCACACAGGCATACACAGAGGCATTCTGCATTCAATGCCACATCATCCACTCTTTAAAATGACAAGGTTAACTTTAACAGGAGGCATGAAACTGGCAGGAAACTGGCCTGGCAGTATGGACTCACCACCAGAGGGGAGATATTTGAATTGGTAACCATCGAGGGTTTTGTTAACAGGGCTGATGCAATCTGCTTCCCCACCTGCTCCTCTTAAAGTATCACTTCATCTTAAACAAAAGCAGAAAGTGCTGGAGAAACTCAGCAGGTCTGGCAGCATCCGTGGACGGAAAGCAGAGAGAACGTTTTGAGTCCAGTGACCCTTCTTTAGGACTGACTGTAGCTTGGAAACCGTTGAAACAGTTGAGTGGGGGGGGTTTGGGGGAAGGCTAAACAGTGGGTGGAAATCAAGCTCAGAGAAAGACAACAATAAACAGACAGAGGGATAAATAACAAGGAGAAAGAAAAGCTGATAACAGGGGACCATCAATGGGTGAAAATGGATTGGCTGTGATGAAAGTAGCCCATGTGATCATGAGGCCTGGTATGTGAGGGTTGAGGTGAGGACATGGGAGAAAATGCTCAGGTCCTAAAATTATAGTGAGTCCTGATGGCTGCAGGCCTGAGTTAGAGATGTTGGCCAGGGAACGCAGGGATGCGTTGAGGTGACAGAATACTGGAAGCTTGGGTTTTTTTTGCGGACAGATGTCTTCGGCAAAGCGCTCACCCAGTCTGCACTTTGTTTTCCTCATGTAGACCATGTTGGGAGCAGCAAATCATAATGAGTAGCCTCTTAGATTTACTATCTGAGGGCAATTTCTGCCATTTTGCTGATGACTAAGTGTTGGCCAACAGAACAGCAATTAGCCAGACTGGATTTTCCTGCTTTTTAATGACTTTGCAATTTTCCACACTAATAAAAAAAATACTGTTGATGCTAGAAATCTGAAGCAAACACTGTTCATGGGAGAGTGTTGGAGAAACTCAGTAGGTCTGGCACCATCAATGGAGAGAGAAAAACACACTTACTATTTTGAGTCTAGTATGACTTGTTCAGAAGTGAAAGGTGACGGAAGGTGTTTGTGTCATACATTTGACAACGGCAGCGGAGGAGGAAGGGGACAAGTGAAGTGAAGACACAATGCAAAAGGCAAAGAGGTTACTCATGGTGCTGAAAAAGAAACAGAGCTGCAAAAATGAGTGCAAATGAAGGGGTGGGAGAAAGGGAAATGGTCCTCTGTACCAGGAGCAAATTAAAGAAGACATAAACATGACAAGGCTGTGGGGCTGGGATGGGGGTGTGGGGGACAAGATGGTGGACATAATGTAAGAGAAATGGAGAACAAACTTAAGACCGTTAGTTTCTGAAGTTACAGAATTCAATATTAAGTCTTCTTGGTCCTAATTTGTCTCTCTCAATGTATTAAAGTAAACATTTGTAACACCATTCAGTGCTGAAGAAAAGTCATACCAGACTTGAAGCATTTACTCTATCTCTACCGGGGGTGGCACAGTGGCTCACTGGTTAGCACTGATGCCTTACAGTGCCAGGGACCTGGGTTTGATTCCCACCTTCGGTGACTTGTGTGGAGTTTGCACATTCTCCCTATGTCTGTGGGGGTTTGCTCTGGTTTCCTCCAATCACACCAAAGATGTGCTTAATTGTCCATAGTGTTAGGTGTATTAGTTAGGGGTAAATAGAGTGTAGGAGCATAGGTCTGGGTGGGTTATCCTTCAGAGGGTTGGTGTGGAATTGTTGGGCCAAATGTTTCCACACTGTAGTGAATCTAATCTCTACAGATCTTGCCAGAAGTGCTGAGTTTCTGCAATTGTTGGCTAAATGCCAATGTTGTAGTTGGATTGATATGCCTTGGATAGATCAGTGAAAAATGCTGGAGGCCAAGTCTTCAGCACTATTGCCAGAATTTTGTCAGTGGCCAAGGTCTTTGCAATACTCAGTTCCCTTACACCATTAGTTGACATGATGTGGAGTGAATCAAAATAATTGAAGGTTGGCATCAGTGATGCTGGAAATCTCAGGAGGAACATGAGATAGGTTGTCCTCTTGGCACTTTTGGTTGGAGACAGCTGCAGATGCTTTAGTCTTGCTTTGTTCTGATGTGCTTGATTTCCCCACTGTGAAGATAAGGATATTTGTGGACCTATTGCAGAGAGTGGAACATTCTTAAAGAATAAATCAGAATCCTACACTCCTGTGTTCAGGAAAAGAGACACCAACCAGCCATAACTGATCCACAGAGAAACCCAGGTGTCAGTGAGCTTGCGTTAAGAATGACTTTGGTTGCAGACCAGCGTTTGGACAACAATTCTTTTATCTATTAAGTCACTAATTTATTTCTGAATGTAATTGTTACTTGGTCAGAAGATAAGCTGCTTCATTATAGACTGCCAAACAAAATGCACAGCAAGGAATCCAGCTGGAGAGCGATTTCTCAACTAACAAAGGCAGCAAGAGCAAATAAAAGGAAGCTAGCAAGACCTGGCAATTCCAACAAAATCAGACAGTTCATCTTTGATCCACTGTTGGAAAGCCAAGCAGATCTGCTCATGGGCTCCATGACTGCATTAAACACACAACAGATGACCTGATGCACTCAAGAAATGGCTATCTCAATAACAATGGGAAACTGACACCGAATATGGATGTAGCAACTATCAAAGGATTAAAACTCCCAGCTTTTTACTCATTGCAATTCACACAAAAACCCAAGGGAAGGGCAACCGCTTTGATCACTGCATAAGCTACACTGTAAGATGAAGACTCTCAGTTAAGCCCCGACATAGACTGGAGCTAATGAATGAAATTGGTTCATTATAGAAAATCACAAAATCGGCCCCTCTGACTTGCTGCCCTTGTCGTACCTGCACTGCAGCAATTCTGGATCTTATTTACAAGTCCCCTCACCTCTAGTGCCTAGCAAGTGCTCTTCTGACTTGTTGTTGCATAGTTTGACATTAGTATGCTTGTTGGAATAGTGTTTTCGACTATAATGAATGCTAATGAGAGAGGTGCCTGGCTGTGGAGCATGTTGTTTACTGCACAGATTTGCAGCAAAGCAGAAGACAAATAAAGGATTAGGCTGAATTACAGGAGGGATGGAGTACAAATCCAAAGAGTTGTAGTGCTGCTTTACAAGATTTTATCTAAACTCCTGGTAAACAGATTATTTCAGAAAGGATGCTATGAATCGAGAACAGTAAAAATTATGAATATACATGAGACAAACATTGATATTTCCTAATGAAATAGCATTCAGAAACTAGTAGCTGAAAGAACAAACAACAGCCATTGAAATTAGATTAGATTACTTACAGTGTGGAAACAAGTCCACACCGACCCTCTGAAGAGCAACCCACCCAGACCCATTCCCCTACATCTCCTTGTGGGAGGAAACCAGAGCAAACTCACGCAGACACAGGCAGAACTTGCAAACTCAACACAGACAGTCACCCGAAGTGGGAATTGAACCTGGGTCTCTGGCGCTGTGAGGCAGCAGTGCTAACCACTGTGCCACCGTGCCACCCACAATGCAAATGAGGAGTCACAGTCCAAGAAAAACATAAAATAAACAATTGAGTCAGTCACAGAAAAAAAGAGAGAAAACTTGCATTTATCAATTTTTTTTCACCATTTTCAATTCACTGGTTGTAAAGAATTTTGGGAATGTCTGGGAAGTTTGACAAAACCACAGTATTGGTCTTGCAATTCCTGTAAGCCTATTTGCTAGATAAGTAAAGGACAGAATAATACTCCCTTAACAGGTTTCCCACCTCTGCATGAATTCAGACAGGCCCACAAAGAGTTAAGGTGATCTGACGGGAGGCTGTGGTAGGCTATACATCAGATCATTGTCTAATATCTAACAGTCATAAACAACAAGTGACTGCCAGCACCGATGCCTGTTTCCGATTTGAACTCAGGTCTTTGGATTTTATGAGCAGTTTCATGGACCATTACTCTAATCTGCTGCAATATGTAACCTGCCCTTGCTGTTTGTCCACACTCGTTTATTTGTTGCAAATGAAGAAATAGTGATTTGTAACCAAGCTTTGGTGACAGCTATGGGATATATTTGGAAACATTGAACAATGCTCATCATTTCAACATAAACTTAACAATGATTTATCTCCATCAGAAAACGTGTTTGTTATACTGATGTGACAGTAATTACTTTTAAATGGTGGAAGATGTAATGCATCAACTCAAGGCTTTCAGATTGGACATATATTGTCAAAACTGTTTCAAGTTGAGAAACTAATTTTTTCATTTTTTTGGAAATAATGCTTTAGATAACATGCATATTTGTGTGTGTGTGTGTGTGTGTTTGTGGATATGTGCCTGCTTGTTTGCATGCGTGTGCATACACTTGTGTACAACTGCATAGTCATCATTAACATTGTTGACATAAGTGTATTCACTTGTAATTAACAGTCTAACTCCCTCTAACATAAAGTGTAGATGTGTCTGCAATTAACAACATGTATTGATCATTAACTATGTGTGATGTGTGTGTCTGCAATTAGCAGTCTGTGTTCTAGCAATTAACACATGCATTTGTAATTAACAACGTGTGCATCTATAACAAAAATGTGATTGTGACTCTACAATGAATAATGCACACTGAAATCTGATTATAACAATCAATTGGCCAGTCCCCCATTTAATCGTTACAATTCACTGAACAAATCCATTTCACTAATCCTTCAGTTAAGAAGGAGCATTGATTTTATTTGTTATCAGTATATTCAATAAAAATGATCCACTTAGCAGATTAAAAGTTTCTAAAGTGCAAGAGAAAGCCCTAACTTTCTCCAGGGTTTTGTTTTTCTGGAGATCAATGTGAGTCAGGGTAATTAAGAACAGAAAATGGCAGAGGTACCCATCAGCACCAGCAGTGTTTGTGGGAAGGGGAGCAGAGTCGTAGCAGAATGATGTGGGCTGTGACGAGAGTTGTTGCAGATTCAGGAAATAAGGGCACTGAGACACCTCTTGATGTCAGGAGCAACTCACTCCTTCTTTTCACAAATGGCATGGTGAGATTCTCACAGAGCAACAATGAGGTGCCAGTTCATGAGGATTAACCCTTCTTAAACACTTTATTAGCAGCAAAACTCACCTCAGTAGTATTCAAACGTTCGCCTGACCAAACTCATCAAAGAAGTTTGGCTTTGGGGAAACTCAGTGAGAAAACCAGGGTCAGCTCCTGACAGATTCAGTTCACCACTTGCTCCAAGCCATATCCATGTTGGCCGTTGGGTACCAGTCACGTGAAACTCATGCCCAAGGAGGGCATAGGTTTAGGATGAGCGGGGAAAGATATAAAAGAGATCTAAGGGGCAAAGTTTTTATGCAAACGGTGGTACGTGTATGGCTTGAGCTACCAGAGAAAGTGGTGGAGGCTGGTACAATTGCAGCATTCAAAAGGCATTTGGATGGGTATATGATTAAGAAGGGTTTGGAGGGATATGGGCCGGGTGCTGGCAGGTGGAACTAGATTGGGTTGGGATATCTGGTCGGCATGGATGAGTTGGACCGAAGGGTCTGTTTCCATACTGTACATCTCTATGGCTCTATGACTATGACTCTTCTGGTCCCACTGCAGCCTATTTTCCTGTTGAAGTGAGAAAGAGGTTGGTATTACAGAAGTGCAAAGTCGTTCACTTTGGTAGGAATAACAAGATGATGGATTACTGGGCTAATGGTAGGCTACTTGGTAGTGTGGATGAGCAGAGGGATCTTGGTGTCCATGTACACAGATCTCTGAAAGTTGCCACCCAGGTAAATAGTGCTGTGAGGAAGGCATATGGTGTACTGGGCTTTATTGGCAGAGGAATTGAGTTCCGGAGTCCTGAGGTCATGTTGCAGTTGTATAAGACTCTGGTGAGGCCTCATCTGGAGTATTGTGTGCAGTTTTGGTCGCCATACTATAGGAAGGATGTGGAAGCTTTAGAACGAGTGCAGAGGAGGTTTACCAGGATGTTGCCTGGAATGGTAGGAAAATCTTATGAGGAAAGGCTGAGGCACTTGGGGCTGTTCTCATTGGAGAAGAGAAGGTTTAGGGGAGATCTGATAGAAGTGTATAAGATGATTAGGGGTTTAGATAGGGTAGATACTAAGAACCTTTTACCGCTAATGGAGTCAGGTGTTACTAGGGGACATAGCTTTAAATTAAGGGGTGGTAGGTATAGGACAGATGTTAGGGGTAGATTCTTCACACAGCGGGTTGTGAGTTCATGGAATGCCCTGCCCGTATCAGTGGTGAACTCTCCTTCTTTATGGTCATTTAAGCGGGCATTGGATAGGCATTTGGAAGTTATTGGGCTAGTATAGGTTAGGTAGGATTCGGTCGGCGCAACATCGAGGGCCGAAGGGCCTGTACTGCGCTGTATCCTTCTATGTTCTATGTTCTAAGGGAAACATGGGTGTCTCAGCAATTACTGTTTACACAATTGGGCAAGAGTCAGAGTGCATGATTAGGCAGCAGAGAGGGCATACTGGGTGAGTGGGATTGGGGATGATGTTGGTGAGAGCAAGAGGGTAAGGCAAGAGGGTGGCAGAGCATGTGGAGTATCCATGGAGCTGGATGAAGCAGCAAAGCTAGAGTCTTCTGGCAGAAGCTGGTGGTACTTGAATTGCAGAAGCGGAGCTTTGAGACTCCTCCAACAGTCCTGGACCTCATTCCAGGTAGCTGAGATGGCTTTAACTGAGGTTCCACCTTGATCAGGCTGGCATAGCCTGATGTCATGGTGTGTACTGCTGGTCCTGATGGGTCGGTGGGCGAGGAGGATGGGGAGGAGACGTTACACTCTGAATCATTCTGTCCAGTAGGATCTGTTGGTACCTGCTCATACAGCAGAGTGCCAATTGTCTGCCCCATCCAAGGAAAATGTCAGCAATTTTGCAGGGCAACTCTGACATGACAGTGCCCAATGGCCTTTATTTTCTCCACATTCACTCTATCCAGACTTCTCAGTATTCTGTAGGTTTCAATCCTTCATCCCTGTCATCCTTCCAAACTCCATCAGGTGCACACTCAAAGTTCCCAAACTCTCCTCATATGACAAGCCCTTCATCCCCGGAATCATTCTTGTAAACCTCTGCTGGACCCCAATGCCAGCACATCCTTCCTTAGGTACAGGAGCCAAAACTGCTCACAATATTCCAAATGCAGCCTGACTAGAGCCTTCAGCAGTACATCCATGCTCTTGTATTCTAGCCCTCTTGAAATGAATGCTCATATTGCATTTACCTTCCTAACTACTAAACGAATCTGGATATTAATCTTAAGAGAATCCTGAATTAAGATTTATAAGTCTCTTTGTGCTTTTCCCATTTAGAAAATAGTCTACACCTCAATTCTGCCTATCAAAGTGTATTACCTCACACATTCCCCCATTGTATTCCATCTGCAATTTCTTTGTCCAATCTCCTCACCTGTGCAAGCCATTTTGTAACCTCCAGCTTCCTCGACACTGCCTTTGTGTCATCTGCAAATTTAGCAATAATGCCCTCACTTCCTTCATCTTAATTAATATTGTCCCAAGACAGACCTCTGCAGAACTACACTAGTTACTGACTATCCTGAAAAAGACTCTTTTATACCTACTCTCTGCCTTTAGCTAATCAGCCAATTGTCTATCCTTGCTAGTACCTAACACCATGAGCTCTTGTCTTACTTAGCAGCATCCTATGTGGTGCTTTGCCAAGGCCTTCTGGAAAACCAAATACATCGGTGAGAGGAGAGAGACATGAGGGGCAAGTATTTTACACAGAGGGTGGTTCGCATGTGGAATGAACTTCCTGAGGAAGTGGTGGATATGGGTACAATTACAACACTTAAAATACGCTTTGATAATAAGATATTATCAAATATATGAATAGAATAGGTTTGGAGGGAAATGGACCAGGAGTGGGCAGGTGGGACAAGGGTCTGTTCTTATGGTGTATAACTCTATGACTCCATGTCCACTGCCATGTCTTTGTCTAATTTGCTTGTTGCATTCTCAAAAAAGTCTCACAGATTTATCAGGCTCGACCTCCCCTTGAAGGAGAAAGTGAGGTCTGCAGATGCTGGAGATCAGAGCTGAAAATGTGTTGCTGGAAAAGCACAGCATGTCAGGCAGCATCCAACGAACAGGAAATTTGATGTTTCGGGCATAAGCCCTTCTTCAGGAATCCTGAAGAAGGGTTTATGCCCGAAACGTCAAATTCCCTGTTCGTTGGATGCTGCCTGACCTGCTGTGCTTTTCCAGCAACACATTTTCGACCTCCCCTTGACAAAGCTGTGCTAACTCAGCCCTATTTTATCATTCACTTCCAGGTACTCCACTATCTCATCCTTGATAATGGACACTAAAATTTTAACAACGACCGAGGTCAAGCTAACTGGCCTACAGTTTTCCATCTTCTGCCTCCCTCTCTTCTTAAGCAGGCATGTTGCATTAGCCATTTTCCAGTCGTCTGGGACCCTCTCTGACTCCAGTAAATCCTGAGCTTGATCGAAAGCAGCACCTGAGGAGAGTGATGAACTTGATGTCAAGCAGGAGGAGAGAAGAGCGATGAACTCAGTGCAAATCCACACAGAAGAATCGGTCGCACGTTTCCAGGAAGTGCTTTTTGACCTGGCCTTTCATAGTTTGACATTGGTCTGCTTTTTGGAACAGTGTTTCCAAGAATGCTCATGAAAGAAACATCCAACAAAAGAAATGGAGAGAGTACAGAACCAATATATTCCAATAAAAATCAATGGTGGTCAACAAATCCAGTGACTTTAGGATATTGAGACATATATACAGGATTGGTTAAATACTTAAAATGAGTTTTATGGCAGATATCAAGGGCTGAAAACAGCAGAAATGCTGAAGGATTTAAAATTATGCAGAGGCAAACTTAAAGAGGAAATTAAGAGAATAAAAAAGGGGAGAGCATGAAAGGATAATGTAGGTTAAATTAAGGAAAATCCTAAGTTATTTATAACAGCAAAAAGGATAAATGAAAAACTAGGGAAAGAGTAGGCCACTAAGAGTAATTTGTGTACAAAGCTAGAGTACATAGGTATGGCTGTGAATGAATGCTTTCTCATCAGTGTTTACTCGTGAGAGAATCATTGTCAATATAGAAATCAGGGAGAAGTTCTGTGTATGAATCGAAGAAATTAGCCGGGGCATAGAGGAGGCCCTAAGAAGGCTGGCAGGCTTAAAAGTAGATAAGTATCTAGGGCCGGATGGAATGTATCCCAGGCTATTGACTGAGGCAAATGAGGAACTAACAGGTGCATAATTTTCAATTCCTCTCTGGCCAAAGGAGAAATGCCAGAGGACTGGAGGACAGCCAAAGTGGTACCATTATTCAAGAAAGGAGCAAGGAATAAATCAGAAACTACAGGCCAGTCAGTGTAACCTCAACAGTGGGGAAACAATTAAAAACAATTCTGAAGGACAGAATTAATTTGCACATGGAGAGACAAGGAGTAGTCAAGAACAATCAGCATGGTTTTGTTAAGGGAAAGTTATATCTCCCTCCATATGTTTGAAAGAGATGACCAGGTGCATTGATAAGGACAAAAAACATTTGATGTAGTCTGCTTGGAACTTTGTTCAGGTCCCACATGGGAGACTGATAGTGAAGGTAGGCACCAATGGGATCCAATGAAAATTGTCAAATTAGATCAAGGATTGGCAGAGTGGTAGGAAACTGACAGTGAGGGTCGAGGGTTTTTTAAATAACTGAAAGCCTGTGTCTGGTGGGGTCACACAGGGTTCAGTGTTCGGCCCTGGTTGTTGGTGATATAGAAAAACGAATTAGACTTGAATATAGGAACATTGATCAGTAAATTTGAGGATGATACGAAAATTTGTAGGGTGGTAAGTAGTGAGGAGAAGAGCCTTAGATTACTGGAGGAGATAGACTGGCTGATCAGTGGCAAGTGGAATTTAATCCGACAAGTTTGAATTGAAATGGACTTCAGCAAAGTGGCAGAAATATTAAAAGTTGGAGGTTTTGACCCCAATTAATGATATTTGAAAGGCCTTATCCTGGGTGGCAGATGTCCACCCAAGCCTCCATTCCCTCATCCCTCACAACGCAGTCGGGTTATGAGGAAGGCAATGGTGCCATTTTAGCAATGGGAATAATTTGGTGCCTTTTGAGCCAATTTCTCCATTTGCAGAATCCCAGAACCTTAAGAGACAAAAGAAGACCATTCTGTTCATTGTGTCCATAGTGGCGTTTTAAAGCCACCACCAAATTAAACGAAACCATAGTTTTATTTTCCCCTAACAGCCTATAAACTGAATCATTAACACCCTCTTGAAGAGTTAATTGAAGTGCATTGCCCAGAATTGTACACAGTCCTCCAGCTGATGCTTAACTAGTGATTTGTCAAACTCTTCCATAGAGAATGAATATATTGCTTACTTTGGTTTCTGTCACTTGCTGACTCATCTCTGATTGGCTGATAAACACACTGGAGATAGATTCAATGGTAATGTTCATGAGAGAATTGAGAAATGCTTGGAGATAAGAAAAGGCAAGGCCATCAGGAAATAGCTGGAGGGGTGGATAGTTCTACGATAAAGCTAGAATGGTTACTAAGGGTCAAATGCTAGTACTGTATAATTCTATGGCAATGATTAGGAAGTACCTGCTGGTGCACAAGCTGTGTATCAGTTGATTGTAATTGCACCTATGAGCCAAGGATTTATGTGTTTATTAAGTTCCGTTATAGAAGTTTAGGACAAAACTATGTTAACATTGCAGTGCGGTATTGAGGGAGTGCTGCACTGTTAGAAATGTTGTCTTCTCGATGAGGAAATAAAATGTGAAGGACTATCGATAATTTCTATGTCAGGGTCATAGACACCAAGCCCAGTTTGTTTCGGGCTACAGCAATTTATCAAGAGGTAGCAACACACTGCAAACATGAGTGGAAATTAAAGTTCACCAAGCAAGCACTTACATAGAATTTTGAATTTGGTTTGCACACTGTTTTGCCAACTGAGTCCATTTGACTTCTCCAGCTGCCCTTTTGCACATCTGGGGTGTTCGGCTATATTCGAAACTTTATTTTTTTAATTGGGGGGGGGGTCAGGGAAAAGGCATCTGCACATAGGCCAAAAGACTGCACTCAGCAAACAAAGTCCAACTTTCATTCAACCCATGAATCTTTCTGACTGAAATTGAGTTGTATCTGTTGCATTGTAATTAACAACGCGAGTCTGTTCCGTTCTAATTGAAAATGTGAGGCTGCTTGGGAAATGTAATTAGAGAAGACCTCCTACTGTAACTATCAATACAAATCTGCTTGACTGTAATCATTCTGCTTGTGGGCTGAGACTACGGGTGACTGAGTCAGGCTGACCATAGACGATGAATTCAGAATAATTCTGAATCAATTGCACTGTCAGTTTTGATTGAGGTTGATAATCTGTCGCCTGACGGAATCAGAGACATAAACATCATTCCAGGAAGCTTGCATTTAACTCAATGATAATTGCATTCAAACATGGCTTAGCACAAATAATAAATCCAGTGAAGTAGTTGAGCTTACAGATACAAATATCTTTCCACAAATAACTTATCTTAAGACCTAGGGGACAATGCAGTCTCACCAACACTCGAGATGGTTCCGAGAGAGTTTGATTAACAGTGACAAACCTGCTAAGTAGTGGACTGCTCGCTCTCCTCTCCACGCCATAACCATTATATGTTTTGGGATGCATTCAACAGACAAGCAGATCAGCAGAGTAGACCAAAAGTGCACAGCCCAGAATTTTCTTAGAGTGGCAAATGCCCATTTCAGTAACTTTGCAGAAACATCCCAGTTACAACAATTTGTGTACAACATTGAACATGAATTAACCCTCCCACAGCAGTACAGGAGGAGAACTTTACTCTCAATTGTATTAAATCAAGACCCCATTTGTTCTTAAATATTGATACAAAAAAGAATCTCATTGCAAGATTTTGAAGGAAAGTTGAGGGGTTCTGTTCAATATCCTGGTCAGCTTCTTCCAGTGATCTCCAACATGACAGATAACCAGTCTTCAGCCAAATTGATTCATTCCATGTGATATCAAGAAATGATTGGAGGTATTAGATGCTGATAAGCTATGGGCTCTGACAACATTCTGACAATAGTACTGAAGGCTTGTGCTCCAGAAATTGCCTCTCCCCTAGCCAAACTGTTCCAATACCATTACGACACTGGCATCTACCCAACAATGTGGAAAATTGCCCAAGTATGTCCTGTACTTGAAAAAGGCATGACAATTCAAACCCAGCCATCAGTCCACTCTTGATCATCAGCAAAGTGATGGAAGGTGTCATCAACAGTACTATCAAGCAGCACCTGCTCAGCAATGGATAGAGACAAGCTTTTTCCCAGGGTGAAGGATTCAATAACGAGAGGTCATGCTTTCAAGGTGAGAGGTGGAAAGTTGAAGGGGATACACGAGGCAAGTACTTCACACAGAGGGTGGTGGGCGTTTGGAATGCATTGCCAGCAGAGGCAGGCACAGTAGATTCATTTAAGATGCGTCTGGACAGATGCATGAGTAGGTGGGGAGCAGAGGGATACAAATACTTAGGAATTGACCGCCAGATTTAGACAGTGCATTTGGATCGGCTCAGGCTTGGAGGGCCGAAGGGGCTGTTCCTGGGTTGTAAATTTTCTTTGTTCTTTGTAATAACCTGCTCAGTGACACCCAGTTTGGGTTTCACCAGGACCACTCAGCTCCTGCCCTCATTACAGCCTTGGTTCAAACATGGACAAAAGAGCTGAATGCCAGAGGGGAGGGGAGAGTGGCAGCCCTTGACATTAATAATGCATTTTCCTGGCACATAGGACAATGGTCATTGTTCCTGGTGATCAGTCATCTCTGCTCCAGGATATCTCTGCAGGGGAAAAAATAACAAACAGCAACAAAAATTTACAGCAGAGGAACAGGCCCTTTGGCCCTCAAGCCTGCATCCATCCAGATTCTTTGCCTAAAACCTGTTGTTTATTTTCTAAGCATCTGTGTCTCTTTGCTCCCTGCCCATTCATGTGTCTGTCTAGACACATCTTAATCGATGCTATCATGCCCACCTCTACCACCTCCACTGGCAATGCATTCCAGGTACCCACCAACCTCCGCATAAGGAACCTTCCATGCATTTCTCCCTTAAACTTTTCTCCTCTCATCTTGAACTCGTGACTCCTAGAAATCAAGTCCACACTCTGGGAAAATGTTTCTTGCTCTCCACCCTGTTTACACTTCTCATGATTTTGTAGACCTCAATCAGGTTCACCCTCAACCTCTGTCTTTCTAATGGAAATAATCCTAATCTACTCAACTCCTCCTCATAGCTAGCACCCTCCATACCAGGCAACTTCCAGGGGAACCTCCTCGGCAACCTTTCCAAAGCACCTTTTGGTAATGTGGTGACCAGAACTATATGTAGTATTCCAAATGTGGCTGAACCAAAGTCTTATACAACTATAACATGACCTGCCAACTCTTGGACTCAATACCCCGTCCAATAAAGGAAAGCATGCTGTATGCCTTCTTGACCACTCTGTCGACCTGTCTCGCCACCTTCAAGAACAATGGACCTGAACACCCAGGTCTCTCTGTATATCAATTTTCGCCAGGGCTTTTCCATTAACTGTCTAGTTCGCTATTGAATTGGATCTTCCAAAATGTATCACCTCACATTTGTCTAGATTGAACTCTATCTGCCATTTCTTCGCTCAACGCTCTAATCTATCTATATTCTGCTGTACTTTATGACTGTTTCTTCACTATCTGTTCCTCCACCAATCTTAGAGTTATCTACAAACTTGCCAATCAGAGGGGAGGTGATGACACAATGGCATTATCGCTGGACTGTAAATCCAGAGACCCAGATAATATTCTGGGGCCCTGGGTTCAAATCCTGCCATGGCAGATGGTTGAATTTGATTTCAATTAAAATCTGGAATTAAGAATCTAATGATGATCATGGATCCATTGTTGATTGTCAGGAAAAACCCATCTGGTTCACTAATGTCCTTTCAGGAAGGAAACTGTCATCCTTGTCTGGTCTACATGTGACTCCAGACCCACAGCAATGTAGTTAACTCTTAGCTGCCCTCTGTGCAATTAGACAATAAACAACAGACAATAGGTGCAGGAGTAGGCCATTCAGTCCTTCGAGCCTGCACCACCATTCAATATGATCATGACTGATCATCCCTAATCAGTATTTTGTTCCTGCCTTATCTCCATAACCCTTGATTCCACTATCCTTGAGAGCTCTATCCAACTCTTTCTTAAATGAATTCAGAGACTGGGCCTCCACCACCCTCTGGGGCAGAGCATTCCATACAGCCACCACTCTCTGGGTGAAGAAGTTTCTCCTCATCTTTGTCCTAAATGGTCTACCCCATATTTTTAAGCTGTGTCCTCTGGTTCGGCACTCACCCATCAGCGGAAACATGTTTCCTGCCTCCAGAGTGTCCAATCCTTTAATAATCTTATATGTCTCAATCAGATCCCCTCTCAGTCTTCTAAACTCAAGGGTATACAAGCCCAGTCGCTCCAGTCTTTCAGTGTAAGGTAATCCCGCCATTCTAGGAATTGACCTCGTGAACCTACGCTACACTCCCTCAATAGCCAAAATGTCTTTCCTCAAATTTGGAGACCAGAACTGCACACAGTACTCCAGGTGTGGTCTCATCAGTGCCCTGTATAGCTGCAGAAAAGCCTCTTTGCTTCTATACTCAATCCCTCTTGTTATGAAGGCCATCATGCTATTAGACTTCTTCACTACCTGCTGCACCTGCATGTTCACCTTCATTGACTGGTGTACAAGAACACCCAGATCTCTCTGTACTGCCCCTTTACCTAAATAGATTCCATTTAGGTAGTAATCTGCCTTCCTGTTCTTGCCACCAAAGTGGATAACCATACATTTATCCACATTAAACTGCATCTGCCATGCATCTGACCACTCACCTAACTTGTCCAGGTCACCCTGTAATCTCCTAACATCCTCATCATATTTCACCCTGCCACCCAGCTTAGTATCATCAGCAAATTTGCTAATGTTATTACTAATACCATCTTCTATATCATTAACATATGTTGTAAAAAGCTGCGGTCCCAGTGCTGATCCCTGCGGTACCCCACTGGTCACTGCCTGCCATTCTGCAATGGAGCCGTTTATCACTACTCTTTGTTTCCTATCAACCAACCAACTTTCAATCCAAGTCAGTACTTTGCCCCCAATACCATGCACCCTAGTTTTGCTCACTAACCTCCTATGTAGGACTTTATCAAAAGCTTTCTGAAAGTCCAGGTACACTACATCTACTGGATCTCCCTCGTCCATCTTCAGAGTTACATCCTCAAAGAATTCCAGAAGATTAGTCAAGCATGATTTCCCCTTCATAAATCCATGCTGACTCTGACCTATCCTGTTACTACTATCCAGATGTGTCGTAATTTCATCCTTTATAATTGACTCCAGCATCTTTCCCACCACTGAGGTCAGACTAACTGGTCTATAATGTCCTGCTTTCTCTCTCCCACCTTTCTTAAAAAGTGGTACAACATTAGCCACCATCCAATCTGCAGGAACTAATCCAAATCAATCGAATTCTGGAAAATAATCACCAATGCATCCACAATTTCTCGAGCCACCTCCTTCAGTACCCTTGGATGTAAACCATTAGGCCCCGGGGACTTATCAACCTTCAGACCTAACAGTCTCTCCAACACCAATTCCTGGCAAATATAAATTAGGGATGGATAATAAATGCTGGCCTAGCCAGTGATGCCCCAATTCCATGAATGAATGAAAAAAAAAAGACCACATATACCTTCCTCAAGATCATTTATACATATCACAAACAACAGTGGTCCCAGCACAGATCACTGTGGAACACCACTTTGGTCACAGTTCTCCTCGGTCTACTCTCAGTGTCCTGTTGCCCAGCCAGTTCTTTATCCATCTAACTAATATACCTGGACCCCAAGAGACTTTGCTTTCTCTATCAGCTCATCGTGGGGAATCTTATCAAATGCCTTCCTTAGAGTAGTGTCCAAGGCCCAGCAATTTCATTCACCTGTTTCAACAATGATCTTCCCTCCATCATCAGGTCATAAGTGGGAATGTTCACTAAGGATTACACAATGTTCAGTACCATTCGTGACTCCTGAGATACTGAAGCAGTCCATGTTCAATGCAACAAGATCTGGACAATATCCAGGCTTAGGCTGACAAGTGGCAAGTAACATTTGCACCACACAAATTCCAGGTAATGACCATCACCAATAAGAGGCAATCTAACCACCTTGACAATCAATGATGTTACTATCACTGAATCCCCACTATCAACAGATCAGAAACTCAACTGGACTTGCCACATAAACACAATGGCTACAAGAGTAGGTCATGTTGCATGGTATGATCTGCCTGTACTGCACACAAATCAAAACTTTTCACTGTACCTAGGTACATGCGACAATGAGAAGTCATATCAAAAGTATAATGGAATACTTCCCATTTGTAACACTCAAGAAGCTTGACACTATCCAGGACAAAGCAGCCTGCTTGACTTGCATTACATTCACAAACATCCACTCCCCCCAGCACCGATGATCAGTAATCATAGTGTGTACTATCTACAAGATGCACAGCAGGAATTCAACAAAAATCCTCAGACAACATATTTCAAAACCGTGACCACTTCAATTTAGAAGGACAAGGGCAACAGATACATGAGGTAAAAGCAATGACTGCAGATGCTGGAAACCAGATTCTTGATTAGAGTGGTGCTGGAAAAGCACAGCAGGCCAGTCAGCATCTGAGGAGCAGGAAAATTGACGCTTCGGGCAAAAGTCCTTCATCATGAATACAGGCAGAGTGCCTGAAGGGTGGAGAGATAAATGAGAGGAGGGTGGGGGTAAGGAGAAAGTAGCATAGAGTACAATAGGTGAGTGGGGGTGGGGATGAAGGTGATAGGTCAGGGAGGAGGATGGAGTGGATAGGTGGAAAGGAAAGCAGGCAGGTCGGATAAGTCATGGGGACAGTGCTGAGCTGGAAGTCTGGAACTGGGGTGAGATGGGGGAAGGGGAAATGAGGACACTGGTGAAGTCCACATTGATGCCCTGGGGTTGAAGTGTTCCGAGGCGGAAGATGAGGCGTTCTTCCTCCAGGCATCTGGTCGTGAGGGAGCGGCGGTGAAGGAGGCCCAGGACCTGCATGTCCTCAGCTGAGTGGGTGGGGGAGTTGAAATGTTGAGGCACAGGGCGGTGTGGTTGATTGGTGCGGGTGTCCCAGAGATTTTCCTTAAAGCGCTCGGCTAGGAGGCCTCCAGTCTCCCCAATGTAGAGGAGACTGCATTGGGAGCAACGGATACAGTAAATTATATTGGTGGATGTGCAGGTGAAACTTTGATGGATGTGGAAGGCTCCTTTGGGGCCTTGGATGGAGGTGAGGGAGGAGGTGTTCGTGCAGGTTTTGCAATTCCTTCGGTGGCAGGAGAAGGTGCCAGGACGGGAGGGTGGGTTGTTGGGGGGTGTATACCTGACCAGGTAGTCACGGAAGGAATGGTCTTTGCAGAAGGCAGAAAGGTGGAAAGGGGTGGGGGAGGGAAATATATCCCTAGTGGTGGGGTCTTTTTGGAGGTGGCAGAGGAAGAGGATAGGGAGTGGTGCCGGTGGAACCACAGAAGATGGACTGTTCTACGTAGCTGACAAAGAGACAGGCATAGCTAGGGCCCATACGGGTACCCCTTTGGTCTGAAGGAAGTGGGAGGATTTGAAGGAGAAATTGTTAAGGGTGAGGACCAGTTCGGCCAAACGAATGAGTGTCAGTGGAAGGGCACAGTTGGGGAAGTCGGGAAAGGATAAAACAGAGGGCTTGGAGGCCCTGGTCATGGCGGATGGAGGTGTAGAGGGATTGGATATCCATGGTGAAGATGAGGTGTTGGAGGCAGGGGAGACGGAAGTCTTGGAGGAGGTGGAGGGCGTGGGTGGTGTCTCGAACGTATGTGGGGAGTTCCTGGACCAGGCGAATAGCACAGTGTCAAGGTAGGGTCTTGGAGGGGCACAGAGGGGGTTTACAAGAATGATCTTGGAGACAGAGAGCCTGTCATATGAGGAGCAGTTGAGGTCTCTGCCTGTGCATCCGAGAAGGATGAGGTGGAATCTAACTGAAACTTCAGGAATTCTGTAAGTCCTGATTAGAGTCGATATAGAGAAGATATTTTCACTAGCGAAACCAAGGACATAGCCTTAGAGTGAAGCGATGATCCTTTGGAACTGACAGGATGAAGATTTTTTACAGGCAAAGATGATGAATCTATGGAACACATTGTTGAGAGGGCAGTGGATGCCAATTAATTGTGTGTATTTAAGACAGAGATAGTTAGGTTCTTGAATAGTAAGGGAATCAAATGTTACGGGAGAAGACAGGAGAATGATGTTGAGAAAAATATCAGCCACAGTTGAATAGTCTCAATGGGGAAAATGGCTTAATTCTGCTCCTATATTTTATGGTCTTGTGTTTTTTTTTAATCTCCTCTTCATGTCATCCTTACTATTTGCCATCCCATCCATTTTGCGTCAATCTTGGCAATAGTGCATTCACTCCTGTGATCCAAAACATGACTATGTAGTGTAAATAATTGTGGCTCCAACACTGATCCCTGTGGCACTTCACTAGTTACAATTCACTATCTTTAAAAATGGGAGAACGTTGGACTGCAGATGCATAAAAGGCCCCCTATATCCCAACTCTCTGTCTTCTATTCATTAGCCAGTCTTCCACCCATGCTAAAACAGTAACCACAACATCATTAAATATCTGTATGTTCTTTAACTTATTGAATATCTTTTGGAAATCCAAATATGTTATGACTATTACTTCCCCTTTATCTACTCTGCTTATCCCTCTCATAGAACCCTAATAATTTTGTCAGGCATGATATCCCCTTCAAAGAGCTGACATGGCTTGATTATATTATGTATTTTTATATGCTGTGTCAATACATTTTTATAATAGACACGTAAAGATGGCTTAACTTGAGTTTAGTGAACGGAAGGAATTAGTCAAGTATTTCAGATCTAACTTAGTTCTAAATCAGAGTTAAAAGCTGTAAATCACTTGATTCTGAGAGTCTTAAATGAGACTGTTTTATTTCACTCCAAGTTTGATTAACCACATCTGCACTGGCCTGGGAAATCCGAGTTAATGATGCTTATCATTTGATTTGGGGGACAGGTGGAATACTGCGATTTGCTGGCTAAATCTTTGACTAGGTTGCATCTTCCAGTCAGCAGAAAACTGATGAACTGGAAGGAGCACTGACAAGTGGCAGCTTTCAATTGATTTCCCTCTCAGCTAAGCATCTGGCTAATGGCTAATGGAGTGTATTCATTCAGAGTGTGGTTGAAGGCCCCTGAAGACTGGAGTCAATCAACAAGTTTGCATGACTATCAGAACTTTATACTTTCGCAAAGAATAAGAGTATCCTCAGAATGCAAAACCCACAAACCATGGTTGCACTTATTATTTGAAAATCAACTACAATTTTCATTGAAATAGTGCCCTTACCAGGAAAAGGTGTCATAAGGTGTTTCACACAATTGTCTGAATAATGTGTCATAAAGCAAAACTTGACACTGAGAAACATAAAGAGTTGTTAGGGTTTGGTCAAAGGCATCTGGTTCTGTGAGGTGGTTATGAAGAAAAGCGAGCTTGAAAGGCAGAGATATGCATAAAGTCCAAAGTCTTGTCGGCTCCCGTCAGCAATGGTGAAGTGATTAAAGTTAGGAATTCTGTAAGGGCCTGTAACAGAAACGCAGATGCCACAGACTCACAGGATTGTCACAGCAACAAAAATGGAGGCCATTCAGCCCATCATGTCTGCACCAGCTCTCCAAATAACCAAATATCCGTATGTCACTTTGCTGACTTTCCCTGCACCCCTGCACATTTTTCCTTTTCAGGTAAGAATGCATTTCTTTCTTGAATGTACCAATGAGCTAGCCTTCACCATATTCCTGTGCAGTACACCCCAGATCATATTCAATAGCTGTGTGAAAAAAATAATTCTCCTCTTGTTTCCATGGCTTCTTTTGTGAATTAGCTTAAATCAAATCTTTTCCGTCTCATTTCCAATCCTTCCTTTAGCAGGAATAGATTTTCCTAATGATTCCAATGAGACTGAATGATTGTAAATACCTCTGTCAGATCTCCCTTCAGTTTACTCTTCTCCAAAGAAAGCAGTCATTTTCCAATCTGGTTTCATAACCAAAGTTGTGGATACCTGCACCCTTTCCAACGTCCTAAAATGTAGTGACCCATAAAACAGATGCAATACTCCAGCTGAGACTGAACCAATTGCTTATACAGGTGTAACAGAACCAGTTTTTGCAAGTTATTCCAAAGTATAGATATCTCTGACTCAACCAGAATTTATTACCCATCCCTAATTGCTGAGTGGCCATCTGAAGGGCAGTAAGGGATAGATAATAAATGCTGGCCCAGCCAGTGAAGACCACATCCCATGAATGACTCGAGTCAACTACATTGCTATGGATCTGAAGTCACATGCTTGCCAGACCAGGTAAGGATGGCAGTTCTCCTTCTGTGAAGGACACTGGTGAATCAGACGGACTTGTAAAAACAACGCGGGAATCGTTTACTGGTCATTAGTTTCTTTCATAAAACAAAATATCTATATTTGCAATGATGAGATTCAAACTCATGTTCCCAGAATGTAACCTGGATTATTCGTCCAGTAGCATATTATGACAATGCCATCATCTCACCTATTGCAGTTGGCTTCTATATCTCTCTTAATCCAGTTCTAATATCTTAGTACAAGGAACAACACAGTGCAGAACAGATCCTTTGACCCTCGATGTTATGCCAACCTGTGAACTATTCTAAGCTCATCTCCCTACGCTATTCCATCATCATCCATATGTTTATCCAAGGATTGTTTATATCTCCCTAATGTGACTGTGTTAACTACATTGGCAGGCAGGACATTCCACACCCTTACCACTCTCTGAATAAAGAACCTGCCTCTGACATCTGTCTTAAATTGATCACCTCTCAATTTGTAGCTATGCACCCTCGTACAAGCTGACATCATCATCCTAGGAAAACGTCTTTCACTGTCTACCCTATCTAATCCTCTGATCATCTTGGATGTCTCTATCAAATCCCCGCTTTAGCCTTCTTCTTTCCAATGAGAACAGACCAGGTCTTTCAGCCTTTCCTCATAAGACCTTCCCTCCAGACCAGGTAGCATCCTGGCAAATCTCCTCTGCACCTTTTCCAATGCTTCCACGTCCTTCCCGAAATATGGCGATCTGAACTGTACACAATATTCCAAGTGCGGCCGCACTAGTGTTTTCTTTAGTTGCAGCTCTGGAACTCAATCCCTCTACCAATGAAACCAGCACTCGCTCCCTTCTTACAGAAAGCCAGTTTCTAATCCAAACTGCTAAATCACCCTCAATCCCATGCCTACCATGTGGAATCTTATCAAGGGCTTTACTGAAGTCCATATATGCCATGTCAACTGCCCTACCCTCATCTACATGCTTGGTCACCTTCTCAATAAACGCAATGAGGTTTGTGAGACACGACCTGCCCTTGACGAAACCATGTTGACTATCTGCAATCAAATTGTTGCTTGCCAGATGATTATAAATCCTATCTCTAATAATACTTTCCAAAACCTTTCCTTCAACAGACATAAGGCTCACTGGTCTATAATTACCTGGGTCATCTCTCCTGCCCTTCTTGAACAAGGGCACAATATTTGCAATCCTCCAGTCCTCTGGCACTAAACCTGTCGACAATGATGACTCAAATATCAAAGCCAAAGTCTCCGCTATCTCTTCCCTAGTTTCCCAGAGAATCATCAGATAAATCCCATCTGGCCCAAAGGACTTGTCTACTTTCACTCCTTCTAGAATTGATATGTTTTATTAATTGCGATCACAGTATCTCCTGCCACATTTTCATACGTAAATATATCCCCATGTCACTCTGCTCCTGCACCCTTTCAGAATGACAAACCTTAGACAATAATGTCTGCCACTTTTCACACTAAAATGAATCATTTCGTACTGCTGCTTTGGGTGAGGGAGGATGGTGGTGTTAGATGAGATGACAAAGATGGAGAGGAATGAGGTCAAAGGACAAAGGTCGTACAACACAGGAACAGACTCTTCATCCCTCTAAGCCTGTACTGACACATTTGCCCTTCTGTACTGTAACTGTCTTCACTTACAGGATCTGTCTCCATTGATTCCCTTCCTATTCATGCATTCCTCCAGATGCTTCTTGATGCTACTATTTTGTATGCTTCCACCACCTTCTCTGGCAGCACATTCCAGACACACACCACGCTTTCTGTGAAAAACTTGCCTTGATTGATTTATACATTTCCCCTCCCAACACTTTGAACCTGTGCCCCCTAGTAATTCACCCCTCCATCCAGGAAAAAAAACTCATACTTTCCACTCTATCCATGCTATTCCCAATCTTATAAGTTTCTATGAGGTCACCCCTCAACCTTCTGCGTTCCAGTGAAAACAAATCCAGTCTATCCAACCTTACTTCATAGCTAAAATCCCCTCTACATGGCAACATCCTGGTAACTCTTTTTTGTACTCTCTCCAATACATCCACTTCCTGCTGGTTGTGTGGCAACCAGAACTGTGCACAATATTCCAAGTGTGGCCTAACTAAATTTCTATAAAGCTGCAACATAACTTGTCTATCCTTATATTCAATGTCCCTTCCAATGAATGCTACCATGCCAGAGCCTTTTTTACTACCTTATCTACCTACACTGCCGCCTTCAGTGATCTGAGCACCTGCACACCCAGATCCTTCTGCATATCAACATTCCTTAGGGTTCTGCCATTCATTGTATAATTTCTAACTGTACTTGACCTTCCAAAATGCATCACCTCACATTTGTCTGGATTAAACTCCATCTGCCATTTTTCTGTCCATGTCTCCAATTGATATATATCCTGCTGTATCCTTTGATAATCCTTCTCATTATTCACAGCTCCACTAATCTATGTATAATCTGATAAATGTACTAGTTAGACCAGCTATGTTTTCCTCCAAATAATAAACAGCAGAGGTCCCAGCACTGGTCCCTGTGGAACGCCACTAGTCACAACTCTCTATTGGGAAAAAGAAATCCTACTACTGCCACCCTCTGTCTTCTGTGACTAAGCCAGTTCTGTATCTATCTTGCCAGCTCATCCCAATACCATGTGACTTCACCTTTTGTACCAGTCCGCCATGAGGGACCTTGTCAAAAGCTTTACTGAAGTCCATGTAAACAACATCAACTGTTTTTTCCTCATCAATCATCTCCAACAACTCCTCAAAACATCAAATCAAGTTAGTGAGGCATGACATCCCCCTAACAAAACCATGCTGTCTATCACTAACAAGTCCATTTGTTTCTAAATGCTTATAGATCTTGCCTGTGAGAATCTTTTCCAATAATTTCCCTATATGAGGCTCACAGGCCTGTAATTTCCAGGATTATCCCTGCTATCCTGCTTAAACAATGGGACAACATTATCTATTCTCCTGTCCTTTGGGACTCACCTGTGGCCATGGAAGATACAAAGATGTCTGACAATATTCCAGCAATTCATTCTTTTGCCTCCCACAATATTCTGGGATTGATCCCATTAGGACCCTGCGGATTTGAAGATAAGGATGAGAATTTTTAAACTGAAGTGTTATCTATCAGGGAGCCAATGCAGAACATCATTCCCAGGCATTGTGAGTGCATTGAGTTAAGAAACAGATAGAAGAGTTTGGAATGATCTCAAACTTACAGAGTGGAGACTGTGGGAGACCAGCCAGGAGTACAATAGAATAGTTGAGTCAGGAGGTAATGAGGGCACCAGTGAAAGTTCATCAGGATACAGATGGGTATTAAGGATAATGTCAATGTGTGGTTGCAAGCTTACAGAGTTATAGAGTCATAGAGATGTACAGCATGGAAACAGACCTATCGGTCCAACCTGTCCATGCTGACCAGATATCTCAACCCAATCTAGTTCCACCTGGCCCATATCCTTCCAAACCCTTCTTATTCATATATCCATCCAGATGCCTCTTCAATGTTGCAATTCTACCAGTCTCCACCACTTCCTCTGGCAGCTCATTCCATACACGTACCACCCTCTGTGTGAAAACGTTGCCCCATAGTTCTCTTTTATATCTTTTATATCTTGCTCCTCTCACCCTAAACCTATGCCCTCTAGTCCTGCACTCCCTGAACCCAGGAAAAAGACTTTGCCTATTTACCCTATCCATGCCCCTCATAATTTTGTAAACCTGCCCTGACTGTTTGATTCACTTCTGTTCTCAACTGTACCAGACTCAGATTGATCTATTTCCTCACTATCTCTCTGGGTCCCATCCCCCCACCTTACTAGTTTAAATCCTCCCGAGCAACTCGAGCAAATTTCCCTGCCAGGATATTAGTCCCCTTCCAATGTAGGTGCAATCTATCCTTCTTTTACAGGTCGCTTCTACCCCAAAAGAGATTCCAATGATCCAAAAAATGTGAATCCTTCTCCCATACTCCAGCTCCTTGGCCATGCATTCATCTGCTCTATCCTCCTATTCCTGCCCTCACCAGCTCATAGCATTGGGAGTAATCCAGATATTACTACCCTTGAGGACCTCCTTTTTAAATTCCTGCCTAACTCTCTATAATCTCCCTTCAGAATCTCAACCTTTTCCCTCCCTATATCGTTGGTTCCAATGTGGACAATGACCTCTTGCTGGCCCCTCTCCCCCGTGAGAACATTCTGCACTCTCTCTGAGACATCCATGATCCTGGCACCAGGGAAACAACACACCATTCTGCTTTTTTGCTGCTGGCCACAGAAACGTCAGTCTGTACCTCGGACTAGAGAATCTCCTAACACAGTTGATCTCTTGGAACCCGATGTACTCCTCATTGCATTAGAACCAGTCTCAATAGCAGAAACTTGGCTGTTCGTGCTACATTCCCCAGAGAATCCATCACCCTCTTCATTTTCCAAAATTGCATACCTGTTTGAAATGGGTATATCCACAAAAGACTCCTGCACTACCTAGCTGCCTACCTCTCTTATCTTTCCTGGTGTTAACCTACCTATGTGACTGTATCTGAGACTTTTCCTCCTTCCTATAATGCCATCCATCACATACTGTTGCTGTTGCAAATTCCTCATTTCTTCTAACTGTCTCTCCAACTGATCCACTCGACCTGATAAGATTTGCAGCCAATAGCATTTATGGCAAATATAATTCGCAGTAACACTTAAAATCTCTTTAAACTCCCACATCTGACAAGAAGTGCATATCACTCTATTAAAGGCCATTTTTGTTCCTTCACAACCTACAGACCCCGAAAATAACATTGTCTTATTCCTCTACAAACACTGCCCCAGGTTAAATTAACAGTTATAGCTTATGTTTTAAGTTTAATCAAGAGGCATATCTCCAAAAACATATAATCAAGAAAGAACCCACTCTACTCACTACTGCAGATTCTCTGTAGGCCACACTTAAAACAATGATTAACTTATCTGATTCTGTGATGTGAACTTCGTCCAACAATTCCTCCAAGATTAGTTGTGAATTTCACTGTTTGTTAATTTTCCCACATGCATTCCGATATCCAGCGATACATGAATTCAAACAGCAAAGGCAGTAACTGCGCAGATTCTCTCTCTCTCTCCTGTACTGACCTCACCATGTCCTTCCTTTGTCTGCTTTCCTCCCTTTTAAAGCTGCTGTTGTTTTGACTTTTTTTTCCAAAGTTCCAAAACAATACAACAGCATATAAAACAGTAATTGCTCCTCCTGGAATTTGAGGAAATCACCTCCAGCACCTAAAACACCTCAGAAAAGGAGCAGCTGTTGCAGCCAGAAATTTTTCCTGTTCTCCATCTTGGATCATCTCGGGGTCAAAGTTTGAGGATGGGGGGGGGGTTCAACCGCAGATAGTTGCTGAGAAAATGAATGAGCTTGGTGACTCATTGACGTTTACAGCACAGAAGGAACCCATTTGGCACATTGTGCCCACACTGATCAGCAAACATCTGAGAACACTAATGCCATTTTCCAGCTCTTGACCTGTTCACCCTGGAGGCAATAGCAACACAAGTGAATTATCTCAACACTGTTTCAGCGTGATGAGAGTTTCTGACTCCCCCACCCTTACAGACAGGGAGCTCCAGACTCCCTCCATCCTCTGAGTGAAAATAAATTTCCTCAACTCTCTTTTTAACCTTATACTTATTTTCTTAAATAGATAGACCCTAGTTGTTGACCCCTCTAGTAATGAAAGCACCCTCATATCCACCTTACCTAAGCCCCTCATAAGCTTTGTACTTCTTGAAGGTGCCATCTCACTTCACTGCTCCAAGCAAAAGAACTCCAGCCTACTCAATCTTATCTTGAAGCTCCAATCCTCCAGCCCAGGGGCAGCATTTTGGTAAATCTCCACTGCACACACCTCTCTAGTTTACTCACATCCTTCCTGGGGAACAGAGAATGCGTTGAAGATCATAAATAAGATGGCACCATAAGCAGTGACATTGCAAACTTTTTACTGCACTCATTCGAGCGCACATGACAATAAAACTGATTTTTAAAATTCCTTATTTTAAGGCTCTGCCACCTAGATCTAGTTTCACCCATCAGTGGGAACAAGCTCCCTGCTTCGATCTTATCTATTCCCTACATCATTTTATATGCTTCTGTAAGATCCCCTCTCATTCTTCTAAATTCCAATGAGTATCGCCCCAGTCTACTCAATCTCCCCTCATAAGCCAGCCCTCTCAACTCCAGAATCAACCTCAGGAGCTAAAATGACCCAGCAAGCCGTGCAATTCAGGGGAAAGCAGTGGTGTACAACAAATGCTATTCTTGCCAGCAGTGCCCACATCCAATCTAATTTTTTAATTTTACTGATGTTAAAAGAATGCGCCATGGTGGTTATGCGCACTGTGGATTTATTTATCCATATGATACGGTGAGTGTGCATAAATGTCTGAGTTGCATGTATGTCATTTCACTTATTTGTTGAACATTAAGATTTTTTTTTGAAACTATCTAAACGTATTTTATGAGTTGTCTGCTCGTATATATTTTTATGTGTATATTTGGTGTGTTACTGGACTGACTGAAAATAAATATTTCATGTCACGTATTTAAATTCCTTCACACATTCGCTCATATAAAATGTTCACTGTTTCGTTTTAAAATGAACTCAATCCAAATTGATGTCTCTTAGTCATAATGAACATAGACATCACATTAA
Source organism: Hemiscyllium ocellatum (assembly GCF_020745735.1). Lineage (NCBI taxonomy): Eukaryota > Metazoa > Chordata > Chondrichthyes > Orectolobiformes > Hemiscylliidae > Hemiscyllium > Hemiscyllium ocellatum. The sequence goes on from NC_083401.1 coordinate 25,009,784, forward strand.
TAATACAATATAATATCCTCAACTGCAACAGTAGCTGAAATACACTCAAATCGATGTGACAGTCCCCAGACAAATTCTATATTGATCTACTGTTACACTTCTGATGTACAATTTTGTCATGAAAATCCATGGACCCTAAATGTATCATTTGTTCACACTATTTTGTACGATTTATTTTTGTTTAAACTCATTTATATGCTGAATATGTTACACATTGTTGCACAATAAGGAGAGTATTAATATCTTATTTAAGGGACTCTGATTGTTGGAAATAATATATAAAATAACTCTTGATTATCTTTCCCTCTGCCTCCATGTGTGACTATAGCAAATGTGTTCCTATGTGGTGACAAAAGAATGTCAACTTGAAAGATTGGACTGATTTATCTCAACTTCAGGAAGGTGCTAGTGGGGATGGTGAGATTTGGACAACTAACAGACAGATGTGTCAGAGTGGACTGTGCCATATCTTAGTTTTGATAGTTCACTGTCACCAATTCTCCTTTCTCTACGGTGTGTCTGAATGTCAGTGCTACATGATAGACCACTGGTAGTCCAACTAGTAGAAACAATTGTATTTCATAACAAGGTAAACAGGGTTAGCATTGCTGCCCCACAATGCCAGTGATTAAGGTTCAATTCTTGCCTTGGGTGATTGTCCGTGTGGAGTTTGCACATTCACCCTGTGTCTGTGGGGATTTCCTCTGGGTGCTCTGGTTTCTTCCCACTGTCCAAAGATGTACTGGTTACGTGGATTGGCCATGCTAAATTGCCCATAGTGTCCAAGGCTGTGTGGGTTAGCCATGGGAAATGCAGAGTTTGAGTTAGGATGGTCTTTGGAGGGTTGATGCAGACTCCAAGGGCCGAATGGCCTCTTTCCTAAGGTAGCTTTTCACATGGAAGCAACCAGTGCACTGTATGTTACTAGTCTGGCATCACAGTTAAAGTCTCTCAGGAGCTATTCAGAATCCCCTGTTACAAAACTCAATCACGTCCACTCAATAACTCTAATGCCATCAAACTGGCTGGAAGTTGATACAAGATTGACATTAACTCCTTCAGAACCTTATACAGCAGTCTCCTTGATACATATGGGCGGCACAGTGGCACAGTGGTTAGCACTGCTACCTCACAGTACCAGAGACCCGGGTTCAATTCCTGACTAAGGCGACTGACTGTGTGGAGTTTGCACATTCTCCCTGTGTCTGCGTGGGTTTCCTCCGGGTGCTCCAGTTTCCTCCCACAGTCCAATGATGTGCAGGTTAGGTGAATTGGCTGTGCTAAATTGCCCATAGTGTTAGGTAAAGGGCTAAATGTAGGGGAATGGGTGGATTGCGTTTTGGCACGTTGGTGTGGACTTGTTGGGCCTGTTTCCACACTGTAAGTAATCTAATTCCCTCCAGAGGGAAGCTTTCCCAGAAGCAGATTGGGATGCAGATTGGCTCCTGCATCCTGATGGAGACAGGCATTCAATTGATACATTACTGTCCCAGTTCAGGATAATGTGGAGTGCAAAGTGCTGCACTGCAGAAAGATGAGTTTACCTTGCCACAAGTGGTTGATGGATGTCAGAGAGTAATTGTCAATGAGATACACTGGATGTGTGAACAGAATAGAAGAAGTGTCTCTGGACCTGAAATGTGAACTCTGGTTTCTCTCCACAGATGCTGTCAGACCTGCTGAATTTATCCAGCAATTTCCATTTTTATTTGGACAACTTTAACATTGCTTCCAATTTTCTTCTTTCTCTGACTTGCACATGGTCCATCCCTGACCTGACCCTTTTCTTAAATTCTCTGCCTCCATTTTAAGGCATTAGGAGGATACGTAAGATGGAAATCAGGAGAGCAAAAAGGGGATATGAGATAGCTTTGGCAAATCAGGATAAGGAGAATCCAAAGAGTTTCTACAAAAACAGTAAAGAGTAACTAGAGAGAGAATGGAGTCCCTTAAAGATCAGCAAGACAAATTACTTGTGGAACTGCAGGAGATGGGTGAGGTGCTAAATGAGTATTTTGCATCAGTATTTACTGTGGAGAAGGATACAGAAGCTAGAGAATTTGGGCAACAATTAATGATATCTTGAAAATGTCTCTATTAAAGAGGAAGAGGTGCTGGATGTCTTGAAAGGCATAAAAGTCGATAAATCCCCTGGCCTGAAACAGATGTATCCCAGAGTCTTGTAGGAAGCTAAGGAAATGATTGCTGGGCTCCTTGCTGAGATAGTTGTATCACTGATAACCACAGGTGACGTCCCAGAAGACAGGAGGTTGGCTAATATGGTGCCATTATTTAAGAAAGGTGGTAAGGAAAAGCCAGGGAACTATAGATCAGTGAGCCTGACATAAATGGTGAGCAAGTTAATTGAGGAGATCCTGAGGCACTGGACTTACATATATTTGGAAAAGCAAGAAATGATTAAAGATAGTCAACATGGCTTTGTGCGTGGGAAATCGTGTCTCACTGACTTGACTGAGTTTTTTGAAGAAGTGATGAAGAGGATTGATGAAGGCAGAGTGCTGGACATTATCTGTATAGATTATAGAAAGTTAAAAATCACATAACACCAGGTTTAATTGAAAGCACTAGCTTTCAGAGCGCCGCTCCTTCATCAGGTGGCTGTCATGTAGAAAGGTATTCAACAAAGTTCCTCATGGTAAATTAGTTATCAAGGTTGGATTATATAGAATACAGGGAGATCTAGCCATTTGGATACAAAAATAGCTGAAAGGTAGAAGACAGGGAGTAATGGTGGAGGATTGCTTTTCAGACTAGAAGCTTGTGACCAATAATGTGCCACAAGGATCAGTGCTGCGTCAACTGCTTTTTGTTATTTATATAAATTATTTGGATGAGTGTTATGCAATCTCCAAGGATTATTTTCAGTCCTGATCTTATCACAGAAGGAAGATCATTGAACATATAAACAGAGCACACTGGAGAAATTTTGTAGGTCTAGCAGAATCAGTGGTGAGAGAAACAGTGTTAACATTTCAAGTCGAATATTATCCTTCTTAATAGAAGAATTGAAACACAGAAACATAGAGAATAGCTGCAGGAGTAGACCATTCGGCCCTTTGAGCCTACACCACTGTAATATGATCATGGCTGATCATGTAATCTCATTATCCCATTCCTGCTTTCTCTCGATTCCCCTTGATCCCTTTAGCCGCAAGGGCCACATCCAGTTTCCCTCTTGAAATCATCGAATGAACTGGCCTCAACAGCTTCCTGTGGGAGAGCATTCAGCAGCTTCACAGCTCTTGGGGTGAAGAAATTCTTCCTCATCTCAGTCTTGAATCGCTTACCCCTTTATTTTTAGATGGTGACCCCTAGTTCTGGACTTTCCCAACAACAGGAACATCCTTCCTGCATCTAGCCTACCCCAGTCCCAAAAGGATTTTATATATTTCTATGAAGTCTCCCATCTCATTATTCTAAATTCCAGCGAGTACAAGCCCAGTCCATCCTGTCTTTCCTCATGAGTCTGTCATGTCATTCTGGGATGGTCAACCTTCAATGGACTTCCTCAGTAGCAAGAATGAGCTTCCTCAGACTAGGAGACCAAAACTGCACACGATACTTACTTAAGAGGAGTTGGCAAGTGCTGTTTGTGCTAGTTACAGTGGGGTAGGAAGAATGCAGAGAAAAGATGATGAAAGTGCTGACAACAAAAGACAAGCATGATGGTGAAAGAAGAATTGAAATGTTAAATAAATGTAAGGTGTGCAAAGGAGATGAGAGCAAATTCAATAAGACATAAACAGGGAGAATGGGGGTGGGGGGGATGTAAGAAAATTAGAAAACAGAGGTTATACTCTGAAGGCTATAAAATGCTGTGGGGAAGATGAGATATCATTCCCCTAGGTTGAGTGGAGTTTTGTTGGAACCCTGTATCAGGCCCAAAACAGAGATATTAGCATGGGCGAAAGTTGGTTTATCCCTGAATAAACATCACAAAAAACAGATTATTTACCCATTGTCACTTACACTGTTGTGTCTTTGGAGTTCTCTGTACGCAAACTGTTGACTGTGTTTATGATATTGCAACACTGATTGCACTCTAGAAGTACTTCATTTAATCTAAAGAGCCTTGACATGTCATTGTGAAAGATGCTAAATAAATGCAAGCTTTTCTTTTATTTTCCATTGTTGAACAAATCACTGGAAACTGTTAAGAAATGTAGATGATCCAACAGCTCTTCGCTATCTCCAGTAAATGTGAAAATGCTGTGACTGAAATATCTAATTAGTTATTTATTGAGTTATTCAAAAGTACATTTAAAAATCTTGTGTTGCTCATTCTGATCGAGCTTTCTGATTCACTTTGACTTCTGGAGTGTGTTTCTAACTCTCAGCAGTGGCAGCCAGGGAAAGGAGATTGAACACGTTGTCAAAATCATTTTGTATTGTTGCATCTTCAATTGTTCATGAATATTAAAGATTATTCACTTTTAAATCTGACTGTGGGATGCTGAATAAATTGTAAATTGATGAGAAACAAAATTGCAGTGATGCTATTTTGCTTCTGTTATGATTCCAATGGAAAGTAAAGGAACCATCTTCATGACATTGTGAAGTACATTATACAAAGCCTCAAGGTTTCCTGAACTGGATAGTGTCTCCATTACTAATGCCAGCGAATAAATCAGTTCTCTACTAAGTCCTAATTTTAAATCCAATGTAGAGTGGCAGAAGCATACCTGAGTTAAGTTCATATGCAAAATTATTAACGTGTAAAATTATCTCAACGTGGATATTCTAAGCTATGGAAATGAGTTAGAAAATGTGAGCAATAAGTAGTATGTTTAAATGTCCGAGCTGTTTGAAGGGCCAAGTAACCTCTTTCTGTGCTATATGATTCTGTAAGAAAAAGAGCAAAAAATAGTATGGTTCAGGAACAGACCCTTTGACCCAGCAAGCCTGTGCTGATACATGACACTATTCTAAACTAAAAATTGTACCTCTATGTGGTATCCCTCTCTGCCTATCCATGTATCTGTCAAGATGCCTGTTAAACATTGCTATTGTATTTGCTTCTATCACTTCTTCTGGCAGTATATTCCTGACACTTACCACTCTCAATGTAAAAACGTGCCTCTCACATCTCCTTAAAACTTTATCAGGAATTGACATTTCCACCCTGGGAGAAAGACTCCAGCTATCCATGCCTCTCCTAATTTTATGCACTCCTGACAGGTCACCCCTCAGCCTCTGACAAATGAGTTTGTTCAGGTAAAAACAAGGGCTGCAGATGCTGGTAGCCAGATTCTAGGTCAGAGTGGTGTTGGAAAAGCACAGCAGTTCAGGCAGCATCTGAGGAGCAGGAAAATCGACGTTTCGGGCAAAAGCCCTTCATCAGGAATAGGGGCAGAGTGCCTGAAGGGTGGAGAGATAAATGAGAGGGGGTGGGGATGGGGAGAAAGGAGCATAGAATACAATAAGTGAAGGGGGGGGGGGGAATGGAGGTGATAGGTCAGGGAGAAGGGTGGGGAAGATAGCAAAGAGTACAATAGGTGAATGGGGGTGGAGATGGAGGTAATTGGTCAGGGAGGAGGGTGGGGGAAGGTAGCAAAGAGTACAGTGTGTGGATGGGGGCTGGATGAAGGTGATAGGTCAGAGAGGAGGGTGGAGTGAATAGGTGGGAAGGAAGATAGGCAGGTAGGACAGGTCATGGGTACAGTGCTGAGCTGGAAGGTTGGAACTGGGGTGAGATGGGGGAAGGGGAAATGAAGAACTGGTGAAGTCCGCATTGATGTCCTGGGGTTGAAGTGTTCCGAGACGGAAGATGAGGCATTCTTCCTCCGGGCGTCAGGTGGTGAGGGAGCGGTGGAGAAGGAGGCCCAGGACCTGCATGGCCTCGGCTGAGTGGGAGGGGGATTTGAAATGTTGGGCCACAGGGCGGTGTGGTTGATTGGTGCGGGTGTCCCAGAGGTAGAACATAGAACATAGAAAAATACAGCGCAGTACAGGCCCTTTGGCCCTCGATGTTGCGCCGACCCAAGCCCACCTAACCTACACTAGCCCACTATCCTTCATATGCCTATCCAATGCCTGTTTAAATGCCCATAAAGAGGGAGAGTCCACCACTGTTACTGGCAGGGCATTCCATGAACTCATGACTTGCTGAGTAAAGAATCTACCCCTAACATCTGTCCTATACCTACCTCCCCTTAATTTAAAGCTATGCCCCCTCGTAATAACTGACTCCTTACGTGGAAAAAGGTTCTCATTGTCAACCCTATCTAAACCCCTAATCATTTTGTACGCCTCTATCAAGTCACCCCAAACCTTCTTTTCTCCAATGAAAACAGCCCCAAGTGCCTCAGCCTTTCCTCATACGATCTTCCTACCATACCAGGCAACATCCTGGTAAACCTCCTCTGTACCGTTCCAGTGCCTCCACATCCTTGCTATGGTATGGCAACCAAAACTGCACACAATACTCCAGATGCGGCCGCACCAGAGTCTTATACAACTACAACATGACCTCAGGACTCAGGAACTCAATTCCTCTACCAATAAAAGCCAGTACACCATATGCCTTCTTCACAGCACTAGTTACCTGGGTGGCAATTTTCAGAGATCTATGTACATGGACACCAAGATCCCTCTGCTCATCCACACTACCAAGTATCTGAGCATTAGCCCAGTACCCCATCTTCTTGTTACTCTTACCAAAGTGAATCACTTCACACTTACCTACATTGAACTCCATTTGCCACCTTTCTGCCCATCTCCGTAGCTTATCTATATCCCGCTGTAACCTGCCACATCCTTCCCCACTGTCAACAACTCCACCGACTTTCGCATCATCCGCAAACTTGCTCACCCAACCTTCTAGCCCCTCCTCCAGGTCATTTATAAAAATGACAAACAGCAATGGTCCCAAAACAGTCCTTGCGGAACACCACTAGTAACTGCACTCCAAGATGAACTTTTACCATCAACTACTACCCTCTGTCTTCTTCCAGCCAGCCAATTCCTAATCCAAACCTCTAACGCACCCTCAATGTCATACCTTCGCATTTTTCCCTAAAGCGCTCTGCTAGGAGGCATCCTCTTCCCAGTGTAGAGGAGAACGCATCGGGAGCAGCAAATACAATAAATGATATTAGTGGATGTGCAGGTAAAACTTTGGTGGATGTGGAAGGTTCCTTTAGGGCCTTGGATGGAGGTGAGGGAGGAGGTGTGGGCGCAGGTTTTGCAATTTCTGCGGTGGCAGGGGAAGGTGCCAGGATGGGAGGGTGGGTTGTTGGGGGCGTGGACCTGACCAGGTAGTCACGGAGGGAACGGTCTTTGCAGAAAGCGGATAAGGGTGGGGAGGGAAATATATTCCTGGTGGTGGGGTCCGTTTGGAGGTGGCGGAAATGATGTCGGATGATTTGGCTCCCCATCCCCACCCTCCTCTCATTTGTCTCCCTACCCTGCAGGCACTCTGCCTCAATTCCTGATGAAGGGCTTTTGCCCGAAATAACGATTTTCTGCTGCTGGGATGCTGCCTGAACTGCTGTGCTTTTCCAGCACCACTCTAATCTAGAAATGAGTTTATTCACTCTATCCTCCTAGTTAATACTCTCAAAGCCAGGCAACATCCTGATAGACCTTTTCAGTATCCCTTCTAGGCCTGTGTGACGGCCAGAATTGGATGCAATATTCAAAATGTGGCCAAATCTAAAGTTCCATACAGCTGCAACATGACTTGCCAATTTTTATGCCCCATGCCTCAAACAATGAAGGCAAGAATAGCACATGCCTCTTGACCACCTTATCCACTTGTGTTGCCATTTTCAGGAAACAGTGGACCTGTACACCTAGATCCCTCTCTACATTGATGCTTCTGACGGTTCTGGTATTTACTGTATATTTCTGTCCTGCATTAGATCTTCCAAAATGCATCACCTCACATTTATCTCCATCTGCCATTTCTCCACCCAAATCTCCAACCTATCTACTGTATAGCCTGCTGTACTCTTGGTAATCCTCTTCACTATCAGCAGCTCCCCTAATCTTTGTATCATCTGCAAACTTACTAATTAGACCCCCTACATCATCTTCCAATTCAGTTGTACATATTTTACAAGCAACAGGGAGGAGGTGATGGCCCAGTGGTATTGTTATAAGACTGTTGTTGCAGAGACCCAGGTAATGTTCTGTGGACCTGGGTTCGAATTCTGCCAAAATAGATGGTGGAATTTGAATTCAATAAAAAAAATCTGGAATTGAAAGTTTATTGGTGACCATTAAATCATTGTCAAATGTCAGTAAAAGCCCATCGGTTCAACTGATGCTTTTTAGGGAAGGAAACTGCCACCTTTCCTGATATTGACCTATGTGTGACTCCAGACCCACAGCAATGTGGTTGACTTTCAATTGCCTCCAACTGGGAAAGTAGGGCTGGGCAGGAAATGCCGGCCTAGACAACAACACTCACATCCTGGGAATGAATAGAGAGAGAGAAAAAAATCAGGCATCCCATGCTGAACTTCTGAGGAACCCCATTGGCTGCAGATCTCCAGTCAGATAAACACCAGTTCACTGCTACTCACTGCCTTCTATAACCAAGCCAGTTCTGTAATCCATCTTAGCAGTTCACCATATATCCCATGTGACTACATCTGCTGTATCAGACTGCCATGAGGTGCCTTGCTAGGGTTCGTGTGGACAAAATCTACCACCCTGCCCTCGTCAGTCAATTAGTGATGAGAAGTGGGTATGTAATGGATTTGGGAAGAAGGAAGAACTAAATTAAGACATGATGAAAGCTTGGAATAGGTTCTTGAGGTTCTAAGCCAATAGTGGGATTTAAGACTTTTATGTAGGTCAAATAGAAAACTGATGCAGGTCTGTTCGATTGTCCCACTGATATTAGCTGCACTCTAGAGGGTGGATATTACATAGTTGGGGGTCAGTATATCGCTCAGCACAACTCTGATAAAAAAGTCAATTGCTATATAAGGCTAAAAATCACACAACACCAGGTTAAAGTCCAACAGGTTTAATTGGAAGCATACTAGCTTTTAGTCCAACATCAGCATCTCCAAATCATGGCTATATAAGGCAATAGTTCAGAAAGGGCTGACTTTGGAAACTGAATTAAACTCAACCCAATCTGATGATATCATACAGTCTTATAGGGGGAATATAGAATCCAGCTTCAGATCCTAACGGAGATAGGTGTGTCATCATTATCTACTGATTGATAGTCTTCGTTATGATGACATTGTAACTTGTGCATAATGCTATCCATAATACATTGTGTTAAGACTCTTCTCATCAAGACACAATAGTGATTTATCCCCTATCACTATTAGCCCTTAGAACAAATATAGAGGGGTCAGTGAATGGCAACATCTTACCCAAACATTAACTAGTAATTGGTTCCACAGCACATGCACCATGATGATCAGTGGTGGATTTGCCATTTAACTGTCACAAGGGTGGAAAGTAATTTCTGAAGGCAAGTGGGTTTACTGCTTTAAATATTTCAGTGCTTTAAGAATCAGTCAGCAGCTGCAAATCCCTGAACGAGCAAGCAATCAGCTGAACTCATAGAAGGAAAACTAAGGTAGAGAGAGATAGTTTTAAAAAAAAGATAGAGGATCTTTAAGATGTGATAAGAATAGGAAATCAGAAACTTAAATCTCTGAGTTGGCAGCAAGATTTATAAACACTACAGATATAAAGCTTTATTTTGAAAATTGTAGAGAGGGACATGCATTGTGTAATGGGATGCGACTGGTGGAAAATATTCTGTCTGGACAATGCAGAAAACCTTTATCTTTCCTGCAAGTAATGAGACAACACAGGGCAAGAAACCACCATTTCATCCATGAGTGGATAGGAAAACCATCAGTAAACAGCACAGAGATGCAGAATTTTTATTTCACAGAACTTACAGCTCTCTGAGAAGAAAGTAATATAACATTGCTATCCTGACTGCTTTAAAGTAGGAGAGGTAGGCCATTTGGCCCCTTGAACCAGCTGTACATATTGATACAATCATGGCTGATCTGATTGTATCTGCTATCTAGGAGCAGGAGTAGGGCATCTGGCCTCTTCAGACCTGCTCCACCATTCAATAAGACCATGGGTGATCTTTTCATGGACTCAGCTCCAATTATCTGCCCGCTCACCATAACTCTTAATTCCATTACTGTTAAAAAATCTATCTTTACCTTAAAGACATTCAGCGAGGTAGATTCAACTGCTTCACTGGGTAGGAATTTGACAGATTCACAACCTTTTGGAAGAAGAACTTCTCCCTCAACTCAGTCCTAAACCTGCTCCCCGTTATTTTGAGCTATGTCCCCTTGTTCTAATTTCACCTGTCAGTGGAAACAGCCTCCCTGTTTTGATATTAACAATTCCCTTCATGATTTTATATGTTTTGATAAGATCCTCCTTTATTCCTCTAAATTCCAATGAATGCAGTCCCAGTCTACTCAATCTCTCCTCATAAGCCAATTGTCTCAACTCCAGAATCAGGCCTCATTCCTGATGAAGGACTTTTGCCCAAAACGCTGATTTTCCTGTTCCTCGGATGCTACCTGACCTGCTGTGCTTTTCCAGCACCACTCTAATCTCAACTCCAGAATCAACCTGGTGAACCTCCTCTGTGCTCCCTCCAGTGCCAGGACTCCTTTCTCAAGTAAGGAGACCAAATCTGTAGACAATACTTGCTCATCATGAATCCATCCAATACAGCGTTAAAAATATAAATTCATGCAGACCCCATGAATAACTAAAAAGAAATCTAGCACAGCTGCAGACATGGCTGTAATGATTTAACACACAGGACCAGATTGATGGCAAGATACTGTACACTTCCAGATGTGCTATCAGTGAGATGGGCATAATAGCAGAGAGCATCGAATGGTGAGACACAGCAAATATGGATGGTGGTGCATGACATGCAGTTGATCATGAATGAACAGGCAGTTCTGTCATACTAGGAGAAAGTGAGGACTGCAGATGCTGGAGGTCAGAGTTAAGATTTTAGTGCTGGAAAAGCACAGCAGGTCAGGTAGCATCTGATGGTCAGGAGAATCAATGTTTCGGGCAAAAGCTCTTCATTGCTCTGATAGTTATGGCGAGAACTCAGGCACTGGGACAACTTGTTCTGAGTTGCAGCCTCTCTTCTAGCCTTCCAAACATATGTTTTGGAGTTCTGAGTAGCCCATCGCATCCTCAGTCAAAACAAGACGGTGCAAGTGCAGCTCCAGGGCAGTGGTACTGACTCCATGGAAGAAGCTTACAGTCATGAAGGCATTCAATAAACACATGTCCTTTCTTCTTCCTTTCACCCATACTTCATTTCATAATCACAGAGGTGATAGCAAAATCTGGAAAAGTATAATAAATAAGGTAGTCATGAGTAATAAAGAGGAGTTCATTATGCCTGGTCATGCTTTGTTGTGCCATTTTCTGGATTAATGCTTCGAATGCCTTATGGTTGATGGACCTTTGTGCTTTCCATGTAATTAAGACTCTTGGTATCTCTGTCAGGAAGAGTAAGCCCTTTGAGTGAATTCAACAAAGAATGGTAACAAAGTAGCAATTTATATGCTATTAATATTGAATTGGAAATTTCAGTAAAATAAGCTTTATCCATTTGTTATTTCATTCATTAAGATATGAAACTGTCAACTCTGGAAAAGGGTTGAACTAATTGAGATTTTGGCCATATCCAAAGGGAACTGTGTAGTTGAATTCCATATTCAAAATATGAAGCATACCTCTGAGTCAGCAGCAGTTTTTAATCTAAGGCAAGTGAAAATGTTGCATTGCAGATTTCATTTTGCTTGCTAATGTTGTGGACAACGTGTTCTGAGCTGAGGTTAAGGTTGCTTCTATTTCTTTTATTGGTGTGTAGAATAGTTAACTTAGTAACTATTGGACGGACTGCACTCTCATTACTCCTATAAGGAATGTTTATAAGACCTCACATCTGGACCTAAAGATAGGTTTTATGAGTTAAGGTTCCTGAGGTAGAATTTTGCTCAATATTGGAGCTGAGGATTGACATTTCGAACCACTTTTCGTAGCTCCAATGAGTGAGAGTGTCAAAGGTTCAAAGGGCTTACATTCACTGAAAGCAACAAGTGAATTAATGAATTGAAAAAAAAACGTAGACTGTGTGACCAACAGACATTACCCTAATGATGTCATCTGCACCTTTTGCTAGGAATAAAATATTAAACATGAGGAGTTTGGCAGGTGAAATTAATGTGCTTGATATCACTTTATTGGAAATACAAACCAAGTTAAATTTGATTAGCAGTGATATAAATGAGTGATTTTTCCTTAACCACATAAACAGAATGCAATTACAGTATTATCAGGTGGAACATAAAACAGTGTGGAATTAATTACATCAATACAGAACTGAAATTTGGGCTCAATAATGAAGCTTCTGTTAAAGATATTTTGTTGAAATGTTGCCTCAACCATTGTCTCAGGTAGTGAATTCCACAACTCTCTTATTCCCTGGGCAAATCAAATGTTTCCTTATATGCCCTCTCATACTTCCTGCAACTACTTTAAATCACAGGATATGGGTGTCAGTGGCTAGGCCAGTATATATTGCTCATCCTTAATTGCAGGGATTGCTGTGGATCTGTAGGCCTGACCAGGTAAGGATGGCAGTTTCCTTCCCGAGAGGACACTAGCAAACTCCGGATGGGCCTTTTCAGCAATTGACAATGTTTTCACAATTATTATTAGACTCTGAATTCCATCTATTTTTATTGAATTCAAATTCCACCATCTGCCATGACAGGGTTAGAACCCAGGAACTTAGAACATTGCCTGGGTCTCTTGATTAGCTGTTTAGCGATAACCCAATAGGCCATTGCCTTCTCAGTTAGTCACCACTAAGTCTGTTACATTCCATGGAAAACACCCCCAACCTTTCCAATCTAGTCTTGGGGAAAGCTTTCCAGGCTTGACAATATTCTTGTAAAACTCCTCCGTACCGTCAGCTTGTCATGGTGCAGGTGATGTGGTCATCCTTGTAGTCCATCATTCAGACAATGATGTAGTCAGCCAGGTACCAGGATCCGCAGTGTGCACATTGCCTCTCAAATTTGTTGCAGTGCTCCAACGAAACTCAGCACAAGCTGGAATAAAAACCCCTCATTTCCACTTGGGGACCCTGCAGCCTTCTGGACTCAATGCTTTAGGACTTGAGCTGTCAACAACTTTAGGACTTGAGCTGTCCCATGTCTTTACTCCAAACCCACACACCAGATCTTGTTATCACATAGCCTGCTATTACACACAACCCATTGTTAGTCACTAACAGTGCCATTAATAACGTTCCACCCTCCTAGCCAGATCATTATCCACTCCCTTGTCTAATGGTTCTCTCACCTGTGTTTGGGCTCTATCCCACCTACTGTTTACCCCCTACCCTATCTTCTGCATGTAAACCACCATTTTCTTTGCTACCTTAAGTTCTGAGGAAGGGCCACTGGACTCAATACAGTATCGCTGGTTTCTCTCTACAGATACTGCCAGACCTGCTGAGCTTTTCCAGCAATTTCTGCTTTTGTTTTTGATTTACAGCATCCGCAGTTCTTTCAGCTTTTATTGCCTTGAGGTCTTGTGTATGTCGGTAACAAATTAGGGTGCTTGTTATAACCCGGTTACATATTATGTTAGGAGGCAGATTCCTCTGGTGTTTACTTTCCTTGTGCTTTTCTGGCCAATAATGTTTTTCCAGAAATTAGTTTTCCTCCCAGCTCTGGAACTGAAATCACCAGGAAGAATCAGCTTGTCTCCCTTTGGGGCTCAGACACCAATTGATCAAGACTGGGATACAATTTATCTTTGGCTTCATCTGTTCCTTCTAGGATTGAGCTAAATGCGTTGATGACTGTGTTGTATAGAACTAGGGTATACAGAAGGGTTTATTCCACAGGGAATGTTGTTGAGATGCCCAACTGATTTATTTCCTCAGATTTGGCTTTCTTCCTCAGATTTACCCTTTCATAAGAAAAATTATTAGCCACGTTGTTCTTTAAGCTGAACCTCACCATGTCAATCACCTGCTACTGCAGTCAAATAGTGAAGCTTTCAGCTCCTTTTTGATTGTGTAACTTCCTCATTCAGCTACCCTTCATTGTCAAATCTTCTCTCCAATGGAAGGAATTGTGAAAGCGATAAAACTAATCAATGTACAGTCCAGAGGGAGTTGTATTCTGTTGATGAGCACCCGCTAAATTGTTCATCCTGATACACAGCCCACTGACAGCCTGTGTTTTCAGCAATATGAACGTTGGCATTCTGTCACCAATCCCACTCTTTCTGTTTCACCGGTTCACCTGTATATCTTCAGGTTGACAACGGAATTGGGAGAATGCAAATGGAAAATAGTAGAGTTCTTAGCAGGTCTGGGAGCTTCTGCACAGAGATGAAGAGTTAATTTTTCATCAGCCCTGGGAGTTTAGGAGAATGGTGGTTCACATGGTCAGAGCATAAGAACATAAGATGTTTAATTTTGAGATGAATAGCGATTTTAAAGAGATGAGGTGTAGCCAATGTTAAGTGAAGGGGAGGACGGAGGTTCATGTCGTGCGTTTTGTCCTGTCGGTACAGCAAACTCATCCTTGACGTCAAACTTTTCCAGTTCCTCCCTGAAAGCCTCAGAGACCTCTGCACTCCTGCATTCTCACCTTCCTTCATTGGAAGCCATGGCTTCACTTGATTGGATCCTGAATGTTGGAATTCCCTCCCTAAATCTCTCTGTCTTTTGTGTCTCTCATTCGTACCTACCACTTTACACCTCTCCTAATGTCTTATCATGTGTCTTCAGTGTCAAAATGAATCAGTCAAAACAGCAATGGAAAGTAATGTGACAGACCAGCCTAGGTCCGAAGTGAAGTGGTGCAGATCAATCTGAATCAGTCAGGTAATTATTCAGTGCTGAAACAAAGTCAGGTCTTTGGCTTACATTTCATGTTGGCCTCCATTCTTAGCAATTCTTATCATTGATATATTTAAACATAAATCCCCATCATCTCAGAACGTTAAGCCACTGTCAAGCATCGACACAAATCCACAGTTTTCATACTGTCGCCTGGGCCTGGCTGCATTGAATAATTAATATTTTAATGGATTTTGCCCACAGTCCTTCAGACTGTACACCTCAAACGTTTTAAGAGGGTCGACAACATTACGAGGTTTGCGTTTGAAGCTGCAGTGATTCTTTTTTAGCAATTTCCTACATCCATCCGTCACCTTTGCATAAATGTTTAAATTTATCGAGGAGCACTTCTCATCATCATCATCACACACTGCAGTTTCCACTTCAGATTCATTTCCGATTGAGACACTTTGCATGAACTGTCACATTTTCTCCAAGAAGAACAAGCTCATTAAGAGATTGAATTTCCTCTAAGTATTATTTTTAACAGATTGAGTAATGTGTTCTGATGATCTTCCAGCATACATTGTATCTTAATGTAATGGTAATGTAATGCTGGTAGTTACACTTCTCTGCTGCCTCACCTACTGTGCCAAGTGAAATTGTCAAGGCAATCGGCCAAAGCAATACTTCTTAAAACTCAAGCTGGAGGGGATTCTGACTTTTCATGATGTGATGGTGTAAAGTGAATTGGCAGCCCATTTTATGTCAGTCCCAAATCTTATTTTCACAGGACAATAAACAGGAATAATTTATTTTGTTTACATGTAACGGTAGTCCAGGAGGGGGACTCCTGGTTGTGGTCACAATAGGCCCCAATTAGGGGTTCCTCGTTGTGATCACGGTAGGCCCAGAGCATGGAATCCTGGCTGTGGTCACACAGTAGGACTCAAGCGGGGACTTCTGGTTGTGATCACGGTAGGCCCGGAGTGGGGACTCCGGGTTGTGGTCACAGTAGGCCCAGAGCAGAGACTCCTGGTTCTTGGCGAGGCAGCAGTAACAGTGGAGCTGGGGACTCCTGGTTGTGGGACAAGTATGGGTTCGGAACGTGACCCAGCCTCAGTAGCAGCTGAGGCAGGGAGGGCCTAGCAGCTAAGAGATGAAACCTGAAGAGTGGTAACCCCTACATTAATGTGGATCCAGTACAAGTGACAGTGAAGTGGTGGAGGATGAGTGGTGATCACACTATTGCTGGTGAGCCACCTCAGGACTCATGGCAGAGGCAGTGGAATGAAAATAGACTATCTTTTGGTTATATCTTTTCATTCTTTTTTTCATAAACTATTCAAAATAGCGCTGGATTGTGATAACAGTTGAAGTTTCACATTGCATTTTACTGTATTATTCACTGTAAGGTACACATGACAATAAATCATTCAAATCAATTTAATTCAATTCAACTACAGATTAACTTAGGGCTTGGATTAATACCTGGGAGCATAATGTTATTGCTATTACTGAGACTTGGTTAAGGGAAGGGTATGATTGACAGCTAAATATCCCAGGATATCAATGTTTCAGGTGGGATAGAGAGTGAGGTAAAAGGGGTAGAGGAGTAGCATTACTGCTCAAAGAGGATATCACAGCTGTGCTGAAGGAGAGCACTATGGAGGACTTGAGCAGTGAGGCAATATGGGCAGAGCTCAGAAATAGGAAGGGTGCGATGACAATGTTGGGGCTGCACTACAGGCCTCCTAACAGCGAACATGAGATAGAGGTGCAAATATGAAAACAGATCACAGAAAGGTGTAGGAGCAACAGGGTGGTGGTGACAGAAGATTTTAATTTTCCCAACATTAACTGGGATTCACTTAGTGTTAGAGGCTGGATGGAGCAGAATTTATAAGGAGAATCCAGAAGGGTTTTCGAGAGCAATATGTAAATGGTCCAACTCGGGAAGGGGCCATACTGGACTTGGTGTTGGGAAATGAGGCAGTTAGGTGGTTATGTAGGTGATTACTTTGGGAAAAGTGATCACAATTCCATATGTTTTAGAATACTCATGGACAAAGGCGAGACTAGTCCTAAATGAAGAGTGCAAAACTGGGGGCAGGCCAACTATTCTGAAATTTGGCAGGAACTGGGAAAAGTAAATTGGGAGCAGCTGTTTGAAGGTAAATCTGCATTGAATATGTAGGAGGCTTTTAAAGAGAGGTTGATTAGAGTTCAGGAGAGATATGTTCATGTGAAAATGAGGGAAAGACATGGCAAGATTTGGGACCATGGATGACAGGTAAAATTATGAGACTAGCTAAGACGAAAAAGGATGCATACATAAGGTCTAGGCCACTGAAAACAGACAAAGCTTTGGAAGAATATTGAGACTGTAGGACCAATGTGAAGTGAGGAACTGAGAGGGCTAAAAGGGGTCATGAGATATCCTTAGTGAGCAGGGTTAAGCAAAACCCCAAAGATTGTTTTCATATAAAAGGAGCAAGAGGGTAACTAGGGAAAAGGTTGGCCCACTCAAGGACAAAGGAGGAAAGTTATGAGTGGAATCAGAAAATGGGAGACATTCGTAATGAGTACTTTGCATCGGTATTCACCGGGAAGAGGAGCATGACGGACGTTGAGGTTAAGGATAGATCTTTGATTACTCTAGGTTAAGTCGGCATAAGGAGGGAGGAAATGTTAGGTATTCTAAAAGGCATTATGGTGGAAAGTCCCCTGGACTGGATGGGATCTATCCCAGGTTACTGAGGGAAGCGAGTATAGAAATAGTTGGGGCTTTAACAGATATCTTTACAGCCTCCTTGAACACAGGGGAGGTCCCAGAGGACTGGAGAATTGCTAATGTTGTCCTCTTGTTTAAAAATGGTAGCAGGGATAATCCAGGTAATTATAGACCTGTGAGTCTGACATCAGTGGTAGGGAAGCTACTGGAGAAGATAGTAAGGGATAGGATATATACCCAGTTGGAAGGCTTATCTGTGATAGGCAGCAATGTTTTGTGCAGGGAAGGTCATGTCTCACAAACCTAATAGAATTATTTGAGGAGGTGACAAAGTTGATTGATGATGGAAAGGATATAGATGTCATATAGCCTTTAGTAAGGTGTTTGATAAGGTTCCCCATAGTAGGCTGATGGAGAAGGTGAATTTGCACGGGGTCCAGGGTGTTCTAGCCAAATGCTTAGAGAACTGGTTGGGCAACAGGAGACAAAGAGTAGTAGTGGAAGAGAGTTTCTCAAAATGAAGACCTGTGACCAATGGTGTTCCACAGGTAACTGTTGTTTATGATATACATAAATGATTTAGAGGAAGGCATAGGTTGCCTCATTAACAAATTTGCAAAAGACACTAAGATTAGTGAAATAGCAAATAGAGAAGGGGACTGTCAGAAATACAGCTGAATATAGATAGATTGGAGAGTTGGGCAGAGAAATGGCAGATGGAGTTCAATCTGGACAAATGCGAGGTGATGCATTTTGGAAGATCCAATTCAAGAACAAACAGTACTGTAAATGGATAAGTCCTGCGGAAAATTGATGTACAGAGAGATCTGGGTGTTCAGGTCTATTGTACACTGAAGGAGGCAATGCAGGTCAATAGACTGGTCAAAAAGGCATAAAGCATGCTTTCCTTCATCAGACGGGGTACTGAATGCAAGAGTTGGCAGGTCGTGTTACAGTTGTATAAGACTTTGGTTTGGCCATATTTGGAATACTGCATACAGTTCTGGTCACCACATAATCAAAAGGATGTGGATGCTTTGGAGAGGTTGCAGAGGAGATCCACCAGGATGTTGCCTCATATGGAGGGTGCTAGCTATGAGAAGAAGTTGAGTAGATTAAGATTATTTTTATCAGAAAGACGGAGGTTGAGGGGGAACCTGATTGAGGCCTACAAAATCAGGAGAGGTGTAAACAGGGTGGATAGCAAGAAACATTTTCTCAGAGTGGAGGACTCAATTACTCGAGGTCACAAGTTCAAAGTGAGAGGGGAAAAGTTTAGGGGAGATATGTGTGGAAAGTTCTTCAGAGGGTGGTGGGGGCCTGGAATGTGTTACCAGCAGAGGTGGCAGGGCCAGAACAATAACATCACTTAAGATGTGTCTAGACAGATTCACGAATGGGCAGGGAAAAGCGGGACACAAATCCTTAGAAAATCAGTGGCAGGTTTCGATAGAGGATTGTGGTCCTGTGTTGTAATGTTGTTTGTTCCTTGTTCTTTGTGATAAGGAGAGGCTAGATAGGCTGGGATTTCTTTCACTGGAGCGTAGACGTTTGAGGGGTGACCTGTTAGAGGTTTATAAAATCACAAGGAGTATAGATAAGGTGAGTAGCAAGGGTCTTTTCTCTAGAGTGGAGTTCAAAACTAGGGGGCGTATTTTTAAAGTGAGAGGAGAACGATTGAAAAGATTGACCTAAGCCACAATATTTTCACACAGAGGGTGGTTCATATGTGGAGTGACCTCCCACAGGAAGTGTTAGGTGCAGATACAGTTACAACATTTAAAAGATATTTGGACAGGTCCATGAACAGGCAAGGTTTAGAAGGTGATGGTGGTCAAAGCACAGCAGGTTAGGCAGCATCTCAGGAATAGAGAATTCGACGTTTCGAGCATAAGCCCTTCATCAGGAATAAGAGAGAGAGAGCCAAGCAGGCTGAGATAAAAGGTAGGGAGGAGGGACTAGGGGGAGGGGCGATGGAGGTGGGATAGGTGGAAGGAGGTCAAGGTGAGGGTGATAGGCCGGAGTGGGGTGGGGGCGGAGAGGTCAGGAAGAGGATTGCAGGTTAGGAGGGCGGTGCTGAGTTGAGGGAACCGACTGAGACAAGGTGGGGGGAGGGGAAATGAGGAAGCTGGAGAAATCTGAATTCATACCTTGTGGTTGGAGGGTTCCCAGGCGGAAGATGAGGCGCTCCTCCTCCAGCCGTCGTGTAGTTGTGTTCTGCCGGTGGAGGAGTCCAAGGACCTGCATGTCCTCGGTGGAGTGGGAGGGGGAGTTAAAGTGTTGAGCCACGGGGTGATTGGGTTGGTTGGTTCGGGCGGCCCAGAGGTGTTCTCTGAAGCGTTCCGCAAGTAAGCGGCCTGTCTCACCAATATAGAGGAGGCCACATCGGGTGCAGCGGATGCAATAGATGATGTGCGTGGAGGTACAGGTGAACTTGTGGCGGATATGGAAGGATCCCTTGGGGCCTTGGAGGGAAGTGAGTGTGGAGGTGTGGGCGCAAGTTTTACATTTCCTGCGGTTGCAGGGGAAGGTGCCGGGGGTGGAGGTTGGGTTGGTGGGGGGTGTGGATCTGACAAGGGAGTCACGAAGGGAGTGGTCCTTGCGGAACGCTGATAGGGGAGGGGAGGGAAATATATCCTTGGTGGTGGGGTCCGTTTGGAGGTGGCGGAAATGGCGGCGGATAATACGTTGTATGCGCAGGTTGGTGGGGTGGTAGGTGAGAACCAGTGGGGTTCTGTCTTGGTGGCGGTTGGAGGAGCGGGGCTCAAGGGCGGAGGAGCGGGAAGTGGAGGAGATGCGGTGGAGGGCATCGTCGATCACGTCTGGGGGGAATCTGCGGTCCTTGAAGAAGGAGGCCATCTGGGCTGTGCGGTGTTGGAATTGGTCCTCCTGGGAGCAGATGCGGCGGAGACGAAGGAATTGGGAATATGGGATGGCGTTTTTACAGGGGGCAGGGTGGGAGGAGGTGTAGTCCAGGTAGCTGTGGGAGTCAGTCGGTTTATAATAGATGTCTGTGTTGAGTCGGTCGCCCGAGATAGAAATGGAAAGGTCTAGGAAGGGGAGGGAGGAGTCTGAGACAGTCCAGGTGAATTTCAGGTCGGGATGGAAGGTGTTAGTAAAGTTGATGAACTGTTCAATCTCCTCGTGGGAGCACGAGGCCGCGCCGATACAGTCATCGATGTAGCGGAGGAAAAGGTGGGGGGTGGTGCCAGTGTAGTTGCGGAAGATGGACTGTTCCACATATCCTACGAAGAGGCCTTGTTAAACCAACCAACCCAATCACCCCGTGGCTCAACACTTTAACTCCCCCTCCCACTCCACCGAGGACATGCAGGTCCTTGGACTCCTCCACCGGCAGAACACAACTACATGACGGCTGGAGGAGGAGTGCCTCATCTTCCGCCTGGGAACCCTCCAACCACAAGGTATGAATTCAGATTTCTCCAGCTTCCTCATTTCCCCTCCCCCCACCTTGTCTCAGTCGGTTCCCTCAACTCAGCACCGCCCTCCTAACCTGCAATCCTCTTCCTGACCTCTCCGCCCCCACCCCACTCCGGCCTATCACCCTCACCTTGACCTCCTTCCACCTATCCCACCTCCATCACCCCTCCCTCTAGTCCCTCCTCCCTACCTTTTATCTCAGCCTGCTTGGCTCTCTCTCTCTTATTCCTGATGAAGGGCTTATGCTCGAAACGTCGAATTCTCTATTCCTGAGATGCTGCCTAACCTGCTGTGCTTTGACCAGCAACACATTTGCAGCTGTGATCTCCAGCATCTGCAGACCTCATTTTTTACTTAGAAGGTGATGGGCCAAATACAGGCGAGTGGATCTAATTTAGTTTGGGAAACTTGGTTGGCATGGATGAGGTGGACCAAAGGGTCTGTTTCCATGTTGTGTGACTCTACATTGACATGTCATCTTTAACATCATAAAATCTTCCAAGTCAGTAGGAATGAGGTTGGCAGTAAGGGAATGGAGTTTGGGGCAGGGTACCAGTGTGTTCCATTTTCCATCTGCAGAGTGAAGGCTGCTGTCAAAGCCCTTCTTTACCTTGGTCTGTTTGCTGACTGCCCCCTCCTTTCCCAAATACCTGCCTCTTATAAGTAGCAATCTGAGGGCCTCTCCATTCACTCGAAATTAAAAATATCTCATGAGCAAACTACCTGGGATGTCTGCAACTTAGTTGCAGCTCATTGTCCTGAATTAATTGAGATCCTGAGCCCATTATCAAATGTGCCTTCGGTGTGCATATTCCAACAGTGAGTTCATTCCCTGTAGCCATACTGGCAGGGGCCCATCAAATATATTTGTCCTGCACATAGCACTCAAGATGATTCAAGAATAAACTGTATTTAGTAAACACTATTTTGTTTTAATTGTATCAAAAATAACAATATTTACTGTTCTGATCAAAGCTACGTCGCTGCAATGTTTCTCTCTGCAGTTTCTGTCTGATCTACTGAGTACTATCAGCATATTTTATTTTATTTTCAGCATCTGCAACACTTTGTGAATTCATTTGGCACTCAGAGGTTATTGCTTCTACTTTGTCATTGCTTTCCTACTTTAAAAGTTCACATAAATTACTGGAACTGCCTGGAAATATGGAAGAATGTCTAATTTTGGGAATCTAGCGAGAGAACCTGCTCAGCTTCCCGAAGATTGTAGGTGTGGTGGTTTATCACAGATAAGTCTAACAAGTAGCGATCTCAGGAGTCAGACAAAGGAAACCAGAATGCATTGCTGCAAACGGGCTTAATCGCTAGTATTAGTGCTGTTCTTCAAGTCTCCGTGTGTCTACGTGCTGTGATCACCATGGGCACTGTGTATAACTCTCTTCCAGATATTAACCCCTCCAGAACCATACACATCTCCTCTCGCAAGATTTCCAATTATGATGTTACTACATATGTTCCAATTGTGATATACTACATGCATTCATATTTATTTATTTGCATTGCTAAAATACTCTATCCCTGATGGCATAGATCCAGTTGGTTTGGAGATTTCACAACTTTCCCTAGCAGCAGTTCTGTCTGACTCTGAACAATGGTCTCTTTTCTGCTGCTTTGCTTTTTGGATTAAACAGTCTTTCTGAAGATCTGAAGTTTGCTTCTATCTACATTTCAAGTTCAGTACCTGGTTCCTCCCAATAAATAACTGACGAAAGCCTCTGATCTATTGGGATGAGATGTCTTCTATTTTGTCTGATAGTACCTTCTGCTATGAATATTGCATAAGCTTTTTTTTTTAGTTTTCATTGCTGTGAATGGTCTGGAAGCGAATGTCAATTGATTCACAGTCGAAGAGTGTGGTGCTGGAAAAGCACAGCCAGTCAGGCAGCATCCATGGAGAGAAGAGTCGACTCGAAATGTCAACTCTCCTGCTCCTAGGATGCTGCCTGATCTACTATGCTTTTCCAGCACCACACTCTTTGACTCTGATCTCCAGCATCTGCAGTCTTCACTTTTTCCTCCTCAATCAATTCGCAGATGTCATAAAAATCGGTCTGTAGTAAATAGCAAGGATGAAAGCCTCAGGCAATAGGAGGCTATAGATGGAGTGGACAGATGGGCGGAACAATGGCAAATGGAATTTAATCCTGAAAAATGTGATAAATTCTTTGATGAAAATGTGTTGCTGGTTAAAGCACAGCAGGTCAGGCAGCATCCAAGGAACAGGAAATTCGACGTTTCGGGCATAAGCCCTTCATCAGGAATGAGGAGAGTATGCCAAGCAGGCTAAGATAAAAGGTAGGGAGGAGGGACTTGGGGGAGGGGCGATGGAGATGTGATAGGTGGAAGGAGGTCAAGGTGAGGGTGATAGGCCGGAGTGGGGTGGGGGCGGAGAGGTCAGGAAGAAGATTGCAGGTTAGGAGGGCGGTGCTGAGTTGAGGGAACCGACTGAGACAAGTTGGGGGGAGGGGAAATGAGGAAACTGGAGAAATCTGAGTTCATTCCTTGTGGTTGGAGGGTTCCCAGGCGGAAGATGAGGCGCTCCTCCTCCAGCCGTCGTGTTGTTATGTTCTGCCGGTGGAGGAGTCCAAGGAACTGCATGTCCTCGGTGGAGTGGGAGGGAGAGTTAAAGTGTTGAGCCATGGGGTGGTTGGGTTGGTTGGTCCGGGTGTCCCAGAGGTGTTCTCTGAAGCGTTCTGCAAGTAAGCGGCCCGTCTCCCCAATGTAGAGGAGGCCACATCGGGTGCAGCGGATGCAATAGATGATGTGCGTGGAGGTACAGGTGAACTTGTGGCGGATATGGAAGGATCCCTTGGGGCCTTGGAGGGAAGTGAGGGAGGAGGTGTGGGCGCAAGTTTTACATTTCCTGCAGTTGCAGGAGAAGGTGCCGGGAGTGGAGGTTGGGTTGGTGGGGGGTGTGGACCAGACGAGGGAGTCACGAAGGGAGTGGTCTTTGCGGAACGCTGATAGGGGAGGGGAGGGAAATATATCCCTGGTGGTGGGGTCCGTTTGGAGGTGGCGGAAATGACGGCGGATGATACGTTGTATACGGAGGTTGGTGGGGTGGTAGGTGAGAACCAGTGGGGTTCTGTCTTGGTGGCGGTTGGAGGAGCGGGGCTCAAGGGCGGAGGAGCGGGAAGTGGAGGAGATGCGGTGGAGGGCATCGTCAATCACGTTTGGGGGGAATCTGTGGTCCTTGAAGAAGGAGGCCATCTGGGCTGTGCGGTGTTGGAACTGGTCCTCATCTCCGCGTACCTCGACAACGACCCATTGTCTCAGCCTGCTCCTGCCCCACCGAATCCATCTCCGCGTACCTCGACACGGTTCTGTCCCCTTTAGTCCAAGAACTCCCCACCTACGTTCGGGACACCACCCACGCCCTCCACCTCCTCCAGGATTTTCGCTTCCCCGGTCCCCAACGCCTTATTTTCACGATGGACATCCAGTCCCTGTACACCTCCATCCTCCATCACGAAGGACTCAAAGCCCTCCGCTTCTTCCTTTCCCGCTGCACCAACCAGTACCCTTCCACTGACACCCTCCTTCGACTGACTGATCTGGTCCTCACCCTGAATAACTTCTCTTTTCAATCCTCCCACTTCCTCCAAACTAAAGGAGTTGCCATGGGCACCCGCATGGGCCCCAGCTATGCCTGTCTCTTCGTAGGATATGTGGAACAATCCATCTTCCGCAACTACACTGGCACCAACCCCCACCTTTTCCTCCGCTACATCGATGACTGTATCGGCGCGGCCTCGTGCTCCCACGAGGAGGTTGAACAGTTCATCAACTTTACTAACACCTTCCATCCAGATCTCAAATTCACCTGGACTGTCTCAGACTCCTCCCTCCCCTTCCTAGACCTTTCCATTTCTATCTCGGGCGACCGACTCAACACAGACATCTACTATAAACCGACTGACTCCCACATCTACCTGGACTACACCTTCTCCCACCCTGCCCCCTGTAAAAACTCCATCCCATATTCCCAATTCCTTCGTCTCCGCCGCATCTGCTCCCAGGAGGACCAGTTCCAACACCGCACAGCCCAGATTGTCATTGAGGACAAATAGATTGATAAACAGCCTTTCCCATGATTCATTTGAAACTTAATCAATATCAATGGTTCTCCATGGTTTGGTTGGTGTTTTGCCTATATTTCACAATGAAGAATCATTTTCTCAACATTCTTTAAAATTCTGGGCATCACACTGATGATTAAGTCTTTCCTTGACCTTTCGTGATACCCAAGTGATCTTGATGTAGTATCATGAAGAGAACTTCTCTGAGTTAAGTTAAAATAACTCATTCATTGTCACAGTTTTAAACATACCAAGAAGAATGAAATATTTTCTATGTTAAAAGACATTTTTCCTAACTATACCACCAATCCATTGATTTGGCTGATCCTCTGCACAGTATTGATGAAGTTTGATGCCTACTTGGTCCAGTATCTTTTTTGATGTTTCTGTTTGATTTAGTCTGACTTGCTGGCTATCATGCCTCAGTAGATTGTGTGTACAAAGAAACACCGGAAGAAACATCAAAGAATCGCTTCGCAGGAGGCTCCACAGCACTGATGATGTCTCCTAGCCAGGGGACGAAACGTTTACAACAAAAACTTCCAGCTCGGCGTACAGAACCACTACAACAAGCACCTGAGCTACAAATCTTCGCACAAACTTTGTGTACAAATCAACTTAGGAACATAGAAACAGGACAAGGCTGTTCTGTTCCTCAAGCCTATCCTGCCATTCAATGAGATCATGGTTAATCCGTGGCCTAGCTCGTATACCTGTCTTTGCTCCATATAATTCCTTTCCTCAATAAAAAAAAAACAAATCTCAGATTTTAAATTAATAACTGACCCTTTGAGAGTAAAAGTAGATAAGATAAGATATAGGAGCAGAAATAGGCCATTTGGCCCGTCAAGTCCCCTCCAACATTTGATCATAGCTGATACATTTCTCAACTCCTTTCTCCTGTCTCTCTCCCCAAAACCCTTGAACCCTTATTAATCAGGAACCTGTTTATCTGCCCTAAATACACTAAATGACTCAGCCTCCACAGCCTTCTGCGGCAATGAGTTCACAGATTCACCACCCTCTGGTTGAAGAAATTTCTCCTCATTTTAGTTCTAAAGCTAGTCATCCCTTCCCTCTGAGGCTGTGCTCTCAAATCCTCATCTCTCCTACAAGTACAACCATCTTCTCTGCATCCACTCTATCCAGACGTCTTTGTACCATGGGTTCAAATCCCACAGCGGCAGATGGCGGAATTAAAATCTAATGATGACTATGAAGCTGCTGTTGATTATCAGAAAAAAATCGAACGCCCTTTAGGAAAGGGAAATTGTCCACCCTCACCTGGTCTGACTTGCATTTGACTCCAGACAAATTATAATGTAGTTGGATCTTAACAACTAGGGATGGGCAATAAATGTTGGTCCAATGATGCGTTCATTCCATAAAAGAATAAGAAATAAATAGTGGGAGGATATTTCCACTAATAGGAGAGACTAGGACCTGTGGGCTCAGCCTCAGAGTGAAGGGACAACCTTTTAGAACTGAGATGAGGAGGATTTTTTTCAGCCAGGCTCATTGCCATAGAGGGTTGTGGAGGACAAGTTATTTAAGACAGAGAAAGATAAATTCTTGATTAGTAAGAAGGTCAAGGGTTACTGGAAGAAAGAGATAAATGGGGTTGCAAAACATATCAGGCACCTCATCAATGAGTCAAATAGCCTCATATTGCTTCTATATTTTATGGTCTTAATTGCAAAGTTCTACGCAAAGATTATTGGCCTCCTTCTGTGCTGCATCATTCTTTGATTCCATTAAATTTCTTCTACTTTATCCAACAAGTCTATTGTCCTTTGATTGTGGGGGCACTCCTGATCTTCCTTTCTTATCCTTAACTTATTAAAACTTAACTTCACTTTTTGGCATAAGAACTTGCCATCTCTCTCCATTACCATCAGCTGAACGCATTTGCTAACTCTTGCTGATATTAATAAATGGAATACATCATTTGCAATTACAGCACTTACTATACTTTAAGTGGTATTACATTATTAATAACACATAAATTGCCAGTTTGTTACAATTTTAATCACAATTTTAATTACAGGAACATGAATGTTATTATAAATGAAGGGATTTTCACAGCATCCATTGCACGAATCAATGCCTGCATTACACTCCCATGCTGAGGAGACAAAGAGGTCAGATTTCTTCTTCGTCTCTCTAGCTTTCAATTAAACTGCTCGTAAATCAGGGCGGACAACTGCTCCATAAACAAGGCTTTTGAACTAAAATTTCCTAGTTGTAATGCTGGACAAACACTCAGAGTTTCCATGGTTTTCATCACTCCATCAGACTCAACCCCACACTCCAGAATTGTGAACCTAAGTGTTTGGGTTCCACCTCCCTAATCTCTTTTGCCTCATTTAAGAGACTCCTTAAGAACAAAGAACACACCTAAACAGGAATAGACACATACTTCAACAAACATTTCAAGTCTGATATGATGTTTGCTTCAAGGTCTTTCTCTCTTCTCTGGCCTATCATCCTGTATAGCCATTCCCAAAGATCATGGCTGGTCTTCCACCACAACTTCGTTCACAACCAATCTCCATATCCCTTGATTTCTTAAGCATCCAAAAATCGAAGACTCTCAATCGTCAATATGCACAGCAAATTAAGACCTACCTCTTTGACCGAGCTTTGGTCACATCTGACAGTTGAGAAAAATAAATTTGCAGGGTGACAGGGACAGAGCAGAGTGATAGAAGTGACTGAAGTGACTCAGTGGGCCCAATGGTCACCTTCCATGAGATTATGACCCTATTGGAAGTTGGATCATGTGCTGAACGATGGGCTACGTATAGACTTTGGGGGCGAGCTTGTCTCTATTTGGTCAGCTCGTCCTGCCACATTTTTTCAGGTAATAACTTTCATGTTTTTTTAGTGTTTCTTCTTCAAGTCTTAAATGGTGACTTCATAATATTGTCACTGAGCAAGCTTCCTTTCTTATTAAAACCTCAAATAATCTTATTCATTCATCACTTCCAATTCTTCTTCTTCCATGAGACACTACATGCTGCAAATTCCCAAGCCACAGCCTGTCAAATCATCATCCAACTGGTCCTTGACAACAATTTCCCAGCATGCTCCATGGCCCCCCCGAACCCTTTGTCCATGCCAGTCTGCATCAATGAACCTCCAGCCTCACCATATCAGCACATTGCCTGCTCTTCTAACAACTCACGTACCACCTCAGCCCATCAATACTTTCATTCAGACCTGAGAGATTCTGCATCCTTCTGACAGGTAGCTCTGTATGCAGTAGCACACAAACACCTTTTACATCTGCACAGGATGCACTTATTACTCTTAGCTCCCATTCAATTTGAACTTTGTTGGAGGCTGCTAGCCTCTGTATACTACACATTGTTCTCTTGGTATATAGTGCCTTCAGTGCTGAGTTTTTCTTCTGCCTTTCTGGCCACACAATTCCTTGTAGAATTAAGGCCCCCAAGAGCTTGAATAATTGTTGAGGTAAGGAGGGGAGGTTTGTGTGAGAAAAGTCACTCCTATCCATGATGTAGGAGGCACCATAAACTTCACTCAATGAAACACAGTAACTGGAAATCAAGAAGGTCTGCCCAGAGATGTGTTTGGCATGAGGTGCCACTGTACAATATTGTCACCAGAAACATGGCTGATATGTTCACCTCTCTTACAAATGCCTTATTTTTAAAGATAGCATCCTCATCAACATCTAGGTTAACTTTGCTTAATCAAACTAAAAGCCAGGATCCTCTGGTTGATGAAGCTTAGTTTTACACCAAGGAGCTCTTTTGGTGAGGATGTAACAAATAATAGATTTATTAATCAGAAGTGAACTAACTCAATATTTCTTCCAGTGCATTACATCTCCAAATTATGCTTTATGCACAAAATAAAAAAAAGTTAATGTAACAATAATTTTGAACTTGACAGTGTACAACATTGATGTAAAATTGTGGTGATTTTTATACTGTATGTGGCATTAATGTAAAACTACAATGTATCATATAGTGTACTGTGTATATTGTAAAATGTTCCTTGGATCTCACGATTATCTATTTGTACTTTTCAACAGTGTAGGCCCAGGAACTAAGCATTATGCCACCGTGAAAAGTTTAAGTTTCTTGAGATTTTTTTCAATCCTATTTGGAGGGCCCACAATCACTTGTTGCAATTACCTACATATGAGGATACGCAGCAGTGTAGGAGTAGGATAATCAGCCGTTAAAATCTCTTCCACCATTCAATAAGGTCATGGCTGATCTGATTTTAACCTTCCCGCCTACCCCTGATCACTTTGTACCTACATCCTGAACAAGAATCCATCGTGGTCTGGGTTAAAAAACACTCAGATACTCCAAACCACCCACCTTTCCCAAAGGGAGTACCAAAGGCGCACAATCCTCTGAGAGAAAATAATCATCTAATTTCGGTCAAACTCTGATTTTGAAATGATGACTCCTAGTTCTTGATTCTTCCACAGGACAAAATAAGCCCTCCACAGCCACACTGTGAAGACACCTCAGGATTTGATATCTTTCAAGTAATTCTCCTCTATTTGCTTCAAGTCAATGTGAAGGTTCTTCTGAGTGACAACTATTTTAGACACAATGCCAGCCTTCTCCTGATCTGATGCTGCTGTATGTTTCTTTCAGGATCGTCCAATCCTGGTTATCATAGAAATGCACAGGGCAGTGTGTTCCTGGGACTCTGTCAGAGCAGAGTCATCAAAGATTGGACATGACACCTTTCTAAGGCAAGGTTAGTTTAAATGTCCAATGTTTTATTGAATGTTTGTGAATGGCAGTGTGTGAATGAGGGAAGGGGTCAAGGGTACATTCAGTTAGGAAGATGGTCAACTAGTATTGTGCATGCTGGGCCTGGTCTGTATTGGTCATTGGGTGCAGTCTAGTGTTTGAGAGTTGTGGAACGAGAGGCTGCACTGAATAGATTGAGGCCTCAGCAGGTCAGAGTATGTGGGGATGTCGTTGGTTGCTCTGGGGGACTGGTCAGGTCAGGATGTTGTCAGGTAGTTGTAGCTGTAGAAAGGTGGTTGCGTGGGGGTGGTTAGGCAGGTGGTTGTGGAAGAGATTGTCTAGTCTACATTTCTCTGGGCAATTCCCACACAATCCACAGAATTTCCACAGGATCCAGAAACGGATCTTTGTTGTAATTCTAGTCTCTGCTGATCTGCAGACCAGAAGATTTGATCGCCTGTGTCATTTCAATGGGCACTGGTACAGAGTCAAACAATGCATCTATCTTCAGATGCCATGCACTGAAGTCCAGCAAAATGGGACACAAGGCACTTTATGCATCCAGTAGTACTTTTCTGATTATTTTTCACAGATTTTTCTTTCTGCATTTCCCCTCCTTTCTTCCTCTCTTCTGGCTGTTGAACATAGAATATAGAGCAGTACAGCAAAGGATCAGGTCCTTCAGCCCACCATTCTGTGTTAATTATGATGCCATTCTAAACTGCCTGCACATGTCCAATTTCCTTCCATTCCCCTCCTGTTCATGTGTCTGTTTGAATGTCTCTTAAACATTGCTAACATATCTGCTTCTACCACTTCCTCTGCCAGCTTGTTCCAGGCATCTACCACCCTCTGTGTAAAGAAATCTGTCTTGCATAGACATCTCCTTTAAACATTTCCCCCATCACTTTAATACTTGACATTTCTACCTTGGGAAAAAGTCTCCGACTATCCACCTTATCCATGCCTTTCCTAGTTTTGTGTACTTCCATCAAGTTACCTCCTCAGCCTCCGACGCTTCAGCAAAAATAATCCAAGGATGTACAATGCCATTCCCTTATGGCTAATGCACTCTAATGCAGGCAGCATCCTGGCACAATTCTTCTGCATCCTCTCCAAAGCCTTCACATCCTTCTTATAGTGTGGCGAAAAGAACTGAACATAATACTCCAAATGTAGCCGAACAGAAGTTTTATACAGCTGCAGCATGACTCCTCAGCTCTTTAATGCCCTGACTGATGAAGGCATGTATGTTGTACATCTTCTTTATTATTTTATCTACTTGTGTTTCCATGGAGCTACAGACTTTCACCCCAAGATCCCTCTGCATATCAATGTTCCTAAGGATCCTACCATTTACTTTCCTATAACATTTGACCTCCCAAAATGCATCAGCTCACACTTATCCTGATTAAATTCCATCTGCCATTACTCTGACCAACATCCCAACCCTATTGGATTTGTTAATCTTTATCTTGAGTTCTCTTCTTAGTAAGAAGTAGACAGCAGATTATCTTACAGTGTCTCAAGAACACAGTGTGTCAACTCTCTCGAAATGCTTTTTGTTCCAATCTTTCAGAAATTAAAATGTTGATAATGCTAAAGACCATTCTGCTCATTTCAGTCTTTTTTTTAACTCCCTGGGGTATGGATTTGATTGACTTGCTTTCTTTGATCCACTTTGTTTGCAAAATAGGGAGACAGATTAATCTCTGAATGGCTCAAACTTGAGCGAGGGGAATGTGCAATGAGACCTGGGTGTCCTTATATACCAGTTATTGAAGGTAAGCACACAGGTGCAGCAAGTGGCGATGAAGACAAAAGATATGTTGTCCATTATAACAAGAGGATTTGAGTACAGACACAGGGATTTTACAAGGTCTTGGTGAGCCTACATTTGGAATATTGTGCGCAGTTTTGGTTTCCTCATGGAAGAATGGATGTTCTTGCAATAGCAGGAGTGCAGCAAAGATTTACAAGACTGATACAAACCAAAAGAACTGCAGATGCTGGGAATCAAAAACAAAAGCAGAAACTGCTGGAAAAGCTCAAATGGTCTGGCAGCATCTGCGGAGAGAAATCAGTACTCTAAGGAAGGGTCACTGCACCCGAAACATTAACTCTGATTTCTCTCCACAGGTGCTGCCAGACCTGCTGTGCTTTTCCAGCAACTTCTGTTTTTGTTTTTGATTTCTGGGATAACAGAACAGATGCATATGGAGATATTGGATCAGTCAGGAGCTTAGAAGAATTGGGTCGGGGGATCTCGTAGACATTCATAAAGTTTATACAGGATTGAACAGGGCAGATGTAAGGAAAGATGTTCAAAGTTTGTGCGAAGATTTGTAGCTCGGGTGCTTGTTGTAGTGGTTCTGTTCACCGAGCTGGAAGTTTTTGTTGCAAATGTTTCGTCCCCTGGCTAGGAGACATCATCAGTGCTCTGGGGCCTCCTGCGAAGCGCTTCTTTGATGTTTCTTCCGGCATTTATAGTGGTCTGTCCTTGCCGCTTCCAGGTGTCAGTTTCAGCTGTCTGCTGTAGTGGTTGGTATACTGGGTCCAGGTCGATGTGTTTGTTGATGGAGTTTGTGGATGAATGCCATGCCTCTAGGAATTCCCTGGCTGTTCTCTGTCTGGCTTGCCCTATGATAGTAGTGTTTTCCCAGTCGAATTCATGTTGCTTGTTGTCTGAATGTGTGGCTACTAGGGATAGCTGGTCCTGTCGTTTCGTGGCTAGTTGGTGTTCATGTATGCGGATTGTTAGCTGTCTTCCTGTTTGTCCTATATAGTGTTTTGTGCAGTCCTTGCATGGTATTTTATAAACTACATTAGTTTTGCTCATGTTGGGTTTTGGCTCCTTTGTTCTAGTAAGTTGTTGTCTGAGCGTGGCTGTTGGTTTGTGTGCCGTTATGAGTCCTAGGGGTCGCAGTAGTCTGGCTGTCAGTTCTGAAACGCTCCTGATGTATGGTAGTGTGGCTAGTCCTTTTGATTGTGGCATGTCCTCGTTCCGTGGTCTATCTCTTAGGCATCTGTTGATAAAGCTGCGCGGGTATCCGTTTTTGGCGAATACCTTGTATAGGTGTTCCTCTTCCTCTTTTCGCAGTTCTGGTGTACTGCAGTGTGTTGTAGCTCTTTTGAATAGTGTCCTGATGCAGCTTCGTTTGTGTGTGTTGGGGTGGTTACTTTCATAGTTTAGGACTTGGTCCGTGTGTGTTGTTTTCCTGTGTACCCTTGTGGTGAATTCTCCGTTCGGTGTTCTCTGTACTATCACGTCTAGGAATGGGAGTTGGCTATCCTTTTCTACTTCTCTCGTGAATCGGATTCCTGTGAGTGTGGCGTTGATGATCCGGTGTGTTTTTTCTATTTCCGTGTTTTTGATGATTACGAAAGTGTCATCGACATATCTGACCCAGAGTTTGGGTTGAAAACACTACTATCATAGGGCAAGCCAGACAGAGAACAGCCAGGGAATTCCTAGAGGCATGGCATTCATCCACAAACTCCATCAACAAACACATCGACCTGGACCCAGTATACTAACCACTACAGCGGACAGCTGAAACTGACACCTGGAAGCGGCAAGGACAGACCACTATAAATGCCGGAAGAAACACCAAAGAAGCGCTTCGCAGGAGGCTCCAGAGCACTGATGATGTCTCCTAGCCAGGGGACGAAACGTTTGCAACAAAAACTTCCAGCTCGGCGAACAGAACCACTACAGGAAAGACATTTACAGGGATGCCCAGAACCAGGAGTCAGGTCAAAGTATACTAGATAGGTCTTCGAGGACTGTAAAGAGAAATTTCTTCACCCAGCGAGTGGTAGCCTGTGGAATTCACTTCCACAGAAATCAGTCAAAGCCAAAGCATTAGATGATTTCAAGAAGGAGTTGTATATATCCCGGATGTAAAGGGATCAACGGAAATGGTAGAAAAAAGGAATACATTATTGAGCTAAATAATGAGCTGTGATCAGAATGAGTGGCCGAACAGACTAGAAGAAGTGAATACTCTACTCTTGCTCCTTTTTTCTCGGTTTCTATGTTACTAAAACCTTTGCTAATATAGAAATGCTACGTAATTAGCAGCAACATTACATGAGGCAACACAGATAGACTTTGGGAAGTCAAGATGTGAGTTAACCACTTCAAAAATCCTAGCCCCTCGTAGCATTGGTATGTGCACGGTTGATTTAGTTCAGTATTTTTGTTGCAGTAGGAATACAACCTAATTTATTTTTTAGCATTGTATTATAATCTAGCAATTTTTCCTGTTCCCGCCCCACTGATATGTGTGGATAAATGACAAGGTGGAACAATTAGCAGAGGTAATGGGAGATATATAGGCATTTCTTGTCAATAACAGCGAGGCAAATGGTGCTCACCATAATGAATGCGTCAATACTGTAGCAACCTTATTGACACTAATGCAAAATGAAACACGGAAGTAAAAGTTACTCTGTGAGAGGTTAGGTTAATGAGCAGCGCTATCTTGCCATTTAACTCTCACTTGTAATACCTTGTGAGTTGGGAGGTCACTGCACCCACATTGTTAGTATGTACAAAACCCCCGACAGAGACTTAGAGCTGGCCTCAGATATTAGACAAAGCATGTTTTGGAGACATTTAAAGTCTGTTCCCATTTAATTAAAGCTGGAATATTCCTTGTCTTTTTCTTAAAATGTTGTTCACGACCAATGAAACAGCAAGGTAGTGGCATAGCGGTGATGTCACTGGACTAGCCACTGGGCTATGATTAGCTCAGGCAAATGTTGAAATCATGGGATCAAATCCCCTCCTTGCGGCTGGTTGGATTTAAATTTGTTCGTACATCTATGAAGCTAGTCTCAGTAATGCTCACCATCAGTTGTAAAAAATCATGTGATTAACTGACACCCTATAGGGAAGGAAAGCTGTCATTCTTACTCAGTTTGATTTAACTTCAAACCCACAGAACTGTGGTTGGCTCTTATCTAACTCATCTGAAATAGCCTCAGTTCAGGGGCAATTAGGGCAATAAGAAACTGGCCTTGTCAGTGATGTCCATATCCCATAAGACCATAAGACCATAAGACATAGGAGTGGAAGTAAGGCCATTTGGCCCATCGAGCCCATTCCGCCATTCAATCATGGCTGATGGACATTTCAACTCCACTTACCAGCGTTCTCCCCGTAGCCCTTAATTCCTCGAGACAACAAGAATCTATCAATCTCTGCCATGAAGACGTTTAGCGTCCCGGCCTCCACTGCACTCCATGGCAATGAATTCCACAGGCCCACCACCCTCTGGCTGAAGAAATGTCTCCGCATTTCTGTTCTGAATTGACCCCCTCTAATTCTAAGGCTGTGTCCACGGGTCCTAGTCCCATTGCTATGGAACAGACCAGACGCGCCCCCCCCCACCCAACATTTATAAAGAAAATAGCCTAGATCCTTTTCTTTTCTTATTGTAAAAATAAGTGTAAGGTGCTGCATTCCAGATGCAATTCAATTGATTAAACTACCATATTCGAAGCAAAACACATTTTATTCATACACTTTAATTAAAATACAACAAAAGAAAGAATAAAGAAAATAATTGGCTTAGCTTTAATTGCATTGGAATGCTTAACGGAATAATAGATTAGGTAGCTACTCGCCAGTAATTGTCCCAATATAGAAACATTGCATCAGCATATCCTTGGCAAAAGGCAAATTAAAAAAAAATAGATTGTCTCACATGCATTTCCAGCAGCCCAAGGAAGAAAAGCATCAAACGAATCCTGAGAGAGTGTAGCAAGGAGAAAGGCACTGCAGCAACAGACCCAGTAACAACTGCTGCTAAGAAAAAACCAAGAACCTAAAAATCCTGGTTCTGTGGGAGCTTGACCACACCCATTCAGGCTGCTGCTATTGTTCCAACTTAAATAAACAACCAATGCTCCTCAAGCTGTTTACTAGACATCCCAGCATCTCTATTTTAAAAACTTGCTTAAATGCCATAGCATCATCAATCCATGAAAGAATAAAAAAGAAAAATCTTCCTTTGTTTCAAAAACTAGCTATTGCAAGTGTGGAGTTTTGTTACTTGATGTTTTAATCATGGCTGGATTTTTTTTTAATTTTGATTTTTTTTTCTTGAATATTTCATTTCTTTCTCTTTCCTTTCATTCCCTTTCTCTAAATGCAATCTTTCTTCCCATCCCTCATTATCTTTCTGTATTTCATTTGATATGGAATACATCCAATCTACTTTTCCCACTTACCCAGAGTTTAGAATTCCATTATTTTCAGTCTGATAAAGCGCTTTTGCCAGAAATGTTGATTTTGTTGCTCCTCGGATGCTGCCTGACCTGCTGTGCTTTACCAGCACCACTCTAATCTGGACTCTGGTTTCCAGCATCTGCAGTCCTCACTTATGCCTATTATCTTCAGTCTGTCTGGTTTAGGATGTCGACAATTATCTCTGTCCCCTTGGGTTCCACAGACTTAGGCTTGATGCAGATTTATCAGCTTTCGCCTAAGTAACATAAAGTGTTAAGTATGGTCAATTTTAAATGGGTAAGGGTTAACTTATTGATTGACAGATGTTATTAGATTCATTTCTTCAGCTAAGGAGGGTGTGCTGTCTCCCAGCCAGAATCTGTCTGCTTCAGATTGATTAATATGATCTAAAATGAATGATTTCCAGTATTTTATCCGTTAAAGTGACACATGAGTGTAATTTCCTGCTCTCCTTCATTAAATAGTTTGCGTGGTACTGAGTGAACACAGTCACCATGGTAAGTGCAGCTGGCATGTCGCTGCTAGCACTTAATTCCATATTTATCACTTCCAAGAACTTACCGCTGTTACACTTAATACTTTGCAATTAAACAGCTTCTCATGCAGAGTAATTTACTGTGTGGAACCATGGAATGTCTCTCCTTTCATGAATTGCTAATTTGCAATATTCACCAATCTTGCTCAGAATCTTCCCAGGCACTGAACAAAATCAGTGAGCAAGTTTGGAAAATCATGTGAAGTGACCAGCAAGGACCTTCCCGCTGCAGAGATCTGAGTGTCCTACTTTCCAACAGCACAATGAGATTCCCATACCCAAGTAACGAGAGGTCCATTTGCTGGTCTCATTAGCATCTCATAATTACATGAGATCACCACATTGATGTGCAAGCTCCTATTCCCCCAACCATTGGATAGAAACTAGATGGCAACATGAAAATCAAAGTGGGTACCTGATGACTCCGACTTGCTGCTTGTTCCTCTAGCCCTCCATTCTGACCAGAAAGCACATCACCTCAATGCACACAGCATGGACAGTAACCACATGCATGTTTGTCATTGGACATGTACATGTGTCACTTGACATCACCTCATAGCACATCTCTGACCCACTAACAATACAGTTCTGCATTTCAATGCTGCAGAGTCGAAGAGTGTGGTGCTGGAAAAGCGCAGCAGGTCAGGCCGCGTCTGAGGAGCAGGCGAATCGACATTTCAGGCAAAAGCCCTTCATCAGGAATAAGGCACAGTGCTGCACTTTGGAGTGTATTAGTACCTTTCATTGCAATGTTACTGTTGGGAAACTTTAGGCATACGAACAGACACCCATTGCATGGATTGTGTGCATCTCAGAGCTGGCTTGGTTGCTTTGTTAGTGATCACTCACTTTGTATCTACATCAATGCTCACAGCCTTACAGTTTCATGTTTCTTCCCATCAGCCAGAGTTTAAAGGCTCACGTTGCTTGTGTCTTGCCTTGTGTTTCAGTGCTGGCATGAATCAAGGCAGCTGGACGTGCTGCATCAATCTCACACCTCCACTATGTGCCAGCAGCAAACTGTGTCTCAACTAAATGGCCACCTTGCAAAGTCTCAAGGGATTAGTCCTCTGCCAAGTCAAGGAAGACAACCCTCAGTCAGAATGTCCCAGCCCAGTAAGTTAAGGGCAGCCTTCAATATTAGTCTATGGGATTGGGTACAACCTGGAATAGCCAGGGTCAGGGAATCTGTACTTGACCATCTATACCATCTCTAGCCTGCTAGCACCTGAGCTGATGCACAAGTGCTTTTTAGATATGGTGCTCATGTCAAGAACCCTGGTGGTGTTGAGTAGTTGTGATAAATTCACATCTCTCTCCAGAGGTAGAATCTTGAATGTTCTTGCCTACCAGCTGCAGAGCCCTCTTCTGGAACTAAGACCTCCCCCCCCCCCCAGAGTGGAAGTCCCGCTTAGTAAGAACTCCGAGACAATCAGGGGTAGCAGCTCCTGTGCTCTACACTGCCACTGAGGAGCTGGTGGCTACTACTGGAAGGACAATGTTCTGGAGACCCAGGATCACCATGGCCCAATGCAATCTGGGGGAGTTTCACAGCACGGTGTCATTAGGGAAAGATGGCTGAGGATTACAGCAAAAGCAGGGTGGTACTCATCAGGATCTGCTTCTTACGCACATCTGAGGAAAGTCTGAAACGTTGACATGCTTTCTCCCCACAGCTGCTGTTGACTTTCTCCAGCACCTTCTGTTTTGTTATGAAGAGCCTTCCTAACATCCTATCTCTCAGTTAGGCACTGAGGACATTTGATCATGGCACTCCCTTAACCAACTGATGGATCACTTTGCACTGTCATTCACACAAATTGATTGGCCCACTTGCTGCTGAGTTAATCCTAGCAACAGTGGCATGAAGCCCCTAAGTGGTCATGAATTGACTTTTATCATGTGCTTTGTTTTGATGGAACATAAAGGAACTAAATCTGAAAGTCCATTGAATCTGCACTGACTGATCTATGCTAACCCCAATTTCCAGCACTTGGCCCATACACTTGAATGTTATGGCATTTCAAGTGTTTTCCCACATACCTTAAAAAGATTGTGAGTTTTCTCCTCCCGGCAGTGTATTCCAGATTCCTACCACTCTTGGAATGAATTTTCATTGCATCAAATCCTCTCTTGACCTTCTTTCCTTCATCTTAAAATGATGCCCCCTTGTTATTGGCCCTTCAACTAAGGGACACAGCTGCTTCCTATCCACCCTATCAATGCCCCTCACAATCTTATACAGCTCTATCAGCTCCCCTTTCAGCCCTGTCTGCTCTATAGAAAATAACCCGAGCTGATCCAGCGTCTCTTCATACCTAATCTGCTCCATCGCTGGTGAATCTCCGTGCAATCACATTCATTCCTATACTGTGGTGACCAGAAATGCTCAAAACTGTGGCCGAGACAAAATTTTGTACAGCATCTCTTCCTGGCTCTTATAATTGATGCTCTAACTGATAAAAGCAAGTAACCTTTACGTCATCTGAATGACCCAAAAACCTGCCCTGCTGCCTTCAGGGATCTGTGGGTAAGTTCCCCAAGATCCCTATCTTCCTCTGTAGTCTTAGTACCCTACTATTCATTACTTACTCCCTTCTCCTGTTACATCTTCCAAAGGATATCACCACACCCTTTTCAGGGTTTAATTCCATCTATCACTGATCTGCCCATCCGCCCAAACTGTTTACACTCTTTTGTGATCTAAGAACCTCTTCATCTCTGTGAAAGGGAGTCAGGGGCTGCGTTGAGTATGGTTGCCATTAGAAAAGAGATAGTGCTAGAAAAGCTAAAAGGTCTTAAAATTGACAAATCTCCAGGCCCCGATGGGATACATCCTAGAGTTCTGAGGGAGGTGGCTGAGAAAACAGCGGAGGCATTGGTTGAGATCTTTCAAAAGTCACTGGAGTCAGGGAAAGTCCCAGAAGATTGCTGTTGTAACCTCCTTGTTCAAGAAAGGATCAAGACAAAAGATGGAAAATTATAGGCCAATTAGCCTAACCTCGGTTGTTGGTAAAATTCTAGATAAAAAGGTTAAAACAATGACTGCAGATGCTGGAAACCAGATTCTGGATTAGTGGTGCTGGAAGAGCACAGCAGTTCAGGCAGCGTCTGAGGAGCAGTAAAATCGATGTTTCGGGCAAAAACCCTGCATCAGGTAAAATTCTAGAATCCATCGTTAAGGATGAGGTTTCTAAATTCTTGGAAGAACAGGGTTGGATTAGAACAAGTCAACATGGATTTAGTAAGGGGAGGTCGTGCCTGACAAACCTGTTAGAATTCTTTGAAGAGGTGACAAGTAGGTTAGACCAGGGAAACCCAGTGGATGTGGTCTATCTAGACTTCCAAAAGGCCTTTGATAAGGTGCCACACGGGAGGCTGCTGAGTAAGATGAGGGCCCATGGTGTTCGAGGTGAGCCGCTGGTATGGATTGAGGATTGGCTGTCTGACAGAAGGCAGAGAGTTGGGATAAAACATTCTTTTTCAGAATGGCAGCCTGTGACAAGTGGTGTCCCGCAGGGTTCAGTGTTGGGGCTGCAGCTGTTCACGTTATATATTAATGATCTGGATGAAGGAACTGGGGGCATTCTAGCGAAGTTTGCCGATGATACGAAGTTAGGTGGACAGGCAGGTATTACTGAGGAAGTGGGGAGGCTGCAGAAGGATCTAGATAGTTTGGGAGAGTGGTCCAGGAAATGGCTGATGAAGTTTAATGTGAGCAAATGTGAGGTCTTGCACTTTGGAAAAAAGAATACAAGCATGGACTACTTTCTAAACAGTGAGAAAATTCATAAAGCCAAAGTACAAAGGGATCTGGGAGTGCTAATCGAAGATTCTCTAAAGGTAAACATGCAGGTTGAATCCGTGATTAAGAAAGCAAATGCAATGTTGTCATTTATCTCAAGATGGTTGGAATATAAAAGCAGCGATGTGCTACTGAGCCTTTATAAAGCTCTGGTTAGGCCCCATTTGGAGTACTGTGTCCAGTTTTGGGCCCTACACCTCAGGAGGGACATACTGACGCTGGAACGTGTCCAGCGGAGATTCACACGGATGATCCCTGGAATGGTAGGTCTAACATTTGAGGAACGGCTGAGGATCCTGGGATTGTATTCATTGGAGTTTAGAAGGTTAAGGGGAGACTTAATAGGAACTTACAAGATAAAACATGGCTTGGAAAGGGTGGACGCTAAGAAATTGTTTCTGTTAGGCGAGGAGACTAGAACTCGTGGGCACAGCCTTAGAATTAGAGGGGGTAAATTCAGAACAGAAATGCGGAGACATTTCTTTCGCCAGAGAGTGGTGGGCCTGTGGAATTCATTGCCACGGAATGCAGTGGAGGCTGGGACACTAAATGGGCATTTCAACTCCACTTCCCAGCATTCTCCCCGTAGGCCTTAATTCCTTGTGACATCAAGAATTTATCAATCTCGGCCTTGAAGCCATCAGACATGATTAAGTGGCGGAGTGGACTCGATGGGCCAAATGGCCTTACTTCCACTCCTCTGTCTTCTGGTCTTATGGTCTAAACACCTAGCCAATCTTTGTGTCATCCACAAAATTACCTAGCAACAGCACCCCACCCATATTCTCTTCTATATCATTTATACATAGTGAAAACAATATGATTCCCAGCACTGATCCCTCTGGTACATCACTGGGAGACTTGAAAGGGTTCAGAATAGATTTACAAGGATGTTGCCAGGTTTGGAGGCTTTGAGCTACAGGGAGATGCTGACTAAACTTGGGGTTGTTTTCCCTGAAGCATCAGAGGCTGAGGGGTGACCTTATAGAGATTTATAAAATCATAAGGGTCATGGGATAGCGTAAATAGACAAGGTCTTTTCTCAGCAGACTGCAGAGCTAGAGGGCATAGATTTAAGGTGAGAGGGAAAAGATTTAAAAGAGACCTAGGGGGCATGTGTATGGAATGAGCTGCCAGAGGAAGTTGTTGAGGCTGGTACAATTGCAACATTTAAAAGGCATCTGGATAGGTATATGAATAGGAAGGGTTTAGAGGGATATGCATGACCCCCATTTACACCCTATCATTCACTCAACAAAGGGTAAAAAATGATGTCTGCAGATCCTGATGAAGGGCTTATGCCCGAAACGTTGAATTTCCTGTTCCTTGGATGCTGCCTAACCTGCTGTGCTTTAACCAGCAACACATTTTCAGCTCATTCACTCAACAAAGTCTATCAAATTTTGTTAGGCATGATCTACCTCTGCTGCAAATGTGTTGCTGGTCAAAGCACAGCAGGCCAGGCAGCATCTCAGGAATAGAGAATTCGACGTTTCGAGCATAAGCCCTTCATCAGGAATAAGAGAGAGAGAGCCAAGCAGGCTGAGATAAAAGGTAGGGAGGAGGGACTGGGGGGAGGGGCGATGGAGGTGGGATAGGTGGAAGGAGGTCAAGGTGAGGGTGATAGGCCGGAGTGGGGTGGGGGCGGAGAGGTCAGGAAGAGGTACCTCTGACAAAGCCATGCTGACTCTCCCTGACAAACCTTGCTTCTCCAAATGGCGATGAATTCTCCCGTTCAGAAATTTCTCCAAAGAAATCTCCTACTACTGCTATGAGACTCGCCTGTGATAAGGTTAGGGTAAGGGTTAGAGTCACCCTAAAGGGAACATGTTGCACTTGTACTCTCCCCATTTCCTTTTTGATCATCTTCCCAGACTACTTTGGCTAGATCAAGCATTATTGTAATAAAATCAGCATTCCCCCAATCCAAAACACTTTTCACCATGTCACCTTTTTCCTTTTCCATTACAAAACTAAATTATTTAGTGTTGTGATCTCGCTCACTAAAATTTTTCCCTACTGTCACCTTGCAGGCCCTGCTTGCCTTTGTTTCCCATCATTACACCATCTCCTTATTGGACTTTCGACATGTTGATACAAAAACCTGTCCTGCATACATTTCAAGAAATCTGTCCTCTCCAAACCCTTTATACCATAAATGACCCAATTAGTGTTGGGGAAGTTGAAATCCCC
The DNA here is from genome assembly GCF_020745735.1 of Hemiscyllium ocellatum. Classification (NCBI taxonomy): domain Eukaryota; kingdom Metazoa; phylum Chordata; class Chondrichthyes; order Orectolobiformes; family Hemiscylliidae; genus Hemiscyllium; species Hemiscyllium ocellatum. The sequence goes on from NC_083401.1 coordinate 25,052,462, forward strand.
CATTATTGTTTTAGCACAACTCAACGAATTGCTTACATATCTGCTCCTTTATTACCCTATGACCATTTTGGGAGTTAATAATACACTCCCAAAAGTGTGTCTGTGTCCTTTTATTCCAAATCTCGACCAACAATGCCTCATTTGAAGACCTATCAAAAGATATCATTCCTCCTTATTATGGTAACTGACGCCTTATTAAAAAGGTAACACCATCTCCTCCTTGACACCCTCCCCTGCCTCACCTGAAGATCTGATACCCAGAATGTAAGTTGCCAGTTCTGCGCCACCTTTAATCATGTCTCTGTGATGGCAAAAACACCTCAATTCCATGTATCAATCCATGTCCTTGACTCATCTGCCTTGCCTCTAGCATTAAAATAGGGCCATTCTCCCAAACACTTTACTCCTGATCTATTTCATAAATATGGATTGATCCCTTTCGCAGAGATGTTGCCTCCAATGTCTATTTTCCTTTGAAATATTTAACATTAAACTGTATTCACCAGTCCTCAAATTCTCAGGCACATTAGCGAGGCAAGCTGTATCTTGCAGATAACCGGCAGTGTATAACGCTAATGGTGGGAATAAAGGCAATGGAAATGTTCAACGCTGACATCCGCCATCAAGCATAAAGTTCATAAAAATATGTAACACAAAAGAAGAGAATCTCTTGAATTAAAGCAAGAGACGTGTTAAATTTTCAATGAGAAAGTTGTAACTGATTATTGAATAAGCTCTGAGGTGCATTAGATTTCACACCAAGTTATCTCATTTCAATGGAAACATCCTGAGGATATGCAAGCCTTGGTTACAATGCAGCAAATATGAATCCATTACTTGCAACCCTATCACTCTTTTTTTCTCTTTCAGTAAGTAAAAGGTAACCAGACAGCAGCAGAAGACTGTACTTGCATTGCAGACTGTCTATAGGGCTGATATCACAAGGTAAAGTATTTGTTCACAAGCTTATGGTAACTTCTAGAGTCGGTCTTCAAGAAGCTTGAGAGAGATTACTGACAAAAAAAATGTGAATATAAGTCGCAGCATAAGATGAAATTGTGGCGTTAAAGGAATACTGAGATCCACAAATACTCGGTAATACAAAAATCAAATGTACCTGAAGACAAAGGTTTTTCGTTTCACATTCAGAACAAAATTGTCAAATTTCAAATAATCACAATAATCTTTAACACAAGATGAAAAGGTGTTGATTAGTTGGCAATGACTGGTTAGGTCATAGGTGCTGAAACTCCCAAGTAAAAATGATCTCCCAAGTAAAAAAGATGCACTGGGAAGGCATTATATGAGCACATTAGCCACACATGAATTCACAAGGCAGGTTGTATTGGCTTTAGTTTAGAGATAAATTACTCAGGCGATGCATTAAATGATGATGTTATATATACTTCCTATTCTGGCTTCAGTTATATTGATGTACATAATGTCCTTGATTGGATGGGAGTGACTGACTGCACCAAGGCATGAGGACCCCCCTCTTCAAATTGTGCCTTACCATTGGCACATGCCTTGATATTGATACAAGGGAGGTGAGTGAAGCAAAGCAGTTGTCATTTGAAAAAAAATCCACTTTGCAAATTAAAATGTTGAATTATAAGAACCTCCTGAATATCTCTGCCATATAACGAATGTTGTACACCAAATTCCACATAGGTTGGCATGTCTTCCCACCTTATCCTGTTGATCATTCTATTAGACTTTCCTCTGCCAGCCTGGCCCTTCCTGGAATACCCAATCGTGTGAAGTGCAGCAGGCCACAATGATTAGTGAGACAAAGGCAAGTGAATATTGCACAGATCCAACCTCTGATCCAAACATGGGATCACTGTGGTGGATGGAACACATAGAATCCCTACAGTGTGGAAACAGGCCACTTGGCCCAACCGAACTTCAGAAGAGTATCCCACCCATTCGCCTACCGTATTGCCTTTTGCATTTCCCCTTATTAATGTACTTAACCTACACATCCCATGTACACAATGGGCAACTTAGCATGGAAAATTCTCCTAATGTGTATATCTTTGGTCAGCAGGAGGAAACTGGAACATTCAGAAGAAACCCACGTAAACGGGGGGTGAGAGGGGTGGGGGGGGGGGAATGTGCAAACTTCACACAGACAATAACCCAATGCTGAAATCGTACTCAGGTCCCTGGCACTGTGAGATAGCTGTGCCAACCACTGAGCCATTGTGCCACCTAACCTCTGTCAGCAGATTTGATACTGAGGGCATCAGCTGTCATTTCAACAGGTACCCTACATCTCCAAGAAGCCAAACATCCAATAGACAGCGAAATTCACAACTAATCTTGGAGGAAACTGCTTGGGAGAGGTCACAGCACAGAAACAGAAAAGGAAATATTTTTGGGTGTAGCTTTACTGTAAATCTACAATAATGAGTAGAGTGGGTTCTTCCTTGATTATTTGTTTTATTGAGATATGTCTTTGAATTAAACTTAAAAAAAAAGCCATAAGTAGCTGGAGCAGTGTTTTGTAGAGGAAGAAAATTGTGTTATTTTCTATGTCTGCAATAGGTAGAAGCAAAAATGGCCCTTAGTAGAGTGATATGCTCTTCTTGTCAGATGTGGGAGTTTAGGGAGAGTTTACATGTTACTGAGGATTATACCTACAATAAATGCCATTGGTCATGAATCCTATCAGATCGAATGGAACAGTTGGAGAGACAGTTACAGGAAATGTGGAATTTATAAGAGCAAGGGGGTGTGATGGATGGCAGCTACAGGAAGGGAGAAAATCCACACATACAATTGCATAGATGGGGTAACTCCAGGACAGGTAGCAGAGGTAGATAGGTAGTGCAAGAGTCTTCTGTGGCTATCCCCATTTCAAATAAGTATGCTGTTTTGGAAAATGTAAGGGGTGATTGATTCTCAGAGGAATGAAGCACGAACAGTAACGTTTCCAGTAATGAGACTGATTCTAATGCAATGAGAGGCTTGTCGGGTTCCAAGAAATCGAATGTGATAGGGGACTCTCTAGTCCAAGGCACAGACTGATGTTTCTGTGGCCAGCAGAGAAAAATCAGAATGGTGTGTTGCTTCCCTGGTGCCAGGATCAAGGGTGTGTCAGAGAAGGCACAGAATGTACTCAAGGGGGAGAGGGCCCAGCAAGAGGTCATTATACAAGTAAGAATCTACGACATAGGAAGGGAAAAGGATGAGGTTCTGAAGGGAGAATATAGAGAGTTAGGCAGGAATTTAAAAAGGAAGTCCTCGAGAGTAATTATATCTGGATTACTGCTGGTGCTATGAGGGTAGAAATAGAAGGATAGAGCAGTTGAATGCATGGCTATGGAGCTGGTTGTATGGGAGAAAGATTCACATTTTTGGATAATTGGAATCACATCTAGGGTAGAAGTGACCTGTACAAGAAACCTGAATTGGAAGGGGACTAATATACTGGCATATTTGCTGGAGCTGAGCGGGAGGATTTAAAGCGGTCAGTGGGGTGAGACCCAGGGAGATAGTGAGGACTGCAATCAATCTGAGACTGGTACAGCTGGGAAAAGGAATGAGTCAAACAATCAGGGCAGGGAGGAACAAAGCAGAGAACAAGATAGGACTAATCAATTAATCTGCATTCATTTCAATGTAAGAGACCTAACAGGGAAGGCAGATGAACTCAGGGCATAGTTAGGAACATGGGACTGGGATATCATAGCAATTACAGAAACATGGCTCAGGGATGGGCAGGACTGGTAGCTTAATGTTCCAGGATACAAATGCTACAGTAAGGACAGGAAGGGAAGCAAGATAAAAAGGGGAGTGGCATTTTTGATAAGGGATAGCATTACAGCTGTGCTGAGGGAAGATATTCCCGGAAATACATCGATGGAAATTATTTGGGTGGAACTGAGAAATAAGAAAGGGATGATCATCTTATTGAGATTATATTATAGACCCCCTAATTGTCAGCGGGAAATTGAGAAATAAATTTGTAAAGATATTTGAGTTGTCTGTAAGATTGATAGGGTGGTTATGGTAGGGGAGTTTAACTTTCCATCCATAGACTGGGACTGCCATAGTGTTAAGTGTTTAGGTGGAGAGGAATTTGTTAAGAGTGTACAAGGAAATTTTCTGATTCAGTATGTGGATGTACCTACTAAAGAAGATGCAACACTTGACCTACTCTTGGAAAATAAGGCAGGGCAGGTGACTGAGGTGTCAGTGGGGGAGCACTTTGGAGAAGGGCTAATTTTGACGTTATTAAGCAAGAACATTCAAAAGCTGATTGGGGCAGATGTTCGCAGGTAAAGGGACAGTTGGAAAATGGGAAGTCTTCAGAAATAAGATAAGGAGAGTCTAGAGACTGTATATTTCTGTTTGGGTGAAGGGAAAGGCTGATAGGTGTAGGAAAGCTGGATGACTAGAGAAATTGAGGTTTTGTTAAGAAAAAGAAGAAAGCATATATCAGATATCAGCAGGAGAGATCGAGTGAATCCATAAGAGAGTATAAAGGAAGCAGGAATATACTTAAGATGGAAATCAGGAGGGAAAAAAGGGGACATGAGATAGCTTTGGCAAATAGGGTGAATGAGAATCTAAAGGGTTTTTACAAATACATTAAGGAGAATAGGGGTACTCAAGATCAGCAAGGCAGCCTCACAGGAGATGGGGGAGGTAGTAAATGTGTTTTTTGATCAGTGCTTACTGTGGAAAAGGACATAGAAGATATAGAATGTAGGGAAATAGGTCTTGAAAATGTCCATATTACAAAGGAGGAAGTGCTGGATGTTTTAGAAATGCATAAAAGCGGATAAATCCCCAAGACCTGATCAGGTGTAGCCTCAAACTCTATGAGAAGCTCAGGAAGTGATTGCTAGGTCTCTTGCTGAGATAGTTGTATCATTGATAGTTACAGGTGAGGTGCCAGGAGACTGGAGGTTACCTAACATGGTGCCACTATTTAAGAAAAGTGGTAAGGACTAGCCAGGAAACTATAGACCAGTGAGCCTGACATCGGTGGTGGGCAAGTTGTTGAAGGGAATCCTGAGAGACACGATTAGCGTGTATTTAGGCTGAGGAGTGCCAGATGGAGCTTAATTTACATAAATGTAAGCTGCTGCATTTTGGGAAAGCAAATCTTAGCAGGACTTATACACTTAAAGGTAAGGTCCTAGGGAGTGTTGCTGAACAAAGAGACCTTGGAGTGCAGCTCATAGCTCCTTGAAAGTAAAGTCGCAGGTAGATAGGATAGTATAGAAGGCATTTAGTATGCTTTTCTTTACTGGTCAGAGTATTGAGTACAGGGGTTCGGAGGTCATATTGAAGCTGTACAGGACATTGGTTAGGCCACTGTTGGAATATTGCTTGCGACTCCATGCTGACAGACCGGCGAGGAGAGAAGGTGGAGTGAAGCGAGGGCTGCCGGGAAGGGTAAGTTTTTCCCACTTAAAAAGGGACTTACCTCGGGAGTCGGGCCTCCATTTTGACAGAGTGGCGAGGAGAGACGGTGGAGTGAAGCGATGGATGCCGGGTAGGGAAGGGCTTAATTTATATTTGGGCAGTGGCTAAACCCGAGATACTACACGTGTGGTATCTCCCTCCCCCTTCCGCCCCACCCATCCTCTAACCGGAAGAAAAAGACTCTGTAACGTAAGGCTTTTATATTTTCTTTATCTTTCTTTTTCATATATTTAAGTGCATTGTTTGGGTTTTAGTTAGTTCATATAAAGCTAAGCTTACAATGGTATGGGACCTCAGACCCGTGGCATGTGCCTCTTGCTTGATGTGGGAGCTTAGGATTGTGTCTGACATTTCTGACTCTTACACTGCAAGATGTGTTTCCAGCTGCAGCTGTTGTTTGACCGCATGATGGCTCTGGAGCTGTGGAGCATCCGCGATGCTGAGGAGGTGGTGGATAGCATGTTTAGTGAACTGGTCACACCACAGGTCAGAATTGCTGAGGGAGACAGTGATTGTGTGACCAAAAGACAGACAAAGACTAGGAAGACAGTGCAGGTGTTCCCTGTGGTCATGTCCCTCCAAAACAGGTATAACTTTTTGGAAAATGCTGAAACATCTCAGCAGGTCTGGCAGCATCTGTAAGGAGAGAAAAGAGCTGACGTTTCGAGTCTAACTGACCCTTTGTCAAAGAGTCTATTGCCCTGCAACACATTGACAGGTTTCAATTCACAGGCCCTAACCACCTTCTATTCACCATGGATGTGCAATCTCTTTATACCTCCATCCTACATCAAGACGGCTTGAAAGCTCTTTGCTTCTTTCTTGAAAAGAGGCCCCAACAATCTCCATCCACCACCATTCTCCTCTGCCTGGCTGAACTTGTCTCTCTCTCAAAAACTTCTCCTTCAACTCATCCCATTTTCTCCAAATCAAAGGTATAGCAATGGGTACCCACATGAGTCCTAGCTATGCCTGCCTTTTCATGGGGTATGGAGAACATTTCTCGTTCCAGGCCTACCCAGGTCCCCTCCCACAACTGCTTTATTGGTACAGCTTTGACAAAGGGTCAGTTAGACTCGAAACGTCAGCTCTTTTCTCTCTTTACAGATGCTGCCAGACCTGCTGAAATTTTCCAGCATTTTCTCTTTTGGTTTTAGATTCCCGCATCCACAGTAATTTGCTTTTATACCGTTTTGGATACTGTTGGGGGAGATGACTCACCAGGAGAGGGCAGCAGTTGTCAAGATCATGACACCATGGCGAGCCTGATGTTCAGAAGGGCGGGAAAAAGACTCGTGGGGCCATAGTCATAGGGGATTCTATTGAAGGGGAGTAGATGAGCTGTTCTGTGGCCGAAAACAGGACTCCCGGATGGTATGGTGCCTCCCAGGTGCTCAGGTCAGGGATGTCACTGATCAGCTGCAGTGCATTTTAAAAGGGGAGGGTGAACAGCCAGTTGTCCTGATGCATATAAATAGAAAATAGATGAGGTCCTGAAAGAAGAATTCAGGGAGTTAGGAGAGAAGTTAAAGGGGAGGACCTTAAAGGTAGTGATCTCAGGATTACTACCAGTGCCACGTGCCAGCCAGCATAGAAATGAAAAAATAGGCAGAATGAACACATGGCTTGAGAGATGGTGTAGGAGGGAGGGGTTCAGATTTGTTGGACATTGGGACCAGTTCTGGGGAAGGTGGGACTATTACAAAATGGACGGTCTACATCTGAACCAGACCAGACCAGAACCAATGTCCTTGGGGGAGTTTTTGCTACTGCTGTTGGGGAGGTTTTAAACTGATGTGGCAGGGGGCTGGGAACCAGAAGAGAAAACAAGTAGGCAGTGAGGTGGAGACTGGAGACTGAAAGAATCATGAAGGTAACATTAATAAGGGAAGAGTAGGCACAGAGCAGATGAGCGCAAAAAAACCCGCTGGCCTGAAATGCATCTACTTTAATGCAAGGAGTATATTGTGTGAGGCAGATGAACTTAGGGCTTGGATATGCCTGGGAGTATGACGTTATTGTCATTACAGAGACTTGGTTGAAGAAAGGGCATGATGATTGGCAATTAAATGTTCCAGGATATAGATGCTTCAGACAGGACAGTGAGGGAAGTAAAAGAGTGGGTGGAGTTGCATTGCTGGTCAGTGACGATATCACGGCTGTGCTAAAGGAGGACACTGTGGCGGTCTTGGGTAGTGAGGCATTATGGGTGGAGCTGAGAAATAAGGAGGGTGCAGTTACATTAATGGGGCTGTATTTACAGACCTCCCATCAGTGAGCATGAGGTAGAAGAACAAATAGGTAAACAGATTATGGAAAGATGTAGAGGCAATAGGGTAGTGGTGATGGGAGATTTTAATTTTCCCAACATTGACTGGGATACACTTAATGTCAGAGGTCTGGATGGGGTAGAATTTAAAAGGAGCATCCAGAAGAGTTTTCTAGAGCAGTATGTCAATAGTCAACTGAGGGAAGGGGTCATATTGAACCTGGTACAGGGGAATGAGTCAGGCCAGGTGGTAGAAGTTATGGTGAAGGATTTCTTTGGGAACAGTGACCACACTTCTGTATGTTTTAGAATACTCATAGACAAAGAAGAGTGGTCCTAAGGGAAGAGTACTAAACTGGGGCAAGGCCAATTATATCAAAATTAGGCAGGAGCTCTGAAATGTGAATTGAACACAGCTATTTGAAGGGAAGTCCACATTTGAGATGTGGGAAGCTTTCAAAGATAGGTTAAAGATAGTACAGGATAGACATGTCCCGTTGAAGGCAAAGGATAGGAAGGGCAAGATTCATGAACTGTGGATGACAGGAGAAATTGTACAACAAGCCAAAAGGAAAAGGGAAGCATAAATAAGGTCTAGGCAGCTAAGAACAGAATGGGCCCTGGAGGAATATCGAAAGAGTAGGACAAATCTTAAACGAAGAATCAAGCTGGCTAAAAGGTATCGTGACATAGCTTTAGCAAGCAGAATTAAGGAGAATCCCAAAGTATTTTATTCTTATATAAGAAGCAAGCGGGTTACTAGAGAAAGGACTGGTCCACTAACGGATAACGAAGGAAGACTGTGTGTCAAACCTGAGAGAATGGGTGAGATTCTGAATGTTTACTTTGCATCAGTGCTCACTGAGGAGAGGAACATGATGAATGTAGAGAAGAGATAGAAGTTTGATTACTCTGGATCATGTTGACATAAGTAGAGAAGATGTGTTGGGTAGGCTAGAGGTTATTAAGGTGGACAAATCCCCAGGATCGGATGGGATCTATCCCGGGTTACTGAAGGAGGCGAGAGAGGAAATAGCTGGGGCCCTGACAGATATCTTTGTGGCATCCTTAAATACAGGTGAGGTGCCAGAGGATTGGAGGGTTGCTCATGTTGTCCCCCTGTACAAGAAAGGTAGTAGGGATATTCTGGTTAACTACAGACCAATGACCTGATGTCAGTGGTGGGAAAGTTGCTGGAGAAGGTACTGAGGGTTAGGATCTATTTACATTTAGAAAAGAATGGGCTTATCAGTGATAGACAACATGGTTTTGTGCGGGGTAGACTGTGCCTTACCGATTTAATAGACTTCTTCGAGGAAGTGACCAAGTTGATAGGTGAAGGAAGGGCTGTTGATGTCATATATATAGACTTTATTAAGGCGCTTGATAAGGTTCCCCATGGTAGAGTAATGGAGAAAGTGAAGTCACATGGTGTGCAGGGTGTTCTAGGTGGGTGGATAAAGAGCTGGTTGAGCAACAGGACTTAGAGAGTAGTAGTTGAAGGGAGTTTCTTGAAATGGAGAAAAGTGACCAGTGGTGTTCCACAGGGGTCAGTGTTGAGGCCACTGTTGTTGGTAATATACATAAATGATCTGGAAGAGGGCACTGTTGGTATGATCAGCAAGTTTGCAGATGACACAAAGATTGGTGGAGTAGCAGAAAGCATAAGGGACTGTCAGAGAATACAGGAGGATATAGATAGACTGGAGAGTTGGGAGGAAAAGTGGCAGATGGTTTTCAATCCAGACAAATGTATTTAGGCAAGACTAACTCTAGAGCGAATTATACAATGAATGGAAGAGCCTTGGGAAAAGTTGATGGGCAGAGAGATCTGGGAGTGCAGGCCTATTGTACCCTGAAGGTTGCTGCACAGGTGGATAGAGTGGTCAAGAAGGCATATACTATGCTTGCCTTCATTGGACGGGGTGTTGAGTATAAGATCTGGCAAGTCATGTTAAAATTGTACAGGATGTTGGTTCGGCCGCATTTGGAATACTGTGTAATGGTCGCCACATTACCAAAAGGATGTGGATGCTTTGGAGAGGGTGCAGAGAAGGTTTATGAGGATGTTGCCTGTTATGGAAGGTACTAGCTATGATGGGAGGTTGAGTAGGTTAGCTTTATTTTCATTAGACAAAAAGGAGATTGAGGGGGGGCGTGATTGATGTCGACAAAATCATGAAGGGTACAGACAGGGTTGATAGAGACAAACTTTGTCCCACGGTGAAGAATTCAATAAGGAGAGGTCACGCTTTCAAGGTGAGAGGTGGAAACTTTAAGGGGGATACACGCGGCAAGTACTTCACACAGAAGGTGGTGGATGTCTGGAACGTGTTGCCAACAGAGGTGGTAGAGGCAGGCATGGTAGATTCATTTAAGATGCATCTGGACAAATGCATGAGTAGGTAGAGAGCAGAGAGATACAGATGCTTAGGAATTGGCTGACAGATTTAGATAGTACATTTGGATCGGTTCAGGCTTGGAGGGCTGAAGGGCCTGTTCCTGGGCTGTAAATTTTCTTTGTTCTGGTCTCCTTCCTATCAGAAGGATGTTGTGAAACTTGAAAGAGTTCAGAAAAGATTTAGCTAGTCGGCATGGATGAATTGGACCGAATGGTCTGTTTCCATGCTGCACACCTCTATGACTCTGTGACTCTTTGACTCTATGACACAGACATCACTGGCTGGCCAACATTTATTGCCCATCTCCAGCTACCTTTGACTAAATGGTGGTGAGCTGCCTTCTTGGACCACTGCAGTCCACAAGCTCTACGTTGGCCAACAATACCTCAGAGCAGGAATTCCAGGATTATGACCTAGCCACAATGAGTCATAAATTTACTAAAATATATTTCCAAGTCAGGATGGTGAGAGGCTTAGAGGGGAGCTTAGGTGGTGATGTATCTGCTGCCCTTGGTCATGGTTTTGGAAAGTGCTATCTAAGGATCTTTGGTGAACTTCCGCAGTGCATCTTGTAGACAGTACACACTGCTGTTACTGAGTATTGGTGCTGGAGGGATTGGATCCTAGTGGGCTGCTTTGTCCTGGATGGTGCCAATCTTTTTCAGTGTTTTTGGAGTAGCAGTCATCCAGGCAAATGGGGATTATTCCATCACACTCTTCATATAAGTCTTGTGGACAGGCTTTGGGGAGTCAGGAGGTGAGTTACTGCAGTATTCCCAATCTCTGACCTGCTCTTGTTACAACTAAGTTCACGTGGTGAGTGCAGTTAAATGTCTGGCCAATGGTAATCTCCAGAATGTTGACATTGGGGGTTTCAGTGACGATAATGCCATTGAATGTCAAAAGACAATGGTTCGATAGTCTCTCATTGGAGATTGTCATGCCTGACAATTGTGGGGTGCAAATATTATTTGTTACTTGTCAATTCAAGCCTGGGTATTGTCCAAATATTTATGCATTTGAACATGGATTGCTTCAGTATTTGTGGAGTCGCGAATGGTGCTGAACATTGTGCAGTCATTCCTACCTCTGACCAGCTGATGGAGTGAAGATCATTGATGAAGCATTGATGGTTGGGCCTTGAACACTACCCTGAGGAACTCTTACAGTGATGTCCTGGAGTGAAATGGCTGACCTCCAACAACCGCAACCACCTTCTTATGTGCCATGTATGACTCCAACCACCTGTGAGTTTGTTCCCAGTAACTGTTGATTCCAGAATGGAATTCCAACAGAACATTGGAGCATTGGTGCAGTGATTGAATAGGTGGCAGATAAAGTTGAATGAGGAGAAGTGTGAGATGATTCATTTCGGTACAAATGACATAAAGACTGTACAAAGTAAAGGGTACTACTCAAAAAAAGTGTTCAGAAGCAGTAAGGCCTGGGTGTTCATCGACATGAAAATGGCACATCACATAGACAGAACTTTTAATAAAGTGTATTGCATTAGAGGTTTCATTAATGGAGGCATAAAGCATGAGGGCAGGGAAATAATGATGAAATAAGAAACATAAGGAATTGTGAATGATGGAAATCAGAAACAAAAACAGAAATTGCTGGAAAAACCCAGCAGGTCTGGCAGCATCTGTGGAGAGAACTAACGCTTCAGGTCCAGTGACCCTCATTCAGAATGGGTTTCTCTTCACAGAATCTGCCAAACCTGCTGAATTTTTCCAGCAATTTCTGTTGAAGTGATGATGAGCTTATCTAAGACATTGGTTTGATCTCACCTGGAGTTTTGTGTACAGTTCTCTCTGGTACATTACAGGAGAGGTGCGATCACGTTGTAGAACTGCAGGAGAGACTTATGTGACTAGTTCTAGGGAGGAGACACTTCAGTTATGTGGAAAGACTGGAGGAGTTGTGATTGATTTCCTTGGAGAGGAGACGACTGAAAGAAAATTTGATTGAACTTTTCAAAATCATGAGAGGTTTGGGCAGATTGGGTAGGGAGAATTTGTTCCACTTGTAAACAGATCAAGACTCAAAACACACAGAGAATTAAAGTGTTTTGTGAAAGAAGCAAATGCAATGTGAGAAAAATGTTTTCACGCAGTGAGTAGTGAGGGTATTGTCTGTTTTTCTTAGAAGTGTGGGGGGCGTAGGTTCAAATGAAACATTCAAGAGGGCATTGGATGAAAATTTAAATGGAATGAATGTGCAGGGTTACAGACAAGGGTTAGGAAATTGTTATTACGTTAAAATGCTCAGACAGTTCAGACACAATTGGCTCGTTGGCATCATTCTGCATTGTAAACATTCTGTGATGCTGTTACAGAAGCAGTATATTATAAATGCTGGAAATCTGAAAGAAATTGTTGGAGAAACTCAACAGGTCTGACAGGAACTATAGTGAGAGAAACTATAGAGTTATAGAGTCATAGCGATGTACAGCATGGAAACCGACCCTTCAGTCCAACTTGTCCATGCTGACCAGATATTCCAAACCAATCTAGTCCCACCTGCCAGCATCCTTCCTATTCATGTACCCACCCAGATACTTTTTAAATGAAGAAGCATCCTAAAAGATTCATAACATTAACTCTGTTTCTCTCTCCACAGGTACTGCCAGACCTGTTGAGTTTCTTCAGCATTTTCTGTGTAATTTTGTGATTCTCTTTCATCCTGCGAGTGATGGGCAAAGAACTGTTCATCATAGCAATTTGAACTGATCTCGTCTGCCAGAATGCACAAAGGGAGGTCTGGTGAGGGTTTGTGCAAACTTTTCCCAACAGCGCTGGCAAATCGCTCTGCAAGGATAGCGTCCTGGTTGTGTTCGGGGGCAGCCTAATAGTCCTGCACCCCACTGAATCAGACTCGATATCTCAGACCTTATGAAGGACTCAATTACTTCTGAAGTGCTATCCCATGAGATTTGGTCCTGGACATAAAGGGACAGGAGTGGAACACGGATTTATGGAATGCCATCAAGAGATCAGTAGTCGGATGCAAAGGAAGAGGAGAAGAGCCAAGGATCAGAAACTGGAAATGAAGGAGCAGGAGCAGAATGGGGATTGAGAGTTTAATTCCTGGAGTAGGCTTGGTAACAGATGACTGTGACTACAGAAATAGGAGGCTTAAAGAAGGTGAATGCATTTTGAAGTTGACAGATCTTGCCAGCTTCACTCCATGTGTTTCCCCCCACCAGAAAAGAATGTAATCCTAGATTTATCTTGCTAATGTATGCCCTTTGAAGAATGGTAATGGGATATGCTGTGCGTTCGGTTCCACTCCTGTGGTTTCTGAAGTGTGCAGGTTGCTAAGAGAACCCACCAATTATTAAATGATTGATAGCAACCCACACTGTACAAAAAAAACCTCTCTTCATGGATACTCTGTTCATTTTGACGTGTTGTTCCAGGCATCAAACAGATGTCAGGAGCTGTCAGTGCTGGTGAATCTGCCATGCAGCAAGACTGTGACCACCCACAGTATTGTCTACCTAGTGTCTGAGGTTATACTTGGGAACCATTCCATTCAGCAGTAGGAGAAAAGATGAAAATTGTATTCTTGCTGTTATTGTACGCACTGCCCTTCAGGGATTCATTTCTGGTTTTCACATTAACACTGTAGATTCAACACTCATCACTTTACTTGCCTGTTCTCCTATTGGCAACAACAATAAACACCCTTTATAATTCTGACCCTGGGAGCAATAGCAGAAAGTAGTTGTATACAGACCTCGCTTTATATGGGCTTTGTAATAGTGAAGGAGTCATAAAGGAACGAACAAAATCCTGTTAAAAGTTATGGCATTTCAGCAAACCTTATTTAATGCTTTGCTTTAAAGTACTGTATTTACTTTGTAGAGGCTCAGGCACCACCGAATAATAGAAAAGCCAATTTCTTCGCATGATCGTCATCTTGTCAGTCAGAGAAGAAGACATAGCCCTTGAGGCGAAGTTGTCTTCACAAACCCGTTACATTCTGTCACCTTCTTTCAGAGAAAGTATAGTAAGGTTGTCTGTTCTCAGCGATTAACTTTGAAAGAAAAATCCATCATTGCATCGCCATATCTGATTGTGCTTATGCATGGGGCTGTAGCAATATGCCAATGCATAAAAGGCTATGGGCCAAGAGGTGGAAAATAGGGTTAGAATAGTTAAGTGGATGTTTTTGACTGGCCCAGACTTGATGGGCCGAACAATCTTCTATGCTGTAGTACGCTATGACTCCTCAGTGTACACAGCAACTTTAACACAAGAAAATGAAAACATCCAAAAAATTACTTTTCACACAGAAAGTAATATTAGAAAGTAAACAAAATGTTAGGTGGTATCTGGGGGAGGAGAGAGAAGCAGAGAGATCTAGGGAGTAGACTCAAGAGTTTATGTAGTTAAAGGGACAACCCCCTCCCAGTGGGAGAACAGAGGAGGTGTGGAGCCTTGGAAAGATGTCAATGGAAGGATAAAAGTTGAACCTTTTTGAGGTAATTCAGGGTGAGAAAGGACACTTGTTTGTTCAACAATCCAGGCAAGTCTTTTTAATTATTATTCATTCATGGGTTGAGGGCATCGCTGGATCTTTACCTGGTCTGGAGTCACATGTAGGTCAGACCAGGTAAGTGCAGCAGTTTCCTTCCCTAATGGACATCAGTGAACCAGATGGTTTTTTCTGACAATTGATCAATGGTCATCATCAGACTCTTAATCTCAGATTTTTTAAAAAAGATTGAAATCACAAACTATCATGGCAAGATTCCAGCCCAGCTCCCAAATCCAGTGATAATGCCACAAGACCATTGCCTCTTCTTTCTGCTTGTTTCTTTTCCTGCAAGTCCAAAGCATGAGTTCATGTGAAAACATTATCAGTCATCAGCAAATGTTACCCTAACAGCAATTAAGGGGTGGTGGTGGTGTAGTTGTGTTATCACTGTAAAAATAATGTCAAGATCTCAGCTGGTATGGGTTCAAAACCCACAATTAAGGTCTCTGAGTTCCATTATTTTAATGATGACTCTAAATCATCAATTATTGTAAACTATCTGGTTCTCATCAGAAGGAGATTTGCTGTCCTTTACTGGTATGGCCTGTCTGTGACTCCAGACTGATAGCATTGCAGGTGGCTAATGGCCATTCAGTTTCAAAGACAATTAGGGATAGACAACAAATGCTGGGTTTGCAAGTAATGCCCACATCACATGGAGGAAGGTTGTTAAAGACACATTGATATGATTTCACAGTATTGAGCATGACCGTTTTTTTCCAAGTGCCTAAAAATCTTGAAGATGAAAGTGTGGAATAATGAAAGCAGAAATTAGCTTTTGAAGCACCGCCTTCTTGACCTGCAATCTTCTTTCTGACCTCTTCGCTCCCATCCCCTCTCCGGCCTATCACCCT
The DNA here is from genome assembly GCF_020745735.1 of Hemiscyllium ocellatum. Lineage (NCBI taxonomy): Eukaryota > Metazoa > Chordata > Chondrichthyes > Orectolobiformes > Hemiscylliidae > Hemiscyllium > Hemiscyllium ocellatum. Next base: position 25,067,977 of record NC_083401.1, read on the forward strand.
CACCTTAACCTCCTTCCACCTATTGCATTCCCAACGCCCCTCCCCCAAGTCCCTCCTCCCTACCTTTTATCTTAGCCTGCTTGGCACACCCTCCTCAGTCCTGAAGAAGGGTTTAGGCCCGAAATGTCAATTCTCCTGCTCCTTAGATGCTGCCTGACCTGCTGCGCTTTTCCAGCAACACATTTTTCAGCTCTGATCTCCAGCATCTGCAGTCCTCACTTTTTCCCTTTTGAAGATCAATTTGATTTAACATCACAAATAAAATGATAAAAATGATGCACTTCTGATTTTATCTTGATGTGGTTAAGGGCAAATGGTGGGAGTTAGAGAATTGAGCCTAGTCTTCAGTGCCACAATGAGATCTGAGATATGTTAAGTCTTCTATGGGCCTGCAGCAAGCCACAGCAATTTATTAATGAGCCTTAGAGGAATATCGAAAACAGAAACATTTCCTGTGCTCCTTTTAAGGGTAACTGGTGAGACCAATTCGCACCTGGGACAAACCTCTATGCACTTTCTCCAGGAAAATGGGGTTCAGGATCTGACGTACAGGCTAAACATGAGCCACTGAACTAAGCTTTCTTCACATAATGTAACAGCTCTGTCTCACCTCCAGTGGGGTGGCCTAATTCCTGATAGCTGCTGACAAGTCGCTGATAATATAAAAATGTACCTGGCGCGGGCTCTGAATGTGCCCGCATAGACATTAATAAGAGCAAGCTTGTTCCGAAGCCTGTGCTTTCTCAACTCTCAGGAAAATGGCAGAAAGTGGAAATAGGAATCCCAGCTACACCATTCAGCTGCCATTATTTTAAAATTGAGTCTCCATTCAGTCTTATCTACGCCCGGAATATCCATACAGATATGCAGAAAGTTGATGTCTTGTTCCTGCAGAGAATGATACCTTTAAAAAAAAAGTTTTGACTTCTCAGTGATCAAATGAAAGGCATTATACATCAAAATCTCGAGTCTTAAGATTCTTACTACAACAAACTAAAAAGTCACAGATTAAACAATGTTGTCTTAGTTGCATTGCAAAGTACTGCAGAAAACATATACCTCATTAGTTTCTTAACAACATTGGTATCCACATGCAATATTTTTACATTCTAGCCTACTCTCCATAGAATGGAGAGTATGGAACTCAGTTCAAAATTACTACCAGCTTCCTATTCTGCCTACTTTGGCAAGTTGCAACATGATATAGCCATCAAAATACCTTTGTTTTAATCTTCTGAAAAATCTACCCTCCAGTGACTGTGTATGTGGATTTTACACATTCTCCCTGTGTCTGCATAGGTTTCCTCCCACATGATGTGCAGGCTAGATGGTTTGGTCATGCTAAATTGCTTCATAGTATCCTGGGATATGAAGACTAGGTGGTTTAGCAATGGAAAATTTCTCTGTAGTGCCCAGGGGTGTGTAATTTAGATGGTAAAAATGCAGTGGTACAGGGGCAGGGAGGGTCAGTCTGGGTTGGATGCTTGAGTCAGTATGGACTCGATGGGCCGAATGGTCTGCTTCCATACTATCATGATTCTATCAGTCTATGATTCTATCAGTCTATGATTCAATTAAACCCAGCTCCAGTAGCACCATTCACTGTGAAGAATATGTGCCTAGCCATGTTAGAATAAATCTTTATAGATTCCCAATTCTTGCCAGATCCCTCTTCTTGACTGAAGAACCAGCCTCCATGAGCATTCCATCTGGCATTTAGCATTGAATAATCTTTTCCTTGCTGCTTCCAGCCAATGCTATCTCCTTACCTCAAGAACTCCATCCATCTCCTTCTTTCTTTCTGTTAAAAGTTTCTGAGACAGAAGGTCTGCAGTAACAAGAACATTTACTTCTTCTTTTGATTTCTGATATTAAACCTGACACCATTTTTACGTCCATGGTCTCCACAGTAACTAGTCCACACTGTCATCAGACAAAATATGCAGCAGATCACAGGACTCCCTGCATTTCTGTATTTTACTTTACATTAAAAAGACAGTTTAAACCATAACCAAGCCTCATGTTTCTAAAAATTTAGTTCAGTTCAAATTATGAGAGTGTTTTCATCAAAAGGTGCTCTACCAGCCATAGACTAGTCGTTTGGTAGACTTCGCAGTTTGATAGATCATAATTCATCAAATGTATTCAAACCTCAAATTTAATGCATACAACCAATTCCAATTCATCAACGCACATCCCCTCCAATCGTATTCTGCAGGATTTGTCATCCAGATATAATAGACACGTAAAAAAATCCTATCCCATACATAAAATGTCCCCAATTATATATCTATTTTGATAGTCAGCATGCAAACCAACCACATCTTTACCTATGCTCCTTAGGGAATATATTAAGACTCTAATAATTCCAGCATTTAAATGACAAATTGCAAAATAAAATTCAACTATTTTATCCCTTCATGTTAAACTGTTGAATGAACAACTCATTGGACTGCAGTAAAAAATGATGTTTATGTTGGTCGTTTTTATCCACAGTTTAGAGAAATTTAAATTCAAGGATAACCCCAATCCTGGAAATAGCATCATTTGGCAAAGGATTTGAAGATTTATCACTGCATAAAAAGCAATGGGGCTAATAATAAAAAATAGCCTCATCTCCTTATACTCTGAATGATTTTGTTGCAAATACCAAACAAGAGCATTCATTTCAATCATTTCAAAATATTTTATTTGCAATATAGGTTATGCAGTTGACATCAGGGTATTTTGTTCCGCCAGCACTTATCTTTCTTTTAATCTATTTCCAACATCTCTGCATCAAGGTCAATATTGTATGCACTCACAAATTCATCTGACTCTCAGTGAACATCATGTTTCATATATTTGTTGAATTGCTATAATGAGATTTTCAATTGTTGTTCTTTGGATCAGTAACGCTAATGGGATTATTTTTGAAATTAGATTTTAATGGTTTCCATAGTAATGTCAAAAATTATTGAGCATTCTCACAACTCTTACAGCATAGGTTTGCTGCTTCATGCCAAAACCACAAGCCTGTGCAGAATGAGCATGAGGAAAATGCTTCTTCATGGCAATGTGTGCAGTGTCAATCATACACAGCATTGGGCCTTGCCTCCTGAGGATGGGAAGGGGGTGCTGATGTGGTGGTAGTCCTGGACTTTGAGATCTACTGGCCATTTGGAGGATCCCAGATTTTCATTGTGGAGGAATCAAAGAACCAGGTCCAGGTGATCTCTCTCTCTCTCTCTCTCTCTGACTTCTCTCCTATAAGATACTGCATTTAATTTAACCTTTTGTGCTAAGGGGTGTTTATGCAGATAGCATTGGGAGCAGCATCATGAAGGTAGGATAATCTGTTAGGTTTTCATATAGGTTAAGTCATTCTGTATTCTCTTCTCTACTGTTTGTGCTTCATTCAGTAATCTTGTAAACAAATTCTGTGTTGTTTAAAACTGCGTGATTTGACCAGCTGCATCCCTCCTGGAATATCCACGTTATACCTGTTTAAAACAACTAGCAAAGTTAGGTTCGAGGCTACTTCCCTGAAATGTTTTTTGGGGGTCTAGCCTAGTCTATAACACAGGCAAGACCAGCATTTTTGGCCCTTAAACTGAATGGCTTGAAAAGCCATTCTGGAAGGCAGTTAAGAGTCAACCTCGTTGCTGCAACTCTGGAGTCACACATTGACTAGATTAGCAAACTTTCATTCCTTAATGGCATTAGTGAACCAGGTGGGTATTTGTGATAATTATCAACGGTGACCTCAGATTCAGCTTCCGTGAGTAAAACTGTTTTGAGCAAGATGGATGTTCGCCTCATTTCTACCAGATCAGAGAAGAACAAAGGCCAATTACATCTTAAATATAATATGTCCATCAAGGTGAAGCATCTGCATTGATCACACCAAGAACCTTTCACTTGTTGAGGCAGTCAGTGTTGATTCCATCCCAATACGTCTGATTAAATGAAGGAAGCAGAGTGCCTCAGCCAATGGAAATGAGTTACTAGGGCATGCAACTCCCGTTCCAAGATGGGACCATCAATCATGGCCTGAGAGGAGTCAGTGTTTCAGTCAATCCACTGAGTCAGAGTCAGTTGACTCAGACAATTTATTCAGGAAGACAGAGTCAGCATCAATCAAAGTATGGATCCCCTGTCAGGGAAAGCGATCAATATAAGCCAAAAGAGTCAGATAGGCTTTCAGAATTAATTGGATCTGACGGAAAGCATAACTGATGATTGGCTCAAGAAATTTCCTGGTCCATGACTATCCATGAAGTAAAGGAGCTGAAGGTAAGTAGCTCACTCTCCTTGAGAGTGAGAGAAAAAGAGAGAGAGAGAGAGAGAGAGATAGAGAGAAATGAGGTACAGCATTAGCAAGCTCTTCATTTCCCAGTAGGAGTGAAACTCAGCATAAACTGGGGCTGGACACGTCCATCATGGAAATAAGCCATTTTCAACTAGGACTAAATTGTGTGTTGTAATTGTTGTGTCCTACTTTTCACTCATGAACAGCAGAAGTAGGCCTTCCAGCCCTTAAGCCTGCTCTGTCATTCTTTAAGAACATGACTAATTTGCTTGTATTTAAAATTCTATATTCCCATTTACTTCTGATAAGCTTTCACTTTAATGTCGAACAAAGATCTATCTAACCCCCCCTTTTTAAAAATTTTCAATGATGCCCTCCTCCACTGCCTTCTGAGGCAGCAAGTTCCAAAGTTACACAACCTTCGAAGAGACTAAAAAAAATCCTCATCTCCGTTTGAAAACGGCAACCTCTAATATTAAAACTGTGCCTCTAAACCTGGACAGGAAGGTAATGGCCTTGTTGTATTATCGCTAGTCTCCTCATCCAGAAACTCAGCTAATATCCCGGGGACCCAGGTTTCAATCCTACCATGGCAAATGGTGGAATTTGGAATCAATCTAAAAATAAAACTGGAATTAGGAGCCATGCCCATGAAATCAATGCTGATTGGTGGGGGTTAAACGCAGAAATACCCTTCATAAAACAGGTAAGGCCAGCATTAAACTGAATGGTTTGGAAAGCCATTCTTGAGGGCAGTTAAGAGTCAACCAGGCTGATGCAACTCTGGAGTCAAACATTGACTAGATTAGTGAAATTCCATTCCTTAAGGGCATTAGTGAACTTGATGGGCATTTGGAATAAATACCCTCTCTTCACTTGTTCTGACCTACATGTGACTCCAGACCCCAGCAATGTGGCTGCCCTCTGGGCAATAATTGCTGGCTTAGCCAGTGATACACATGGGTAAATGGTAATTTTTTTAAAAAAGTGACATCCTTATCAAGACCATTTATGATTTTATACACTTTAATCCTTCGAAACCTCAAGGGAACAAGTTCAGTCTGTGCAAAGTTTGGCTTATTCAATCCGGCTGACCAAATCTGAATCGCATCCAATGCACTTACATCATTCCTTAAATAGGAACAAACCAGTGTACTGTATTTGAGATGCAGTTTTACCAAAGTATCATTGAAGCACAGCATGCTTGAACTTGTACTCAATTTTTTTCATAGTAAACAATAGCATTCTAATCACCACCTTGATTATTTACTTTATGTGCATGCAAATGTCTAGGTCCAATTCTCTAGGACACCTGGATCCATATGCAGTTCTGCAGTTGTTCAACATTTAGGTAATATCCTGCTCTTTATTATTCTTGCCAAAGTGTATAATTCCCCATTTTCACATCTGCTGGACTTTTCTCTACACATTCAAACTATCTATGTTGGTCAACAATTTCCTTATGTCCTCTTCACAACACACTTTTTTCCTTGACCTTGTGTTGTCTGTGCATTTGGCTATCACACCTTTGCTCCTGTCAGCTAAGCCGTTAATATAAACTGTCAAACATTGAGGGCTCAGCATAGATCCCTGCACTAGTCACGCCTTGCCAATCGGACAAAGAGCCGTTTATCCATACTCTCTGTTTTTGCCAGTCATCTCAATCCTCGATCCATGCTAATATTTTATAATCTACACCATGTGCTTCTATTCTGTGCAATGACCTTTTGTATGACTTATTAGCTGCTTCGGGGGAAGGTATGTACAGTGTGTCAATGCTACCACCCGCCTCTACCCTAGCTTATCCACAGCAACTGTTAGTTTTTCTTCATCATCCTCCCGGTTCTCTTACTGATAATTTTGAATTTTTTTTCTCTTTAAAAGCCTTTTCAGTGTCTTCAGCAGAGTAACTATGAGCCCAGTCTCCCAAGCATGTGCAACAGTGATGACAAGAGTTGGCCCCACAGGGAGAGTGAGCCCAACATGAGGGAGAGCAAGCTCAGTGTGAGGGAGAGTGAGCCCAGCATGGGGGACAGCAAGCTCAGTGTGAGGGAGAGTGAGCCCAGCATGGGGGACAGCAAGCTCAGTGTGAGGGAGAGTGAGCCCAGCATGGGGGACAGCAAGCTCAGTGTGGGGGAGAGTGAGCTCAGTGTGGGGGAAATTGAGCTCAGTGTAGGGAAGGGCAAGACAGGTGTGGGGGAGAGTGATCCCAGCATTGGGGAGAGTAAGCCCAAAGCGGGGAAGAGTGACCCCAGCGAACCAACTCAACACAGATATCTTCTACAAACCCATCAACTCCCATAGCTACTTGGACTCCATCTCCTCCCGCCCTGCCTATCCCTTATTCCCAATTCCTCTGCCTCTGCCACACTTGCTCCCAGGAGGACCAATTCCATCATAGAACATGCCAGATGGCCTCCTTCTTCAAGGACGGCAATTTCCCTTCCCACATGGTTGATAATGCACTCCACTGTATCTCCTCCACTTCCTGTGCCTCTGTCCCTGCAACATTGCAACAAGGGCAGAACCCACCTGGTCTTCACTTCCACCCCACCGGATACATCACATTATCCTCCACCATTTCTGCCACATACAAACAGACCCCACCATCAGTGATATATTTCCCTCCACACCTCTATCTGTATTCTGTAAAGACCATTCCCTCTGTGACAGTCTTGTCAGGTTCACGCTCCCCACCAACCCATCCTCCCCTCCCGGCCCATTCCCCTGCCACCGTAAGAGTTGCAAAACCTGTGCCCACACCTCCCCCCTTACCTCCATCCCAGGCTCCAAAGGAGCCTTCCATGTCCATCAGAGTTTCACCTGCACTTCCACACATATTATTTACTGCATCCATTGCTCCCAATGCAGTGTCCTCCACATTGGGGAGACAGGACACCTACTTGCAGAAAGCTTCAGAGAACATCTCCGGGACACACACATGAAGCAACCCACCACCCCGTGGCCGAACACTTTAACTCCCTTTCCCACTCCACCAAGAACATGCAGGTTCTGGCCCTCCTCCATTGTCACACCTTAACCACCTGATGCCTGGAGGAAGAACACCACATCTTCCACCTTTGGACCTTCCAACCTCAGAGGATTAATGTGGATTACATCAGTTTCCTCATTTCCACTCTCCTCACCTTATCCCAGATCCAACCTTCCAACTCAGCACTTTCATCTTAACCTTGTCCTACCTGTCCATCTTCCTTCCCACCTATCCGCTCCATCCTCCTCTTCATCTACCAATCTCACTCTCAGGTACTTTCCCACCCCCAGCCCCATGGCCCTCCCATTTATCTCTCTACCCCTCAGCTCACAATCCTCATTCCAAATGAAGAGCTTATGCCCAAAATGCTGATTCTCCTACTCCTTAGATTATGCCTGACCTGCTATGCTTTTCCAGCACCACACTCTCAACTCTAATCTGCAGAATCTGCAGTCCCCACTTTCCTCATGGGGAAGAGTAAGCCCAGTGTGAGGGAGAGTGAGCCCATTGTGAGGGAGAGTGAGCCCAGTGTGGGGAAGAGTGAGCCCAGTGTGAGGGAGAGTGAGCCCATTGTGAGGGAGAGTGAGCCCAGTGTGGGGAAGAGTGAGCCCAGTGTGAGGGAGAGTGCGTCCTTCGAGTGCTCGCGACAGCTGTGAGAGGGGGCCCAGCAGCAGGATATGACACTGGTGAGTGGTGACCTCAACACTGGTGGTGGCGCCAGTGCAGGACATGAGGCAGTGGCGATGGCACCAACTTTCAAGATGGTGGCGACAACAGGATGGCACCTTTGGTTGGTAGAGAAGGCAAATGGTGATGGAATCAAGAGGTTGAGCTTCAGCTGTGGCGATGCAATAAGCCCAATTGAGTCCTCCTTGGAGGATGGACCAGAGCAGCAGGTGCACTGACTCGGTAGACCCAGTGTGTTACCCCTGGTGGCAGAGCTGTGGCTGCAATGATGGGCCCAGAGCAGGACCCCTGGAATGGATTGTGAAGCAGGAACATTGGTGAGCATGGAGCCCATTGTGCAGACCACATAGCACGTACCAATCTTGAGCAGAACACAAGAAAGAAGGAAGAACTCTGTTTTTAGATATGGTCATTCTCTATAGAATTCTCTCTAGGGATTTAACATCCTTTCTAAGTACTCCAGACGTAGTCTAACCAATGTTGTATACAGGTGTACTATCACCTCCTTGCTTTTATTTTCAATGCCTTGATTTATGAACCCAAGAATCCTATAAACATTCTTAACAACTGTTTTAATTTGCCTGGCCACTTTCAGAGAGTTGTGCAGTTGATTCCCTAGTTATTGTATTTCAAGCATTCATCTAAATACTTCTTAAATGGTTTCCATTTCTATCAACTTTCAGGCAGTGAGTTTGAGGTACACACCACTTTCTGGGTACAAAACATTATCCTCAAAAATCCTCTAAACTTTCTGAATGTAAATCCATCCATTCCCCCTGACTGCCCCATTCCCCACTCCACCTGTGATTAATTTGTTTATAGGGAAAAGCTTTTTTCCTTCTTATCCTGACTATGCCCCTCATTTGTACCCATCAATCAGGTCCCCATCAGATGCCTCTGCTTAACTGGAGTTCAGAGCACAGGAACCATCCTGCTGAATCTCCTTGAAACTCTTTCTGAAGCATCACATCCTCACTATACTGTGGTGATCAAAACTGTGCACTGTACTGCAGCTGTGGTCTAGCTTGTAAGCTCTGGCATAACTTCCGAGTCTTTGGATTCAATGATTCAACATGTTTGGATTTTTTTAATATCCTTTACAGAGAAGATAGAACAAAGTATTCATTCATTTCTCCTGCCCCTTCTTTATTATTTAACAATAACTCCACGTTCTCACCTGCTAAAGCACCAATAATAACTTTACTTACTCTTTTCATTTTTAACATCTTCACTTATTTACATTTTTAATCAGCTTCCTCCCATACTCCAATAGCTTTCTCCCAATGAGCCTTTTAGTCATCCTCTGTTCTTTGTATTCTGACCAATCATCTGAATTGTCATTCATCTCTGCACGATTATAAGTTTTGTCTTTAAGACTGACATATTCATTAGACATGGTTGCTGGATCCTGACCTTGGAGTTTTCCCTATAGATCATCATTGCTAATTCTGTGTGTTATAGCCAGTTAAAGTTCTCTATCTTCAAATTTGAGAGATTCATGATTTCAGTCGAAAGATGTGCAGGTAGGGTGGACTGGCCATGCCAAATTGACCATAGTGTCCAGGGATGTGCAACTAGATGAAGTGGCCATGGGAAATGCAGAGTTATAGGGATGAGGTGGTTCCGGGTGGGATGCTCTTCAGAGGAGCAACGTGGGCTTGATGGGCCAGATGGCCTGCTTCCACACTATAGAGGTTCTATGATACTTAGCCTTGGCTTTAAACTGCCAGAAGTTTCAATTTTTTTTCAGCTTACTCTTTTGAAACAATAAAATGACTTGTAATTCTGTTTCTCATGGCTCACTCCATATTCTTTCATCTAGAATACAATTGAATCCCTAGAGTGTGGAAAAAGACTATTGAGTTGAAAGTGAGGTCTGCAGATGCTGGAGATCAGAGCTGAAAATGTGTTGCTGGAAAAGACTATTGAGCCCCACACCAATTGTCTGAAGAGCACCTTACCCAGACTCACCCCCCACTCCCCCATCCCCCGCCACCCTATAACCCTGCATTTCTCATGGATAATCCAATTTACTGACACATCACTGGACTATGGGCGATTTGGCACAGCCAATCCATCTAATCTACACACCTTTGGACTGTGGAAGGAAATCAGATCACCCAGAGGAAACCCATGCTGACACGGGGAGAATGTATAAACTCCACACAGACAGTCACTTGAGGCTGGAATTGAACCCAGATCCCTGGTCTGTGAGGCAGCAGTGCTAATCACTGAGACACCATGACTAATTGTGGTACTTTGTTTTGGTGACCTAAATTTATTAATCAGACTAGTTATTCCAATTCCGTTAAAAAGCTGTTTTCTTTTGACTCCAAATATGTCTTAGTGATTTAGGTTTTTTGATGTTTATTTTGTTGACCTATGGAAAGCCACTACAATGAATAGATCATTAGAATTTTATTAAGGAGCATTTGATAACATAATTGAGTGGACAAAATTGTGGCAGTTTGATGTGGGGATTAGATTAGACTTACAGTGTGGAAACAGGCCCTTCGGCCCAACAAGTCCACACCGACCCGCCGAAGCGAAACCCACCCATACCCCTACATTGCCAATTCACCTGACCCGCACATCTTTGGACTGTGGGAGGAAACCGGAGCACCCGGAGGAAACCCACGCAGACACGGGGAGAACGTGCAAACTCCACACAGTCAGTCGCCTGAGTCGGGAATTGAACCCGGGTCTTCAGGCGCTGTGAGGCAGCAGTGCTAACCACTGTGCCACCGTGCCGCCCAAATGTTTGAGACTATCCATTTCGGATCTAAGGGAGACAAATTTTTATCGACCAGAACAGAGAATCATTTTTATTGCGGCTTTTAACCCTAAATTAATGTAATACTCAGTTGCCTACAGTTTGTGTATTGCCTCCCACCAAGGACTGCTCAGGAGTTGTCAGATGTGAGAAACTCAACAGTCAGGTTTCAAGTAGAAAAAACACAACATCTGTCATGAATAATTTAAAAGGATACCTCCAATCATGTAAAATATGAATAGATGTAGGCTATATGTCACCTCAATCCTGCTCCGCTATTCAATAAGATCATGGATGATCTGTTTGTGTTTCAAATTTCACATTCTTTAACATTAATTAGGACTTTCCAAGCATTTAGAATACAAATGGGCTATAAAAGTTGTTATGCTTGCCTCCAGTTATATCGAGTATCAGCAAGACTGTATCTGGAGTACTGTGTTGGGTTTTGGTAGCCTTATGTGTGAACTGACATAACTGCATTAGAAGCAGTCCAGAGAAGGCTCACTTCATTGATTTCTACGTTATCCGACAAGAAAGGTTGGAGAGGGTGGAACTATACCTATTGATATAGAGAAGAATGAGAGGCAATCTCAGTGGAATGTATAGGTTTCTAAGGGGACCTGACAAGGTAAATACTGAAAGGATGATTCCCTTCATAGTAGATACTAGAATTAAGGGAGACTGTTTACAAATACAGCATTTACTATTTAAGACCACATTAAGAATTGTTTTCTGTCTGATTTATTTTTTAAATCATTCATGGGATGTGGGTATCACTAACCAGGCCAATATTTATCGCCCATCCTTAATTGCTCAGAGGGCAGTTAAGAGTCAACCATATTTCTGCAGATCTGGAGTCACATGTAGACCAGACCAGGTAAGGACAACAGTGTCCTTTCCTGAGTGAGCTGGATGGATTTTATTACGCTACCCCTCGACTCTTTCCTGATTTTTATAGAATTCAATTTCTACCCTCTGCAGGTTTCACACAGCCAGACCCCCTGGACGTTAGCTGGGTCTCTGGATTAACAGTGTAATGATAATACCAATAGACCATTGCTTCCCCCAAATGATACTGTGGAACTCTCTTCCTCAGAGAGCAGTGGAAATAGAGTCCTTGAATTTTTGTTATGGTAGAGGTAGTTAAAATCTTCAGTGACAAGAGAGTCAAAGAATATTTGGGATAAACAGGAAAATTAAATTGGAGAAAGTGAGCAGATGCTGGAGAGTCAGAGTTGGAAAGTGTGGTGCTGAAAAAGCACAGCAGGTCTGGCAACATCTGAGGAGCAGGAGAATCGACGTTTCGAGCATCAGTAAAGTTGAAGCGATAATCTAATCTGGGATTATACGTGTACACGTAAAGGGATAAAAGCTGGAATTCTGTTTCTCTTTTGAACACTAGATATCAGAAAGGATATACTAGCCTTGGAAGGAATACAGCAGTTTAACCAGAACAATGCCATAGCCAGGAAGATTCAGCAATGAGGATAGATTACCTACTCCCTGAATATGGAGATTAAGTGATATGTAAGAGTTATTTAAGATGAATAAAGGATTTGATAAGGTAAACTGTTCATACATATTGACGCTGTTGAACAAACTTTGATATTGATAAATTGCAATCAAATGTCAAAGCAATCAATTGACTGTTAAATATTTTGCGACATCCAGAGGATATAAAAGATGGAATCTGGTTTTTTCTCCTTTTAGGAACACAGAGTAGGCCATTCAACCCATCAAGCCTGCTCAGCCAATCCTTCATCAATGTCATTACATCCTATTCCACGTGTTTTAATTTTGCTAAAGGACCTCCAGAGACTTGAACAAATGTTTTTTTTTTAATCGAAATATTCTATTTTACCAATTTGATTGGTAGTATTTTCAAAAATCTCCAACACGTTCATCAGACATGATTTCCCATTCCCTAATATGCATTGGCCAAACCCAATCATCCGTGTGTCCATTTATCAGATCCTTTATAATAGACTGCAGCATTAAAGGTTCTGGTGATACAGTGATGGTATTCCTATTGTCCCCGTCAGAAGGCTTGGACTTAAGACCTTCCCAATCTAACAATACGTAGGGTGATTAGAAAATATTTAGGCTCAAGCATTTTCTACTCATATAATGCTAAGTTGTGGGCGGCACGGTGGCACAGTGGTTAGCACTGCTGCCTCACAGTTCAATTCCCAACTCAGGCGACAGACTGTGTGGAGTTTGCACGTTCTCCCTGTGTCTGCGTGGGTTTCCTCCGGGTGCTCCGGTTTCCTCCCACAGTCCAAAGATGTGCGGGTCAGGTGAATTGGCCATTCTAAATTGCCTGTAGTGTTAGGTAAGGGGTTAAACGTAGGGGTATGGGTGGGTTGCGCTTTGGCGAGTTGGTGTGGACTTGTTGGGCCGAAGGGCCTGTTTCCACACTGTAAGTAATCTAAAGTTAAAAATCACATAACATCAGGTTTTGGTCCAACAGGTTTATTTGGAAGTACAAGCTTTCAGAAAGCTGCACCTTCAATAAGATTATGGCTGATCCTACATTCCTCATATCCACTTTCCTGCATTTTCCCCATCACCTTTGCCTTCCCCAGCCGATCAAAAATCTGTCTATCTCAGCCTTAAAAGTACAGAAAGTCTAGGCCCTCACGACTCTCTGTGGCAAGGAATTCCAAAGACTAACAACACTCTCAGAGTGTTTGTGGGCAGCACGGTGGCACAGTAGTTAGCACTACTGCCTCACAGCGCCAGAGACCCGCGTTCAATTCCCGCCTCAGGCGACTGACTGTGTGGAGTTTACATGTTCTCCCCGTGTCTGCGTGGGTTTCCTCTAGGTGCTCCAGTTTCCTCCCACAGTCCAAAGATGTTCTGGTCAGGTAAATTGGCCATGCTAAATTGCCCGCAGTATTAGGTAAGAGGTAAATGTATGGGTGGCTTGCGCTTCGGCGGGTTGGTGTGGACTTGTTGGGCCTGTTTCCACACTGTAAGTAATCTAATCTAGAAGAAATTCCACTTCATCTCAGGCTTAAATTGGTGCCTCTTTATTCTGAGATTATGCCCGCTGGTCCTCGACTCTCCCATGAGGGGGAACATCCTCTAAGCATTTACCCTGCCAAGCCCTTTAATGAATCATGTATGTTTCCATGAAAGCATCTCTCATTCTTTGAAACTTCAGTGAGTGACATCCCAACTTTTTCAAACTTTGCTCACAAGACAATCCCTCTATACCAGGGATTAACCTAGTGAACTTTCTCTGAACTGCCTCCAATGAAATGGTGTCTTTCATTGAATAAGGGTACCAACACAGTTCATAGCACTCCAAATGTGATCTCACCCACATCTTGTACATTTGCAATTAAGCTTCCCTACTCTTATACTCCAACTCCCTGGAAATAAGCACCAACATTCCATTGGTCTTCCTGATTACCTGCTGCTCCTGTGTACTAGCTTTCTGTGTTTCATGCACTAGTCCCCCCGAGTCCATTTGTGTTGTAGCTTCCTGTACTTTTCACCATTTAAATAATATTCTGTTCTTTTGTTCTCTCTTCGAAAATTAACAACTTCACATTTTCCCACATTATTTTCCCTTTGCCATTTTTTTTGCCCACTTAATTAATCTATCAATGTCTCCCAGTAAATTGTTTGTATCCCTCTTGAAACTTGCCTTTCCACCTATGTTGGTGCCATAAGCACAGTTGGTTCCAGTACGTTCACGTCCTTCCTATAAATTATTAATATATACCATAAAGAGTGTGCAGTCCCAGTAATGATCCCTGCAGAACCCCATTGGTTACAGGGTCATCAACCTGAAAAGGAACCTTTTATCCAAGCGAAGCGGTTGTGCCAGAGCAAGGACAGAAAGGTTGCAATGAGCTATTTTGATAAAATAACAGGCTATCTAAAGAAGAGAAGGGTTGAGGATATGTTAACCTTATGTTGCCCGTGTGACAAAGCTAATCATTTAACAAGGTTATGTTGTCCTTGGTTTTTCTTTCAGAGAGGTCGTAAAAGACACAGACTCCAAAAAGTCTGGGGATGAAGGATTTCAATGCCAAATTGAGTATAGTTAACAGAAACTGCCTCAGGAAACAGGCTTTCAAGTCTTTGAAAAACAAACTTCTTGTACAATGAAAGGGGAGTGGCAGTTCTCCCAGCTCAGCTTTTCTCTGGTTTGATTTGTCTTTTAGGAGTAGTGTGTAAAAAGCTGCTGGACCCAAGGAAACAAGCTGATTCTCCTCTCTCCCTGGCTTCACTCCTGTAATAATCTATGTTTAATTTTACCTTTTTTTGCTGAGGGATGTTTATGGGAATAGATTGGGAACAGCATCATTAAATTGGGATAATCTGTTGGAGTTTTGGATAGATTGAGTTATTCTGTTTTCTGTTCTCTTTTGTTTGTGTTTCATTCGGTAATTTTGTAAATAAATTCTATTGTGTTTAAAACTACGTGGTTTGACCTGTTGCATCCCTCCTGGAATATCCACATCACACTTGCTTAAAGCAATTAGCAAAGTTAAGGTTGGGCTACTTTCTTGAAATGTTTTAAGGAGTTCAGGTCTGGTCCATACCACTTGAAAAAAAATGTGTATCCCTTCTTTTCCAATAAGCATTTCCTTGTACTTATTAGCAACTCATTAGCAGAGGTGTATGATTGATGCCTGTTTGTGTCCTTAGAGGATTGTATTTCATGTTTCTCAATAGCATTTGCAGCCTCAAATACCTATTCTTCTCATCAGAAATGGTCTTTGCCTTCAATCGCATGAATACCCAAATTGTGGTCTTCAAAGCTCTGAATGATCGTCTCTTGTGGTGGGAAACCTGCTGAAATCCTTTTATTTCTGGCTACCTTTCATGTGTTTGACATTCATTAAAATAGCTTCAAAAATGCTCAGTTATGAGAGGATACTGTATCATTTAAAACTATCTCTTTGAAAATTAAATGCAAAGATGTTTTCCGTGAGGCTATCTTGATTTTAAAATATTATTTGCAATGGTTAGAATGCATTCATGAGTCACAGCACCTAGAGAAGATGAAGCTGATAGCAAAACTGGGAAGAAGATCAATTATTTTTAAGCAGGGTCAGATTTGATTAACAAAATTTTGTGTCGCCAGCCAAACAATTTTCAGGTCGTTCAAAGGATTATGAGACTATTTTATCCAAAATCATCAATCTCCAATTCCTCTGCTCCAGTAAAGGGCATGAAATGTAAGTGAGGGAATTGGATTTTAGTTAGAAAGCTTTCATGTGGAACCATGCAAAAGCTTTTAGATATAAGTATCAAAAATTAACAAAATAAAAATTCATTAGATTATGATTCTGGAAAATTAAACTTGTTAAGTGATACATAATTCATAACCTCACCCATATGTTTCCTTTTACTTATCTCTTCCTTACAGAGCACCCCAAGGGGATTGCCTTAAAATATTCAATGAAAGTCCAGCCTGTTCTCAACGCATGATGCTTTTAAAATGTCTCTTGTCTCTTGGGAAGAATCAGTGGGAAGATTTCAATGTGATGCTGTTTTATTGGTCTCCTATAATCAAAAGCTCCTTTAATGTGGCATTTATGAGAGAAGTAGTGAGTGCTGGCTTTCTATGTGATTAAAACTCATAGTTATATTACACTTAAAAATGCACACTCTCTATTGTCCTCACTGATGCTGGCTTATTGGATACTAGCTACGATGTCTTTGGCCTTCAGGGATGCTCTCATCAGTCTGCCTTTGGAACGACAGAAGGTATCAGAATGTACTTTTCACGTTAGGCTCAAACTTCTTTTGCAAAGGTATAGATCAGTTCGCCCTACGGATCTATCTCACAATGAAATGGGCTCATGGCAGCAGTAGGAAGCAGCCTTTGAGTGGCTTTTAACTGGCCACTTTTAGCGCCTCAATTGGCTTTGGTGCAAGAAGGCTGTCCCAGGTGTATGGCCTAGCACAGGCATTGAACCCTGCCTTCTTTCCTGACGTTCCGTCTCCACATTCTCTATTCAAGTCAATGAGAATGAATGTCAGTTTGGCAGTAAAATCAAGAATCATCCACGAACTCACTCAAAAAGGTTGACAGATCATTGCATTTGGAAAGGCTAGTGAAAAAAGTGTTTGGAAAAGGGTATGTTTGCCTTTATTAGTCAGTGCATTGAGTATAGGAGTTGGGAGGTCATGTTGCATCTGTACAGAACATTGGTTAGGAATTCTCTTTTGGAATACTGTGTCCAGTTCTGGTCTCCAATGATATAGGAACGATGTTGTTAGACTTGAAAGGGTTCAGAAAAGATTTAGAAGGGTGTTGCTAGGGTTAGAGGATTTGAGCGATAGGGAGAGGCTGAATAGGCTGAGGCTGTTTTCCCTGGAGCGTCAGAGGCTGAGGGGTGACCTTATAAAAGTTTATAAAATCATGAGGGGCATGGATAGGGTAAAAGTAGACAAGATCTTTTACCCGGGGTAGGGGTGTCCAAAACTCAAGGACATAGCTTAAGATGAGTGTGGAAAGATTTAAAAGGGAACTAAGGGACAACTTTTTTCAGGCAGAAGGTGGTGCAGTATTGATTGAGCTGCCAGAGAAAGTGGTGGAGGCTGGTACAATTTCAACATTTAAAAGGCAACTGAATGGGTTTATTAATAGAAAGGGTTTAGAGGGATATGGACCAAATATTAGTAAATGGACTAGATTAGTGGGTGGCACAGTGGTTAGCACTGCTCTCTCACAGTGCCAGAGACCTGGGTTCAATTCCCATCTCAGGTGACTGTCTGTGTGGAGTTTGCACATTCTCCCCATGTCCTCCCACAGTCCAAAAATGTGCAGGTTAGGTGAATTGGATATGCTAAATTGCCTGCAGTGGTAGGTGAAAGGATAAATGCAGGGGAATGGGTCTGGGTGGATTGCGCTTCGGCAGGACTTGTTGGGCCGATGGGTCTGTTTCCACACTGCAAGTAAGATAATCTAATCTAAAGATTAATTTAGGATTTCTGGTCAGCATGGACGAATGGGACCGAAGGGTCTGTTTCCATGCTGTACATCTCTATGACTCTAAATAAAAGTTTAATAGTGAGAATTAACAGAAATTTAACAGGAATGATGAGCAGTAAATATTGCAAAATGACATCCCTTTGCTCTGAATCTTTAACGTTATAAACGTGGTGTCTCGTTTCTTCAGGGCTTAATTATTGCCAGTATTTTCAAAATAAACTATCACCTATTTCTATATCCCACCTGCATTTTTCAATCTTTATTTCACATTCTGCACATCCCTTCAATCTAGCACACCATCTTATTCTTCTTCATTCTTACTCTTACTTTCTCAGTAAAGATATTTCAATGTGATTCACTGAAGAGCTTCTATCTTTATGACACTGCGCACAAACACGCACACCCTAAGGTCCTTATAGAGGGCTCCAATGTGATTCAGACCACACAAGTTGGATTTTTCTAACCTGTGAGAGTGAATTCAGGATTGGGGCTACTTTGAAAATAGGGCCTGCATAATGATCTGAGGAGATTTTGAAAGAGACTGCAATTGGGAGACTTGGAAGCTAGCTTTTCCTCCAATTGACTTGCTCAAGCTCATTGAAGAGATTGTTAATGGGCTGCAAATGACTCATTTTCAAAGGTAAGGGTAGGAAGAGTGAACGATCTACTGTAAATCAGTGCGTAGCTATCTGGAACCATTATTTGTTGATGCTGCTGATTCCAAGTCTTGTTAAAAAAGGAAGAACATTCAAAGTAAATTTTCAGGGGAGATGGTAGAGTAGTGGTAGTGTCACTGGCCTTGCATTATGGAGTCCCATGCCAACATTCTGGGTCATGGATTCAAATCCCACTATGACAGATGGCAATATTTGAATGCAATAAAAAGAAACAGTTGGGTTCATACATGTTCTTCATGGAAAGAAATCGGCCATTCTTCCCTTGTCCAGCCTACATGTGACTTCACACCACTCTGCAGGCCCCTGCCTCTATTCCTGATGAATGGCTTTTGCCCGAAACGTCGATTTTCCTGCTCCTCGGATGCTGTCTGACCTGCTGTGCTTTTCCAGCATCACCCTAATCTTCACACTATATCAGTTGACCCTTGCCCGTAAGTTGTCAGAATGTTTCACGTTGTTGAACATGCTCACCAAATCTGTTGGAGGCTTAATCCAAGGAACGGGAGAGTTGATGTTTTGGGCATAGGTCCTTCATGGTGAAGGGCTTGTGCCCGGAATGTTGACTCACCTGCTCCTTGGATGCTGCCTAACCTGCTGTGATAATTGCTGGACTTGCCAGTGATACCCTCATCCCCTAAATGACAAAAAAAGCCCATTAAGACACCGCTCCTGGAGCAGGGCAGGTTAAATACTTGATAAGTAAGCATTGTCACTGATTTGGACTGCGTGGCTGCAGTGTCTCAGCTTTCATTCCTGCTCCATCCCTCCAGCCAACGGCAAGTCCAGCCACAGCAGCCACCTGCCTTTCGAAACCACCCTCCACAACCAGCTCTTGACTCCAGGCACTGTTGGAGCATCAAACGCCTTCCAGGCCAAATTAGAGCCTTTACATTTACAGACTGTCTCTGATGCTGCACGTGGTCAAAACTAACAAATAATCCGCTTGTCAAATTCGAAATGCTAGACTAGAAGCCCAGCCCCAGATTCAAGTAAACCTCTGCTCAAAAACCCATGAAAACATTGTGGTCAGCCACTACTGAACAGTAAACACTATTTTGTTGTCGCTGACTGGAATATCTTAGCTGATTGCGCCTGCTTTAATAACCGTCAGGTATTTAATAACCCACCTGAAGAAGGGTTACACCTGAAACATCGCCTTCTCCACCTCCTGAGGTTGCTTGGTTTGCTGTGTTCTCCCAGCCTCCTGATTATTTGCTTTAATAAAAGGCAAAAAGAGGTCACGGGAACCCATTTAATTATTTGTTCGCTAATAGCTTAACAGCTTATTTTAGTGAGAAATCTTCACAGGATTTGATGATTACAACTAATTATTAGTTTCAGCAATGAAAGTTAACACAATATTGGATGCTCCTCAGCCAATCCACTATCCTAGTTCAGTCTCCTATCAAGTTCATCAGACAAATTCTATCATTTTCATCAAATCAGGAACGTAGGAGTGGAAGAAGGCTATTCAGCCTCTCAGACCTGTAATGATATCTTTCACAGTTGATTCCTACATCAGTACTGTTTGTGTCAATTTTTGAATGAGGACTGACATGTGAAAATTTTGACTGAAGAAAGAGCACATCTTGGAAAATGTCTTTCAGCTTAATGGAGCCATCATCTTTGTGTTCACAGAAGGATTGTTAAAGACTGGGATAAATGTAAATTCACCCACTATTCCACAGAATCCTGTTGATGTTTGCTCCGTTGGCTGCACAGCTAATTTATAATGCAGTATGAATTCAATTCCTGTGTCAGGTGAGGTAAGTATGAAGATCACACCTTCTCAGTATCTCCCCTCAGTTTAAATTGCCCCCTGCCCCCTGCCCCCTCTCATGACAGAGCAGCTCTATGGTCAGGTAAGAACAAGGTAACTTTATCTTAGTCTTGGCACTGCTTCTTGAACATTCTGAACTTCTGGCAAAAGGCCTCCAAATAAAACTTTACATTTCTTATGTTCAGGAACCCAGTAGTGCCATTGAATTTATTATATTTGTCTTGTTGTTTTACAGATGCTTCTTTCACAAAATATAGCCACTATGCAATCTTAACACCTGTCCCTAATTCTAAGTGAATAATTCACCTCCTAGTTTCCCAAAGCCTGCCTAATGTTTGCAAGGTACCAGTCAGGAGTGTGACAGAATAGTCTCCAATTGTCTGGATAGGTGTAATTCCAATAATACTCAAGAAGCACAAAACCATTTAGGACCGAACAGCCCACTTGTTTTTCTGCCCACACACACTAATTTAAACACTCCCTCCTTCCACCCATACTGATGCACAGTGACAGCAGCATGTACTATCTCCAAGATTTACTGCTGCAACTCACCAGGCCTCTTTAAACAGCACCTTCCAAACCCATTACTTTGACCACCTCAAAGGACAAGCGCAGCAGATATACACAGGAAACGCAAATTGTTCTCCAAGCCACATACAAGCCTGATTTGAAGCAATATCACCAGCGTTTTAAGTTCTGGAACTCCCCTCCTAAAAGGGTTATGGGTGTCTTTGCACCCTATGGACTCAGCAGTTTAAGAAGCCAGCTCACCATTAGGGGCAATTCAGGAAGGGCAATAAATATTGGCTTGTGTGCTGCACCTACATCCCATGGTGATGTCCAGACAAATCTACGATTGAAGTTGGACTCGATCCTTGCTTTCAATCTGAACCATGTAATTGTTCACTGCACTAGCTGGCATACAAATCACAGCGAGCATACAAATCATCTTGGGCTCAGATGGGATCCATTGGAGCTGCTCTATTGTGTTGTAATTCTGACTGATTTATCTTTCCCAGCCCTGTGTTTTAGTGTGGAACACAGAAAGTTTCTACAGCTTCTAACCCCTTTGCTCACTGCAAACACACACACTCTGTTTCAGTACCTCTTGTGCCAGTAATCCTTCAGCATTAACATCCCGAACCTCTTCAATGAACAAACTTTCCATCTTCATGCTTTAGCTGTGTTTACCATGTAACTCTGCCAATATCAGATCAAATGAATTGTTTCAACTTGAGCAAACGTTTCCAGTTCCAGGTGAAAAAAATAAGAAATCAATAAAGCTGATGTACATTGTATGCTTGATTTAAAAAGACAATATTTTGCCAATATTTTTACATGGTACAAACAGAATAAATGTTTTGTGTTGTTGAGTGGTTGAACAAATTCCTTTCCATAATTTTTGGTGCTACAAATGCCACAACTCATTGTCTTACTTACAGTTGTCGGAATGAACAGTATTTGATTTTACAGACCGCAGTTGAACACCCTGATACAATGCAGAAGCTAACCTTCTCTCTCTTGCTTAAATTCATCCAGCGTATTTCTCTAACAGTTAAAAATTCCCAGCTACTGTGACAATGGCTATCTGACACAGACCAACATCCTAACCCCAGTGTAATTGATGTGTGTCTGAGCTACTTTTCTGACCTGACTCCTGTCACTGTTAAAATTGGGGAGGTTTGTATTGGGAAGGGGTATTCCTCATGTTTTCCTAATTGAAGAGGTGGGCTTGTATAAAACTGAAGCTTGAAACCTTCATGCTCGGTCTGAGCTGCTCGATATATATCATTTTGCCAGCATTCCTGCTGCTGACCTGCGAACCTTCTGCAAAAACATCACTTGAGTCCCCATTGTGAGCACTGAACTCTTGGGTCTAACTTCAACTATACAATCATTCAATCCAGTGGCAAATTGGAGAAAGGAAATCAAAGAATAAATAATCAAATGGTGCATTTTACAAGGAAATGTATATCTTTTCAGGAAGATTATCAATAGTGAGGTGATTAGGATTGCAGCATTAGATTGCAGAAAATTGCAAAGGTTTCAGAAATTCTGAAGGCAATTATAGACACCAATGGACATCAAAGTGCTCCAAAAGTATGGTTCCACTATTCTTTACATGATAAAATGTTCAGAATCTCTGTTGTGGGAGCAAGAAGGAGGAAGCTCAGCTCTGTAGAGGCAGCCCAATTAATGTACGAGCAGTGGGAGTTCACTTTGAAATGTTCTCTCCATTTCAGAAAGACCAGGAGGCAGATGCCAATCATAATCTCAAAAGAACTTTAAGCCTTGCTGGGGAGTTACAAATGTGTGTTTGTGTGTTTTGTTTCCTGTAAATATTGAACAGATTTGACCTGTATTCATTACAGTACAGACGAATGAGAGGTGACTTTATTGAAACATACATTTGAGCACTTGTCAGAGTAGATTATGAAAGGTTGTTTCTGCTTGTGGGAGAAGCTAGGATGAGAGGGAATAATCTCAAAAGAAGGAGTTACATTTTCAAGACAATGATGGGGAGGAATTTCTTCTCTCAGATGATTGTGAACCTATGGAATTCTTTAGCACAGTGAGCCTAGATCATTAAGCACATTAAAATTGAGATAGACAGATTTTTATTCAGCGAGGGAATTAACACTTGTGGGTCAAAGGCAGAAAAGTGGAGTTGAGGATTATCACATCAGCCATGATTTGAATGTCAAAGTAAACTTAATGGTCTGAATGGCCTACTTCTTCCCCCTACATCTATGATCTTCACTTTGCATCCAAGGCTACACTTTTGAACAAGATGTCTGACACAAATCAACCTCTTGACCCCAGTGTAATTGGCGTGTATCTGAGCTACATTTCTGACCTGACTTTTGTCACTATCAAAACTGGGGAGGTTTGTTTTGGGAAGAGGTAGTGGATTGCTCCACTTCAGGGTCATCAGTGATACAGTGATATGGCCATGGGATAACAACTCAGGTGCCTAAGCTGAATATTTCGATGACTCTGCAGTCAACATACCTTTCCCACCAGCTTCTTTTACTGCAAGAGTCATCGAAATATTCAGCTTAGGCACCCGAGTTGTTATCCCATGGCCATATCACTGTATCACTGATGACCCTGAAGTCAACGTACCTTTCCCACCAGCTTCTTTTACTGCAAATGTGTGAGTAGTCTTAAATAGTCCCATAGAGCTGGAAAACAAGAGGAACAGTGTATGTGTTAATTGGCGAGATTGACGCAAAATAACAGGCCATGAAGCTGAGAAAGGTGAGGTGGAACAATGTGCATTGAGCACGGTCACATGTAATATTGTTATCTGATGTTATAGTTGTTTCCCTGTAGTCTTCATATCACAATTATTGGGCATTGAATAGCATTCCAGTTCAATAATTCAATCAAGGAGGATGGAAAAAGCACAGAAAATTGATTTGGACATTACGTGCATACCATAGTAATTTCACCTCCCACAATCGACTGTTGGCAATGAACAGCCTTCAGTGAATCAGATTTCAGGTAATCTTTTGGGAATTCTTGAAGAAGAATTGAAATTCTGTTGATTATAGTGCTCACCACTTACAGCTGGTGGCTTGGTCTTGATGCAATTCACCCACTTTAAGCTTTGAGTGTTGTATTGTTATTGATCTCAGGACCTCCCTGATTGTTTGGTGGACGGAGAGTGGCGAATGGGCCATAAAACTTTTGAAACCATCCAGAGTAAAAAATGAGGTCTGCAGATGCTGGAGATCACAGCTGCAAATGTGTTGCTGGTCAAAGCACAGCAGGTTAGGCAGCATCTCAGGAATAGAGAATTCGACGTTTCGAGCATAAGCCCTTCATCAGAACCATCCAGAACCCAGTTATTTTTCTGTTTTTGCCTCTCTACAAGAGGTGAGATTTTCTCCATAGCAGCCGTTCTGAAGAAGGGAAACTGGACCCGAAACTTTAACTCTGTTTTCTCTCTGTTTTTGCTTCAAGACCTGCTGAGTTTCTACAGCAATTTCTATTTGTGGTTTGCTATAGCATGTGTGACCATGTTCCTCAGGAATTCCTCACTCTGCCCATCTTTAATGTTGAGAGAGATAGTCACTGATTGATCAATGATCTCTCTGAAACAAAAAAAAACAAAATTGCAGGAAAAGCTCAGCAGGTCTGGCAGCATCTGTGATGAGAGGTCAGAGTTAATGTTTCAGGTTCAGTGATCCTTCTTCAGATGCTGCCATCTCTGAGCTTTTCCAGCAATTACTGTTTTTTTGTTTTTGATTTACTTCATCCGCAGTTCTTTCAGTTTTTATTTAATAATGAACTTTCTGATCCCAATGACCCATTCAAATGGTGATATCTTTGTTATAGACTTTTACAGAAATGAAAAATGATCTCCACCATTTGGAGACAGAAAGGTTAATAGTCAAGTATATAAATAGTTAGCAACATCAATGAAACATCACTCAACAGAGAGTTGCTGGGAGAAATGTTACAGTGTAGAACCTTGTGCTGAGTTAAAGAGTGAATATAGTTCTAGAATATGAAATAAAAGTTAACCTAACCAAGACCTTAGACTCCAGCAGTTTCTCTTAAGACTCTTCAAACTCTGAAACCCCACTAAGGACCAGTATAATACTCACAGAAGATTTAGAATTACACAGAGCTGAACGAGTTGTTCAAACAATCTTGTTCACGTTGTCTCTATCAAATCAATTAGTCTTACTCTCTTGTTTTTACTCAAAGCTTGCAACATTTTCCTTTTTACATTTAGTTCCAATTTATGTCATATTGACTGCATGTGTTAGAACAGGGAGGATATGGTGGAGTGGGAGGGAGTGCTGGATCTGTATGGCTGACCTCTTGAATAATGTGACAATCAGCAACACGATTTTTTTTTGCTTTGCTGCAGGTTAGGAATCAGCAGCTGCAGTAACTGCTAGATCTACTCACAAGCTTGTGTCTACATAAATAATAAGGTCAATACAATCGCAATCCCTATAGTGCAAGGTATATGAGAGCTGCAGATTCAATGGACCACAGATTCATTACCTCCTTATCACCCCTGCCAGCCAGCAGGGTTTTATGGGGCTGGATAGACAGTTATAGCAATCAGTGTCTGTTATTGTTTATCTTCTTTATTTAGAAATATCATAATTCTGAAGTATGATTTTTTTTTCTTCAGTACCTGTCAGAAACACAGTTCCATCTAGTTAAAGGTGGATAGCCAAGGATTTCTTTAATTTGTTTTCATTACAGTTAAGGTATCCTGTAAATCAACTTTCTAATTCCAACAAGCTCTGCTCCTCTCTTCTAAGAAGGAAGTAAAAGCAAACGTTGAATTGTATCGGGCACTAGTCACCTCTTGCCTGCTGTCTGCCCATAAATATATTGGTCTTTCAGGTGTGAGCATTCACATTGACATCACCTCAATCACATGGCCATTGGAACCCATCCTAAGCTTGTCCTCTGTATCTACTTTGGCCAAGCCACTCTGAAACCAATCTCTGTCCAAATACACTTTCACAAAGAATTGGGTCTCATTCTTCTCTTCTTCTTTTCGTTCCATCAGTAAGCAATAGTTAGGATGGAGGATCATGGTTGCTATGTTTCCAGCCTGCCATCTCCACCACCACTGCTCCCTCTACTTTTTGCGAACCTGAAATATGCCATAGGCTATTATAGTAGCCCCATGAGCAAACTTGATTCAGGTGAAATAAGTTGACATGGAGTAAGGTTTGGAAAGTTGTGACTTGTGGTGGTAGAGGTTAGGACCTCAGTTTCGACATTGGCTGTCTTAGCAAAGATGTGTACTTGATCCTCTGCTTGTCCAGCTGTGTACTTTTACGCTACATTTGATGCAACATCATGACTCAAACATCGCAATCCTGATCAAATTTTGAGCGACAGTGGGCTATTCACTGGTCAATAACACTACATTTCATGAACATTTAAATGAAACAAGCATGCACTGTCGAGCTGGAGAGTGCAACTGGAGTACTGTGTCACATTCTGGTCGTCCATTATAGGAAGGATGTTATTAAATTGAAAAGACGTCAGGAGAGATTTACCACAATTTTTAAATTCATTTGTGGGATGTGGACATTGCTGGCTGGCCAGCATCTATTACTCATCCCTCGTTGTCCTTGAAAAGGTGGTGGTGAGTTGCCTTTTTAAACCACCGCAGTCCACCTGCTGTGGATCAGGATTTTGACCCAATGATAGTGAAGGAGCGGCTATACATTTTCAGCTCAGGCTTGGAGAGGAACTTGAAGGTGGTAGTGTTCTCATATGTCTGCTGCCCTTGTCATTCTAGATGGAAGTGGTCGTGGGTTTGGAATGTGCTGTCTGCGGAACTTTTGTGAATTTCTGCGGTGCATCTTGTAGATAGCACATGCTGCTAGTACTGAGCGTTGAGGGTGGAGGGAGTGAATGTTTGTGGATGTAGTGCCAATCAAGTGGGTTGCTCTGTCCTAGATGGTGTCAAGCTGTGTTGTGAAGCTGCACTCATCCAGGCAAGTGAGGAATATTTCATCACATTCCTGAATTGTGCCTTTTGGATGGTGAACAGGCTTTGAGGAGTCAGGAGGTGAGTTATTTGCCGCAGTATTCCAAGCCTCTGACCTGCTCTTGTAGCCATTGTGTTTATGTAGTGAGTCCAGTTGAGTTTCTGGTCAATGCTAACCCCCAGGATTTTGATAATGGGGAGCTCAGTGATGGTAACACCATTGAATGCCAAGGGACAGTGGTTTGATTGTCTTTTATTGATTATGGTCATTTGCGTGGCATGAATGTTTCTTGCCATTTGCCAGCCCAAGCAGATAATGGTGCATTGGAACATGAACTGCTTCAGTATCTGAGGAGTTGTGAATAGTGCTGAACATGGTGCAATCATTAGCAAACTTCCCCACTTATGACAGAGGAAAAACCATTGATGAAGATGGTTGGGTCGATGACACCCCCCCTGAGGAACTCCTGCAGAGATGTCCTGGAGCTGAGATGTTTGACTCCAACAACCACAACCACCCTCTTATGTGCCAAGTATGACTCCAAATATCAGAGACTTTTCCCCTTTACCCATTGATTCCAGTTTTGCTGGGGTACCTTGATGCCACATTTGGTTGAATGTGGCCTTGATGTCAAGGACTGTCACTCTCACCTCCACTCTGGAGTTCAGCTCTTTTGTCCATGTTTGAACCAGGGCTGTAATGAGGTCGGGAGCTGAGTGACCCTGACAAAACCCAAACCGGGCGTCAGTGAGCAGGTTACTGCTGAGCAGGTGCTGCTTGATTGCACTGTTGATGACACGTTGCATCACTTTCCTGATGATTAAGAGTAGACTGATAGGACAGTAATTGGTCAGGTTGGATTTGTCCTGTTTTTTAAATACAGGACATATATGGTCAATTTTGCGTATTGATACCAGTGATACACCAGTAGATACCAGTGCTGTAACTGTACTGAAACAGCTTGGTAAGGGAAGTGGCAAGTTCTGGAGTACAAGTCTTCAGTACTATTGCTGGATTGTTGTCAGGGCCCATAGCCTTTGTCGTATCCAATGCTTCCAACCATTTCTTGATATCACGTGGAGTAAATTGAATTGGCTGAAGACTGGTATCTGTGATGCTGGGGAGCACTGGAGGAGGCCAAAATGGATCATCCATTCAGCACTTCTGGCTGAAGATTGGAGCGAAAGCTTCAGCCTTATCTTTTGCACTGATGTGCTGGGCTCTTCCATCATTAAGGATGCGGATATTTGTGGAGCCTTTTCCTCCAGTGATTTGTTCAGTCGTCCACCACATTCACAACTGGATGTGGAAGGACTGCAGAGCTTAGATCGGAACTGTTGGTTGTGGGAGCATTTAGCTCTGACTTTGACTTATCTTTCCTGATGAAGGGCTTATGCCCAAAAGGTTGACTCTTCTGGTCCTTGGATGCTGCCTAGCCTGCTGTGCTTTTTCTATTGCCACACTTTTCGATTCTGACTCTCCAGCATCTGCAGTCCTCACTTTCTCCTCCTGCTTATGTTGTTAGGCATGCAATTAGTCCTGGTTGGTAGTTTCACCAGGTTGACCCTTGATCTTCAGATATGCTTGGTGTTGCTCCTGGCATGCCCTCCTGCATTGTCCATTGAACCACGTTCCTCAATCTCCTTTTCCCTCCATATATGCTTCACACTGACTGTGGATAGCCCTGGTTCAGTGAGAACGTTCCTACTTCTTATGAATAAAGTGATGTGCTCGAGTCCCACTCCAGGGAATTAGCACATTCTCTAAGCCAACATTTCCATGGAAAACTCAGAGAGCTCTGTTTGATTTGAGGAGCTGTTTATATTTCAGAGTCAAATTCCTGTGCAGAGTCTTTATGACTTGGAGTTGGGAACTCAACCAATCAGAACAGGACACTCAAGTAGCTAACCGTTTTGTTTAACCTGTGCCAGTAGCTGCCCAATAGCTGCAGATGTTTGGCCTTCCTGAGGCTGATTTGGAGTAAAGGTTATCTCCATTCTGTCACATGATGTTAGACGTACAATCTTTTTGTTCAGCAGCTCAGAAACAGAGAGGCATTGGAAGTGGTGGAGAGAGAGAATTGGGTGCCATCAGCAGCAGGGTTCCTGATGAAAGGTTGATGCCTGAAATGTTGATTCTCCTGTTCCTCGGATGCTGCCTGACCTGCTGTGCTTTTCCAGCACCACACTTTTGACTGCTATCAGCAGCACGAACTGGTTCTACCCCTGAAGATGATGTTATCAAGGGAGATCCAGGAAAGCATTGATAATTTTTTGAGGAACTCCATGGGTAATGATGCAGAGGCAAAAAGAGAAACCTATCCAATGCAGAAAATCAGGAACTGCGGATGCTGGAGATCTGAAACAAAAATAGAATTACGGGAGAAACTCAGCAGGTCTGACAGCATCTGTGAAAAGCTATCAAAGTCTGATGAAGAAAAACCAGACTGGAAACATTAATTCTGCTCTCTTCCCACAGATGCTGCCAAACCTGTTGAGTTTCTCCAACAAGCTTTATTTTTGTTCCAATTCAGAACATATTGAGGCGATGGTGAAATCAAGTGAAAGCAGTTTTTAATGAAGTCTCACTTGCTTGTTGTATTTGGGAAGATAGGAAGTTGAATATTAATGCGGTGAGCTGTGGATTATTAACCAGCAATAACCCCCTTAAATGGCAACTCATCGCTGCATAACCAAAAACTTAGAAACATGGAAAATAGGTGCAAGAGTAGGTCTTTTGGCCGTTCAAATCTGCACCACCATTCAACGTGGTTATGGATAATCAGGCAATCTCAGTATCCTACTCACACCTTCTCTCATACCCCTTGTTTTTTTAGCCATAATGGTCACATCCAGCTCCATTTTGAACATATCTAACAATTTGGCCCCAACAGCTTTCTGTGGGACAGAATTCCGCAGGTTCACAACTCTCTGAGTGAAGAAATTCTTCCTCATCTCAGTCGTGAATGGCTTATCCCATATTCTTAGACTGCAACCTGCCGCATTACTCATCACAAGCATGAAAGGTGGGGTGAGATGCTCCCAATGTTGATGTAGACCTTGTTGGACTTCTCATCTTATTCTGCCACACTTGCCTACATTGCTCAGATCCACTCAAGTGAAGCCAAAACACTGCAGCCTGTTGGAAATCTGAATTTTCTGTGGAAACAATGAGGCCTGGGATATCAGCCCATTAACCAGCAAACAAAAAAAACTCTTAAAGGAGTCTTACATCTGTCAAAAAACCACAGCAGTCATTGCTCCCTCAGACATCACCAATATAAAAGCCCACCTCATAATTCCACTGGGGGGCCATAAGCCACCATTTGGAAAGACCTGAAAAGGACAGACAAATATATAGACGGAGGTATTGTTATAGTAACACAAAGAATGGTGGCTCAGTGATTCAGTGGTTAGCAATGCTACCTCACAGCGCCAGGGACCCAGGCTCAGTTCCAGCCTCAGATAACTGTCTATCTGGCGTTTGCACATTCTCCCCGAGTCTGCATGGGGATTCCTCCTGGTGCTCCAGTTTCCGCCCACAATCCAAAGATGTGCAGGTCAGGTGAATTGGCCATGGTAAATTACCCATAGTATTAGGTGCATTTAGTTAGTGGTAAAAGTGGGGAATGGGTCTGCTGAGTTACTCTTCAGAAGGCTGGTGTGGACTTGTTGGGCTGAAAGGCCTGTTTCCATAATGTAGCGAATCTAATCAGAAGCAAGAGGAAGAGGAGGGCTTACCTGTCAGGCAGTAATTATTTTGTTCGTGTGTGTGTGATCCTAAAGTGCTTGATCCAGATTCTTTTTACAATGATTGCAGTCTTTCCCCTTGATAGCCTTTCATCACATTTTCACATAGAATCATCGATGTTTACAGGACAGAGGCAGGCTGTGCAATGCATCGTGCCTCTACCAGGGTACATGATCATTGTCTCTTTTCTCATGAAGTTGAATCCCAGTTCCATCATAGTTATCAGCCTCTACAAACTCTGAGGAAAATGGTACCCTTCCTGTGATATGATGGCTAGTGTGCTCTGTGGAGTTTTCTGCCATTGAAAGTTCAGAAACCACATAGATACCTATGTGAAAGCAGAAATTCTGTGACTGACAGAAGACTGCTTGCAGGCAACCTTTTCCAATAACAAGAAGCAGACTGGTAATGAAATTATAGGAATTTATTATCGCCATCACTTACACCATTCATCGACATCTAACGTTGAACAGAACAAGCAAATAAGATATGGTCTGCAGGTAATTGAGGCTGAGAAGGAAGAGATTATAAAACACTTTTACTGTCAGCAGTGTTGGCAGGTAAAATGCTAAGATGCTAGTACTGAAAGCATTTCCTTGTTTTTTTTTAATGGAGGTGCATTCCTATTTAAAATAAATGAAATACTTTAAGGTTGAACAGGCTGGGTCCTTACTGCTAGGAAAAAATATTATGCCATGACCTGATGGGTCGTCAAGATTAGGAAAGAGTGAGATAAGGTGGAAGATGTTTTAATTCTTGAGTGAGAGCAGAACTAACATAAATATAAAATAGCATTCAATAAATTCAATAAGCAATTTAAGTGAATTTTCTTTATTGAGAAGATGGTTAGAATGGGACATTAACTATCACAACATGTAGTTGAGTCTAATAGCATTTAAGAGGAAATTACATAACAGCTGAGGTGGCACTCGCCTGGATGAGTGCAGCTCAGATAACACCCAAGAAGCTTGACACTATCCAGGACAAAACAGCTCGCTTGATTGGCAACGCTGCCTGACCTGCTGTGCTTTTCCAGCAACACATTTTTAAACATATCCACTACTTTTGACTTTTATTTCCTTTACTGTTGGTAAAAAGTAGCAGCAGTGTGTACCATTTGAAAGATTGAAAGACTGAAGCAAGGCTCTTCAGACAGCACCTTCCAAACCTGGGACCTCTGCCACTTAGATAACCTGGAACACCATAGTCCATGGTGTCCCTTGTTCTACCTTCTCTCACAAGGGAATACATCATATCATGATCTGACATGTTTTATTTAGATACTCTCTCATTCTGCTAACCCCAATGGAGCTAGGTCACTCTGTCAGCCACTTTCTCATAAATATTAATTTTAAAGTATGGAACTGGGCTGTTGCTGATAAAAGACACATTTTGATGAAACTTTTTGTCTTGAACTCATCAGGACAATTCACAAGAATACCAATTCAAGGAGAAAATCAACATTTATGCAGCATGAGAAGATGCTGCTGGTTGTTTGACAAGGGGATCGGTATGATGATTGACTGTTACTTCCTGGAAATTCGACTCTGGTCAGGCTCTAGAAGTGAACCAGTAATAGGTGTCATATGTTTTGTTGGGCTGAAGCAAATGCAATGCAAGTACGTGGGCTTTCTTCTTTATTAATAGATGTGATTTCCAGGACATGCTAGTGTGCATGCTGCAAGCCCAACTGTCAATTATAAATTGGTTGTCTGATTGCATTTCTTTCAAGACATTATATTATTCAGCAAGTGTCCAATAGCAGAATCATGTTTAATGCTACACCTGTGGTATGTTTGGGAAAGTCAGTACTTTGCTTGTTGTGAACAACTGAAGGCATATACTGCTTGATAAACCCATCTCTATTCAGGGTGTAGGGACTGCATGTTGGACATCACATTGGAAATAGAATTTCAATAGCTAATAAAATTGTCCCAGATACTTGTTCCTAACATTAAGGAAACTGTAATGAGATTCTGATACATTCAAGAAAACAGAATTGGTGAGCAGATTGGGATTCCATAGATAGCAGTTACAACATTATAGACTGTGTTGTGGAGTTGACGATTACTGATTAGCACCCCTCCACATCCCCATTCTCAATATTTTCATTGATTCTTGTTTCTGATTACTTCTGAAGGAAACACATCTAGCAGCCCTGGGGAATGTTGGCAACCTTTTTGATAGGTACCTTTAAATGGTATTGCTAGCTGTTGTTGTGGTTCTGTTCGCCAAGCTGAGAGTTTTTGTTGCAAATGTTTCATCCCCTTTCTAGGTGACATCCTCAGTGCTTGGGAGCCTCCTGTGAAGCGCTTCTGTCATGTTTCCTTCGGCATTTATAGTGGTTTGAATCTGCCGCTTCCGGTTGTCAGTTGCTGTCCGCTGCAGTGGCGGGTATATTGGGTCCAGGTCGATGTGTTTGTTGATAGAATCAACAGAATTCACAGGAGGCTCCCAAGCACTGAGGATGTCACCTAGAAAGGGGACGAAACGTTTGCAACACAAACTCCCAGCTCGGCAAACAGAACCACAACAACGAGCACCCGAGCTACAAATCTTCTCCCAAACTTTGGTATTGCTAACTCCACATGTCATAATGCAATAACTCAACATCATTAAAACTTGTTTTAATGTAATGATTGATTACAAGGCCTTGATTAGGAATAGGCAAGTGTCCATTAAATTGACCAGCATTGTAAAAATGCAAATATGCTTACATTCAATTAATTTATCCAATGGATAAAGCGATTTTCTGCATTGTGATTCAAATTTTGTGGTATCAATTTCATCTTGAGTTTTTATCTGCTCATAAGTCAGTCATCTGTTTCAATTCTGAAATAGTGCAACAAGGTACATTTTAAACCATTTTGGTATATTCAGCATTGATAGCCTTTATTGACATGATTGTTCAATGGAATCCAATTAGGAATTCTTGGCTGGAATCCCCAAACCCCACTAATATATTCAGCTCATGAGGAATTGTTGATATAGCTGTTAAGGGTTTAGTTTTATGTGTCAATTTTGTGATTATATGAGAAGCCTGTGTTACACTGCAAATGCATGGATTAATTGCACTTTGGGATCACCACTTTTCATTAAGGGCTATTGAATTGAATCTCTCTCATCATTAAAGTTTCCTTCAGTTTGTTTTACCAGCTCTCTCTCCTCTTTTAATATCATCTTTCAAGCATTTTTTTTGAACAAGCATGTGGTTTCTAATCTTTGGTTTAGTTTCTCTGTTTATTATGTACTGACATGCCTTGAGAAAATGTACATCTTTAGAGGTGCTACATAAATGCCAGTTCGTCTGTATGAACATGACCATTACCTTGAGGTTTTGTGGTGGGAATCATGGGAACTATAATGGACTGTGCTGTCGCTTATAATTTCAGTCACATAGAAAAGATGGTGGACAAAGTCATCATGGGGATGGGTATGCAGCTTGTCTGATCTCCCACTGTCAGTGGAAACTCTCTGGAAAGGCAGTGTAAATAGCCACTAGTGTCCATTTCTCAGAAGTCTTCAATAGCTCCAATAAATGCAGACAAGCAATGAGGAGAATTCTGAGTAAATACTGCTGTCAGAGAATCCCTTTGCTCCTCTGGCAGCATTTCCAAATCAGTTCCAAAAAGGGGTAATGTAACAGGCTTCCACAAATTTGCACTGGATCTACAGCACAGGACTGACTAGGAAGCAACTGTTTAGTGCAATTAGAACAGGATTACCATATGCTCCCACTGAACCTTTCTATATCCAAGCTCATCAACGCCTAACTCCTGCACGTATTTATCCAGCTTCCCCTTAAATGTGCTTCAAGCACCTCTCTGGGGAATGAAAAAAGGAGCATTTATCCGACATGCTAATTAGCTGCATTTATAGTTGCATATTAGGTTTGTGCTTTGCAGTAAAATCAGCAATCCAAGATTAAAGTGAATCAGACTGAAATGTAAGCATCTCTATACGTACATTGTGAACCTTTCTTTATCTTCTGCTGAAACAGACAACCATTAAAGAATTGGGAATTCTGTCAAATTTACTTTCAGCAACAAAGCAAAACAGTGAAGAAACTAAATGAACGAGAATGCTGAAGACTGTATGACATGAACACTGACTGACCGGGAGGCTTTCTGCAAACAGTGAGCTTGCCTTGTGTGTCGCTGCAGCTGCTCCAAGGTCGCTGATGATCTATAAATTCATACTGCTTGAATGCAAGCAATAAAATTAAATAAAACTAACACCAGGGCCACTGGATCTTCAAGACATTTCCATTTCATTTAATTTGCTTTGCCTCATTAGTTTGTACTTAGTAAATCCAAGAGGGATTAGGGCTAACTCCAGACTTGCAATTTTGACACATGCTTCATCCCCAAAGACTTCAATCCTAGTGCCTTTTTTCTCAAGACTTTGTCCACCAGTCTTCAGTTTGGAGGGGGTTCCCACATCTGCAAGTTACTATAGCGTGCAGACTTGTAAGGTTAATTAGACTCTTTGATCACATTAATGTTTATTACTGTTGGCAATGCTATTGAAGTCATCAAACAGTTGGAAGAAACTTTATGTTTGCTGGCCACACTGCTTCAGCAATGGGATTTGAACCCATTATTTCCAGAGCATTAGCTTGGGTCCATGGATGATGAGACACGTTATGTCACCACTTTCCCCTATGTAAGAATATAATAATTATGTTCCTGAACTAATGACTCAGTGAAATGATTTGTTATCCCACCATGACGGCTGGAGAGGGTAAATTTTATTAGTGTAACAAATCCAAACTTTAAAAAAAAGTGTTTAAAGAAATAGCATAATTGTTAGTGATCTTGTAATGCTGCATGCCTCCCTGTCTGCATATTATACACAATGATTTTCATTTTAACAATCTGGGATACATTGGTTAGATTTCCTGCCATTAATACTTTTTACTGGCATGCTATAGTATCCTAGTTTTACTGTGCCAGTAACTGTCTATTACACAGTACTGAGTGTCCAGTTACATGACCTATACCATAAGACCATAAGACCATAAGACATAGGAGTGGAAGTAAGGCCATTCGGCCCATCGAGTCCACTCCACCATTCAATCATGGCCGATGGGCATTTCAACTCCACTTACCCTTATGGTCTTATGGTCTTAAAGGCATTGTCGAGGAAGCTGAAGGTTGCAAAATGGCTTGCACAGGTGAGGAGATTGGACAAAGAACTCGCAGAGGGAATACAATGGGGGAATGTGTGAGGTAATACACTTTGATAGGCAGAATAGAGGTGTAGAATATTTTCTAAATGGGAAAAGCACAAAGAGACTTGTGAATCTTAATTCAGGATTCTCTTAAGATTAATATCTAGGTTCATTTAGTAATTAGGAAGGTAAATGCAATATAAGCATTCATTTCAAGAGGGCTAGAAAACAAGAGCATAGATGTACTGCTGAAGGCTCTAGTCAGGCTGCATTTGGAATATTGTGAGCAGTTTTGGCCCCTGTACCTAAGGAAGGATGTGCTGGCATTGGGGTCAAAGTACAAAGGGATCTGGGAGTGCTAGTTGAGGATTCTCTAAAGGTAAACATGCAGGCTGAGTCCGTGATTAAGAAAGCGAATACAATGTTGTCACTCATCTCAAGAGGGTTGGAATATAAAAGCAGAGATGTGCTACTGAGACTTTATAAAGCTCTGGTTAGGCCCCATTTGGAGTACTGTGTCCAATTTTGGTCCCCACACCTCAGGAAGGACATACTGGCACTGGAACGTGTCCAGCGGAGATTCACACAGATGATCCCTGGAATGGTAGGTCTAACATTTGAGGAACGGCTGAGGATCCTGGGATTGTATTCATTGGAGTTTAGAAGATTAAGGGGAGACTTAATAGAGACGTACAAGATAATACATGGCTTGGAAAGGGTGGACGCTAGGAAATTGTTTCCATTAGGCGAGGAGACTAGGACCTGTGGACACAGCCTTAGAATTAGAGGGCGTCAATTCAGAACAGAAATGCGGAGACACTTCTTCAGCCAGAGGGTGGTGGGCCTGTGGAATTCATTGCCGCAGAGTGCAGTGGAGGCCAGGACGCTAAATGTCTTCAAGGCAGAGATTGATAGATTCTTGTTGTCTCGAGGAATTAAGGGCTACAGGGAGAACGCTGGTAAGTGGAGTTGAAATGCCCATCAGCCATGATTGAATGGCGGAGTGGACTCGATGGGCCGACTGGCCTTACTTCCACTCCTATGTCTTATGGTCTTATGGTCTTACCCGCATTCTTCCTGTAGCCCTGTACGATATACAGTTGTCTCAGGTCTAACTTTAACACACACACACACACCTCTCCAGGAATAGTTGTTTCTATGTCTAGAAAGCTCATTGTGTGATATCAGTTATCCTCTTCAGGTACTCACTGTCCTGTAGATAGTGAAGCTACTGGATTGTCATCAAAATACAACTAATTCACTGATGTTGTTCAGCGAAGGAAATCTCTTACCCATAACCAATCTACCCCATACATTTCTCCAGAACTCATAGGTGCGTGAGTAACTCTTGACTACCCTCTGAAGAGATCTAGCAACTCATTCAGTTGTATTGCATGATATGGCTCATCACAAGCTCCTTGAAGGCAATTGGACATGCTGGCCATGACACCCAGATCTTGGGCACTGTTATAATAATGGAAAACATGACCAACTGATAGTTTAACTTACAACATCTCATTTTAATAACTGAGACGTACATGGGCAAAAAGTGTATTTTAAAAAGCAGAATTATTGACCTGAAATGGTTGTCATAATCAACAGATCACAAATTCAGATCAGTCCGTGAAAAATGTACAACATTTCAGCTGCCCTGAAATTATGAGCACAGCCAAAGACAGTGAAATTAGGAAATTACATCAGTACCAAGAAACTTAATTCACATTTGCATGATGACTTCACATATTAGGGAATGAAAGATACCTGCAGAATATTCAGCTTGGAACGATAGTGCATCTAGACTCAGGAGTATAAAAAATGAACCACATTTCAGTAGCTTTTTGTGAGATTAGAGCAAGATTGAAGTAGATAAAGCTCAGAGAGACAAAAGAGGTTCTAGAAAAGGAATAAACCAGCCATAGCTAACCAAGGAAGTTAAGGATAGTATCAGATTGCAAGAAAACATAAAATACAGTAAATATTCATGGCAAACAAGAAGATTAGGAGAAGTTTAATAACTAACTAAAGTTCATCAGAAAATAATTCAGAGTGAGAAAGTAAATTATGACAGAAAACTAGAAAATAATTTAAAATATACAGTAAGAGCTTCTTTAAATATATAAAAAGGAAGAGAGAAGTAAAAGTGAACATAAGCCCCTTAAAACTGAGGCTGGAGAAATAATAATGGGGATTGAAGAAATGGCAGATGAGTTGAATAAATACTTTATATCAATCTTAGGAGTTAGAAGGAAATTACAGCATTCAAAATATTAAATAATCAAGAGACTAAAGACTATCATTCAAGGAAAAAAAATACATGAGAAAGAAAAGGGCATAAAGGCTGAGATGTCCTCTGTACCTGATGGGTTACATCCCAAAATTTTGAAGTAGGTAGCTCCAGAGATAGTCGATATGCTGGTAATATTCAAAGAATTCTTAGACCCTGGAAAATTCCCAGAGGATATAGGAACATAGGAATAGGCCATTCATCCACCTGTGTCTGTTCCATCATTCAATGACATCATGACTGATCTGTAGCCGAACTCCATTTATCAGCCTTTGGCCTATATCCCTTAATAGATCTGTTTAACAAAAGTTTATCTATCTCAGATTTAAAATTAACAACTAATCCAGTATCCACTGTCATTTGTGGAAGAGTGTTGTGTGTTGTGTGATTTTTAACTTTGTACACCCCAGTCCAACACCGCACCTCCAAATCATAAACAACTACCATATGTGTGGAGAAATGCTTTGTAATGATCAGGCCCTAACTCTCAATCTATACCCTATAGAATGGCTGACCAGCAGAATAGCTGATATTTACCTCCCTTGCCTTTTCCTTTTACTATCTTGAAGAGATAACCGGAGTTTGAATTATTGCTGTCCTCAGAAAGTGCACATTGTTAATTGTTAATTGTCCATTTTTAAGACCGAGTACAACTCAAGAAAGAACTTAAAGTTTTTCGACATACTGAAAGTTATTTTGGGCTAAAAGTATTAATAATTCATCACAGCGCATTGCCTTTTTATTTACCTTGAGCATAATTGTACCTCAAGATGTTTATTCCTTCTGGCTTGGGGGAATTCCTCGATTACAGGAAATCATTGCCACACTCTGCAGATAAAGCTTATAGGGCAGTAACAGAAGATCACACCACAGCATGTTAATCTACAAAATGATGGTCTACAAAGTGAGGAAATATCTACAAGCCTTTACATGTAGAAGTGCTTCCGAACATCTCTCCTGAATGGTCTGGCTCTAATTCTCAGATTCTGGCCCTAGTTCTAAAATCTTCGAGGAGAAAGTGAGGACTGCAGATGCTGGAGATCAGAGCTGAAAATGTGTTGCTGGAAAAGCAATTCCTGAAGAAGGGCTCATGCCCGAAATGTCGATTCTCCTGCTCCTTGGATGCTGCCTGACCTGCTGTGCTTTTCCAGCAACACATTTTGAGCTAGTTCTAAAATCCACAACCAGTGGAAATTAAAGTGTCACATAAAAATGCCTAATTAATATAACTTCTCCTCATAACTTAATGTCTGAAGTCCAGGGATCATTCTTGAAAACTTTCATTTTACTACCGCAAAGGCCAACAAATCCTTCCTAAAGTGTCGTATCCAGATCTGATCATTGTATTCCAAGTGGGTTCTAACCAGGGTTTTGTATAACTGAAGGATAATTTTCATGTCCTTATACTCCAGCCCACTGGATATAAAGGTCAGCACCCCAATAACCTTCTCAATTATTTTCTATGCCATTTCATGACTTTTTAAAGATCTCTTCACTTGTACCCACCTCCCTGCCCAAGTCTCATTGGACATATACTTATGGAAAGTATTCTGCCTGGAGGGCAGTGCTGAGTGGGGTCCCGCAGTGCTCTGTTGTTGGGCCTCTGCTCTTTGTAGTTTTTATAAATGACTTGGATGAGGAGGTTGAAGGGTGAGTTAGTAAATTTGCAGATGACTCAAAGGTTGGAGATGACGTCGATAGTATAGTGGGCTACTGCAGGCTGCAGCGCGACATAGACAGGATGCAGAGCTGGGCTGAGAAATGGCAGATGGAGTTCAAACTGGATAAATGCAAAGTGATGAATTTTGGAAGGTCAAACTCGAATGCTGAATATAGGATTAAAGACAGGATTCTTGGCAGTGTGGAGGAACAGAGGGATCTGGGTGTGCAAGTACATAGATCCCTCAAAGTTGCCACCCAAGTGGATAGGGTTGTTAAGAAAGAAATGGTGTTTTGGCTTTCATTAACAGGGGTATTGAGTTTAAGAGCTGTGAGGTTTTGCTACAGCTCTACAAATCTCTGGTGAGACCACACTTGGAATATTGTGTCCAGTTCTGGTCGCCCCATTATAGGAAAGATACAGAAGCTTGGAGGGGGTGCAAAGAAGGTTTACCAGGATGCTGCCTGGACTGGAGGGCTTGCCTTATGAAGAAAGGTTGAATAAGCTCGGACTTGTCTCTCTAGGGAGAAGGAGGAAGAGAGGAGTCCTGATCGAGGTATACAAGATAATGAAAGGCATGGATAGAGTCAATAGCCAGAGACATTTCCCCAGGGCAGGATTGACTGGTACAAGGAGTCATAGTTTGAAGATATTAGGAGGAAGGAATAAAGGAGACGTCAGAGGTGGATTCTTTACGCAGAGAGTTGTGAATGCATGGAATGCATTGCCAGTGGTGGTGGTGGAAGCAGAGTCATTGGGGACATTTAAGTGACTGCTGGACATGCACATGGATAGCAGTGAGTGAGGGGTGCGTAGGTTAAGTTATTATATTTTACATTAGGATTAAACCTCGGCACAACACCGTGGGCCAAAGGGCCTGTTCTGTACTCTACTTTCCTATGTTCTATGTTCTATACTGTATTTAACCATCTAGAAAATACCCAGATCGATCCTTTTTTGATTGAAAATGGATAACCTCATACTTGCTTACATTGAAATACGTCTGCCACAATTTTACCCATTCACATCATCTACCGATATCCCTTTTATGCCATCAATGGCTACCAATTTTATTAAAATTCACATAACACCATGTTATAGTCCAGCAGATTTTTTGGAAGCACTAGCTTTTGGAGTGCTGCTCCTTCATCAGGTAGCTACCTGATAAAGGAGCAGCACTCTGAATGTTGGTGCTTCCAAATAAACCTGTTGGACTATAACATGGTGTTGTGTGATTTTTAACTTTGTCCACCTCAGTCCAATACAAGCTCCTCCACATCATGGCTACCAACTTTATGCCATCATCGGTATTGTCAACAGTGCTTGCTAACTTTGTGTCATCAGCAAATTTGGAGATAGGACGTTAGTGATGACATAAATAATGTGAATAATTAAAGTCCTAACACAGATAGTTGTGGGATTCCATTCTTCACGTCCTGCTAATTTAAGCACCCACCAATATCTCTATTTTCTGTCGCCTGCCACACAATTGATTTCCCAACTATACCAGTAATTTGCCTTCACTTCCCTGTGCCACTACCTTAGTTACAGTCTCTTTTGTGGGCTTTTATTAAATGCCTTCTGGAAGTCAATATTTGCAATATCCATAAACATTCTCCTCTATCTTAGTCACCTCTTCATAAACCATAAATGAGATTTGTTAGGCATGGCCTACCTGTCATCATTCCATGCTGGCTCACCCTGATTAACTGAAAATATTCAAGACGTTCAGTTACCTCATCCTTGATGATCGACTCCAACAATATCCTCAACACAGATATTAGGCGAACTGGTCTGTAATTCCTCGGTTTTCCTCATTCGTCCTACTTAAAAAGCAGAGTGACATGTGTCATTTTCCAATCCAGAGGGATGACTCCTGTATCTAGCGAACTGTGAAAGATTATAGTTAGGGTGTCCATAATGTGCTACCCTACCTCCTTTAACACCATTGTACAGAGACTATCAGTGCTTGGAGATTGTCACTCTTTAATCCCATTAACTTCCTCATTATCGATGTTTTACTAACATTAATTTTATTGAGACCCTGTCCCCGATCCACTATTAATTTCGTCATGGCTTCTGGCAGACTCTCCTCCTGTTCTGTTGTTAAGAGTAAGACAATGTAATTAATCAACATGTCTGAAATTTCCCTCTAGTCATTAGCAATATCCTCACTTCCAGTCTTTACTGGATTGGAAAGCTAAAAACTTAACATAGCCCTTATTCAGAAAGGTAGGGAGACAAAAAGAGGTCAATTAGCTTTAACGTAGAAAATAGGAGGAGGAGTAGGCCATTCAGCCCTTTGAGCCTATTCCACTGTTCAACATGATCATTTCTGATCATCCAACTCAATAACCCATTCCCACTTGTCTGCATACCTTTTAATCCCTTTTGCTCCAAGTGCTATATCTAACTCCTTCATGAAATTGTACGATGTTTTGGCCTCAAGTGTTTTCTGTGGTGGTGAACTGCGCTGGCTCAACAAACTCTGGGAGAAGCCATTTCTTCTTGTTTCAGTCCTTAGTGGTTTACTTTGTATATTAATCCTGGATGTGCACTCCCTCACAATTTGTAACCGGTCTAGTCATAGAGTCACAGAGTCGCAGGGATGTACAGCATGGAAACAGACCCTTTGGTCCAACTTATCCATGCCAACCAAATATACCAACCCAATCTTTTCCCACCTGCCAGCACCCATTCTATATCCCTCCAAACTCTTTCTATTCATATACCCATCCAAATGCCTCTTAAATGTTGCAATTGTACCAGCCTCCACCACTTCCTCTGGCAGCTCATTCCATACACGTACCACTTTCCCTGTAAAAACACTGCCCCTCAGGACTCTTTTATATCTTTCCTCTCTCACCTTAAACCTATACCTTCTAGTTCTGGACTCCCTCAACCCAGGGAGGGAGTTTATCCTATCCATGCCCCTCATGATTTTATAAACCTCTATATGGTCACACCCCTCAGCCTCTGACACTCCAGGGAAAACAGCCCCAGCCTGTTCAGCCTCTCCCTATAGCTCAAATCCTCGAACCCTGGCAACATCCTTGTAAATCTTTTCTGAACCCTTTCAACTTTCACAACATCTTTCAAATAGGAAGGAGACTAGAATTGCATGCAATATTCCAAAAGTGGCCGAACCAATGTCCTGTACAGCCGCAACATGACCTCCCAACTCCTGTACTCAATACTCTGACCAATAAAGAAAAGCATACCAAACACCTTCTTCACTATCCTATCTACCTGCGACTCCACTTTCAAGGAGCTATGAACCTGCACTCCAAGGTCTCTTTGTTTAGCAACACTCCCTAGGACCTTAACATTAAGTGTACAATTCCTGCTAAGATTTGCCTTCCCAAAATGCAGCACCTGCATTTATCTAAATTAAATTCCATCTGCCACTTCTCAGTTCATTGACCAACCTTCCTCACTGTCCACTACACTTCCAATTTTGGTGTCATCTGTAAACTTACTAACTATACCTCTTAGTCCTGTTAAAATTTTGTAGGTTTCTATGAGATTCCTTCTCATTCTTTTGTCTCCAGTGAGTATATTCCTAACTGATTCAACTTCTCCTCATTAGTTTGACCATCCCAGGATTCTGTCACTAGGAAAATGTTACAGTCCA
Organism: Hemiscyllium ocellatum; assembly: GCF_020745735.1. NCBI lineage: Eukaryota > Metazoa > Chordata > Chondrichthyes > Orectolobiformes > Hemiscylliidae > Hemiscyllium > Hemiscyllium ocellatum. The sequence continues at coordinate 25,111,121 of NC_083401.1, forward strand.
TCATTTAGGATGGAATAGAAATGTATAAATTAATCAAGCAGAGTCAGCTTGCTTTCATGAAGAGGAAATCAGGCCTGATAAGGTTGTTAAGGGTCTTTGAGGAGGTAACCAACTGGATAGATAAAAGGGACCTCAGGGGCAACTTTTTCACACAGAGGGTAGAATGTGTATAGAATAACCTACTAGAGGAAGTGGTGGAGGCTGGTACAACTGCAACATTTAAGAGGCATTTGGATGGGTATATGAATAGGAAGGGTTTGGAGGGATATGGGCCTGGTGCTGGCAGGTGGGACATGATTTGGTTGGGATATCTGGTCGGCATGGACGGGTTGGACCGAAGGGTCTGTTTCCATGCTGTACATCTCTATGATTCTATGACTCAGTGAATTTTTAGATTTCAAATACCATTCAATAAGGCACTATACTTTAAGATACTGAATAAAAGCTCATAGGGTTAGGAATGGTATTTTAGTGTTGATAGGCAATTAGATAACTAATTGAAGATAGAAAATTAAGATAAAGGAGGCATTTTAAGGATAGCGATGTATAACTAGTGGAATTCCACAACAGGGATCAGTGCTAGAGCCACAATTATTTAGAAAATATATTAATGATTTAGATGAGAAAGGCGAGTTTATTATCACCAAGTTTGTTAATGACACATCAATAAGTGGAAAGGCAAGAGAGCTGATGACACAAAGTGTCGGCACAGGGAATTAAGTGAATGGGGAAAATTTTGACAGATGAAGTATAATAAGGGAAAATATGAGGATATGCACTTGGCAGGAAGGTTAGAGGACTTGAATATTATTTAATTGGAAAATGACGGCAGAGAAAGATAATGGAGTCCTCATACAGGAATTTCAAAAATCTAGCAACAGTTAGGGGTAGTAGTTAGGAATGGTTGGTTGACCATTTTTTAAAAAAAAATGTAGTACAAAATTAGGGGTCTTGTGAAGCTTATATAAGGTACTATTCTGACCATATATGGAACCTGTGAAAAGTTTTGAACCCCCTATTTAAGGATATGTATGTACTGGCATTGAAGGCTGACCAGAGAATGTTCAATAGATTGATTTCAAGAATAGATGGATTTTCTTACAAGGAGTGTGGAGTAGATTAAGCTTGTACTTATTGGAATTGCGAAGAATATGAGCAGAAGTTATTGAGGTGGATAAGACCCTGAGGGATTCTGCAAAAGGATCACTGGACTCAAAATGTTAATCCCACTTTTCTCTCCACAGATGCAGACTGACCTGCTGAGTTTCTTCAGCAATTTCTATTTTTGTGTGCTTAAGATTCTTCGAGGTCTCAACCAGGTAGAGATCTTGGAAGGATAATCTAGAACCAGAGACCATACTCTCAGAGTAAGTGTTCCCTTTAAAAACATAGGAAGGTTTCTTTCTCACAGAATCTATGGAATGCTATTGTATCAAGAGCTGCAGAAGTCAGACCATGAAGTATATATAAAGCTGAGATAGACAAATGGAGAGAGATTATGGGAAAAAGGCAGGAAAGTCAAGTTGAGGATTATTTGAACAGCCATGTTGACATTGACTGGCAGAGAAGACTTCATTGATTGAATAACCTGCTTCTGCTCTTGAGTCTCATGGTCTTATAGTCAGACAGATCCATAAAAACAGAACATGAATGGATTGCTGTTTCTCTGTCTTCTTTTTGTTTCTTTTAACCTACAAAATCAGTGCTTCTTGAGAAAGAAACTTGGGAACACAGTCATTCACTGAGAACTCCAGAATTCTATGAACTTCAATCAAGCTGAGGAATCAAGAACATAAGAACATAAGAAAGAGGAGCAGCAGTAGGCCATGTGGTCCTTCCAGCCTGCTCCACCATTCAATAGGATCATGGCTGATCTTTTTGTGGACTCCATTCCACTTACCCACCCTCTCACTATAACTCTTAATTCTTTACAGTTCAAAAATATCTATCTTACCTTTAAAAACATTTACTGAAGTAGCATCAACCACTTCACTGGGCAGAGAATTCCATGGATTTACAACCCCCTGGGTGAAAAAGTACCTTCTCAATTCAGTCTTAAGCCTGCTCCCTCTAATCTTGAGGCTATGCTCTCTTGTCCAAGTTTCACCTGCCAGTAGAAATATCCTGGGCTGAAAATGTGTTGCTGGAAAAGCGCAGCAGGTCAGGCAGCATCCTGTTCCTTGGATGCTGCCTGACCTGCTGCACTTTTCCAGCAACACATTTTCAGCTCTGATCTCCAGAATCTGCAGACCTCACTTTCTCTAGTAGAAACATCCTCTCTACTTCTATCTTATCTATTCCCTTCATAGTTTCATATGTTTCTACAAGATCCCTCCTCATTCTGCTGAATTCTAATCCCAATCTACTCAGCCTCTTCTCATTAGCCAACCCCCTCAACTCTGGAATCAACCTAATGAGCCTTTTCTGCACCCCCTCCAGTGCCAGTACATCTTTTCTCATGTAAGGAGACCAAAGCTGCATGCAGTACTTCAAGTGTGACCTCAACAGCACCCTGTACAACTGCAACATAACCTCTCTGCTTTTAAATTCAAATCCTTTAGCAATGAAGGACAAAATTCTATTTGCCTTCCTAATTACCTGTTGTACCTGTAGACTTACCTTCTGTCACACATGCACAAGGACACCCAGATCCCTCTGAAAATCAACATGTTGCAATATTTTACCGTTTAAGTAATTAGCATTTTACTGTTACTCCTACCAAAATGGATTACTTCACATTTATTAACATTGTATTCCACCTGCCAGACCTTTGCCCACTAACTTAAACTATCTATGTTCCTCTGCAAAGTTTGACAGTCATTTGCACACTTTGTTCTGCCACTCACCTTAGTGTCATCTGCAAACTTTGACACTGTACACATGGTCCCCAACTCCAAATCATCTATATAAATTGTGAATAATTGCAGTTTCAATACTGATCTGTGAGGCACACCACTAGTAACTGATTATCAGTCAGAATAGCACTCATTTATCCCCACTCTTTCTTCTTGTTAGTCAACCAATCCTCTATTCATGCTAATACTTTACCCGCAAAGCCATACATGCTTATCGTACGCAGCAGCCTCTTGTGTGGCACCTTGTTGAAGGCCTTTTGGAAATCGAGATACACGACATCCATTGGGTCCCCATAATCTTCATAGGATTCCAAAAGATTATTTAAGCATGATTTGCCCTTCATGAACCCATGTTGTGTCTCCCCAATGGGACAATTTCTATCTCATTGCCTTTCTATTTCTTCCTTAATAATAGACTCTTTCCCACTATAGAAGTTAAGCTAACTGATCTATAATACCCCACCCTTTGTTTACTGATCTTTTTAAGCAGTGGTGTCATATTTGCTGTTTTCCAATCTGCTGGGACTGCCTCAGAGTCCAGCGAATTTTGCAAAATTACCACAACTGCACTTGTTATTTCTCCCGCCATCTCTTTTAGTGCCCTGGGATGCATTCCATTAGGACCTGGAGACTTCTTTATCATTAGCTCCATTATCTTGCCCAACACTAGCTCTTCTGTGATCGTGATTGTTTCCAGGTCCTCACCTACCTTCATTTCTTTGTCCATTACTGGTATGCTATTAGTGTCCTCCTCTGTGAAGACCACATGAAATACCTATTCAATGCCTCAGATATTACTGCATATCCCATGACTAAATGCCCCTTCTCATCCTCTAAAGTACCAATGTTTACTTTAGTCTCTTCTTTTAGTTGAAGACAGCAGCTAAATAGGGATGGATTTAACTTTCACTCTCATAATACAAAGTCTCTTAAGAATTTTAAATTGCATTTGCTTTTACCTTCTCATTTCTATTAGGTACTTCATGCATTTGTTTTGTTTTAACTGTGCTTGCGTGTGTTTAGTCTCACAATTCATAGTTTTTCTTCTGCTGGATTAATAGGTGATAAAATCCATCATTCTTTCATTCAATAGGACGCCTTTATTTTCTGCTAACTAAATTTTAATCGAATTGTGATAGTGATGTGTAAAAAGCAATAGATTATGTGTTGCAACCAATTGAAAGGGGGGTGGTTTAAGAATAAAGCCCATTCTTCCTCTGGATCTGGTTGTAACAATAAGCCATAATGGGTACTTTCTTGGATTCCTATGAGACAGTTGTAATGAATATGCATCCTATCACCACAGCAATACAAATACGATAAAACATTGAACAAATGCCCTGCCATGAACCAATTCCCTTTAGAACTCATTAAAGTTATCCAGATTACTCACACTCGTCTCCCCTTTGTCACAGGCTGTTGGTCTGGTCCACCGAAAGACTTCTTGTTGTCCTTGTTATGCATCACTTGTACTTGCACCTTCTGCTAGAAGTGTCATAATTGCTCATTAATCTCACATTCCTGTAAAAGACTAAATCAAAGTCTTTCTTGCCTTTGTGCCTTCTCATCAGACAAAGCTATTATACCCCTGTCATTCTGTTTCTTTTACTTTGTATTGCTTTTGCTTCTGTTTCCAAAATGACTCCATTTACAGGTGCTTAAAGGCTTATTGGTATTTAACCTCAGTTTTATGAGCGTTATTTATGGTCTTTGCTTGCCAGACTCAAAATTTGTCTGTGAACACAATCCCAACTGACTCACAGTCGACTTTGGCTTCAGACAGATGACCGTAATTTGTAACAGGTCAGTCCTTGTTATCTGGAATATCTATTTTTTTCTGTCATCTCGAGGATGACTGATAATTTTATTTAAATACCAAAATCCTATATTGTTGTTTATCCAAGATGAAGCACCTGGCCATGAGATATCTGACCTGATTGATTCCCATGTTTGTTTATTCAGAGTTGAAATTTCTCCATGTGTTGCAAACTGTAAACAGTCTGAAATGGTGAAGATTGGAGAATGCATTAAATTTCAGCTAGTCTGTAGAGTTAGTTGGGGGTAAGGCAAAATCCTGTAGAGTGCAAACTTAACAGCAAAGTGCAATGAACTAAAGGAATTTGTAGCTAATTGCTACCATTTCGATTACATTCCCTCCAGTGTGGAAACAGGCCCTTCGGCCCAACAAGTCCACACCGACCCACTGAAGAGCAACTTACATTCACCCCTAGCTAATGCACCCAATACTATAGCCAATTTAGCGGGGCCAATTCACCGAACCTGCACATCATTTGAACTGTTGGAGGAAACTGGAGCACTTGGAGGAAACTCACGCAGACACGGGGAGAATGTGCAAACTCCACACAACCAGTTGCCCAAGGCAGGAATTGAACCCGGGTCCCTGGCGCTGTGAGGCAGCAGTGTTAACCACTGAGCCACTGTGCCACCCATATTTAATAAGCTACATATTGATATGACTTTCTCCTTGTTAAGTCTTATTGATGGTTATTCCTCTACCAGAGTAAATCAAATAGATCTTCAGACCTAACCAAGAAAGAGTATTGATGACAGTATCCCTCGTCCTCCCAAATACCACAATCAGGCATCTTGTTTTAAATTGATGACTTCAATGTCTAAAAAAATTCTTACAACCAGCTAATTGGTTAGTGAGTTTTGAGAAGATTTGTAGCTTAGGTTGTTTGCTGAGCTGGAAGGTTCAGTTTCAAACGTTTCATCACCATGCTAGGTAGCATCATCAATGAGCCTCGGGTGAAGCACTGGTGTTATGTCTCACTTTCTATTTATGTGTTTAGATTTCTTTGGGTGGGTGATGTTATTTCCAGTTCTTTTTCTCAGAGGATGGTAAGTGTGTTTGTTGATAGAGTTCAGGTTGGAATGCCAGGTAATGAACTTAAAAGACAACAAGCAAAACTAATGTCATTAACAAAATACCTTGCAACACCACGTTGGACATCAGGCAGAAAACTCGCCACCAGGGTACATGAACATCAACTAGCCACAAAAAGACATGACCCACTATCATTAGTATCCTGTATACAGGAAAGGAAAGACACCACCTTGACTGGATCAACACATCCATCCTAGGATAAGCCAAACAGAGACATGCACAAGAATTCCTAGAAGCATGGCATTTCAACTGGAACTATATCAACAAACACATCAATTTGAACCCCCACCCTCTGATGAAAAAGAGCCAGAAATAACATCACCAATCCAAAGAAATCTAAACACATAAATACATAACACCAGGACTTCACCGGAGGCTCATTGATGATGTTACCTAGAATGGTGACAAAATGGTTGAAACTGAACCTTGCAGCTCAGTGAGCAAACTCATATCCAGTTAATTTGTTTATTTAATAATAATGCTGTTTAAGGGTGAAATATTGACCAAGACAGTGGGGAGAACTGCCCTGCTCTTCAATTGTTGCCATGAGAACTTTTACATTCACCCAAGAGGGAAATCAAACACCTCAATTTAACATCTCAGCGAAAAGGCAAGCCTTTCCACAACGCAACCCTCCCACAGTATCACAATGAAGTATCAGACTAAAATGTGCACTCAAATGCGACTAGAATCCATCACCTTATTGCTAAGAAGTGAGAGCATTTTAGCGTCTCAATTCCTACCCAGCAAACATATTCACCACGAGGAAGGACGATTGAACAATGTCATGAGGACGCTGCAAAACAGCACTGATCCTTGAAAATGAAACCATCAGCCATTTTGGCCTTGACCTGTATATTCCGAAAGAGAAAGTGAGGACTGCAGATGCTGGAGATCAGAGTTGAGAGTGAGGTGCTGGAAAAGCACAGCAGGTCAGACAACAAAAGAAGAGCAGGAGAATCGATGTTTCAGGCATAAGCTCTTCATCAGGAATCATTACGAAAATCCTTGCACTCCACTCTGACCAGAGAGATATCAGAGTCGTTTTAGTGCCTTTGCACATTTGAAAAGCTTCATTAGTCTATGTAAATCAGTGAGCCGCATTCCCATTTTGGCATAACAAAGCTGTCCATATCATTTATCTGCAATAAAATTAAAAGTGCACACTTAGCGTTGCATATCTGATTTAGTTAGATACTCCAGTGAACCTTGTTCTTCATGAGGTCAGGTGACTAATAATGTATCCAGAACCAGTAACCTGTGTAATCAGATGAGCTCTTCAACATTCATCTCTGGCTGGCAACTATGTGAGTCCTGTCACTTCTATTTTATCTAAAATAATTTAATATTATAGACTGTCAGGTTAGTACAGCAGATCTACCTGTAGTTTCTCCTACTTCAAAGCTCAAGGCTAATTCACTCAGAACAGCATGAAATTCCATTTTAACAACCTAATACATGTGGAATCAGGCTATACAAATTCCATATTCCTGTTTAAACCCATGTTAATTGTCATGAATAGTTTCTGTGTAACATGGGAGAAATGGCATCTAAAAGTTATTGGGAGAGGTATATTACATGTAAATTATATGGTGAGACATTTACAGAGAAATTCCAGTGCAAACCCTGCTACCTTTAGACATACATTAACAAAAGGATTGGACACAATAATAACTTGGGATACAGTGTATGATTAATTTGGGATGCATCATGGCAGCTGAAGAATGATTCTGAGGACAAATTGCATGGAATTACAGCATGTTTACAGCACAGAAACAAACCATTTGCTTTGTGCAAATGTTTATGGTTCACACCTCCTCATGTATTTCATATAATCTTATCTCCACATCCACCTATTCCTTTCCTACTTCTAGAGTTGTGACTTCTAGAGGGTCCCTGGATTTAACCGCTCCACGATTGGAAACTATTTCTTCAGTTTGATAACTTCTAGATTTCCTTCACTTACCTCTTTGCCTTTCTACCTCCCACTCTTATTTACCTTCAGTAAAGAAAGGTCTTCGATCAGTTCCTCCAAGCCACACCTCGAATTCCCCTCTAGGCCACACATTGCCCTGAATGGGTGGGAACTTCATCACCATCCCTCTCTGTTTCTGGATCAAAGTCAGATGCCACATGACACCAGATTGTAGCCCAGCAGGTTTATTTGAATTCACAAGCTTTTGAATTGTTGCTCCTTTATCAGGTGAAGTGGCCTGGATCAAATTGTTAGAATGTGTGCTTCGGCTTCACCCCAGTGTGACCACCCACATCGCAGTGATTCAAGGAGGTGGCTTATCGCTACAAGAGCAACACACTTTGATTTGTGTCTTAATACTTTCCTTAATATGACACCTGGAAATGCCTGCGAACACTTCATTATTGAATTGAATTGAATTAGCTTTATTGTGACATGTTTTCAAATGGGTACATCGAAAACTTGATAAGTCATGACTTACACTTAATGATAAGGTCTTAGGGAGTGTTACTGAACAAAAGGTGCAGGTTCATAGCTCCTTGAAAGTGGAGTCGCAGGTAGAAAGGATAGTGAAGAAGGTGTTTGGTATGATTTCCTTTATTGGTCAGTACAGGGGTTGGGAGGTCATGTTGAAGCTGTTCAGGACATTGTTTAGGCCACTTCTGGAATACTGTATGCAATTCTGGCCTCCTTCCTATCGGAAGGATGTTATGAAACATGGAAGGGTTCAGAAAAGGTTTACAAGGATGTTGCCAGGGTTGGAGAGTTTGAGTGATAGGGGGAGGTTGAATAAGCTGGGGCTGTTTTCCCTGGAGCATCAAAGGCTGAGGGATGACCTTATAGAGGTTTATAAAAACACGAGGGGCATGGATAGGATAAAAAGGCAAAGTATTTTCCCTGGTTTGGGGAAGTTCAGAAGTGGGGGGCATAGATTTAGGGTGAAAAGGGAAAGATATAAAAGGGACGTACGGGACAAGTTTTTCATGCAGAGGGTAGTATGTGTATGTAGTGAGCTGCCAGAAAAAATGGTGGAAGCTGGTACAATTGCAACATTCAAAAGGCATCTGGATGGGTATATGAATATAAAGGGTTTAAAGGGATATGGACCAAATGCTGGCAAATGGGACTAGATTGGGTTGGGATATCTGGTCGGCATGGACCAAATGGTCTGTTTCCATGCTGTACTTTTTTAAGACTCTGTGACTCCACAGTGCCTTCTTAGGTGCAAGGATACCTTGGTAGAGCTTCTTTAGTTACAAGAGGAAAAGCTACAGCTGTACACCATATAACCATAGATGCGAAAAGCAAATGCTCCAAAATGTGCACTGTTTTAGTTCATGGATTTATCTTGCATCCCATCAAACCCATCTGTGGCATTTACCTCAATGACTGCATTCTAACCAACTTTGGATAAAGATTCTCTTCCATGCATAATGTGAGTTATCATTACCCTTCCAGTTAATAACCAATGTTAATTGTTGGGTCTCCACTGGAAAAATCTTATCCATGTTTATGTTGTTGGACTTCTGCATAATTCTAAAAGCTCTATCTGATCATCCCATCTAACTTTCTTCTTTTCAGAGCAAAGAACCCTACCTCATAACTATGACCTTTTAAATCTGTTAACATTTCAAAAACTAAAAACAGAAATTGCTGGAGAAACTCAGCAAGTCTGCCAGCATCTGGGCAGGCAAACATGAAAAATGAATGGCCTGAAGGTGGATAAATAAGCTGGACCAGATGGACAACACCCCAGAGTTGGCTGAAGATATAGTGGAGGCGAGAGCAGTAATCTTTCAGGAATCACTAGAGGACTCTCTGGGGCTGTTTTCCCTGGAGCGTCAGAGGCTGAGGGGTGACCTTATAGAGGTTTACAAAATTATGAGGAGCATAAATAGGATAAATAGACAAAGTCTTTTTCCTGGGGTCGGGGAGTCCAGAACTAGAGGGCATAGGTCTAGGATGAGAGGGGACAGATACAAAAGTGACCTAAGGGGCAACTTTTTCATGAAGAGGGTGGTACGTATATGGAATGAGCTGCTGGTGGATGTGGTGGAGGCTGGTACAATTACAACATTTAAGAGGCAGTTGGATGGGTATATGAATAGGAAGGGTTTGGAGGGATATGGGCCGGGTGCTGGTAGGTGGGACTAGATTGGGTTGGGATATCTAGTTGGCATGGATAGGTTGGACAGAAGGGTCTGTTTCCATGCTGTACATCTCTATGACTCTATGACCGGAAAACCATTAATGTACCACCCATGTTTAAAAAGGAAGTAAGGCAGAAGAGAAAATTACGGACCAATTAGCCTAACTTTAGTTGTGGGGAAGATTCGAGGATCCAACATAAAGGATGAGATTTCTGAATACTTGCAAGTGTATGGTAAAATCGGGCTAAGTTAGTGTGATTTCAGGTAGATAGGATAGTGAAGAAGGTGTTTGATAAGTTTTTCTTTATTGGTCAGAGTATTGAGTACAGGAGTTGGGATGTCATGTTGCGACTGTACAGGACATTGGTTAGGCCACTGCTGAAATTTTGTGTGCAATTCTGGTCTCCTTCCTATCAGAAAGATGTTGTAAAACTTGAAAGGGTTCAGAAAAGATTTACAAGGATGTTGCCAGGGTTAGAGGATTTGAGCTATAGAGGTCGAATAGACTAGGGCTGTTTTCCCTGGAGTGTCGGAGGCTGAGGGGTGACCTTATAAAGGTTTATAAAATCATGAAGGGCATAGATAGGATAAATAGACAAAGTCTGTTCTCTGGGTTTGGGGAGTCCAGAACTAGAGGACATAGGTTTAGGGTGAGAGGGGAAAGATATAAAAGAGACCTCAGGGCAACTTTCACACAGAGGGTGGTACGTGTATGGAATGAGCTGCCAGAGGATATGGTGGAGGCTGGTACAATTGCAACATTTAAGAGGCATTTGGATGGGTATATGAATAGGAAGGGTTGGAGGGATATGGGCTGGGTGCTGGCAGGTGGGACTAGATTGGGTTGGGATATCTGGTCATCATGGACGAGTTGGACTGAAGGATTTGTTTCTGTGCTATACATCTCTATGACTCTATGACTCTATGCCTGACAAATCTGTCAGAACTCTTTGAGGAACTAATGAGAAGATTAGACCAAGGAGAACCAATGGATGTTATCTACCTGGACTTCAAGAAGGCCTTTGACAAGGTGCCACACAGGAGGCTGCTGAGTAAGATAATTGCTCATGGTGTGGCAGACAAGGTGCTAGCATCAGCCTCCAATACTCCAGGGAAAACAGCCCTAGTCTATTCAACCTCTATAGCTCAAATCCTCTAACCCTGGCAACATCCTTGTAAATCTTTTCTGAACCCTTTCAAGTTTTACAAAATCTTTCTGGTAGGAAGGAGACCAGAATTGCACACAATATTTCAACAGTGACCTAACCAATGTCCTGTACAACCGCAACATGACATCCCAACTCCATGAAGCTTGGCTGCATGGCAGAAAGCAGAGAGTGGGGCTAAAAGGGTCATTCTCAGGATGGCAGCTGGTGACAAGTGGTGTTCTGCAAGGCTCAGTATTGGGACCACAATTTTTCATTTGATACATTAACGATCTAGACGAAGTAACTGAGGGCATTCTGGCTAAGTTTGCAGATGATACAAAGATAGGTAGAGGGACAGGTCGCATTGAGGAGGCAGGGAGGCTGCAGAATGATTTGGACAGGTGAGGAGAGTGGGCAAAGGAGGGACAGATGGAGTACAATGTGGGAAAGTGTGAGGTCATGCACCTTGGTAGAAAAATAGAGCCATGGACTATTTTCTGAATGGGGAGAAAATTCAGAAGTCTGAAGTGCAAAGGCACTTGGGAGTTTTAGCCCAGGATTCTCTCAGGGTAAACTTGCAAGTTGAATCTGTAGTTCGGAAGGCAAATGCAATGGTGGCATTTATTCTGTGAGGGATGTACTTCAGACACTCCATAAGACTCTGGTCAGGCCACATTTGGAATATTGTGCTCAACTTTGGGCCCCATACCTCAGGAAAGGTAGATACACCCTGGAATATTTTCAGAGGAGGTTCAAGAGAACGATCCCAGGGATGAACATCTTAACACATGAGGAACAGTCTATTATGGATATTGTAAAAAAAAAATTGAGGACCGCACTAGGTGCTGGGGAAGCTTTTAAGGTCTGATGAGGATGTCACCAGACCAGGTGAACCACACCCCATAGTTCTGAAGGTGATAGCTGAGGAGGTTGTGAAGGGGTTTTCTTGGCATCAGCCATTTCCTGGACCACTCTCCCAACCTGTCTAGATCCTTCTGTAGCCTCCCCACTTCCTCAGTACTACCTGCCTGTCCACCTAACTTCGTATCATCAGCAAACTTCGCTAGAATGCCCCCAGTTCCCTCATCCAAATCATTAATATATAATGCGAATAGCTGTGGCCCCAACACTGAACCCTGCGGGACACCGCTCGTCACCGGCTGCCATTCCGAAAAAGAACCTTTTATCCCAACTCTCTGCCTTCTGTTAAACAGCCAATCCTCAATCCATCCCAGCAGCTCACCTCGAACACCATGGGCCCTCACCTTGCTCAGCAGCCTCCCGTGTGGCACCTTATCAAAGGCCTTTTGAAAGTCTAGGTAGACCACATCCACTGTGTTTCCCTGGTCAAACCTACTTGTTACCTCTTCAAAAAATTCCAACAGGTTTGTCAGGCATGACCTCCCCTTACTAAATCCATGTTGACTTGTTCTAATCAGACTCAGCTCTTCCAAGAATTTAGAAACCTCATCCTTAATGATGGATTCTAGAATTTTACCAACAACCGAGGTTTAGCTGATTGGCCTATAATTTTCCATCTTTTGTCTTGATCCTTTCTTGAACAAGGGGGTTACAACAGCCATCTTCCAATCATCTGGGACTCCAGTGACTCTTGAAAGATCTCAACCAATGCCTCTGCTATTTCCTCAGCCACCTCTCTCAGAACTCTAGGGTGTATCCCATCGGGGCCAGGAGATTTATCAATTTTAAGACTTTTTAACCTTTCTAGCACTATCTCTTTCATAACGGCAACCATACTCAACTCAGCCCCGTGACTCCCTTTAATTTTTGGGATATTACTCATGTCTTCCACTGTGAAAACTGACGCAAAGTACTTGTTAAGTTCTCCTGCTATTGCCTTATCTCCCATCACTAGGCTTCCTGCATCAGTTTGAAATGGCCCAATGTCGACTTTTGCCTGTTGTTTGTTTCTTATGTACTGAAAGAAACTTTTACTATCATTTCTAATATTACTGGCTAGCCTACCTTCATATTTGATCTTCTCATTTCTTATTACACTCTTTGTTATCCTCTGTTTGTTTTTGTATCCTTCCCAATCTTCTGATTTCCCACTGTTCTTGGCCACTTTATAGGATCTCTCTTTTTCTTTAATACATTTCCTGACTTCCTTTGTCAGCCATGGCTGTCTAATCCCTCCCCGGATAATCTTTCTTTTCTTGGGGATGAACCTCTGTATAGTGTCCTCAATTATACCAACAAACTCCTGCCATTTTTGCTCTACTGTCTTCCCGGTTAGCCTCTGCTTCCAGTCTATTTTTGTCAGTTCCTCTCTCATGCCCTCATAATTACCTTTATTTAACTGTAACACCAGTACATCTGATTTTGCCTTCTCTCTTTCAAACTCCAGACTGAACTCTACCATATTATGATCGCTACTTCCTAAGGGTTCCCTTACTTTAAGATCTTTTATAGAGTCTGGTTCATTGCAAAGCGCTAGGTCCAGAATAGCCTGCTCCCTTGTGGGCTCCATGACAAGCTGTTCCAAAAGGCCATCCTGTAAGCATTCCATGAATTCCCTTTCTTTGGATCCACTGGCAACATTATTTACCCAGTCCACCTGCATATTGAGGTCTCCCATGATCAATGTGACTTTGCCTTTCTGACATGCCTTCTCTATTTCCCGGTACATGTTGCGTCCCTGGTCCTGACTACTGTTAGGAGGTCGGCACATAACTCCCATTATGGTTTTTTTGCCCTTGTGGTTCCTCAATTCCACCCTCACAGACGCCACATCATCCGATGCTATGTCATTCAATACCATTGATTTAATTTTGTTCTTAACTAACAAGGCAACCCCACCCCCTCTGCCCACCTCTCTGTCTTTTCGATAAGTTGAAAAACCATGGAGGTTTAACTGCCAGTCCTGACCCCCCTGTAACCAAGTCTCTGTGATGCCTACCACATCATAATCATTCATTATTATCTGTGCCATTAGTTCATCGGCTTTGTTATGAATGCTACAAGCATTCAGGTAAAGTGCCTTAATGCTAACTTCCTTATCATTAGAAATGTTGAAAGTCATATGATGTCCTAAGTTATCCTTGCTTTTTTCTGCATTCTCAGTCTGCCTCAATTTTAAATCCGCCTGGACACATGCTATCCTGCTGCTTATCTTTCCACTTAACGCCATACTCCCTGTCTCATGAATCGGATTCCTGTGAGTCTATACTCTATACAGTCAACACAAGAATTTTTGGACATCATTAGAAATATACATATAGACAAGGAAGAAACCATGGTCTCATTCGATGTAACAGCACTGTTCACTTCTATTGACAAAACCCTAGCCAGAGAAACAATATCCAACCTGCTGGACATACAGAACAAACAGGACGCTGAACCTATTAACAAAGACGGCATACTTAAACTACTAGACCTGTGCCTTAGCAACCAGATATATGAACAAATTAACGGAACACCCATGGGCTCACCTATCTCCGGACTGATAGCAGAATCAGTAATGCAAAGGTTAGAAAAAACAGTTTTAATGCAACTACAACCCAAACTCTGGGTCAGATATGTGGACGACACCTTTGTAATCATTAAAAACACAGAAATAGAGAACACACACCGGATCATCAACGCCACACTCACAGGAATCCGATTCATGAGAGAGGAAGAAAAGGACAACCATCTCCCATTCCTGGACGTGATGGTACAAAGAACACCGAACAGAGAATTCACCATGAAGGTATACAGAAAAGCCACACACACAGACCAAGTACTGAACTATGAAAGCAACCACCCCAACACACACAAACAAAGTTGCATCAGGACATTATTCAAAAGGGCCACAACACACTGCAGCACACCTGAACTACAAAAAGAGGAAGAAGAACACCTATAAAAGGTATTCAACAAAAATGGATACCCCCCGCAATTTCATCAACAGATGCCTCAGGGAAAGACAACAAAATGAGGACATGCCACAACCCAAAGGACTGGCCACACTCCCATACATCAAGAGCATTTCTGAACTGACAGCCAGACTGCTGCGATCACTAGGACTCATAACAACACACAAACCAACAGCCACTCTCAGACAA
Source organism: Hemiscyllium ocellatum (assembly GCF_020745735.1). NCBI lineage: Eukaryota > Metazoa > Chordata > Chondrichthyes > Orectolobiformes > Hemiscylliidae > Hemiscyllium > Hemiscyllium ocellatum. The sequence continues at coordinate 25,126,224 of NC_083401.1, forward strand.
CAACTCACCAGGAAAAGGATCCGATACCCAGCAGGAGCAAAACCAACGTAGTTTACAAAATCCCATGCAAGGACTGCACAAAACACTACATAGGACAAACAGGAAGACAGCTAACAACCCGCATCCATGAACACCAACTGGCCACGAAACGACACGACCAGCTATCCCTAGTAGCCATACACTCAGATGACAAACAACATGAATTCGATTAGGACAACACCACTATTATAGGGCAGGCCAAACAGAGAACAGCCAGGAAATTTCTAGAAGCATGGCACTCATCCACGAATTCAATCAACAGACACATCGACCTAGACCCTATATACCGGCCACTGTAGCGGACAGCTACTGACAACCGGAAGCGGCAGATTCAAACCAGTATAAATGCCAGGGGAATCAGCACAGAAGCGCTTCATAGGAGGCTCCCAAGCACTGAAGATGTCACCTAGAAAGGGGATGAAATGTTTGCAAGAAAAACTCCTAGCTCGGCGAACAGAACCACAACAACGAGCACCCGAGCTACAAATCTTCTCACGAACTTCGAAATGTACACACTGTTGCCCGTTGTCTGCAAGTGTGACACTTTCCATTTTCTTTGCAGCGAAACACAATGGGACTCCGAATATTTTTTAATGACCTTAAAATTCGAGTTGATGGTCAAGCAGACTTCAAAACAAATTTCACATCACCCCTTTGTTTTATCCTAATTTAAAAACACTGTCCCAAAACAAAACAATCTCTTTTTGTGCATTCATGAGATTTGGATGCCACCGGCTTTGTTGCCAGTATTTGTTGTCCAACCCTAATTGCTCAGAAGATAGTGAAGAGTCATCATGTAGATGAAGGTCTGGAGTCACGTGGAGGCTAGAACAGGTAGGGATGACAGATTTCGCTCCCTAAAGGATATCACAATCTTCTATACCTCAAACCTGTATGTAATGCTTCCTCTCAGCGAATGTGATGGGAATAGGGGACTTGTGTCATAGCTGGTACTATGTTTGACTAACTGTCACAGATTGCTGTGATTAGTCAAGTATATATATATATATTTCCTTGACAAATATACCACGCAACAATCAGGATGGTAGAATTGGATAAGAGTGAGGAAGATGAATTCAATAAAGCTTGGTAATTTTGTCTGACAGTCTCTATTTTGCATTTATCCAGCAATTTTCAAAATTCAAGTTTGTGGAAGAATGCATTGTATAGCTATTTATACTCAACAAATCCCCCCAGACAGCAATATGATATGACCAAGTACTCCATGTTTTTGGTGTTGAATGAGAAATATATGTGTTGCTCAGATCACAGGGGATTGTGCTGTCTTAAAATAGTGCAATATAATCTTATACACCCACCTGAGAGAGCAGGTGGGACATCAGTTTAATGAATCTTTTATCTGAAACTTTCTGCAACTCATTAGTTTACACTCCAGGCTGCATGGGGATTCAGAATCGAGATGGAAAACAATCAGCGGGTCAGGCAATACTGCAATTAAAAGCAGAAAATATCAGAGAACAGATGTATATTACAAAGGAGGAGTGAAAAGAACAGACAAGTGTGCTTTTGAGGTACGTCACCTGAAATATTCATTTGTCAGTTTTTTCTACTCTGCCAGCAAATCTGCTAAACATTTCCAGCTCCTTCTCTTCACATTTCAGATATCTAATAGCTGTCATTTATATTTTACTTTCACTCTAATTTATAAATGTTGATTAAAGCTCTAGTGCTGCTTTTCACAAGGCAGATCATTAAATGGCACAAGTGTAGATGCATTTGTTTAAATCCTCAAACCTCGCACGTAGCTGAAGCCAGCAACATAACTAATGCTAAAGGTCCTAATTAAATTTAATGCAGTTCAGAATGGACAAGGATCCACAACACTAAACTGCCTCATATTTCACAATCAACAATCTATTTATGAAGAGGGAAATGTAAGTGTTAAACTGATCTAAAGTGCAACTGTTCCAGCAACGCCATCATTCTCAGGGCACAGGCACCAAACCAGGCCAGCATTCAGATGCTCACCTCTGGATTGGTTAGAGGGAAGGAACATGCATGGTTACTGTGGCTAGGAGAAAGTGAGGCCTGCAGATGCTGGAGATCAGAGTCAAAAAGGGTGATGCTGGAAAAGCACAGCAGGTCAGGCAGCATCTGAGGAGCAGAAGAGTTGACGTTTTGGGCATGAACCCTTCATCAGGACATTGGTGGGACAAGGGGTTGGCACTGACAGTGAAAGGTGGCTGAGAGGTAAATAAGAGGGTGGGGTGAGGCTGGGAGGTAGGTAGCTGAGAAGGCAATAGATAGATGCAGGTGTGGGGGGGTGAAGGCGATAGGTCAGAGGGCAGAGTGGAGCAGATAGATGGCAAGGAAGATGGGCAGGTAGGACAGGTCAAGAGGGCAGTCCTGAGTTGAGAGTTGGATCTGGGGTGAGGTGGGGGAAGGGGACCTTTGGAAACTAGTGAAATTGACATTGATGTCATGTAGTTAGAGGGTTCCAAGGCAGAAAATTTGGTGGTGGAGGAGGCCCTGAACTTGCATGTCCTTGGCAGAGTGGGAGGGGGAGTAGATGTGGTTGTTTGGCGTTTGTGTCCCAGAGATGTTCTCTGAAACATTCCGTGAGGTGGCGCCCTGTCTCCCCAAAGTAGAGGAGACCACATTGAGAGCAATGAACACCTGCTTTAATGCAAGGAGTGTCCAAAATAAGAGTGACCAGTACTTGGGTCAGTACTTGGGGCTACAATGGTATGGAGATGTGGATTTCACAGGGGCAGGAATGGTTGCTTGATGTTCCAGCATTCAGAAAGTTTAAAAAGAACAGGCTGGGTGGAAAAAGAGGAGGGGGTGTAGCATTGCTAATCAGAGAGTGCATCACAGCTACAGAAATGAAGGTTGTTGAGGAAGGTTTGTCTACTGAGTCAGTATGGGTGGAAGTTAGGAATAGCCATGGCATTGGGAGTTTTCTACAGACCACCTAATAGCAGTAGAGAAATTGAAGATCTCATGGGCGGGCAGATCCTGGAAAAGTGCAAAAGTAGCAGGATTGTTGTAATATCAACTTTCCCAATATTGACTGGAACATAGAACATAGAAAAGTACAGCACAGAAGAGGCCCTTTGGCCCACAATGTTGTGCCGAGATTTAATACTAATGTAAAATATAATAACTTAACCTACACACCCCTCAACTCACTGCTATCCATGTGCATGCTCAGCAGTCGCTTAAATGTCCGCAATGACTCTGCTTCCACTACTACAGCTGGCAACGCATTCCATGCATTCACTACTCTCTGCATTAAGAACATATCTCTGATGTCTCCTTTATACCTTCCTCCTAACATCTTCAAACTATGACTCCTTGTACCAGTCAATCCTGCCCTGGGGAAAAGTCTCTGGCTATTGACACTATCTATTCCACTCATCATTTTGTACACCTCGATCTAGTCTCCTCTTTTCCTCCTTCTCTCCAGAGAGAATCGTCCGAGCTTATTCAACCTTTCTTCATAAGGCAAATGCTCCAGTCCAGGCAGCATCCTGGTAAACCTTCTTTGCATCCTCTCCAAAACTTCTGTATCTTTCCTATAATAGGGCGACCAGAACTGGACACAATATTCCAAGTGTGTTCTCACCAGGGACTTGTAGAGCTGCAGCAAAACCTCACGGCTCTTAATCTTGATCCCCCTGTTAATGAAAGCCTAAACACCATATGCTTTCTTAACAACCCTATCCACTCGTGTGGCAACTTTGAGGGATCTATGTACTTGCACACCCAGATCCCTCTGTTCCTTCACACTGCCAAGAATCCTGCCTTTAATCCTATATTCAGCATTCGAGTTTGACCTTCCAAAATGCATCACTTCGCATTTATCCAGGTTGAACTCAATCTGCCATTTCTCAGCTCAGCTCTGCATCCTGTCTATGTCACGCTGCAGCCTGCAGTAGCCCTCTATACTGTCAATGACACCTCCAAATTTTGTGTCACCTGCAAATTTACTAACCCACCCCTCAACCCCCTCATTCAAGTCATTTATAAAAACTACAAAGAGCAGAGGCCCAAGAACAGAGCCCTGCGGGACCCCACTCAGCACTGACCTCCAGGCAGAATACTTTCCATCTGCAACCACTCTCTGCCTTCTGTCAGCCAGCCAATTCTGTATCCAGATAGCCAAATCTCATAGTATCCCATACTTCCTGACTTTATGAATGAGCCTACCATGGGGAACCCTCTCAAATGCCTTGCTGAAGTCCAAACACACCACATCTACTACTCGTCAAACTGTCTTGCCAACTCCTAAGTGTAGATGGTTTGGATGGAGCCGTTTTTGTTCAGGAGGGTTTCCTTACTCAGAATGTAGACAGACTGACGAGGAGAGAGGCCATTTTGGATTTGGTGCTTGGCAACGAGCCAGGACAGGTGTCAGATCTCGCGGTGGGAGAGCACTTTGGTGAAAGTGATCACAACTGCCACACATTTAGCATATCTTGGAGAGAGAAAGGAGCAGTTACCGAGGCAAGATATTTAATTGGGGAAAAGGAAATTATGATGCTTTCTGACAGGAGTTGGGAAGTACAGACTGGGAGCAATTGTTCCACAGAAAGGGCACAGCAGACATGTGGAGATTATTTAAGATGCAGTTGTTATGAGTGATGCACAAATTTGTTCCTCTGTGACAGGTAAAAAGGGGTAAGATTAAGCAACCTTGGATGACGAGAACAGAGGAACTTCTCGTCAAAAGGAAGAAGGCAACTTACATAAGGTGGAGAAAGCAAGGATCCAGCAGATCTTTAGAGGCTTACAGGCTTGCTAGAAAGGAGCTCAGAGATGGACTGAGGAGAGCCAGCAGGGGGCATGAAAAAGGCTTGGCAAGAAGGATTAGGGAGAACCCAAAGGTGTTTTACTCATACGTGAGGAATAAGAGAATAATCAGGGAGAAGGTAGGGCTGATCAGGGATAGTGAAGGGAACTTATACATGGAGTCTGAGCAGGTAGGGAAAGCCCTAAATGAGTTTTTTGCTTCAGTTTTCATCAAGGAAAGGGAACTTGTTATAAATAAAAACTGAGAGGATCTGGCCATAGTCTTGACCAGATCAAGATTGGTGAAGTTGATGTGCTAGAAGTTTTGGAAAACATTAAGATTGATAAGTCCCAGGGCCAGGCCAGATTTATCCTAGGCTGCTCTGGGAAGTGAGAAAGGAGGTTACTAAGCCGCTGGCGAGGATATTTGCCTCCTCCCTCTCCACACGAGTCGTACCGAAGGATTGGAAGGAGGCGAATGTTGTTCCTCTTTTCAAGAAGGGTAATAGGGAAATCCCTGGCAATTACAGACCAGTCTGTCTCATGTCTGTGGTCAGCAACGTTTGGAAATAATTCTGAGGGATAAAATTTATGACTATTTGGCAAAGCATAGCGTGATTAAAGACAGTCAGCATGGCTTTGTGAGGGGCAGGTCATGCCTCACAAATCGTATTGAGTTCTTCTAGAAGGTGTCAAGACAGGTTAACAATGGTCGAGCAGTGGATGTGGTGTATATGGACTTCAGCAAAGCATTTGATAGGGTTCCCTATGGTAGGCTCATTCATAAAATCAGGAAGTATGGGATACAGGGAGATTTGGCTATCTGAATTCAGAATTGGCAGTCTAACAGAAGGCAGAGAGTGGTTGTCAATGGAACGTATTCTGCCTGGAGGTCAGAGTTGAGTGGGTTCCCGCAGTGCTCTGTTCTTGGGCCTCTGCTCTTTGTAGTTTTTATAAATGACTTGAATGAGGAAGTTGAGGGGTGAGTTAGTAAATTTGAAGATGACACAAAGGTTGGAGATGTCGTCGATAGTATAGAGGGCTACTGCAGGCTGCAGCATGACAGACAGAATGCAGAGCTGGGCTGAGAAATGGCAGATTGAGTTCAACCTGGATAAATGCGAAGTGATGCATTTTGGAAGGTCAAACTCGAATGCTGAATATAGGATTAAAGACAGGATTCTTGGCAGTGTGGAGGAACAGAGGGATCTGGGTGTGCAAATACATAGATCCCTCAAAGTTGTCACCCAAGTGGATAGGGTTATTAAGAAAGCATGTGGCGTTTTGGCTTTCATTAATGGGGGATCGAGTTTAAGAGCCGTGAGGTTTTGCTGCAGCTCTACAAGTCCCTGGTGAGAACACACTTGGAATATTGTGTCCAGTTCTGGTCACCCTACTTTAGGAAAAATACAGAGGCTTTGGAAAGGGTGCAAAGAAGGTTTACCAGGATGCTGCCTGGACTGGAGGGCTTGCGTTATGAAGAAAGATTGAACAAGCTCAGACTTTTCTTTCTAGAGAGAAGGAAGAAGAGAGGAGACCTGATCGCGGTGTACAAAATAATGAGTGGAATAGACAGAGTCAATAGCCAGAGACATTTCCCCAGGGCAGGATTGACTGGTACAAGGAGTCATAGTTTGAAGATATTAGGAGGAAAGTATAAAGGAGACATCATAGATAGGTTCTTTACGCAGAGAGTTGTTAATGCATGGAATACATTGCTAGCTGTGGTGGTGGAAGCAGAGTCATTGGGGACATTTAAGCGACTGCTGGACATGCACATGGATAGCAGTGAGTTGAGGGGTGCATAGGTTAAGTTACTATATTTTACATTAGGATTAAGTCTTAGCACAACATCTTGGGGCAAAGGGCCTGTTCTGTACTGTACTTTTCTATGTTCTATGTTCTAATGGATGAGGTGGGTGGCTGATGAGGAAAATCTCTGCTGGTTGTGGAAGGATACTTTGGGGCCTTGAATGGAGGTGAGGGTAGAGGTGTGGGCGCAGGTTTACACCTCTTGTGGTGGCAGGAGAAGGTGACAGGTGTGGAGGGTGGCCCTCCTCCACCACCAAATCCAAGCCAGCCGACAATTGGAGGAAGAACGCCCCATCTTCCACCTTAGGACCCTCCAACCACACGATATCAATGTCAACTTCACCAGTTTCCAAATCTCCCCTCCCCCTCAGCCCATCCCAGATCCAATCCTCCAACTCAGCACTGCCCTCTTGACCTGTCCTACTCGTTCATCTTCCCTCCATCCCCACCCATACCCTTCTATTTATCTCTTAGCCCCCTTTCCCCTCTGCCCCACATTCCTGATGAAGGGCTTATGCTTTCCTGCTCCCCAGATCTTGCCTGACCTGCTGTGCTTTTCCAGTGCCACATTTTTTGACTTATGTTTACTGTCTCAAGGACATTCGGAGATGGACAAAAAATGCAGCCCTTGCCAATAACATGAGTTAGACCAATATCCTTGGACTCTCAACCAATAATCATTTATCAATCAACAACACAAAAACAGATAATGTTTGTGGGAGCTTGTTGCGTGTAATTGTATGCCATTTTACTTAATGTTACAATGTTAATACACTTCAAAAAGCACTTCATTGGCTGTGCAATACTTTTGAACATCCGATGGTGATGAAAGACTCCATGTAAATTCAGAATCTTTAATGGTTTAGTGCATTTCAATTGCGTTGTGTGATCTTTAATATTAGAGAGCAGAAACTGAATGTAAACACCATGTACCCATTTCGTGCTGGCAAGGGAAAGGGGAGCACTGATGAGAAACTCAAATTGAGCAGTCACTTGAAATGTGTACGGAATTCAAACAGACCTTATACCTGCTCTTCCAAGGACATTAACCCACAATGTGGGAGTCGTGGACTTAATAAGCAAATGTCAACACTCTTAAAGAACAAAATCTGTTCTGGTATGAAGTTGCTTACATCTCCAGGTGTCAAAAAACTAAAAGAAATAGGCTTAAGTGATCAATTATAATTGAAATAGCATTGGTTGCTGGATATGCCAAGCCAAATTATTGCTAACGTCTCTAAAGGGTTGTTAGAACAGATGAGGGCATTGTGAATGCTTGGCTGTGTTTCAAATCTCAGCGGGAGGGTTCCAAGGTCATATTTTGATCAACATTTGCTGTAACTGAATCAATATTTGTTTAGTAACAGCTTGAAAACTTGAGGGATTTAAAGTGATGAAGAGTTTTGCTTTCTGTATCAATTGAGTGTGAGTGACAGCTCAATTATATTTTTTTTAAAAAATTGTCATTTTTCTCATGTCTTCTGAGGTTTACCAATAGTGGACACTGGATGGGCTTTGAGAAGGCAGACAGTATGGAGGATTAAAGTGGATAGAGTGGTTATGAAGCATGACCTGACAAAGTGAGGGCATGTTGAAGCATGATAAAGGCATGGGGGATATCAAAGAGGTATGGGAGCATGGCCTGGCATGGAGGAAATCCTTTGTCCAAATTGCTAGCAACACAAATGTTTAAAAAAACTTTTGATCTCAGTGTTGAAGGCTCTAATTCTGCTCCGTATCCATTGGGGAAGACAGTTGGATGAGGGATGAGGGTTAACAGTCAGAAGAAATGCAATGAAGCTTGAGAGAGTTGAGGTGAGCCTTCTAAACAGTCCTCATTAATGTTCATTGGCTGCCCCCAGTCTACTTCTGGATCAACAGACCTGATAGCCCCCAAAACCCATACATCAGAGTAAACACTGGCTGCAACAGAGTTCCTTAAAGCAATGTCATTTTGTTCAGCAGAGAAATTTACTGACTGGAGTTATTCACTTTTTCAGTGAAATTAACCCTCAGGTCTGTTTAATTCAGAATATAAAGAGCATGAATATTTTCCATTTACCTGTCCTCCATTTAATATTTTGCAAAGTTTTTTGCAAATTTCATGTATTTACTTTTAACTGTTCAATTAAATATTTTGACCAGCTCATACTTTTTTTTAGATCTGTTTGGATCTTCTCACATTATAGCTTAGAATCATTTAAAATATTATAAACTCGTGTTAGTTTTTTTTTCTCCAGGGCTTGGAGTTACAATCTTAAATGGAGATCCCACCATTTATGAATGAAATCAGGAAGTATTGGTTCTCACAGAAAGTTTTTTGGAACTCTCCTCCCCAGTGAACAATAAAGAGAATTTAAGTTTTCAAAATGAATAATCATGTTCTTTAGTTAAGTCAAGGCATCAAGTGATACAAGAGCAACACAGTGACCCCTTCACTATTACCATGGACCAAGGTTCAATTCCACCCTTGGGCAGCTGTCTGTATGGAGTTTGCACAATCTCCCTATGTCTGTGTGGTTTCCTCTGGGTGCTCCAATTTCCTCCCACAGTCCAAAGTTGTGCAGGTTCAGTGGATTAGGCATGGGAAATGCAGGTTACAGGGAGTGGGGTGGGGTGTTTTCTTTGGAGGGTCAGCATGGATTTGATGGATCAAATGGTCTGCTCCCACATTGTAGGGACTCTTGTAATAAATTAAAGAATAGTGTAGGTTTGATGGGCTTCAGGTTGGTATGACTGGTCAGTGCAACGTCGAGGGCCGAAGGGCCTCTACTGCGCTGTAAAGTTCTATGTTCTATGTTCTATATGGTGATGTTAAGGATCAATAACAATCTAATTAAGTGTGGGCCCAAGCTCAAAGAAATGGATAGCCTACATCACACATATGAGTTCTATCCTAAATACCTATATAGCTTTGAGTTTAATTATATTTGTTTACTAATTAGTTGTTCACTCATTGGATATTGATATAAATTTGCAAGGTCAGCATCTATTGACCAACATGAACTGGCCTGGAAAACACATTGGGCTGACTCCTGTTTGATCTCCCACAGGGAGAGGTTTCCAGGATTTTACTTCAATCCATTACAGCTCATCTTCTTAAAGGCAACTAGGATGAGCAATAAATGCTGGCTCAGCCAGCAATGCCTACATCCCATAAATTGATTAAACAATATGGATATATGCAACGCATTTCCCAGGATATATTTCCAATTTCAGATGGCCGATGATTTGGGATGGGGACGTGTAGAGGTGAAACACTGGGGTGATGGTACTCCCTTTTTTTCTCATTGATAAAGGCTACAACTGTGTGAGATATTGTTGAAGAGGTTCTGGTCAGACTTCTCCTGAATCTTGTGGCTCGTACATGTTGCTACCACAATGCACGTGCGGTAATAGTTTCTAAGCAACATTGTCCGATATCCTTTGGAGAATTCAATACAATATGTCCTTGGTCTTAACATAATCTACTTGGGTTAAAGAAACAGAACCCACCGCTTTGGAATTTGCAATTGACAGCTGTGTGTGCAATCAATTTTCTATTTTGCAGTCGATGATTCATTCAATTGTTTTACTTGGGACCAAAGTAAAACTAACAACCTTATCATTGCTCAAAGTTAATGTGTCAGCCCTTTTGAATAAGAGCAGACATTAGATTGATGATTTTCTAGTAGTATATCAAGTTAAGTATGAGGAATGCTGGAACAGAACAGCAGGTCGTCCAGATGCAAAAGAGAAAGACATGTTTGCATTTTAGATGCAGCTTCTCATCTGCATTTAGATAGCTAAAAGGCAGTTTAAAAGTCATTTGGTAAGTTAGAACTTTCATTTACATATAGCCTTATATCCCAAAGCACTTCACTACCAATAAATTGTTTATGAAGCATAGTCAGTTATACAAGCAGACACAGAGGTTAATTTGCACATATTGCAAATTGAGTAGCAAAAAGGATAATACTTTATGAAGGATTTTCAAGGACATGGGCTATACCCAGATAGACATCTTCAATTCATAGGCATGGATTCCTGTTCATTGTTTCATTTGAAAGGCAGAACTCCGTGCGATGAAGTATCCCTACAATGCTGGTGTTGTGGTAATGTACCTATCTCTGGTCCTGAATGCCTGTGTTTAATGTTCCAACTGCTCCAGGTGTGCTCCTGAGCTGTTCGACCACCTGTTAAACCTGCCAGTAGTGAAGGGAAATCAAAAATTCCCATTCATGAAAACAATGATTTTCTGAGGGAATAACTTGTTAACGAGCACTTCAAGCTTCCATCTTTCTCCGATTGAGCAAGTAAACAAGGCACAAGGTTTCCCTGACGATCGAGGCAATAATTCCTACAGACTATGAGTATAAATTATAGATAAAAACAAGGACTGCAGATGCTGGAAACCAGAATCTAGATTAGAGTGGTGCTGGAAAAGCACAGCAGGTCAGGCCGCATACGATGAGCAGGAAAATCGACGTTTCGGGCAAATGCCCTTCATCAGGAGTAGATTCAGTTGACAAAGAAATAAGTACCAATAATACAGGAAGCAAAATAATTTGCAATGCACATGGAAACCTGCAGAATGTAACCCATGAGGATTTTCATAACCAGGACGGCATGTCGTTACACTATTATCGATTGGCAACTGTGACCGTGCAAACCTGCCCAGTTTGTGCCTCATTCCAATATTGCTGGGTTTTTAAAAAATTTAGCGTCAAAGGTGGAATTACAGAATTGATATGGTGCAATAGGTAGCTATTCACCGGTTGTGCCCTCACCAGCCCTTCAAACAAGCATCATTACCAATAGACTGCCAATAGACTACTTTCTCTTGGACCTGCCTCCATTACATTTCAAGGCAGTGTATTTCAGATCCTAACTACTTGCTGTGTGAAAAGGTTTCTTTTCATATAACACCAAGTGATGCCACACATCACTTTAAACCTATACCCTTTCAATCTTGTCTCTTTTATAAGCAGGAATAACGTCTTTCTTTCTACTCCAGACAGCCCACTAACGATGTTGAATACATCTATTCGATTTTCTCTCAGCCTTCTTTTCTCCAAACAGAACACTCCCAATATCTTCAATCTATCCACATAAGTGAAGCTAGATTAGAAATAAATTAATCAGGAAATATTTTATTCTGATGGATTTAGATAGACTTGGATCAAAACTATTTTGTGCAAAGTATGAATACAGCACACATTTTATCGGGGGACAGTCGAAGATTTCAGTTTGTGGAACAGCTTGATCTGTAGTGCAAATTTTACTCTTCCCGTTATAATTGCTCCACTCCTGAAGTGGGGTGGTGGGGGGGGACACACAATCTCTGACTCAAGAAAGGACTGGCCACAGCACCAGGAGAGACAGAGGTCCACATTTTCAGTCCCCAGTTCCAAACTTATTGGAAATTATAAATTATAAATAATTGCTCGCACACTAATTATGGTGTAGTGCATGGAGACAAAACCAAGTTCTTTCCTCCCCATAACGGGATGCGAAGCTGATCAGGACTTCGGCTGTGGGAATCTGAAAGACCTAGCTTCACGTTCCACTCCAACAAGCTGAGCACAGGATTCAACTGAGACTCCAGTGCAGTATTGATGGGGTGCACCTACATCAGAGATGGTGACATTACAATTCAAATAACACCATTGGATCCTATACTTTCACAGCACTTTCCAAATTGGTGACCTGTACCATTTAGAAGGACAAGGGTAGCAGATATATGGGAACACCACAACTTGCAACTTCCCTTTCTAGTCATATGCCATCCTGACTTGGGTCCAAAGCACCGCTCATTCATTGTGACTGGGTCAACGTCATTGAACTCCCTGATATTGTGGATTTACCTAACCACCACCACTCATCCCCCAAAGTGGATTGCACAGTTTTAGTAGTGGCCCAGGGGAGACAGTGACACGGTGACAATTTGATTTGATTTATTTGATTTACTTAATATTGTCATTTGTACCTAGATACAGTAAAAAGTGCATAATGTCATCACATTCCAGCACCATGTTGGGTGATTGAAAGAAGTAATGAGTGAATTACTGAATAAATTATTCAAATTGTAAAATACCGAATAAATTGCTGTAAATTAATGTTACTGAAACTGAAACAGTTCCAGAAGTTTATCTTTCCCACTGTAATGTCACTGGACTAGCAATCCAATAGTAGCAGGCCAATGCTCTGGGCACATGAATTTGAATACCACCAAAGTAGATGGTGAAACTTGAATTGGATAATGTACTGGATTAATGTGACCATAAGACATCAGAGAAGAATGATACAATTCAGCCATTGACTCTGCTCCACCATTCAATCATGGTTGATATGTTTTTCAATCCCATTCTCCTGCCTTCTCCCTTAAACAATGATCCTCTTACTAATCAAGAGCCTATCAATCTAGGTCTCAAACACACTCAATGACTTGGCCTTTACAGCTCTCTGCGGCAATGTTTTCCACAGATTAACTATACTCTGACTGAAGAAATTCACCTCATCTCAGTTCCAAAGGGTCATTACCTCACTCTGAGGTTGTGTCATTTTATTCTAGTCTCTCCCACCAGAGGAAAACATCTTCACCATATCCATTCCATCTAGACCTCTCTGTATTCTATAATGAGATTCCCCCCTCATTTTTCGAAACTCCATCGAGTACAGACCCAGAGACCACAACCACTCCTCATATGGCAAGCCCTTTATTCTCAAAGCACTGTCAATTGTTGTGAAAAAGAACATTTGGTTAACTCCTGTTCTTCAGCGAAGGAAATTCCTGCTCTGGCCCAAATGTGCCTCAAGACCCAGAACAATGCGTTCGATTCTTAATTGCCTTCTGTTATTTAGGATGGGTAATAAATGATGAATGAGCCAGCAATGTCCACATCCTGCAAACAAATAAAATAAAGCACACCACCAATTTCTCCACAGCAATTAGGGACGGACAATGACTTCTGTATCCTATCAATGAATAAGGTCAATCGTCTGAACCAAGAGAGCCTGCAGTAACTGCCAAGATGAAAAAATAAAATGGTCTTAAGTTGGAGTTTCCAGTGAGACTGTGCAAGGCAGTGCATGTGATACATTAATGCTGGCAACCCTGATGTCAAGGTGCTGGTGTTGGACTGGGGTGGACAAAATTAGAAGTCGCATAACACCAGGTTATAGTCCAATGTTAGGAATTCTGAATTTCACACACAGCTATTCATACCCAGAAGTGCAACATAAAAACAGAGGTAAACTGAGCAGGAACAGGCCTCTAGTATTTCAAGCCTGCTCTGCCATTTAATCTGATCTTGGCTGATCATGCAACACAAAAGCCTGAACCTGCATTTCCAGAATTAGAATTAGATTTAATCGTCACATGTACTGAAGAACAGGAATACAGGAGTACAGTGAAAAGTGTGCAAAGCTGCCATTTCTACTGCAATCTTAGGTACAAAGATGCCTAGGTATAAAATCTTAGGTTTGGTTTAGAAAAATAAAGAAATAAGATAAAAGCTTAGCATTACAGTCCTTCTAAAGAAAAAAGAAAGGGGAAACAATAAAACCAAGATCCTTTGACTCCTAAGGCACTTTAAAACTCAGAGAATAAAGGTGATGCTTCAGCAAGAACTCTACCAAATGTTTGGAAGGGGTCCTTATTCCTCATTTTGCTGCTGTCCATCAAGCCACAGAGGTGTTGGACTTACAATGGACAGTACTTTCCCCTTGGCTGTTCACTCCTGCAATGGCAGGTGGGGCGTGTGGGCAGACCTGCAGAATAACATGGCACCATTAACCTCCTCTTGCAGATGATGAACTAGGCACAGACTGAGAATGAAATAAAAGAGCCGTGAAAGAAGAGAAGAGTCATTATTTTAATCAGCGGCTGCAAACTAGCTTCCCCTGAACTCTTCCCTCATTCTGGAATGTTGAACATTAGAAGCCCAGCTGGGAGCTCATCACACATGAAGATTAGAAGGTGAAAATGCCAGGCACCATTCAAGCCTGAAATCACATCACAGACCACATGCTGGGCATCTTCAGCATGCCAGCTGCACTCTAATTCCGACAGTAATAGGAAAGCCATACACACATTTGTTCCCCTTATGAAACCTTTTTAATCATTTCGGCTGCACTTACAGCCTTCCAATGGTGTCGACAGCGGGGCCTGTTTTATTATTGAGCATGTCCTAAACATCACTGCTACTATTGCAGCAGAGGCATTAGAATATCTCTCCTCGGCCACTCGAGTATTTACTCTTTTCATTTGGAAACCTTGCAATAATGGTGTCAAGCTGCAGCACTGTCCCTTCCACTAATGAGGCAAAGTGTGAATTCAGCTCACCGAGAAGAGAGAATTCATCAGGCTGCTGAGGTCACACTTCATTTAACTCCTCTCTTTGGTGAGTGTTTAATTATCAGGGTGCAACTCCATGTCCATTTGGATAAAGAAGATTTTTTTACCTCACTGCGCTGCCCCAGGAATCAATGCATAAGCATAAACCATTCACACAGTGCAACAACTAAGACCAAAATGGCACTCGGGAAGTTTAGCCGCTGAATTCTACAGATTATGTCAAACTCAGGGTTGGTAGGCAGCCAATCAAATGGATAATGCAGATGGAGTCTGATTGTTCATCAATTATTCAGTCCATCTGAAGACGGAGGGGAGGAAGATGGATATACCAGTGGGTAATCCAAATCGGCCATTTCCTGGAGTCTCCCATGCTGCCCCACATGGGCCTGCCTTCTGCCAATTCAATTTATTCCATCCGATATCAAGAACCAGTGGAAAGCAGTGGATATAAAGCTGTGCACACACTACAGCTCAGTACACATTTACTGCTGCTGCACAAGATGAAGGTTTCTGCTAGTAGAACTTAGAACATAGAACATAGAACAGTACAGCACAGAACAGGCCCTTCAGCCCACGATGTTGTGCCGACCACTGATCCTCATGTATGCACCCTCAAATTTTTGTGACCATATGCATGTCCAGTTGTCTCTTAAATGTCTCCAGTGACCCTGCCTCCACAACTGCTGCTGGCAACGTATTCCAAGCTCTCATGACTCTCTATGTAAAGAACCCGCCTCTGACATCCCCTCTATACTTTCCTCCAACCAGCTTAAAACTATGACTCCTCGTGTTAGCCATTTCTGCCCTGGAAAATAGTCTCTGGCTATCGACTCTATCTATGCCTATCATTATCTTGTATACCTCAATTAGGTCCCCTCTCCTCCTCCTTTTCTCCAATGAAAAAAGTCCGAGCTCAGTCAACCTCTCTTCATAAGATAAGCCCTCCAGTCCAAGCAGCATCCTGGTAACCTCCTTTGAACCTCTCCCAAGCATTCACATCTTTCCTATAATAGGGTGACCAGAACTGGACACAGTATTCCAAGTGCGGTCTAACCAAAGTTTTATAGAGCTGCAACAAGATCTCACGACTCTTAAACTCAATCCCCCTGTTCACGAAAGCCAAAACACCATATGCTTTCTTAACAAACCTGTCCACTTGGATGGCCATTTTAAGGGATCTATGTGCCTGCACACCAAGATCCCTCTGTTCCTCCACATTGCCAAGAATCCTATCCTTAATCCTGTACTCAGCTTTCAAATTCGACCTTCCAAAATGCATCACCTCACATTTATCCAGGTTGAACTCCATCTGCCACCTCTCAGTCCATCTCTGCATCCTGTCAATGTCCCGCTGCTGCCTACAACACCCCTCTATACTGTCAACGACACCTCCAAATTTTGTGTCGTCTGCAAACTTGCTGACCCATCCTTCAATCCCCTCATCCAAGTCATTAATAAAAATTACAAACAGTAGAGGTCCAAGGACGGAGTCCTGTGGAACACCACTCACCACAGACTTCCAGGCAGAATATTTTCCTTCTACTACCACTCACTGTCCTCTGTTGGCCAGCCAATTCTGTATCCAGACAGCTAAGTTCCCCTGTATCCCATTCCTCCTGACCTTCTGAATGAGCCTACTATGGGGAACCTTATCAAATGCCTTGCTGAAGTCCATATACACCACATCCACAGCTCGACCCTCATCAACTTTTCTAGTCACATCCTCAAAGAACTCGATAAAGTTTGTGAGGCATGACCTGCCCCTCACAAAGCCGTGTTGACTACATTTAATCAAGCCATGCTCTTCCCGATGGCCCTAAATCCTATCCCTCAGAATCCTTTCTAACACCTTGCAGACGACAGATGTGAGACTTACTGGTCTGCAATTGCTGGGGATTTCCCTATTTCCTTTCTTAAAGAGCGGAATTACACTTGCCTCTCTCCAGTTCTCAGGTATGACTCCAGTGGAGGGCGAGGATGCAAAGATCTTCGTAAGTGGTGAAGCAATTGCATTTCTCGTTTCCCAAAGCAGCCGAGGACAAATCTGGTCCAGGCCTGGCGACTTGTCAATCTTAATGTTTGACAAAATTTTTAGCACTGAGAATGTGTTACTGGAAAAGCACAGCAGGTCAGGCAGGGCTTATGGGCTTCTTCAGGGCTTATGCCCGAAACGTTGAATTTCCTGTTCCTTGGATGCTGCCTGACCTGCTGCGCTTTTCCAGCAACACATTTTCAGCTCTGATCTCCAGCGTCTGCAGACCTCACTTTCTCCTCGAAGATTTTCGGCACATCAGCTTCCTCTATCTCTATCCCTTCCAGCATGCACACCTGCTCTTCAAAGGTTTAATTCACTACAAAGTTCGTTTCTTTCGTAAAGACAGAAGCAAAAAACTCATTTAGGGCTTCCCCTATCTCCTCAGACTCCATACACAAATTTCCTATGCTATCCCTGATCGGCCCTACTCTTTCTTTGACCATTCTCTTATTCCTCACATAAGTGTAAAATGCCTTTGTGTTTTCCCAATTCCGTTCTGCCAAGCCTTTCTCGTGTCCCCTCCTGGCTCTCCTCAGACCATTTTTAAGCTCCTTCCTTGCCTGCCTGTAATCCTCTAGAGCTGAGCTTGATCCTAGCTTCCTCCACCTTATGTAAGCTACTTTTTTCCTTTTGACGAGAAGCTCCACCGATCTCGTCATCCAAGGTTCCTTTATCTTACCACTTCTTGCCTGTCTCAAAGGGACATATTTATTCATCACTTGCAACAACTGTTCCTTAAACAGTCTCCACATATCTATAGTGCCTTTACCATGGAACAATTGCTCCTAATCCATGCTTCCTAACTCATGTCTAATTGCATCATAGTTTCCTCTTCCCCAATTAAATATCCTACCATTTTGCCTAATCCTCTCCTTCTCCATCGCTATGTAGAATGTGAGGCAGTTGTGGTCACTATCACCAAAATGCTCTCCCAGCACAAGATCTGACACCTGCCCCAGCTCGTTTCCGAGCACCAAGTCTAGAATGGCTTCTCCCCTCATCGGCCTGTCAACATACTGAGTTAGGAAACCCTCCTCAACACACCTTACAAAAACAGCTCCATTCAAATCTTCTGCTCGATGGAGGTTCCAATCAATATTGGAAAAGTTAAAGTCACCCATTACAACAACCCTACTACGTCCACACTTTTCCAAAATCTCCGACCTATGCTTTCTTCCATCTCCCTGCTGCTATTGGGGGGCCTGTAGTAAACCCCTAACAAGGTGACTGCTCCTTTGCTGTTCCTAATTTCCACCCATACTGACTCGGTAGGCAGATCTTCCTTGACAATGGAAGCTTCTGTAGCTGTCATACCCTCTCTGATTAGCAGTGCTACACCCCCTCCTCTATTTCCCCCCTCCCTATTCTTTTTAAATGCTCTAAACCCTGGAACATTCAACAACCATTCCTGCCCCTGAAAAACCAATGTCTCTGTTATGGCCACAACATCATAGCACCAGGTACTGATCCATGCTCTAAGTTTTATTCCCGCTCCTTGCGTTAAAGCAAACAGACTTTAACTGATCCCTTGGTTCCTTCCCAGGAAAATCCTTCCCACGAGCTGGTCTACCTCTTGCTATTGCCTCATCTGCATCAACTCTCACCTCCGGTATACAGCTCAAGTTCCCACCCTCCTGCCATACTAGTTTAAACCCTCTCGAACTACTTGAGCAAACGTTCCACCCAAGACATTGGTGCCCTTCCAGTTCAGACACAACTCGTCCTTCTTGTACAGGTCCCACCTTCCCCAGAAGGCATCCCAATTATCTATGTATCTGAAGCCCTCCCTCTTACACCAGCTGTGCAGCCACGTATTAAGCTGCGCCCGCTCCCTGTTCCTCACCTCGCTATCTCGTGGCACCAGTAGTAAACTAGAGAACACTACTCTGTATGTCCTGCTTTGCACCTTCCATTCTAACTCCCTAACTCTACTTTTTATATCCTTGATCCCTTTCCTGGCTATATCATTAGTGCCAATATGTAACATGATTTCTGGCTGTTTGCCCTCTCTTTTTAGAACCTTACACACCCGATCGGAGACGTCCCGGACCCTGGCACCAGGGAGGCAGCATACCTTCCGGGAGTCCTGATCCTGACCACAAAATCTGCTGTCAATTCCCCTAACCATCGAGTCCCCTACCACGAGTACTTTTCTATTCTGCCCCCTTCCCTTCTTTGCCACAGTGTCAGGCTCAGTGCCAGAGAACTGACTGCTCTGGCTTTCCTCTGGTAGGTCATCCCCCCCAGCAGTATCCAAAACGGTATACTTATTGCTGAGGGGAATGTCCACAGGGGATCTCTGCACTGTCTGTCTGTCCCCTTTCCTCCCCCTAACTGTAACCCATCTATCCTTGTCCTGAGCCTTAGGAGTGACCATCTCCCAGTTACTCCTCTCAGTTACCCCCTCAGCCTCCCGAATGATCTGTAGTTCATCCAGCTCCAGCTCCAATTCCCTAACACGGTTTTCAAGGAGCTGGAGTTGGGTGCACTTCCCGCAGATGTAGCCAGCGGAGACGTTTGCCATGTCTCCCACCTGCCCCATTCTGCAGGAGGAGCAAGCAACTGCCCCAGTACCCATACCCAACTTAACTGAACACCCACTCAGTACTAAAAGTAGAAAGCTTAGTTCAAGTTGCGATAAAATTAATAACAAACTTATATTCAATAGAGGAAGTTTAGAATGAACCTTACCTTATTAACTAGGTTAGAGGAGGAGGGTGGGTGGGAGACACTACAATTGTAGAGTATCGGGTTTAGCCGCCTTGCTGATATATATGGTCACTGCTTTCCTTCCCAGCTGCTATTGTATTTGCCTCTGGTTGGATGGGATACAGAGCAAACAAACAGTCTCCCTTCCCAAACATTTTCAATCCACCTGCTCAGGCATGTTATCATACACATGCTAGTTCTGAAGAAGGGTAGCTGGAATGTTAATTCTGATTTCTCTCCACAGATGCTGCCAGGCCTGTTGAGTTTTTCCTGCAATTTCTGTTTTTGTTTCTGATTTCCAGCATCTGCAGTTTATTTTAATGTTATGATGCACACCTGGAGCAAATAGAAGTTAAACCTAGGTCTCTTGGCCCAGAGGTAGAAACACTACCACAAAGTCACTAGAGCCCCAGTCTAACTTTCGATACTGAGTTTATAGTTTGTCTAAAACTCAATGACAGGGGATAGACCGCTGAGGGCTTTAATAAGATAGAGCATTAGCCTGACAAACCAAGCGGCCGTCAATTGCAAGATAGCAATAAATACAAGTTACATTGACTTGCTTGGCATAATTACATAACTACATAAGATTTCAGGTGCCAGAGGTCACACTTCTGATCTTAATGGGATCTTGTGCATGACTGTATGATTTACCACTCAATGTCTGTGTGACATCATTAGATTAGGAAGAGCTGAATGTAACATCAGCATTAACTCTTTCAGCACCATTATCTTATGCAACATCTCCCATCACTGGCACAAGTTTTATTTATTGGTTTATTCATTCATGGTTGCTGGTTGGGCCAGTAATTATTGCCCATTCCTAACTGCTGTTTGACAGGTGGCTGCGAGCTCCTGCTGTCCACTTTATTTATTCATTTTTTATTCATTCTGTGGGATGTGGATGTCACTGACTGGCCAGCATTTATTGCTTGTCCCTAGTTGCCCTTGAGAAGGTGGTGGTGGTGGTGTTGAGCTGCCTTCTCAAACTGCTGCTGTCCACCTGCTGTGGAGTGACCCACAATGCCATTAGGGAGGGAATTCCAGGAATTTGACCAGCAATAGTGAAGAAATGCCGATATATTTCCAAGTCAAGATGTTGAGTGGCTTGGAGGGGAACCTGATGGTGGTGGTGTCCCCATGCATCTGCTGTTCTTATTCTATTGGATGGAAGTGGTCATGGGTTTGGAAGGTGCTGTCTGAAGATGTTTGATGAATTGCTGCAGTGCATCTTGTAAACAGTACACAGTGCTGCTACTGAGCATCGGTGGTGGGGGAAGTGGATACTTGTGGATACAGGGTCAATCAAATAGGCTGCTTTGGTATCAAACTTCTTGAGTGCTTTGGGGCTGCACTCACCCAGGCAAATGGGGAGTATTCCATCACAATCCTGTCTTGTGCCTTGTAGACTTTAGGGAGTCAAGGGGTGAGTTACTTGCTGCAATATTCCTAGCCTCTAGCTTGTTCTTATAGCCACTGTGTTTATGAGAGGCCATCTGTAGCTTCTGATCAATAATAGCTCCCAGGATGTCAATATTGGGGGATTCAGTGTTGAAAACACTACTGAATGTCAAGAGGCGGTGGTTAGATTGTCTCTTATTAGTGGTCATAGCCTGACATTGGGCTGAGAAGGTGATAGGTGGATGAAGGTGAGTGAAGGTGAGGAAGATGGTGATAGGTCAGAAGGGGGAGTGATGGACAGGTCCGAAAGGGCAGTGCTGAGTTGGAGGCTTGGGACTGGGATAATGTGGGAGGAGAGGAAATGAGGAAGCTGTTGAAATCCACATTTATCTCATGTGGTTGCAAGGTACAAAGGTACAATATGAGGCGTTCTTCCTCCAAGCATTGGGTTATTGAATGTTACTTGCCACCTGTCAGCCCAAGCATGGATATTGTTCAGATCTTGTTGCATTTGAACATGGACTGCTTCAATGTCTGAGGAGTTGCGAATGGTGCTGAATACTGTGCAATCATCAGCGAACAACCCCATTTCTGACCTTATGACTGAGGGAAGGCCATTAATGAAGCAGCTGAAGATGATTGGGCCTAGGAGTATACCCTGAGGAACTCCTGCAGAGATGTCCTGGAGCTGAGAAGACTGACCTTCAACAATCATGACTATCTTCTTATGTGACAGGTCTGATCACTGGAGAGCTTTCCCCGATACCTGTTGATTCCAGTTTTGTCAGGCCTGCTTCATGCCCCACTCAGCTGCAGAGAATCCTGATATCAGGGGCTATCACTCTCACTTCCGCTCTGGAATTCAGCTTTTTTGTCCACGTTTGAACCAAGGCTGTAATGAGGTCAAGTACTGAGATGCTCTGGTGGGACCCAAACTTGGTGTCACTGAGCAGGTTACTGCTGAGCAGGTGCTGTTTGATAGCACTGTTGACGGTACAACTTGTTATAGGTACCTCCACAATGGAGAGAAAGTTCCAACTTTTGGACAGGTCTGGACAGAGTCAGCATGGACTTATGAAAGGGAAATTACGCTTAACAAGTCTACTGGAACTTTCTTTTGAGGATGCACTCAGTAGAGTTCATAAGTAGGAACCTGTGGGTGTGAGATTTTCAGAAGGCTTTCAACAAGGTGCCAAAGAACTAGAGGGCATAGGGTTAGGGTAAGAAGGGAAAGATATAAAAGAGATCTGAGGGGCAAATGTTTCACACAGAGGGTGGTACATGTATCGAATGAGATGCCAGAGCATGTGGTGGAAGCTCATGCAATTGCAACATTTAAAAGGTATCTAGGTTGGTATATGAATGGAAAGCGTTTCGAGAGATATGGGCCAGGTGCTGGCAGGTGAGTCTAGACTGGGTTGGGATATCTTGTTGGCATGGATGGGTTGGACTGAAGGGTCTGTTTCTGTGCTGTATGACTCTATAACTGGTTGGCAGGCAAGAAACAAAGAGTAGGAATAAACAGATAATTTTCGAAAGGGCAGCCAGTGACAGGTATCAGTGCTTGGACCCTCAGCTATTCACAATAATTATTTATTATTTGGATGAGTAGATAAATGTGAGGTTATCCATTTTGGTAGCAAAAACAGGAACATGGATTCTGGGTGGCACGGTGACTCAGTAGTTAGCACTGGTGCCTCACAGCACCAGAGACCTGAGTTTGATTCCAGGCATGGGCAACTGTCTATGTGAAGTTAGCACATTGTCCCTGTGTTGGTGTGGGTTCCTCTGGGTGCTCCAGTTTCCTTTCACAATCCAAAGATGTGCAGGTTACATGGATTGGCCATGCCAAATTGCCCATACTGTTCAGCAATGTGTGGGTTGTGTGTATTACTCAGGGGTAAATGTAATAGCGTAGGGGAATGGGTCTGGTGGATTACTCTTCGGAGGTTTGGGTGTGGACTTGTTGGGCCAAATGGCATGTTTCCACACTGTAGGGATTCTATGAATGGTGATAGATTGCGAAAGGGTTGGTGCAATGAGTCCTGGGTGTCCTTGGTAAACCAGTCACTGAAAGTAAGGCAGCAGGAGCTGCAGGCAGTGAGGATATGAGCATTGGAGCCGGAATGTCTTACTGCAACTGCACGGGGCTTTGGTGAGTATTGTGTGCAGTTTTAATCTCCTAATCTGAGGAAGTATATTCTGGCTATGGAGTGAATGCAGAGAAGGTACACCTGGGATGTCAGGTGAGTTATGTAAAGAGAAACTGGATTGGTTGGGAAATCATTCACTGGAGTTTAGATGAAGGTACCTTACAGAAACCTATAAAACTCTGACAGGACTAGACTGGGTAAATGCAGGAAAAATATTCCCAATGAGAGGAGAGTCTAGAACCAATGGTCACCGTTTAGGAAGACAGGGTAAACCATTTCAGACTGAGATGAGGAGAAATTTCTTCACCCAGAGAATGGTGGAATTTTCTGCTGAAGAAAGAGCTTGAGTCCAAAACATTAAATCTTTTCAGGAAGGATTTAGAGATAGTTCTTAGGTCTAAAACCATCAAAAGATTTGGAGAGAAAGCAGGATCGAGTTATTGAGTTGGATGGTCAGCCATGACCATATTGTAGCCATGATGTGGAGGTGCCAGTGTTGGACTGGGGTAGACAAGGTCAGAAGTCACACAACACCAGGTTATAGTCCAATAGATTAATTTAAAATCACGAGCTTTCAGAGCATTACTCCGACATCAGATGAAATGACTTTGTTAAAAATAAAGGCAGCATACAATGGAAGGAGCAGGAAACAGGGGTCCTGAATTCAGAAATAAGCTAGTAATATCAATGCAGTTTGCTGAATCAAGATTCAGTGTTAACTGACACCAAGCCATTCATAGTATTGGATACATTTTGATAACAGTCAACACTATCCATCCCTTGGTTCAAAGTTGATGTCTCCTCAGGATTGTGAGTTTGTGCTATGGGATATCATGTGAGTGAACAAACAGACTGTTGACTGACAGACCTTTAGGTACATGAAGCAGGGCATCTGAGGAGGTAACGGTATTTGGAGTGCTGGATATACCTTGTTTTTGTACTTTGCTTTCTTCCTGCTGCATTGTTTCAAAAATAAAGCAGTTAGACTAACAATCATTGGGCAAAATAGTTTGATGGACAAGTTGTTGCCTCTTTGAATGATTGGTAGCCAGCTTCTGCAAGTCGTTAATGTCAATGCTACTGCTGTTCAAGGAGTGCTTCAGAGTGTTGTTGTTGTATTTTCTTTGCCTTTTCCTGGAATACTGGTTGTTTGGAAATTGAGAGAACAAAAACAGGAAGGAGAGAATTGGTATTAGTAGATAGGAAAATGTTGCTACCAAATCTCTTTCCTTTGACTAGATCTAAGAGCCTAATTTAGTTGGCATTGGTAGAAGATCAATCATTATTGGGTCTGAGCAAGAAGAATCTCCTTTCTTAGCAAGATGTAGTTTATTGCAGTTTAACAAACAGTGATTTCTTAGATATTGTTACTCAGACTATTGGGAGAATCGTGGATTCGGACTATATCATAAAATGTTAAGATGCTCTGCCCTATCCCAACTCAGGCTAGTGGGACACCATCAGTTTGGGTGGAACTTGATGCAGTCTCCAACATTAACCATTTCAGGGCCATTGCCTTACATAACTGGCGATACTCTTTGGCCACCTGGACACAATATGCAATCCATCACATGTTTAGAGCTCACTTCAAGGATTATCCTCCCATCGATCAAGAGTTTAAAAAAAATTGTTCAGAGGTTAAGGCCCAACACTGGCTTAGGCCAATATTTATTGTCTGTCATAAAGACCCAATATTCACCATTGATTGTCATAAAATACCATCTGGATCAGTAGAGAAGGAAATCTGCTGTCTTTACCCCTGTTGGCCTACATGTGACTCCAACCCATAGCAATGTGGTGGTGTCTTAAAAGTAAATGGCTGAAGAAGCAGAGGTTACAACCTACACAAATTAGACAACATAGAGAAAGTGCAAGAACTCTCAAGAGCACATGTATATTACAAGAAACATTGCAATGTTTAGTGTGTTCGAGAGTTGGAAGTGTTTTTGACATTCACAATAACCACTCTTCACTTAGTGTCTCCGGTAATATTGTAGCCTCAGTATCCTTAAGGTCACAGAAGCTGTTTGAATAGCTCCCAAACTCAGCTGTTCAAGAAACAAATAATGGTCAACCAACCAGCCAAGGAGCAACCAGTAGAGGATTAGACTTTTTAGATTCATGTAGAACCCAAAATGGAGAAATCTTTTGAGCTTACCGATCATAATATAAGAAAATGTCAACAGGAAAGGAATCTCAGATGTAACAGGATGAAAGTGTTTTCCAGACCTATCATCACCATGGAACATTGCCTATCAAACCAATCTGCCCTTGACAGACTGTCCTCGATACTGAGGAGCTCCCCCAAAACTGGAATCAATGGGAATCTGGGGGGTGGGGAATCAGGGAGTTGGGTGTGTAAACTCTCTGCTGATTGGAGTCATATCTGGCATGTACAAAGATGATTGTGTGCTTGAGTGTCAGTCATCTCAGATCCAGGACATCACTGCAGGAGTTCCTCATGGTAGTGAACGTGGCCCAAAAGTCTTTGTCAATGACCTTCCGCCTCATCATAAGGTCAGAAGTGAAGGGTATTTGCTGATGATTGCATGATTCCTAAGACAGGGAAGCAAGTTATCCTTTCTGCCACACATCATCCTGACTCAGAAAGTGTCACTGGGTCAGATTAGAAACAGAGGAAATAGGAACAGGAGTAGGCAATACGGACCTTCGAGCCTGCTCTGCAATTCAATCACAAGCTTTTGGTGCGCTGCTCCTTCGTCAGGTGATGTCACTTCACCAGACAAAAGAATAGCTTCCAAAAGCTTGTGATTTCAATAAACCTGTTGGACTATAACCGTGTGACTTCTGACTCTGATCATATTGAATTTCAGAATAGGCTCAAAGGTCCATTTCTCTTGTGCTGAAAGTATAAATTAATAATGGACATGACTAAGGAAATAAGACATTTCGGACTGTTGGCGAATGACTGAACCAACACTAATCTTCCAAACCAATGAATGTTAAGAGTTGAGAAAGGAACAGCAGAACAAAGAAGAGAGAAATCAAATGAACTTAAGTCAAAACAGATGTTGGAGGAAATGTGGGTAGATAGAAAGAATTGAACCAGATTAGATTTACTTACAGTGTGGAAACAGGCCCTTCGGCCCAACAAGTCCATACCGACCCGCCGAAGCATAACCCACCCAGACCCATTCTCCTACATTTACCCCTTCACCTAATACTATGGGCAATTTAGCATGGCCAATTCACCTAACATGCACATTTTTGGATTGTGGGAGGAAACCGGAGCACCCAGAGGAAACCCACGCAGACACTGGGAGAATGGTATTTTACGACAATCAATGGTGAATATTGGGTCTTTATGACATACAATAAATATTGGCCTTAAGCCAGTGTCGGGCCTTAACCTCTGAACAATTTTTTTTAAACTCTTGATCCGATGGGAGGATCAACAGGTTTAATTAGGAGAAAGCGAGGACTGCAGATGCTGGAGATCAGAGCTGAAAAATGTGTTGCTGGAAAAGCGCAGCAGGTCAGACAGCATCCTAGGAGCAGGAGAATCGATGTTTCAGACATAAGCCCTTCTTCAGGGCTCCTGAAGAAGGGCTTATGCCCGAAACATGATTGAATTAAGAAAGAAAGAAGGAAGTGTCAGAAAAAAAGTTAAGCGAAATTTGACAAGTTCTTCAAAGGAAGGAAAATACATCATTTGAGTGAAAGAAATGGGGGAGCAACGTGAAGCTACTAGTTATACAGCAGTAACTCGCAGATTATTGTTTATTTCTAATGCAACCCTCTTAATCAAACTCTGGTAACTCATTTGCAAATTTTAAATGTCTCCCAGGCTTCCTCAAAATTCCTACTTTCTCCAGAAACTTTACACGACTCTTTACATAGAACATAGAACATTACAGCACAGTACAGGCCCTTTGGCCCTCGATGTTGCGCCAACCTGTCATACCAATCTGAAGCCCGTCTAACCTACACTATTCCATGTATGTCCATATGCTTGTCCAATGACGACTTAAATGTACTTAAAGTTGGCGAATCTACTACCATTGCAGGCAAAGCATTCCATACCCTTACTACTCTCTGAGTAAAGAAACTATCTCTGACATCTGCTGCAAATGTGTTGTTGGTCAAAGCACAGCAGGCCAGGCAGCATCTCAGGAGATGCTGCCTGGCCTGCTGTGCTTTGACCAGCAACACATTTGCAGCTGTGATCTCCAGCATCTGCAGACCTAATTTTTTATCTCTGACATCTGTCCTATATCTATCACCCCTCAATTTAAAGCTATGCCCCCTCGTGCTCCGCGTCACCATACTAGGAAAAAGGCTCTCCCTGTCCACCCTATCTAACCCTCTAAATATCTTATGTGTCTCTATTAAGTCACCTCTCAACCTTCTTCTCTCTAACGCAAACAGCCTCAAGTCCCTCAGCCTTTCCTCATAAGACCTTCCCTCTATACCAGGCAACATCCTAGTAAATCTCCTCTGCACCCTTTCCAAAACTTCCACATCCTTCTTATAATGCAGTGATCAGAACTGTACACAATATTCTCAAGTGCGGCCGCACCAGAGTTTTGTGCAGCTGCAGCATAACCTCATGGTTCCGGAACTCGATCCCTCTATTAATAAAAGCTAAAACACGGGATGCCTTCTTAACAACCCTGTCAACCTGGGTGGCAACTTTCAAGGATCTGTGTACCTGGACACCGAGATCTCTCTGCTCATCTACACTACCAAGAAAATTATCATTAGCCCAGTACTTTGCATTCCGGTTACTCCAACCAAAGTGAATCACCTCACACTTATCCACATCAAACTCCATTTGCCACCTCTCAGCCCAGCTCTGCAGCTTATTTATGTGTCTCTGTAACCTACAACATCCTTCGTCACTTCCACAACTCCACTGACCTTAGTGTCATCTGCAAATTTACTAACCCACCCTTCTACGCCCTCATCCAGGTCATTTATAAAAATGACGAACAGCAGTGGACCCAACACCAACTCTTGCAGCACACCACTGGTAACTGGACTCCAGGATGAATATTTCCCATCAACCACCACACTCTGTCTTCTTTCAGCAAGCCAATTACTGATCCAAACTGCTATATCTCCCACAATCCCATTCCTCCACATTTTGTACAATAGCCTACTGTGGAGAACCTTACCGAACACCTTGCTGAAATCCATATACACCATATCAACTGCTATACTCTCATCTACCTGTTTGGTCACCATCTCAAAGAATTCAATAAGATTTGTGAGGCACAACCTATCCTTCACAAAACCATGCTGACTATCCCTAATCAAATTATTCTTTTCTAGATGATTATAAATCTTATCTCTTATAACCTTTTCCAACACTTTACCAACAACTGAAGTAAGGCTCACTGGTCTATAATTACTAGGGTTGTCTCTACTCCCCTTCTTGAACAGGGGAACCACATTTGCTATCCTTCAGTCTTCTGGCACTATTCCTGTAGACAATGACAATTTAAAGATCAATGCCAAAGGCTCGGCAATCTCCCCCCGGCTTCCCAGAGAATCCTAGGATAAATCCCATGTGGCCCAGGGGACTTATCTATTTTCACACTCTGCAGGATTTCTAATACCTCTTCTTTGTGAACATCAATCACACCTAGTCTAGTAGCCTGTATCTCAGTATTCTCCTCGACAATATTGTCGTATTCTAGAGTGAATACTGTCGAAAAATATTCATTAAGTGCTTCCCCATCTCCTCTGACTCCACACACAACTTCCCACTACTATCCTTGATTGGCGCTAATCGTACTCTCGTCATTCTTTTATTCCTTAAATACCTATAGAAAGCCTTAGGGTTTATCCTGATCCTATCCACCAACAACTTCTCATGTCTCCTCCTGGCTCTTCTGAGCTCCCTCTGTCTTGGATTTAATTCCACTGTAAAGTCCTTGTAAACACCACATTTTTAATTGGCTATAACCAGCTGGTATATGAGGCCCTGTTTGGCTGGAAGATACCAGCCCAGTCACTGATGTCTGTGGCTTGGACTCTAAGTTTCTGTCAACTCATGCCAACATCTGTTCAAACCATGTGTAGGTCCCATGGTATTTCTTAGAAGCCATATCTACCTCATTGTATTCTACCCTGATTACTATGATACTTTGCTGAGTGCTGCACTGATTTCCAGTTTAATGCCAACCCTTACATTAGTATGACATTGTGGAGGCTTATAAACTTCTCCCACAAATGTTTACTGCCCCTTGTTACTTCTTAGCTCCACCTGGACTGATTCCATATCCAGACTTCCAGTGTCAATATCCTCACTATTTTACTAATTTTACATATCACTAACAACTCCACCACACTTCCTTTTCCATTTTGTCCTTGAGGAAAGGAGACTGCTAAACGTACATGGTCTGGCTCAGACCATAAATGATCAGACCCAATAACTGCTGGCCAAGTCAATGATGCTCACATCTCAGATGAGTGAATTAAAATGAATGTTGTGTGATGGAGTGTTTGTTTGTGTGGTTGAATATCATGATATGCTGTTGGTTAGTTGATATCTTGGTGTTGTAGTTATCTGATTTTGTGAGGCTCTAAAAGGTCCTTGAACTGTAAATGTATTGAATTGCGCTCTGTGAGTTGTGATGGATTGTCTGATGTTTAGTGAGCAATTTGAGTTTGGAAGAGTGCGAGGTGATTTCACTGAACTGCATTGGATTCTTAAGGGACTTGACAAGGTAGATGCTGAGAAGATGTTGCCCCACGTGGGAGAATCTAGGACCAGAGGGCATAATCTCAGAATAAAGGAGCACCACTTTAAGACTTGTGAGTCTTTGGAATTCTTTGCCTTCAAGAGCTGTGGGGATAGAGTGTTTGTTTAAGGTTGAGATAGATTCTTGATCAATCAAAGAATCAATGGGGAAAGGGCAGGAAATTGGACACAAGAAATATCAGATCAGCTATGATCCTCTTGAATGGGCAAGCAGGCTCAAGGGGCCAAGTGGCCTACTCCTACTCCTGTTTCTCATGGCTTTATCAGGCACACCAAAAGGGTGTTAGTGTAGAATTCCAGCAAAGTTGAAAGAGCAAAAAGAATGAAAGAAAGTAATAAAGATGTCAACAGTGGATTTTAAAAGTTAGGCCAGAAATCCCACAGTCCCACCCTTGAGTGGGTTGGCATGCTGGGTGAAACTAAAAGCAGGGAAATTTGAAAGTGTGGTGCTGGAAAAGCACAGTAGGTCAAGCAGCATCCGAGGACCAGGAGAATCGGCATTTCGGGCAAAAACCCTTCATAGAAATCAGCCCTTCTCACTTTCGCCTAAGGGGGTAAAGTGGCCAGGTTACCATGTTTGTTGCCTAACCACCTCTTCTGGTAATTGATCAACAACAGGCTAGGTGGAGCATGGCCTTTGGGGCCCTTAAGTGGATATTTAAGTGTCTTGATTTGATTGATTATTGTCACATGTTCCTAGGTACAGTGCAAAGTGTTTTGCGTGCAGTACAGGCAGATCATACCATTCAAAGTATATCAGGGTAATAGAACAGAGTGAGGAATACAATGTTATAAGAGTAAGATTAACGCTAAGTTTAAAATTTGACAGGTCCATTCAGAAGTGAATAAAAGCGGGGAAGAAGCTGTTCTTGAATCTGGTGGTATGTGTGTTTATGTTTTTGTATCTTCTGCCTGATGGAAGGGTTTGGAAGAGCATAACAGGTGAGGTGGGGGGGGGGGGGGTGATTATGTTGGTTGCCTTTCCCCTAAGGTAGCTGAAGTCCTCGTGACATTATCACTATGCTATTAATCAAGGGACCCAAATAATGTTCTGGGTCCTGGGTTTGAATGCTGCTATGGCAGATGATGGAATTTGAATTCAATGATAATCTGCAAGTAAGAGTTTAATGATGACCATGAAACTTTTGCTGATTTTTTGAAAAAAATACCATTTGGTACATTATTGTCTTTCGGGGAAGTAGATCTGCCATCCTTTGTAGGTCTGGCCTACAAATGATTCCTGAACCACAGCAACATGGTTGACTCTTAATTGCTCTCTGGATAGTTAGGGATGGACAATAAATGCTGGTCCAGCCAGTGATACCCACATTGCCCTCCTGAACAAATAAAAAACAAATGGTTCCATATTTCCAGAAACTTCAGTTGGGGCCCTTAAGTGGATATTTAAGTGTCTTGATTTGATTTATTATTGTTACATGTACCTAGGTACAGTGAAAAGTGTTTTGCGTGCAGTACAAGCAGGTCATACCATACAAAGTGCATCAGGGTAATAGAACAGAGTGACAAATACAATATTATCTTAATAGTTGGCCAGTAGATATTAGAGGGATTTAAGATGTGTTCTAACACTGAGCTAACTCTAAAACTGACCCTACAATTCCCTAAGCATTCATATTGAGCCCTCCCACAGAGGTCAACATCAGAGGCTAAAGATTGGTTAGACAGAGTCTAGTCACATACATTTCCTGTCAGAGATTTATTTCAATCTGCATATCACAATACTCACAATACATTGATTATTATTCCCCAAGTGTCTATGGGGTCACTTTGTTCAGTTGGTCAGTTTGTGATACAGAGTGATGCGATGAGCGTGGGCTCAATTCTCACACCAGCTGAGGTTATCATGAAGGCCCTGCTTTTTCAGCCTCTCCCCTCACCTGAGGCCTAACAATTCTATGGTTAAGCTACTACAGTTGTCTCTCTCTCTCTCTCCCCCATGAGACAGCGGCCTGATAGTCCTGCAGGATTATGGTGACTTCACCTTTTAACAGACAGCTGAGCTCTCAGCTAATTGTCCCTGAATAAACAGAACCATGGCTTGGTCTTGAATCATGTCGTTTTTCAGTTTTTCTGCCAGACCTTACTAAATGATAACACTAGGGAAACCTGACCCAACCCACCGACTCCTGACCACATCCCCAAGCCACCCTATGATCATCTTTCCCTGGACTCCTATCTGATTGCTCTCTCATCCTCAATGAGCAGCTTATCATTTGATCCATTTACTTTATGCACTTACCTACTCTCCATAACTATCAAAGCAGCTTTGGTGTCTTTTCAACAGAGAACATTTCAGCTCTTACCAGAACAAGGGTAAATGATTTCTGCAAGGAACCTCTCTGATACTGCCTGATGCTGCAGGACTGCTTCTGTTCTGACAGGATTCTGCATCATGTTCAGCAAAAACATCTATGGAATGTAACTAGACAACAGGGTGGCATGGTGGCGCCTCACAGCACCAGGGACCCACTGGAAGTGACTGAGCCAGATAGAATACCCACAGAAAGCGACTGATCCGAGTGGGATCCCTGGTCATGCCCAGACATCCAGTCCTGACCAGCTGGCTGGAGTATTCGCAGACATCTTTAACCTCTCCTTACTATGATTTGAGGTTCCCACTCACTTCAAGAAGACCACCATCATCCCATGTTCCAAAGAAAAATCATGTAGTGTGCCTCAATGACTACCACCTGGTGGCTCTGACATCCATTGTTATGAAGTGCTTCAAGAGGTTAATTGTGGCTCACATTAACTCCAGCCTACCAAATCTTTTTTTTAATTCATATGCAGGATGAACTTGTCACTGGCTAGTGTCACAGCATTTACTGCCCATCCCTAATTGACCAGAGGGCATTTAAGAGTCAAGCACATTGCTGTGGGTCTGGAGTCATATGTAGGCCAGACCCAAAGGACATTAGTGAACCAGACAGACTTTCAAACAATCAACAATGGATTCATGGCCATCATTAGACTCTTAATTCCAGATTGTTATTGAATTCAAATGCCACTGCTTGCCATGGCAAGATTCAAACCCAGGTCCCCTGAGCATGATCTGGGTTTCTGGATTAACTATCCAGCGATAATACCACTAGGTCAATGGCTCACTATATTGCCTAGATCCTTTGCAATTCACTCACTGGTCTACAGCAGATGCCATCTTCCTAACCCTAGACTCATCCCTGGATTATTTGAATAATTAGAATACCTCCGTCAGGATCTTACTTATTGACTACAGTTCCACCTTCAACACCATAATTCCAAACAAACTCATCTCTGAACTCCAAGGTCTGCTCTTGGCTCCTCCCTCTGTAACTAGATGCTCGACTTCCTGACCCATAGACTGCAATCAGTAAGAATAAGTGGCAACACTTCCTCCACCATTATCCTCAACACTGGTGCCCTGAATGGCTGCATACTCAGCCCCCTACTGTACTCCTTATACACTCATGACTGTGCAGCCAAATTCTGCCCCCACTCCATTTACAGGTTTGCTGATGACACCAATGTTGTAGGTCGGATCTCAAACAATGACGAGACTGCAGGCTTAGCAGCATGGAGTAAAGATAATAATCTTACCATCAATGTCAGCAAAATGAAGGAGCTGGTCATTTCCTTTAGGAAGCAGAGTGGAGGCCACGCCCCTGTCTGCATCAATAGGGCTGAGGTGGAGATGGTTGAGACTATCAGTGTCCTGCGAATGACGATCACCAAAAATCTGTCCTGGTACACTCACGTCAATGAGATGATCAAGAAAGCACAACAACATCTCTACTTCCTCAGGTAGCTAAGGAAATTTGAAATGTCCACAAGGAGTCTTCCCAATTAGGATGCATCACAGCGTGGTATGATAACTGTTCTTCCCAAGACTGCAAGAAACTATAGAGAATCATGACACAGCTCAGTCCATCGCACTAACTAGCCTTCCATCCACTGACTCCATCAATACTTTCCATTGCCTTGGGAAAGCAACCAGCAATATCAAAGATCCCTCCCACCTGGCTATACTGTCTTTCACTCTCTTCCATCAGGCAGAACATAGAACATAGAACATTACAGCACAGTACTGGCCCTTTGGATCTCAATGTTGCTCTAAACTGTGAAACCAATCTGAAGCCCATCTAACCTACACCATTCCATTCTCATCCATATGAATATCCAATGACTATTTAGGCACCCTTAAAGTTGGTAAGAGCTGAAAATGTGTTGCTGGTTAAAGCACAGTAGGTTAGGCAGCATCCAAGGAACAGGAAATTCGACGTTTCGGGCCAGAGCCCTTCATCAGGAATGAGGAGAGGGTGCCAGGCAGGCTAAGATAAAAGGTAGGGAGGAGGGACTTGGGAGAGGGGCGATGGAGATGTGATAGGTGGAAGGAGGTCAAGGTGAGGGTGATAGGCCGGAGTGGGGTGGGGGCGGAGAGGTCAGGAAGAGGATTGCAGGTTAGGAGGGCGGTGCTGAGTTCAAGGGAATCGACTGAGGCAAGGTGGGGGGAGGGGAAATGAGGAAACTGGAGAAATCTGAGTTCATCCCTTGTGGCTTGAGGGTTCCCAGGCGGAAGATGAGGCGCTCTTCCTCTAACCGTCGTGTTGTTATGTTCTGGCGATGGAGGAGTCCAAGGACCTGCATGTCTTCGGTGGAGTGGGAGGGAGAGTTAAAGTGTTGAGCCACGGGGTGGTTGGGTTGGTTGGTTAAGTTGGTAAGTCTACTAATGTTGCAGGCAGTGCATTCCATGCCACTAATATTCTATGAGTAAAGAAAGTACCTCTGACAGCTGTCCTATGCCCCTTTGTGCTAGCTATCACCATCTGAGGAAAAATGCTTTCACTGTCCAACCTATCTAACCCTCTGATTATCTTATCTGTCTCAATTAAGTCACCTCTCTACCTCCTTCTCTCTAACCAAAACAGCCTCAAGTCCCTCAGCCTTTCTTCATAAGATCTTCTATCCATACCAGACAGCATCCTAATAAATCTCCTCTTAACCCTTTCCAAAGCTTCCACATCCTTCCTATCATGTGATGACCAGAACTGCACACAATATTCTAATTATGGCCTCATCAGAGTTTTGTACAGCTACAGCATGACCTCATGTTCCAAAACTCAATTCCTCTACTAATAAAAGCTAACACACCACAATATTTCTTAACATCCCTATCAACCTGAGTGACAATTTTCAGGGACCTGTGCACATAGACACCGAGATCTCTCTGTTCATCAAAACTACCAAGAATCTTACCATTAGCCCAGTACTCTGCATTCCTTTTGCTACTTCTAAAGTGAATCACTTCACACCTTTCCGCATTAAACTCCATTTTCCAACTCTCAGTCCAGCTCTGCAGCTTATCTACATCCCTTTGTAACCTGCAACATCATTCGTCACTATCCACAACTCTACTGACCTTAGTGTCAATCATAAATTTATTAACCCATCCTTCTATATTCCCATCCAGGTCACTTATAAAAATGGCAAGCCTCTGTGGCCACAAAATAGATCCTTGGGGTCCCTACTAGTAACTGAATTCCACGATGAACATTTCCCATCAATCACCACCCTCTGCTGTCTTTCAGTGAGGCAATTTCTGAACCAAACCACTACATCACCCTGAATCCCACGCCTCCATATATTGTGCAATAGCCTATCGTGGGGAACTTTATCAAATGCCTTACTGAAATCTATATACACCACATCAACTGCTTTACTCTCATCCATTTGTTTGGTCATCTTTTCAAAGATTTCAATAAGGTTTGTGAGGCACAACTTACCCTTCATAAAACCGTGCTGACTATCCCTAATTAACCTAGTCCTCTTAGATGATTATAAATCCTATCTCTTATAACCTCTTCCAATTTACCTACAACCGAAGAAAGGTTCACTGGTCTATAATTACAAGGTTCTCTCTACTCTCCTTCTTGAACAAGGCAACAACATTTGCTGTCGTTCAGTCTTCTGGCACTATTCCTATAATGACGATACAAAGATCAAAGCTAAAGGCTCTGAAATCTGCAGAGAATCCCAGGATAAATCCCATCCAGCCTAAAGGACTTATCTATTTTTGCACTTTCCAGAATTTCTAACACCTCCTCCTTGTGAACCTCAATCCTATCTAGTCTTGTAGCCTGTTTTTCAGTATTCTCCTTGGCCACATTGTCTTTTTCTAGTGTGAATACTGACGAAAAATATTCATTTAGCGCTTCCCTATCTCCTCTGATTCCATGCACAACTTCCCACTACTATCCTTGATTTGCCCTAATCTTTCTCTACTGAAAATGTGTTGCTGGTTAAAGCACAGCAGGTCAGGCAGCATCCAAGGAACAGGAAATTCAACGTTTCGGGCCAGAGCCCTCATTCTTGACATACCTTTACAAAGCCTTAGGGTTTTCCTTGATCCTATCTGCCAATCACTTCTCGTGTCCCCTCCTGGCTCTTCTTAACTCTTTAGGTTTTTCCTGGCTAACTTGTAACACTCAAGTGCCCTGACTGACCCTTCACATCTTATCTTAACATAAACCTTTTACTTTCCCTTGACAAGAGATTTAACTTCCTTAGTAAACTGTGGCTCCCACACTCAACAACCTCCTCCCTGCCTGACAGGTACATACTTATCAAGGACCTGCAGTAGCTGGTCTTTAAATAAGCTCTGCATTTCAATTGTACCCATCCCTGCAGTTTTCTTCCTCATCCTATGCATCCTTAATCTTGCAAAATCGCTTCATAATTGCCTTTCTCCCAGCTATAAGTCTTGTCCTGTGGCATTTACCGATTCCTTCTGTCACTAAAGTAAACATAACCGAATTGTGGTCACTATCACCAAAGTGCTCACCTACCTCCAAATCTAACACCTGGCTGGGTTCATTACTCAGTACCAAATATAATGTGGCCTCATCCCTTGTTGGCCTGACTATATACTGTGTCAGGAAACTCTCCTGTACACATTGGACAAAAACTGACCCATCTACAGTGCTTGAACTATGGTATTCCCAGGAGAAAGTGAAAACTGCAGATGCTGGAGTACCAGAGTTGAAAACTGTGGTGCTGGAAAAAACACAGCAGGCCAGGCAGCATCCGAGGAGCAGGAGAATCGATGTTTCAGGCATAAGCCCTTCTTCAGGAATGAGGCTGGTGTGACAAGTATTCCCAGTCACTATTTGGAAAGTTTAAAGCCCCCATAACACTCTCGCTCTTATTGAGAATCATCTTTGCTATCTTTTCCTCTACATTTCTGGAACTATTCGGAGGCTTAAAGAAAACTCCTAACAGGGTAACCTCTCCTTTCCTGTTTCTAACCTCAGCCTGAAATAAGTTAGAGGACAAGTCCTCAAACGTCCTTTCTGCAACCTTCATACAGTCCTTGACTAATAATGCCACACCTCCTCCTCTTTTACCATCTTCTCTGTCCTGACTGAAACATACATATGGAAGGTACACAATTTTGAATACATGGATAAATAGGCTCAAGAACAGCTTCCTCCTACTGCTATTAGACTTTCAAATGGACCTCTCAAATGTTAATCTTTATCTCTGTCTCTCTGCACCTTCTCTCCAGCTGTAATACTGTTACTGAGCTGCTATGCTGATACACTTTGTATGGTAGGATCTGCCTGAATAGCTCATAAAACAACACTTTTTACAGTATCGTGGTACTTGACAGCAATAAATCAATCAATTCAGGCCTTTAGTGACTGTCTGTGTGGAGTTTGCACCTTCTCCCCTTGTCTGTGTGGGTTTCCTTCAGGTGCTCTGATTTCCTGCCACAGTCGGAAGATGTGCAGGTCAGGTGGATCGGCCATGGGAAATTACTTACTGCATCCAGGAATGTGTAGGCTAGGCAGGTTTGCCATGGGAAATGTGGGGTTATGGCAATAGGGTGTATAAAGTGTGGCAAACATTCCTGGACTAAAACCCTCTGAACTTGCGACATGAGTTAGTGAAATTCACTGAGCTCTCTGTTTGAGACAGACAAGGTGATATACAAGGCTAGGGGTCGCTGTCTGAAACAGGGGTTTCACTTGTAAAGCTAAAGGAAGTTTTCCACAAACACCTCACCTAATGACAATGAACACCAGCCTGCAGCTCAAACAACTGAGACATTCTAGACCCCACAAAAATGCAAAACCATTCAACTTTTAATCATTTGCTCAGACACAGAGATACTGAACATTCCACTCCGTTGTACTATGTGCAAACCTGTTTGCCATGAATGTGAAGGTGTTACACTACCAGTAAAATTTGAACCTGCATCCATCCAAGAGAAAGACTGGACATTCAAAAGTATTGGAAACCCATTCACTTTTATCAGAGAACCATTGATACCTCAGCTCAAAATCAAGAGGTTCATTCAGCCCAGAGAAGAGGAACAACAGCTCAGTCATCAAATTGGCGGGAAATAAGGGGAAACTGAGTTAAGATTAGAGTGGTGCTGGAAAGGCACAGCAGGTCAGGCAGCATCTGAGGAGCAGGAAAATTGACGTTTCGAGCAGGAACCCTTCACCAAGAATGAGACACTTTCTGCTGTGCTTTTCCAGTATCACTCTAATCTTGACTCTGATCTCCAGAATCAGCAGTCCTCACTTTCACCTTGATAAGGGGAACTGTCAGTCGGTATAACTGGGGAACGTCGATCTTTCAGGGAGATTGGATTCAGTGAGAGAATCAGTCACAGCTAGTTGCAGTGAGTCTGTAGCCATCACAGAATCAGGAAAAGAAAAAGAGCAAATGACCTTCTCATCCACAAACCTCCATGTACCGATGAAAAGTGACCGGAGAGCCGAGATACCAACCGGGGCAGCGCCAGCACTGCCCAAACTGACAGAAGTCACTTCAGTGGTGAGCATCTGTCCCAGCTCAGTTAGATGGGGTAGGAAGGGTGGGTTTTAGGGCCAATGGAGCAGGGCACCGCCAAGGAAGGGAAGCAGGATAGGACA
This sequence comes from Hemiscyllium ocellatum, assembly GCF_020745735.1. Taxonomy (NCBI): domain Eukaryota; kingdom Metazoa; phylum Chordata; class Chondrichthyes; order Orectolobiformes; family Hemiscylliidae; genus Hemiscyllium; species Hemiscyllium ocellatum. The sequence continues at coordinate 25,165,135 of NC_083401.1, forward strand.
CTGGAGTTAGCATTATCTCTCTCTCTCTCTCCTTTCCCAATAACTAACAGCTCTGCCCTCTGCACCAAGTCGGGTCTGCAAGGGTTAGCTGTCAGATCAGTCTCACTTGGCTTGATCCAGGACATTGGGTTTTTGATATATTTGTTTCCTTTTTCAGTTATTGTACATATTTTCAATTTTGCTTGCTTTAACATGATCAGAGTTTCCTTTGCCTCTGAAGCATCTGAATCCTGTACTTTTCACCATCCCACATCTCACTACACAAGCCCAGTGTCAGACCCAGGGAGCTGGTGTGCAATAAACCAACCAGTGCCGCCAACGGATGGTATGCTCTTTGATGGGCTGAATGGCCTCTTTCAGCACTATAGCGCATTAAGAGTTCACTGCATACTCTGGCTGGAATCACAAAAGGCCAGACCAGGTCAAACTGACAGGTTTGCTTCCCTGAAGGAAATGAATGAACTAGCGTGAACGTTTGCCACAATGAAACTGCTTGCATGATTCCTTTATCTGGCACCAACTCCTAAATTATTAGCCATACTAAATCCTGTATCACAACTCCTATCATGAAGTTTTAACACAGGCTGTTGAACTCGGCTGTTCGGTGCTATTGTGGCATTTCAGGTTACTGAAAAACTCAGAGGAGAAAGTGAGGTCTGCAGATGCTGGAGATCAGAGCTGAAAATGTGTTGCTGAAAAGCGCAGCAGGTCAGGCAGCATCCAAGGAACAGGAGAATCGCTTAAGAAGGGCTTATGCCCGAAACATCGATTCTCCTGTTCCTTGGATGCTGCCTGACCTGCTGCGCTTTTACTGAAAAACTCAGCCTTCTATGTCTCACTTTTCAAATGTTTCCCTTTTAACTGCGACTTTAGGATCTGTAAATAATAAGGGTGAACCTAAAAATGGCTGAGGATTGAATAAAGGCCTTGCATTAGTCTTGACAGTGAAAAACAGCAACTAGCAATCCTAACTTACTAAATATTCAATGGGCAAAAGGAGAAGTGGGAATAACTGTAGTAACTATCGCTACAGAAAAAGAGCGAGTGATGCTACAATGATGCTGAAGTCTGACAGGTCCCCTGGACCTGACTCAAAGAAAACAATTCTTTCCCTCTTGTTATGCTAATGGTAATAATGGAACAATGAATTATTAACCTGCCATTCAAATTTGCAAATTAATCTCTCAAAAACTTTTATAACATTTGAAAACCTGTTATATTCATCTTTAACGTTCTCAGTTCCAAAGAAAAGAAGACACTAATTTTCTTAAGCCTTTGATTATGAATATCACCTTTCATTATATTTTTCCACTCAAATGAAATGTTGCATTCTTTCCATGCCTCTGTCATTAATTTTGAAGAGAAAGGAATCGAACTGCAGCAATAACAGCAACATGAAACAGAGGGTTGGTTTGTTTGGGCTCAAAGCATTTGGAATATGAGTGAAGAAACACTCTCCTGCAAAGTAATTGCTGCATAATTGACATTCAAGATAAGTGCGGAGGTTAAGTCAAGAAATGGGAAGTTAACTGTAAGTGCATTAAATGGAAGATAATGGCAACTTACTTTGTGTTAAGCTCATTTTGAGACTACCCTCCAGGTGAAGTATTTTGTTTCATATTCAAAGAACAAAGAAATTTACATAATAAGAACAGGCCCTTCATCCCTCCAAGCCTGTGCTGATCTAGATCCTCTATCTAAACGTGATGTCTATTTTCCAAGGATCTGTATCCCTCTGCTCCTTATCCATTCATGTATCTGTCTAGACACATCTTAAATGATGCTTTCATGCCCACCTCTACCACCTCGCATTCCAGGCACCCTCCATCCTCTGCGTAAAGAACTTACCATGCATATTTCCCTTAAACATTTCCACTCTCACCTTGAACTCATGACCTCTAGTAATTGATTCCCCCACTCTGGGAAAAAACTCCTTCCTATCCATCCTGTCTATACCTCTCATGATTTTGTAGGCCTCAATCAGGTTCCCCCTCAACCTCCTTTTTTCCAATGAAAATAATGCCAATCTACTCAACCGCACCTCATAGCTATCACCCTCCAAACCAGGCAACATCCTGGTGAACCTCCTCTGCACCCTCTCCAACACATCCACATCCTTTCGATAATGTAACAACCAGAACTGTACGCAGTATTCCAAATGTGGCTGAACCAAAGTCCAATGCAACTGTAACATAACCTGCCATCTCTTGTATTCAATACCCTGTCCGATGAAGAAAAGCATGCCATACGCCTTCTTGACCAGTCTATTGACCTACATTGCCACCTTCTGAGTACAATGGACCTGAACACACAGATCTCTTGGTACATCGATTTTCCCCAGGGCTTTTCCATTTACCGTATAGTTTGCTCTAGAATTGGATCTTCCAAAATGCATTTGTCCGAATTGAACTTCATCTGCCATTTCTCTGCCCAAGTCTCCAACCTATCTATATTCTGCTGCATTCTTTGACAGACCCCTTCACTATCTGCTACTCCATCAATCTTGGTATCATCTGCAAACTTGCTACTCAGACCACCTTTACCTTCCTCCAGATCATTTACATATATCACAAACAACAGTAGTCCCAACACGGATCCCAGTTCTCTATGTTGAAAAATTCCCTTCCATTACTACTCTCTGTCTCCTGTTCCCCAACCAGTTCTCTATCCATCTATATCCTGGATCCCATGATGCTTCACTTTCTCCATCAGCCTACTATGGGTATATGACATTTACAACCCTTCCCTCATCAATCAACTTTGCCACTTTCTCAAATAATTCTATCAAGTTGGGAAGACATGACCTTCCCTGCACAAATCCATGTTGTCTATAAGCCCATTTCCTTCCAAATATAAATAGATCTCCAGCAACTTCCCGATCACTGACTTCAGGCTCACTGGTCTATAATTACCTGGATTATGCTTGCTACCTTTCATAAACCAGGGAACAACATGAGCAATTCTCCAGTCTTCTGGGACCTCATGAATGTTCAAAGATGCTGCAAAGGTATCTGTGAAGTCCCCAGCTATTTCCTCTCTTGCTTTCCTTGGTAAACTGGGATAGATCCCATCCAGGAGAAAGTGAGGACTGCAGATGCTGGAGATCAAAATTGAGAACGTGGTGCTGGAAAAGCACAGCATGTCCTGATGAGGGGACTTATGCCCGAAACATCAATTGTCCTGCTCCTTGGCTGCTACCTGACTTGCTGTGCTTTTCCAGCACCACATCCTTGACTTAGATCCCATCCAGACCCAGGGACTTGTCCACCCTAATGCCTTTTAGAATACTCAACACTTCCTCCCTCCTTATGCAGACTTGACTGAGAGTAATTGATTCCCAGGATATCAGTGTTGTTGGCTGGGTCAACATTTATTGCCCAGAGGGCAGTTAAGGGTCAACTACACTGCTGTGGGTCTGGAGTCACATGTAGGCCAAACCAGAATTAGATTTAGATTTTATTGTCACATAAAGTACAAAGGTCCAGGAGAACAGTGAAAAGTTTCAATGTCACCACAACAGTGCCATCTTAGGTACAAGACGGAAGAAATAATGAACAAAGTTAAAATTTAAACATTATAGTCCTTCTTAGTATTAAGTCAAAAAGTAAAGAAATAAAGTTGAAAGTTCGACCACTGTCGTCTTTCTTAAGCCATGCTGGGACCACATTCTCTCCTCTGCTTTTGCATGCTTTCCACTTTGCTGGCTCACTCTCCCCTGCTCTCATCATCGCAGAAGATGTCAGAGGAACCTCCATCGCAATGTTGGGTTCACTCTGGGAATCTCAGGCCACCAAGCCCCAATCCAAAACCTTCATCACTGCCACACCCCGGACTGCCAAAGCCCCGATCTAAACCCTTCATCACTGCCACACCCCGGACTGCCAAACCTGATCCAATCCTTTCATCACTGCCGCACCTCGGACTGCCAAATACTGATCCAAAACCTTCATCACTGCCACAACCTGGACTGCCAAAGCCTGATCCAAAACCATCATCACTGCCACACCCCGGACTGCCAAATCTGATCCAATCCCTTCATCACTGCCACACCCCGGACTGCCAAAGCCCTGATCCAAAACCTTCATCACTGCCACACCCTAGACTGCCAAAGCCCTGATCCAAAACCTTCATCACTGCCACACCTTGGACTGCCAAAGCCCTGATCCAAAACCTTCATCATTGCCACACCCTGGACTGCCAAAGCCCCGATCCAGGTAATGTCTGTGCTGCTGCTCAATCTCACCTTCAGTCTGCGTGCCAGGCATCAAGAACTCACTGACTCTCCCAGGTCAAGCCTCCAGCCACTGCCTCATACTGGACATCTAGCTGACCACCAAATTCAACGTGCCTGAATGCTGCTGCCACAGCCTTTCTCCAGAAGGCAAACTAGGTGAGGTTAACATGATATCCCTCCATAAAGAATATTAGTGAACCATTTGTCTCTTAATTCAAGGTTTTTAAAGAATTGATTTCAAACTCCACTCTCTGTCATGGTAGGATTTGATCCCGGATTACAACCAGGGTCTCAGGATTAATAACCTTGCAATAGCATCACTAGGCCACCACCTTGTATTGACATGAAGGCATTCATAGAGTTCTCCACCCTCTCCCACTCTCCTTTGGCATTCCCTCTTCTGTCACAGTCCCTTACACATGTAATTTGAATAAAAAGTCTTCTGGTCTCTTTTAAAATATTCTTTGCATGAAGAAGCTGTTGCAGTGAAACCAGAAAACCATGAAAGCTCTTTAAGTCTTAACTGTGCTCTATAATGGCCTGTGGCAAGCCACTTATTTCAAACCCCATGATGGATGAGCAACAAAACCTAGCTTATCCAGCAACACCCACATCCCAGGAACAATTTAAAAGATGGAGATACTGGAGATCTGAAACAAAAACACCAGTATTAATCTCTGACTTACTTGTTTCAGTAATGTTGTCACTGCATGGTGGCATGGTGGTTCAGTGGTTAGCACAGCTGCCTCACAGCACCAGGGTCCCAGGTTTGATTCCAGCCTCAGGTGACTGTCTGTGTGGAGTTTGCACATTCGCCCCGTATCTGTGTGGGTTTCCTTCTACAGTTCAAAGATGTGCAGGTCAGGTGAATTGGCTGTGTTAAATTGCCTATGATGTTAGGTGCATTAGTTAGAGGGAAATGGGTCTGGGTTGGTTACTCTTTGGAGGGTCGGTGTGGACTGGTTGGGCCAAAAAGCCTGTTTCCACACTGTAGGGAATCTAATCTAATCCCAGGCTCTGCCACTGAACATAAAGAGTTGAAAGTATCCAGTCACCAGGACTGAAAAAGTGATTGTCTTAATGAGACTAAAAAATTATCATGAACATAACTACTTTAAAAAACAACAAAAGATATTTTATACCTTTTGGAAGGTTTAGAGTCTCAGAACAGACAGCTGCAATCAGGAAAGCTTTCATAAGCACAGAGGCACGAACCTGCGTGCAACAAATGTTACAATTATCAGCTTTCCTCTCGTTGGTATGTATGCGCTGGATTCTAAAGAAACGCAGGAGAAATGATAGACTCTCAAGATAATTAGCCCTCGATTTGCAGCCACACGTTCCCTGCATTGCTGACTTGTCCACTTCAGGGAAGGGTTCCAAAAAAGACAGCATTATATCTCTGATTATTTTGATTTGGAGGAGCCGGTGTTGGACTGGGGTGGACAAAGTTAAAAGTCACACAACACCAGGTTACATTCCAACAGGTTTATTTGGAAGCACTAGCTTTCTGAGCGTTGCTCCTGATGAAGAAGCAGCACTTCAAAGCTAGTGTTTCTAAATAAATCTGTTGGACTATAACCTGTGTGACTTTTAACTTTGATTATTTGATCTTATATAAGACAGGAGTCACGCAAAGGAAATACCCAAAATCTAGCCATTCACTTTCTACTACTGTAGCAGCTGAAGATGCATTGATATTCGAGATAATAACTAATTACAGCAATTAATCTTAGCAGTGAGTCTACAATAGATTCAGAAAACCCCAGTAGAAAATTTTGGAACCAGTGGTCTACACTTATCTGGCCATGGATACATATGCACAGATGATTTTTCTGCTTATTTGATATAATCTTAAACATTACAGCTGGTTCCCTCAACCATTACATAGAGGTACAAATATATCTGTTCATAACATAGATAACTTGATTAGATGCAGAAAGGTGATTTAAATACGGAATGCAATTATAGTCCCAACCAATTATAATGCTATTATTAACTGGTCACTGTTAAAGGGCCATTATACTTGGCAGGAGAGTTCAAACTTCAATCCAATTTGCATCCTAATTAGAAAAATGACTTTGCGCGATCTTATGGAATGATAATAATGACATTTGAATGTAATTCATTTCAAACTACAATCTTCTGGGCATTTTGATGATTCTCAAAAAAGAATTGAAATAAATCATGCATTCTAGCAACGTGAAATCAGGTCTCCATTCTGGGCAGCAGTACAATACAGTCATGATGCAGAGCCCTGTAGCCGAGCGTGGAGACTGTGAACTGTAACAACCCTTCTTCATTACACCTGCATCCCAGAAAAACACAATGTGGTCATTATTAATGTTTGGCACAGAGTGCCTTTTGACTACCTGAATAATCAGAGACCATGAATGTTACTCAAAATGATGCAAAATGGAAAAACAGCGTTAAGGTCTCTGAAAGCGAAGCCGCATAATACCGAAGAGTGGTGGAATATATTGAAGTGCTGCAAAGTGACTTTCTTTTCATTAAAGTAGATAGCAACTGTGTAATGCAACATAATTAAATAAAAGCAGAAAAAGCTGACTCAAAGCAGCATCCACAAGAAAGATGTTGGTGTTTATGGATATAACATTGCCTTCAGAATTTCAGTGAATCTAAACCTACACAGACAATGCTGACAGTGCTGCCTTAGGACTCTGCCTTTGGTCCCTTGCTGTTCCCAACTTATCTATCGTCCCTCTGTGACAGCAGCAAGCACAGATCTAGTTCCACGTGCTCATCATCGGAACCCAACACAGCTGTTCTGTCATCAACCTTGACTTTAGCAAAATTATAGTCACTGGTTCCCATGGAAGGCATATTCCATACTTACGAAGGTAAAACATAAAAAGCACTGAAAAGGGACCAAAGATATTGATCCTTGACATGTTCCAACTTGCTTAGTGTAGCCCTCAGCTGTAACTGAATCTCTACATTTTATCTCTGCTCTCATACCTGGATTGTTCCAAACATTAGTTGACAAGGAAGTTCTCTATCTTAAATAAAAATTAAAAGCAAAAATAAATGCTACATGGAACTCACATTATCTATCCTCACATCAGTGTGACTATTCAGTGTGGTATTACCAATGTGTTACACCGAGCGGTGCAGAAAGGTTTACCAGGATATTGCTGGGACTTGATGGGTTTGAGTTAAAGGGAGAAGCTGTATAGGCTGGGACTGTTTTTCACTGGAGCCTAGGGGCTGAGGGATAACCTGATAGAGATTTATAAAATCATGAGGAGCATGGACAGGGCGAATAAAAAATGTGTTTTCCCTTGGTTCCAAAACTAGGGAGCATATTTTTAAGGTGAGAGGAAAAAAGATTTAAAAGGGACGTGAGGGGCTATTTCTTCACACGGAGGATGGTTCCTATGTGGAATGAACTGACAGAGGAAGCATAGATGCAGGTACAGTTACAACATTTAAAAGCCATTTGGACAGCTACATGAACAGGAAAGATTTAGAGGGAATGGACCAAACATGGGCATATGGGACGAATTTAGTTTTGGAAACCTGGTTGGCATGGATGAATTGGACCCAAAGGTCTGTCTCCATAGGGTGTGGCTCTATAATTCTATAAATAGACGACATCGAGCAACATCCCTGAATCATTGCCAATTTACTAGAGTGATTAGGATGGCCAATAAATGTTGGTTTTGCCATTGGTGCTTACATCTATGAACTATTCAGACTAATTTATGTTGATTTTTCCACTTGGTTGATAATAACATCCTGGATTCACTTTATCTGCATATTTAATCATGTATATACTCCTTAATTGACACACTATTAAACTAAAATTTTAAGACTAATTTTCCCTTTTAGCTCATTCATTTTGCACTTGTGGAAATCTGATGGGATTCATAACCCCAAATATCAGCTTCGCATACATCCTCAAATGTCAGTTCAATTCAAAGTGAAAATGGTTGTTTCACACTGTGTGGGGAATTGAATAGGATACCAATGACAATGACAACAAAAGACACAGCTGAAACATAGTGCAGTCAGTTACGGAGAAGCACTGAAGTGAAAGAGTTTTAAGAAAATTTTTATGTCATATCTCCATCAGAAAGATCTTCAATCTTGTACCCAACACTATCTGAGCTCATCTGCTGCTGAAATCCTTATCTTTGTTATTGTTATTTTAATGTTGAACTATTGCAATGACCTCACGGCTGGTTTCCATCACTCATACACTTTAATTCTGCTAAAATGTTGTTGCTTGTAATGTATCCCACTGACTTCCACTTACTCATTATTCCTGCCCTAACTCACTACATTGTCTTCCAGTTCTCTAAAGCTTCCAGTTTAAACTTCACATCTCTATGTTTAACATCCTTTCTTTTCTCAGTCTTCTCTATCTCTGGAACCATTTCAAATCCCATAACCTCCCTTCATTACACTCCATTCCTCTGACTTTAGCCTCTCACACTGTCTTCACCTGTCTGAGCAATATGCTCTTAAATTCGCTCATTAAACTAAATGTAGGGTAAATGTAGGGGTATGGGTGGGTTGTGCTTCGACAGGTCGGTGTGGACTTGTTGGGCCGAAGGGCCTGTTTCCACATTGTAAGTAATCTAATCTAATCTAATCTAAACTATTGGGGTTGGGGGTGGGGGAGCTGGTGGGTGGAGACAGCCTTGAGTCCTTATTGCTAATCCAGAGACCCAGGTAATGTTCTGGGGATCTATGATCCCCAAAATTCAATAGTTTGTTTTCAAAATCTGGAATTAGGAGTCTAATGATAACCATGAATCCATTGCCAATTATTGGAAAATCCCATCTAGTTCACTTATGTCCTTTCGGGAAGGAAGCTGCCATCCTTACCTGGTCTAGCCTACATGTGATTGCAGACCCACACTGATTGACTCTTAACTACCCTCTGGTCAATTAGGGATGAGCAATAAATGCTAGCCTAGCTAGTGACACCCTCGTCCTGTCAATGAATAAAAGAAAATCCACCTCTTCACTCCTTTTAAGATCCCATAAAATCTGTGCCTTTGCCAAACTTTAGGTCCAACTTCCTTGCAGTATTAAACCAAGTTAAAAGTAAACATTTGTTTCAAAAAAAGTTAAAAACTCTTTTGTTGCCCTTTCCCTCATTGTCTTTTCTTTAAAACCAATAATAACTGCTCTTGCTGTTCATGTGCCAGTCTTAAAAAGAGTTAATGTGATAGAAAATCAGAGAACAACAAAGCACAGAAGATGAACGTTTAGCCCACTTTGAAAGAGCAAACCAATTTCTCTTTCAATATTTCTCTCTGTTTTAGGTATCCCAGCATCCATTTTGCACATCAGTTCCACACGCAACCGTGTCAACTTTTGATTGTTTGGAAAAATTGCAGCCAATAGTGTCAAACAACTGAATACATGAAAGATGGGACCTTCAGAACAGCAACAAAAGTATCTCCAGAAAGCCTAGGGCAACACATACATGGGAACACCCCATCTGAAAGCTCCCTGCCAAACGGCACAGACTTGGAACTATACTACCAATCCTTCAATGTCGCTGGGTCCAAATCCTGAAACTCCCTTCTGAACAGCATTGTGGGCATCCCTCCACCCCACAGTGTGTAGTACTCCAAGAAGACAGCTTCTTTCACCACCTTCTCCAGTGTAGTTAAGGATGAGCAATAATTGTTGGCCAAATCAGTGATGCCCACATCCCATGAATCTATCAATAAAAGAACGTACATTGATATAGTGTCTTTAATAGGCAGAAGATCCTGTGGTATTTCATCATCAAACGACCATCAGCGTAGGCAGGTAAGCATTGTTGCACTAATTAAGGTCAGGCAGATAAGTTTTTATTTAATCCATCATGGGATGTGAGCATCACTGGCTGAACCTGCCGTTATTGTCTATCTCTAGATGCCCCTGAGAAGATGATAATGAATTGCTTCTTGAATCATTGCGGTTGGTTTCATTGAATCCCTATAGTGTAGAACCAGGCCATTCGGTCCATCAAGTCCACACTGACCCTCTGAAGAGCATCCCACCCAGACCCCCCTCCCTACCTATCTTTGTAAACCCACAGTTCCCATGGCTAACCCACCTAATCTTCACATCCCTAGACAATATGAGCAATTTAGCACGGCCAACCCATCTAAGCTATACATCTTTGGACTGTGGGAGGAAACTGGAGCACCCAGAAGAAGCCCGCACAGGGACGGGGAGAACATGCAAACCCCACACAGACAGTCATCTGAGGGTAAAATTGAACTAGGGTTCCTGGTGCTGTAAGGCAACAGTTCTAACCACTGAACCACTGTGCCACCCCTTGGTTTAGGCAAACCTGCAATGCTGTTAGGGAGGACAGCTCCAAGATTTTGAGGCTAACATTGGAGGTATTTACCTTACCGGGGTTAGGTTATACTTCTGTAGACTCATTCTCTGTCAGAAGAGTTAAATCGCATTGACTGTTTACTCAGTTTGTAAGGACGTTAGTGAATTATATTTGTCCCATGATGCCCATAAATAATTAGACATATCTTTAAGTAGGGCCCGTGAAATTGTTTTACATCTGTTAAAATAAACTATAAGCACAGATGAATTATATTCAATGCAAAATAACATTATGTAGGCAATTTTCAGACTGTTAGCAATTTTATTACTTTATTAATAGCACTTGAAGAACTGGACTCAGCTGGTTAGGCACATTTTGTCAGTATTGTGTTTAAGTATTGCCACATTTTCTGTTGTTGATTTAACCCATTTGGTAAATACTTATTGCTAGTGAACTGAAAACAATGTAACCAATTATCAGTGATGGATTGCCTCTGTTCCAGTGCATTTTCCAATATTTTGAAACCACCTTCTGGGCCTCCTGTGGTTTTGCTCATTGTAAAGCAGATGATACATCCTGTCAGATATTTGGAAAAAAAAAGACTCAAACATATTGACTTTTAATAAGGTTTGCCCCACATTTGCCTTTTGAATCTACTGTGCACCGGATTTATGACAAGCCTTGAAATTCTTATATTCTTCCTCAATTTAACTTTCTGCTCCTTCACCCCAAGGGATTCAAAGACATAATAAACCTACATCAGACAGATTGACTCATTGTAAGTATTTCTCAAGTGACCATTCTGGAAGGAGCTAGAGAGCAAATGCCATCCACATGCTGAATTCAGACCAGTCTGCCATAATCTTTGCAGTTTCATCGAGCTGTTCTTTTCCGCGAGACTTATTTTATTCCAACATCTTTCAGAAAAGTTATTTAAAACATTAGACCTTTTTAGCCACTTCAAGTGAATAACTGCATGCTTTCTACAAGAAACTTGATATGGTAAAATGAGGTATGTGTAAATTATTAGGATATAACTAACTGTATTATGTGGGCTGGCTGGAGACTCAATGGTTAGCACTGCTGCCTGACAGCACCAGAGACCTGGGTTCAATTCTACCCTTGACTATCTGTGTGGGGTTTGCACATTCTCTCTGTGTCTGCATACGTTTCCTCCAGGTGTTCTGGTTTCCTCCCACAGTCCAAAGGTAGATTGGCCGTGCTAAATAGTGTCCAGTGATGTGCAGGTTAGGTGGATTAGCCCTGGGCAATGTAGGGTTACAGAGTTAGGGTAGAGGAGTCGGTCTCAGTGGGATTCTCATTGGAGTGGACTCGATGGGCTGAATGGCCTGCTTCTACACTGTAGCGGACGCTATTTTTTTTTATATAACTTGGAACTGGACGTGAATCACAATGGTGGCTCAACCTCCGTGAATTTCTAGCTTTGGCGTGGGGATTGTAATTACAGAACATGGCACCTTTGCATCAAAGGCTATGGAAATTCCACCATCTGAACGGATTTGAATGAGTGCTCACAAAATGCTCACTGCAACGAATTGCTGGCCCTAGCCATTGGAATAGTCTTTGAGCAATTCCTTCTGAACGACTTACTGCACTGCCTTTAATACCCTGGTTCAAAGCCCACATTTGGCTGACATTTACACTCTGATCCTTCCAGATGGCAGCATAATGAGTTATCACACAAGTCATCAGACTCCACACACAGCAGAGGTGAGGTGCAAAGCTGATAAAAAGGCGGAAGAATAAGCAAATTTACCACCTCAAGTACAACTCCGGCATTTCTCTCCTTGGAAATGGTATTGCAGTTGTTACGAGATGTTGACATTTGATGTGCTGCGTAAGTGTAGGTTTACCTCACTGGCATCATGTTTAACTTCAAACTAGAAGGTTGTTGCTTCATGAGCCATGCAAACTAAGCTCACACCTTAGTGCACTGGAGAGCGGTGTGTGTTACATTGCAGAATTGCCACCGATTAATTGAGATGTAAAGCCAAGTCAAAGCCTGTCTGTGAAAATGGATGTTTAAAGAAAAAAAAATGGCTGGGCATTGTTGAAAAGATGAGCAGCACATTTTCCCAGAACCTTTGCCCATAATCAGTGAAAAAAAATGGATAAGTGAGACATTGAAATTTGGAGGACCTTGGTCTGGTAGCTTCATCTGCTTGCACTTCAAAATTCAAACATTTAGAGCAGGCTAAAGATGCTAAAGATGCTCCAAGGGGTTTCATTGAGATACTCACACAAATAAAATACATGATTTTCTTCTGACCTGCAGTGCAGGAATTCTAAGTTGGGAATTTCTAACATAGTAGTGATATCACTAGATAAAGTTAAACAATTGTACAACACCAGGTATAGTCCAACAGGTTTATTTGGAAGCACTGGCTTTCAGAGCGCTCTTCCTTCATCAGGTAGCTATGAAACAGGATCATAAGACACAGAATTCATAGAAAAGATTACAGTGACATGCATGAAATGATATCTTGAACAAACCTAGATTGCTGTTAAGCCTCTCATCTTTTAGAAAGGGTTGCAGATTTTGGTTCATTAATATGCAACTCCTAGAACTTCTTTTAAGTCGCATTCTCGAGATAACGCATTCTAAGAGTGTTTGAGTTATCTCATTTTCACAAGGTTTCTCACGGGAGACTGGTTAGCAAGGTTAGATCACACGGAATACAAGGAGAACTAGCCATTTGGATACAGAACAGCCTTGAAAGTAGAAGACAGAGGGTGGTGATAGAGGGTTGTTTTTCAGACTGGAGGCCTGTGACCAGTGGTGCACCACAAGGATCGGTGCTGGGTCCACTCCTTTTTGCCATTCATATAAATGACTTGGATGTGAATATAGAAGGTACAGTTAGTAAGTTTGCAGATGACACCAAAATTGGAGGTGCAGTGGACAGTGAAGAAGGTTACCTCAGAGTACAATGGGACCTTGATCAGATGGGCCAGTGGGCTGAGGAATGGCAGGTGGAGTTTAATTTAGACAAATGTGAGTTGCTGCATTTTGGAAAAGCAATCAGAGCAGGAATTATACATTTAATGTCATGGGGAGTGTTGCTGAACAAAGAGACCTTGGAGTGCAGGTTCATCATTCTTTAAAAGTGGAGTCCCAGGTAGACAGGTAGTGAAGAAGGCAATCGGTACACTTGTCTTCATTGGTCAATGTATTGAGTATAGGAGTTGGGAGGTCATGTTGCAACTGTACAGGACATTGGTAAGGCCATTTTTACAATACTGTGTGCAATTCTGGTCTCCCTTCTATAGGAAGGATGCTGTGAAACTTGAAAGAGTTCAGAAAAGATTTAGAAGGCTGTTGCCAGGGTTGGACAGCTTGAGCTACAAGTACAGGCTAAATAGGCTGAGGCTATTTTCTCTAGAGTGTCAGAAGTTGAGGGTGACCTTATAGAGATTTATAAAATCATGAGGGGCATTGATAGGGTAAATAGCTGAAGTCTTTTACCTGGGGTGGGGGAGTCCAGAACTAAGGAGCATAGGTTTAGGGTGAGAGAGGAAAAATTTAAAAGGGACCTAAGAGGCAATATTTTCACACAGAGGGTGGTGCTTTTATGGAATGAGCTGTCAGAAGAAGTGGTGGAGACTGGTACAATTACTACATTTAAAAGGCATCTAGATGGGTATATGAATAGGAAGGGTTTACAGGGATATGGGCCAAGTGCTGGCAAATGGGACTACATTAATATAGGATATCTGGTCAGCATTGATGAGTTGGACCGAAAGGTCTGAATCCATGCTGTACAACTGTATAACTCTCTGACAGTAACAGTCAGCATGGTTCTGTTAAGGCAAAGTCACGTCTGATCAAATTGATTGATTTTTTTTTGTGATCAGGTCTGTAGATGGGGGCAATGCTTTCGATGAAGGCAACGTCCTGGTGATATTCTTGCCAGACTGTTAATCCAAATACCCATGTAATGTTCTGCGAACCTGGGTTCAAAACCCGTCATGATACGGAACTCAATTAAAAGAAAATCTGGAATTGAGAGGCTACTGATGACCATGAATCAATAGGCGGCACGGTGGCACAGTGATTAGCACTGCTGCCTCACAGCGCCAGAGTCGGATATGTGGAACAGTCCATCTTCTGCAGCTACACTGGCACCACCCCCACCTTTTTCTCCGCTACATCGATGACTGTATCGGCGCTATCTCGTGCTCCCACTAGGAGGTTGAACAGTCCATCCACTTTACGAACACCTTCCACTCTGACCTCAAATTTACCTGGACCGTCTCAGACTCCTCCCTCCCCTTCCTAGACCTCTCCATTTCTATCTCGGGCGACTGACACAACACGGACATTTACTATAACCCGACTGACTCCCACAGCTACCTAGATTACACCTCCTCCCACCCTGACCCTATAAAAACGCCATCCCATATTCCCAATTCCTTCGCCTCCACCACATCTGCTCCCAGGAGGACCAGTTCCAATACCGAACAACCCGGATGGCTTCCTTCTTCAAAGACCACAATTTCCCCTCAGACGTGGTTGACGATGCTCTCTACCACATCTCCTCTATTTCCCGCTCCTCTGCCCTTGAACCCTGCCCCTCCAATCACCACCAGGACAGAACCCCCCTGGTCCTCACCTACCACCCCACCAACCTCCAGATACATGATATCATTCTTCGTCATTTCCGCCACCTCAAAACAGACTCCACCACCAGGGATATATTTCCCTCCCCCCCATCCCAACAGTGTTCCAGAAAGACCACTCCCTCCACGACTCCCTTGTCAGGTCCACACCCCCCACCAACCCAACCTCCACTCCCAGCACCTTCCCCTGCAACCGCAAGAAATGCAAAACTTGCGCCTACACCTCCCCCCTCACTTCCCTCCAAGGCCCCAAGGGATCCTTCCATATCCATCACAAATTCACCTGCACCTCCGCACACATCCTTTACTGCATCCGCTGCACCCGATGTGGCCTCCTCTACACTAGGGAGACAGGCTGCCTACTTGCGGAACATTTCAGAGAATACCTCTGGGACACCTGCACCAACCAACCCAGCCGCCCTATGGCTGAACACTTTAACTCCCCCTCCCACTCCACCAAGGACATGCAGGTCCTTGGCCTCCTCCATCTCCAGATCATGGCAACACGACGCCTGGAGGAAGCGCACCTCATCTTTTGCCTCGGAACCCTCCAGCCACAAGGGATGAATGCAGATTTCTCCAGCTTCCTCATTTCCCCTCCCCCCACCTATTCTCAGTCCCAACCCTCGGACTCAGCACCGCCTTCTTGACCTGCAATCTTCTTCCCGACCTCTCCACCCCCACCCCCTCTCCGGCCTATCACCCTCACCTTAACCTTTCATCCACCTATCGCCCCTCCCCCAAGTCCCTCCTCCCAACATTTTATCTTAGCCTGCTTGGCATACACTCCTCATTCCTGAAGAAGGGCTTATGCCCGAAACATCGATTCTCCTGCTCCTTGGATGGTGCCTGACCTGCTGCGCTTTTCCAACAACACATTTTTCAGCTCTGATCTCCAGCATCTGCAGTCCTCACTTTCTTCCATTAAAAGCAGGACACATCCAATCCAGCCAATTACCACCCCATCAGTCCACTCTCAATCATCAGGAAAGTAACAAAAGGGGTTGTCAACAGTGCTATCAAGTGGCACTTGGGAGAGAATAGTCACTGCTCACCGACTCTCAGCTTGGGTTCCACCAGGGCCACTGAGCTCTTGACCTCATTACAGACCTGGTCCAAGCCGGAACTATAGAGCTGTATTCTAGAGATGGGACAAGAGCAACTGAGCTTGACATCAAGGCAGCATTCAACCAAGCGTGTCATCAAGTAAACCTTAGTCAATGGGATTCAGGGAGAAAACTATAAGCTGGCTGAAGTTTTATCAAACCCAAAGGACGATGGCTTTGGCTGTTGGAGGTCGAGCATTTTGGTCCCAAGAGGAAGGTTGAATGATCAGCAAAGTAATCTGATTAGCAGAGTGAATACTCAGATCAGATTAGGCACAGCTAAGTGTGTTGGGGTAATTTGGTGACCCAAAAGTGGTCTGGGCTCAGTTAGATAATCGCATTGGGACGGCATGGTGGCTCAGTGATCAGCACTGTTACCTCACTGCGCCAGGGACCTGGGTTCGATTCTAGCCTCGGGTGACTGTCTATATGGAGTTTGCACATTCTCCCTGTGTCTGCGTGGGTTTCCTTTGGGTGCTCCGGTTTCCTCCCACAGTCCAAAGATGTGCACGTCAGGTGAACTGGCCATGCTAGATTGCCCATAGTGCTAGGTGCATTAAGCAGAGGGAAATGGGTCTGAGTGAACTGGTTGGGCTGAAGGGCCTGTTTCCACACTGTAGGGAATCTAGTCCTTAATGGGAATAAAAGGGAAAATTCTCTCCTGGTTTGGAGAAATACCAAGTACAAGAAAAGATGGTTGTAGTTTCTAGAGGTCAGTCATCTCATCTCCGGGGCATCTCTGCAGGAGTTCCTCAGGGTCATGCCCCAAGTACAACCATCTTCAGCTGCTTCCTCAATGACCTTCCCTCCATCATAAGGTCAGAAGTGGGGCTATTCACTACATAACATTCAACACCATTCAAACCCTTCACATACTGAAGTAGTTCATGTTCAAGTGCAGCAAGACTTGCCAACGTCCAGGCTGTACGTGTAACAATTATGACACACAAGTGTCAGGTAAGAACCATCTCCAACAAGGGAGAATCTAACCATCGCCCTATAACATTCAATGGCATTAACATCACTGAATCCCCGACTGTCAACATCTTCTGAGTTACTATTAACCAAAAATAAAATTGGACTAGCCATACAAATATTATGGTTAAAAAATCAGGTCAGAGGCTGGCAATTACACGATAAGTAACTCACCTCCTGACTCCCCAAAGCAATGCCATTGTCTGTAAGGCACAAGTGTGATGGAATAGTCCCCACTGACCTGGATAAGTGCAGCTTTAACAAAACTCAAGAACCATCCAGAACAAAGCAGCCCTGTTGATTGGCACCAGCTTCAATATTCACTCCTTTCACCACTAATTCCCAGTGCCAGCAGTTTGTGCCATTTACAACATACTGCAGTAGCTCAAAAAACTCCTTTGGCAGCACTTTCCAAGTAGCTGCCCAATGTTATGGGTGTAGGCACTGGCACCCTGCACCATGTTGCCTCTCATCCTATCTACATTGTGCATGAGCTGTGCCTGGTTTCCCTCTGCAAATACAAATTTCCAGTAACCTCCCTTTCAAGGGAAAACAAAGACTTACATTCACAAGGACATTTTCACATGTACCAGATGTCTCAATGTACTTCATAATAAATGAAGTAGTTTTAAAGTGTAGCCATGTTGTAATGTAGAAAGCACAGCAACCAATTCACACGTAGCCAACTCTCTCAGGCAGCAACACATTAGTTACCAGTAGTCGGTTTTCCTGATAATGATTAGAATGCAAATATTGGCAGAACACCAGGTATAACTCTCCAGCTTTTCTTCGAAAGAATGCCTAAGATTGTTTATAGACACATGAGATAGCTGGTGAAACCTTAATTTAATATTGATTACATCAGTGGAGTATTCCTTCACTACTAGAGCCTTGGGTTTTTTACTCAAGCAGTAGTCTTATTCTGCTCCCCGTATGCTGCCTGACCTGCTGTGTTTTTCCTGCGCCACTTTTACTCAAGCTCTAGGGTAGAAATTGAATGTGAATCTGGAAGCTTGGGAGTCAGAGGGAAGATTGCTACCGACTGAGGCATAACTGGCAACAGTGGACAGAAAACTGGGTGATGTTGATAACACCTCCAGCCCCAGCCTGGAAAAAACTGGACACATACACGTTCATTGGCACTGTAACCTACACAGACACCAATGCAGCCCTTGCCTGTTCTGAGGCTATCCTGATGAATGCAGCAAGTTGCAGATTTCAGTGAAGCCATTATTTAATGAAATACACATTGTTTCTCATTTTGAGATTGGAGAATTCCTCGTTCCAACCCCGCCTCCAACTACCGGCGATTTGTCCTGTTTTTCATAGCCTCAGCTCATTCGCCCAGTTGCTCTGTATTCCAAAGAGATTGCCTAATGATGCGTTCATGCCTGAGAGCATTCAGTTTGTCAGGACTAAATCCATCAATATCTTACCACCTCATTCCATGGATGCATTTGCAACCTGTGGTATGCAGTTATAGAAAGCTCTGACCTTTTGTAGGATTGGAATAAAAACCAGAAATAATTAAGCAGTAGCCACCTGTAAGAGATTATTGATCCCTTTATACCGAGTTATTACAGACACTTTCCGATGGCCCAATGCATATTCAGCTGTGAAGTTTTAAGAGAAGCTCTTGATTGTAATTTGAATCTCAAATCAGGAAGAAAGGTTGACTGATGCCAGGAGCTTTCTGTTCAGTATGTGTAATCTATTGCCTGCACCAACATGAAGTCTGGCGTTACTTGCCTTGACAATGTTTGTGCGCACAGCCATCATCATTTTGGAGTCCTATGGGCACATGCAACACCCAAAATCGAGCACTAATGAGCCCACTTACTTGCCTGTTGTGTTCAGACATAATTGTCGAGGTGATTGCCTGACAGTCTGGAGCTGCTATGGAACCCTGGCAAGTTTTTCTCAGGGACATAATCCAAGAACAGTGTCTCCCAACATAATGTAACAACCACATTTATGTGATAATATTTGAAACCGATTATATTTGCAGTCGGACCCCCTTGCCAACTCTCCAATGATTCAGTATTGGTTTGGCTTAATTTATGTTTTCTCATGACTGATAAAGCTGCAACTGCTTGATTCACTGGCTTTGCTTAATCACTGCCAAGCTGTCTTAATGCTGCCAGATTGTGAAATAAATCAGCACCTCAACTCAACCCAGGGACAGGGGCTACATATGGTGTTGGAAACCAAATATACTCAGCTGATAAATCTGCATGAATCAATTGATCAACAGAATGGGATGGGTTTGGAGGGATATGGGCTGGGTGCTGGCAGGTGGGACTAGATTGGGTTGGGATATCTGGTCGGCATGGACGAGTTGGACCGAAGGGTCTGTTTCCATGCTGTGAATCTCTATGGCTCTATGACTCAATTTATAAGTTAAATTTTTGGAATTTTTCTTTCATCTGAGCAGATTGTTTCTGTTGGTCCATGAGAGGCCTTGAGAATTGGTGGCTGATGTCAGACAACTGCAGAGGCTAATGGGCGGGGCCGTTGGTAGTCAATGGCAGCAGCAGCAGTGTGATAGATGGCGTTGTTCAGGGGCGTGTTGATGAGGTGGGATTTGGGGTGTGGTTGTGCTTGTGTTGATGGGATAGTATTTGGATTAGTTCTGGGATTGTGCTTTATGAGTTATCGAGTAACTGAATGATTTATTTATTCTTACTTGTATTTTGTAGTGAATAATGCAGTAAAATACATTGAAAAGCTTCGACTGTCACCACAATCCGGTGCCTTTTAGAATAGTTTAAGAATAGAAAGGATAAAAGCTATCACTGAGAATCCTGAACCCTAAGATGGCTTGCCAATGACACCGTGCCTTCAGCCCCTTTCACAGTCTCACTGCCATCTGGGCCATACCCACCAAGGTAGGAGTCACTACAGGCCACAATCAGTGAAGATTGGGGATAATATTTCATCCTCACTAACACTCAGCACTGGAGCCCCCTAGGGGTGCATAGTCAGCCCCTTACCGTAGACCCAGGACTGCGTCGCCAAATACCAGACTAATGCCATTTACAAGTTCACTGATGATACCACCATAGTCAGTCGAATCTCAGATGGCGATGAAACAGACTACAGATAGGAGGTGGAAGACCTGGAAAAATTGTGCACTGAGAACAACATAGCTCTCAATGCCTGCAAACCAAGGATCTCATTATTGACTTTCGGCAGGATTTACCCATGCCCCCCTACACATTAACAGCACAGAGGTGGAACAAATGGAGAGTGTGTAGCTCCTAGGAATGGTCATCCACAACAAGTTTTCTTGGACTCATCAAGTGGACTCACTGGTTACAAAGGCCCAACGACATCCCTTCTTCCTCAGGCAGCTGAGGAAATTTGGCATGACGGTGACTACCCTTGCCAACTGTTATAGATGCGCCATTGAGAGCATTTTGTCTGCATGTATCACTACCTGGCATGGCAACTGTACCATTCAAGATCAGAGATGGTTACAGAGAACGGTGAATTCAGACCAGGCAATCACAAAGGCCAACCTCCCATCTATAGAATCTATCTACCAGGCCCACTGTCAAGCAAAGACTGCCAACATTCCCTAAGATCCATCCTACCCTGGCAATGCTTTTCTACAACCTCTATCATTGGGGAATATAGGCATTCACTCAAGAGGAAAATCAGAAGGACAAAAAGAGGACATGAGATAGCTTTAGCAAATAGAGTCATAGAGCCATACAGGTGTACAGCACAGAAACAGATCTTTCAGACCAACTTGTCCAGGCTGACCAGATATCCTAAATTAATCTAGTCCTATTTGCTAGCACTTGGCCCATATTCCTCTAAACCCTTCCTATTCATATACTTATTCAAGTGCCTTTTAAATGTTGTAGTTGTACCAGCCTTCACCACTTCCTCTGGCAGCTCATTCCATACATGCACCACCTTCTACATAAAAACATTGCCCCTGAGGTTCCTTTTTTATCTTTGCTCTCTCACCTGAAACCTATTCCCTCTAGTTCTGGACTCCACCATCCCAGGGAAAAGACCTTGTGTATACACCATACCTGTCCCCCTCATGATTTTATAAACCTCTATAAGACCATCCCTCATCCTCTGATGCTCCAAGGGATAACAACCTCACCCCAGCCTTTTTAGCCTCTCCCTATAGCTTAATCCCTCCAACCCTGAGTTAAGGAGAATCCAAGGATATAATATAAAGAAATTAGGGGCAAAAGAGTAACAGAGGAAAGAATAGAGCCCCTGAAAGATCAGCAAGGCCATTTAATATGTAGAACAACAGGAGTCCAAGAGCCCTACATCATAAAGACAGCCCCTTTGGCCCAATCTAGTCCATGCTATCCGCGCTAACCCCATTTCCCTGCGCTTGGCTCATTTCCTTCTATTCTTTCTTATCCATGTATTTGTACAAATGCCTTTTGAATATTGTTAATGTACTTGCCTCAACCACTTCCACTGGCAGCTCATTCCATATACATACTACTCTCTGTGTAAAAAGGTTGCCCCTAATGCTCCCTTTTGTTCTTTTCACCTCCAACCTGAAACTGATGCCCTCTAGTGATCAAATCATCATTCATCCTATTCATGACCTCTCATGGTATTGTACACTTCTATAAGGTACCCCCTCAGTCCCCTTGGCGCTGAAAAAAACAGTTTTAGCTTGTTCAACCTCTCCCTATTACACAGACCCTTGCAACCTGGCAACATCCTTGTAAATTTCTTCTACACTCTTTCCAGTTTAATAACAGGAGATGGGTTAGATACTAAATGAATACTTTGTATAGATATTTACTGTGGAGTACTGCGGAACACACAGAGTTTCATATTTACGATGGAAGCCAAGGAACTTGGGGAACTAAGTAGTGATGTCTTGAAAAGAGTTCATATTACCAAAGAGGAGTGCTGGACCTCTTTAAACGCATAAAGGTAAATAAATCCCCAAGGCCTGATCAGTTGTATCCCAAACTTTATGGGTTGCTAGAAAAGAAATTGCTGGGCACCTTGTTGAAATATTTGGATCATGACGGACACGAGTGAGACGCTGGAAGATTGCAGGTTGGCTAATGTGGTGCCATTATTTATGTGAAGTTATAAGGAAAAGCCAGGGATTGTAAATCAATGAGCCTTATGTCAGTGGTTGGAAAGTTGTTGTAGGAGATTCTACAGGAAAGGGTTTACAAGCATTTGTAAAGTTAAGGCCTGGTTAGGGATATCCGCATGGCTTTGTGCATGGGAAATCATGTCTCAATAAATTGTTTCAGTCTTTTTGAAAAGGTAAAAATGAAGGTTGATGAAGGCAGAGCAGTAGATGTTGTCAACATGGACTGCAGCAAAGTGTTCAATAACGTTCTGCATGGTAGATTGCTTAGTAAACTGAGATCACATGGGATCCAGAGGGAGCTAGCCTACTGGATACAAAACTGCTTGAAAGTAGAAGACAGGATGGTGGGGGAGTGCTTTTCTTTGGAAAGGAAGCCTGTGACCAGCAGTGTGCGATGAGATCTTGCTGCCTTTTCATTTATATAAATGAACTGGATGTTAATATAGGAGGTATGGTCAGTAAGTTTGCAGGTGACACTAAAAGTGATGGTGTACCGGACAGTGAAGAAGATTTTAGGATTAAAAACAGGACTTTGGTTAAATAGGCCAATGGACCGAGGAGTGGCAGATGGATTTAATTTAGATAAATGTGAGGTGTTGCGTTTTGGTAAGGCAAATCAGAGCAGGATTTATATACTTAATGGTAAGGCCCTGTGGAGTGTTGCCAAACAAAGGGACTTAGCGGTGCAGATGCATTCTTCCTTGAAAGTAGAGTTGCACGTGGATAGAGTGATGAAGGAAGGAAGTCATTGGTACATGACTAGGTAAGCTTAGATGGGATATGGGCTAAACACAGGCAAATGGACTAGTTTAGTTTGGGACCATGGTCGGCGAGGACAAGTTAGATCGAAGGCGCTCGTTCCATGCTCGATGATTTTATTGAGGATATGAGTTGGAATGTCATGCTGTGGCTGTACATTGGTGAGGCCACTTTTGGAATACTGTGTACTATTCTGGACACCCTTCTATAGGAAAGATACTGTTGAACGTGAGAGGCTGCAGATAAGATTTTAAAGTATGTGACCTGGACTGGAGGGTTTGAGCTACAGAGAGAGGCTGACTAGGCTGGTGCTTTTTTCCCTGGAGTGTCAAAGGCTGAGGGGTGACCTTATACACATTTATAAAATCATAAGGGACATGGATAGGGTAAATAGACAAGGTCTCTTCCCTGGGGAGGGGGAGTCCAAAACTAGAGGGCATAGTTTTAAGGTGAGAGGGGAAAGATATAAGAATGACCTACAAGGTAACGTTTTCACACAGAGGATGGTGCATGGATGGACGAGCTGTGAGAGGACGTGGAGGAGGCTGGTACAATTACAATATTTGAAAGACATCTAGAGGATATATGAATAGGAAGGATTTAGAGAAATATGGACTAAGTGCTGGCAAGTGGGACAAGGTCAAATTGGGACAAATGGTCAACACAGATCAGCCACAAAGTCATAGAGTCTTACAGCACAGAAATAGACCCTCCAGTCAAACCAGTCCATGTTGACCATAATCCCAAACTAAGATAATCTCAACTGCCTCCATTTAGCTCATAGCTCTCCAAAATGTTCCTATTCATCCACTTAATCAAACGTCTTTTAAACAAATATAGACCAGTGAGCCTGATCTCGGTGATAGGCAAGTTATTGGAGGGAATCCTGAGGAACAGGATGTACATGTATTTGGAAAAGCAAGTACTGATTAGGTATAGTCAATATGGCTTTGTGTTTGGGAAATCATGTCTCACAAACTTGATTGAATTTTTTTGAAGAAATAACAAAGAGGATTGATGAGGGCAGAGCAGTAGATGTGATCTATATGGACTTCAGTAAGGCACTCGACAAGGTTCCCCATGGGAGTTTGGTTAGCAAGGTTAGATTGCATGGAATACAGGGAGAACTCGCCATTTGGATACAGAACTGGCTCAAAGGTAGAAGATGGAGGGTGGTGGTGGAGGGTTGTTTTTCAGACTGGAGGCCTGTGACCAGTAGAGTGCCACAAAGATCGGTGCTCTACTTTTCGTCATTTATATAAATGATTTGAATGCAAGCATAAGAGATACAGTTAGTAAGTTTGCATATGACACCAAAATTGGAGGTGTAATGGACAGCGAAGAAGGTTATCTCAGATTACAACTGGATCTTGACCAGATGGGCCAATGGGCTAGGATAGTGAAGAAGGCTCTCTTTTATTGGTCAGAGTATTGAGTACAGGAGTTGGGAGGTCATGTTTGCAGCTGTACAGGACATTGGTTAGACCACTGTTGGAATATTGTGTGAAATTCTGGTCTCCTTCCTACTGGAAAGACGTTGTGAAACTTGAAAGGGTTCAGAAAAGATTTACAAGGATGTTGCCAGGGTTGGAGGATCTGAGCTATAAGGAGAGGCTGAACAGGCTAGGACAGTTTTCTCTGGAGCGTCGGAGGCTGAGGGGTAACCTTATAGAGGTTTACAAAATTATGAGGGGCATTGATAGGATAAATAGACAAAATCCTTTCCCTGAGGTGGGGGAGTCCAGAACTGGAGGGCATAGGTTTAGGGTGAGAGGGGAAAGGTATAAAAAAGACCTTAGGGACAATTCTTCACACAGAGGGTGGTACATGTATGGAATGAGCTGCCAGAGAAAGTGGAGGAGGCTGGTACAACTGTAACATTTAAGAGGCATTTGGATGGGTATATGAATAGGAAGGGTTTGGAGGGATATGGGCCGGGTGCTGGTAGGTGGGACTAGATTGGGTTGGGATATCTGGTCGGTATGAACGGGTTGGACCGAAGGGTCTGTTTCCATGCTGTACATCTCTCTGACTCTATGATTATAACTGTACCTGCATCCATCACAACCTCTGAAAGGTTATCCCACACTTTGTAAAAAGATACCCCTTTAATCTTTTTCCTCTCATCTTAAAAATATGCTCCAAGTCTTGAATTACCTCATTCTAGGGAAAAGACACCTGTCATTCACCTTATATCTATCCCTCATGGTTTTATAAACCTCTATAAGGCCACCCCTCAACCTCCTACTCTCTGAAGGGTGTATATGACTATGATTCCAGGTGATTGTTTCAAGGAGTGAGAGCATGGGGTTAATAGAGCAGATGGAACAAATCAAAGGGCAATTGACATGGGAGGGAAGGGATGACATGAGAGTGAATGGATGGCATGAGATAAATGTTGAAACTGGTAATATCTGCTCAATTGTCTGTGACAAATGATTAAGACAAATTAAGCTTTGTTCTAAAAAATGAAAATTCATTGGATTTAAATGAAAAGGCTGTTGCATGAATTGAAAAAACACACTTATGTTGATTCCAAGAGTGGGGATGATAGTAACAGTCTGCATCCCTTCGAGCTTCGACATGCTCTAACTCCAAAGAACACATTGACACAAAGACGGAGACGTAGGGAGGGATCAGTTACAATGTGGTTATAAAACCTGAGTCCTGCGCTATGACCTTTTTTCCTGGAAGCTATTTCCTTCAATGTCAGATGTTGAACCAGTTGACCAGGTAAACGAAACAAGTTTCTGCTGTGTAAGAGTTTGAGATGTTGGATCAGTGATGTCCAAGAAAAGAGAGAACCACAAAAAGCCACGCAGAAGCCTATGTCTGGCTATGTGAAGCACAAGCAGCCTAGCATTAAGGAGTAGGGTTAGTATTATTGGTTCCTAAGTGTAACAGTAAGGTTAGAATCTATTCTGCAATACCATGCATTGCAGTATTTAGTTTTAATATGTATCAAATAGTTATAAGGAAGAACAAATCTAAAATCCTCCCCTCCTCCTCAACCAATCTGTCTTGAACTCAAACTAATCAATGAGGTTTAAAACCACATCACAAAGTTATTTCCTTCTCTAAAGGAGATGAGTGAACTGATTGGAGTTTTACAACAACCATTTATATTCAATCATTATCTCTGAAACTAGGTTTCAATTTCAGGCATAATAATTGATCATTTATATTCAACCAGCTGTCACAATGACATTTTACCCCATTTCAACAGAGCATGAGTCTGAATCTCTGGATTATTATCCCTAGATTATTCCCTCAACACCATCACTACATCTTGACTTATTTCGGAACAATGGTAACCGCTCTTCAAAACTAAACTATTGACTGTTTGAGATTTCTTGATGATAAGGAGCAAATAGATCATTTGAGCCTTTGTGTCTGCTTTTGCCAATCAATAAAACAGCAGCTCATCTTCTCCCTCATCTTCACTTACTGCAAATATTATATAATGTCCTTAACATCCAATATTCCATTGACCTCACCCTTGAAAATATTTGAATGACTGAACATGATACAGAATTCCAAACATTCATAACACTTTGATAGAAGACATCGTTCCTCATCTGAGCCCAAACTGGCAGATTCCATAATCCAGCACAGAGGATGTGACAGATCATTATGTAAATACAACCTTTCATTAAAGAAGAGTGTCAAAATTTGTTTGGAAAATGAGAGGATTTTCCTGCTAAAACTTTCCAGGACTGATTTGATTGGGTACAAAAGGGTTCAGAAACACTGACCCATAGGGTTCTAGATTGAGTGTGGAAACATTAACAAAAAATGATGGTTACAATATTAAGTGAATATTAGGGAAGATAGCAGGGAAACCAACAGCATGAGGAGAGCCTTTCAAGGTGTGGATTAGTTTTGGGGATGAAATGAATGTCATTCAGTGCCATTGTCATCTCAATTGGCACATGACTACACAATGCATCTTTCTTATTTCTTTTACACGGGGCTTCATCAACTTTTCTCTTCCTTTAAGTAAAAAATGAGGTCTGCAGATGCTGGAGATCACAGCTGCAAATGTGTTGCTGGTCAAAGCACAGCAGGTTAGGCAGCATCTCAGGAATAGAGAATTCGACGTTTCGAGCATAAGCCCTTCATCAGGAATAAGAGAGAGAGAGCCAAGCCGGCTGAGATAAAAGGTAGGGAGGAGGGACTAGGGGGAGGGGCGATGGAGGTGGGATAGGTGGAAGGAGGTCAAGGTGAGGGTGATAGGCCGGAGTGGGGTGGGGGCGGAGAGGTCAGGAAGAGGATTGCAGGTTAGGAGGGCGGTGCTGAGTTGAGGGAACCGACTGAGACAAGGTGGGGGGAGGGGAAATGAGGAAGCTGGAGAAATCTGAATTCATACCTTGTGGTTGGAGGGTTCCCAGGCGGAAGATGAGGCGCTCCTCCTCCAGCCGTCGTGTAGTTGTGTTCTGCCGGTGGAGGAGTCCAAGGACCTGCATGTCCTCGGTGGAGTGGGAGGGGGAGTTAAAGTGTTGAGCCACGGGGTGATTGGGTTGGTTGGTTCGGGCGGCCCAGAGGTGTTCTCTGAAGCGTTCCGCAAGTAAGCGGCCTGTCTCACCAATATAGAGGAGGCCACATCGGGTGCAGCGGATGCAATAGATGATGTGTGTGGAGGTACAGGTGAACTTGTGGCGGATATGGAAGGATCCCTTGGGGCCTTGGAGGGAAGTGAGTGTGGAGGTGTGGGCGCAAGTTTTACATTTCCTGCGGTTGCAGGGGAAGGTGCCGGGGGTGGAGGTTGGGTTGGTGGGGGGTGTGGATCTGACAAGGGAGTCACGAAGGGAGTGGTCCTTGCGGAACGCTGATAGGGGAGGGGAGGGAAATATATCCTTGGTGGTGGGGTCCGTTTGGAGGTGGCGGAAATGGCGGCGGATAATACGTTGTATGCGCAGGTTGGTGGGGTGGTAGGTGAGAACCAGTGGGGTTCTGTCTTGGTGGCGGTTGGAGGAGCGGGGCTCAAGGGCGGAGGAGCGGGAAGTGGAGGAGATGCGGTGGAGGGCATCGTCGATCACGTCTGGGGGGAATCTGCGGTCCTTGAAGAAGGAGGCCATCTGGGTTGTGCGGTGTTGGAATTGGTCCTCCTGGGAGCAGATGCGGCGGAGACGAAGGAATTGGGAATATGGGATGGCGTTTTTACAGGGGGCAGGGTGGGAGGAGGTGTAGTCCTTGGACTCCTCCACCGGCAGAACACAACTACACGACGGCTGGAGGAGGAGCGCCTCATCTTCCGCCTGGGAACCCTCCAACCACAAGGTATGAATTCAGATTTCTCCAGCTTCCTCATTTCCCCTCCCCCCACCTTGTCTCAGTCGGTTCCCTCAACTCAGCACCGCCCTCCTAACCTGCAATCCTCTTCCTGACCTCTCCGCCCCCACCCCACTCCGGCCTATCACCCTCACCTTGACCTCCTTCCACCTATCCCACCTCCATCGCCCCTCCCCCTAGTCCCTCCTCCCTACCTTTTATCTCAGCCGGCTTGGCTCTCTCTCTCTTATTCCTGATGAAGGGCTTATGCTCGAAACGTCGAATTCTCTATTCCTGAGATGCTGCCTAACCTGCTGTGCTTTGACCAGCAACACATTTGCAGCTTTTCTCTTCCTTTCCCTATCTCATCTCTGAGAGTTTCCATGTCAGCCACTTGCAATTATTCACTTTAAATTCTCCTCATTCTAAAAAGTTATTCCTTGGCTTTCCTTTTGCTAATCTGCTTCAAAAAAAACCCATAGTAGCTTAGATCAGGTATCTACCACAAAATATCAAACTGGAATCTCAGTTCAATACCTAACACGCTGCTTCATCAGCCTGCAACTGCTATCTGCAGCTGGCCTTTTTAAGGTCCTATATTTTCCATACATTCATTCCTCAACCTACTCGTGTGACATGATGAATCCCAATTTTGGCAAGAGGCTTGGATGTCTTAAAGAATAGTTACAAATTGCCCTTGATTGGCTTCCTTTTACAAGTTCGGATTAATTAAATGGTGTTAACCAGACTGATACTTGATCTGCTGACTCTCCTTGGCATGAGTTGTCCGGCTGCAAGATCAGAAGGGTACGGAAAGTTCAATCTCAGAATAATTATTGTTATTGCAACCTGTGAAATGTTGGAGTCACTCCATTTAGTATGACCCAGATTCACACACATACCACTCAGGACTTCATCAGCACAAAGGTTATTCTAGGTGAATTCAAAGACGTCCACGTAAAAATCAATTACGTTTTTGTGTTCAGAGACACAACAGGTAACGGTGAAATCTATTATTTCAATTGGGCTACCAGCATTTAACAAAATTGTCCTGAGGAATTGAAGAGTAATCATTGGGAAGAAAACACATTAGCCTTCTGGTAACACATGATAATCTTGGTCCTGATGATTAGTTTCTTTATCTTTTTTGTTAAACTAAATTTGGCTTCCAATTTTACAAGTGTCTTTTTTTCATTATTTTACTGTCTTAATCTTAGCGCAATGTTGTAAGAGCTTGTAAAATAATCTTTGCTTAGCTTAAGCTATATTTTCTACTTGTGTATTTCAAACTCACTGACGAACCAATCAACGGAACTGTGAAGGAAGGTGGCAGCGTCGAGGATTGAGCCTGGAGACTGTACAGTGGTGGTGATGATAACTTGAGACACAGGAATAGATTAAATAAACCAAGACCCCTGTTTATTCAGAAAAACAGGATCATGCTCAGTGTGGCTCTCCGTCCTCCAGCCCTTTCCATGATCAAGTAGCCTGGCAGTATTAAGTGCACAAGTACGTAATGGTCATTTGGACAGATACCAAAGACCTGACACTGACCCTGGAGCAGAGTCAAAATGGCTTCATAGGAAAATGTGGGAAAATTGAAGGAGAAAGGACGGAGAAAAAAAATGGAAAGTAAAAGCATAAAAACCATTTTATTCCCAGTAATAGCCCAAACTGACACTTCATTTCATGCTGCTTGTCAGCTGAATCTAATCTATATGAAAAAGGCTATTTATCTTCGAACATGAGTTTTTGTTTGCTATGTGCAAGACCCTTGATACAGGCAGAAAGGTATTTAGTAAATTTATTGCACTGCAGCAACTTACAGCATGGGATCAGCCTGCAAACATTTATAAATGATTGTGGAGTCAACAACTGATAGGCAACAGTTGTGCCTTGGGAATGCTGGTCGAGAGTGGGAGATCCATAAAATTTAGAAAGGAGATACCAGTGTTTTACTGCAAATAGGGGGAACACATTATCTCAGGTTGACACATAATACATCAGCAAATAGCTTAAAAGGCTACATATGTTTGACAATCTGTTGTGAATCTGAGATATTCTTAATACTATGGCATATCAAAGATTAAAGGTTTGTCAGTGCAGTAGAAAGCAAATACAGCTAATCGTTAAGACAACATCTGGTTCAACAGCTGGTGCAAAAAGGCATATTTTGTAGTAATTAGATCACCATGAACGAGTTCTTATTTGTCAATGACAAAGTAAGAAAGTTCCAGCTCTTTGTAGGTGAAAGAGAAGGAGCCCTTTACAGAACAGTTTCTTTCAAAGGAAGTGAATATGTTTTATTTTAGATTAGATTACTTACAGTGTGGAAATAGGCCCTTCAGCCCAACAAGTCTACACCGACCCTCCGAAGAGCAACCCACCAAGACCCGTTCCCCTACACCTAACACTATGGGCAATTTAGCATGGCCAATTCATCTAACCTGTACATCATTTGGACTGTGGGGGGAAACTGGAGCACCCAGAGGAAACCCACGCAGACATGGGGAGAACTCCACACAGACAGTCGCCCAAGGTGGTCTTAATCTTACACACAGCTTCTGAATAACTTTCAACAGCAGTTCCTTGTGTAATCTACGACACTCTACTGTCACAGGAAATTGTTAAGACAGAAGCGGTTCCATCGTTTAAGGGAAAATTGGCAGAATAATTGGAAATAGTGGAAGATTACGGGGCAATGGAAGAGTCAAGACAGTGAGATTAACCTCGGTTTGCTTTTGCAGAGAGCCGGCAAAAAATATAATAGCAAAACTCTTCCATTCAATGCTGCAAGTATTCCTGGTACAATGTTTCTAAATGTTACTGCAAATAGGCACAAAGA
The DNA here is from genome assembly GCF_020745735.1 of Hemiscyllium ocellatum. Classification (NCBI taxonomy): domain Eukaryota; kingdom Metazoa; phylum Chordata; class Chondrichthyes; order Orectolobiformes; family Hemiscylliidae; genus Hemiscyllium; species Hemiscyllium ocellatum. The sequence goes on from NC_083401.1 coordinate 25,196,380, forward strand.
TATATTTATCTGCTATTGTATCGAACTTTGTTCCTGAATGCTTCTTCAAACAGTGACACTTGGCAGTTTGCTATTAACCAAACTAAAAGGATGCTCACTTCCATAAGGATACACATCTCTCACTTTTAATTATTTTGGTGAATTGCCTCCAATTGCCAGTAAACCTTACCCAATGCAGCATTTTGCAGGATATCCTGGGTGGATTTTTATTTTTCCTTGTAACAGAAAGCTCACAAATGAAAATAGAATTGTCACGCTGTGTGGTAGCTACAAGTTGCAGAATTGCATGAGTCTATTGAACAGCAAACTGCAGAGGTACTACTAGAGCGACTTCATATTCCAGACAGCTCACTGACCTTTCACTATGAGTTTTTGAAGCCGAATCCTTGCAATACAATCAGGGCTTTCTGGATTAGAGACACAGTCAGATATCTAATCAAACAATCTAAATTCACACCATGGACAAACTAATGGTTTACTAAAAGGAAGAAAAATATTTAGAGTCATCGAGCCATCAACACACACAGCATGGAAAGAGACATTTCGTTCCTACTCGTTGGCACTGACCAGATATTTCAACTTAATCTAGTCCCATTTGCCAGCTTGTGGCCTATATTGCTCTAAACTCTTCCTATTCATGGATCCACCCAGATGCCTTTTAAATGTTGCAGCTGTACCAGCCTCCAGCACTTCCTGTAGCAGCTTGTTCCATATACGCACCACCTTCTGCGTGAAAAATTTGACCCTCAGGTCCCTAAAAAGGTCTTTCCCCTCTCATCTTAAACCGATGCCCTCTAGTTTTGGACTCCCCTAACCTGGAGAAAAGGCCTTGGCTGTACACCCTATCCATGCCCTTCATGGTTTTTTAGCTTCTACAAGGTCACACCTCAACCTCCAACATTCCAGGGAAATTAGCCTGAGACTATTCAGCCTCTCCTTATAACTCAAACCCTCCAGTTTCCCCAACAGCCTTGTAAATCTTTTCTGAATCCTCCCAAGTTTGACAATATCTTTCCTGTAGCAGAGACCAGAATTATGTGCAGTATTCTAAAAGTGCCTCACCGATGTCCTGCAGTCACAGCATGATGTCCTAACTCTTATACTCAATGCACTGACTAATAAAGGCAAGCATACCAACACCTTTGTGCTATTCTGTTTAAGTATTACTCCACTTTCAAGGAACTCTGAACTTGCACTCCACTGTTCAGCAATGCTCACTAGGACCCTATCATTAAGTGTACAAGTCCTGCCTTGGTTTGCCTTTCCAAACTGCAACACCTCACATTTATCGAAATTAGACTCCACCTACCACTCCTTGGCCATGTGGATTAATTTTCCCTGTAGCCCTCAGTTGAGGGCGCTTCTTTGTTCCAACTCAAAATTTAGTTGTGCAGTCAAGTCCTGGGCACAACATGAGGCTTTTCCCACCCGTGAAGCTCCGTGCGGTGAAACACATAGATATTAATACAAAACAAAAAAGCAATTTATTGGGAAAAGAGCAAAGTAGGTAATTCAGTTGGTGTGCAATCAGAGCCACGTACCGTGCTGCCAGCCATTTAGATTCACCCTGCTGGGCACAGCTTTAACATTGTAACTTAAGATATCATCTGCTTTGATGTACTGGCAATTTGCTCATCCCAGTACAGACCGTAACCTATTTACACTTGACTACATCCAGTTTAACCTTGCATTTGTCACATGCTTGGCGCAGGATGAAGACAAGTGTCAGACCCTTACTTTAATGTGTCAGCTATAAAATGTTATGGATAGGAACATTGTTACTCCATTATAATGTGGAGCATCTGTTAAGCGCCATCTTCATATATGTTTATGTTTGACATTGACACTAAGTTGCAAAAGAGGAGAATTACTACCCTGCTGTTCTTTTCACATTTCAATTACCTATAACCTGCATTTATATAGTGCCTTTGGCATTGTGAAAGATCCTAAACCTCATAACACATTACGACAATATTGTGCAGTATTGTTAACACTTTGAAAATAAATGAAATACTCCAGAATGTTTTACTTAGTTCCATATAAATGCAAATTATTGTGTAAAATAGGAACGGCAGAAACTTAATGCAAATGCATTCATCAGCTACGTTAATCAGGAAAAGTTAGATTGACTTACTTTGTGCATTCCACATGCCTCAAGTTGTAGGTACTGCATCTCCCAGCTTTGGACATCACAGGTGGTGTAGAAGAAAGAATTTGAAAGTATTTCCTGATATCATTTTAGCTTCTTTTAAAAACTACTTTCAATCTGTGCCCTCCGATTCTTAATCCTTTCATAAGTGGGAACCTTTTCTCTCTATTTATTGTGCATAGTACGAGGGGAAAACTTGATTGAGTTTTTTGAAGAAGTAGCAAAGGGGATTGATGAGGGCAGAGTGGTAGATAGGATCTATATGGACTTCAGCAAGGCATTCGACAAGATTCCCCATGGGAGACTGATTAGCAAAGTTAGATCTCACGGAATACAGGGAGAACTAGCCATTTGGATATAGAACTGGCTCAAAGGTAGAAAACAGAGGGTGATGGTGGAGGGTTGTTTTTCAGACTGGAGGCCTGTGACCAGTGGAGTGCCACAACAGTCGGTGCTGGGTCCACTACTTTTTGTCATTTACATAAATGATTTGGATGCGAGCATAAGAGGTACAGTTAATAAGTTTACAGATGACACCAAAATTGGAGGTGTAGTAGACAGCGAAGAGGGTTACCTCAGATTACAACAGGATCTTGACCAGATGGGCCAATGGTTTGAGTTTTAGCATGTGAGATTGGAATGCTGGCTAGTATTTGCATGCACTGTTTTGAACAGGAGTCACTGGACTGGAAACGTTAACTCGATTTTTTTGTGCACAGATGCTACCAGACTTGCTGAGTTTCTCCAGCTATTTCTGTTTTGGTTTGAGATCTTCAGCATCTGAAATACTTTAGCTTATATTAAAGTGTCCAGGCTGATGTAAATAGTTTTTACCTTGATGTGTCACATAAACATAAACATTCTTATTTAATAATGAATTTTAAATACCTTCCTTATATTGCATAAGGGATGCTTTTTCAAATAAGGACTGATGGTTGTCTAACTAATTGATTCTAGTTTTTTTCTCTTTTCTTGAGATTTACAAAATTATGAGGGGTGTGGATAGGATAAATAGACAAAATTTTTTCCATGGGGTCGGGGAGTCCAGAACTAGAGGGCATAGGTTTAGGGAACGATATAAAAGAGACCTAAGGGGCAACTTTTTCACACAGAGGGTGGTACGTGTATGGAATGAGCTACCAGAGGACGTGGTGGAGTCTGGTACAATTGCAACATTTAAGAGGCATTTGAATGGGTATATGAAAAGAAAGGGTTTGGAGGGATATGGGCCGGGTGCTGGCAGGTGGGACTAGATTGGGTTGGGATATCTGGTCAGCATGAACGGGTTGGACCGAAGGGTCTGTTTCCATGCTGTACATCTCTATGACTCTATGACTTATAGGCTGTGGGTATCCTGGGCAGGGTCAGCATTTGTTTCCCATCTCAAATTGCCCTTAAACTGAATGTCTCAATCAGCTATTTCAGAGTTAAGAGTTGACCTCATTGTTGTGGGTCTGGTGTCGCACATAGGTCAGGCCAGGTCAAGATTGCAGAGTTCCTTCCCTAAAGGACATTAGGCAGCATGATGGCTCAGTGGTTAGCACTGCTGTATCATAGTCTCAGATTTGATTCCACCCTCAGGCGACTGGTTGCTTTGAGTTTTCACATTCTGCGTATGACTAATATAAGATTATAAGATTATGAAAGGATTGGACACTCTGGCAGCAGGAAACATGTTTCCGCTGATGGGTGAGTGCCGAACCAGAGGACACAGCTTAAAAATACGGGGGTAGACCATTTAGGACAGAGATGAGGAGAAACTTCTTCATCCAGAGAGTGGTGGCTGTGTGGAATGCTCTGCCCAAGAGGGCAGTGGAGGCCCAGTCTCTGGATTCATTTAAGAAAGAGTTGGATAGAGCTCTCAAAGATAGTGGAATAAAGGGTTATGGAGATAAGGCAGGAAGCAGGTACTGATTAGGAATGATCAGCCATGATCATATTGAATGGCGGTGCAGGCTCGAAGGGCTGAATGGCCTACTCCTGCACCTATTGTCTATTGTCTATTGTCTATTGACTGCATGGGTTTCCTCCATGTGCTCTAGTTTCCTTCCACAGTCCAGCGATGTACAGATTAGGTTGATTGAACATGGGAAATTGCGCATAGTATTCAGAGATGTGCAGGCTAGGTGGATTGGCCATGGGAATTACAGGGAGAAGTTGTGTCCGAATGGGACTCAATGGACTGAATGGCCTGATCCCACAAAGTAGGGAATCTGTGATTGCATAGTCAATGATCCAAAGAAAACCACCTTGTCTGGTTTGGATGTTTTGTGATGTGACCAATCAAATATAAGCTGTGGTGCATCTTGATAATGTAAACAATCTAAGCACCAGGGACCCGGGTTCAATTCCCACCTCGGGCGACTGTCCATGTGGAGTTTGCGCATTCTGCCCTTGTCTGCGTGGGTTTCCTCGGGGTACTCCGGTTTCCTCCCACAATCCAAAAGATGTCCAGGTCAGATGAATTGGCCATGCTAAATCGCCCATAATGTTAGATGCATTAGCCAAGGCTACATATAGGGTAAGGGAATAGGTCATAGTGGGTTACTCTTCAGACGGTTGGTGTGGACTTGTTGGACCAAAGAGCCTGTTTCCATTCTGTAGGGAATCTAATCTAAGCATGGAGCTGTCAAACCTTCTCCTTGCTGCATGAGTTCAATTTTTGAAATTTCAAATAGCAAAGAACAATACAGCACAGTAGCAGGCCCTTCAGCCTGAAATCCCCAATTCTGGTAAACGTTTTCTGTACCGTCTCCAAAGCATCCACATCCTTCTGGTAGTGTGGTGAGCAGAAATGTACACAATATTCCAAGTGTGGCCTAACAAAAGTTCTATAAAGCTGCAACATAAATTGTCTATCCTTATACTCAATGACCCTTCCAATGAAGGCAAGCGTGTCATTGGCCTTTTTTGCTACCATATCTACCTGTGTTGCCACCTTCAGTGATCTGTGGACCTGTACACCCAGATCCCTCTGCATATCAATACTCCTTAGAGTTCTGCCATTCACTGTATAATTTCTACCTCTATCTGACCTTCCAAAATGCATCATCTCACATTTGTCTGGATTAAACTCCATCTGCCATTTTTCTGCCTATGCCTCCAGTTGATCTATATCCTCTGACAACCCTGCTATATCCTCTGACAATCCTCCTCACTATCCACAACTCCACCACACTTCCGCAGACTTACACATTAGACCAGTTATGTTTTCCTCCAAATCATTTATGTAGATCACATATACAGTGGTCCCAGAACTCATCTCTATGGAATGCTACTAGTCACAATCCTCCATTCTGAAAAATATCTTTCTACTGCTACTCTCTGTCTCCTATGACTAAGCCAGTTCTGTATCCATCTTGCCAGCTACCCTGATACCATGTGACTTCACCTTTTGTACCAGTCTGCCGTGAGGGACCTTGTCAAAGGCTTTGTTTTCATGTACACAACATCAGCTGCTTTTCCCTCATTTTCGTCACCTCTTCAAAAAACCTGATCAATTTAGTGAGGCACGACTTCCCTCCCCCACAAAACCATGCTGCTTATCACTAATAAGTCCATTGGCTTCTAAATGTGTATGGATCTTCTCCGTAAGAAACTTTTCCAATAATTTCCCATCCACAGATATGAGGTTCACATGCCTGTAATTTCCTGGGTTATCTCTGTTATCTTTCTTAAACAATGGGACAACATTGGCTATTGCCTAGTCCTCTGGGATCTCAAGGTCTTCATCCGTTCCCATCCTCCTAGACCTTACATATGTTTTCTTTTTCTTCCTAATCCAGGTCATAACATCCTTGGTCATCCAAGGTTCACCTAACTTGCCATACCCATCCTTCATTCTTGCAGGAATGTGCTGATCCTGAACTCTCATCACCTGCCATTTGAAGTACTCCCATGTGTTTGATGTGGATTTACCCTCAAACAGCCACCTCCAATCAACACCCTTCAGTTCCTACCTAATATTGTTGTAGTCCGCCTTCCCCCAGTTTAACACCTTCACCCAAGGACCATTGTTATCCCTTTCCATGAGTATCTTAAATCTCACAATATTGTGGTCACTACTCCCGAAATGCTCCCCCACTGAAACTTCACTCACCTGGCTGGGCTCATTTCCCAAAACCAGGTCCAGTATAATCCCATTCCCATAATGTGTTAAAAATCCCCCCTGAATGGTCCTTACAAATTCTGCCCCATCCAAACCCTGAGCATGTAATTAGTCTCAGTCAATAACGGGGAAGTTAAAATCATCAACAACAACAACCCAGCTGATTTTACATCTTCCCAAAATCTGCCTACACATTCTCTCCTTTGTCTCCCACTGGCTGTTGGGAGGCCTGTAGTATACCCCCAGCATTATAATTTCACCTTTCCTGTTCCTCGCTGCATGAGTCCTCTGATGTATCCTCCCTCAGTACAGCATGTCCTTCTTATCCTAAGCTAATGAGCATCCACTGCCGCGTTTTATCTTTCGCAAAAAAAAGTGTACATTTTCAGTGAATTTTGTTTTAATTAGTTTCTTCAATCGGCATGAAAAATAAATCAAGCCTTTTAATTTACTTCCTGCAATGACGATGATGAAGGATCAAAAACAGAAATTGCTGCAAAATCGCAATGGATCTGGCAGCATCTGTGGAGAGAAATCAGAGTTAATGTTTCATGTCCAGTGACTCTTTCTCAGAACTGACAGTAGCTATGAAAGAGTTATGTTTTGTGCAGAAGATAGGGTGGAGAGAGTGAGTCAGGAGGTAATGATGGGTGGAGATAAAGCCTGTAGCAAAAGAAGAACAGTTGGATAGACAAAGTAGTGGATAGTGATCTGGCTAGGGGAATGAATGCCTTCTGATTGTTAGTCAAGCAGGAAGCTGGAAGAACACAGCAAGCCAGGCAGCATCAGAAGGTGGAGAAATCAATGTTTTGGGTGTAATTCTTCATCAGGACCGGGGGTAGGTGTAAGGGGAGCTGCAAATAAAGTGAAGGGAAGATTTGGGTGGGGAGTGGGGCAGGATGGTGAGGTAGGGATAGGTAAGCCCAGGTAGGGGGCACAACCTGGTTGGTCAATGAGAGGAATGATTCTGGTTGGTAGCTGGTAGGAAGGGTCAGTCAGGGGAATGGAAAATAGGGCGAGGAACTGGGGAGGGTTACACATGAAACGTTGACTTCTCCACCTCCTGATCCTGCCTGGCTTTCTGTGTTCTTCCAGCTTCCTGCCTGTCTACCTTGGATTCCTGCAAATGCAGGGTTTTTTTTGTCTCCTGCTAATTATTAGTAACTAACAATGAGTTGTGTGTAATAGGAGGTTATGTGAAAACAAGGCCTGGTGTGTGGTGGTCACAGAAGGACATGGTAGAAGCTGCCTTGAGCCCTAAGATTATCAAGCTCATTATTGAATCCAGAGGGCTGCAGGAATCTCAAATAGAAAATGTGGTGTTGTTCTTCCTGCCTGTGTTGAGCTTCGCTGGAGCACTGCAGCAAGCCTGAGACAGAGGTGTTAGCCAGGGAACACGGTGATGTGTTGAATTGGCAGGCAATGGAAGGTCATGGTCTTTTTTGTTGAAATGTTAACACTATCTTTCCCTTTGCCCTCCGACCTTGTCAGGTCGGCTGAAGATTCCCAGCATTTTCTGTTGTCATTCTCTCTCAGTTGACTAAGTTCCACACAGCAATCTCCATTTACACTATTTCTAGACTGACTCTTTGTGAGTTTATTATCCTATTCATTTTGCCTTTTATCTAGCTTCCTTTTTATTTCAATTAACACCTCCACCTCATCATACTATCAAGATACTTTTTGCTAATCACCCAACCCATTACTAATTTAAAATTCAAATTTTTCCCAGTTCCGCGGAAAGTACGTCAGCCCTGAAATGTTAACATAAAAATGCGGATACTGGTGAACTGAAACAAACAAAACCAGAAAATGCTGGGGAATCTGTGGAGAGAGACCTTGAAGGGTCACATGACTCAAAATGTTAACTCTGTTTTCTCTCTGCAGATGTTGACAATCTGAGATGTTAACTGGTTTTCCACAGTTGCTGGCTGAGCTATCTTTTTTCCTTTCGTCTTTCATGTGTATGGTCATAGCCTGGTATTTGTGCTGCATGAATGTTATTTGTTACTTATCAGCCCCAGCCCTGGATATTGTCCAGATCTTGTTGCATTTGAACATGGACTGCTTCAGTATTTGAGGAGTCGCGAGTGGTGCTGAACATTGCAATCATCGGCGAACATCCCGAGTTCTGACATGGAGAGAAGGTCAGTGAGAAAGCAGCTGAAGATGGTTATGCCTAGGATACTAGCCATGAGGAACTCCTGCAGAGATGTTCTGGAGCTCAGATGACTGACCTCCAACAACCATGCCAACCTTCCTCTGTGCCAGATATGACTCTAACCAGCAGGAATTCTGTCCCCGATGACCATTGATTCATGTTTTGCTAGGGTTCCTTCTTGCCACACTCAGTCAGATGCAGACCCAATGGGCAGAATGGAATGGGCCACCCTGGTAAAGGGCTTTTGCCCAAAACATCAATTTTCCTTCTCCTCAGATGCTGCCTGACGTGCTGTGCTTTTCCAGCACCATTCTAATTTTGACTCTAATACAGTCATAGAGTTATTGAGATGTACAGCATGGAAACAGACCCTTCAGTCTAACCCATCCATGCTAACCAGATATCCCAACCCAATCTAGTCCCACCTGCCCGCACCCGCCCCATATCCTTCTAAACCCTTCCTACTCATATACCCATCCAAATGCCTCTTAAATGTTGTAATTGTACCAGCCTCCACCATTTCCTCTGGCAGCTCACTCCATACACGTACCACCCTCTGCTTGAAAATGTTGCTCCTTAGGTCCCTTTTATTACTTTCCCCTCTCACCCTAAACCTATGCCCTCTAGCTCTAGATTCCCCCACCTCAGGGATAATACTTTGTCCATTTATCCTATCCATGCCCCTCATGATTTTATAAATCTCTGTAAGGTCACACCCCTCAGCCTTCGACGCTCCAGGGAAAACAGCTCCAACCTGTTCAGCCTCTCCCTATAGCTCAAATCCTCCAACCCTCGCAACATCCTTGTAAATCTTTCCTGAACCCTTTCAAGTTTCACAACATCTTTCCAAAAGGAAGGAGACCAGAATTTCACACAATATTCCAGCAGTGGCCTAACCAATGTCCCGTACAGCTGCAAACATGACCTCCCAACTCTTGTACTCAATACTCTGACCAATAAAGAAAAGCATACCAAACACCTTCTTCACTATCCTATCTACCTGTGACTCTATTTTCAAGGAGCTATGAGCTGCACTCCAAGGTCTCTTTGTTCAGCAACACTCCCTAGGACCTTACCATTAAGTGTATAAGTCCTGCTAAGATTTGCTTGCCCAAAATGGAGCACCTCACATCTATCTAAATTAAACTCCACCTGACACTCCTCAGTCCATTGGCCCATTTGATCAAGATATCATTATAATCCAAGGTAACCTTCTTCACTGTCCATGACATCTCCAATTTCAGGTTACTAGACCTGAAACGTTAACTCTGGTTTCTCTCCACAAACACTGTCAGACTGCTGAGCTTCTCCAGCAATTTCTGCTGTTGAAGAGGAATATATAGATCCTTTTAGCATGAAAGTTGGTGACAAGTGGAGTATCACAGAATCACTGCTTGGGTCCCAAATCAACAGTTTGGATGAGGGAATCACATGCACTATTTCCAAGTTTGCCAATGACACAAAGTGAGATGGGATTATAAGTGGTCAGGAGGAAGCAAGTTAACTTTGGCAAGTGCAGTGAATGGCAAATGCATGACAGATCAGATCAGAGAATCCCTACAGTGTGGAAGCAGGCCATTCAGTCCATTGTATCCACATTGATCCTCCAAAGAGCATCCGATCCGGAACCAACCCCCAACTCTATCCCAGCATTTCCCATGGCTAACCCACCTAACCTGCATATCTTTGGACTGTCAGAGGAAACCAGAGCGCTCAGAGGAAATCCACGTGGACACAGGTAGCATGTGCAAATTCCACACAGACAGACATCCGAGGGTGGAATCAAACTAGGTCTCTGGTACTGTGAGGCAGCAGTGCTAACCACTGAGCCACCCTGACACCCCCTAAGCAAGAAGGACTGTTCCAAGCTTCCCATACGTAGTCATAGCTTGCATATGGCCGTTCCATTATCCAAACAAATTGTGTCACACTATCTGACATGATGCCCTCCCTTTTCTGATTTTAAGTATCTGAAATTCCTTCTTTTTTTATGTGTGGTGGTTCAGTTGTAAAAAAAAACAGGATTTTGAAGAGTAATTCATTTGATTGTAAACATTTACACAAAGTCTTTAACCTTGAGGCTGAATTGCTGGCATTGGCCACAAAAGTTATCTGCTTCCACTGTCTTTGCAATGTCAGCTCTATAAAGATCTTTTCCTTCCTTTCCAATTCCAACACAAAAGGCTCTATTGCAGTATGCATGAACTTTGATGGATATACTCTGCATTGTACAATTAGTCTTCTTGCTCAGAGTACCTTCTGCAATCAAAACTAGCCTCTGCTGTAACCAGAGTGCAATTCCCTTTCAACAGATGGAGGCTGACATTAAGCAGTGATTCTCTTGCATTAATTCACAGTCTTGCTGTGGTCTGCAGCCATGCAATAGTGCAGCCAACATTGGACTACATGCTATTAGTATTCAAATGGATCTGACAGCACAAAGTATATGTTTGAGGGTTAAATCACACACTCGCTTGTAGCATTACAAGACATAATAATTCTATCACTACCATTATAACTGGAGTGACAACTGGATTATATTTCTGAATATAATACCTTTTCTATAATGGAATTTTTTTTCTAGGTTTAAAGTATATTGCCAAATATCTAATTCATATTCGGATCAGTGTTACACTCTTATACTTATCTCATATCCAAAGACTGGTATCCCATCACCAAGTCACCCCTTATTTTGACATGGAAATTCTGGCCATGTCTCATCAGAGTCAGCACTCAGAGATTTTGGCTCTCCTCTTTTTATCTGCCAGCCAGGGTTCCCTGAATGGACCAGATTAACCATATTCTTTGAGGATCAGGTGCCTGACTTTGTTACAAATCGAAAAGTGTGGCACTGGAACAGCACAGAAGGCCAGGCAGCATCTGAGGAGCAGGAGATTCAACCTGTCATATATACACCCTTCACATTCCCGATCAAGAGTTTATGCCTGAAACTTCAACTCTCCTGCTCCTCGGATGCTGCCTGACCTGCAGTGCTTTTCCAGTGCCACACCTTTTTACTCTGGTCTCCAGCATCTGCAGTCGTCACTTTCTCCCTGATTTCGTTACAACCACCACATCTGGGACAAGATTTTACCCAGTCTGTAATAAGGCAATAAATAAATTGCCATTGTGTGTGGCCTCAGTGCACAGAATGACACTCTTCTTCTGTCTTCTTACAATATTCTAAAGAAAAACATAAGACAGAAGATGAAAAAAAGGAAAAGAAGGAAGGAACAGAAAGTGGAGGGAAGAAGTTTCATTTTTATAGCACCTTTTGTGAAGTCAGAACATGTCAGTGCACTTTACTGGTCAAGAAGTGCTTTTGAAGTTTAGTCACTGTTAAAATGTGGAAAATATGGCAACCAATCTGCTTGCAGTCGGATTCCACAAACAGCAATGTCGGAATGATCAGTTCATGGGTTTTTATATTGATGTTGGCTAAGGGATGAATAATTATATTTTAAAAACCAGGCAGAATCTACCTGCCCTTCTCCAAAATAATATCAGGGGACATTCGCATCTATCAGAGAGGGCAGATTGCCTGGATATGAGGCCTGAGGTGAAGTAGGCCATGAAATTGGCGTCCAAAAAGTTATAATGGAATACTTTTCTTTTCCATTTTGACATTGTGCATTTGCCCCACTGTGTGTCAAACTTCATGGTTGAGCAACTTACGTTAAATCCAATCCAGGAATGGATTGATCCTACTTTGAAAGTAATGCTTCTTTAACTGAAGATACAGTAAGAATGAATTTAGTTGGTAAATACAAAATCCTGTACCTGCACAGAAAACTCATTACATGAACTGGATAATAGAGAATGGCTGGAGCACAATCAGAAATAAACAGAGGTAAAGGTTACAAGAATGGTCATGTTCCACTGTAATGGGAGCACTGTGTGATAGAGAGTGAGGAAAATCGAAAAGCAAGTAGATTTTTAGTACTGATGTACTTCCAATTCATGTCGTTGCTGCTTTCAGGAACAATTGAAACTTGGTGTTATTGTACAAATGCTGAGCACGTCTCAATCAAGTCTCCCTGATTACCCATTTTAATGGAAGTAGTTGCCTATTTTTTGAAAGGGGTTAGTGCATTAATTAAAATAAGCGACAGAAGACCTTGATACAAGTGCATTAAGTACTTGTATAACAATACTATACAGCCTATTATTCTGGTTAATTATTTATAGCCTTTTTAATGTGCTACAAGTTTGGATAATATTTCAGTACGCTACTTGAAACATTTAAAGCTGCATACTGACAGCATCAGCCAGAGTGCTCGACACAACTGCAATGCTTTGTGAATATATACAGATAGGTAGATTCTGCACTCCACCCAATATCAACAGATCCCTTGTGAGAGGCATTAGATTGGACAGAAACCCAGGCCAACTACATAGATTCAGAGACAGATACAACACATCGAGCCATGATACTGGCCTCTCTGAGAGAAAGATCCTATGGTTCTGTTCCCTGCTTTTCCCCCTTAACCTTGCAATATTCTTACTTTTGAGTATTAATCTTATTAAAGTTGTGTGTGTGCACCTCATTCTACTATCTTTTCAGGCAGGGCATTCCAAATCAGAACAAATATACTCATGTCCCCCCTTGATCTCCTGTGACCTAATTTAAATCTGTCCACTGGTTTAACCACTGGAATATATTTCTCTTTATTTACTCTATCAAAGCCCATTATGATTTTTGAATGGTTCTGTTTTATTTCCCCTTAACCTTCTTGTTTCTAAAGAGAACAATTGCAGTTCTTTAGTCTCTCCACATATGAGTGATGTCCCTTATTCACAGCATCATTCTAATAAATCTCTCCACATTCTTTCAAAAATAGAACACAATATTCCAGCTGAACGATAACCCATGATTTTCTTTAAATTTTAGCAGGCCATCCTTGTTTCGTTTTTGTTTGATTTATTCACGTGATTGGGGCATCATTGGCCCATTATTCAAAGGGTAGTTCAGAGTCACCCCATTAATGTGGATCTGTCGACACTTATAGATTAGACCAAGTAAGGATGACAGAATTCCTTTCCTAGAGGGCACCAGGTCGGTTCCTATAACAAGCAGCAGTGGGTACATGGTTGCTGGTAGACTAGCTTTTCAATTTCAGACATTTTTCTTAAAAATTAAATTCAAATTTCACCATTTGAGATGTTCTCAGTTTGGAGTTCTATATTACTCTGCCAGTGACATTGCCGCTATATCACCATCTCCCCTAGCCTGCTTGATTTTGAAAATCAAATGGTCCTATAGGTACTATTTCCTTCCAATGGGCTTATCAACCTATCCTAAACATCCTAAACATTCAAACAATTGTGTTTATGACCCCAGAGGTCTCTCTGTTCCTGTATCCTTTTCACATTTGAATACAAATGATATAAAAGGGAAAATATTATAAAAACCACATTAGGTTATGGGATTATAGAAATGATGTTGGGGCTTTGCACCTATTTCTATTAGTCATGTTTGTACGCTCAGTGAGATTTTGCACAGTTGTTGTTTACAATAGAAATGTGTCAGCGGAAGTACTCAAGGAATGGCATAGTGGCCTCAGTGGTTAGTACTGCTGCCTCATGGGACCTGGGTTCAATTCCTGCCTTGGGCAACTGTCCTTGTGGAATTAGCACATTCTCCGTGTGTCTGTGTGGGTTTACTCCAGTTGCTCCAGTTTCCTCTCACAATCAGAAAGTTATGTGGTGAATTGGCCGTGCTAAGTTGCCCATGGTGATAGGTGCATTAGTCAGAGGGAAATGGGTGACTTTTTGAAGGATTGGTGTGGACTTGTTGGGCCAAATGGCCTGTTTCCACAGTGTAGAGAATCTAATCTAATCAATGTGATTGACTCTTAAGCATCTTCTTCATTGGCTGAGCAAGCCATTCAGTTGTCATCTTGGGTGTCACGGTGACACAGTGGTTAGCACTGCTGCCTCACAGCACCAGAGACCTGGATTCAATTCCTGCCTCAGGCAACTGTCTGTGTGGAGTTTGCACATTCTCCCCGTGTCTGCGTGGGTTTTCTCTGGGTGCTCTGGTTTCCTCCCACTATCCAAAAATGCACAGGTGAGGTGAATTGACCATGCTAAATTGCCTGAAGTATTAGGTGAAGGGGTAAATGTAGAAGAATGGGTCTGGGTGGGTTGCCCTTTGGAGGGTCAGTGTGGACTTGTTGGGCCAAAGGGCCTGTTTCCACATTGTAAGTAATCTAATCTGAGTTTGGGGTTGGTGCAATCAAAATTCCTTCTACGTCCTGTGAATTACATAATGAGGAGCAGGGATAGGCAATTCAAACCCTTGAACCTGCTCCACCATTTGATACAATCATGATTGATCTCATATTGGACTCAACTTTATTTTCCTGCTCACTCTACATAACCCTTCAATTAATTCCTAATTAAAAGTCTGTCCATTTCCTCTTTAAGTAAAAAGTGAGGTCAGTAGATGCTGGAGATCAGACCTGAAAATGTGTTGCTGGTTAAAGCACAGCAGGTTAGGCAGCATCCAAGGAGCAGGAAATTCGACGTTTCGGGCCAGAGCCCTTCATCAGGAATGATTCCTGATGAAGGGCTCTGGCCCGAAACGTCGAATTTCCTGTTCCTTGGATGCTGCCTAACCTGCTGTGCTCATTTCCTCTTTAAACCTTTCAATCCAGCACACTCTGATAATGACTTCCACAGATTCAAAATCCTTTCAGAGAAGTAATTTCTCCCCATTTCTGTTTTAAATCTGCTAACCAGTATCTTAAAACTATGACCTCTGAATTGTTCCTTCACTCTCGTCCTCTCCTCTTCTTGTCCTTGCTTTCCTCTCTCCTCCTGTTCACAGGTGGCCTCTTGGTTTTCAGATTTTCTCATTAAACAACTCGCAGATTAAAAAAAAGACCGAAGACAAGGGGCATCAATTTACTGGGCAGCTGTAATTAACATTTGCGGGCACTAAATGATCAGACAACACAATCAGCAACATCTTCTAACCAGAGCAGCCAACACTGATCTTAAGTTGCAGAGTCATAGAGATGTACAGCACAGAAACAGACCCTTCGGTCCAACTCGTCCATGCCGACCAGATATCCCAAACCAATGTAGTCCCACCTGCCAGCACCCGGCCCATATCCCTCCAAACCCTACCTTTCATATACCCATCCAGATGCCTTTTAAATGTTGCTATTGTATCAGCCTCCATCACTTCCTCTGACAGCCCATTCCCCACATGTACCACCCTCTGCAGGAAAAAGTTGCTCCTTAGGTCTCTTTTATATCTTTCCCCTCTCACCCTAAACCCCACATTCTTGTTCTGGACTCCCCCACCGTAGGGGGAGTCTATTTACCTTATTCATCCCCCTCATGATTTTATAAATCTCCATAAGGTCACCCCTCAGCCTCCGATGCTCCAGGGAAAACAGCTGCAGCCTATTCAACCTCTCCCTATAGCTTAAATCCTCCAACCCTGGCAACGTCCTTGGAAATTATTTTCTGAACCCTTTCAAGTTTCACAACATCTTTCTGATAGGAAGAAGAGCGGAATTGCACACAATATTCAATTTTAAATGAAATAGCATGTGAAATAAAATTATCGAGTGCTTTCCATGGCCCCCACATGTCTCAGTGAATTTCCTGCCAATGAAGTGCTCATGTTTTGTCATCCACTCTCTTTTGCAATGTAAAGAAAGTTCAGCAACCCCCTACAAGCAGCAACTTGATTATGACCAGATACAGACATTTTTCTGTAACCATAAGGGTTCCATTTCTCAGAACCACCATGATGATGAAATTTGCGAGTGCGGGATGCATTAAGAATAGGTTAAAATGGTTGAAAATACCACAGGTACGCAGTTTTTGCCTGCAGATGTTGATTTTTGATTTTTGCCATGGATAGGCAAATTCACAATTCATCATCTTGCAGATACAGAGGATTTGCTGTGATTGTTTTACACAATGTTTATTGAGGATTAAGTATTGAACAAGATATAGGGAACACCCCCCTTCCCCACCCCCCCCCCACCCCACCCCTGTCTAGGTGACATCCTCAGTGCTTGGGAGCCTCCTGTGAAGCGCTTCTGTGATGTTTCCTCCGGCACTTATTGTGATTTGTATCTGCCGCTTTTGGTTGTCAGTTCCAGCTGTCCGCTGCAGTGGTCGGTATATTGGGTCCAGGTCGATGTGTTTGTTGATTGAATCTGTGGATGAGTGCCATGCCTCTAGAAATTCCCTGGCTGTTCTCTGTTTGGCTTGCCCTATAATAGTAGTGTTGTCCCAGTCGAACTCATGTTGCTTGTCATCTGTTTGTATGGCTACTAAGGATAGCTAGTCATGTCATTTCATGGCTAGTTGGTGTTCATGGATGCGGATCGTTAGCTGTCTTCCTATTTGTCCTATGTAGTGTTTTGTGCAGTCTTTGCATGAGATTTTGCACACTACATTCGTTTTGCTCATGCTGGGTATCGGGTCCTTCATCCTGGTGAGTTGTTGTCTGAGAATGGTTGTTGGTTTGTGTGCTGTTATGAGTCCTAGTGGTCGCAATAGTCTGGCTGTCAGTTCAGAAATGTTTTTGATGTATGGTAGTGTGGCTAGTCCTTCGGGTTGTGGCATGTCCTCATTCCATTGTCTTTCCCTTAGGCATCTGTTGATGAAATTGCAGGGGTATCCATTTTTGGCAAATACATTGTATAGGTGTTCTTCTTCCTCTTTTGCAGTTCTGGTGTGCTGCAGTGTGTTGTGGCCCTTTTGAACAGTGTCTTGATGCAACTTCTTTTGTGTGTGTTGGGGTGGTTGCTTTCGTAGTTTAGGACTTGGTCTGTGTGTGTTGCTTTCCTGTATACCTTTGTGGTGAATTCTCTGTTCGGTGTTCTCTGTACCATCACGTCTAGGAATGGGAGTTGGTTGTCCTTTTCTTCCTCTCTAGTGAATCGTATTCCTGTGAGTGTGGCATTGATGATCCGGTATGTGTTCTCTAATGTGTTTTTAATGATTACAAAAGTATCATCTACATATCTGACCCAGAGTTTGGATTGAATTTGTGGTAACACTGTTTGTTCTAACCTTTGCATTACCGCGTCTGTTATGAATCCAGAGATGGGTGAGCCCATGGGTGTGCCGTTGATTTGTTCATATATTTGGTTGTTGAATGTGAAGTGTGTTTGAGGCACAGGTCCAGTCGTTTGAGTATGCCATCTTTGTTGATAGGTTCCCCATCTTGTTGTCTGTTCTGTATGTCCAGCAGGTTGGCTATTGTTTCTCTGGCTAAGGTTTTGTCGATAGAGGTGAACAGTGCAGTTACATCGAATGAGACCATAGTTTCTTCCACGTCTATGTGTATATTTCTGATGATGTCCAAGAATTCCTGTATTGACTGTATAGAGTTCTGGATCCGCCAGTTTGTGTGATGGTGTCCCTGGTAGTGATACTATGGATCTGAATGGGATGTCTGGTTTGTGCACTTTAGGTAGTCCATAGAATCTGGGGGTGTTGTTACTTTCAGGTTTTTTTTAGATTAGACTTACAGTGTGGAAACAGGCCCTTCGGCCCAACAAGTCCACACCGACCCGCCGAAGCGAAACCCACCCATACCCCTACATTACCCCTTACCTAACACTACGGGCAATTTTAGCATGGCCAATTCACCTGACCCGCACATCTTTGGACTGTGGGAGGAAACCGGAGCACCCGGAGGAAACCCACGCAGACACGGGGAGAACGTGCAAACTCCACACAGTCAGTCGCCTGAGTCGGGAATTGAACCCGGGTCTTCAGGCGCTGTGAGGCAGCAGTGCTAACCACTGTGCCACCGTGCCGCCATTCACTGTAGGTCAAACCTGGTTGTCTGTCCGTTTTTTTGTAGGTTTCTCAGTGTGTTGTTTATCCTATTGGTGAGCTGTGGGGTGGGGTCAATCTCCCTCTTTTGGTAGGTGTTGGTATCTGCAAGTAGTTGTTGCGCTTTTTGGATGTACTCTGCTTTGTCCAGGATGACCGTCATTCTGCCTTTGTCTGCCGATAGCATGATTATGTTTTTATCATTTCTTAGTGCTTTTAGTGCTTCTCTCTCCTTGGTGTTGAGGTTATCTGTTTGCCAAACAGAGAACAGCCAGGGAATTTCTAGAGGCATGGCATTCATCCACAGATTCAATCAATAAGCACATCGACCTGTACCCAATATATCGGCCACTGCAGCGGACAGCTGGAACTGACAACTGGAAGCGGCAGATACAAATCACCATAAATGCCGGAGGAAACATCACAGAAAGGCTTCACAGGAGGCTCCCAAGCACTGAGGATGTCACCTAGATAGGGGACGAAATGTCTGCAACACAAACTCCCAGCTCGGCAAACAGAACCACAACAACGAGCACCCGAGCTACAAATCTTCTCACAAATAGGTTTAGGGTGACAGGGGAAAGATATAAAAGGGACCTAAGGGGCAACATTTTCATGCAGGGAGTGATGGATGTATGGAATGAGCTGCCAGAGGAAGTGGTGGAAGCTGGTACAATTGAAACATTTAAAACACATCTGGATGGTTATACGGATAGGAAGGGTTTAGAGGGATATGGGTCGGGTGCTGGCAAAAGGGACTAGATTAGGTTGGGATATCTGATCGGTATGGACAAGTTGGACTGAAGGGTTTGTTTCTATGCTATACAACTCTATGACTCTAAATTGCCTGTTCTTTTCTCACATTCACTTATTTATTCTTCTTGCTTCATGTCCCTTGCGCGCATACATATGAACACTTTACAGATGATTCTGAAAAGAATTTAGACTTGGCAGGTCCCAGAGGAAGAGTGATACCAAGCAGACAAGCAGCAGATCAGATAAAGATTTCAAAATCCCTCATGTAGCCTAATTTATATTAAAAGCAATCTAGAAGCCATTACTTAATATAGTATGAGCTCATTTTGTTTCCGTGAGCTCATTGTGTCTATGATTGATTGACTTGATAATGAAGAGTGGAATTTTACTTTCAGAGTAGTTAGTGCAGTATTAAGTGACTCTAAATTGGATATGTTGGAGGCTACAGACACCATTTGGTATTAAGTGCCAAATCATGAAATACTACTTACTCATTCAATCATTTCCAAACAAAAATCAAGCATAATTATTACTCCGTGCTGTAAATGACTAAAAGAATGGCAATTTTTTAAATGGATAAATATGTGTATTGAGCATAAAACTGGGCACCAGTAGGAGGCTTCTTTCTTTAATGCATTAATCTTTCATGGAATGTGGGCCTTAGTGGCTGAGACATCTTTATTGCCCATCACTTAGTCCCCATGGGCTTCAGCAGCTTATGTGGTGCAGGTCCACTCACAGTGCTGCTCAGAAGAGAGTTGCAGTGACAGCAATATGGTGTTAAATACTGGGAAGTGGTGAAATAATGTGAATAGATGAGTAACCTGGAGCTCCAGGTTAGTGCTCCAGGGATATGGGTTCAGGTACCACCATGGTATGTAGAAAAATTGGAATTCAATGAAATCTGTAATTGAAAAACAAACTAGGCTAATGTAGTGTGGTGCTGGGAAAGCACAGCAGGTCAGGCAGCATCTGAGTATCTGTTAGGCAGTCTCTGTTAGCTGTTATCAACTTGATCCTAAAACCCTTCACCACCTTTTCCTGATGAAGGTCTTAAGCCCGAAATGTCAATTCTCCTGCTCCTCGGATACTGCCTGACTTGCTGTGCTTTTCCAGCATCACACTCTCGACACTGATCTCCAGCATCTGCAGTCCTCACTTTCTCCTAGGCTAATGGTAGCCATGTAACTATTTGTGAAATCGAAAGACCTGAAGATGCTGTAAATTAGAAACAAAATCAGAGGTTGCTGGAAAAGCTCAGCAGATCTGGCAGCGTCTGTGAAGCGAAATCAGAGCTAAAGTTTCAGATCCAGCGATACTAGATTTAGATTTCTGTGAAGAGAAATCAGAATTAAAGGTTAACTAGAAATCTAAATCTAGTGTCACTGGACCTGAAACTTTAACTCTGATGATGATATCAAGCTGTTGCTTGACTAGTATGTGTCCAATTTTGACATAAAACCCAGATATTGGACAGAAAGACTTTGAAGAGCTTAGTTTTCCATTGTCATTTACAGTGATCCACCCAGTTCTATTCCTTCCTTTAGAACTCAGAGTAAAATACAATGCTGTGGATCTAGAATTAGACCAGAACAGATAAAGATGGCAGATTTAATTCCAAGGGCTTTTGCCCAAAACATCGATTTTCCTGCTCCTCGGATGCTGCCTGAACTGCTGTGCTTTTCCAGCACCACTAATCCAGATTTAATTTCAAACATATCACAAGAGAGCTGGATCAGTTCTTAAACAACAGCCAATAGTTACATAAATAGAAACAAAAACAGAAATTGCTGGTAAAAGCTCAGCAGGTCTGTGAAGAGAAATCAGAGTTAAAATTTAACTAGAAATCTAAATCTAGTGCTGCCAGACTGGAAACTTTTGTTTCAGAACTGTTCAAGATCCCTTGTGATATGTTTGGAATTAAATCTGCCATCCTTATCTGGCCTGGTCTAATTCTAAATCCACAGCATTTTATTTTACTCTCAGTTCAGTTGTTTAGACAAAGTCTAAAGGAAGGAATAGAACTGGGTGGATCACTGTCAATGACAATGGTAAACTAAGTTCTTCAAAGTCTTTCTGACCAATATCTGGGTCTTATGTCAAAATTGGACACATATTAGTCAAGCAACAGCATAATATCATCATACTAAAGGAATCATACATCACAATGTTCCAAAGGAAATAATTGATCTTGAAGCATTATCTGTTTCTTCCTCGACAGAGGCTGCTGACTTTGTCCATTATTTTTATTAGTGCTCATCACCCCTGGATATATCCTGTCCCACTAGTAGGACAGACACAGGGGAAGCATCAGCACAGTGGTACACAGACAGGAAGGAGTTTGTTTGTGAGTATTCAGCATTGACTCCATGAAGTATCCTGGTGAACATGGGCAAGGCACCTCCTGTTGTTTACTACTTACCACACCAGTTTGACCTACAGATCAGTACTCCTCTTTGTTGAACATCACTATGAGGAAGCACTGAGGGTGGTGAGGGGACAGAATGCAGTCTGGGGTCTTCAATGTCCATCACAAAGTGTAGTTTGGTCACACCACTCTTGAATAAGCCAGTCTAGTATTAAATGATATAGCTGCCAGGCTGCACCTGGGGACAAGGTGAGAGAACCAACAAGAGGGAAAAGTTAACATAATGTCATCCTCACAAATCTACTTAACACAAGTGCATTTGTTCATGACTATAACAGTAAGAGTGACAACCACTTCAAATTTGTTGAGACTAGGGCTTATTTCCAATTGACCTCACCACTCAAGACTGGGTTCCCATAGGGTGCTGTGGGCCATCAACAGAAGTAAAATCTCCCCAGTGTAACTTGTAACTTCATGGTTCAGCATATCACCCCACCCAACTATTGCCATCAAGCCAGAGGATCAACTCTGGTTCAATGAAAGGTGCAGGAGGACATGTCGGGAGCAGCGCCAGGCACATCTAAAAATGTAATGTCAACCTGGTGAAGGTACTACACAGGTTTACTTGCATGCCAAGTAACAGAAGTAGCCTTCATTTGACAGGGTTAAGTTATCTCACAACTAATATCAAATCTAAGCTCTGCAGTCCTGTTAAATCCAGTCAACTATAATGATGGACAAACATACAACTCACTAGAGGAGGAGACTCCATAAATATCTTTATCCTCAATGATGCAGGAGCACAGCACAGCAGTGCAAAAACAAGACTGATGTATTTGTAACAATTGTAAAATGCTGAGTGAATGATATATCTTGGGCTATTCCTGGACATCCCCAGCAAAGGCGCCAATCCTCATCCAGTTGAATTCACACCCATGTCATATTATGAAATGGCTGAAAGAACTGGACACTGTAAAGTTTCTGGACCCCAGCAATCACCTCGCTACTTGCTGCTCCTCTAGCCAAGCTGTTCCATATACCTGCAATACTGCCATCTACCCAACAATGTGGAAAATTATCCAATTATGTCCTGTGTACAAAAAAGACAACAAAGCCAAGTCTACTCTTGATCATCAGTAAAATGATCCAAAAGGTTATCACGAGTGTTACCAAGTTACTGTTGCTTTGTAATAATTTACTCACTGGCACTCAGTTTGGGTTCAGCCAGGACCACTCACCTCCTGACCTTATACAGCATTGATTAAAACAAGGATGAAAGTGCTGAACTCCAAGGATGAGATGACAGTGATTGCCTTGACATCAAGGCCACATTTGATTGATCAAGGAACATTAACAAAGCTGGATTCAGTGGGAATCAGCATCTTCAGCTGATCCATCAATCACCTTCCCTTCATCATAAGGTCAGAAGTGTGGATGTTTGCCAATGATTGCACAATGTTCAGCACCATTCATGACTCCTCAGATACTGAAGCAGTAAATGTTCAAATACAGTTAGCCATAGGTAATACCCAGGCTTGGGCTGAAAAATGCCAAGTACCACTCATACCACACAACTGCCAGACAATGATTGTCTCCAACTATCACTCATTGACATTCAGATGCATGAAGCTCTCTGAATTTCCCACTATCAAATTCAGGGGGTTGCCATTGACCAGAAACTGAACTGGACCAGCAGCTCAGAGGCAAGGGGTAACTCACCTCTGACTCCACCAAGCCTGTCCGCCATTTACAAGGCACAAGTCAGGAATGTGATGGAATATGTGGGTGGCACAGTGGCACAGTGGTAAGCACTGCTGCCTCACAGCGCCAGAGACCCGGGTTCAATTCCTGCCTCAGCCAACTGTGTGGAGTTTGCACATTCTCCCCGTGTCTGCATGGGTTTCCTCCCACAGTCCAAAAATGTGCAGATTAGGTGAATTGGCCATGCTAAATTGTAGTGTTAGGTTAGGGGTAAATGTAGGGTAATTGGTCTGGGTGGGGGCGGGTCGGTGTGGACTTGTTGGGCCGAAGGGCCTGTTTCCACACGGTAAGTAATCTAATCTAATGTATTTGTGTATGTGGGGGCAGCTCCAGCAACTCTCAGAACACTTGACGCTATCCAGAACACAACAGCCCATTTTACTGGCATCACATCTGCAACCATCCTCTTTCACTGATGTTCAGTAGCAACAGTGTGTACCACATTCAAGGTGGGACAGTATCTTTCAAGCTCATGACTACTTCCCATCTGGAAGGAGAAAGGTGGCAGAGGGAACTCACCACTATCATCCTGACTTGGTAATAGTTTGCTTTTCCTTCTCTGTCACTGGGAAAAGCCATGAAATCCTCTCCCTAACAGCAGTGTGGGTCAACCCACAAAAATGGATATCAGCGGTGCAAGCTCACCACCACCTTCTCAAGGGATGGACAATAAATGCTTAGCCCCGTTGACAATGCTCATATCTTCCCTGAATTTTTTTTTCAATAGTTCAAGGGAAAAGGAATAGATGTTTTAGTTGTCAGAATAGCCACAGGAAGAATTCCATGGTATTTTCCCAACAACCCAGTTCTGTGTTGTAATTGAACTCAAATTCCCAGTCGAAACTTTGGTGCTTATATCTCTGGAGTGAAACTGGAACCTGTGCCTTCTGACTCAGAGGGAAGAGTGCTACCTGCTGTGCCACAACTAACAGAAGCTTGGAAGCTGTAGACAAGGCAAGGCAACACATCGCAGCATCCTGTGTCTCTCTCTCTCACTGTAAATTGTTTGTGAATGCAGACCAGGCAGACCATATGGCATTTGATGCAATGAGTAAGCTTCAGCAGGTGGTAACAGGGTGAGTCACAAGTACAGGTGAGGAGAAGCAAGTGGTAATGTGAAAAGTGAAGAACCGTGGTAAAAGGAAACTCAGCAAATAGAATATAGACATGTGCCACGTACGTCCTTTGTCCTGACTCGCAGCCCTGTGTATGAAAGCTTTGACCCAGTACCAGGGGAGAGATTGAGATTCCCACTGTAAATGGAGCTTTGTAAATGGAGCTCCAAACTCTACAGTCAACACTGGGTAGAATGATTAATAAATGATGTACAGATGCCTTTTCCTTGTGACGACATAAATTCAAATATAATACTGTTCTCTAAGCAGTTAAAAACCCAACATCAAGATGAAATTCTTTCTCGAGGCTTGATTAGTTTATAGTTTCTTATTCCAAACAGCCTGTACACCCTGTCCCGAGTTTCATTCACTAATTAAAGAATGTACTAGCTTCCAATTAATCTAATCCTTTAGTTATTTTCAAAAACTTTGCAAAGATCTTTTCTGACTCTTTTTCTCGTTAATGAGCATGGTTGCCTTCCCTTTGCGAGAACCTTCTTTGGGACTCTCTGCACTGATTCTAATGCAACAAGGTCTCTTTGGAAGTGGTGATTCAAAGGCAAAAACAGAATGAGCTCTGTCCCATTTACAGTTCAGCATCAGTCCATTTCGCACAACAGCTCGATCAGTTTTAATGTCTGACATGAACCTCCTCTATTTCCACTTCAACAAAGCTTTCTTTTAATTTCCTTCTTGTAGGTTTATTTAGCTTTCCCTTGAATGTACCTATGCAAGTCGCGAGAACCATTTCACGTTTTAAAGCATGATTTTAGAAGATTAAAATGTGATTTCATTAAGTTATGAAAGATCTTGAGGTGTCTTGCTGGCTGAATACTGCGACATTTTTCATCGAAGTAAAACATACCTCACTTTTCCATTCATAATACTTTCTCATTGAAAGCTCAATGTCATGACAGAAATTCTCTCAATCTCTAATATTCCCTAGTTTAAAAAAGAAATACCGCTTTAGAAATGCTGACAATTAAGCATTAAACTACTTCATATTCAGAGCAAAACCCACATGCCACTTGTTCAAAATCCAAACTTGAAAATAATAAACATAAGTTGTATCACACAAGGAAAAGTTAACTATATCCCTTTGAAAATCAATAGCATTATCATCATTGAAACTACAATCATCGAAATCCTAGGGGTTACTATTGACTAGAAGTTTAGCTAAACAGGAATATACATGTCACAGTGACAATAGCAGGTCAGAGGCTATGAATTCTGTAGTGACTGAATCACCTCCTACTTCCTGAAATCCACTATCTACAAGGCATATGATGGAATACTCTCTAGCTGCCTAGTTCCATTGTTGCCCAAGAAGCTTGATGCAATTCAGGAGCAATCCACCCTAATTGGCACCACGTACAAATTTCCTTCCATCCACCTCACCAAAGTAACAACCTGTAGCATTTATACAATGCACTGCACTAATGCACATCAAAGGAAACTTCCAAACCCACAACCTCTATCAGTCAGACGCAGAAAGCACATGGGAACATCACTACCCACAATTTTCCCTTCTGATCATGCACCAGCTTGATTTCAATCCATATCTTCATTCCTCCACTGTCACTGGATCAAAAACTAGTAATATGACTACCCCTCCATCCCACTCCCATACAAACACACACTCTCCTTTCAACACCATTATGGGCATACTGACACCACATAGAGAGCAACAGATCACTACAATGGGATTCTAATAGGTTAGAATAATAACTGGCCTGTTTTTTTTAAATTCATTCATGGCATGACGGTGTTGCTAGCTAGGCCAGAATTCATTGCCCATTTGCTAATTATCCAGAGGGCAGTTAAGAGTCAATCTAATTTCTGGAGTCACGTGTAGGCCAGACCAGATAAGATTGGTAGTTCCCTTCCCTAAAATACATTAGTGAATCAGATAGGTTTTTCTGACAATCAGTAATGGATTCATGGTCATTATTAGACTCGTAATTCCAGATATTTATTGAATTCAGATTCTATCTGTTACCATGGCAGGATTCAAACCCGGGTCCCCAGAACATTACCTGGGTCACTGGGTTCACAGCCCAGTGGCAGTACCATTAATCCATTGCTTCCCATTTGGCCATCAGGAATCCCAGACTGTGCTACTTACTCAAATACGTAGTCTAGAATTGGCACACTGATTAGTCCCTGCATGGACCTCAGTAATCAACAACAGAACTCAGCTTACCCCTCTGACCCCCAACTGCACAAGCAGCAGCTCAACTGCTCAAACCCACCAATCCCCATTAACTTGACTGCACCCCCTTACCAGAATGTAAACCCTCACTGACTGTATCACCCATGCTCCTTCTAAAACTCCAAATCCAACTGACCAACTCATTCAATCACTACACCAGGAAAAACTTTGCGATCTTTAAATAACAATCTACTGGCTGGAAACTGAGAAGACAACATTAACTTTGACTGATGTCAGGAGGAGAGTACACTTTCTGTTGTTATAGCATGAATCTCTGAAGCAGTCCACTTTGCCCTCTGTGTGTCTTCATGAGTAGAGCTGATCAAAGTGCTTTCCATAGATTCTAACGGGGAAGCTCCATTCATCTAACTGAAAGCTGAACTGTTCTCTGCTTTAATTATTTATAACAAGCCTTAAGTTGCATTTCTAACCATATTAGACATATTCAAAAGATGTTGTATTCAGTTGTGCAATGTGAGCATCAAAGGAGCCAGCCCCTGTTGGCCAACCCTGATTGCTCTTGGGGGGGGGGGGGGGGGGTGCTCAGCTGCTTTCTTGAACCATTGCAGTCCGTGTGCTGTAGGTACATTCACAATGCAATTAGCGAGAATGTTCCAGAATTTTGAACCAGCAACACTCATGGAATGACAATATATTTGAGCGAGGAATGTGTGTAACTCAGAAGCGAACTTGCAGATGGGGGAGTGTTCCCATATATCAGTTTCTCTTATCTTTCCAGGTGGTTGAGTTTGCGATTTTAGAAGGTGTTGACTAAAGAGTCTTGATGGTTTAGAGCATAGAACATAAAATAGTACAGCACTGCACAGGTCCTTCAGCCCTGGATGTTGCGCCAACCGTTTATCTACTCTAAGATCAGTTGTATCAGTCCACCTTGGCTACCACTGTTTGGTAGTCAGAGAATATTGAAGCTCTTTGATGTGATGATGTAAATCGAGCAGGTTGCTTTGTCTGAGATAGTGATGAGCATCTTGTGTGTTTTGGAACTGCACTCATCCAGGCCAATGGAGAGTATTCCATCAAATTCCTGACTTGTGCCTTATAGATGGTGGACAGGCTTAAGGGAATCAGAAGATGAGTTGCTCGATGAAGGATTCCTAGTCCCTGGCCTGCTCTTGTGGCCTCAGTTTTTATACAGCTAGGATTTGTATAGTTCAGTTTCTGATTAAGGATAATCCTGAGATATTGATAGTGGGGTATTCAGCGATGGTGATGCCACTGATAATGAAACATTGTTGGTTTAATTCCCACTTCTTTGATATGGTCATTGCCCTGACTCTTGTGTGATGTGGATGCTAATTGTGACTTATCAGTCCAAACTTGGATATTGACTGCTTCAGTACCTGAGTCATGAGTATGTTGAATATTATGGAAAAATGAGTGAACACCTCCACTCCTGACCTTCTCGTCAGTCTCAAAGACACCATGTACAGAACAGAACTTCAAGTGGTTTGGGAGGCAGAGGTGGGTAGAATGGTAATCACTAAGGAGGAGTTGTTGTGGAGGCTGAATCACCAAGACAAGATGGGTTAGAGCTCAGAGTTCTGACAGGATAGTTGATGAGATTGTGGAAGCATTGATCTTTCAGGAATCACTGGAGTCAAGGAGGATCCCAGAGGACAGGAGAATGGTGAAAGTAATGCCCCTGTTTAAGAAGGGAGGCAGGCAGAAGAATGATTCACAAGAGGTTCACAAGAATAATCCCGACTGAAGGGCTTGTCATACAAGGATTGGTTGAAGACTCTGGATCTGCATTCAATGGAGTTTAGAAGGATGAGGGAGAATTAATTGAAATTTTAACAAATGCTGAGAGCCCTGCATAGAGTTGCCGTGAAGAAGATGTTTCCACCATTAGGAGAGAATGGAACCCGAGGAGACAGCCTCAGAGTGAAGGGATGACTCTTTAGATCTGAAGTGAGGAGAGAATTTCTTCAGCCAGAGGTGGTGAATCTGTGGAACTCATTGCTGCAGAGATCAATGTATGCCAAGTCATCGATTGTTTTCAAGTTAGAGTCAGATAGTTTCTTGATGAATAAACAGAACAAGGGTTAAGGGAGAAGACAGGAGAATGAATTTGAGAAACATCACCATGATTAAATGGTGCAACAGACTTGGAGACAATAGCCTAAACTGCTCCTTTATCTTTTGGTCTAATGGTCTTATATCAGCAATTCAGCCCTTTGAGCTTGCTCTGCCATTTAATTGGATTGTGGCTGATTTCATCTTGGCTTCAATTTGACTTTTCTGTCTGTTTCCCCATAACCCTTCAACCCATCACTAATTAAAATCTAGTTATTTCCTCCTTAAGCTTCCTCAGTGTCCCATCATTCACTGTATTCTGGGGTAGCCAACAATGGGGGAGATGTTGGCCTAATGGTATTACTGCTAGACTGTTAGTCCAAAGACCCAGATAATGTTCTGGTTACCTGGGTTCACATCCTGCCAACAGATGTTGGAATTTGAAAACAATGAAAAAAATTCTGGAATTAAGGGTCTAAAGAGGACCATGAATCGATTGTTGAAAAAAATCCATCTGGTCCACAAATGTCATTTAGGAAAGGAAATTAATATTCTTACCTGGTCTGGGTCGAGGACCACAGCAATGTGGTTGATTAGAAAATGGTCAAAAATTCTGGCCTAGTCAGTGATGCCCTCATCCCTTGAATGAATAAAGGAAAAATACCGAATGAATGATTTTAAAAAAGTTGATCAAAGGAACATGAGTGCCTCCTGAAACACAGTGTCCAGGTGACTCTCCCCATCTTTGATATGTCACAATGTCTGAAGCTCAGACTCTATTTCATTAACTCGGAGCCAGAGATTCTCCAGTAACTTGTTTCAGATTTGGGTACTGTCGGCCATACCAGCTCTGCAGTTACAACACGTTGTTCGGTCCTGCATCGCCATCTTATTCTCGTAGCTAACAATCTGTTCTTTTTTAAAAAAAATTCCTATAGGTCTTCAATTATTTAATCTGCAAAATATTTCAACTATTTACCCTTAAACTGAAACTGTCAAATCAGTAGCTATTATTAACCAGTTAGTTTACAGTTTTCCTGGCATGTCACTTTTTGTTTCATGCTGAGGGCCTGAACCTAGGCTTCAGTTTATCCTGTTCAAGGTAAACCTTACCGGTGGGCGGCACGGTGGCACAGTGGTTAGCACTGCTGCCTCACAGCGCCTGTAGACCCGGGTTCAATTCCCGACTCAGGCGACTGACTGTGTGGAGTTTGCACGTTCTCCCCGTGTCTGCGTGGGTTTCCTCCGGGTGCTCCGGTTTCCTCCCACAGTCACAAAGATGTGCGGGTCAGGTGAATTGGTCAAGCTAAATTGCCCGTAGTGTTAGGTAAGGGGTAAATGTAGGAGTATGGGTGGGTTGCGCTTCGGCGGGTCGATGTGGGCTTGTTGGGCCAAAGGGCCTGTTTCCACACTGTAAGTCTAATCTAATCTACAAACTATGAACCGAAAGAAAAAGCAAAAGACATCTCTTCCTGAATTCAAATTCCCAGAAATGTACATTCACATGGACTATGCCTCACTCTGTCTGTGCTTTCTCCTAACTGCTCACATAAAGCTTACTGGTCATTAAGACAGGTCATCAATGGAGCAGCTGAAAATGCTAGGCCCTGGGACTCCGCCCTGAGGAGCTTCTACAGAGATGTCCTGGTGCTGAGCTGACTGACCTCCAACAAGTACAACCATCTTTCCTTGCCTCAGGTATGATTCTAGCCAGTGGAGAGCTTTCCTCCTGAGTTCTTGAACATTTATATCTTCTACATTTTTTCCTTTATGAGCATTTTGGAGGAGAGAATATAATTAATTAATTAGTCTGATGTGCCAGATTAGCTGAAGGAGTTAAACCGAGGAAAAATCAACATGACCTCGTCAAGTAAAATACTTTTATTCATAGGTTCCACGAGGCAATGGATTTATTTGTTTCTTTATCTCTTTCCTATTTCCAATGATGAGGGAGCTTGATTCTGGTCGATTTTTGAAGTTGTTTTGAAGAACTGATATGTCCACACAAAACCTCAGGCTACTTCTGAGACATTCTTTTTTCTTCCAATGGAATATTAAACAACCAGAAACAAGAGTAGCACAATCCCAAATGTTTAAAGACTGAAGTTGAAGGCTTGATCAAATTAGTAAAATCATAAACAGAAGCTTTGTCTGTGGCCAAATGCTTAATGAGGTTTTGAATATGTATTCTGGTGTTCAGTAGCAGCTGTACTGTATCTTTCGTGCAGTTTCTTTATCAAATTTTTTTTACGTTCTATGATTCAAATGGAACTTTTCAGCACACATTTGATCCACTGTTCCTCTCTCAAACTGTTTTTGACTTAAATTGATAAATTGACTGTCTTGGTTGGATTGATTTTAGGTTATTTTAGCAAGGCCCATCAGGCGTTGATGAGTTGAATTATTTCACAGGGCTCAGGATGGAAAGTTGACGACAGGGTTATGACACTTGCCAGTATATTTGAAGGTGGGGGTGGGTGGGTGTGGGGAACGCACAAAATAAAGTGGGAGAGCCAGCTCCTGAGCTCCCCCCACATGACAGAGAGTGGAGAAAGCACCAGGTAGCCATTAGTCCTTCAGGCCTATTGAGGCCCAGAATTGGATTACACTCTAACTCAAGCTCCCTGCTGGGGAAGGTGAAAAGAAAGGCTATACCCAGGCGGGCTTTCACAGTGTAGTCTATAGGTGGGCAGGAAAGAAGGCAGGAGGGAACACTGTGTCTCTTAGGGGTAACACCCCCACTCTCCCAAGTTCACTTTGTGCATTCCATCCACGTCTAAAACCCATGGCTGCCACTCCCTGCCCCACCTCCTTGGCATTCCTAGCCCCTGTGCAACTGAAGGACAAAGAGGAGAAAGTGAGGACTGGAGATGCTGGGGATCAGAGCAGAAAAAGTGTTTTGCTGGAAAAGCGCAGCAGGTCAGGCAGCATCCAAGGAGCAGGAGAATCGATGTTTCGGGCATAAGCCCTTCACCTTAAGTTCAGAAGACAACCCGAAGCTCGTAAGTGGAAATATATTGACAAGTGTGGATGAAATGAGAGATCTTGGTGTGTAAGTGCACAGGTCCCTAAAGATAGCATTACAGGCAGATAAGATTATACAGAAGGCATATGGAATATTCTCCTACACTGGCAGAAATATAGAATACTAAAGATGAAACTGTAGAAGACGCCAGTGAGGTCACAGCTGGAATATTGTGTGTAGTTCTGGTCATCAAATGACAGGAAGGACAAAACCACTCTGGAGAGAGTGCAGACAAGATTTACTAGAATGTTGCCAGGACTGGAGAATGTCAGCTATGAGGAGAGGTTGGAGAGGTTGTGATTATTTTCCTTGGACCAGAGAAGGCTGAGGGGATGACATGATTGAAGTATGCGGAATTGTGAGGGGTAGAGCTAGACAGGAGTAGCCTGTTTCCCTTAGCAGGGAGTTCAAAGGTCAGGGGTCATGGATTCAAGCTAAATGGCAGAACGATCAGAGGTGATGTGAGGAAAACTTTTTAACTCAGAGGGGGTGGGTGTCTGGGATTCGCTGCCTGAGTTGATGGTAGAGACAGAGACGCTAACCTCTTTTAAGAAGTGCTTTGAATCTGCAGAAAGATGGGTTTAGAAAGGGCGTTCTGGGTGTCTTTGGCTAAGATGAGCAAAATGACTGTATATGGGCCCATGGTTTGTATGGTTCTATGAGTTCCTCTTGGGACTGTCTATGGTCCTAGCAGCGACTGGTCCAGAAAGCAGAGCAAATCCAACAGCAGCATCCCGTAGCCACTCTATAAACCCAGGAGCCGTCGAGGAAACAAAAGATTAACTTTGTACTAACTTTGTCTCAATCATTTCTTTTTGTAATTTCTGTAATTAAAATAGTGCCAGATTATGGTGACTTATACATATCTCACGATATTTTCTCGATGTAGTGTGGGCTGACATTTTAACTGGGAAAAGAAGAATATACTTCCCTTCCCCCATTGCTTTCGCTCATCAGAACCCTTCGCAAGAATGCCAAAGTTAGGGGAAAACAACATTTTATGCCATATGACAAGAGACTACTGATTGGTTGGCAAGTGGACATTGATTGGTAGGGGTGTTGCCATGGAGAATGTATCAATTTTTCAGCATCTCATGCTCTTCTTGAACATCAGGACTGGTCACCTCTGCAGTCCCCTGTCCCTGCTGCTAATTGTTTAGTTAAATGCACCGAGCCCTTCCACATTCTGCCCGCAGTGTTCAGCTTTTCTGCTTGCAAGCCTTCTGATGACTTGTTTCAAACTTACCAATTGAATTGAATTCTGTCCAGGTTTGATCGACGTGTGCTAATTAGATTAGTGAATCCATTCAGTTGAATGGAGAATTGTACTCGAATAACTCTGCTCTGATCGAGTTGTTTACAGTCCCAGTCCACAGACGCTTCAACAGAGCAGCAATAATTAGGCAAAGTGAGGTCGGAAGGCATTTTTTTGCCCACATTCAAACATCAAACGAGTGTGTTTCAGCTTGTTTTAGCAAGATTATATGTTGGAACTTTGTACATTTAAGTACAGCTATTGAAGCAAGGAAAGAGTAAAAAATCATTTACATAGTGACTGCCAATATTTCAAGATTTCCAGTTTGAAGTCTAGTCACCGGTCTCCTGCAAGAAACAGAGCAGCCAACCTGCATGAAGCAGGCTCCCATAAATCTGTTTGTGTGATATTAGTTGTAGGAAAGGTTAGTGTGGTTTAGAACAATGGGAAAATCTGCCCTGCTCACTGACAAACGGGCTCTGTTTTCGACCAGCCAATAGGGTAAATGGGAGCTTGATTGATTGGCTCATGTGAAAGACAGCAGCCTCCAATGGCGTAGCGCGTCCTCAGTTTTGCACTGCAGTGCCAGCCTACAATTTGAGCTCAAGTCTTAGGGTGAGATTTGAAACAGAGCCTTTTCATAAAGAGAGCTAAGCAATCCCATTGTGAACGATGGTGAATTAATGAATGAGCCTGAGGAGACTCCACAAACATCCCCATCGCATTGAGCAGGGAGCCCAGCACATCAGTGCAAAGATGAGGTTCAAACATCAGTGGCACAGTGGCTCAGTGGTTAATACTGCTGCCTCACAGTGCCAGGGGCCTGAGTTTGATTCCTGCCTTGGGCCATTGGCTGTATGGAGCTTGTACTTTCTCCCTATGTCTGTGTGGGTTTCCTCTGAGTGCTTTGTTTTCCTCCCACAATCCAAAAATGTGCATGTCAGATGAACTGGCCATAGTGTTAAGTGCATTAATCAGGGGTCAATATAGGGTAGGGGATTGGTCTGGGTGGGTTATTCTTCAGATGGTTGGTGTGGTCGTATTGGGCCAAATGGCCTGTTTCCATACTGTAGGTAATCTAATCTAAACATTACATAGAACAGTACAGGCCCTTCAGCCCTTAATGTTGTGCCAGCCTTTTATTCTACTCTCCGATCAAACTAACCTCCATGCCCTTCATTTTACTATGATCCATGTGCCTATCCAAGAGTCACTTAAATCTCCCTGATATATCTGACTCTTCCACCACTGATGGCGATGCATTCCTAGTACCCGCTTTTGTGCCCTCTTGTGATAGCCATTCCTGTCCTGGGAAAAAGTCTCTGACTATTCACTCTGTTTATGCCTCTCGTCACCTTGTACACCTCTAACAAGTCACCTTTCAACCTTATTTGATGCAATGAGAAAAGCCTTGGCTCCCTCAACCTTTCATCATAAGGCATGCCCTCCAGTCCAGGCAGCATCCTCATAAATCTCCTCTGCACCCTCTCTAAAGCTTCTAAATCCTTCCTATAATGAGGTGACTAGGACTGAACACAATATTCCAAGTGTGGTCAAACTAGGGCTCTCTATAGCTGGAGCATAATCCCACAGCTCTTAAACTCAATTCCCCTGATAATAAAAACCAACACACCATACACCTTCTTAACAACCCTATTAGCTTGGGTGGCAATTTTGAGGGATATATGGACGTGGACCCCAAGATTCCTCTGTTCCCCCACATTGCCAAGAATCCTGTATTTAACCCTGCATTCTGAATTCGAATTTGACCTTCCAAAATGAATGACTTCACACTAGGTTGAAATCTAAGTGCCACTTATCAGCCCAGTTCTGCATCTTGTCAATGGCCTATTGTAAACTACAACAGCCCTCCACACGATCCACCACTCCACCAACCTTCGTGACACCTGCAAACTTATGAACCCACCCTTCCACTTCCTCATTCAAGACATTTATAAAAATCACAAAGAACAGAGGTTCCAGAACAGATCCCCACAGAACACCACTGGTCACCAAGCTCCAGGCTGAATACATTCCATCTACCACCACACTCTGCCTTCTATGGGATAGACAACTCTGTATCCTGACAGCCAGGTTTCCCTTTATCTGATGCTTCCTTACTTTCTGAATGAGTCTGCCATGAGGAACCTTACCAAATGCCTTGGTAAATCCATGTACACCACAACCACTGCTCTACCTTTATCAATGTGTTTTGTCACATCCTCGAAGAATTCAGTAAGGCTTGTGAGGCATGACCTGCCCCTCACAATCCAAACTGACTCTCTCTAATCAAACTATGTTTTTTCAAGTAATCATGAATCCTGTCTCTCTGTATCCTCTCCAATGATTTGCCCATCACAAATTGGGCGGCACGGTGGCACAGTGGTTAGCACTGCTGCCTCACAACACCAGAGACCCGGGTTCAATTCCCACCTCAGGCGACTCTCTGTGTGGAGTTTGCACATTCTCCCCGTGTCTGCATGGGTTTCCTCCCACAGTCCAAAAATGTGCAGGTCAGGTGAATTGGCCATGCTAAATTGCCCGTAGTGTTAGGTGAAGGGGTAAATGTAGTGGAATGGGTCTAGGTGGGTTGCTCTTCGGCGGGTCAGTGTGGACTTGTTGGGCCGAAGGGCCTGTTTCCACACTGTAAGTAATCTAAAATAATCTAATCTAAATAAAAAAGTCACCCAGGCATGGGTAATAAGTCAAAGTGAATTGGGGGAATGATAGCTTGGTGCTATTAATACAAGAAACTCAGTTCCCACCAGTGAAAACAAAATCTGAAATTAAGAATTGGCTGCTGACTATGAAATTATTGATTATTGTCCGAAAAATGCATATGGCTCACAAACGTTCTTCAGGGAAGGAAATCTGCCATCCACAGCTGGTCTGGCCTAACTGTGACTCCAGACCCACAACAGTATATTTGACTCTCAATTGTCCTCTGAAATGGCCTAGTAAGCTAATCAATTATATCAATCATCACAAAGTCTTAACAAAGAAATGAAACTGAATGGACAACCTGGCGTCGGCCTAGCCACCAGAAAAGAACATGGCAGACACAGTCCTGTTGACCCTGTAGGGCCCCCCTTACTAACATCTGGGGGCCACTGCTAAAAGTGGAAGAGCTCTCTTAGAGATTAGTTAAGCATCAGCCTGAAATAATCATACATATAGAATCATACCTGACATTGTCCCAGATTGCATCGTCACCATCCCTGGATAAGTTCTGACCCATTAACAGGATAGACCTAGCAAAGGTGATGGGCACCGGGTATAAAGTCGAGAGGGAGTTGCTCTGGGAGTCCTCAGCATTGACTCCAGACCCAATGGCTTCATATTAAACACAGGCAAGAAAATCTCCTGCTGATCACCACATACAATCCTCTTTCAGGTGAACGGCACTTGGTGGAAGCACTGAGGATGGTAAGGGCACAAAGTGTACTCTGGGTGGGGGATTCCAACATCCACCACCAAGAATAGCAGGCAGCAGCACTACTGATTGAGCTGGTCATAGCTCAAGGGTGTAGCTGCTGGACTGAGTCTGCAGCAGATGGTGGGGGAGAAACATACTTGACCCCATCCTGATCAATCTGTCAGCAGCAGATGCATCTGTCCCCGACAGCATCGATGAGTGACCACCACACAGTCCTTGTGGAGACGAAGTCCATCTTCACATTGAGAATAACCTCCATTGGGTTGTGTGGCACTTATCACTGTGCTAAATGAGACAGACTTCAAACTGATCTAATAACTCAAGACTGGACATCCTTGAGGCATTATGAGCCATCAAAAGCAACAGAACTGTACTCCAGCACAATCTGTAACCTCATGGCCTGGCATATTCCCTTCTCAAACATTACCATCAAACCAAGGGATCAACCCTGGTTCAATGGAGAGTGGAGGAGGGCATGCCAGGAGCAGCACCAGGCATACCCAAACATGCAATGGCAACCTGGTGAAGCTATCAAAGAGCATAAGCAGGAAATGATAGACAGAGCTGAGTGATCCCACAACCAAAAGATCAAAGCTATGCTATGCAGTCCTGACAGATCCAGTGGTGAATGGTGGTGGACAATTAATAATCACTGGAGGAGTGGGCTCCACAAATATCTGTATCTTCAATAATCATAGAATTATAGAAACCCTACAGTGTGGAAGCAGGCCATTTGGCCCATCAAGTCACACCGATCTTCCAGAGAGGATTCCACCCAGAACCACCCCCACCCTACAATCCTGCCTTTCCCATGACTAAACCACCTAGCAAACACAACCCTGGATGTTATGGGCAATTTAGCCTGCCCAATCCACTTAACCTGCACATGATAGAAGACCCCAACACATCATTGCAAAGGTAACACTGGAGCATTCACAACAATCTTCAGCCAGAAGTGCCAAGTGAATAATCCAACTTGGCCTCCTGCAGTGGTCCCAGCATCACCGATACTAGTTTTTGGTCAATTCAATCAATTCAAGAAATGGTTGGAGATATTGGATTTGCAAACACTTTGGATGCTGATAAAATTCTGGCAATAGTATTGAAAACTTGTACTCCAGAATGTGTTGCTCTCCTAGCCAAGCTGTTCCAATAGAGTTACAACACTGAAATCTACCCAACAATGTGGAAAATTGCCCTGGATGTCCTTAGATTAGATTAGATTACTTACAGTGTGGAAACAGGCCCTTCAGCCCAACAAGTCCACACCGACCTGCTGAAGCGCAGCCCAACCAGACCCATTCCCCTACATTTACCCCTTCACCTAACACTATGGGCAATTTAGCATGGCCAATTCACCTAACCTGCACATTTTTTGGATTGTGGGAAGAAACCCACACAGACATGGGGAAAATGTGCAAACTCCACACAGAGAGTTGCCTGAGGCGGGAATTGAAGCTGGGTCTCTGGCACTGTGAGGCAACAGTGCTAACCACTGTGCCACCGTGCCACCCATGTGCACAAAAAAAGGACAAATCCAATCCATCCAATATCTGCTCCATCAGTCTATTCTTGATCACCAGTAAAGTGATCAATAGTGTCACCAACAGTTCTATCAAGCAACACCTGCACAGCAATAACTTGCTCAGTAATGTCCAGTTTGGGTTCTGCCAGGGCCACTCTGCCCATTATAGCCTTGGTTCAAACATGGGCAAAAGACTATAGACCTCAAAGATAGGAACAGAATGAAACAATTTGGCCTTACAAGTCTGCTCTGCCATTTGAGTATGGCTGATATGTTTCTCAATCCCATTGACCTGCCATCTCCCTGTGACCTTGATCCTCTTACTAATCAAGAACCTATCAATCTCTGTCT
Source organism: Hemiscyllium ocellatum (assembly GCF_020745735.1). NCBI lineage: Eukaryota > Metazoa > Chordata > Chondrichthyes > Orectolobiformes > Hemiscylliidae > Hemiscyllium > Hemiscyllium ocellatum. The sequence continues at coordinate 25,234,455 of NC_083401.1, forward strand.
TAAATACATTCAATGACTTGGCCTCCACAACTGTCTGTAGGAATGAGTTCCACATCCACATACCATCCCCATGTCCACTTTATCCAGGTTCTCAGTATTCTGTAAGTTTCAATCAGATTCTCCCTCATCCTTCAAATTTCCATCAAGTACAGGCCCAGAGTCCTCAACTGCTCCTCATATGATAAGCCCTTCATCTCTGGGATCATTCTTGTTAACCTCCTCTGCACCCCCTCCAATACCAGCATATTCCTCCTTAGATACAGGGCCCAAAACTGTTCCTTTGCAGACCTTGTTAAAGGCCTTCTCAAAATCTAAATAGATCACATTTAATGGCTCTCCTTTGTCTAATTTGCTTGTTACTTCTCAATGAATTCTAACAGATTTGGCAGGCTTTCACAAAGCTGTTCAGATTGTGCCCAATTTTACCATGTATTTCCAAGTACTCCACAATCTCATCCTTAACAATGGACTCTAAAATCTTACCAAGGACTGATATCAGGCTAATCTGCCTGTAATCTCCTATCTTCTGCCTCCCTCCCTTCTTAAGCAAGGATGCTACTATCAGCATTTTCCAGTCCTCTGGGACCTTCCTCGACTCCTCTGAATCCTGAAGGGTTACAACCAATACCTCCACAATCTCCTTAGCTACTTCCTTCAGAACTCTGGGGTCTGGTCCATCTTAACTGGGTGATTTCTCCAGATCTTTCAGCTTTCCTAGCACCTTCTCCTTTGTGAATGCCACTCACTTCTGCCCCTTGACTCTCTTGATGTTTTGGTATGCTACTGGTGTTTTCCACTGTGAAAATCCAAGCAAACTATCTATTCAGTTCCTCTGACATTTCTTTGTCCCCCCATTATTACTTTTCTGTCCTGATTTTCTGACAGTCCAAAGCTCACTCTTGCTACTCTCCTACCTTTATAAATCTAAAAACAACTTTTGTAATCTTTATTTGTATTTCTAACTAGTTTACTCTTAAAGTTCCATCTTCTCTCTCCTTATTGTATTTTTGGTTATCCTCTGATGGATTCTAAAGGCTTTTCAATTCTCTAGCTTCCTGCAAATCTTCACCACATTATAATTCCTTTTGATTTTATGCTCTCGCTGATTCCCTCATCATTGCCTTGTCCTCCCCTTGGGTTGTTTCTTCTTCCCTAGGATGAATTTCTGCCGTGCCTCCCGAATTATCCTCAGAAACGTCTGCCGTTGCTGCTCCACTGTCTTGTCTGCAAGGCTCCCCTTCCAATCAGCTCTGACCAGCTCCTCCCTCATGTCTGCGCAGTTCCCTTTACTCAACTGTAATACTGTCCCATCTGATTCCCACTCAAACTGCAGGATGAGCTTTATCATATTATGGTCACTGGCCCTAAGAGGTTCCTTCACCTCAAGTTCCTTAATGTAGCCTGCATCAATGCACATCACCAAATCCCAAATTGCCACTTCCCTAGTGAGTTCTATCACAAGCTGCCAAAGAAAGCTATCTCCTGGATATTACGTGAATTCCTTTTCTTGGATCTGCTGTGAACCTAGCTTTCCCAGTCCAACTGTATTTTGAAGTCTACCATGATTACTGTAATAGTGCCTTTCTTACATACCTTTTCAATTTCCTAACTTATTTTCTTCCCCACATCCTAACTACTGCAAGGAATCCTGTACAAACTCCCATCATGGTCTTCTCTCCTTTGTAGTTCAACTCTATCCACACAGATTCTGTGCCTTCCACTAATACATCATTCCTTGCTGTCAATTTAATTTCATTTTTTACAAGACAAAGCTGCTTCTCTGCCCCATCTGCCTGTCTTTCAATAGGATGTGTATCTTTAAATATTACGTCCCCAACCCTGATCCTCTTGCAGCCATGTCTCTGTGATATTGTATCTGCTCATTTCAGGCTGTGCAACAATTTTCCATGCAACTGAACCTAGTTTAAATTCCTATCCACTGTCCTGGTTATATGATTCACCAGGACTCTAGTCCCAGCAAAGTCAGGTGGAGCCTGTCCCATCAGAACAGCTCCCCCCTTTCCCATCACTGCTGTCAAAGACCCATGAATTCAGTTCTCCCACACCAATCTTTGAGCCACACATTTGCCTCTTTAATCTTGTTGAACCTGCACTTGTGGCTCAAATAGTAATCCGGAGATCCTTTCCTGCATCTGGACTGCCGGAGTATGTGTGTGTTACACCTCCCAGCATGGCGACAATGAGGGGTGTTGATAACACCCCATTGGATGACTTTAACCCAGCTTATGACCTCCTTGGTCAAAGGCCACAAAACATTCTGAAAGGGCTCAGTGCGAGAGGAGGTAAAGACCACTCCACACACAACCGGAAGCCAGCCCTCAGTGAAGAGTCAGTGAAGACTCTCAGGGAAGCTTTACGGATAGACTTGTGTTGGAAGACCATGTGGCAACCCAAGAAGACCCGCCCTGACCTGTGAGATCCACCTTCGTGGAAGACAGCCAACCTGACATCAGAGAGCAAGGAGATTCCACCAGCTCAGTTCATACATGTGGAGCATTGCAGGTAAAATCCTTTCCTAGACAGGTGGAACTCAATGAAGAGTAGATATCATTGCAGTTTGGGAAATATTCATTTAATATTTTAATAATATGTTGCAAATAAAAAGTCAAGTTGAACCACATATGGAATTCTATGTCCCTTTGTCTGCCTCACTGTCAGTAGCACTCAGGTAATGTGCTTTTAACAAATAAAGTGGACAAAACATTCAAAATACAGATAATTTTACAGCGGACAGATTTCTTGAAATGTATTCAGGAGAATTTATCAAAATGCAGAGGGTCCAACAAGGGAAGGTACAGTGCTGGACCGAATTCTGAGGTATGAAAGTGGACAGGTGTTTGAGGTGGCAGTGAGAGAGCATCTTTGGTGAGATAAGTGAGAAACCTCGCTAGGCACACAGTAAACCACCCTCCACAAAAACCTGACACCACTCAGACCTAGCCATGAAAAGTAAGATTTAACCTTACTTCAGATTTGAAATTCTACACAGCATCCTTAACACAGGATCAGGATCGATGGTGTTTCCCAGGAGAACTTGGCTCAGTGGTGACAGTATTATACACTGAGATAAGGATGACAGGAATAAGATGGCTCCATGCTCCCAGAAATTACAAACTGGAGCATGGAGGCGACAATGCCCTACCATTAAGCCACTGCCCTTGCGAGGGAACTGAGAATCTGAGGCAACCCTCACCTCACAACGCAAAGGGGGCACCAACACCTCACAAACTGAAATTCTTTATTGCCGTCTCAAGAGTAATTAGGGACAGGTATTCTTTGCTGGTGACATCCACATCCCATGAATACATTTAAAAGTGTAAGAACTCCAGCAATTTCTGATTTAGTTTTTAATGTACTGTTTGTTTTTTTTTTGCTCAGCATTCATTAAAATATATATTATTGATAATTTTTCAATAAATAATATTGAGTTATTTGTCGTACTAATTCATGGCATAATGAATAATTTAACATCATCATTATTATATTATTATTCGATCTCCTTCTTGGAAAGATGTTGTTGAATCATTTGGGTCTTTACAATAATTCACAATTTCTACTTCATTTTCTGAAGTGAGCTAACATTCATTTGAAACAGCTTTTACAAAATTGTTGATTCTACTGGATGTAGGTTTGCTCATTGAGTTGAGAGGTTCATTTCCAGATGTTTTATCACTCTACTAGGTAACATCTTCAGTGGGCCTCAGGTAAAACAGTGCACATGATTCCTGCTTTCTATTTATATGTTTGGGTTTCTTTGGGCTGGTGATGTCATTTCCAGTGGTGATGTCATTTCCTGTTCTTTTTCTCAGGGGTAAGTAAATTGGGTCTAAATCGATGTGTTTGTTGATAGAGTTCCGGTTGGAATGCCATACTTCTAGGAATTCTCGTGCATGTCTCTGTTTGGCTTGTCCAGTTGAAGTGGTGTCCTTCCTTATCTGCATGTAAGGATACTAGTGACAGAGAGTCATGTCGTATTGTGGCTAGTTGATGTTCATGTATCCTGGTGGCTAGTTTTCTGCCTGTTTGTCCAATGTAGTGTTTGTTACAGTTCTTGCACGGTATTTTGTAACTGAAACTTAGCTCTGATTTCTCTTCACAGATACTGCCAGGCCTGCTGAGCTTTTCCAACAACTTCAGTTTTTGTTTCTGATTAACAGCATCCAGAGTTCTTTCAGTTTTTATTTAGTTAGCCCACATCTGGAGTGCTGTCATTGTACTATAGGAATGACCTGTGATTACTGTGGAGAGTCTGAAATGGGATGGAATGCTTTGGTTATGAAGAGACTGTGCATAAACTGGAGTTGTTTTCTTTGGAGCAGGGAAGGTTGAGAAGGGATCTGACAGAGGTGTATCAGGTTATGAGGGGCTTCAAAATTGAAAGCAGCAGTTCCCCTTAGCTAAAGTATCAATAACAAAGAGCCCACTTTTAAGATAAATTCAGGATTATAAAGAAGGGGGGGGGGGGTGGTTGAGGAAAATCTTTATCACCCAAAGAGTAATATTGATTTGTAATTCACTTCCTGACAGAGTAGTTGAGCCAGGTAATTTCTCAACCTTGGAAAAGTACTTGGATGAGCACTTGTAATGTCACAGCATTCAAGGCTATGTCAAGTGTTGGGAAACAGGACGACTGCAAATTTTGCGCAGTTTGGGCAGTACGGTCTTGATGGGCCTAAGGGCCTCTTCTGCACTGAATGATTCTAAGGTTCTGTAAGAATTGTGTTCCACTAAATATGGAGCAATAATCCTAACTATACAGTTTTTTAAATTTATGAACTGCAACGGATGGCAGAATGGGACAATGATTAGCAATGCTGCCTCACAGCACAGGGGAACCCAGGTTCGATTCCAGTCTTGGATGAATATCTGTGTGGAGTTTGGATACTCTTCCTGTGTCTGTGTGGGTTTTGTCCAAGTGCTCTGGATTCCTCCCACAGTTCAAAGGTGTGCAGGTTAGGTGAATTGGTCATGCTAAATATGGCATTACGGGGATAGGGCAGGCAGTTGGGTATACTCTTTGGAGGGCAGGAGTGACTCAGTGGCCCTAATGGCCTCTTTCTGCAAAGTTTGGATTTTATGATTCTTAAAACCATATTGGGCACTGTTTGGTGAAAACAGGTGCTAACTGAAGGCTGTGGTCTAAAGAAACAGCAGTTTGCAAGTCTAGTTGTAGGATCATAATTTGAACGTGCCCAGACTATCACTGAAGCCAACCTTCAATCCATGGTTTCCATCTACACTTTGTGATTCTGCAGAAAGGTGACCAACATCATTAAAGACCCCTCCCAGCCCAGTTAAAATCTCTTCCAACCTCTTCCGTTTGGTAGAAGCGCGAATACTTCTTCCCTGTTGTTATCAGGCTTCTGAATGGACCTCTCAAATTTCACATCTAATATTGATCTTGCTTTTTGTGCACCTTCTTTGCAGCTGTAAATCACTCTGCTCCAACACACAGTGATCTTTGCATTGTATAATCTGCCTGGACTGCCCCCACAGCAAAACTTTTTAATGTACTTAGGTGTATGCGACAATAATAAATCAAAGTCAAATCAAATCAAGCTGGTGTAACAGATTTCTGCAGGTTGTGACTCATGCATTGGATAACAGCAATTGGCATAAACTCACTGCACCCACTTCTCCTGGAGGTATGGCTGATATACAGTGACAGATTTTAGGATAGCTGAGGAAAGCTGGATGGGTTCTCAGATCTGTTGGAGGACATCCAAAGGGAAGCTCCCAAGGAGGAGAGATGTATGCTCACCGCAGTTGTGCCCAATTATAAGGTGCCAGTTGCTGAGCCTTCCCTTCCTGGCAACTTTTAACACAGCTACATTTTTTCAGGTGAGATCTTCATGATTTCCAGAATAACTGTTGACAAATTTATTGAAAGTTTGACAAAACCAACTGTGGAAAGATCCTTTCCATAATTCAGCAGCAAGGTTCAACGTAATTACCTTCATAGATATTTTTCCTGGTCAGAGATGTTACAAAACACTTCTGAACTCGAATCTGGATGGTCTGATCCAAATCTGATCCATTGCCACTGTATCACAAGAGCTGGAAAGCTGAAGTGTGAGGTGAGTGAAACTTGGTATCCTTAGCCAAGGCTTATTTTAATCTGGATCAGATGGACACTGTTATCACAGAGTGCTGAGCTCAAATGCAATTCACCAGAATGTCATGCAACCTCATTTGTGGGTCAGTTGGCCCTACTGATGATTCGATTACCCTTCCCAGCTCATACTGTACCATAACATGAATTGAATGCGAACCCAAAGGTTCAGATCAACACTTGAAAGGTGTGGTGCTGGAAAAGCACAGCCGGTCAAGCAGCATCCAAGGAGCAGGAGAGTCAGCGTTTCAAGCATAAACTCTTCACCAGGAATGGAGAGTCGATGTTTCGAGCATGAGCTCTTCATTAGGAAAAGCTTATGCTCAAAACGTCGACTCTCCTGCTCCTGGGATGCTGCCTGACCTGCTGTGCTTTTCCAGCACCACACTTTCTGACTCTGATCTCTAGCATCTGCAGTCCTCACTTTCTCCTTTCAGATGGATAGCATCTTTTCTCCACCTCAGAGATGCAAATGGCAAAGAAGAGCTGCTGCATTTCCCCCAGTTAATTGCTAATTTCAAACATGTGAGCTGCACAATGAATAGCCAAAAAGTGCAAGGCTCTCATTACACTGAGTCAAATTGGGAGATTATCTGAATTAAATTTATGAAGTTTTCTGAGGGTGATGACCTGCTGAAAGCTAGTCTCCTCTAACTTGATAATCCAGAAGGACGAGTTAGTAAATAAAGGAAAGCCATATTGCTTTTCAGTCAGTGAGTGATGAATTTTTCAAATTCTCTAATCCACAAGGCAGTGGATGCTCAGTTAATGAATATCTTCAAAACTGAAATCAATAGAAGTTTAGACATGTGGATCATTGAGGGATCGAGCAGGAAAGCAGCGCTGAGGTCAAGGATCAACCATGATTGCAGAAAATTTAGACCAGGTTCGAGAGACTGTATGACAGACAATCACTTCCATTTTTCCTGTATCTTCTTGGTTTTATTGCATCTGATTGTCAATTCCTTAGAGCCTTTTGGTGTTCAAAGAATTCGTTCATCTCCCTTCTTCACCTCCTTCTATCCATTGCAAATGATTTTATTCTCCTGAATATGTGCTCATGTTATTGTGCATCCCACATGAGAGAGGTACTGATGAATTAGACTCTTAGAATCCTGACAGTATGGAACAGGCCATTTGGCCCAACAAGTCCACACAGACCCGCTGAAGAGTAACCGACCCAGACCCATTCCCCAAACTTATTACTGTATGTTTACCTCTAACTAATGCACCAAACCTACACATCCCTGAACACCATGGCAATTTAGCATGGCCAACTCACCTAATCTGCACACCTTTGGATTGTGGGAGGAAACTGGACCATCCGGTGGAAACCCATGCAGACATGGGGAGAGTGTGCAAACTCCACACAGACAGGAGCCTGACGCTGGAATCAAACCCGTGTCACTGCACTGTGAGGTAGCAGTGCTAACCATTGAGCCTATTGAACTCACTACTCACCGCTTTGATTATCACTGTTCATTCAACATAGGGACTGTGTGGTGGTTATTTCAGTGCGTAATTTCACTGGCTCATTGTAGCCTAAGTACCTGAGAACAAAACGACCTTGTGAAAATACTGACAGCTGTCTAAAAAGCTTGATAAACAAAAGATGATGGGTTGGCGAAAATTGCTTTGTGAGATGGCTGAAGTAATTTTTGAAACATGCTGAACTCATACAAAATGATCAATTTCCTCATTGTGCAGTATGTACAGCATGTTAATGTGACACACTCTTTATTAAGGATGAGTGAGTCCCTGTTGTTGAATACATGCATTGATAAGAATAGAGTTTTAAAATCAAAATACAGTGATTGATTTTATAAAAGATTGGTCATAGGTGAGAGACAGTTGGACAGCTTTAACAATGATCGGAAACCATCTTCTGAGGATTGGAAAACATAATAGATCATGGACTCTTAGAGAACAGAGAGAAACCATTCAGTCTCTATGAAAATGCTGTCCAACTAATTTCAGTCCTGCACTTCAACCCCATAGCCCTGTATTTTCTTTCCCTCTAGGAGTTTTCCAAATCACTTATGAAAGTGGCACAGTGGCTCAGTGGTTAGCACTGCTGCCTCATGGCACCAGTGACCTGCGTTCAATTCCAGCCTTGGGTGACTGCCTGTGTGGATGCGCAGGTTTACTCTGGTTTCATCCCACAATCCAAAGATGTGTGGGTGAATTGGCCATGCTAAATTGCCAATAGTGTTCAGGGATGTATAGGTTAGGTGCATTGGTCAGGGGTAAAAATAGGGTAGGGGAATGGGTCTGGGTGGGTTACTCTTTGGAGGATCGATGTGGACTTGTTGGGCCGAAGGACCTGTTCCCACACTGTAGGGATTCTATCGAATCTGTTTTCACCAACTGTTGAGGAAGTGTCGTCCAGATCATCAAAGTTCACTAGGCAGCAAAAAAATCCTTTTAACTAACCACCTCTGTCTCTTTTCCCAATTATCTCAAACCTGATAGCAGAATTAGGTAATCCTTAAATATTCTATATTTTAGGGCTTGCTGGTGCCCAGGCTGTCATCTTATAAGCATTGATCCTATCCCAATTATGGAAGATGGTCATTCAGCCTTTTTGACCTGTAGAATGAAAGGGGAGCAGTCAGCTCTCTAGCTGAGCAGTTTGGCTCAGTCCAGAACTGGTTGGGAGTTCAGCAGTGGACTGTGTGAACAGGCCCCCTCTCTTTCTGCCCTTCTAACTTCAACCTGTAAGCATCTTGTCCAAATTTTAATACTGTTTTTCAAGAAGGTTTGCTTGTTGGGACTGTTGTGTATATTCGGAACAGCATAATTTGGATAGACTGAGTTCTATAGGAGTTCTTTACTGTTTTTCGTGTTTCGTTGTGTAATTTTGTGAATACATTTTTTGTCTGTTTTAAGACTGGTAGCCAACCTAAGCTTAATCCGGTAATTTTCACTGTACACTTACTGAAACAACTTGCAAAGTTATGATCTGGGCCGCCTGCTTAGGAATGTTTTGAGTGGTCTGGCCCGGTCTATAACAAAAGAGATCACTGAAAGAGAGTTTATCTTCATTCCACTGTCTCCACCATCAGTCCTGAGCTGCTCACCAACGATACCTGGACCACCACCCATCCTCTGCGCCTCTCTATGCTGGACCCCCCACTGTAGGAGTAGACATTCTTTAGGCAAAACCTCCTCACTGCTGAGCCCACCCCAACTGATGCCTAGTCTCATACTCAACCCACACTCTTCCCCACTCCACTGTCAATGTTGCCTCTCTGACAACTATGAATCACCACTCCAGGCTGACCATGACTGCAATCAAGAATCCCCGCTCCTGCCCTACCATGACTGTAACCAGGAGTCACTGCTCCTAAGTCCCACTGAGTCCCAAAGAGGACTCCCCACTCTGGGTCTTTCACGACCCTAAACAGGAAATGCACTCTTGGGCCTTCTGTGACCCAACCAGGAGTCCTGGCTCTGAGCCCACTGTGACCACAACCAGGACTCCCTGCTCCAGGCCTATTGTGACCACAACCATGAATCCCTGCTCCTGGCCCACTATGACCACAACCATGAATCCCTGCTCCTGGCCCACTATGACCACAACCAGGGGTTCCTACAGTGACCTCATTCTGGGCCTACCACGACTACAATTAGCAGTCCTCACTCCTGGCCTACCGTGATCACAACCAGGACGCCCACTCTAGGCCTACCGAGAACCCTACCAGGTGTCCCCGGTCCGGGCCTACTGTGACCAAGCCCAGGAGACACCATTCTGGGCCTACCAATCAGGAGTCCCTGCTCCGAACCTACCATAACGACAACCAGGAGTTCATGGCTTCACTGATGCCTCAATAAAACAGGATTTGCATTAAAGAACCAGATTTCTTTCCTAGCAATTGATCAACAGTCATCATTAGACTGAATTGCAGATTTTTATTGAATATCTCTGCTTTAATAGGATTCACACCCAGGTTCCCATAATGTTTTCTCTGTCTCTGGACTAATTTCTAGTTATAATGCTGCTAGACTATTGTATTCCTCCACAGATCACCATTTCATTCATATGTCTTAAAAAGATTAACCCACAATAAACCGCCTGGAAATTTCAATTGTCCCAGTATAGACAGCCTTTTTGTTGGGGAGAGAATTTCAGATTTCAAGAGCCATATCTGTGAATTTCATTCCTGAGTGACCAAGTTCCAAGTTTGAAATAATTGCTGCTTATCATCAAAGATGACAAAGATAATCAATTGTGCCAATGGGCTGAGGTGTGGCAAATGGAGTTTAATTTGGATAAATGTGAGGTGCTGCATTTTAATAAAACAAAGGGCAGGACTTATACAGTTAATAGTGGGGCCTGGGTAGTATTGTTGAACAGAGAGATCTAGGGTTTAGGTACTTAGTTCTTTGAAAGTTGCATCACGGGCAGACAAGGTGGTTAAGAAGGTGTTTAGCACTTTCATTGCGCAGACCATTGAGTCTAGGAGTTGGAACGTCATGTTGAGGTTGTGCAGGACGTTGATGGGACTACTTTTGAAATTCTGTGTACAGTTCTGGTCATCTTGTTATGGGGTGGATATTATTATATTGGGAAAGGTTCAGAAAAGATTTACCAGGATGTTGCCAAAACTGGTTTGAGTTATAAAGACAGGCTGAATAGGTTGGGACCTTTTCACTGGAGTGTAGGATGTTGTGGGAGGACCTTGCAGAGGTTTATTAAATCATGAGGGACAGAGATAAGGTGAATAGCAAAGGTATTTTGCTGGTGTGGGGGAGTTCAAAACTAGGAACATAAATAGGAAAGGTTTAGAGAGATATGGGTCAAACAGAGGCAAATGGGATTGGTTTAGTTTGGGAAACTAGATCGGCATGGGCCAATTAGACCAAGCAGTTTGTTTCTGTGTTGTATGACTCTATAACTCGACGATTCTGCTTCACCAGTGAAAAGCCAACCTCCCTCCACCCCCACCACACACACACACACACACACACAAACATGCACACACAAAAACACACACAAAATCCATCTTCAGTGGGCCTCTGAGTGAAGCACTGCTGATAATTCCTGCTTACTATGTATATGTAATGACATGACCCACTGTCACTTGTATCCATAAATACAGATAATGAAGGGCACCACTTCAACTGGGACAACACATCCATCTTAGGACAAGCCAAACAGAAATACCCATGAGAATTCCTAGAAGCATGGCATTCCAACCAGAATTCTATCAACAAACACATTGAGTTAGACGCCATCACCACAGAAAATGATATCACCAACACAAAGAAACCCAAACATATAAATAAAAAGCAGGAATTATCTTCAGTGGGCCTCCGAGTGAATCACTGCTGATAATTCCTGCTTACTATTTATATGTTTAGGTTTCTTTGGGTTGGTGATGTCATTTCCTGTGGTGATGTCACTTCCTGTTCTTTATCTCAGATACCCACTGAAGAAATTACCAAATAGGGTGAAGAAATATCTGCAAATGAACCTTCCAGCTCAGCCAGCAAACCTACATCCAGAACCTCAACCTGAGCTACAAATCTATCCAAACTTCTGTAACATTTTCAATATTTCATTCATTGCTCAAATGTCTGATCTCAAGGGAATGCAAATTACTCAAGTTATTTGTAAAGTTAACCCTGTGAATGTCGATTATCATGCTGGTGAATCTGCTCTCTAAACCACTCAAAGATTATATATAAAAGGCAAAGGTATCATTGCCATAATCCCAAAGTCCTGCTCATTCACTAGAAAGAAACAGTTAGTACTGGTTTATCCTGAGTGTCACCATATCTCAGGAGAGGGTGAGGTTTTGAAGGGGAGTGCTTCATGGGAACCTCATTATTTATTAAAACAAAAGTGAAAAATGTGAAAAGTAAAACTTATGGGCCAAGGTATTCTCTGCTTCCCATCCTGCCTCATTGACAGAGGCCAGGCAGCATCACAAATTTAATTGAATGTGCCAGTGGGAATTCAGCCACAACCATTTGTATTTAAAAGAACTGTTTCAATTGGAAAAACACCCTAAAGCACTTCACAAAGCGTTCTCAAACAATATATTTTTTTCACAAAGCCCCCTAAGGTTTTATTAGGTCTCTAACCGACAGCTTGGTCAGAGATAGAAGTATGAAGGAGTGTTTGAAAGGAGGAGAAAAAGGCAGAGATGTAGCCTGGGAATTCTGGAGGGTTGCACTGAGGTAGTGGAAACCGATCCACCTAATTATGGAAAGAATAAATAGGAGGTTCTGCAGGTTGTCAGGCTGAAGGAGCTTCCAAAGATTGGAGCCTGGGGAGTGTGGTAGGATGGGGGGAGATGGGGAGCATAGAAATGGAGGGATTTCAAATGAATTAACATATGAAACATCAATTAATTGATAAGAAGCCAATGCAAGTTAACAAGCACAGGAGTTGAAGAGTGAATGGACCTGAGGTTATTTAAGAGATGGGTAGCAGGGTTTTGGGTGGGGCCAAATTTGTGGAAGGCGGAAGTCGAGTCAGGAGAACGTTAGAGTCATACAGCCCAAAAACAGACCTTTCAGTCCAATTCATCCATGCCGACCAGGTATCCTAAACTGATCTAGTCCCATTCGCCAGCATTTGGCCACATCCTTCTAAACCCTTCCTATTCATGTACTTGTCCAAATGCCTTTTAAATGTTGTAATTGTACCAGTCTCCACCACTTCATCTGGCAGCTTGTTCCATACACGTACCACCCTCTGCTTGAAGAAGTTGTCCCTTTTTAAATCTTAACCCCCTCACCTTAAACCTGTGAACTCTAGTTTTGAACTACCCTACCATGGGAATAAGACCTTGGCTATTCACCCTATCTAAGCCCCTCATGATTTTATAAACTTCCGTAAAGCCACATCTCAGCCTCCGATGCTGCACAGAAAATAGCGCTAGCCTATTTTGTATTATACAGATAAACAGAATATCCAAGCCGTCAGATAGCTGAGGTGCAATTAAAGGAGGTGGTGACATCATGGTCATGTCATTTGACTAGTAATCCAGGCTAAAACTCTGGAGGTGCTCAAACCCTAGCACAGCTGGTGCTGAAATTCAAATCTGGAAATTAAATAGTCACAGTCATAAATACACACTTAGTTTACCAATTTAGCAAAGAAAATCTGCTGTACTTACCTTGTGACTCCAGGCCCTCAACAACGTGATCAACTCTTATGTGCTCCCAAAGCAAGTTGTAACAAGTAAGGTCCAATGGGAATAACCACAGACGGACTAGCTGATAAGCACTGGGAACAACAATGGCAACCCCAGCTCTAATGTCCCTTCCTGTCAGCGCTGTGGGTATACCGACATCCATGGACTGCTAGAAGTAAACTCACCACTAACTTCATAGGGGCATCTTGGAGGGTAATAAACTCTGATCTAGGCAGAGACATATGCCTCCTGTTAATGACTTTAAAGCAAAGGAGTGAAAGTAATAGGCTTGTGCACCCTGCTTATTTCTAATGAGATGTTAACCTTTTAGTATAATGAAGTAGCATGACTATACTTTAAAATAACACAGTTCACAATTCTGAATTTGTGACTGTCTAACATGAATCAGAATGACAAATATTCTATGGTCTTTCACATTCAATGGATAACAATCTCAAAACCTGTGTGATACCATCTACATGATCCCATAATCTCACAGGAGGGACTACCAATACTTCCAATTAGCAATTTAAGCCATTCTGGTTTCAGTGTGAGGCCACTAATTAACATCCCAGACATTAGTCTTCTTCACAGACACCACAAGTTAGCATGGTGAGAAGCTACGCATATAAATGGCGTGCACTCAGCCTCGATCTAAGCAGCAAGAGGTATTCAATCAAAGCTTAAACAGTGAAGGATTTATACGATCACCAGCACTGCTTGCTGGGCTGGATTTCCTGAACATGCCCATTAAACATGCAATGCTTGGACAAACAAAATAATTCTGAAATCCATTACTGTCACACATGCCAATCACAAGCATCTCATGCTGTTTGTCATTGTTATTAATTCATACTTGTAAAGCCAACTTATCTTTGCTTACAATTTCACCAAGGGCAAAATGGAGAGGAGGGTGGGATGGCAGCAATGAGAGTTGATAACATCCAGGGTAAGGCAGTCCATTTGTTTGACAGTCCATAACTCCGAAGCTATCACATGAACATGTGATGAGGAGGATTGACCACACATAGTTTGCTACCACTATCTTCATTTTGTGACTGGGTCTTCAGATCCTACATATCCTAAAGTACTAAAGAAAAGCTACTGATTAGTCTAATGATTTATGAAGGAGTACGCAGTCAGGTGCAAGTTAGCTCAATATGGGGTTGAATCTGCCCACATTTGGCCTATTATCAAATTTCAAGGAGTGTCACTAGAGGAATTCATTCCCTGAGCCCTAGTGATATTTTTCATACCATTCTCTTCATATCATAGAATCCCCACAGTGTGTAAACAGGCCTCTGGGCCCAATGAGTCCAGACTGACCCTCTGACGAGTATCCCATCCAGACCCATTCCCCTACCTATTACCCTCCATTTTCCTGATTAATACATCTAGCCTACACATCCTGAACACTTTGGGCAATTTAGCCAATCTACCTAACCTTCACATCTTTGGATTGTGGGAAGAAACTGGAGCAAACCTATGCAGACATTGGGAAGAATGTATAAACTCTACACAGATAGTTGCCCAAGACTGGACTCGAACCTGGGTCACTGCCACTGTGAGACAGTTGTACTAACCACTGAGCCACTGTGTTGCCCACCTTATTAGTTGTGTATTCGGTCTTGATGGTGCCTTTGTGTAGAGTCATGCCAGCAGCAGCAGTGGAAGTGCTTGCCATTACTGAGACCCTACAGCATTCACATTGCAGACACATATTTCAACCCCAGCTGCTCACCACGTCAAATCCTATAAACCTGGAAAGTGCCTTCACAATGTGCTCCTGCACAATTCCAGAAGACACGACTGAGAAATGGAAAGTGGCATTCCACTTCACCAACATGGATGTGGAGTTCCTTGTGCATGAACACAAACAGTTGGTTTGCAGGTGAAGCAAGTAATTAAGAAGGCAAATGGAATATTCTCTTTCATTGCTAGAGGGATGGAGTTTGAAAACAGGAAGGTAATACTGCAGCTGTATAGGATACTGGTGAGGCCACACCTGGAGTACTGTGAACAGTTTTCACCTGCTTAATTATGAAAGTATGTACTGGCACTGGAGGACGTGGAGGAGATTCATTCGGTTGACATTGAGACAACTGGCTTATGAGGAGAGATTGAATAGACTGGGACTACATTCATTGGAATTTAGGAGAATGAGGGGAGATCGGGTGGCACGGTGGCACAGTGGTTAGCACTGCTGCCTCACAGCGTAAGAGATCCAGGTTCAATTTCTGCCTCAGGCGACTGACTATGTGGAGTTTGCACGTTCTCCCCATGTCTGCGTGGGTTTCCTCCCACAGTCCAAAAATGTGCAGGTTGGGTGAATTGGCCATGCTAAATTGCCCATAGTGTTAGGTAGGGAGTAAATGTAGGGGTATGGGTGGGTTACGCTTCGGCGGGCTGGTGTGGACTTGTTGGGCCAAAGGGCCTGTTTCCATACTGTAAGTAATCTAATTTAATCTCATCGAAGCATATAAAAGAGAATAGATAAGATAGAAGCAGGGAAGTGGTTCCACTGGCACATGAAACTAAAACTTTAGGGGCATAAGTAGGGGGAGCAGATTTAGGATGGTGTTAAGTAGGAACTTGTTCATCACCCAAAGGATTTTGTACCTGTGGAATTCCCTGCCCATTGAAGTGGTTGAGGCTACCTCATTGAATGTTTTTAAGCCAAAGATAGATTTTTAAAGAGTAAAGGAATTAAGGGTTATGGCAAGCGGGCGAGTAAATGCTGTTGAGTCCATGAAAAGATCAGCCATGTTCTCATTCAATGGTAAAGCAAGCTTGAGGGGCTAGATGGCCTAATCCTGCTCCTATTTCTTATATTCTTATGATCCTGATGGCAGGAGCATTGGAGAAAAGGATGGACAAAGGAGACAATGGGGCAAGACTAAAGTGGTGCTGGAAAGGCCCTGCAGGTCAGGTGGCATCCGAGGAGCAGGAAAATCGATGTTTCGGGCAAAAGCCATTCATCAGGAATTTTCCTGTTCCTCGGATGCTGCCTGACCTGCTGTGTCTTTCTAGCACCACTCTATTCTTGACTCTAATCTCCAGCATCTGCAGTACCTATTTTAGCCAAAGGAGACAATGGCACTGGGTGCTGTCAACCTGGCCTGAAGTAGCCCTTGGGTCAGTGTGGTGAAGGTTGGGTCAATGCCACCATGTTCTTTCTGCCACCCCACGCTTCCTCTAACTCAGTCACTGCACCCACTTCCATATAAGGCTCATGCTCTACCACTTGCAGCTTATAGCCCTTCTTTTGTCCTGTTGCTGGAGAACACAGCCCAGATTCGAGCTAAAAGATCCATATTTCATCACCTCACACCGTACAAGGAGAAAATCCTTGAGCTAACGGGAGGAGACTGTAACTGCTCGAATGGTGATGCATTGACGTCTATGTTGACGCAATCAGATAGCCTTCACTTGGCTGTGCACTTCTCCTATCACCAACAGTGTGGAAAATCCTTCAGATGCACAAGCCTCTAGCCCTATTGCATACCTCATTCCCCTCTTTTATAATGCAGTCAACAACTACTGCCACACACTCTCCACCTGAAGAGTGCAGCCTCTCAGTCGCTCATCTCCTCTGAGTAATGATCCTCTCAGAGGATACACCAACAAGGTTTTCTCCTGCACTCTCCACCAACTCAGGAACTTTCTCTTTCTAAATTAGACTCTGGAGCCCATTCTGATGGACACATTGGCTGGTACATCTCTGCAGCTGGCTGAGGGCATTCTCTGGCAATCAGGGGGCTGCCAGCAGAGACCCTGGTAGCTGTTCAGCATCAAAGTTAACCCCATGATATTGGCTAATTAATAACTTTGTGAAATTGTACAGAGTGTCACACAGAAGCAGCAGGTATGTTTGATGGAGACCCTTGGTGTCATTTAATGGTGTTCACAGATCATCTTGTTGAATGGTGGAATAGGCTGGTTGGGGCTGAATGGCATCCTCCTGCCCCAATGCCATCATTTCTGTCCTAACTCTGGTACGCATGCATCTGCATGTCTCCATGGACTGTTGCCAGGAATAGCGAAGTCCAGCAGAACACTCATCGACTGCTGGAACTGCATGAGAACCCATACTCAATCACTTTAGCCAGTGCTCAACATCAACAACAAGGGAAAGAGGGATTTCAGCCTCATTCTGTCAGTGAAGTTCCCAGGACCCAAAGGCATGTCCAACAATCTGCTCAGGGAGTGAATAACCTTCTGGGCTCCTTAAGGTTGGGTCAATGCCACCATCTTCTCTCTGCTACCTCACGTTTCCATGAACTCGATCACTGCACCCACTTCTGTACAAAGACGTTGTATTCAGTGAGTCTCATTTCTTCCTCTCAATGAGACAGGACAGTGCTCGCAAGTAAATGGACAGAGGACAAACCACACACGGGGACAAGTCCTTGAGATGTCTCCTCTCAGAACAGTCTGAGGTGTCTGGCTCCACCACATCTGCCTCCACCATCTCTGTGTCTCCCAACCCCAAGGACATTACATCTGAGGAGGATGAGCCTGAAACTGGGTTGTGGACTTACAGCATATCTGGGTCCTCCAACCACAGACACCCCAGAGATCATCCGCCCAAGTCTCCAATATAAAACGGGGTCAATCCACTCCAGCAATAGACCCCAGGAGAGCACCTAGATATCATGGGAATACAAGGAAATGAAAATCTTTGAAGGGTATATGGGTGGCACAGGTGATACCTCATTATAGATAGAATATCACAATCAGAGACATATTTGTTTCTATCCTGAACCCTGGACCCAGGCAGGCAACACGACTGTCAGGACTCTTGGTATTTGCTGCAGACAATGGGGTCAACACCCCCCCCCCCCACCCCAACACTCCACTATACTACCCTCCTCTGTCATTATACCTCTGTTTGCCCCCCCAACTTTAGTTGGTTCCTGTAACTACGGTGCCCTGCTTGGTTAACTCATCCAGCCTGCATCCCCACTCTTTTCCAAACAAACTGAAAGAAGCATGGACATTGGTCTCAAGCAGTTTTCACAAAAAGTCAAGAGTGAGGTGATGGAAAAGCACAGCAAGATGAGTAAGAGAATTGATGTTTCGAGTTTAAGCTGAATGAGGCTAGTGCCCAAAACATTGATTCCAGCTTCTCAGATGTTGCCTACCTGCTGTGCTTTTCCAGCGCTCCACTCTCCACTCTGATCTCCAGCATCTGCAGTCCTCACTTTCTCCTAGTTTGGATGAAGCTTTGAGGAGGTAATATTAAGGTGTTAACGTCTTTGAAAGTTGATAAATCCAGATTTGAGAGATATCTTAGAATGTAAAAACAAGCAGGAGTGGGCAAAGGAGAGAGTTTGACCATCATTTTCCAATCTTCTCCAGCTACAGGAAAGTGCTGGAGTGTCTGGAAGACTTTGCGTAGAAATGGGTAGATAAAATATGCTGAATAATTGCATACCAACCACCCTTACCTCAATGATGGGTAATTGTTGAAAAAAAGCTCTAAGGGACGATCTAAACCATCGTTTAGAAAGGCTAAAATTAATAAATGGCTATTACATGGATTAGTTACAGGAATGCTATGTCTGATAAATTTAATTCAGCTGTCAGGTTGGTGAGAGTGGTGTATTTGATATAGTCTACATGGACATTAACAAGCCTTTTGGAAAGACTCCATGTGACAGATTGCCTGAAGAATAACAGCTCATGGGATAGAACGGCTAATAGCAAATTATATCAAAATTTGCTCAGTGCTAAGATTTAAAGTATAATGGTAGATGAGAGAGAGAATATTCAACTGAAGTGCATAAAATTAAAAGGGACCTAAAGTCAGTATTGAGATAAGAACTATTTCCCTTATTAAGGAGGTTAATTGTTCAATATCAAATGTCTCATTTGTGAAAGATACAACTGGAGCTAATCTTTGCACACTTCAAAATTTATTTCAAATTACATTTTGTAAATGTACTGCTCCCAGATCCAACAACCACAACTTTAAACAGTATTCATTTAAAGGGTAGTCAGCTTAATACCCAGTTAGGGTCGATCACCGATGTACCATGAAATGCTATTAATTTAGAATTGATAACCAGTAATGCAATTGATAGAAGGATTAGAGAAGTGTTGAAAAGTGTTTCAGAGAGTAATGGGGTTGGGATCTTTGCATTTAAAAATACTTCTACATTTGTACTACTGTATTCCAGAGGGCATACATGTTTGCTGATGATTGCACAACGTTCAGCACCCTTTGCGTCTCCTCAGATACTGAAGGAGATATCCAGGATTGGGCTGACAAGTGGCAAGTAACATTTGCACAACACAAATGCCAGGTTATGACCATCACCAATACGAGACAATCTAATCACCACCCCTTGACACTCAATAGTGTTACCATCACTGAATTTCCCACTATCAACATCCTGGGGATTACTATTTATCAGAAACTCAGTTGGACTAATGACATAAATACAGTGGCTACAAAAGTAGGTCAAAGGCTCGGAATACTGCAGCGAGTAACTCATCTCCTGACTCCCACAACCTGTCCACCAAGGCACGAGTCAGGAGTGTGATAGAATATACCCCATTTTACTGAATGGGTGCAGTTCCAACAACAGTCATGAAGCTTGACATAGGTCACTCATAGGTCACAGACATTGTAGACTGGCCAACACTTATTCCCCTCTCTACTTGCCCTTGATTCTCAAGGTAGTGATGAGCTGATTTCTTGAATTATTGCACTCTGTACGTTGTAAATTGACCCACAATGCCATTAGGGAGGGCATTCCGGGATTTGGACCCAGTGACAGTGAAGGAACAGCAATATATTTTCATGTCAGGGTGGTGAGTGGATTGGAGGGGAACTTGCAGGTGGTGGTGTCTCCATGTATCTGCTACCCTTGTCCTTCTGCATGGAGGTGGTCCTGGGTTTGGAAGGTGCTGATTGAGCTTCTTTGGTGAATTTCTGCAGTGCATCTTGTCAGTAGTACACACTGCTGCTACTGAGTGTTGATGGTGGAGGGAGTGGAGATTTATGCATGTGGTGTCAATCGAATAGGCTGCTTTCTTGTCAAGCTTCATGACTGTTGTTGGAACTGCACCCATTCAGTAAAATGGGGTATATTCTATCACACTCCTGACTCGTGCCTTGGTGGACAGGTTGTGGGAGTCAGGAGATGAGTTACTCGCTGCAGTATTCCGAGCCTTTGACCTACTTTTGTAGCCACTGTATTTATGTCATTAGTCCAACTGAGTTTCTGATAAATAGTAATCCCCAGGATGTTGATAGTGGGAAATTCAGTGATGGTAACACTATTGAGTGTCAAGGGGTGGTGATTAGATTGTCTCGTATTGGTGATGGTCATAACCTGGCATTTGTGTTGTGCAAATGTTACTTGCCACTTGTCAGCCCAATCCTGGTTATCTCCTTCAGTATCTGAGGAGACGCAAAGGGTGCTGAACGTTGTGCAATCATCAGCAAACATCCTCACTTCTGACCTTCTGATGGAGTGCCCTCCTGACCCCTGACTCCTACAGTCTGATGAAGGGCTTATGCCCGAAACATCGATATTCCTGCTTCTCGGATGCTGCCTTACCTGCTGTGCTTTTCCAGCACCACACTCCTTTACTGGGAAATTAATTAGTGCTCACACTTCCTTGACTTTTCATTTTCTTTGTTCCATTCCTTGACAGGACAGTGCTGAAAAAAAAAGCTATACCATTTATAAATATAGCCTCACTTTTGCTAATGCAATAAATGGCAACCTTGTGCTGGTTTTCATTGAAATTTACATAATTGATCAGTTCTTAAAAGCTCAGTGACATCCATTGAAAACTGCAGAACATGTTGATAATACTGATTTTAATGGCCAAGACAAAGCTGTATTTTAACAGCAAGGCAGTAAATTATACTAAAATGAATGTTTCATAAATGATTACTTGTGTTAAGAGGACTCCGTCTTCATGAGAAAGTGACAAACCTTTATGCTTGTGAAGCAAGAAGAGCCAGGAAAACCAAGCACCATTTTAGTCTCAATGATTTCAGGTCAGCAATATAAAAAGAGCTGAAAACCACATGCACTTGCAGGAAGAGATGGAGCCTGTTTTGCCACAATTACTTATAAATAGCTGTAATTAGTGGCTGTTTGGGAGAAATAAGACCAAAAGATCATAAGGTATAGGAATAGTAATTAGGCCATTCGGCCCATCAGGTCTACTCCACCATTCAGTCATGGCTGATCAGTTTTTCAACTCCATTTTTCTGCTTTCTCCCTTTGATCCCCTTAGCAATCAAGTACTTATCTATCTCACTCTTAAATATACTCAATGACCTGGCCTCCACAGCCCTCTGTGACAGTAAATTCCATAGATTCCCCACTCTCTGGCTGAAGAACTTCCTCCTTATCTCCATTCTAAATGGTCTTCCCTTTACTCTAAGGCTGTGCCCTTGGGTTCTCATCTCTCTTGCGAATGGAAACATCTTCCCAACATCCACTCTGTCAAGTCAGTTCAATATTCTGTAAATTTCAATCAGATCCCCCTCATCCTTCTAAACTCCATCAAGTATAGTCCCAGAGTCCTCAAACGTTCCTCATAAGTTAAGCCTTTCATTCCTGGGATCATTCTCTTGAACCTCCTCTGGACCTGCTCCAGAGCTAATACATCTTTCCTGAAGTATGGGACCCAAAGCTACTCACAAAAATCTAAATGCAGTCTGACCAAAGTCTCATAAAGCCTCAGAAGTACATCCCTGCTTTTATATTCTATTCCTTTCAAGGTGAATGACAACATTGTATTTTCCTTCCTAAGTATCACCTCCACCTGCAAGTTTACCTTCAGAGAAACCTGGACTAAGACTCACAAGTCCCTTTGCACTTCAGGTTTTGGAATTTTCTCCCCATTTAGAAAATAGATCATGCCTCTACTCTTCCAACCAAAGTGCATGACCTCACAGTTTCCCACGTTGTATTTCATCTGCCACTTCTTTGCCCACTCTCCTCATCTGTCCAAATCCTTTTTCAGCCTCCCTGCCTCCTTAGTGCTACCTGTCCTTCTACCTATGTTTGTATCATCTGCAAACTTAGCCAAATTGCTCTCAGTTCCTTCATCTAGATAATTTATGTAGAAAGTGAAAGGTCATGCTCCCAACACTGAGCCTTGCAGAACATCACTTGTCACTGCTTGCCATCCTGAGAAGGATTCTTTTATCCCCAATTTCTGCCTTCTACCAGACAGTGAAGCTCCTATCCAAGTTAACACCTTGTCTCTAACACCATGGGCCCTTATTTTATTTAGCAGTCTCTTGTGTGGCACCTTATCAAAGGATTTATGGAAGTCCAGTTAGATAACAGCTATTGGTTCTCCCTGGCCTACCCTGTTCATCACTTCCTCAAAGAATTCTAGCAGATTTATCAGGCATGACCTACCCTTGATTAAACCAAGCTGATTTTGCCCTGTTTTACCATGCCCTTCCAAATAATTAGAAATCTCACCCTTCACAATGGACTCCAAAATCTTACCAACGACTGAAGTTAGGCTAACTGGCTGATAATTTTGCATCTTTTGCATTGCTCCCTTCTTAAACAGGGGAGTTATATTGGTGATTTTCTAGTCCTCTGGGTCCTCCTTGACTCTAGTAATACCTAAAATAATACTACTTAATACTAAAGCCTTCATATCTCTTCAGCTGTCTCCTTCAGATCTGTAGAGTGTAGCCCATCTGGTCCACGTGATATATCCACTTTCAGACCTTTCAGTTTTTCTAGCACCTTCTCCTTGGTGACGGCCACCAAACACACCTCTGCTCTCCCCCAACCTCCCCCACACTACCCATCCCCCCCCCCCCCGACTCTTTTGAGGTTTCAAGATATTACTCGTGTCTTCCACCATGAAGAACAGCATAAAGTATGTCTTCAGTTCTTCAGCCATTTCTTTGTTCCCTGTTACCAGTTTTCCAGCATCATTTTTCAGTGGCTCAGTGTCCACTTTTCACTCTCTTTTGACCTCTATATACCTAAAGAAACACTTGCAATCCTTCCTAATATTACCAGCTAGCTTGCCTGATATTTAATCTTCTCACTCCTTATTTCTTTCTTCGTTCTCCTCTGTTGGTCTTTGTTAACTTCCCGATCCTCTGGCTTCCCACTGTCCTTCACCACATTATGCATTTTCCTTTTTGTTTTTATGCTGTCCCTGACTTCCCTAATCAACCATGGTTGCCTCATCCTCCTGTTTTATGCTTCATTTTCCTCGTGATCAATTTTTTTCTGTGTCTCCTGAATGACTCCCAAAAACCCCTGTCATTCCCCTATCTTTCCTGCTGGGCTCCTGTCTCTGCATCATGCCTCTATAGCTGCCTTTATTCAGCTGTTATTAACCTTTCCTCTGATTCCAATTTCTCCCTCTCAAACCGCAGAGTAAATTCTATCACATTATGATCACTGCCTCGTAAGTATTCCTTCACTTTAAGCTCCATTACCTCGGATGCTGCGTGGACTGCTGTGCTTTTCCAGCACCACTCTAATCTAGATTCTGGTTTCCAGCATCTGCAGTCATTGTGTTTACCTCATTGCATAATATTAAATCCAGTGTTGCCTGCTCCCTAGTGGGCTCCACCACAAGCAGCTCCAAAAAGCCACCTCAAAGACATTCCACAGATTCCTTTTCTTGCAATCCATTACCAACCTGATTTTCCCAGTCCACCTGCATATTGAAATCCCCCATTCTCACTGTAGCTTTACCTTCCCGACATGCATTTTCTATCTCTTGTTGTATCTTATGGGCCGGCTCCTGACTACTGTTTGGAGGCCTGTAGATAACTCCCGTTATGTTTTTTTTGCCTTTGCAGTTCCTCAACTTTACCCACACAGATTCTACATCATCTGACTCTACTTCATTTATTGCTAATGCTTTAATGTCATTGTTTACTAACAGGGCAGATCAACTTCCTCTGCCTGCCTGCCTGTCTTTTCAATAGGATGTAAATCCTTGGATATTTAGCTCCCAGGTCTGATCCCCTTCCAGCCACATCTCCGTGATGCCCATCACATCTTACTTGCCAATTTTGATCTGTGCCACAAGATCATTGACCTTATTTTGTATACTGCACACATTCAGATACAGCACCTTCAGCGCTGGAGATTTTAATAACCTCTCCTGAGTTCTCCTTTCTTTTAATTTTTTTTCATACCTTTCAATGCAGTTGAATCCACCCCCACAGATGATCAAATGTTTCCAATTGTTCATTCTACTTCTTGGAATTTTATCCTTACCTCCTCCCCCTTCCTGTCCCACTTCCTAGATCTCAGCATTCAATTCAAAATAAGAAGTATTGTGTGAATTTATTGTCAGAATTATAGAATCTCTCCATGGAAAGAGGCCATTCAGCCCATTGAGTCAGCATTGACCTTTCCAAGGGCATCCCTCCCAGACCCAACCCACCAGTGTATCCTTTGTAACCCTGCATTTCCACAGCTAATCCAGCTAACTTGGACACTATGGGACAATTCAGCTTAGCCAATCCATGTAGCCAGCATGTCTTTGGACTGAGTTAGAAAACTGGATTACCTAGAGGAAACCCACGGGGAGAATGTGTCAACCCCACACATACAGATGCCCAAGGTTGATTTGAACCCCAAAGTCCCTGTCACTTTGAGGCAGCAGTGCTAACCACTGAGCTACCATGCCGCCCAAATATTTTCCATTTCAAAAAAAAATCACATTGAGTGTATCCCTGTGTTTTTAAATAGATTTCTGCTTCATTCAATCATTGGCAAGTTAGAGCAGAAAGAAGCTCAATTGATGACTTCGCCCACCCCACAACAGTTAAATAAAGGTTAATATTTGAGACCAAAGTTCAGTTTGAGCCTATTGTAAAAAAACATGAGAGATTCCTACTGTTTCCTTAGTTGCATAATTTTTAATAGATCTGAAAGGTTTTCAGATCAAGCCTTGATTCAGTGAGCAATTTATCCAAGTGCTTTCCAAAGTTATTATGGAGGTATCCTTCTTGTGTTTCTTTTAGATTTTCCCTTGATCACCTCCACTGCCATATTCCTGAACTCCTAGTGATGGCCTGAGGTGAAGGGAAGGATTATATGATGAGGTGATGCAGCATGGATGAGGATAGCCACCTTTCTGATCTAACTGGAACAGCCTTGTTAGGTATACAACGGGAAGCTTATTGCATTGCAACAACTGTTTATGGATTACATGAGTATGACTTGCATTATCACAGAGATGGTTGGGAGCATATTAGTTTCAAGTCTGTTTGCTACCAACTCTTTCTTTACTCTAAAAATGAACGTGCAACCTCTCCATAATGCTGGCACTTCTGTACACTATCAAGTATTAACTCTTTTAGCCACATGTAGTCCCGCCTTCCTCAATTCCTCTGTTGGCAGATCGTTCAGCAATGCAACTCTTGAACCCTCTTCCAAATTCTTTACATCTTTACCTCCTGTCCCAAAAACACCTATGAAATCTTTCACCTTGTCTATCTCTTGGTAAATTTCCCTACACTCCTCTACCAATTACTTTTCAGCATTTAATCATCTGTCTGTTGTCTGGAAAGACCTTTCGGGTTCACTGATGTCTTTTTGGTAAGGAAATCTATCAACCTTACCTGGTCCGGCCTATAGGTGACTCTAAATAGATGGTTGACTCTCAATTGCCCTCTAGGCACTTAGGGACGGGCAATAAACAATGGCCTAACCAGTGACACCCACATCCCATGAATGAATAACTTTTCAAAAACCCATCCTTTTTCTGAAATGTTTAGTGAGCTGAAAGGTTAAATTTGGTTACTTCATGTTTGAGGCATTGGGCAAGAGAAAATGAGAGTAGGAAGAAATACAACAAATGTTTATATCAGTATAGCAAGCAAGGGATTGAGGGTTACAAAATGTTCCATATTTAGAGTAGGAGAAACAAGGATCATAATTGTGTCTATAGGGAGAGAGAGAAAAAAAAGATTTCAATGGAGAGGAAGAGGCTGGAGGCTATAGACGCGTGTGGAATTGTCTATTATACAACAGTTAACAAGCTATAAAGTTTAATTAGACTGGTCACCACCTGCAAGACTAAATATTAAATGAGTTAAATTAGTTTCGGTCCTGCAAATTTAGGTCTAGAGATAATGTGGACATTTATTTCAAAGTTTGAAAAGTAAACAGATTGTTTTGTACTCTAAATAAATATTTCTCAAAAAAGCATTTCACATTTAGTATTTAATGGCTATATTAATTTACCATATTTGTGGCACTGCAGATGGATAGTAAAAATATGCTTTCTATGTCATTACATTTTAATAACTTGCCCTTTAGCTATCTTTGCATCATATTTTCTAAACAAAGGAACGATGGTAGAGCATTCCTCACTAGAGAACTTTGAATGAATAAATGATGAGAGAAAGCCTGGAGGTGATGGCTTCACATGTGACCTAGATGCTTGGTTATGGATAAGAAAGTGAAGATGTATTCAACGCCTGGTGGTCATTTAAAGAGCTGTGCCCCACATCTGGAGCCCGGAGTTGGTTGTTGGTGATTTGTGAAGTGAAAGCTGAACTCACGTGCCTGTTGGCTACTTTCTTTTTCTCTAAAGGCCTGTGTCAAAAAATGAAGATTTATTTTTAAAACGACCATCCCATAATCTCATGGTTCTCTTTTCCTTTTGGTCCTGGTCATTGCTGGGTTACAATTCAGGGACACAGGTAGGCAAAAGCCATGCTCTGGAGGGTTAGTGGAGGGTGGGTGTAATGTCACCTCATAAGGGAACTCTTAGAAATGAATTGTGAGAATAACAGGGGGATCAGAAAACCTTGAAGTAGTCTGTTGGGAAAACCTTACTATCGGCACATTGGCTCAGTGGTTAGCACTGCTGCCTCAAACCACTAGTGACCGTGGTTTGATACTAGGCTAGGGGGACTGTCTGTGTGGAGTTTGCACATTCTCCCTGTGTCTGCATTCATTTCCTCCGGGTGCTCTGGTTTCCTCACACAATTCAAAGATGTGTAGGTTAGGTAGATTGGCCATGCTAAATTGCTCAATGTGTCTAGGGATGTGCCATGGATTAGCCATGGGGAACGCAGGGTTACAGGAACAGAGTTGGGGGGGTGGGTCTGGGTGGGATCTCCTCAGACAGTCGATGTGGCTCAATGGGCTGAATGACTTTCTTCCACACATTAGGAACTGTATGATTAAAAACACTGGACATGCAGTCATCCTTATAGATCCTCAAAATGGTTACTGTGCAGCAGAAGGCAATTCAGCCTGTCATGCCTGTGCTATCTTTCCAAAGGAGAAACTCATCTACAGCCACTCCTTTACCTTATGCATTTAACCCTGCATTTCCCACATTTTCAAGTAACAATCCTATTCCTTGTTGAATGCCTTGATTAAACCTGCCTCCATCACAAACTCAGAACATACATTCCAAACCCTACCACTCACTGCAATAAAATATTTTGCCTCAACTCAATATAAAGTACTATACCTTAGCATGATATAGAATGAAATCAAATGGGAAGACTCATTGCAAATGCTTGCGGTGGTAGTTTTCAGAGACCTGTTTCTACACCTTAGCTCAAGCTTGTAGAGTGGCTTCCATCCAACTACACATAATCAAATCCATTCTGTTTCATACCATCATGACCTTCAGCTCAGGCAGAGCAAAGGGCCACACCTCAAATCCATCCCAGCCAGACTGATTCCCCATCCTTCCAAACGTATGACACCGAGAATTGTACACAATACACTGGCAGATGTCTAACTCTTGTTTTATACAGACTCAGCATTACTTCCCTGCCTTCATACTTGATGTCGCTGTTAATACAATCTAGGATGCTGTATACTATCTTCTTTAACTGCACACTCTATTTGTCCTGCCACCTTTATTGATTTCTGCACATACATCCCCAGGTGAGTTTGTTCCTGCACTTCATTTTGAATAATATAGTCATAGAGTAATACAGCATGGAAACAGGCCCTTCAGCCCAAACTAGTCCATGCTGACCATGGTACCCACTCAGCTGGTTCCAATTACCCACATTTGTTCCAAGTCCCTCTAAGCCCTTCCCATCCATGTCCCCATCCAAATGTTTTTTATATGTTGCTGTTGTACCTGCCTCAGCCACTTTTTTTTGGCAGCCCATTCCATATACACATCACTCTGCATGAAGATGTTCTCCCTCAGGCCCTTGTCAAATCTTTCCCCTCTCACCTTAAACCTATGCTGTTTAATTTTCAATTCCCCATCCCTGGGAAAAAGACTATATGTATTCACCCTATCTATGCCTCTCACGATTTTATACACCTCAATAAGGTCACCCCTCATTCTCTGACATTTCAAGGAATAAAGTCCTATCCTGGCCAACCTGTCCCTATAACTCAGGCCTAGTCCTGGCAACATCCTCACAAATCTTCTTTGAACTCTTTCCAGTTTAATCATGTCTTACAGAATGACCAAAACATAATACTCTAAGTGCAGCCCAACCAATGACTGAGACAACTGTAACATAACACCCCAACTCCTATACTCACTGCCTTGACTAGCATGCTAAATGCCTTCTTCGTTACCCTATCTACCTGCAATGCCATTTTCAATGAACTATGTAATTGTACTCCTAGGACCCTCCGTTCCACAACATTCCTCAGGACCTTACCATTTACTGTCTAAGGTAAAAACAAGGACTGCAAAAAGGTTGCTGTTGGGAACAAGGCTGCTTCGGCCCAGACCATTTACTGTCTAAGTCCTACCTTGATTTGACTTTCCATAGTGCAACACATCCCACTTTTCCATCTTGAATTGCATTTGCCAAACCTCAGCCCATTTCCCCATCCGATCAAGATCCCTCTGCAAATTTTGATCACCTTCCTCGTTATCACTGATACTTCCTAATTTTGTAACATCCACAAACTTTCTAATCATGCCTTGTACATTCACATCCAAATCATTTATGTAGGTAAATAATAACAAAGGTCCCAGCACCAACCCCGATAGTCACAGGCTTCCAGTCCAAGAAGCAACCTTCAACCATCACCCTCTGATTCCCACCATCAAGCTAGTTTTGAATTCAACTAGCTAGCTCTTCCTGCATCCCATGATACTTTTTACTTTTTCTGTTTTTCCATGTTCTTTCTATCAAGATATGTTACCTCATACTGCTGCACATCAAACCTTGTCTGCCAATCCCCATCCACTGCACCCTGTTAATGTACTTATGAAGTTCTACACTGTCCTCCCCTTGGTTTACAAGGCTTCTAGTTTTGTGTCATCTCTAAACTTTGAAATTGCCCTATGATTCCCAAAGTTTGGCTCATTAGCATGTCAAGAAAAGCAAGGGCCCTAATACAAATCTCTGAGATTCTCCATCACAAACCTTCACCCCAGTCCATTAACCATTCTGCTCTGTTTCCTATTACTGAGTCAATTTTGTCTTCATGTCGATACTGTTATTCTATAATCAGAACATTTCCTCTAAGATAAGAAGGAAATATGCAGAGGAAAAATGAGGTACAAAGGTAAACTGGCCAATAATATAAAGGAGGATAGTAAAAGCTTTTTTAAGTATGTGCAAGGCAAAAAAATGGTTAGGACTAAAATTGGGCCCTTGAAGACAGAAACAGGGGAATATATTACAGGGAACAAAGAAATGGCAGAAGAATTAAATGGGTATTTCAGATCTGTGTTCACTGGGGAAGACGCAAGCAATCTCCCTGAGGTAACAGTGGCTGAAGGACCTGAACTTAAGGGAATCTATATTTGCCAGGATTTGGTGTTGGAGAGACTGTTAGGTCTGAAGGTTGATAAGTCTCTGGGGCCTGATGGTCTACATCCCAGGGTACTGAAGGAGGTGGCTCAGGAAATGGTGGATGCGTTGGTAATTACTTTCCAGAGTTCAATAGATTCGGGGTCGGTTCCTGAGGATTGGAGGGTGGCTAATGTTATACCACTTTTTAAGAAAGGTGGGAGAGATAAAGCAGGAAATTATTGACCAGTTAGTCTGACCTCAGTGGTGGGAAAGATGCTGGAGTCTATTATAAAGGATGAAATTACGACACATCTGGATAGTAGTAACAGGATAGGTCAGAGTCAGCATGGATTTATAAAGGGGAAATCATGCTTGACTAATCTTCTTGAATCTTTAGAGGATGTAACGCTGAAGATGGACGAGGGAGATCCAGTAGATGTAGTGTACCTTGACTTTCAGAAAGCTTTTGATAAAGTCCCACACAGGAGGTTAGTGAGTAAAACTAGCGTGCATGGTATTGGGGGAAAAGTACTAGATTGGATTGAAAATTGGTTGGCTGATAGGAAACAAAGGGTAGTAATAAACGGCTCCATTTCGGATTGGCAGGCAGTGACCAGTGGGGTACTGCAGGGATCCATGCTGGGACCGCAGCTTTTTACAATATATGTAAATGATATAGAAGATGATATTAGTAATAACATTAGCAAATTTGCTGATGAGACAAAGCTGGGTGGCAGGGTGAAATGTGATGAGGGTGTTAGGAGATTACAGGGTGACCTGGACAAGTTGGGTGAGTGGTCAGATGCATGGCAGATGCAGTTTAATGTGGATAAATGTATGGTTATCCACTTTGGTGGCAAAAACAGGAAGGCAGATTACTACCTCAATGGAATCAATTTAGGTAAAGGGGCAGTACAGAGAGATCTGGGTGTTCTTGTACACCAGTCAATGAAGGTAAGCATGCGGGTACAGCAGGTAGTGAAGAAGGCTAATAGCATGCTGGCCTTCATAACAAGAGGAATTGAATATAGAAGCAAAGAGGTTCTTCTGCAGCTGTACAGGGCCCTGGTGAGACCACACCTGGAGTACTGTGTGCAGTTCTGGTCTCCAAATTTGAGGAAAGACATTCTGGCTATTGAGGGAGTGCAGAGCAGGTTCACGAGGTCAATTGCTGGAATGACGAGATTACCTTACACTGAAAGACTGAAGCGACTAGCTTGTATACCCTTGGGTTTAGAAGACTGAGAGGGGATCTGATTGAGACATATAAGATTATGAAAGGATTGGACACTCTGGGAGCAGGAAACATGTTTCCGCTGATGGGTGAGTGCCGAACCAGAGGACACAGCTTAAAAATACGGGGTAGGCCATTCAGGACAGAGATGAGGAGAAACTTCTTCACCCAGAGAGTGGTGGCTGTGTGGAATGCTCTGCCCCAGAGGGCAGTGGAGGCCCAGTCTCTGGATTCATTTAAGAAAGAGTTGGATATAGCTCTCAAAGATAGTGGAATCAAGGGTTATGGAGATAAGGCAGGAAGAGGATACTAATTAGGAATGGTCAGCCATGATCATATTGAATGGCGGTGCAGACTCAAAGGGCTGAATGGCCTACTCCTGCACCTATTGTCTATTCTATAAACAGATATTTGAAAAAGAAATGGAGACTTTTATCTTTTAGCTCAATGATTAACATGACTTGTACGTGGCCTATTCCTGGAATGGAGAATTTTGTTATATTACCATCTCAGTTGCCCTCTTTGTTTGAGACATGTAAATTAAATCAGTTCAATAGTGCCCGGATGGGTGCAGCTCCAACAGCACTCAAGCAGCTTAACAAGAAGCGGTCTGCTTGATTGACATCAGATGTGTAAGCTTCCATTCCCTCCCCCATTAACACTCAGGAGCAGCAATGTGTACTACTGACATGATGCCCTGCGGAAATTCACCAAAGATCCTCAGATAGCACATTCCCAACCAATGACCACTTCCATCTGGAAGGACAATGGAAGCAGATACATGGGAGCACTACTGCTTGCAAGTTCCCCTCCAAGCCATTCACCATCCTGACTGAGAAAATATTTCTTCTCTGTTGCTGGGTCAAAATTCTTGAATTCTCTCCCGAAGGGCATTGTGGCTCAACCCACAGGAGATGGACTTGAGCAGTTCAAAGAGGTAGCTTACCATCAACTTCTCGAGGATAAGCAATAAATGTTGACCATGTCCCACGAATGAATAAAAATAAAAAAATGGCTATCTCCATTTGATCATGTGTTCATCTTACACAGTGAGATATGTGACAGAATGATCGCAATGAGGCTCGTACTGACAATATTATGAGAAATCGCAAGAGTATTTCATATGTAGAATTGAACTGAGTGCAGATCAAGACTGCATTCTTAACAGTTATTATTTCACTAAGGTATTGTGAGAGATTGTTCAAGGAAGATTATCAGAAACTCACTGGGATGATTTTTATGAAAGCAATGGCAGAAGCTATTTTTGTCATCGAAAGATAGATAGAGATATTCAAGAGTCAGTGAAAGGTTTTACTGTATGTTTCAGAATAAGGAGTGATCCAACCAAGACTTCTTTTATTCCATAGTCAAAGACAAGAAAGCTATAGGAATGAGAACACACCAATTTCTTTGAACCATGTTCTTAGTACCCTGTTCTAGCAGATACCTTTAAAGAAGTTGATAGTTGTTAGTCTATGCCCAATACCATAAATGCCAAACATACAAAGGCTTTGAGAAGTTGGTTTGTAATTGATGGGTTGCCAGAGGCATTGGTGTCAACACTGGCCCACAACTTAGATCAGAAGAGTTTGAAATACTTCTGAGTAAGAATGGAGTCAAGCACACTCTAACATCACAGTATCACTCAGCAGTAAATGATGTAGCAGAAAGAAATGTATAGATTGTGAAGACATCTTTTCAGAAGTACTTGTGAGGTGTCAAGCTCAACAGCAATTTTTATATTTCTTTTTAACACAGACTGGACAATATTCTTTTTTTATCAGAATAACTCACTGCGTACAACAGGCATGAACTAGCATCAAACAGACTCCTCGGGCAAGATTTAATTTGTTTAAACCTTTCACTTAATCAAAGAGAAGGGCAACAAAAAGTGAAGATGAGTCATGGTGTAAAATAGTATTGTAAAACCAACGGAATCCAGTGCTGGTTAGAATCTCACGGTGAAAAGCCATTCAACTGATGAGAGAAGTATATTGTTGGAATTTTTGTGAAAATGTTAAGTGTTTTTTTCATATCTAGTGAAGGCTGGAGAGAGAGAAACTGATAGTGTCATAGATCACTTCTTCAAGGAGGAGATCTATTAAAGTGAGAGCACGGTGAACCCACTTCATCATCAAAGTGAATGGCTGAAAGGAACTGGAGATCACTTTGAAACTTGAGGCTTACCAGGAACTCAGAATCTTTAAAAAAAAAATCAGGGCCTTTGATTAAGACAAATTGACCAAAATCACAGTTCTCATCGTTTAGAGGAGTTGGTATTTGAGTCCAAGTTCAGGATTGATGGCGTGGGTACTATCATTTCTTGTTTTGTTTCATAGGAGGTGCACTGATGATGTTGCCAAGTATGGTGACAAAATGTCTAAAAACAAACATTCTAGCTCAGCCAGCAAGTCAACAACCTTATCCACAACCTGAGCTACCAATCTTCTCAAGAACTTCGGACACTTGGAGATTTCAGGCTGGAATCAATGCTTGAAACCAGAGGAAAATGGTGAAATTCTTCAATCTAATATCACTACCACATTTTTTGTGGGAATGAAGTACCTTACTTCCTCAGGATCTGTATGGAATATCCTTCCTCTTTGTTAAGGGGACACCTCAGGCATGAATCTGAGACACCAAAGATCCATTGCTTGTCCTGACCCTACAAACCGCAGGGAGTTAATGCCAGCAGCTGGTTGGGACCCCAGAGTAACCACCGTGATTGCACCATGGAAGGACTTTCTCATTTAATCCCAAATTGACACAGTAAGGGAAATGAGAGAACTGGGTGAAATCAATGAAAATAGAAGGAGACATGTAGACAGAAAGAGAAGGGAGACAGAACAGTAAGTTGAAAGTTTTTAAGGATGAAGAAGGAAATATTTATTTTCATTATTTCTTGTCAAATAATGATATTTTTGTTGAAGCATGCAAACTTGAGTTTTTGCTAACATTAAAAATTGCAAAAAACTTTAACAATTTGGGGGCAATTGTCAGAAAAATTCACAAGGATGCCAATACAATTGAGAGCAGCACTTTTCCACCTTTTGGAATGCCATATGCTATAAAATTGATCTTATTGACAACATCATAAATACAGCCTGAGTAATTTGGTCTCTTTATGAACTCGGAGCCGAGATTGAGCACTTCAAAACCATCCTGCACCATAATGGCTATGCTCATCACATTATTTTCCAGTATTGTGTCAACTCATAAAATGCCCTAAGGGCTGTTTGATCTTGCAATCTGACCAGTTAACTTCAGGATACCCCAGTAGATTAATCTTCACTGCCGATCTCACACTTTAGTAACATGATGAGAATTTCTGTATAATTGTAGATATGCTTCCCAAAGTCTGGTGGATTGTGTCAGAAACATATCCCTTGAATGGTTCACAACAAGGAAGGCACTTTGTGCACCCAACCCATGCTACTTGCAAAAACTTTAAAGATGGATACCTATTGTGATTCAACGTTGAACAACACTGGTTAAATAACTTTATGTGTTCTATGAATTATGCTGCCAACTAATTTAAGATTATCAGCTGGTTTAACAGTGTAGTGAATTGTACATATAGGAAGTTACATGTATTGAATACACAGCACCATGGTTATTGCAATATAAAGAATATGTGCATACCCTGCACCTGGTATAACTGACCAAAATAAGTGACAGCCATTCTCTGAATCTTTTGTCAGGACAATGCCTTGACCAATCACAGTCTACCTGGTTTAAATTTAAACAAAGCTTGATAGGTAACTTTTACTTGGTGCATTTCCGATGGTAACATTTCTACTAACCCGATTCTATTTACCGAATAATTAGCACACTCATACAGAATAAAAATGCTGTTGCCTTTACAGAGGTATTCTTGCAAATTGTCCTGATGTGTGCATGAAGAAAAGCTTTGACGAGATAGATCTTTGTTCATCAACACTCAAGCTCTGTTTTAGATTAGACTTACAGTGTGGAAACAGGCCCTTCGGCCCAACAAGTCCACACCGACTCGCCGAAGCGCAACCCACCCATACCCCTACATTTACCCCTTACCTAACACTACGGGCAATTTAGCATGGCCAATTCACCTGACCTGCACATCTTTGGACTGTGGGAGGAAACCGGAGCACCCGGAGGAAACCCACGCAGACACGGGGAGAATGTGCAAACTCCACACAGTCAGTCGCCTGAGTCGGGAATTGAACCCGGGTCTCTGGAGCTGTGAGGCAGCAGTGCTAACCACTGTGCCACCGTGCCGCCCAAACAATAAGTTGGGTTTCTATTCTGTCATGCGTTTTCAAAGGCAACACCTCTGCTAATTGGAGTCTCCTTGCCAGCTTGTTTTTCAGTCTGAATAAATAATTGCTTCCTTTGAAATTTGGTATTCTTGCTTCTTATCCTGATAAAGTAAAAATAAAAGAAAAAATTATGCATATCTCTTTTCAACTGTGTGCAGGACGTCCTGATTGATGTTAAGGGAAAACAATTGTTTTGGCATTTAGTTTTTGCTAAAATTATTGGTTATATATGTCTTTGCTGAGATTATGGTAAAAACGAGGAAGCAGCCTGATCTGTTATGTTTTCATATATTGTTATTTTTTTCTGGTCATTTTGTATTCTGGATAATGATACGCATTTATCGTTTTATATTTTACTTGACAATTTGCTTAGTGTAAGTGGGGTTTGAAAGAGTGTAGTTTATACCAAAATCTGAACATTTTGTTATTTTGTCCTCTCTGTTGGAGAAGTGTAAATAAAAAAAGCTCAATGATAGCTCCCTGTAAATGTGTACAATTTCTTCTTACTCAGTACAATAAACAAAACTATGTGCACAGTTCCAACACAGCATTAACCTAGTTATGTGTTATTTATGCTTGTATGTAAAAAAAACAAAGCAGATTTGGGATTTAATGGGAAATTAAATCCTTCCATGGTGCAATCCTGATGGCTACTCTGGGGTCCTAAATTCCTAGGGGTGGCATCATCTCCCTGAGGTTTGTAGGGTCAGGCCAAGCAATGGATCGTTAGTGGCTCAGAATCATGCTTGAGGTGTCCACTTGCCAAAGAGGAAGTATATTCCAAACATAGAGATCACGAGGAGGTAAGGTGCTTCATTACCACAGTTGGTGTACTTGTGATGTTAGATTGAAGAATTTCATCATATTCATCTGGTTCCAAGCATTGATTCCAACCTGAAATCTCTAGATGTCCGAAGTTCTTGAGAAGATTGGCAGTTCAGGTTGTGGATGTGGTTGCTGACTTGCTCACTGAGCTGGTAAGTTTGTTTGCAGATGTTACATCACCAGACTAGGTAACAACCCCCCTGGTGCCCACCTTCCACCCTACCAACCTTTGCATAAACCATACCATCCGACGACATTTCCGTCACCTCCAAATGGACCCCACCACCAGGGATATATTTCCCTCCTCACCCCTTTCTGCCTTCCACAAAGACTGTTCCCTCCGTGACTACCTGGTCAGGTCCACACCCCCCTACAACCCACCCTCCCTTCCTGGCACCTTCCCCTGCCACCGTAGGAATTGCAAAACTTGCGCCCACACCTCCTCCCTCACCTCCATCCAAAGCCCCAAAGGAGCCTCCCACATCCATCAAAGTTTTACCTGCACATCCACCAATATCATTTATTGTACTTGTTGCTCCCAATACAGTCTCATTTACATTGGGGAGACTGGAAGCCTGCTCGCAGAGCGCTTTAGGGAACATCTCCAGGACACCCGCACCAATCAACTACACTGCCCTGTGACCCAACATTTCAACTCCCCTCCCACTCTGCCAAGGACATGCAGGTCCTGGGCCTCCTCGTCCGCAGCTCCCTCACCACCCAATGCCTGGAGGAAGAACGCCTCATCTTGGAATACCTTGGAACACTTCAACCCCCGGGCATCAATGTGGACTTCACCAGTTTCCTCATTTCCCCTCCCTCCACCTTACCCTAGTTCCAAACTTCCAGCTCAGCACCGCCCTCATGACTTGCCCTACCTGCCTATCTCCCTTCCCACCTATCCACTCTACCCTCCTCTCTGACCTATCATCTTCATCCCCACCCCCATTCACCCATTGTACTCTTTGCTACCTCCCCCCACTCTCCTCTCTGACCTATCACCTCAATCCCACCCCCACTCAGCTATTGTACTCTATGCCACTTTCTCCCCACCCCCACCCCCAACTCATTTATCTCTCCACCATTCAGGCTTCTGCCTCTATTCCTGATGAAGGGCTTTTGCCAAAAACGTCGATTTTCCTGCTCCTCAGATGCTGCCTGACCTGCTGTGCTTTTCCAGCACCACTCTAGTCTAGACTCTGGTTTCCAGCATCTGCAGTCCTCACTTTTACCTAACATTATCAGTGGGCCTGTGTGAACAAAAATGGAAATGTTACCACCCACCCCAGCAATCCGGGACACACAATGTGCAAGCAGGACAGAATACCAACACTTCACAGGAAGTGCATGGAGGATACCACCCAGTATGGTGATGAAACATCAGCAAACAAACATACCAGCTCAGCGAGCGAGTCAACAACCTCATCTCCAGATGTGCCTCATTTCCAGTGGATCACCGAGAAGATCGCAGAGATCACACCTGATGAGAAGAACCTGGTACGCATAATCTAAAGAAATGCTACCAATGAGATTGGAAGGTTGGTCTGGATTAACTCACCAGATAAAAACAGTTTCTCTGAATTAACACCACCTTTCTTTGCAATATATTCCGGCTGGGCCAGCATTTATTTCCTCTCCCTTGCTGCCTTTGAGAAAGTGGTGCTGATCTGCCCTGAATTTCTCAACCAGCTTAAATTTCTTGATTTGAGCACTCCATCAAACATCTGAACTGAAAGGTGGCTGGACAAGCTCTCAGCAGTCTGATATCAGTGGTTCAACAACAATACTAGACAATGAGGAGCAGAAAAAGCACTTGCCAAACACCTCCAAATTTTGCCAGCAAAATTTGTTCTGTTATATTGCCTAGTGCCGGCTTTAATTTAATATAGTTCATTTTTTCCTATTACAGCTGAAATATAAATTGAGTGTGCTATAACAAGAAATACCATTTTTCAGTCTGTATGACTTCCAGTGTACCTGCTTTTGCTTCGGGCTATGAGAGTGAGGCAAAGATACCAGCAATTTTTCTTTTGACAATTGAAAATCAATTCATTCTGGTCTAGCTATTGCATTAAAATCAATTTTTAAAATAAGGCATGCAAAATGAAGTGAAAAGTA
Source organism: Hemiscyllium ocellatum (assembly GCF_020745735.1). Taxonomy (NCBI): domain Eukaryota; kingdom Metazoa; phylum Chordata; class Chondrichthyes; order Orectolobiformes; family Hemiscylliidae; genus Hemiscyllium; species Hemiscyllium ocellatum. Next base: position 25,272,934 of record NC_083401.1, read on the forward strand.
GATGAAATGTCAGTATTCTTTTTTAAAGGTCAAGGGAAAATGTTTTTCAATTTCTTACTAGCGTATGTTTTATGCATACGCTCCAAATGAATTTGTAGCATTTCTCCATGTTATTTTTTTTTAAAGTTTTATTAAACTTAAAGATGGGAATGTAGGTGAAGATCAAGAGAAATGTCAGTTCGGATTCTTGTTAACACCTACAGCTTCAAGATTCACTTCAGAAGTTGAGCACAAAAATCAAGATGAACACTTCAGTCCACTACTGAGAGAGTGCCACACTGTCAGAGTGCAGTCTGTTGACAAGAGCAATGTTCTATCTGCCTTCATAGGTGGATGCAAAAAAAGACCAACAGCATTTACGAAACTCTCTTGGCAGCCAAAACTACATTTATTGTTCAACAAAAATTAAAACAGATTATATGGGTATTTAATGTTAGGTGAATGGGCCAAAATTTGGAAGATGAAGTCTAATGAGGAAAAGAGTGAGGTTATCCAGGGGTTTGGTCAGAGGAATAGAAAGAAATTTATTATCTAAATGGAAGCAAACTACAGAATGCTTCGGTGCAGCGGGATACAGGGGTTATTGTGCATGAATCAAAGAAAGGTGGAGAGATAATGCTTTCTCAGGTGGGCCAATCCAGAACAGGAGGTGACAGTTTTAGTGGGTGGCACGGTGGCACAGTGGTTAGCACTGCTGCCTCACAGCACCAGAGACCCAGGTTCAACTCCCGCCTCACTGACTGACTTTGTGGAGTTTGCACGTTCTCCCCGTGTCTGCGTGAGTTTCCTCCAGGTACTCCGGTTTCCTCCCACAGTCCAAAGATGTGCAGGTCAGGATAATTGGCCATGCTAAATTACCCGTAGTGTTAGGTAAGGGGCAAATGTAGGGGTCTGGGTGGGTTTCGCTTCGGCGGGTCGGTGTGGACTTGTTGGGCCGAAGGGTCTGTTTCCACACTGTATGTAATCTAATCTAATCTGTAAATAATCTAATCTAATCTAGGATAAAGTGTGGCAGATTGAAAACAGAGATGAGGCGAAATTGCTTCTCTCAAAGAGCCATGAGTGTCTGGAATTCATGACCCCAGAGTGTGGTGGATACTGGGGGTATTGAGTCAACTTAAGGGGGACAAAGACAGATTTTTCATGAGTAATGGGTTGAAAGGTTTTTGTGAGCAGGCAGAGAAATGATATCAACACCACGGCAATTATCCATTGGCCCTGGTGATTCTGCCAATCTGAGCACCAACAATTATCAAGAGTGACTACTAAATCTGCAACTGTGTTCCTTTAAGCTCTTCCAGTTGCTGATGGACTTTCTATGTGCCTTTTCATTTCCCTTTCTTCCAAATCTGCTGATCAGACTTATTGCTGTGAAGTCATTTTACATGCATGTGCTTTCAATTTTGTTTTAAATCTGATATTCCATAAACTTACCTTGTTTTCGGAAATATAGTTGTATTTTAAATTACTATAAAGATTGCTTATGTCTTTGTAAAATTTTTTTCTCTACTTACCAGTCTTTGTTTATTCTATATCGCTGTTTAACAATCACACTTTTCTGCTAAAGCTTTGATTTGTTTACCTGGTTGTTTTGAAGTGATTTACTGCTTCCAACTCTGAAGTTTTTTTTCTTATAAAGGATTAGTATTTTTAACAATTATTTAGAATTTTAAAATCAATACAGTTGCAATATTCTTCTAATGGAGATTTCAGATTCTTTTCACATGCTTCAAATCATACTAAATACTTTCATCCAACAAGAATTATCTGAAAGACCACGATCTCTTTGAGTTGCAGAGCAGACGAAATGGGCTAAGTGGCCTATTTTGCTTCTGCTTTGTCATGGAATCCCTACAATGTGGAAGCAGGCCATTCAGCTCATTGAGTTCACACTTATCACCCACAGAGTGTCTTACTCAGACCCAAACAACCCCATAACATTACAGTTTCCATGGTTAGTCCATCAAGACTGCACACCACTGGACACTATTGGCAATTAAGCATAACCAATCCACCCAACCTGCACAACTTTGGACTGTAGGAGGAAACCAGAGCACCTGGAGGAAACCCACACAGACGCAGGAAGAATGTGCAAACTCCACACAGATAGTCGCCCAAGGGTGGAATCAAACCCAGGTCCCCGGCGATGTGAGACAACAGTGCTAACAACTGAGCCACTACTTTATGTTCCACGTTTCTGGAAGGAGATTCCAGTCAAAGTTCCTTCAGAAGTGTGGAGGTGTACCACAATTCTGACAGGTACATCGTAATACAGAACAGTTCCGCGAAAGCAAGTGGTAACCCCTTTCTCACAGTATGCAGTAGACAACTCTGAAATAGACAGGTCCAGTATCACTCACTGCCACTTCCTGTGGAACAGTAAGGGCATCAGGTAAGTGTAAGGTGGTTGGGCTTCTGGGAGATGCCAGGTGGCAGGGTGCATGGTGCCATATGAGAAGAGTGCCAAGTGGGAAGGGGATTAGTTAAGACTTTTTAAAAATGTATTCACAGGATGAGGGTATCATCGGCTAGGCCAGCATTTGTTGCCCATCCCTAATTGCCCAGATGGCAATTAAGAGTCAACCACATTGCAGTTGGTCTGGAGTCACATGTACGCCAGACCCGATTAGTGAACCAGATGAGTTGTCATGGGGTTGTCATCAGACTCTTAATTCCAGATTTTCATTTGATTCACAACCCACCATCTGCTGTGGCAGGATTCTCTGGATTAACAGTCCACAGATAATACAACAAGGACATCACCTCCCCACGTGGCATGGTTAAGGTTGATCAGAGTGGGTGGGAAATTCAGGTCCAGCTGGGGCAGGCTGGTGCTGGGTCCCGGGGAGGATGGGGGGAGGGCAGTAGGCATAGGAAGAGGCTCATGTCTGATTGACGGGCAGAGACGTTCACATTTGGGGTGGGAATGGGAATTCAGATGTGGTGGAGGGGAAGAGTGCTGTGTCTGGAATAGACAAAGAGATTTCTGCTCTGGAGTAATGGTCAGGCAGCTGCAGGTTGGGGGCTGAGGGGAAGGCTTGGCTGTCAGGCATAGAAAAAGAGTTGTTGGGCCTAGTGGAAATGGGTATCAGGTCAGGACCTGGGTGTTGCATAGGGGATCTGTAGTCAGGAAGGGTGTGAGGTAAGTTGAGCATGAACTGAATAGTCACTCAGGATTTAGACGAGGCATTTAATAATCTAATTTTTCCTAAATAACTATTTATTCAACTGCAGTGGAACCTTCCAAATTTCCAATTTAAATGGAGATTTCCAGAGGGTGTCAGCCATAAGGGAATTTCCAGTTGGACTTCACTGTATTTATAATATGCCAGCACATTATTTTGTCCAATGTGTTTAATTTGATGCAGATGTTGCCTTCCACTTTGTCTCCACAATGTGGAGGAACCTGATATTATTTGCCGATGTCAGTGTCAATAATTGTCTGATACTACCTCAGCCCTGTTCTGAAACCTCACATCTGTGACATTTTCACAGCAGTAAGCAGATCATTGGGTAAGTAGGAATTGGATGAATAAACTAGCTGTGTTTAAATATTCATTCTGAAGACATTAATGAAGGTGCTGATTCATGTCTGTGTCCATCTAATCATCATGTAAAATCTTGGTTGCATGTATGCTACATTTCCATGATCATTCCAACACTGAAGCAGCTCTGTGTTGAGTAAAGAATAACATTAATCAGACAGTGGGACAAAATGCAGCATGATGAAGTAACAGGGAAGATAATTGTCTCATGCTGTTATTCCTGGATTATTAATCCAGAGACCCAGATAGTGTTCTCGGGATTTGGGATTAAATCCCACATTGCAGCTGTGGAATTTGGAATTCAATTTGAAATTAAAAATTCTGGAATTAAGAATCTAATGAATCTGATTTTTGGGGAAATGTCCATCTGGTTCAATAATATCCTTTAGGGAAGGAAACTGCCATGCTTACTTGGTCTGGCCTACATGTGACTCGGCAATGTGACTGACTCTTAACTGCTCTCTGGGCAATTAGAGATGGTCATTAAATGCTGGCTTAACCAGCAATGCTCTCACCCCATGAACTCGCAGCTCCCATCAGCTTGGGATTTTCCATATCACTTTATAGCCAGTGACGTGATTCTGAAGTATACAGTCACAGTTGCCTGGAGGTCTTGTGCATCAGACAGTAGTGTCCCTGCCTCTGAGCCAGAAGCCCACTCCAGGACTTGTTGCTGACAGAAAGTACGTCCACCCAACCATCTTCAACTTCTTCAACAGCTTCATCACTCCATCTCAAGGTCAGAATGGGGGATATCCTCTGATGGTTGCATAGTGTTCAGTGCCATTCGTGTTCCTCAGATACTGGAGCAAGCCATGTCAATGTTCAGTAAGTTCTGGACAATATCCAGGTTTGGGCTGACAAGCAATAAGTAACATTTATGTTGGACAAATAACCATCTCCAACAAGAGAAAATCTAACTATCTTCCTTTGAGATTCAATGGCATTACAATCACTAAATTCCTCATTGCTAACATTCTGAGGGTTAACTTTTGCCTGAAACTCAACTGGACTAGCTATATAAATACAATGGTTATAAGAGCAAATCAGAGCTAAGAATACTGTGGCAAGTAACTCACCACCTGACTCCCCAGAGTCTGTCTATAACGCACAGATCAGGGCTGTGATGGAATAGTCCCCACTTGTATGGATGGTGTAACTCCAACAACACTCAAAAAGCTTGACACCATATTGAACAAGGCAGCCTGCTTGATTGACCACATCAATAAGCATCCATTCCCTTCACCACTGATGCTCAGCAGCAGCAGGAGGGTACCATCTGCAAAATGCACTGTAGAAATTAACCAAGGCTCTTTACACAGTGTCTTCCAAACCCATGGCGACTATTATCTAGAAGGACAAGGGCAGCAAGTCTATAAGGACACAGCTACCTGAAAGGTACCCCCCCAAACCAGTCACCATCCTTACTTGTAAATATGTTGTCATTCCTTGGGTATCTTTGGGTCAAACCCTTGGAATTCCCTCCCAATGCTATCGTGGGGTATATCTACAGCAAATGCACTATACCCATTCAAGAAGGCACCTCACCAGCACTGTCTCAAGGGCAACTAGGGACAGGCAATAAATGCTAGCCCAATCTGCAATTCCCACTTCCTGAATGAAACAACATGGTAGAAGTCAATAGTGTTATGGTCGATGGTCATGAAGCAGAACCCCACCAACAGGAAGCCATCAGCACATCATGCCAGTGAAAGAGCTCACTGCACTCTTCCTTCTCAACAGTGTTGTCGTCCTTTAACCCTTGATGGTGGGGTTGGTTAGCACAGATGGGTAGTGTTGGAGTTCCCATTGCGAAAGAGGTTGTTAATTGAGGCACCAACTTCCACAGCCAGAATTGTAGCCTTCATTCTCATGGTAAGCACACTAGCTAATGGAAATGTTAGTGGGAAAGGGAAAATGTGTTAATGAATCAAGTGTAGAAGGGAATGTCTGATCGCACCATAATCAAAGGCTTTTTAAGTAATTGCCATAATATGTTATACATGTTGGTAACTTAATGTTAGGAATTTAGCTGAATTCTTTTAGACAAATGGCTATTGATAGTAGAACGAAGCCCCATCCAATCAGCAGTGGGAGATAGTGCAAACACCGAGTACCAAATGACATATAATGAAAAATATAAACAGATAACCTCAGTGAAAGGACACCAGAAAGCAGATAGCATTGTAAGGGGGCAATTGCAAAATATTACTTAATCAGTATGACCTCAGGAAAATAATTGCAACTTCACAAGTTAACAAACAGCGTCCACTCAGTATGATGCAGCTGGCTAATATCTGGGAAAGGACATAATAATTAGTGCTGGAATGTGATCAATAAGATGCATTGTAAAAGCCCAAGGAGAGGTGATAGAGAGTTTGTCAAACATCACGTGATGATGCGAGGACCTAAGGTTGACCATGAAGGTGTCTATCATTGATTCTGTATTCACATGATTAGTAGGTCAGAGGGGACGTGACACTGATGTCAATGTTGCACGTAACCATTGTAACGCACTTATATATAAATATCCTGTACTTTATTCAGAAAGGTAGAGTGTCACTGACCTCTGTACTGAGTTGTAACTAAATGAGCGATTGGGCTCCAGCTGAAAGCCAGACTCAGAGTGTCTTCTACATGTGTGGTAAAAAAAGCTCTGAATAAAGGTCACACTGCTGAACACAGACTTGGTGACTTCTCTTTGACATCACTGCCCAAACAGGTAAGATTGGTAAGAGTATGGTCTAGCATGATGCCAGGGACGCAGTCTCAATTGCTGTAGTGAATATGGAGACCTGCCTGCTTCTCCCACCTTGCCCCATGCTTGATATAGTGGGTACCCTACAACTAGAGACATCAATAAACCCATCTGATCTATGGCTAATTACTTTAACTTAATATTTTCCCATGTGAGTATTCTTTTTTGTGCTAGTTTTCATTATCCTACAGTTAACTGAGATATGAGACAAGAAAGAATGTAGACAGGATCCCTTCTGTTGTGGCACTTTGCCAGAAAGTACAAACAAAGGCAGAACTGAGCTTATCTATGATGTCCCTTCTCCTGAGAAATAAAAGCCTCAAGCCTTCTGCCTCTCTCACTGATGCTCATTTTTGAAGAATGTTCATTTCCAGGATGGAGTGCCAATGTTCACAGAACAAGCAAGGCTGGAAAAGATGGTTAGATCGGGAAGGTTAAATATAACCACTGGACATCAGGAATGTGGGCTTGATGATAATCCATGTCCCAGCATGACATGGATTGCAATAGTTTTCTCATAACCAAACCATTGCATTTAACAATTGCTGCTATAGATTTAATGATGTTGCATTTTAATGGAGAGGGACCAGAGAGCATATAATTAAAGTTTATTCATAATTTCACAGAATTTTGTTATTCACTGGCCTTAGTGGTAAAAGTCAATCACCCTGGCCCCTGCATTCATTTGTATGCAATTACCTAGCAACTAATTATTTATTTTAAAGCATTAACAATAGAGTGAGTCTCAGGTTAAATTAAATTGCTGACAAAGCTGTGTTTGATAGACTTTATCAGTCTTGACTGATTATGCAGGAGAATATTTATGTTTGCTGGCAATTTACTTGAGTAAAATAAAGATTACAGAGGCTATATGAATATTTGGATATTATCTCGAAGGCATATATCTGAGAACTTTGCAACAAATTACTTGGATTAGCAGTGATTGGTAAACCTGGCAGTTATTCTGGGCAAATGGAAAATTCCACAAATTTTAACTCATTCAGTTTACCTGATAATTGTCATGCTTGGATGAGGGACTAATGTTGCCCAGCACAATGTGAAAGCTCTCAGTCTTGCTTCTAAACCTGCCAAATTGTACCCTTTAGCTGAAGCAATAGAATAGGCAGGCAGAATCTCACTTTAACTTCATCATCGAAAGGATTTTTGCTCTGAGGATGTACCATTCCCTCAGTGCTGAAATGGAGGTGCTGGTGATGGACTGGGGTGGACAAAGTGCTGAAATGGAGATGCTGGTGATGGACTGGGGTGGACAAAGTGCTGAAATGGAGATGCTGGTGATGGACTGGGGTGGACAAAGTGCTGAAATGGAGGTGCTGGTGATGGACTGGGGTGGACAAAGTGGCTTGAGTGAGATGTATTGGCAATGAGGTGCCTGATGTGGCAGCCAGGAGACCAGAACAACATGTCTACTGCAGCTTATCATCTTTCCTATGGCTGCAACTAGTTAGTTAATGAGGCCCACAGTAAATACAGAGAAATTCAACTGGTCTGGCAGCATATGGGAGATAACACAGTGTTAAATTAAGAAAAATTGCAAAAAGCTGAAGAAAGGATTCAATATCAAGTTCACGAATTTTACGACCCGAGCACTTTCCCCAACCCCACACACCAGGCCTTATCATCACATGGGCTGCTACCACAACCATGACGTTACCAGCTATTAATAGCCATCATTAGCAGTTATTGATTCTCCCAAGCTGACTTTTACCATTCCTTCATCTGCCCAACTGCTTTTTTCTCTCTCTGGGCTCCATCTCCACCTATCATTTATTCCCATCCCCTCCCCATCTCATCTTCAGCATATATACAGAGGAATCTCGATTATCTAAACATCAATTCTCTGAATTTTGGATTATCCAAACAAGATCGCAAGGTCCCAGTGTTATACTCTGTTATCCAGCATTCGATTATCTGAGCATCCAATTATCCAAACAAAATACACCCCGCCGGTGTCGTTTGGATAATCGAGATTCCTCTGCAGCCTCCTTTTCTGAGCTACAATCAGCTCTGAAGAAGGGTCGCTGGCCCCAAAATACTAACTCTGCTTCCTCTCTACAGAGGTTGCCAGAACTGCTGAGTTTCTCCAGTAATTTGCTTTTGTTTCTGATTTCCAGCATCCACAGGTCTTTAGGGGTTTTTTTGTTTTGAATAATGTGAGCAGTTTTGGGTCCTCTTATTTAAGGAAAACTATAATTTCCTTGGAAGCAGTTCAGTGAAGATTCACCAGGATAATCCCTGTTATGGAGGGGTTGATTGTGATTAATGGATAAACAGGAGAAAGTGAGGACTGCAGATGCTGGAGATCAGAGTAGTGGTGCTGGCAAAGCACAGCAGGTCAGGTAGCATCCTAGGAGCAGGAGAGTTGACATTTCATGCAGAGGCCCTTCATCAGGAATGAGGCTTGTGGGTTGGGGCTGAGAGATAAATGGGAGGAAGGTGGGGTTGAGGGGGGGCATCTGGGAAAGCGATAGGTCAGATTAGAACTCTATTCACTAGAGTATACTAGAATGAGAAGTTAGATTAGATTAGATTCCCTACAGGCCCTTTGGTCCAACAAGTCCACACCAACCCTCTGAACAGTAACCCATCCAGATCCATTCTCCTCTCCTATATTTACCCCCTGACTAATGTACCTAACACTATGGACAACTTGACATAACCAATTCACCTAACCTGAACATCTTTGAATTGTGGGAGGAAACCCACACAGACACAGGAGGAGAATGTGCAAACTCCACACAGACAGTCACCCGAGGCAGGAATTGAACCTGGGTCCCTGTTGCTGTGAGGGAGCATTGCTAACCACTGAGCCACCATGCCGCCCTCATTGATCTCATTGAAACATATAGGATTCTCAAGGACCTCGACAGTGTAAATGCTGAGAGGTCGTTTTCACTTATGGGATAGCCTAGGACCAGAGGGCATAGTCTCAGACTGAGATGAGGAGGAATTTCTTCTCTCAGAGGGTTGTGAGTCTTTAGAACCCCTTGCCACAGTGAGGTATGGAAACAGAGACCTTGAGTATGTTTTAGACAGAGATAAATAGATTTTTGATCTCTTGGGGAATCAAAGGCTATAAGGAAAATGCATGTGAGGAATGTTTAGAAGGATAACAGGGGATCTCATTGAAACTTAGAGAATACTGAACACCCTGGACAGATTGGACAATGGAAAGATGTTCCCATTGGCAAGAGAGACTCGGACCCAAGAGAAATGTCTTAGAGTAAAGGAGAAACCTGTTCGAGCAGAGATAAGGAGAAACTTCTTCAGCCAGAGAATGGTGAATCTATGGAATTCATTGCCACAGAAGGCTGTGGAGGTCAGGTCATTGAGTATATTTAAGTCAGAGATAGGTTCTTGGTTGTCAAGGGGTTCCAAGGTTATGGGGAGAAAGCAGGAGAAAACTTATCAGCCATGATTAAATGGTGGAACAGACTCGATGGGCTGAATGGTCTAATTGCTGCTCCCATGGTCTATTGGTCTTATGGATTAGCCAGGATATTATTGTATGGTGGAGCAGGATTGAGGGGCCAAATGGCCCACTCCTTTTTCTATTTCTTACGGTATGGTCTTACGGGCTTAAGGCTTTAATCCTTCTTCAGAGTGACTCAATAAGTTTACTTTGCTTTCTGCTCACAGATGTTGCTAGACCTACTGAGTTTCTCTAGCAATTGAGTAGTTTGTATTACTGTTACAGCAAGGCCTGTTGGGAGGATCAAGCACAGCTGTTGTACTCAGGGCGTGCACATCATCAGGTCAGCAGAATGCTGGCACTTGATCCCATTCAGATCTTTCTTAAAAAAAAACAAATCTGAACATGCACCATTTTGTAGAAGCCTCCAATGGTCTGTTCAGGTTGTCGGAGAACTCATTACCACCATGGTTTCAGAAGGAAGACAACTTGGGATAAACAATGAAAGCTATCCTTAACTATACAGTCCTTATCCTCTGGATTGAATATTGCTGTTCCTATGTTACCACTGGGTCAAAATCTTGACACTCCTTTCCTAACAGAATTGTGGGTCTACATAAAGTTGGCATAGACCCAGAAGACTATGGGGCTGATTTCTTACTGGAGAGAGATGATTTTGTGATGAGTTTAACCTAAAGTCCACCACGCTTCAGGCAAAGGGAAAGGTTGAGAAGGAGGCATCTTCATGGAAACCAGCTGTAGCAGGAATTAACCTCATTTTGTTGACCATCCAGCCAACTGAGTTAACCAACTCCACCCCTCCATACCATCCCTGCACCCCAATCATTCAAGCATCTTCTCTAGGGGCAAACTTGGAACAGGCAATTATGGCTGAGCTTATCATCCCATGAAAGAATCGTTCATCAGGACTTAGTTCTTGTGAGTGATCATCGACTTGAAACATTTCCCAGCATCAGATGCTGTCAGACCTGTTGAATGCTTCCAGCATCTTCTGTTTCTCTTCAACATTTGCAGCATTTAGTTGTTGTGTTGTGCAGTAGGAACAGGATCAGGATTGGCTACATTGCCTCCACAGTCCCAAACAGTTGATTCTTCCCCTTAGCAGGACGAAGAAGATCCTGACACCTTGAAACAACAGCACCTTCACCACGAGGTCATGCAAGCAGAAGGCCCAATATCACCTTCCAAAGCTTCCAGGAGTAGCAATGCCAACCATTATATATTAATGATCTGGATGAAGGGACTGGGGGCATTCTGACGAAGTTTGCCGATGATACGAAGTTAGGCGGACAGGCAGGTAGTACTGAGGAGGTGGGAGACTGTAAGAAGATTAGACGGTTTGAATGCGTGGTCCAGGAAATCGCTGATGTAATTCAACAGGAGCAAATGTGAGGTCTTGCACTTTGGAAAAAAGAATACAGGCATGGACTATTTTCTAAATGATGAGAAAATTCATAAACTTGAAGTACAAAGGGATCTGGGAGTGATAGTGCAGGATTTCTCTGAAGGTTGACTTGCAGGTTGAGTCCGTGATTAAGAAAGCAAATGTAATGTTGTAATTTATCTCAAGAGGGTTGGAATATAAAAGCAGCGATGTGCTACTGAGACTTTATAAAGCTCCGGTTAGGCCCCATTTAGAATACTGTGTCCGATTGTGGGAACCACACTTCAGGAAGGTGTCCAGCGGAGATTCATGCAGATAATCCCTGGAATGGTAGGCTTAACATATGATGATTAAATCTTTTAGAGTTTAAAAGGTTGAGGGGAGCTGTGATAGAAACTTACAAAATAATGCATGGCTTAGAAAGGCTGGATGTTGGGAAGTTTTTGTTCTGTTAGGCGAGTAGACTAGGACTCGTGGGCACAGCCTTAGAATTGAAAGGGGTCAATCCAGAACAGAAATGCGGAGACATGTCTTCAGCCAGAGAGTGGTGGGCTTGTGGAATCCATTGCCATGGAGTGCAGTGGAGGCTGGGACATTTAATGTCTTCAAGTCAGTGATTGATGAATTTTTGATCTCACAAGGAATTAAGAGCTCTGGGGAGACTGCGGGTAGGTGGAATTGAAATGCCCATCAGCCATGATTAAATGGCAGAGTGGACTCAATGGGCTGAATGGCCTTACTTCCACTCCTATGCCTTATGGTTATCTTAGAGTCTCCATGAAAAAAAGGCTAATCTTGAGGGCAGAGCTGAAAATGTGTTGCTGGTTAAAGCACAACAGGTCAGGCAGCATCCAAGGAACAGGAAATTCGACATTTCGGGCCACAGCCCTTCAGAAAAATAAAGAAGGCATTTATAGATTGAGTTTCTTCATAATTTTCTTTGAACATTTTTAATTGTAAAAGTATCTGGTGTGTGACTAAAGCCCATCGATTAGCACTCAGCCAGCATCCAACTGGTCCACAAAGAGTCCATAGATGAAGTCTCCTAGTGCAGAGAATGAAAGTGCATGAGGAATCATGTTGAGTGGCCATGAGCAGGAGTGCGGGAGCAGGGCAGTTAGAAGGGGGATGTCATGTATTGATATCTCGAGGGACATCTCCAGCTATATTCCTGATGAAGGGCTTATGCCTGAAACATTGATTCTTCCTCGGATGCTGTCTAACTTGCTGTGTTTTTCCAGCACTGCACTCTTGATCTCTAGGGACATGTGTGACCAGAGATGGCAATACTATTTGCCAGTAATGCCAACTTCTCACGAATAAACTAAATAGTCCATGAAACTGCTGAGACTCAAGGCTCTGGTTTACACAATTGTACAGTTTACACAGCCCCTTAGATGGTATACTTGATGGGGGGGAGTGGTGAGAATGTTGATTCAGGGGATAACCAGCCCACTGCCTCTCTTATTCCTGATGAAGGGCTTATGCTCGAAACGTCGAATTCTCTATTCCTGAGATGCTGCCTGGCCTGCTGTGCTTTGACCAGCAACACATTTGCAGCACTGCCATTCTCCTCCACCTCTGACCTGTCCCCCGTCTTGCAATGGACTGGAAAGGCATTAGGCACACCATCTGCCTGTAGATCCATTAAAACCTTGTACTGGACAATTAATGGCCAGTTAGCAGCCTTATTCCACCTCTGCATCTGTGACACTTGCAGTTTGGGAATAAAAAATTCCAGCGAGCTACTTTTCCAATCTAAGCTATAAGGTAGGAAGAACTCATGATGTCCTCTGCACCCATCACGGGCTGAATGCCAATTTATGTCCACAATCCAAACTAACACCATCCCTCCCTTCCTAGAGTATGTTATTCACTTCCACTCATAAACCTCAACTGACCTGTCAGTCAGGCACTGATGCATCTTCTTTTTCTGGGGGCAGCTTGTAGTCCCTGCAAGTGTTGCTAGTGTACACCTGACGCTGCTGAGATGAGCCAGCTTCCCGCCAATTGAATTGCCAGTCACCAGCCACTTTTCAATGGGCAGGACCTCCTTTTGTGAAGGAGGGAATGGAGCGGATTTGCTAACCTGTACACATTAAGGGCATCCTAGCTGTAGGCCAGCCCTTTGTAAAGTTGCCAAGTTCAAGGGTTACTTTACTCCCTTGTTCCCCCACCCCCCTCACAACTGGTCCGATATCTCCCTCCGTTGGGGGTAGTCATTATTGAGCTTGACTTCATCATGAAGCCTTGAGCTCATGCATCGACTATTATGTTAAATAAACTACTACTTATTTTACTTTTCTCAAAAGCAATTCTTTTTATTATTTATTATATTTGCACACAAAGGCAAAAGCTACGCAGAGATTGTGTTTTGTATGCCTTGGTCACATCACATTATTTACAAAGACAAACAGGCGTCCAAGATAAATGACTTTTTGGATTATTAATAGCTTCTATCTCGCTGTGTGCTTCATGCACTGTGTCATTTTTTTTTGCAGCACTGCAGCACACGGCTCACACAGCCAAGCACGGCTATAAATGCGTAATTCCAGATTTATATACAAGATGTGCCTTCATATATCACAAACAATGTCACCTTCTCCTGCCAGATTCACATCTCCACCCACTAATAACCCTGTAAAATAAGCCCCTTTTTAAAAAAAATCTGCAAAGCTAGCTGTTGTAATACTTGATGCATAAAATAATGACTAGGATTAATCTGAAGGGAGTGAATATTGTTTAACGTAACTCACTGACATGAAAACTGCAAAATAGAATAAGCTCTGAATTACAATAGTTTGCACGTTTATCCGTTGGTTAGGAGGGGAGTGGGGAAGAAGATTTCTGTGCAGTACAAGCGATACAGTGAGTGACGAGACTGTGGCACTCGTCATCATGGAGAGTTTTAAAGTGATAGCACTGATTCTTTTTCGGATAAGCGTGATGAATGAGGAAGTGGTGTGAAGACAAGGCGAGGAAGGGCTATCCAGCTCCCAACTTTTTAAAATCTCCTCCCGGAGTGATAATAACAGCAAATATTTTAATACTTGCTGGCAGTGTATCTATCCCGAGTTATTTTCACTTGTGGCAGTCGTCTCTGGCCTGTTGTCAGCTCGCTCATGTTAATGCCAGCCTTCCAACACAGCAAAGGACGATACTTTACTCAGCGAGTCGTGAGTTCATGGAATGCCCTACCAGTAACAGTGGTGGACTCTCCCTCTTTATGGGCATTTAAACGGGCATTGGATAGGCATATGGAGGATAGTGGGCTAGTGTAGGTTAGGTGGGCTTGGATTGGCTCAACATCGATGGCCGAAGGGCCTGTACTGTGCTGTATTTTTTCTATGTTCTACGTTCTATGTTCTACAACCCGAAAGGAATCCCTACTGCTCTGCACTTGATGCCAAGTGGCTCTTGGTCTGCTGATTGGATTGCCATTATTCACCCTGATCCCATGCTCTTCAAAACCATCAGCAGAAGGACCATTCAGAGATAGGACTATGCTGGAGACCTAACCAAAACTGTAATTTTTGCAGTTTCACTTTTGCAAACTCACCTCCCCAGCACCTGGAATACTCGGACCACTTCAGGAATTATATGGTGGTGAGACTCACAGATTTACTGTTTATGGAAGGAGTCTGTTTGATCCATTGAGTCCATGTCAGCTCTCTGTACAGTAATTTACTCAATCTTACTCCTCACTCCATTCCCAAAGGCTTCTAAGTTTATTTCACTGAGCGATAATCAAAATTCTTTTTGTAATTATTGAGTCCATGTGCTTCCAGCAACTCACAGACAACAAAGCTTTAAGTCATTATCTTTTGCTGTGCATTCATGTTCTTCTTCACATCTCTTGTTCAATACCCCCCATGTATAGGTTCATAAGAACAACGTTTGTTTCTCTCCCTTGTCCAAGCCTGCCATAACCTTGTCCATTTTCAGATTTTCTTTCAACATCTCTTGTTCTGAGGAAAACAAATCCTCCAGTCTTCTCCAGTCTAACTTTGGAGCTAAGTTTCCTCATCCCAGGAGCCATTGTAGTAAGTCCTCTGGCACACTCATAAGGACCTTTGTCTTCTTCCTAAATGTGGTGACCAGAACCAGATGCAGTATTCTACTTGTGCACCAAGTAGATCTTCATAAATATTCAGCATAACATTGCTGCTTGTGTACTCAGTCTCTACATTGAGGAAGGCAGAGAGGATGGTGTCCATACAGAATAGTGTCCATACATCCCGTACAGTTACAATCTTTAGCAGACATCTGGATGGATCTATGAAGAGGAAGGTTTTAGAGAGATATGAGCCAAATGCTGGCAAGTGGGACTCGGTCAATTTAGGATATCTGATTGGCATGGATGAGGTGGACCAAAGAGTCTGTTTCTGTGCTATACATCTCTATGAATCTATGATTCTATAAGATGGAGTGCCATTCAGATTCACCAGAATGAGATGGGGCTTAAAGTGTTAAATTATGAGCATGAGTTGTTTAAATCTATTCTCTTGAGTACAGAAACTTGCAGTATTTTGTAAGTATTTCAGATTCAATGACTTTACATTTGATAGGGTAGATCTGGCGAATCTTTCTGTCTGCTGGAGGAGTCAGTGAAAAGCCGATAATTTCATCAGCGCCAGGCAATTCAGGAATAAGATCATTACCACACAAAGAGTGACAGAAATCTGAAATACTGCCAGCCAAATGGATGTGGATACTAGCAAATTGAAACTTTCAAACTAACTCAGATCGATGGATTTTTGGCAGAGAAGGTGTTTGAAGTTAAGGATGTGGACAGATCTCCTTGAGTATTGCTAACAGGTTCGCATTCACAATATAAGGCCAGGAGGCACACTGACGTTGATTAGTCTGGGGCTTCAACTATTTATTGTCTATATCAATCACTTGTGTGTGGGGGTGGGGTGGAGGTGTGGGGAGCATAATGTAACCATATTTGGTGATGATGTAAAAATTGTTGGGAAGTGCATATTGTGGTGAGGACATAAGGAATATACAAGGGGGTATAAGTAGGTTGAGTGAGTGGGAAAAACATTTGAAAGATGGAGTTTAATGGAGGGAAGTGTGAGATATTGCACTCTGGTAGAAAGATTCAAAAGGCAGGAAATTATTTAAACAAGCAGAGATTCCAAAAAAATGCAGTTCAAAAGGATCTTATGCAAGAAAACAGAAAGTTAGCATTCAAATGCCACGAGTAATTAAGCAGACAATGGAATTTTGGTCATTTTTGTGAAGGGAATTACAAACAGACAAGCTTTGTCACATGGTGTTGGTGAAACCATATTGAGACATTGCATAGTTTTGGCTCCCTTATTTAAGAAATGTTCAAGGAAGTTCATAGAACTCCTGAAGCATTAAAGTAGCCCATTCAGCCCATCGGCCCTCCAAACAGCATCCCACCTATCCATGTAAACCCTGACAGCAAACATCAATATTCTCCTGCATTTCCTATGGCTAATCCACTTAACCTGCACATCTATGGACTGTGGGAGGAAACCGGGGTACCTGGCATGAGGCATGGTTCAAATGAAATTCACTGGATTGATTCCTAGCATGAAGGAGTTGACTTATCAAGAACAGCTAAATAGGTCGGAGTTTCATTCAGAGTTTAAAAGAATTAGGGATGGTCTTACTGAAACATGCACCATTCTGTGGGGAGTTGACATGGTGGAATGTTGAGAAGATGTTTTCAAATGTGGTGGAATCTCAATCTTGGAAAGATACCTACACAATAATGGGACACTCATTACAAACTTAAATGTGAAGGAATTTTGTCTTCTACAAGGTAACAATTGCAATCCTCTGGCTCAGAAAGTGGCAGAGACAATATCGCTGAGAGTATTTAAAGAAGAGGTAGATTTTGCAAAGAATTAGAGTAAATATAGAGGATGGGTATACGAATAGGAAGGGTGTAGAATGATATAGGCCAAGTGCTGGCAAATGGGACTACATTAATTTTGGATATCTGGTGGGAACGAATGAGTTGGACTGAAGGATCTGTTTCTGTGCTGTACATCTCTATGACTCGAAATACTTTACATCAGTCTTGAATGTAGAAGATGCTAAGAACAATCCAAAACTATTCACAAGGCAAAATGAGAAATGGAAAGAAATACAGGAACTAACATGAGAGAAAAAGTGCAAAGGCAACTGATAAGTCTTCTGAGTCTGATGATATGCATCATCGGATACTAATGGATGTAAAGAAGAGATAATGGATGCAGTGGTCACAATCTTCCAGGAATACTTAGTTTCTGGAAAAGACCTAAAGGGTTGAAAAACTGCCAATACAATGCCTTTGTTCAGAAAAGGAAGGAAAAAAAAAGTGACTCCTGGCTAATTAGTTTAATATCTCTTATTTGGAAATTCTCCAGTTGTGGTCTATATAGTGCATTATATCCTCCATGTCTTTTGAAATAAATGCCACATTTCATTTGATTTCCATATTAGCCACTGAACTTATCTGCCATTTTTTGTGATTTAAGCATAAAGACTGCCAAATTGCTCTGCGCTGCAGCTTTATGCAGAGCTTCTCTATTTCAATAATATTTAATTATTCTATTCTTCTGGACAAAATGCATAAACTCACCTTTCCCCACATTATGTTACAACTGTCATGCTTTGCCTACATTAGACTCTTAATTCCAGATTTTTATTGAATTGAAATTGCAGGAGCCTGGAGCTGGTCCACTCGGCCCACTTTTTACTGGCTTCTTTCTCTTATATTGATGTTTCAAATTAATACTATCCCTCATTTAAAGGCTTCGGAGAAGGACAGTTCTCCCGTCCCAGACTCAATGGCGAGGAAGATTGCAGGCCGGCGGGGTGATCTCAACCCAGTAACTAACCGGCATTGCAGCCCCGTACTGAGGGTCAGTCTCAGCCCAGTAACTACACGGCATTACAGCCCTGTACAGAGGGGCAGTCTCGGCCCAGTAACTACCCAGCATTACAGACCTGTACCGAGGGGCTGTCTCAGCCCAGTAACTACCCGGCGTGGCAGCCCTCTACAGAGGGGCAGTCTCAGCCCAATAACTACCCGGCATTGCAGTCCTGTATTGAGCGGTGGTCTCAGCCCAGTAACTACCTGGCGTTGCAGTCCTGTACTGAGGGGCTGTCTCAGCTCAGTAACTACCCGGCATTGCAGTCCTGTACTGAGGGGTGGTCTCAGCTCAGTAACTACCCGACATTGCAGTCCTGTACTGAGGAGTAGTCTCAGCCCAGTAACTACCCGACATTGCAGTCCTGTACTGAGGGGTAGTCTCAGCCCAGTAACTACCTGACATTGCAGTCCTGTACTGAGGGGTAGTCTCAGCCCAGTAACTACCTGGCCTTGCAAGCCTTGTACCTAGAGATAGACTCGACCCAATAAGTATCCGGCATTGCAGTCTCTTACCAGAGGGGCAGTCTCGGCCCCCCAGTAACTACCAGGCATTGCTGCCCTGTATTATGGTCAGTCTCAGCCCAGTAACTACCCGGCATTGCAGTCTCGTACCAGAGGGGCAATCTTAACCAAGTAACTACCCAGCATTGCAGTCCTGTACCGAGGGTCAGTATCAGCCCAATAACTACCCAGCATTGCAGACCTGTACTGAGCGGTGGTCTCAGCTCAGTAACTACCCGGCGTGGCAGCCCTCTACTGAGGGGCAGTCTCAGCCCAGTAACTACCCGGCATTGCAGTCCTGTACTGAGCGATGGTCTCAGCCCAGTAACTACCCGGCGTGGCAGCCCTCTACGAAGGGGCAGTCCCAGGCAGTAACTACCCGACATTACAGTCCTGTACTGAGGGGTAGTCTCAGCCCAGTAACTACCCGGCATTACAGTCCTGTACTGAGGCGTAGTCTCAGCCCAGTAACTACCCGGCATTGCAGTCCTGTTCCGAGGGGCAGTCTCAGCCCAGTAACTACCCGACATTGCAGACCTGTACTGAGGGGTAGTCTCAGCCCAGTAACAACCCAGCATTGCAGACCTGTACTGAGGGGCAGTCTCAGCCCAATAACTACCCGACATTGCAGTCCTGTACTGAGCGGTGGTCTCAGCCCAGTAACTACCTGGCGTTGCAGTCCTGTACTGAGGGGCTGTCTCAGCTCAGTAACTACCCGACATTGCAGTCCTGTACTGAGGGGTAGTCTCAGCCCAGTAACTACCCGGCATTGCAGTCCTGTTCCGAGGGGCAGTCTCAGCCCAGTAACTACCCGACATTGCAGTCCTGTACTGGGGGGCAGTCTCAGCTCAGTAACTACCCGACATTGCAGTCCTGCACTGAGGGGTAGTCTCAGCCCAGTAACTACCCGGCATTGCAGTCCTGTTCCGAGGGGCAGTCTCAGCCCAGTAACTACCCGACATTGCAGTCCTGTACTGGGGGGTAGTCTCAGCCCAGTAACTACCTGGCCTTGCAAGCCTTGTACCAAGAGGTAGACTCGACCCAATAAGTATCCGGCATTGCAGTCTCATAACAGAGGGGCAGTCTCGGCCCCCCAGTAACTACCAGGCATTGCTGCCCTGTATTATGGTCAGTCTCAGCCCAGTAACTACCCGGCATTGCAGTCTCGTACCAGAGTGGCAATCACAACCAAGTAACTACCCAGCATTGCAGTCCTGTACCGAGGGTCAGTCTCAGCCCAATAACTACCCAGCATTGCAGTCCTATACCGAGGGGCAATCTCAGCCCAGTAACTACCCAGTATTGCAGCCCGGTATTGAGGGGCAGTCTCAAACCAGTAAATACCGGCATTGCAGTCCTGTTCCGAAGGTCATTCTCAGGCCAATAACTACCCGGTATTGCAGTTCTGTACTGAGGGGTGGTCTCAGCCTAGTAACTCCCCGGCATTGCAACCCTGTACCAGAGTGGCAGGCTTAACCTAGTAACTACCCAGCATTGCAGTCCCATACTGCGGGGCAATCTCTGCCCAGTAACTATCCAGCATTGCAGTCCTGTACCAAGGGGCAGTCTCAGCCCTGTAACTACCCGGCATTGCAGTCCTGTACTGAGGGGTGGTCTCTGCCCAGAAGCTACCCTGCATTGCAGACTTGTACTGAGGGTCAGTCTCAGCCCAGTAACTACCTGGCATTGCAGGTCGGTACTGAGGGGTAGTCTCAGCCTAGTAACTACCCGGCATTGCAGCACTGTACCAGAGTGG
Organism: Hemiscyllium ocellatum; assembly: GCF_020745735.1. Classification (NCBI taxonomy): domain Eukaryota; kingdom Metazoa; phylum Chordata; class Chondrichthyes; order Orectolobiformes; family Hemiscylliidae; genus Hemiscyllium; species Hemiscyllium ocellatum. Next base: position 25,293,230 of record NC_083401.1, read on the forward strand.
CAGGCTTATCCCAGGAAATACCCGGCATTGAAGTCCTCTACCTAGGGTCAGTCTCAGCCCAATAACAACCCGGCATTGGTGTCCTGTACTGAGGGGCAGTCTCAGCCCAGTGACTACCCAGCATTGCAGTCTCATACCGTAGGGTCAGTCTCAGCCCAATAACTACCCGGCATTGCAATCTCATACCAAAGTGGCAGTCTCAAACCAGTAAATACCCGGCATTGAAGTCGTCTATCTAGGGTCAGTCTCAGCCAAATAACTACCTGGCATTGCAGACCTGTACTGAGGGTCAGTCTCAGCCCAGTAACTACCCAGCATTGCAGTCCTGTACTGAGGGTCAGTCTCAGCCCAGTAACTACCCGGCATTGCAGTCCTGTACTGAGGGTCAGTCTCAGCCCAGTAACTACCCGGCATTGCAGTCCTGTACTGAGGGTAAGTCTCAGCCCAGTAACTACCCGGCATTGCAGTCCTGTTCCGAGGGGCAGTCTCAGCCCAATAACTACCCGACATTGCAGTCCTGTACTGAGGGGTAGTCTCAGCCCAGTAACTACCCGACATTGCAGTCCTGTTCCGAGGGGCAGTCTCAGCCCAGTAACTACCCGACATTGCAGTCCTGTACTGGGGGGCAGTCTCAGCCCAGTAACTACCTGGCATTGCAGGTCGCTACTGAGGGGTAGTCTCAGCCTAGTAACTACCCGGCATTGCAGCACTGTACCAGAGTGGCAGGCTTATCCCAGGAAATACCCGGCATTGAAGTCCTCTACCTAGGGTCAGTCTCAGCCCAATAACAACCCGGCATTGGTGTCCTGTACTGAGGGGCAGTCTCAGCCCAGTGACTACCCAGCATTGCAGTCTCATACCGTAGGGTCAGTCTCAGCCCAATAACTACCCGGCATTGCAATCTCATACCAAAGTGGCAGTCTCAAACCAGTAAATACCCGGCATTGAAGTCGTCTATCTAGGGTCAGTCTCAGCCAAATAACTACCTGGCATTGCAGACCTGTACTGAGGGTCAGTCTCAGCCCAGTAACTACCCGGCATTGCAGTCCTGTACTGAGGGGCAGTCTCAGCCCAGTAACTACCCAGCATTGCAGTCCTGTACTGAGGGTAAGTCTCAGCCCAGTAACTACCCGGCATTGCAGTCCTGTTCCGAGGGGCAGTCTCAGCCCAATAACTACCCGACATTGCAGTCCTGTATTGAGGGGTAGTCTCAGCCCAGTAACTACCCGACATTGCAGTCCTGTTCCGAGGGGCAGTTTCAGCCCAGTAACTACCCGACATTGCAGTCCTGTACTTGGGGGCAGTCTCAGCCCAGTAACTACCCGACATTGCAGTCCTGTACTGAGGAGTAGTCTCAGCCCAGTAACTACCCGACATTGCAGTCCTGTACTGGGGGGCAGTCTCAGCCCAGTAACCACCCGACATTGCAGTCCTGTACTGAGGAGTAGTCTCAGCCCAGTAACTACCCGACATTGCAGTCCTGTACTGAGGGGTAGTCTCAGCCCAGTAACTACCCGACATTGCAGTCCTGTACTGAGGGGTAGTCTCAGCCCAGTAACTACCTGGCCTTGCAAGCCTTGTACCTAGAGATAGACTCGACCCAATAAGTATCCGGCATTGCAGTCTCATACCAGAGGTGCAGTCTCGGCCCCCCAGTAACTACCTGGCATTGCCGCCCAGTATTAGGGGCAGTCTCGGCCCTGTGACTGGCCAGCATTGCAGTCTCATACGGGAGGGTCAGTCTCAGCCCAGTAACTACCCGGCATTGCAGACCTGTACTGAGGGGCAGTCTAGGCCCAGTAACTACCCGACATTGCAGTCCTGTACTGAGGGGCAGTCTCAGCCCAATAACTACCCGGCATTGCAGTCCTGTACTGAGGGGCAGTCTCAGCCCAGTAACTACCCGGCATTGCAGGCCTGTACTGCGGGACAATCTCTGCCCAGTCAATACCCAGCATTGCAGTCTTGTACTGTGGTGCAGTCTCACCCCAGTAACTGCCCAGCATTACAGTTTCATACCGTAGGGTCAGTCTCACCCCAATAACTACCCGGCATTGCAATCTCGTACCAGAGGGGCAGTCTCAAACCAGTAAATACCCGGCATTGCAGTCCTCTATCTAGGGACAGTCTCAGCCAAATAACTACCTGGCATTGCAGAGCTGTACTGAGGGTCAGTCTCAAACCAGTAACTACCCGGCATTGCAGTCCTGTACTGAGGGGTAGTCTCAGCCCAGTAACTACCCGGCATTGCAGTCCTGTACTGAGGGGTAGTCTCAGCCCAGTAACTACCTGGCCTTGCAAGCCTTGTACCAAGAGGTAGATTCGACCCAATAAGTACCTGACATTACAGTCTCATACCGGAGAGGCAGTCTCGGCCCCCCAATAACTACCCGGCATTGCAGCCCTTTACCGTGGTGCAGTCTCGCCCCTGTGACTGGCCAGCATTGCAGTCTCATACGGGTGGGTCAGTCTCAGCCCAGTAACTACCCGGCATTGCAGCCCCGTACCGAGGGGCATCTCAGCCCAGTAACTGCCCGGAATTGCAGTCCTGTACTGAGGGGCAGTCTCAGCTCAGTAACTACCCGGCATTGCAGGCCTGTACTGAGGGGCAGTCATCCCCGTAACTACCCGGCATTTCAGCCCTGTGCCAAGAGGTAGACTTGACACAATAAGTACCCGGCCTTGCAGTGTCTTAGTGGAGGGGCAGTCTCGGCCTCCCAGGAACTACCCAGCATTGCCGCCCTGTGTTAGGGGTGGTCTCAGCCCAGTAACTACCCATCTTTGCAGTCTCATACGGGAAGGTCAGTCTCAGCCCAGTAACTGCCTGACATTGCAGACCTGTACTGAGGGGCAGTCTCAGCCCAGTAACTACCCGGCATTGCAGTCCTGTACTGAGGGGTAGTCTCAGCCCAGTAACTACCCGACATTGCAATCTCATACCGTAGGGTCAGTCTCAACCCAGTAACTACCCGGCATTGCAGTCCTGTTCCAAAGGTCATTCTCAGGCCAATAACTACCCGGTATTGCTGGCTTGTAACGTGGGTCAGACTCAGCCAAGTAACTACCCGGCATTGCAGTTCTATACCGAGGGGCAATCTCAGCCCAGTAACTACCCGGTATTGCAGACGGGTACTATGGGGCAGTCTCAACCCAGTAACTGCCCAGCATTGCAGTCTCATACCGTAGGGTCAGTCTCCGCCCAGTAACTACCCGGCATTGCAATCTCATACCATAGGGTCAGTCTCAAACCAGTAAATACCCAGCATTGAAGTCTTCTACCTAGGGTCAGTCTCAGCCCAATAACTACCCGGCATTGCAGTCTCGTACCAGAGGGACAGTCTTAACCCAGTAACTACCCGGCATTGCAGTCCTGTACTGAGGGGCAGTCTCAGCCCAGTAACTACCCGGCATTGCAGTCCTCTACTGAGGGGTAGTCTCAGCCCAGTAACTGCCTGACATTGCAGTCCTGTACTGAGGGTCAGTCTCACCCCAGTAACTACCCAGCATTGCAGCCCTGTACCGAGCGGCAGTCTCAGCCCAGTAACTACCCGACATTGCAGACCTGTACTGCGGGGCAGTCTCAACCCAGTAACTAATCGGCATTGCAGTCCTGTACTGAGGGGCAGTCTCAGCCCAGTAACTACCCGGCATTGCAGACCTGTACTGAGGGGTAGTCTCAGCCCAGTAACTACCCGACATTGCAGTCCTGTACTGAGGGGTAGTCTCAGCCCAGTAACTACCCGACATTGCAGTCCTGTACTGAGGGGTAGTCTCATCCCAGTAACTACCCGGCATTGCAGTCCTGTACTGAGGGGTAGCCTCAGCCCAATAAATACACGGCATTGGAGTCTCATACCAGAGTGGCAGTCTCAACTCAGTAACTACCCGGCATTGCAGTCCTGTACTGAGGAGCAGTCTCAACCCAGTAACTACCCGGCATTGCAGACCTGTTCTGAGGGTCAGTCTCAATCCAATAACTACCCAGCATTGCAATCCTGTACTGAGGGGTAGTCTCAGCCCAGGAGCTGCCCGGCATTGCAGTCCTGTACTGAGGGGCAGTCTCAACCCAGTAACTACCCGGCATTGCAGTCCTGTTCCGAAGGTCATTCTCAGGCCAATAACTACCCGGTATTGCTGGCTTGTAACGTGGTCAGAATCAGCCCAATAACTACCCGGCATTGCAGTCCTATACCGAGGGGCAATCTCAGCCCTGTAACTACCCGGTATTGCAGACGGTTACTGTGGGGCAGTCTCACCCCAGAAACTGCCCAGCATTGCAGTCTCATACCGTAGGCTCAGTCTCAGCCCAGTAACTACCCGGCATTGCAATCTCATACCGTAGGGTCAGTCTCAAACCAGTAAATACCAAGCATTGAAGTATTCTACCTAGGGTCAGTCTCAGCCCAATAACTACCCAGCATTGCAGTCTCATACCAGAGGGACAGTCTCAACCCAGTATCTACCCGGCATTGCAGTCCTGTACTGAGGGGCAGTCTCAGCCCAGTAACTACTCGGCATTACAGTCTCATACCGTAGGCTCAGTCTCAGCCCAGTAACTACCCGGCATTGCAGTCCTGTACTGAGGGTCAGTCTCAGCCCAGTAACTACCCGGCATTGCAGTCCTGTACTGAGGGGCAGTCTCAGCCCAATTAACTACCCGACATTGCAGTCCTGTACTGAGGGGTAGTCTCAGCCCAGTAACTACCCGGCATTGCAGTCCTGTACTGAGGTGCAGTCTCAGCCCAATTAACTACCCGACATTGCAGTCCTGTACTGAGGGGCAGTCTCAACCCAGTAACTACCCGGCATTGCAGTCCTGTACTGAGGGGTAGTCTCAGCCCAGTAACTACCCGACATTGCAGTCCTGTACTGAGGGGTAGTCTCAGCCCAGTAACTACCCGGCATTGCAGTCCTGTACTGAGGAGTAGCCTCAGCCCAATAAATACACAGCATTGGAGTCTCATACCAGAGTGGCAGTCTTAACTCAGTAACTACCCGGCATTGCAGTCCTGTACTGAGGGGCAGTCTCAACCCAGTAACTACCCGGCATTGCAGACCTGTTCTGAGGGTCAGTCTCAATCCAATAACTACCCAGCATTGCAGTCCTGTACTGAGGGGTAGTCTCAGCCCAGTAACTGCCCGGCATTGCAGTCCTGTACTGAGGGGCAGTCTCAACCCAGTAACTGCCCGGCATTGCAGTCCTGTTCCGAAGGTCATTCTCAGGCCAATAACTACCCGGTATTGCTGGCTTGTACCGTGGTCAGAATCAGCCCAATAACTACCCGGCATTGCAGTCCTATACCGAGGGGCAATCTCAGCCCTGTAACTACCCGGTATTGCAGACGGGTACTGTGGGGCAGTCTCAACCCAGAAACTGCCCAGCATTGCAGTCTCATACCGTAGGATCAGTCTCAGCCCAGTAACTACCCGGCATTGCAATCTCATACCGTAAGGTCAGTCTCAAACCAGTAAATACCAAGCATTGAAGTATTCTACCTAGGGTCAGTCTCAGCCCAATAACTACCCAGCATTGCAGTCTCATACCAGAGGGACAGTCTCAACCCAGTATCTACCCGGCATTGCATCTTGTACCAGAGGGTCAGTCTCAGCCCAGTAACTACCCGGCATTGCAGTCCTGTACTGAGGGGTGGTCTCAGCTCGGTAACAACCAGGCTTTGCAGCCCTGTACTGAGGGATGGTCTCAGCCCAGTAACTACCCAGTATTACAGCCCTGTACCAAGGGGGAGTGTTGGCCCAGCAACGACCCACCATTGCAGCCTAATACTGGAGGGTCAGTCTTGTCTCAGTAACTGGCCGGCATTGCAGTCTTGTACTGTGGGGCATTCTCAGCTCAGTAACTACCCGGCAATGCCGCCCTGTACCGAGGGGGCGGTGTGTTGGCCAGCAACGACCCACCATTGCAGCCTAACAGTGGAGCGGCAGTCTCAGCCCAGTAACTGCCTTGCATTGCAGCCTAATACCTGAGGGTCAGTGTTTGCACAATCACTTCCCGGCATTACAGCCCTCTACCATGGGGCAGTCTCGAACAAGTAATCACCCGGCATTGCAGTCTCATACAAGAGGGGCAGTCTCGGCACACCAGTAAATATCCGGCATTGCCGCGCTGTCCTGAGGGGCGGTCTCTGCCCAGTAACTACCTGGAATTGCAGTCTTGTACTGAGGGGCAGTCTCAGCCCAGTAACCGCCCAGCATTGCAGCCTTGTAACGAGAGGCAGTCTTGACCCAGCATTGCAGTCTCATACCAGAGGGGCAATTCTGGCTCCCCAGTAACTACCCGGCACTGCAGCTCTGTACCAAGGGGCGGTCTAAGCCCAGTACCTATCCGGCATTGCAGCCCTTTACCGAGGTGTGGTCTCAGCTCAGTAACTGCCCAGCATTGCAGTCTCATACCGGAGGTTCAGTCTCAGCCCAGTAACTACCTGGCATTGCATTCTCATAATGGAGGAACAATCTCAGACTGGCATGGCAGTCTTCTTATCTCAGAGGTGCCATCATGATTTGGGATGTCGGTCTCCAGGTATTGCGGTCTCATCCTGGTGCAGGGCTCATTTTTGGCAGCAGTTTTTGGATACCATTTTACTCAACTTTCACCGAACTAAAGTTGACCTGAAATGAGTTTTGCTGAAAATGTGTTGCTGGTTAAAGCACAGCAGGTCAGGCAGCATCCAAGGAACAGGAAATTCGATGTTTCGGGCCAGAGCCCTTCATCAGGCTCTGGCCCGAAATGTCGAATTTCCTGTTCCTTGGATGCTGCCTGACCTGCTGTGCTTTAACCAGCAACACATTTTCAGCTCTGATCTCCAGCATCTGCAGACCTCACTTTTTACTCTGAAATGAGCTTTGCCTTAATTTTTCCTTTTTTTTCTTCTTTTCTATTACTTATGTCATTCATACAGGGACCATGGTATATCAAATTAAAAATCTTTTCATTGTTCTATTTATAAAAGTACACATGTTACAATAAATTACTTTTCTATTCTTGGCCAGTTAGAATGTTACCGGTTTCTATGAGCTCCCCTCTCATTCTTCTCAACTCCAGTGAATGCAGCGCTAACCCATTCCATCTCCCCTCGTATATCAGTCTATCAACAACCAATATTGCCCCATTAACAAAACCAGATAGTGGAGGCATTTGTCGCAGTGCTGTTTGTGGGATCATGCTGTGCACAAATTGGCTGCTGTGTTTCCAACATTGCAAGAGCGTCATCGGCTGTCAGATGCTGAGGTTGTCAAAGTTGCTACTTGTGTGTGTGAGCCATCGTTTCGCTTTGTAACTGCAAAAGGAGTTCTGCTTCACAAGTTGCCTGTTTCGTATCTGACCTCGTAATCCTGATACTGTCAACGATTTCAAAATGGCAAAGTACGTGTTGTGCTCTACCTCTATCAATCATCCTGAGAAGCATACATATTCGCAAACAAATAAACGAATTGCAGAATGCATGGTTGAAGATTCCAGTCAGCTGGAGCTGGCTTCAAAATAAACAAGATTCCCACATAACAATTTGGATCAAAGTGACTAGGAATCCATAAAATGATTTGTCAGAAGCAATATGCTTAAGCAAAAGTGACTTGACAGAAGCAGAGAAAGGTGAAAAAAAAACCATGCAGTCCCATACACAGGACTTGAGTTTGCAATTGCACCTTTTAGTGGAGATGAATAAAAGAGTTGCTCTCCCTCATGGGTGACAATAACTGCCTGAGACAGACATTTCTCGTCCTTCCAACGCACAAAATAACAGTCACCATTACCGATGCTAAACTTGAAAATGTTCCCAGGAGCTTGTCTCAGTTGTGTTCATGTTTCAGATTAATCCATTCTGTTACACCCACACATCAGAAAGCTTTCACATCCTTTGGCTTGGCAGCCGTTGACGCGCAGAAAAGAGGAGGCTGGTTTAGACAGTCACAGAATGTACACAGAAACAGGGCATTCAGCCATTGTGCCTGTGCCAGCTCTTTGAAAGAGATATGTAATTGGAGCCACTCACCTGCTCCTTCCACCTCGATCGCAAACCATTAACCTTTGAAAGTATTTATTCATTTCCTTTCTGAAGGTTACAGCTGAATTCCAGGTGAGTTATCCAGTTTCCAAAGACACAAGCTTATTATACCATGTTGATTTATAAAACTAATGACTTAACAGAAGGAGACCACTCAATCCATCTTATCAAGAACAGTTTGTTGCTCTCAGAGAAAATCCAGGTTGAACAATAAATACCGAACTTGCTAGCCTCACTTATCCAAACCCTCTGAAGCTATAAAAAAAACTGCCATTTACATTTTTCTTCATCTCATAGAATCATAGAATCCCTGTAGTGCAGAAGCAGGCCATTTGACCCATTGAGTCCACACCAATGCTCCATTTGTAGCAGCGGGAGCAGTGAGAGGAAGGACCAGGGGACTGCTGGGAAAACCCTAAGGCATTCTACACTTATGTGAGGAACAAGAGGTTGGCCAGAGTGAGGGTAGGGCTGATCAGGGATAGAGGATGGAACTTGTACCTGGAGTCAGAGAAGATCCTTAATGAATACTTTGCTTCAGTATTCACTACTGAGAAGGATCTTGACATTTTTTGAGGACAGCATGAAACAGATCGATATGCTATTAGGTTGATATTAGGAAGGACGAAGTACTGAAAATTTTGAAAAATATAAAGATAGATAAATCCCCTGGGCCAGATGGGATATAGCCTAGGTTACTACAGGAAGAGAGGGAAGAGATTACTGTGCCTTTGGTGATGATCTTTGTGTCCTCACTGTCCACTGATATAGTTCCAGATGACTGGAGAGATCAAGTTATTCCCTTGATCAAGAAAGGGAACAGGGATAATCCTAGGAATTACAGACCAATCAGTCTAATGTCAGTGATGGCAAAGTATTGGAGAGGATTCTGAGAGACAGGATTTATGATTACTTGGAAAATCATAGTTTGATTAGAGATAGTCAGCATGGCTTTGGGAGAAGCATGTCATGCCTCTCAACCCTTATTGAATTCATTGAGGATGTGATAAAACACATTAATGAAGGTAGAGCAGTGAACATGGTGCACATGGATTTTAGCAAGGCATTTGCTAAGCTTTACCATAGTAGGATCATTCAGAAAGTAAGGAGGCATGGGATAGGGGGTACCTGTCTGTCTGGATACACAGAAGACAGGGGAATGAAAGTATTCAGCCTGGAGCTCAGTGACCAGTGGTGTTCTGCAAAGATTGGTTCTCGGACCTCTGCTCTTTGTGATTTTGATAAATGACTTGGATGAGGAAGTGGAAGGGTGAGTTAGTAAGTTTGTTGATGACACAAAGTTTGGAGGAGTTGTGGATAGTGTGGAGGGCTGTTGTAGGTTGCAACGAGACATTGCCAGGATGCAGAGCTGGGCTGATAAGTGACTGATGGAGTTCAACCTGGAAAAGTCTGAAGTCATTCACTTTGGAAAGTTGAATTTCAATGCAGGTTACAGGGTTAAAAGCAGGATTCTTGGCAGGATTCAGAGGGGTCCATGTCCATAGATCCCTCAAAGTTACTGCCCAGGTTAATAGGGTTGTTAAAAAAACGCATGATGTGTTGGCTTTCATTCACAGGGAATTGAGCTTAAGAGCAATGAGGTTATGTTGCAGCTCTTTAGAGTCCTGTTTTGAACACACTTAGAATGTTGTGTTCAGTTCTGGTCACCTCATTATGGGAAGGATGTGGAAGCTTTAGAGAGGGTACAGAGGTGATTTATCAGGATGCTGCCTGGACTGGAGGGGATGTCTTATGAAGAAAGCTAGGGATTTTCTCGTTGGAGTGGAAAAGGATGAGAGATGACTTGATAGAGATGTACAAGATGTTGAGAGGCATAGATAGAATGGATAGCCAAAGACTTTTTCCTGTAGCGAAATGTCTATCATGAGGGGGCATAATTATAAGGTAAATAGAGGAAGGTTTTGGGGAGACATCAGAGGTTGGTTCTTTACACAGAAAGTGGTGGGCATGTGGATTGCACTGCCAACAATGGTAGTTGAGTCAGATACATTAAGGTAAAAACAAGGACTGCAGAAGCTGGAAACCAGATTCTGGATTAGAGTGGTGCTAGAAAAGCACAGCAGTTCAGGCAGCATCTGAAGAACAGTAAAATCGACATTTCGGGCCAAAATGTCGATTTTGGCCAAGAGAGCCTGAAAATCTCCACACTTCAGGCTCTCTGCCTTTATTCCTGATGAAGGACTTTTGCCCGAAACATCGATTTTGCTGTTCCTCGGATGCTGCCTGAACTGCTGTGCTCTTCCAGCACCACTAATCCAGAATCAGATACATTAAGGACATTTAGACAACTCTTGGATAGGCACATAGAAGATAGTACAATGAAGGGTATGTAGGTTAGCCTGATCTTAGAGTAGGATAAAAGACCAGCACAACATCGAGGGCCAAAGGGCCTGCACTGTTCTATGTTCAATCCTCTGAAGAGCATTCCATCCAACCCTATCCCTGTATCTACATTTCCCATGACTAATCTGCCCAAGCTGCACATCTTCAGACTGTGGGAGGAAACCAACACAGACACTGGAACAATGTGTAAACTCCAAACAGACATTGCCTGAGAGTGGAATCAAACCTGGGTACCTGGCACTGTGAAGCAGCAGTACTAACCACTGAGCCACTGTGCTACCCATTTCCAATAAATCATTAACAATCAATCTAGTCAGTCCCTCTCTGGATCTTTACAGGATTGTCCTGTCATTTTCCTATGCATCCCACACCTAATTTATTGGACGTCAGGGATGTCTTTCAGTCCATATATTTGTAGGCAGCTGGGTCGTCTCCTCTTATTACCACTGAGTGTCACTAGAGTTGAGGCCTGCAAATTATACTATTGTGCACACACCCATCCTATCATGAGCAGTCTTTCTGTAAAGGGTCTGCTCTTGTTCCTAACCATTCACAAAAACATGCACTCGAAGATCTTAGGTGGGATTTGATCATTATGTTTGCTGAAAAATCCAAATACAGCATATCCACTGGTTCTTCCTTACTTATTCCACTGGCTGGATCCTAAAACAAATACCAAATTGGTTTGCCGAACATTATGGTCTTTTCATAAATCCTTGTTGTCTTTGTCTATTGACAGTGATATTTTTGAAGCACTCTCCAGCCACTGAAAATCATTTCCTTTTACTGGGAGAGGTTGAGTCTGGCTGGGCCTGTCCACATTAGTATTTTGAAGGACAAGAGAAAACATGAGTGAAACAATTAAGATTATTAGGGGACCTAACAGGCATGGTGCAGAGAGGTTGTTTCCACTGGGAAATAAGAGTGTATGATCTCAAAGAAAGGGGTTGCCCATTTAAGACAGTGATAAGAAGAAATTTCTTGAGAGATCATTGAATTCCTTATTACAGAGGGCTGCAGAGTTTGTGTTGCTATTTCTATTGATGGCCAAAGATAGATAGATTTTTAATCAGTGAAGGAATCAAGGCCCATTAAGAAAAAGCAGGAAAATGGATTCAAGGAATATGAGATTAGCCACAATTTTATAGAGTCATAGTTTCATAGAGTCATACAGCACGGAAACAGACCATTCGGTTCAACCATAATCCCAAACAAAATCACCCCCACCTGCCAGCGTTTGGCCCATCTCCCTCCAGACATTTCTTATTCATGGACTTTATCCAAATGTCTTTTAAACGTTGTAACTGTGCCAGCATCCAACACTTCCTCTGGAAGTTCATTCCATACAGGAACCACCCTTTGTATAAAAAAATTGCCCCTCATATCTCTTTTAAATCTTTCAAAGTTTGTGCGAAGATTTGTAGCTCGGGTGCTCGTTGTTGCGTTCTGTTCGCCGAGCTGGAAGTTTTTGTTGCAAACGTTTCATCCCCTGGCTAGGAGACATCATCAGTGTTTTGGAACCTCCTGCGAAGCGCTTCTTTGATGTTTCTTCCAGTATTTATAGTGGTCTGTCCTTGCCGCTTCCAGTTGTCAGTTTCAGCTGTCCGCTGTAGTGGTTGGTATATTGGGTCCAGGTCGATGTGTTTGTTGATGGAGTTTGTGGATGAATGCCATGCCTCTAGGAATTCCCTGGCTGTTTTCTGTCTGGCTTGCCCTATGATAGTAGTGTTGCAGTACAGGCCCTTAAATCTTTCTTCACTCACCTTACAAATATGCCCTCTCCTCTTGAGATCACCTACCCTAGGAAAAAGGCATCTTCTACTCACCTTATCCATAACCCCCATTATTTTCTAAACCTCCATAAAGTTACCCCTCAACCTCCTGTTCATGCTCATTGAATGGTAGAGTAGAATCAATGAGCTGAGTGGCATACAGATTTCCTGCAGTTTATGATTTTATTAATTCTATATTAGTAGATAAATGGTGCTGGGAAAATTGGGGGGATTGAAGGCGGATAAATCCCCGGGGCCTGATAATCTACATCCCAGAGTACTTAGGAAAGTAGCTCTAGAAATATCGATGCATTGGTGGTCATCTTCCAGGATTCTATAGACTCTGGTACAGTCTCTGCAGGTTGGAGGGTAGCTAATGTCACTCCAATATTCAACAAATGAGGTAGAGAAACCGGGAAATTATAGACCAATATGTCCAGTATAGCCTGCAACAGTAGTAGACTCACCAATTTTAAGGGCATTTAAATGGTCATTGAATAGGCATATAGACAAGAATGGAATAGTGTAAGTTAGATGGGCTTCAGATTGGTTCCACAGGTTGGCACAACATCAAAAGTTGACAGGCCTGTGGGGCCTGTACTGTGCTGTAACATTCTGTGTTCGATGTCTAACATTGTTGATGGGGAAAATTCTGAAATCCATTATCAAGGACTTTATAGCGGAGCATTTAGAAAGCAGTAGCAGGATCAGACAGAGTTAACATAGATTTGTAAGGGGGAAGTCACGCTTGACAAATCTGTTGGACTTCTATGAAGCTGTAACTAGTAGAGTTGACGGGGGGGGGGGGGTCAATGTGACATATTTGGACTTTTAGAAAGCGTTTGACAAAGTCCTGTATAAGAGATCATTGTGGCAAGATTGAAGTGCATTGGATTAGGAAAGTGGATTGCGATGGATGGTCAACTGGTTGGCAGTGAGGAAACAATGAGTAGGAATTAATGGGTCCTTTTCAAATTCTCAGGCAGTAACTAGTGGGGTGCCACAGGGACTGGTGCTGGGACCCCAGCTATTCACAATGTGTATTAATGATTTGGATGAGGAACAAAATGTAGCATCTCAAAGTTTGCAGATGATACCAAGTTGGGTGGGAGAGTGAACTGTGATGAGGATGTAGAAATACTTCAGCATGATCTTGAAAGGGTGGGTAAATGAGCAAATCAATGGCAGATGCAGTATAATTTGGATCATTATGAGGTTATTTGCTTTGGTAGCAAAAACAAGAAGGCAGATTACTATTTGAATGGCTGCAAATTGGGAGAGGGGATGTTCAATGGGACCTGGGTGTCCTTGTGCACCATTCACTGAAGGTAGGCAGGCAGGTGCAGCAGATGGTAAAGAAGGTGATTGGTATATTGGTCTTCATTGTGAGACTTTTTGAGTACAGGACCAAAGATGTGTTGCCAGGGATGTTTTGATGAGCCCATACCTAGAATATTATGTGCAGTTTTGATCTCATTTCGGAGGAAGGATGCTCTTGCTCTCAAGAGAGTGCAGCGAAGGTTTATCAGCCTGCTTCTGGGAATGTCGAAACTGAGTTATGAGGAGAGATTGGCTAGGTTAGGATTGTTTTTGCTGCAGTTCAACCAAATGAGGGGAGCTCTCATAGAGACTTATAAAATTCCAAGAGGACTAGACAGCATAGATGCAGAGAGGATGTTCCCAATGATGTGTGTGTCCAGAGCCTAGAGTCACAGTCTGAGGATTCCGGGTAGATCATTTAGGGTGGGGATGAGGAGATATCTTTTTATCCAAAGATTGGTGAACCTGTGGAATTCATTACCACAGGAAGTAATTGATGCCAAAACATTGAATGTATTCAAGAGGTGGCTAGATATAGCACTTGAGGTGAATGGGATCAAAGGATAGGGGGAGAAAGCAGGATTACGCTATTGTGTTGGATCATCAGCCATGTTGGTGATGAATGGCTCAGTAGGCTTGAAGGGCCGAATGGCCTCCTCCTTTACCTATCTTCTATGTTTCTCTGTAAAACAGGGACTGGCGCTGGGACCCCAGCTATTCACAATGTATGTTAATGATTTGGATGAGGGAACAAAATTTAGCATCTCAGTTTGCAGATGATACTAAGTTGGGTGGGAGAATGAACTGTGATGAGGATGCAGATTTAGATTCAACTAAAGAATCAATCATGAAAATCTAGTTTAGCAGTGATCAGTAATCACCAATTTTCAGTAAACTCATTGGGTTTGAAATCAGCCATTCATACCTGATCTGGCCTGCAAGTGGGTCCAAGCAAACAGAATGTGAATGACTCTTAAATGACATCTGAAATGGTTTTGCAAGTCATGCAATTGCACCAAGCCACAATGAGATTAGATGAGATTCCTTACAGTGTGGAAGCAGCCCCTGTGGCCCAACCAGTCCACATCTCCCCGTGTCTGCGTGGGTTTCCTCCGGGTGCTCCGGTTTCCTCCCACAGTCACAAAGATGTGCGGGTGAGGTGAATTGGTCAAGCTAAATTGCCCGTAGTGTTAGGTAAGGGGTAAATGTAGGGGTATGGGTGGGTTGCGCTTCGGCGGGTCGGTGTGGACTTGTTGGGTCGAAGGGCCTGTTTTCACACTGTAAGTCTAATCTAATCTAACCCTCCGAAGAGTAACCCACCCAAACCCATTTCCCTCTGACTAATGCACCTAACACTGTGGGTGATTTAGCATAGCCAATTCACATGACCTGCACATCTTTGGACTGAGGGAGGAAAACCACACAGATAAAGGGACAATGCGCAAATTCCACACAGACAGTCACCCAAGGCTGGAATTGAACCTGGGATCCTGGTGTTGTGAGTCAGCAGTACTAACCACTGAGCCACCCTAATAAATGGGAGTTCAATGATTATCTTGTCAGTATTTCCAGGCACCTGATATTTTAAACCAGGTTGAGAGAGAGAGTAAGATCCTTGGGTGATAATGAGAATTTATATGCAATGGAAGAGTTTTACAAGTGAACAGAGCAAATATTGAAGATGTTTAACTTGATTTCAGTTAGTATACTTTTTTTCTCAGGAAAAATATAATACAATACTTGGAAAGCTTGTGGTTTAAGTTTGTAAACATCCTGATTGAGATTGGTTATTTGAAACAGTTAGGAAATATGTTACCTCAGGGTGAAGTTCCAAACCAAAAGTGTTTAGATAGGAATCTGAAAGTACTTTTAAAAGCTCATTTCAGTTGCATATTCAATAAAGAGGCTATCAAACTCTGAATTGAGAGACATTTTAACATATATTTCATAGAATATGGACATTACTGGCTAGGCCAGCATCCATTGACCAGAGGGCAGTTAAGAGTTCAGTAATATCTGGATTACTCGCAGTGCCACGAGCTAGTGAGGGCAGGAATAGGAGGATAGAGCAGATGAATGTATGGCTGAGGAGCTAGTGTATGGGAGAAGGATTCACATTTTTGGATCATTGGAATCCCTTTTGGGGTAGAAGTGACCCGGACAAGAAGGACGGATTGCAGCTAAATTGGAAGGGGACTAATATACTGGCAGGGAGATTTGCTAGAGCTGCTCGGGAGGATTTATACTTGTGGTTGGGGGGGGGGGTGAACCCAGAGAGATAGTGAGAAAAGAGATCAATCTGAGACTGGTACAGTTGAGAACAGAAATGAATCAAACAGTCAGGGCAGGCAGGGACAAGGTAGGACTAATAAATTAAACTGCATTTATTTCAATGCAAGCGGCCTAACAGAGAAGGCAGATTAACTCAGGGCATGGTTAGGAACATGGGACTGGGATATCATAGCAATTACAGAAACATGGCTCAGAGATGGGCAGGACTGGCAGCTTAATGTTCTGAGATCCAAATGCTACAGGAAGGGTAGAAAGGGAGGCAAGAGAGGAGGGGAGTGGCATTTTTGATAAGGGATAGCATTACAGCTGTGCTGAGAGGGGTATTCCCAGAAATACATCTGTGGAAGTTATTTGGGTGGAACTGAGAAATGAGAAAGGGATGATAACCTTATTGGGATTGTATTATAGTCCCCCTAATAGTCAGAGGGAAATTGAGAAACAAACTTGTAAGGAGATCTCAGCTATCTGTAAAATAATAGAGTGATTATGGTGGGGGATTTTAACTTTCCAAACATAAACTGGGACTGCCATAGTGTTAAGGGTTTAGATGGAAAGGAATTTGTTAAGTGTGTACAAGACAATTTTCTGATTCAGTATGTGGATGTAATTACCAGAGAAGGTGTAAAACTTCTCCTACTTTTTGGAAATAAGGCAGGGCAGGTGACTGAGTTGTCAGTGGAGGAGCACTTTGGGGCCAGCGACCGTAATTCTATTAGATTTAAAATAATGATGGAAAAGGCTAGACCAGATCTAAAAGTTGAAGTTCTAAATTGGAGAAAGCCCAATTTTGATGGTATTAGGTAAGAACCTTCGAAAGCTGATTGGGGGCAGATCTTCACAGGTAAAGGGACGGCTGGAAAATGGGAATCCTTCAGAAATGAGATAACGAGAATCCAGAGACAGTATATTCCTGTCAGGTGAAAGGAAAAGCTGGTAGGTATAGGGAATGCTGGAGCATAAAGATAGCAGGAGTATACTTAAGAGGGAAATCAAGAGGGCAAAAAGGGGACATGAGATAGCTTTGGCAAACAGAGTTAAGGAGAATACAAAGAGTTTTTACAAATACATTAAGGAAAAAAGTAACGAGGGAGAGAAAAGGGCCCCTCAAAGATCAGCAAGACAGCCTTTGTATGGAGCCGCAGAAAGTCGGGGGGATCCTAAATGAGTATTTTGCATCAGCATTTACTGTGGAAAAGGACATGGAAGATATAGACTGTAGGAAAACAGGTGGTGACATCTTGCAAAATGTCCATATTACAGGGGAGGAAGTGCTGGATGTCTTGAAACGGGTAAAGGTGATCAGGTGTACCCGAGAACTCTGTGGGAAGCTAGAGAGTGATTGCTGGGCCTCTTGCTGAGATATTTTCATCATCGATGGTCACAGGTGCTGGAGGACTGGAGGTTGGCTAACGTGGTGCCACTGTTTAAGAATGGCGGTAAAGACAAGCCAGGGAATTATAGACCAGTGAACCTGACCTCGATGGTGGGCAAGTTGTTGGAGGGAATCCTGAGGGACAGGATGTACATGTATTTGGAAACTGATTAGGGATAGTCAACATGGCCTTTTACATGGGAAATCATGTCTCACAAACTTGATTGAGTTTTTTGAGGATTGATGAGGGCAGAGCAATAGATGTGATCTATATGGACTTCAGTAAGGTGTTCAGCAAGGTTCCTCATGTGAAACTGATTAGTAGGTTAGATCTCGCAGAATACATGGAGAACTAGCCATTTAGATACAGAACTGACTCAAAGATAGAAGACAGAGGGTGGTTGTGGAGGGTTGTTTTTCAGACAGGAGGCCTGTGACCAGTGGAGTGCCACAAGGATTGGTGCTGGGTCCTCTACTTTTTGTCATTTACATAAATGATTTGGATGCGAGTATAAGAGGTACAGTTAGTAAGTTGCAGATGACACCAAAATTCGAGGTGTAGTGGACAGCAAAGAGGATTACCTCAGATATCAACAGGATCTTGACCAGATGGGCCAATGGGCTGAGAAGTGGCAGATGGAGTTCAATTCAGATAAATGCAAGGTGCTGCATTTTGGGAAAGCAAATCTTAGCAGGACTTATACACTCAATGGTAAGGTCCTCGGGATTGTTGGTGAATAAAGAGACCTTGGAGTGCAGGTTCATGGCTCCTTGAAAGTGGAGTCGCAGGTAGATAGGATAGCGAAAAAGCATTTGGTTTGCTTTCCTTTATTGGTCAGAGTATTGAGTACAGGAGTTGAGAGGTCATGTTGTGGCTGTACAGGACATTGGTTAGGCCACTGTTGGAATATTGCATGCAATTCTGGTCTCCTTCCTATTGGAAAGATGTTGTAAAACTTGAAAGGGTTTCAGAAAAGATTTACAAGGATGTTCCCAGGATTGGAGGACTTGAGCTATAGGGAGGGGCTTAACAGGCTGGGGCTGTTTCCCCTGGATTGTCAGAGGCTGAGAGGTGACCTTATAGAGGTTTACAAAATTATGAGGAGCATGGATAGAATAAATCGGCCAAGTCTTTTCCCTGGGTTCAGGTAGTCCAGAACTAGAGGGCATAGATTTAGGGTGAGAGGGGAAAGATATAAAAGATACCTACGGGGCAACATTTTCATACAGAGGGTGGTACAGGTATGGAATGAGCTGCCAGAGGAACTGGTGGAGGCTGGTACAATTGCAACACTTAAGAGGCACTTTAGTTGGGTATATGAACAGGAAGAGGAGAAAGTGAGGTCTGCAGATGCTGGAGATCAGAGCTGAAAATGTGTTGCTGGAAAAGCGCAGCAGGTCAGGCAGCATCCAAGGAACAGGAGATTTGATGTTTTGGGCATAAACCCTTCTTCAGGAAAGGAGGGCTTATGCCCTTCCTGAAGAAGGGCTTATGTCCGAAATGTCGAATCTCCTGTTCCTTGGATGCTGCCTGACCTGCTGCGCTTTCCAGCAATACATTTTCAGTATATGAATAGGAAGGGTTTGGAGGGATATGGGCCAGGTGCTGGCAGGTGGGACTAGATTGGGTTGGAATATCTGGTCAGCCAAACGGTCTGTTTCCATGCTGTACATCTCTATGACTCAATGACTCTATCTGCCATGGCAGGGTTTGAACTCAAGTCCCTAGCATATTACCTGGGTCTTTGGATTAACAATCTAATGATAATACCACCAGGCAATTGTCTCGCTCCAAATAGCTAAGACAAATTTATAGATGTGATCGAGAAGTGAATTCTGTGTCATATTTGAGTACTGTCACATGCTTATTGGATGAGACGGGATTTTATTTCACTGGGTGATTTTAAATCATTCAATATGTAGAGAGTTTGACTTATTTTATTTTGTTTTCAACTTTTTTGCCAAAACCATTGTTAAAACCAGCTATGCAAAATTTCTTGCTTGTATTTCAGTGAAGGACCACCTTGTTGAACAAAAACAAATCAAAATATTATCCGTCAAGGCAGATTTCACAGATCTAACGTATCCAGTCATAACATCAGCTGGGAACATTACACTTTACATATCAGAATAACGCTATTTACTCTTTCCTATTTTTAAATTATCTCTACTAACAGACTCACTCTCAAATTTTTGTGTAGGGTCAGAAATTGTCATTGGTCCCTTGCATGTGGGCCCTTGCACAGGACTCATCCTTCCCATCTGCTTTCTTTCTTTTTCTCTTCTTTTTACTTCTACTCTAACCCTTTTCTTTGGCGGGTTAGTCGGTGGCATTGATGAGAGGGCTTTCGGGCAGTTGGAGGCAGCGACCAATGTGAATGCCCCAAGCGAGACAGCCACAGCAGCCGGCAACACTTCTCCAGTGATCAGATGTAGTGGTGGTGGCAGCTGCAGCGGACTCTTCAAGAAGGCGACGGCGGCAAGACAACATCTCGGAAGTGGGCATCCAGACCAGTTGGTGGCCTGGCCTGGCAGCGGAGCAGGGACTCCTGGTTGCAGTAGGCAGGGACTCCAGGTGTCTTTGAGGTGGCTGCGTAGCTATGGACTCCTGGGTGCGGTCACGGTAGCCCAGGGACTCCTAGTTGCAGGCCGGGTGTGGATTCAGCATGGGGCTTGGTAGTAGAGTTGGCGAGGTGGATCCAGTGAAGATGTGATCAAATCTGAAGAGTGGCAACTCCTCCAATGGTGGGTCCAGTGGAGACGGCGGTGAGGTGGTAGAGGAGGGGTGGTAAGCCAACTCAGGACTCATGGTGGAAGCAGGAAAATGAAGATAGACCCTCTTTTGGTTATATATTTTTCCTGTTTTTTATTCTTAAACCATTCAAAATGGTGCCAGATTGTGGCAACAGTTGAAGCTTTTCATTGTGTGTTGCTGTATAAAAATGTCTAAAATGCAAGTGACAATATGTCATCCAAATCAAGGTCTCCTGAAAATTGGGAGTGCAGTTGTTCAGCCACTCAAAGAGATCCTGGAAATACCTCACTGTGGATGTTGTCAAAGCCTGGATGCCCAAACTCAAACTTAACTTCTGCCATTGGTTGGGCCATAAGTAATGGGGATCCATCCTCAAAGAATAGACAAGTGAGGTGATTTGAGTGGAACCATAGCAAGAGAGTGAGATCAGCTGATGTGGTCGTGACCAGTGATCAAACCAGACTGCCTCCTGTTCTGGTTGCTACTCGGAACAAAATCTCAGCTTTCCCAGTCTCTCCACATAACTGAAGTGCTTTAGACAATCTTCGTTAAAATTCATCGACTCTGCTCAACCCATTGTGAGTAGGGGGCGAGATAACTGCCAGTGCATTAGCAGTTGCACATACAAAGCTATCAGGAAGATGTTGTATTAAGTCTTTTTTTTAAAATGGGTATGCTGATTTGATGTGAATACTGAGCACTGGGTTACACAATATTAATTAAGTGAACTGGATGCATACAAATTCCAAATTAGGCACATGTCCTATGTTCCTATTTGGGACATAGGACAGAAGCAAAATACTGCGGATGCAGGAAATCCAAGATGACAGTCAAAAAAATTTCGGAAATGATTCATAGATTTTGGGCTGTCCAGGTTGGTTCACTCTGGTGAGGATCAGGTCGAAACTTACACAACTCTTCACAGTGAAAAGAGAAAGAACAGTAGAATCACAGAATCATGTGATCCTTACAGTGTAGAAGCAGGCCATTCAGCCCATTAAGTTCACACCGATCCGCCGAAGAGCATCCCACCCCAGACCCGGTCTCCTACCCTAAACCTGTAACCCCGCATTTCCCAAGGCTAATCATCCCAGCCAGCACATCCTTGGACACTATGCGTAATTTAGCAAGGTCAATCCACTCTAACCTGCACAACTTTGGACTGTGGGAAGAAACCGGAGCACCCAGATGAAACCCATATAGGCACGGGGAGAACGTTCAAACTCCACATAGACAGTCGCCCGAGGTTGGAATCGAATTTGTGTTGGGAGTGTAGTGGATCAGATGCGATCTTTTAGAGATGGGTCCAATATCAGCTCACATATAATAGAGTTAATGTTCAGGTAGCTGTGAGGGTCTCATGGCACTACATTGAAACAGAATAAGAAGAGTGTGACAGGTTATCGTCTTATACAATTGGTGTTAGGGCTGAGTAAATGGAGCTTTACTTTGCATGACCTCTCACTTCTCACCCCTCCCACCCCCTGGAGTACCTAAACTAGGAAACTGCACCAAGAAATATTAAATTTCCTTCTCCTACTAAACAAAAGATTCACAAATAACACTGAGCTTCTGCCTCTAGCCTTCTGTTGGATTCCTGACTGAGGTTGGGTTTAACCAACAAGCAAACATGCGTGATAAATGTTGTAGTTTTCTTTTAAATTCATTTGTATTCCTAAAAGCCGCCATGGGAAATTACCAAAACAGTGCTCCTGGCTCAAAGCCATACAAACTGAGTACAGGCTAAGCTTCACTAGTATGTTAGCGTACTAATGAGGAACCCTTATCTTGTCAGATGTTGATCTGACATCTCTGATTTAGTAACTGAATTTTTAAAAAAAAACTTGTTTTGCCTACCTGCCTAACAGGTTTGAAGGCTCAAGGGAGCCTGATAATATTTCTGATTGTAACTATGACTGAATCAGCAGCATTTACCCACTTCTCTGTTTCCCTTTCTGCTAATTCCTAATGGAGCAGTTAGACCAGAATTGTCACATTTATGGAAAGCATTAGAATACAGGATCAGGCCATTTGGCCCTTCAACAGCTGTGCTATTCAATATGATCATGAATGATCATCCAACTCAATACCCTGTTCTCACTTTTTGCCACTTAGATCCCTTTGGTCCTAAAAAATGTATCTATCTCTTCATGAAAGTATTCAATGTTTTGCCTCAAATGCTCTCTGTAGCAACTAGGTGGAGAGATTCCTCCTCATCTCAGGCCTACCTTGTGTCCTTAGACTGTGACTTCAGGTTCTGGTTATGTAGGGCTTCTTTTATCAGTAAACAAACGACATTGATAGGACTGGAAAGAAAGTTTTGGAGAAAGGTTTTGGAAAGGAGCTAAAGTAAAATGCAGAAACGCCAAAGGTCAGGATTAATACCTGAACTACTTGCAAATTGATGCAGGAGAAATAGAGTCAAAGAGTTAATTGCGTGGTTTAGGCATTGGAATAGGAGAAATGGATTTCCAGCCATGGAGCACTGGCACTTGTTTGGGCATAGAGAGAGCTGTTCTGGTCAGACGGACTTCAACTGAATCATACTGGGGCTAGTGTCCTGTTGAATCGAGTAACCACAGCTGCAGAGAAGACTTGGAAATAACTAGAGGGGATGAAGGATGCAGGAGGTAGGAAATGTTGGCTTGCAAAAGGATGATGCAGTATTGCAGAGCAACTACTTTGAAACCAATGCCCAAAGGGAGAAGGAAGGGACAGAATACAAGAATAAAGAAAGCAGCAAAAAGGGTCAAAAGGTGAACTAAAAGGTGATCAGGCAATTTTAAGCTTTTAACTTGGAAAGTTGAAGTGTAGGAAATAGGAGCAGCCTACTCTGCCATTCAATATGATAGTGACTGATCATCTCATTCAGTCTCCTGTTCCGCTTTCTCTCTAGATGCTTTGAGTCATTTTGTCCTAAGAATCATATCTGCCACTTTCTTGAAAACATTCAATGTTTTGATCTCAACTGCTTTCTGTGGCAGCTTAGAACACACAGACCATTCGGATTAAAGTAATCAAAATAATGGCATAACTACAGATTAACATGTAAGGTCCCATAAGATCTTGTAAGGAGATCAAATCTGGGAACAAAACTTTCAAAGTATATGACGTTTTGCAAAAAACATGTGAGAAGGGAAGTATAGGGCAGTGGCTTTAGAAAAGAATACACAACAGTACAGCACAAGAACAGACCCTTCTCACAACCTTGTCTGTGCTGACCATGATGCTATTCTAAACTCATCCAATTTGCCTGCACATAGCCCATATTCTCAATTCTTTGCCTCAGTACAATATCCTTATATTCTGTCCCTCCCTGTTTCCCTGAGGGCATTGATGTCTGTCTAAACACCTCATAAAAGTTGCTATTGTATCTGCTTCTGTCAACTTGTCACCATCCAGGACAAAGCAGCCTGCTTGATTGGCATCAGATCTACTATCATCCACTTCCTCTACCACCAAAGCTCAGTAGCAGCAGTGTGTACCATCTACAAGAAGCATTGCAAAAATTTCCTCAGGTAGCATCTTCCAAACCTACAACTACTTCTGTCTCGAAGGACAAGAGCAGCATATATGGGAACACCATCACCTTCAGTGTCCATTTAAACCACTTACCATCCTGACTTGGAAATGTATCACTGTCCCATCAGTGTTATTGGATCAAAATCCTGGAATTCCTTCCCTAAGGGCATTGTGGGTCAAGTACAGCAGGTGGACTGCAGAGGTTCAAGAGATAGCTCAACACCACCTTCTCAAGGGCAATTAGGGACGGGCAATAAATACTAGCACAGCCAGCTACGCCCATGTCCCACAAATGAGTATGAGGAAACTCTCTTGACACAGTGTTCCAGGCACTTACCACCCTAGATGGTTAAAAAAAAAACTTGCCTCGGTCATCTCCTTTAAACTTTCCTCTTCCTACCTTAAACTTCTGTCCCCCAGTTCTTGACATGTCCACCCTCGGACAAAAGACTCCAACTATCCCCCCTATTCATGCCTCTCATAATTTTATATACCTCTATCAGGTCATCTTTCAGCCTTCAACCCTCTAGTGAAAGCAATCCAAGTTTGTCTAACCTCTCCTTATAACCAATACCCTCCAATCCAGGCAATACCCTGGCAAACCTCTTTTGCACGCTCTCCAAAGTGTCCATATCCTTCATATAGTGTGCTGACCAGAACTGAGTACAACTGAGGATACAGGTCGACTCCTTACAACTGACATATTCCCATTTGCTCGATGTTTCCGAAGACCAACAACTCATAGAGACCCCAGGAGCTATTTGTAGCTCTGTGCTAGTAGCAGTTAGGGCTCATGGAAACCCCAGGATCCATGGGTACATCTATGCTGCTATGATCAGAGGGGGAGCATTTTGGGAATAGTGATCATAATTCTGTATGTTCTAATATAGAACATATAGAATTAGAATAGTCCACAAGTGAAAGTGCTCAGCTGGGAAAAGACAAATTACAATAGTATTAGGAAAGAACTGGAGAAATTAGACTGGGGCAGCTGTTTGGGGAGGAGTGGGGGGGAAACTACATCTGACATGTGGGAATATTTTAAGGGCCATTTGCTCAGAGTTCAAGGCAAGCATGTTTCAATGAGAATAAAAGATAAGGATAGCAAGATTCAGGAGCCCTGGTGACAAAAAAAATGTTAAAAGTTTAGTCAAAGAGTAAAAGGAATAATGTGTAAGGTTTAGGAAACTAAAATCAGGCAACGCCTTTGAGAGGTGTAAGGGGAGTAGGAAAGAACTTAAATAAGGAATGATGAGGACTAACAGGGCCATGAAATGTTCTTGTCATGTAGGGTTAGAAAGATCCCAAGGCACTTGTGTAGCGAAAATGTTGTTGCCGTTTGTCAGCACAAACTTGAGTATTATACTTAGATTTGGAACAAGAGGATAGGTAGGAAAAATGGTAGGCCCACTCAAGGAGGCAATTCAGTCCTTTTGTTCATGTTTGAACCAAGGCTGTAATGAGGTCAGGTGCTGAGTGGCCTTTGCAGAACCCAAACTAGGCATCACTGAGCAGGTTACTGCTGAGCAGATGCTGCTTGAGAACACTGTTGTTGACATCTTCTACTACTTTATTGATGATCAACAAATGAGATGGTAATTGACCATTTTTTTATGTCCAGCAAATACCTGGGCAATTTTCCACATTGTCAGATATCTTCCAGTGTTGTAACTGTACAAGGATAGCTTGGCTATAGGATGCAACAAGTTGTGGAGTACAAGTCTTCAGTACTACTGTCACAATGTTGTCAGGGCTCACAGTCTTTTGTAGTATCCAGTGCCTCCAAACATTTCTTGATATCATGAGGAATAACTAACGATACCTGAAGATTGACATGTACTGGGGATCTCTAGAAAAGGCTATGGAATGCTTTTCCTGGAATTATAGTGGAGGTAGGTTCAATGGAAGTACTCAAGACGGTATTGTTGCCTTTAAATCATCAGGGAGGAGAAAGTGAGGTCTGCAGATGCTGGAGATCAGAGCTGAAAATGTGTTGCTGGAAAAGCGCAGCAGGTCAGGCAGCATCCAAGGAACAGGAAATTCGACATTTCGGGCATAAGCCCTTCTTCAGGAATTCAGTTTAAATCATCAACCAACATTTAGAATTATGGGGAAAGCACAGCAGATTGGCATGGGGTTAAATTTCTCAAAGAGCTGGTGCATGCACAGAATGACACTTTTCTGCACTGGAATAATTCTGCGATTCTGTGTTTTGATATCTTCAGAAAAAATACATTCCAGTTTAAGAGTTACAGAGAAATTATCCTTCCTTCCAAATTTGTTTTGCCTCTGCCTATAGTCTTTAGTTGAAAAGATTTGTCCCTGCCTTGGAGAGAACAAGATAAATGTGAATGAAACAATTTCAGCTTGTTGTCTTCCATTTGAAGGGATGGTAATAGTTTGCAAGCCCAAGGGTTGCATCTTCAATCAGTTTTAATCCTGAATGGTCTGTATTTTTCTGCAGCTCAACAACTAGCTGTGCTGAAAAGTTGCCATCGCACTCCATCAATGCGATCACAGAACATTAATAGAGGAGCACTAAGAGAAAGCTGAGCTCGCTATCAGTGATAAATGCCTCAGGGGTATGGAACTTGTGGGGGAGAGGAAGTAGGAGTAAGGAGTTAAATTATCATGGCCAAATGTTAACGTTGTGGATGGTATTGTGAAAGAACTTGGAAGAAGATGTGAAGTAAAGAGATTAATATATTCACTAGCTACTGAGCATGTGTCTGGAACTGGAGCCTGAGTAAGTAGGACTACACAATATGTCTTCAAGGCAGAGATTGATAGATTTTTGATGTCATGAGGAATTAAGGGCTATGGGGAGAATGCAGGCAAGTGGAGTTGAAATGCCCATCTGCCATGATTGAATGGCGGAGTGGACTCGATGGGCCGAATGGTCTTACTTCCACTCCTATGTCTTATGGTCTTATGGACTGAGGGGTGATAGATTTAGGACAGTTATCAGGGTAGTTTCTTTGCTTAAAGACTAATAGGAGCGTGGAAAGGCCTGACTGCAACAGTAGTAGACTCACCAACGTTAAGGGCACTTAAATGGGCATTGGACACACATATGGAAAATAATGGAACAGTGTTGGTTAGGTGGACATCAGATTAATTTCACAGGTTGGCACAACCTCAATGGCTGGAAGGCCTGTACTGCGCTGTAACATTCTATGTTCTATATTCTAACGATTACCATTAATGCATTGTTGATTGTCAGAAAAATCAATCTGTTCACTGATGTCCTTTAGGGAAGGAGACTGTCATTCTTATCTGCTCTGGCCTACATATGACTCCAGACCCACAGCAATGTAGTTGACTTCTAACTGCCCTCTGAGCAATTATGGATGGGCAATAAATGCTGCTTCGCCAGCCATGTCCTCACCCCATGAATGAATAAATAAATAAACAATATTTTTAAAACTGGCTGAAGCTAGTTTACCGAACTGTCGAAAACTGAGGGGGTGATCTTATAGATGTTTATGAAATCATGAGCCACATGGATAAGGTGAATAGCCAAAGTCTTTTTACCTGTGTAGGGGAGTCCAGAACAAGAGGGCATAGGTTTAAGATGAGAGCGAAAAGATTTAAGGCAGACCTGAGGGGCAACTTTTTCACGCAGAGGGTGGTGTGTGTGTGGAATGAACTGCCAGAGGACATGGTGGAGGCTGGTACAATTACAGCATTTAAAAGGCATCTGGAAGGGTATATGAATAGGAAGGGTTCAGAGGGATATGGGCCAAGAGCTGGAGGATGGGTTAATTTAGGATGTCTGGTCGCATGGACAAGTTGGGCCAAAGGATTTGTTTCTGCACCGTATGTCCCCGTGTCTCTATATGACTCACTCCAAGTATACTCTAGATTCGCACCACCCACTGGGTCAAAAACATCTTCCAGAAATTCCCTTCAAAATTCCTTCCTATCCACTCCATCCCTGTCCGTCAAAGTGTTGTACACCTCGATCAGGTCCCCTCTCTACTCCAAAGAAAACAACCCGAATTTATACAGAACCTTTTCATAGCCAAACTATTCTGACCCAAGCAACATCCTGGCGAATTTCCTCTGCACTCCCTCCAGTGTTATCTCATCCTCCCGATCATGTGGTGACAAGAACTGGACACAGTACTTCACCTATGGCCGAACCAAAGTCCTGTGCATCTCTAACACAACCTTCCTGCTCTCATTAGTTATGCCATAACTGATAAAGACAAGCGTACCATGTGCCTTCTTAGCTACCCAATTAAATTATCCTGCCATCTTTAACAATTCATGGACAAGAATCCCACAATTTACCTGTTCCTCTGAGCTTTCTAATGTCCTGCCATTCATGGAGTACTCCCTTGTATCGTTCCTTCTTTCAAAGTGTATCACTCCACCCTTGTCAGTGTTAAGTTCCATCTGTCACTGAGTTGACCATCTGATAAATCCATTTATATTCTTCTGTAACTGAAACCTTCTTCTTCACAGTCAACCACTTGACCAATCCTTATGTTATCTGCAAACTTACTTATTAACTCCTCCACATTCTCACCAATATTACTTATATATATACATATCGCAAAAAAGGGACCCATCACTGATTCCAGTGCCATGTCACTGCACACTGGGTTCCAGTCACACAACTTGCTACCACTAGCCTCTATTTCTTACCACGAAGCTAATTTTAGATCTAACTTATCAAGTTATCATGGATCCCATTTGTGTTTATCTTCATAATCTTCTTTGGGTCATGGGTCTCCCATATGGGACCGTGTTACTGAAATTCATCAAAAGTACATCAATTACACAACCCTTATCTACACATCTGGTCACGTCTTGGAAAAACTCAAGCAAATTTGTTCCGCATGAACTTCCTCTGACAAAACCATGCTGACTTAACCCTGATCAAATATTTTCTTACCAAAGGGAGATTAATTCTCTCCTTCAGAATTTTCTCCAAGTGTTTCCCTAACACTGATGTAATTCCCTGGTTTATCTTTCTCATCCTTCTCAAAAAGTGAAACCATATTAACAGCTCTCCAGTACTCTGGTATCTGCCCTGTGGCCAAGGGGAGTTAAAAAATTTGGGTGAGAGCTCCTGTAATTTCCACCCTCATCTCCCACAGCAGCCTGGGATACAACTCATCTGGGACTTGGGATTTGTCCGTTTGAAAAACCTGCCAAAAAGACAAATAGCTCTTCACTCCCTATGTCAAACTTCTCAAGAACATCACAGCTCCTTTTCACGAATTCTGTATTTACATTCTTCAAAGGGAAGACGAATGTGAAGTATTTATTTAATACTCCTCCAATGTTCTCCTATTCAATGCACAGATTGTCCCCTTAGTCCTTAACATCCTTTATTCTTTTCACAGAATATCATGCAAACCTCCCTAATCTTTCTTGCCAGTGCTATCTCATGCCTTCTCTTTGCTCCCCTATTGACATTCTTAATCTTCCCTCTGCATTTTCTATCCTGCAATCAGTCCTTGGATAATTTAATCCCTTTGGAACCATTAAAATCCTCTCATTTCCTTATTTAGGATTCCTTGACATTCAGGATTCTCTGGGCTCGTCGCTCTTACAGTTCTCCCTGAAAGACCCATATTGTGTTTGTACACTGTATTAGCTATGAAACATTTTGGCATGTCCTGAGTTCATGAGTGATGCTAAATCAATGAAAGTGTTTCTATCATTGAATCCGGTGAATCAATGAGAATGAGACTAGGGCCAGACATTGAAAGTTGGATTAATAGACTCCTCCTAAGGTTAACCTTGCCAGAGATTTTTGATGTTTCATTTCTTTTTTAACTTTTTATTCAAGTGACTCTCAGAATTGCACACTACAGTGCTGGTGGAATTTGATAGTTTATGTAATAATACAGCTACACAGGCTCTGCTCAATTCCACAGAGCTTTGTGTCACAACATCAACTATGTATTATTGTTAAAATACTGATAAGGTGGAGCAGCTTGGATTTGACACTTCTAATCTGTCAGTCAGTGAACTTAAGTTTCAAGTGTTGCTGTTATAAAGTATCACGAGATTGCATTTGTGACAAGAGCCATTTTGTATTCGCTAATATTATGGCACTTCTAATTGATCTGTTAACACCTGAAAATTTAGCCCATTAGTAACTATTAAAGAAGTTTTGTCATTCCAAAATATGAGAGTGACAACTGAATGAAGGAGTATTCTGAATGATTCATGAAAAGATGTAGTTGACCTGATGAGACAATATTTTGGTGTAGGAACATACTGCACCTTAGGAGTTAAAGACTCAAAGATGTTTAGAGCACAGAAGGAGGCCCTTAAGGAGCAGTATCTGAGGTTTCCACTACCTTCTAGTGAAAAAAAACAATTGTCCTCAACTCCCCTGTAAACCTCTTATCATAACTCTTATCCTCTACTAATGACTCTAATGGAAACAGTGCCTTCGTATTGACAGAGTCATAGAGTCAAAGAGGTCTACAGCATGGATTCAGGCCTTTCAGTCCAACCTGTCCATGCAGCCCAGTTTTCACAATTAAACTAGTCTTACTTGCCTGTGCCTTCATACCTATCCCATCTGTGTACCTGTCAAAATGTTTCAAAATTGTACTCATTTCAGCCAGTACCTTTGGCAGCCCATTTTGGATACCCACCACCCTCTGTGTGAAAAAAATGCCCCTCTAAACGTTCTTGTATCTCTCCCCTCTCACCTTGAGCCTATGACCTCTTGTCCAACTTAACTATGCCCCTTGTAACCATCTACACCATGTCCCCTCTCAGCTTCTGCTGCTCTGAGGAAAACAATCCCAATCTATCCAACATTTCCTCATTGTTCAAACCCTCCACTCCAGGTAGCATCCCGGTAAATCTCCACCTCTCGTACAATCCCACTATCCTGAGAAAACACATGGTGGGATTCACTCATATCAACTTTGCCAAAAGAATGAGAAAATCTGGGTTGAGCTAGGTCATTTCTTAACTGGAATAGCAAAAAAAAATCTCAAGTTAAATTTCTCCCTTTCCCATCAATTGTTAAATGTCACTGCGACTGTACGTGAAGAATAGTGAATAGCATACGGCATATGCTAGCAAACAAAAACAGTTGAATTCAAGGTGACAAGTATATGAGGGGGAAAGGAATGGGGAGCTATGATAATAGATTTAGATGAGGTTACATGAGACACTGTTTGACTGAAGGATGAATGTTGACAAGCGCTGGTAGGGGAAAATGGGCTGTTTTGCTGATGGAGGTCTTATGTATTGAATGATAGATGAAGAGCAAGGCCATTTATATGTTGTAAAGACTACATCTTATTTCTTTCTTTGTCTTGATTTAATTAATGGGAAAATGCTGCACTAGAACAAGGAGGTTGGATAAAGAGCTGCTACAGTTTTGAACATTATGTTTACTGGAGAACTCCATGAGATGTATACAATGTGTTTTTCCTTGAACAGTGACAATGAAAACAGATGTCACGGATCCAATGGCATCTGAACTAAGAGAAAACTGCTTGACGACAATCGAATGGAATAGTCATTTATCGTCACTTGTATTTTTTTACAAAAAATATACAGTGAAATGTGTTTAAGTCATCATACTGTGCATCTATATTAATACAGAAGGCATCAGGAAAAGACAGTACCACTGCAACACCACCACACTGGGCCACTGGAATACCCAACTTTGTAGGAGCCACCCTCTGGACACAACAGCAATAGCCACAAGGAACTGCCATTGCTGCCGCAGTAGTCACCCAAAACATTCCTCTTTGACGTAACCTCTGCCAGTGTAACAGCTGATACCGGGTTCCCTTGTTCAACCCTCTGCCAGTGACACCATTACCATCGTCTGCCAGAATCCCGCTCCAGGCTTACTTGCCACTGCCGCCCCATTCCAGACCCTGGGAAATCCATCTTCTGCCAAAAAAAATATAAAAAGAAAGAAAAGATAAAAGTGGACAAGCTCTGGACATAGAAGCCTGGATGTTGCCTATTGCCACCATCTTGGAAAATAATAAGGTTCTGGTTTGCTCATGAGCAGGTGACCATGGATTGTGTAAGGGGTCACTTCAGGAGAGAACCATCTAATCTGAAAAGAGAAAGCGTGGAAATATCTCAGTGTCCCTCTCTTGTGTGGAGAGCGCGGAAAGACTCCAGTAACAGCTAGATGCCTTCCACTCACTTTGCTCTACAAATCCTCTATTGAATAAGGAATCAAAAACCTTGAAAGACAGTGAAGAGCTGAATTCTAACGTGTGAATGAAAGAAAGCTTCGGTTGCAACCTTGTGTCAACAGCAAAAAACTAAAAGGAATAGAGGAAACTGAAAGAAACAACTCATCAAATCCTGTGGTAAGGCTGGTTCTATTTGTTTCCTTAAGTTTTTTTTTGTTTATCCACACTTGACATTCATATCTTGTCTATCTTTACTTGTTTGTTTGTGAAGGGAGTGGGCGGAGGCGGGGGGGGGGGGGGGGGGGGGCGGTGGTGGTGGTGGTGGTCTTTAGAAAGAACATAGAGTTTAATTTGTCGAGGTGCATGTTCACAATCCACATTTCCTAATTGCCAGCAGTTTGGCAACTTGTTTGTAATAAACTACTACTTGCTTGCCAAATACAAAACCCTGGCGAATTTTGTTTTAACTTCCCGCATGTAGTCTGTCCAGTCCAGCAGGACTTTACATGTTTCGATGAGATTCCTCCCCTCCTTCTTCTAAGTTCTAGTGAATACAAGCCCAGTCTTTCCTCACATGTATTTTACTTGCCCTCTGCAATTTTCTCATGGTTGAGGTAGTAAAACAGAGATCATTACTATGTAATCCTTTTTTTTAATTTAGCTCCTTGTCATTCATAATCCTGAAACAGAACCTTTTTCTTGGAGGAGTGAGAGGTAGGGAGAGAATTTCAGAGCTTAAAAACTCACCACCACTCATCAGAATGAAACCTGAGGTCATTTGTACCTGATGTAATAAAGTTCACGGATATCAAGACAGAAAAGGAATTTGCCATAAAGCATTTCAGGAATCCTTATTCATTTTTATAACTTTCTTCACCTAACAGCAAACCAAAATCAAGTAGGGACTGTGCAAAGATGATATCTGACTAATTAGCAGTAGAAAAATGATTTCCACCATGCTAAACGTCAAGCAATAAGGAGAAAAATTAGTCAGCTGTAGTGTTCTATATATCAGAGAAAAAAAAGGGAAAGATCATTTTAATGATGCATTATCTCCCAAATAAGAGAAGGTTAATTGGAAAGTATAGGTCTAAGATAACTTAAGAGAACAGATAGTTAGCTCGTTCTGGTCACAAAGACAAGTTGAAATAAGTTTTAAAGAGAGACTGGCTGAATGACAGCCATGAGTCTTCATCTTGTCCTGTCAACCGCAACTGATTTATTTTTTAAGAGACTGCAGATCATACTGGCACAATGTAAGAAGTGCGTGATATGAATGATTTTTTTTTCCTTTATGTGACTCATTATTGTCGATTCATTGCCATTGTTTCTTTATCATGTGAAATGTGAACAGAGTCACAAAGAGGTGCTGACAGTTAAAGATTAAAATTGTGGATTCTGTGCTCATCAGAGTGAAAATGGCAGTGCTAAGAAATAGACTTCTTCCCATTTTAGACAGCCAGCCTTCCCAGGTTAGGTGTGGCACAATAGTTACTGGTCTCTCTACTCTCCCTAACAATGTGCCTTTGTCCCAGCTTGAGAGCTTCACTAATAACTTATTAATAACTCACTAGTACCTTCAGAAACCTCATATAATGTGATCCTTGCATGACTAGGGACTTAAATTATGAAGAGTTGAACTAATTGATAGTTTTTTCAAGTAATGGGCTAAATGTCCTTCATCTAGGTGGAATGGATTCTTTTCCATATCCTTTGTTGGTTCTCAGCGAGAATTAATGTCAGTGGCCAAACCAAAATAGGGGGTCATCTTGAAGTAAAAGAGGCTTTGTTGCAAACGAAAACTTCCACCTCATCATTCAGGATGTGAAAACCAAATCCCAGTGCTCGAAGGTTCATGTCCTTTTTGCCATCTTTACACAGCAGCTGCAAAGCCATTGCAACTGTCCATCACTCAATTGAATGATTCTTGATGGTCACTTCAGAACGTAAGGACATAGAACATAAGAAAGAGGAACAAGAGTAGGCCATCTAGTCCCACCAGCCTGCTCCGCCATTCAATAAGATCATGGCTGATCTTTTTAGTGGACTCAGATCCACTTACACACC
The DNA here is from genome assembly GCF_020745735.1 of Hemiscyllium ocellatum. Lineage (NCBI taxonomy): Eukaryota > Metazoa > Chordata > Chondrichthyes > Orectolobiformes > Hemiscylliidae > Hemiscyllium > Hemiscyllium ocellatum. Next base: position 25,326,862 of record NC_083401.1, read on the forward strand.
TGCTCACCATAGCCTTAAATCCCTTTACTGTTCAAAAATCTATTTATCTTTGCCTTAATAATGTTCAACAAGTTAGCCTCAACTGCTTCACTGCGTACGGAATTCCATAGATTCATAACCCTTTGAGTGAAGAAGTTCCTGCTCAATTCAGTCCTAAATCTGTTCCCCTTTTTGAGGTTATGCCCCTAGTTCTAGTTTCAAACGCTGGTGGAAACAAATTCCCTAAATAGCTTTTTTCACAACTCTTACATTTGTAATATACCGTGGGCAAAAGGGAGAAACTGAAAAGAAAATGCAAACAGAAATAGTTTTAATCTGAACCTTATGATTCTTATTTTTATTATTTTCTCTCACAGACTGCTCACAGTGTTCTGAAGGTTAATCTTCAATTCCTGCAGATTCCAGGACATTCCTCTGTGATCTCTGGAGAGAGGAAGGAGATTTTGGCTACATACATGTACTGATTGAAGATTATACAACCATAACATTTTCATCACTTAAAATCACCTAAAGAAAAGTGACATTATATTTACATGATTAGAAATACACAATTATTTCATTGAAGAATGTTCATGTTCTCCATTGCGAAGATTTTAACTAACTGGTAATTACTTGCACCCGTGAGTATTTTATGGGGCATTGAGGATTTAAGGCTCACATTTTGCTCCTTTAAAGATTGAGTGAATCTGATTTTAAGGAACACCTCATTGCACTTTGCAACAACATCCAAAAGTTCCTGAAGTTGTGGGAGTGAAAATGTGAGCACTGCAAACTCCCTCAAAATATTTAACCATGAAGTCAAAATGCAGCAGTCATTTACACACAACAAGATAATGCAAAGTGCGGAGTGGCCAGTTAATCGCTTTTGGTGATGTTGGCTGAAGATGCAATGCTTACCAATTTTCTAGGTGAACTCTTCTTCAAATGCCACAGTGGGACTTTTGACACTGACCTTAGTGAAGAGCAGTACTTCCTAAAACTTGGCACTTGAACTATCAACGCAGATGATATGCTCAAACCCTGGAGCAGAACCTGATCGTAGAATCTTCTGATTGTGAGGGACGACCACAGCCAGAAGAGCTAAGTTAACACTGCATCATAGTGCAGATGGGGACGGTGTTAAACTTGAGATACTGATCCACGTTAAGTTAATCGTCTCAGTTTGAGCGATAGCAGGTGTTAAGGATTTCTGCTCCAAAGTTGGGAAGGACAAAATTGGGCAGACTTCTCATCTGTACGCTGCTTGAAATTCATGCAAATTGATGTTGGGTCAAGTAATAATTGGGTTTGAATTCATGAGGGCATACTCTGTTAATGCACCAAATTCACTTGATTTTAGATTAGACTTCAAATGACATCACCTCATCCTTATGAGAAACTACTATTCCTGAAATGTCATGGACAGCAAAATATTCTCATTGCAAACAGTTTTTCCCTTGACAGGGAACAAAAATTCCTTAAACCAAGCTGTGGATGAGAGGTTTGTTGTCTAATCCCTAATCAGTGCTTGTCAGGAATAGAAAAAAAAGGTATGTACAGTCTGTCTTTACAACACAGGAACAGGAGCAGTTCATTCACTCTTCAAGCCTGTTCATCATTCAATTCGACCATTGCCGATCTGTTCCTTAGATCCATTTACTAAAATTTCTGCAGATCTCTGACTGTGATTGACTACACTTCAAAGATATTTCAAAAGCTGCAAAGTGCTCTGGGACGTCTTGAAGTTGTGAAAGGCAGTAAAAAATTGCAAGTCTTTCTTCAAGACAGAATTTTCTCTCCCTATAGCGTGAAAGTGCATTTTGTTCCTAAGCAACCACGAATATAGTCAATGTTGAAACAGCTGTACAAGATTAAAATCTGTGAAAGGCCAAACTAATTAAGTATTTGTGCTCAATGGCTTGAGCAGATTTATTTTCTGAAAATGTAAATAGAAATCTCATATATATTTAACATGCCTCAAGGGAGTCTTCTATACTATAAATTCTGAACTTAACAGCCCCATGTGAAATTACCGCTGCTAACAGTTTACTCAAATAGATGCTGGATAGTTTTGGGCAATTATAAGAGAGAAAGATAGGCAAATTTTCTCCTCTTAGAAAAGGGTTAATACGTACATGCTATTTAGTTGCAATAATGTGTCTTGAAATAGGGCATCTAATGTAGTGAGAAAGAGATGACAGCTCACTGCAGTAAACAAGAAATATGGGACCATATGCGAGCTATTTAGATCTTTCAGGATGGTCTCCCCTTCCATTAAATCAATGCCTTAATCTCATAATAATCAATGACCTTGTATTCACAGAATCTTTTCCATTTAAAAATTTTCAGTTAAATCACACATTTCCAATTCTCTTTATCCAGTTATAGGATGAGGGTGTTGCTGGCTGTGCAGGTAAGGATGGAAGCTCCCTTCCTCAAGTGAAGCAGATGGGCTTTCCAACAATCAATTCATGGCTGTTACTGAACTTTCAATTCCAGATTTTGTTAAAAATTGAATGCAAATTCCATCATCTGCCATGGTGGGATTTGGATACAGGTCACTAGAACATTACCTCAGTCTCTGGACTAACAGTCTAGTGATAATGCAACTAGATCACCACCTCCCCTATTTTCTGATACCATTTCTGAATGGCTCATCTCCAAATTTAAGTTTTTTTTTCATTGTTTGGACTCAAACGTTTCTCTCTATCTACCTTATCAACTCCTTTAGTTATCTGCAACACCTCATGAGCTGAGTGGTGATGTAAAACTGATGTTTGGTAATTGAAGGCTGAACATGGAAAATTTGAGAGAGGGATTAGATGTGCTGCTCCTACAGCTAACAATACATATGTTGAATGTTCTGTAAAGTTCTAAGCTGTTTCAAGTCATTATGTGTGTAATGCCAAACTAAGAACATACTTTTCCTCACTGGTTTGAGCAGATTCATTCTCCAAAAATGTAAATATTCAACATATATATAGAACATAGAACAATACAGCGCAGAACAGGCCCTTCGGCCCTCGATGTTGTGCTGACCTGTGAACTATTCCCAGCTCGTCCCCCTACACTATCCCAAAATTATCCAAGTGCTTATCTAAGGATTGTGTAAATCTCCCTAATGTGGCTAAGTTGACTACATTAGCAGATAGGGCATTCCACGCCCTTACCACTCTCTGCATAAAGAACCTGCCTCTGACATCTGTCTTAAATCTATCACCCCTCAATTTGTAGTTATGCCCCCTCGTACACGCTGACATCATCATCCTAGAAAAAATGTCTTTCACTGTCTACCCTATCTAATCCTCTGATCATCTTGTATGTCTCTATCAAATCCCCTCTTAGCCTTCTTCTTTCCAATGAGAAGAGACCCAAGTCACTCAGCCTTTCCTCATAAGACCTTCCCTCCAGACCAGGCAACATCCTGGTAAATCTCCTCTATATCTATTCCAATGCTTCCACATCCTTCCTGTAATGGGGCAACCAGAACTGTACACAATATTCCAAGTGTGGCCGCACCAGCGTTTTGTATAGATCAGAATGATATTGCAGTTCTGGAACTCAATCCCACTACCAATGAAACCTAACACACTGTATGTCTTCTTAAAAGCACTATCCACCTGGGTGGCAACTTTCAGGGATCTACGCACATGGAGTCCAAGATCTCTCTGCACATCCACACATCCAATCTTTCCATTGACCCAGTTCTCTGCCTTCCTGTTATTCTTCCCAAAGTGCATCACCTCACATTTAGCTGCATTGAACTCCATTTGCCACCTCTCAGCCCAATTCTGCAGTTTACCCAAGTCCCCCTGTAACCTGTAATATTCTTCCAAACTGTCCACTACTCCACCGACTTTAGTGTCATCTGCAAATTTACTAATCCAATCACCTATGCCTGCATCTAAGTCATTTATAAAAATGACAAACAGCAGTGGTCCCAAAACAGATTCTTGTGGAACACCACTAGTAACTGGACTCCAGGTTGAATATTTTCCATCAACCACCACTCGCTGCCTTTTTACAGAAAGCCAGTTTCTAATCCAAACTGCTAAATCACCCTCAATCCCATGCCTCTGCATTTTCTCCATATTTAAACTTAGAGCTAGAGCCTTATAAGAAGTGGCTAACAAGATAATAGATGCATGGTGTTAATTTTCCAAAATTTATTCGATTCTGAGAAGGGTTGATCAGACTGGAAAGTAGCAAGTACAACCCTTCCACTTCAGAAAAGAAAGAGGGTGAAAACAGGAAACTATAGGCCTGTTAGCTTGGTGTCTTGGTGTGAGGAAATTGTCAGTACAGAGGTTACATCTTCACACTTAGAAAAGCTCAAGGTAATTGAGAAGAAAAGGTTTTATGAAAGGGTAATCATGTGAACCTGTGGAATTCTCCATCACAGAAAGCTGTGGAGGCCAAGTCACTGAATATATTCAAGAGAGAGGTTCTTTTATTTAATTTTAAAAGCATCAAGGATTATGGGGAGAAAGTAAAAATATGGCATTGAGATAGAAATCAGTCATGATCATAGTGAACGGTGAAGGAGAGTCGAAAACCAAATTGTCTGCTCCTGCTCCTGGTTTCTATGTTTCTGTGTTTCTATGACAACAGGGCAGAGTTCAAAAATCAGGTGTAGGTCACTTAGAAATGAAATTCAGAAGCACTTTTACACACATCACAACAATCTCTCCCCAGATGACTGCTGATGATGAATCAAATTAACTTTTAATACTGAGGTTGTTAGTTATTTTGTTTAATAAGAGTATTCAGGGAGAAAGGAAAAATAAGGACAAGTGAGATTGAAGTGCAGATGAACCATAATTTACTTGAATTGTGGAATAATCTCAATTTATCCCTGAACCACGTCACAACCTGAGAATCCTGCACAGGAATATCTTTTATAAACAATTACAACATATTAGATATTAGAGCATAATTACAAAAAGGATTTAGAGGTCTGGAATCTGTGAGGCCTATGGGTATTTCACCTAATGGTTTTGTAGATTACAAAGGGGAAACCCCATTAGTTCTGTTGCAGCTGCCCAAAGGAATCAGGCATCTAAGTAGTCACCATTCAGGCCTGCCCTGTGATTTAGGACTCTGTCAGCAGAGGTTGAGGTCATGTGTGCCAAGATGCTGAGGGGTGACCTTGTACAGGTTTATAAAATCATGCAGTACATGGATAGGGTGAATATCCCTTGGGTAGTGGAGTCCAAAATTAGAGGGCATAGGTTTAATGTGAGAGAAGAAAGCTTTAAAAGGGACCTAAGAGGCAACGTTTTCATGCAAAGGGTGTGCATGTATGGAATAAACTTCCAGAGGAAGTGTTGGAGGCTGGTACAATTACAACATTTAAAAGACATTTAGACAGGTATATAGATAGGAAAGGTTTAGAGGAATATGGCACAAATACAGGCAAATGGGTTTAGCTCAGATTGGTATGACTGGTCGGCATGGACAAGTTGGGCCAAAGGGCCTGTTTCTGTGTTATATGACTCTATGTGGCAACCAAGTGCAACGTGCAGCTCCTCACACCACCAGTGCCAGAGGGAGCAGAGGCAGTGCCCAGGATCATGGCAGAATCCTAAACCTGATGAGACTGATAGTGGGATGGTTGTCGTGGGTTGGTGGGTGAGAGGAGGAGGGGAAGGGAAGAGGCTGGCTTTCAAAATGGGCTGACACCTGGGCCTTGATTGTCATCCAGATTCCCCTAACCCAGAAGGTAGCTGGTAAACTTGACTCATTCCACAGCCTGGCTATCATCCTTTGAGCACGGCCAAAAATCCTGTCTCGGCTGAGGAAAGAAGAGTGTACAAAAGAAATTGAACAGTTGACATCCTGTGAGTGGAAAAACATTCCTTGACAAAATTGGGATATCCAGTTATTCTGGAAATATGTATCAACAAGAGATGAAGAACACCCTGATATCATGGACAATGATGAACAAACCAGTGCATTATTCAACTCAGGAAGCTGATAATAAGAAAATTTGGTGTCCTGGTTTCAGAGTCAGCTACTGGTCATGTGACGATGAATAAACATCTGGGTCAACAAAATGCAAACGGGACAGAGAAATGGGTTGGAAGCAGAAGCAGAAATAGCAAGAGTCACATGAGCTTTTAAAACTCGATTGTCAAGTTGTTGCCGCTTTCAGATTAAAGCACATTCTTGGGAGGCGGGGGTTCAGGTGTCATATCCCTGCACAATAAAGTTGACCAGAGTGTCCTTGACATCAACAATGCACTAAAATTGGAAGGAGATAATCCATTGGTCAACATTCACATCCCTTCAAACAATTCAAATGTGTTTCAGTGGATAAACAGATGAAAGATATTCTATTTTCAATACACTTATTCTTCTTCATGTGGGAACTAAGGCATTACAAATCACACAGCAATGCAATTTGATTAAGGAGAGGAGCACAATGAGGTGATTCATTCTCCTTTACCCCAGTTCCTTCATTCAAATCCGATGGAGGACTAAAAGATGAATTCCTACTCACTTTTAGATTCAAGGCATAGATTTATGAATCAAACTAATTGGTTTCAGCATACTTAACACCTTGAAGAATTTAACACTTGTGCATTCTTTCAACCCCAGTGACGATTAAGTCGTCAGATCCAACAATCTAGTTCACAAAGCGTTAACGAAAGCGACCTCTATAAGATGCGAACAATGAGACTTTGGCTCAATTCATCTTCGATCTCTATAAATAAAACACAATCCAGGATGATACAACAGGAAGTCAGGAATGGAACAGTAGCATCAAGGATCTCTCATGTTATTTCATGAAAGGCCTATCAGTACTGGCACCTGCAGACGTTTAATTACATAGCCGATACATGTCTCTCAGGCTGCTAATAAAACCAAGGGAAAGGGAGGTTTTCATTAAGAAAATTGGCTCTCATGTTCCTGTACATCTACAGTACACAGTTGGCTCAAACACATTGGCCCAGTTATAGCTTGCTAACTGTGAATGCAACCTGATTTCTTTATGTATTGCTTACCATCAAATTAACATATCAATAACAGCCACCAACTCTTGGAGCACTGTTATCTATTAGACACGCTTCCTTCTCATACCAGCCACCGCTGTCTTATAGAAAAAAAATTGTGAATTGATCTATGTTAATCAGAGACAGCAATGGCTTGTCACAAACTGATTAGGCTTGATTATAATGATGCATTTTTATCTCCTGGTGCTCCCATGAAAGTAATATGTTATTAGCGTTCTCTTATTGTGAATGCTACTAACACTCCCTGCTGCCAGCAGTGATGCACCGAGGTCAGTTTAGCTCCAAGGCTGAAGGAACCCAAGCAAACACTATACCAACACAAAGCTCAAAATGTCTATTACTGTTCAGTGCAAGGCCAAAGCAAATCAGCAAAAGCAATTTGTATTAAAATGGCACCAATTTTGGGGGAAGATCTGAAAGTGGCTCACAGAAGCAGAGCGAGGCAAATGACAGTCTGCTGTAAAAGCATTTTTAACAGCAACATCAGAAATAGGAGCAGATCTCCCTTGAGTTGGCTTCACTATGCAGTAGATATTTTCAAATCAACCTCTTCAGAGATGTTATTACACACTTCTGGAGAAGGTGGGACTTGAACTTAGGCCTCCCAGTTTAGAGGTAGTGTTGCTTCCACTGTGCCACAAGACTACACCACAATTGTGAATTTTTTTGTTTGACTTATTTCTCTAATCAACTTGTTGAGAGATGTTATTACACACCTCTGGACTAGGCAGAACTGCAGGTTGGGCCTCTTGGTCCAGGGGTAGGGACACTGGCGGTACTCCACAAAGGGACCCTTCACCATATTATACAACCCTGGCTAATCTCCTGCCTCAATTCCACTTCCCCAGCAATTGCCCAGAGCGCTCGATTCCCCAAGAGATCAGAAAACCTGTCTCCCTCAGCCTGCATTGCAGATCAGTTACAACTCCTCAGAGGACAGATTCCAAAGATTCACAAGCTGTTGAGTGAAGACATTTCTGGTTAGTCCTTGAGCCCTTATCCTGACATTGCACCCCAATGTGAGGCAGCATGGTGGCTCAGTGGTTAGTACTGCTGCCTCACGGTGCCTGGGTTCGATTCCAGCCTCGGGTGCCTGTCTGTGTGGAGTTTGGACATTCTCCTGGTGTCTGTGTTGGTTTCCTTAGGCTGCTCCGGTTTCCTAACATAGTCCAAAGATGTGCAGGTTAGCCAGATTGGCCATGGGAAATTGTCCGTAGTGTCCAGGGATATGCAGACCAGATGGTTTAGCTATGGTAAAGACAGGGATAGGACAGAGGGCTGGGGTGGTCTACAGAGGGTAGTGTGGACTCGATGGGCTGAATGGTCTCATCCCACACTGTAGGGATTCTATAATGCTCTAAATTCCCCAAATAACGAAACAGTGTCTACCGTGTCAAGCTCCCTTAGAATGTTTAGTTCTGCAGAAGCTTCATTCAGCTCAAAACATTAACCCCGGTTCTCTCTCCACAGATGCTACCAGACCTGCTGAGTTTCTCCAGTATTTTCTGTGCTTGTTTCAGATTTCCAGGATCTGCATTTTTTTAATTAGATTAGATTACTTAGTGTGGAAACAGGCCCTTTGGCCCAACAAGTCCACACCGACCCGCCGAAGCAGAACCCAACCAGACCCATTCCCCTACATTTACCCCTTCACCTATCACTACAGGCAATTTAGCATGGCCAATTCACCTCACCTGCTCATTTTTTGGGGGGAAACCGGAGCATCCAGAGGGAAACTCTTGCAGATACGGGGAGCACGTGCAAACTCCACACAGAGAGTCGCCTGAGGCGGGAATTGAACCCGGGTCTCTGGGGCTGTGAGGCAGCAGTGCTAACCACTGTGCCACCGTGCCGACCTTATTTCACTTTTTTCCCTCAAAATCTTGTATGACTTGATGAAAGCGTGCCCAGCTGATTCAACGTCTCATTACAGGATACCCCAATCATCTCAGGGTCCAATTGATTGAAGCTTTGCTGTATTGCCTCCAGAACAAGTATATCCTTTCTGATGAAGTCGAATCTCCTGCTTCTTGGATGCTGCCTGACCTGCTGTGTTTTTCCAAGAACCCATCTCTTATACATTTGCCAAGCAGCAAGGCAACTTTCTCACTTGGCAGCGGCAAATTGACACTTAAGGAGGAATTGTGTTTGTCAAACAGCTTTTTTAATGGCAGTTTGCATTACTAATGTTCAGCTTCCCAACTTACTAAATATGCCGAACAACTTGTGTGCCAAGAATCCCTGACATGGAAGATGGTCACGTAGTGAGGAGCCTCAACACGAAGCAGCATCTCAGCACACGATCCATGGTCATGGGGTGGACACACTCCTGGCCATGGATTTACCAACCATTTTGGAGTGGCACGCTGGCTCACAGCGCAGGGACCCAGGTTCAATTCCAACCTCGGGTGACTGTGTGGAGTTTGCATGTTCTCCCCGTGTCTGCATGGGTTTGCTCCTGTCTCCTCCCACAATCCAAAGGGAAAAGTGAGGACTGCAGACGCTGGAAACCAGAGTCTAGATTAGAGTGGTGCTGGAAAAGCACAACAGGTCAGGCAGCATCCGAGGAGCAGGAAAATTGACGTTTCGGGCAGGAAGGGCTTTTGCCCGAAACATCAGTTTTCCTGCACCTCGGATGCTACCTGACCTCCCACAATCCAAAGATGTGCAGATTATGTGAATTGACCAAGCTAAATTTCCCATAGTGCACAAGGCTGTGTAGGTTAGGTGCATTAGTCAGGGGTAAATATCGGATAGTAGAGGAATGGGTCTGAGTGGGTTACTCTTTGAAGGATCGAGTGGGGCTGAAGGGTCTGTTACCACACTGCAAGAATTCTATAAACAAAAATCACAATCCTCAAGGCATCTCTTGGAAGCACAGGCATGCATTGTAGGGAACACTAACCAGCGTTGAAAGCCTGCTGCAGGGACATTTTCCAAACAGACATAGGCAGCCAGCTCATGCATTAGCTTCTTTTGTTGCTGAGAATCACCTCGCACCTACATGCACCCTCACAGCATCTGTGACTTGCTTTTTCTATTAGCAGTCACACAACTGGGCAGCACGGTGTCAGCGGGCATTGTACTGTACAGCAGTGTGTTCAGTCAATCTCACCCCTTTACCATGTGCTGGCAGTTATACCTGAGTGGCAAGTGGGCTACCAAGTCCTGAAGTCTTAAGGGCGTGGTTGTCAATGAAGACCATGGAGGTAACCATTAGTCAGTGTTTTCCTGGTACAGTAGGTCAAGAGTCTGAGTCCAAGGGATTGGCCAGGTGTCAGGCTTCCAGTCAGGATGTTCTCCACTCCCTGGAGGCATGGTCAATCCTGTGGTTCCAGAGTGGTCAGTGAGGCTCCTGGGCTGTTCAATTAAGTTGCTCAAGAGGTTGTGCCACAGTCTGTCCATCCGGTGTCCTGAGAAACAAATGAGAATGGGGAGTTAGAGAGTCCAGGGATTCCACTGTCGGAGAAAGGAGACTTGGGAAACTGTTTGTTAGGATTGGAGCAGCAAGCTGCGGTAAGAAAGTGTGACAATTATGAAGCGGAAAGCGATTGTACATATAAGGGGGATGCGGGAAATGGATTCAAGCAGGAAGACGGTCTCATATTTTCGTCCCTCTCAGATTTTGCCTCAGGGAGGCGATTGTTTGGATAGTCACTTCTCCACTGAGGTCTGGACAACCCAAGATACATATGCTGCAGCCACAATGGTGATACTGTGAGAATTGCTGAGGAATGACGAATGGTACGTCATTGTGTGGTGGGACATGGACACCTCAGCATTCCCTCAGGAGCATTCTCCTTCAAGATCTTGATAGGATTCTCTCCTCATACAGGATGAGGAGTCCGATATCAGAAACCTCTCCACACCTCTTCAAGGGCGGCACGGTGGCACAGTGGTTAGCACTGCTGCCTCACAGCGCCAGGGACCTGGGTTCAATTCCCGCCTCAGGTGACTGACTGTGTGGAGTTTGCACGTTCTCCCCGTGTCTGCGTGGGTTTCCTCCGGGTGCTCCGGTTTCCTCCCACAGTCCAAAGATGTGCGGGTCAGGTGAATTGGCCATGCTAAATTGCCCGTAGTGTTAGGTAAGGGGTATATGTAGGGGTATGGGTGGGTTGCGCTTCGGCGGGTCAGTGTGGACTTGTTGGGCCGAAGGGCCTGTTTCCACACTGTAAGTAATCTAATCTAATACATTCAGGCCCTACAGTCTTCTCGTGAGTTGTGAGAAAGGCAAGGACTGAGTGAAATGACAATGGAAGGCTGTTTGTGCTGGTGCAGATTGCTGAAAAATGGTAAAATGGACCAAGTAAGTCAGCAAGCTGCACGTAGGCCATGCAGGGTAACCACTGCACATGGTAACCACTGCACATGGTAACCACGGCACATGGTAACCATGGCACATGCAGTATGTATTTTTAGTCCAGATATACAGTTTCATATCATCAGCATGCCTGTCTCTTAGGTACTTTTCAGTGATTTTTCATATTCTTGGCATCAAGTGCAAGCTTTCACCTTCTTTTGCTCTTGAAAGCCATTGGTATGTGAGCAATGGAGCAACGGGTGAAATGGTGCACTGAATGCTTTGTACTGATAAGTGAATTCATGAATGAAAAAGGCACATAAACAGCGAGTTTTTATTGTAATGCAGATTGTAAATAACTAAGGCCTTAACAGTGATCCTTGTTGTACTCCACTTGTTACTGTCTGCTAACTTGAAAATGCCCCATTTATTCCTTAGTTCAGTTTCCTGTCCATTAACCAGTCCTCCAGCCTTGTTCATGTAGTACATTCAATAACTCCATAAGCACATACCATGGATATTAATCATTTGTGTGACATATTATCCAATGCCTTTGGAAGGATACAACAGAATTGAATGACATGTATTGGATTCTTTTTATTTCTTATATAAATTACGTGCTCAAAAATCCCAGGTAAAATGATTAAACATGCTGTTCCTTTCAAAATCCTTGTTCCCTTTATCTGATCATACTCTGATAAACCGCCCCCCTTAGTGATAGATTCCACCATTCCACGAGGTAAAAACAATGACTGCAGATGCTGGAAACCAGATTCTGGATCAGTGGTGCTGGAAGAGCACAGCAGTTCAGGCAGCATCCAAAGTGCAGCAAAAATCGACGTTTCGGGCAAAAGCCCTTCACCTGGAATTTAGGGCTGTTGCCCGAAACGTCGATTTCGCTGCACTTTGGATGCTGCCTGAACTGCTGTGCTCTTTCAGCACCACTAATCCAGAATCCACCATTCTACTGATGACCAATGCCAAGCTAACTAGCCTATAGTTCCTCTCTTCATTCTTCCTCCTTTCATAAATAGCAATGATACATTTTTATCAATTCCACTGGGTTAGAATTGTTCTCATGTCAAGTAAAGTTTGGAAAATCATAACCATATGAATCCATTATCTCTTCAGCTATCTATTTTTTAAATTCTTGGAGGTAGACTATCATTACCAGGGCATTTATCTGCTTTTGGTTCTCGAAGTTTTTTTTTCTCTCTGTTGATAAGAACGAGTTTAAGTAGCTTAGCAGTCTACTGATTACCCTCTATTTTTGGTATGCCTTCCATTGTAAATATTAACTCAAAATATTTGTTCAACATAACTGGCAGGTAAACAAAGCTTTAGGTACTGAAGAACATTGTAGAGTTTGTTTTTTTTTCAAACTTAGTCATATAGCACAGAATCAGACCCTTCGGTCTGACCAGTTCATGCCGACCATAATCCCAATAGTCTCATCTGCCTGCTCCTACTCCATTTGTCTTCAAACCTTTCCTATTCATGTACTTATCTAAGTCTCTTTTAAATGCTGTAATTGTGCCCGCATCCACCACTTCCTCAGGAAGTTTATTCCAAATATGAACGTCTCTGTTTGTAAAATATTTGCCTCTTGTGTCTTTTTAAAATTTCTCTCCTCTCACCTAAAGCATATGCCCCCTAGTCTTGAAATTCCCATCCTAGGGAAAAGGTACCTATTATTAACTCTACTTTTACCCCTCATGATTTTATAAACCTTTATAAGGTCATTCTTCAACCTCCTACACGCCAGTTAAAAAAAATCCCAGCCTATTCCACCTTTCCTTATAACTCAAGCCTTCCATATATGGTAAGAATCTGGTGGTGGTTAGCTATCCCCAGGAACAGGTCCAGCTCATGAGTTATACCTTCAGTGATGGGAGGAAGATAGTTCCAGAATTTGACCCACTGTTATTATAGGAATCATCATACACTTTCTAGTCAGGATGCCGTGTGACTTGGAAGGGGACTTGTTGGCATTAGCATTCATATGCATCGCATGGTGGCACAGTGGTTGGCACTGCTGCCTCACAGGGCTAGCAACCTGAGTTCAATTCCAGTTGTGATGGACCAGCTGTGTAGAGTTTTCAAATTCTCCCCATGTCTGCACGGGCTTCCTCCGGGTGTCCTGGTTTCCTCCCCCGGTCCCAAGATGTGGGCATTAGCCATGAGAAATGCAGGGTTATGGTGATGGGGTGGGCCTTGGTAGGATGTTTTTCAGAGGGTTGGTATGGCCTGCTTTCACACTTAGGTGTTCTGCGATTCATTACGCTCCTGCCCTCTGAAGCAATGGGCTTGGAACATTTTGTTGTAGGAGCTGTGGTCAGTTGCTGCAGTAGATCTTGTAGGTCCTCCACTCTGCTACTGCTTTGGCAGAAAGAATAAAAAGGAAATATATTATCTAAATGATGAGAGGTTGCAGAGCTCTGAAATGCAGAACACTCTAGGTGTCCTTGTGCATGAATCACAGGTACAGCAAGAGTAATCAGGAAGACTAATAGAATGTGATGTTTTACTGCGAAGAGAATTGATTGCATGAGCAGGGAAGTTATCCTTCAGTTATACAGGGGACCGGTGTGACAGAACTGGTCACCACACTTAGGAAAGGAAGTTAATGTGTTGAAAGCAGTTCAGAGAATATCTGAAATTAGCAGTTTGCTTTTGAGGAAAAAGGTTAGACAGGTTAGGCCTGTATCCTCTAGAGTTTAGGAGAGTCAGTGGTGACTTAACTGAAAGATAAGATCCTGAGGGGACTTGACAAGGTAAATATTGAAAGGATGTTTTCTTTTGTAGGAGAGTCTTGAACTTGGGGTCATACTTTAAAAGATGAAGTCACCTATTTAAGATGAGATGAAAATGCATTTCCTTTCTCTCAGAGGGTTGTGATTTGGAAATTCCTTCCTCAAAAAGCAGCAATCTAGAACCTTTAAGTATCTTTAAGATAGGGGGAGATCAATTCTTGATCAAAAAGGAATGAATAGTAGTTGGGGATATGGCAGGAGTCTACAGTTGAGGTTAAAATCAGATCAGCCATCATCGCATTGAATGGTGGAGAAGCCTTGAGGGGCCAAGGGGGCCTACTTTTGATCATAGCTTTGTATAAATGTGTAAATATTTAAAGAAAAATGCTTACAGGGCGATATGGAATCACTAGATTAATTGCATAGCTCTATCAAAGTGATTGGTCAAATACTTTCTGTGCTGCATCATTTAATGATTTGTGATCCCATCTCTTAAACCGAGCCTGAATATTGTCCAGGCTTTGCTCTGTACATATATAGATTGTTTCACTATCAGGGGACTCCCCTGTCAATAGCGCTAAATAATGCTGCAATTATCAAGTGCCTGGAAACATGTGCTGCACCTTCAGGTTCCAGTAATTCAGTTTTTTGTTTCGTTCCAAACTATTTGACTGATCCAGTAACTTCAGTTGAATTAAGTAAACAGCGAGGAAAGTGAAATGTAGGAGTCAATATAAATTTGATACCTGAATTAATTTGATGTAATGGATCAAAGGAAGTTGGCTGTTTATGTGATTAAGGATACAGTGCTGACAATGATCATGTACAGATAGAAAAGCTACCAGACCGACAAGAAATGTGATAAAGAAAGCATATTACTGCACATAATAGACGGGAGAATTTATCTTTTCTTGGAGTGAAATCCACTTTTCCCCAAGGTGAAAAATAATAGAATAGTTTTTGCCATTCCATCCGTGCCCTCAAATCAGAGCTCTCTAACTCTGTAACATTTTGTCAGCCCCCATTCTCACAGGAACGAAACTGATGCACCTGTTTGACCCCATTCTATAGTTCCACATGGGACTGCACTTCAATGACATTCTATTGTTGGTGCTTGTGCTGGATTAAGTACAGTCATGATTATACATTTTAACCAAAAATAAAAGCAATATTTTACCTCCTTTTCAGAGGATCCAGCTTTTGAATTTGTTCTCCAAATTAGTTTTCAGCTCAGCGAAAGCTTTCACTTGAACCTCACTCAGTGATCAGTAATCTTAAAAAAGAGCACAGTTCATAAAACCAAAAGAACTTAGAGCGGGAAAAGGCAGCTCGAGCCTGCTCCGCTATACAATAGGATCATGGCTGATCCCGCATTCTTCA
This sequence comes from Hemiscyllium ocellatum, assembly GCF_020745735.1. NCBI lineage: Eukaryota > Metazoa > Chordata > Chondrichthyes > Orectolobiformes > Hemiscylliidae > Hemiscyllium > Hemiscyllium ocellatum. Next base: position 25,342,290 of record NC_083401.1, read on the forward strand.
TGTCCACTTTCCTGCCTTTTCTCTGTAACCCTTGGTTCCCAAGCTGATCAAGAATCTATCTATCTCAGTGTTAACTATACACAAGGACGTTGCCCCGCAACTCTCTGTGGCAAGAAGTTCCGAAGACTCACAACACTGAGAAAAGAATTTCCTCCTCAGCTCAGTCTTAAATTGGCACCCCTTTATTCTGAGTCTATGCCCTCTGGTTCTAGCCTCTTCCATAAGGGGAAGTATCCTCTCAGCATTTATCCCATAAAATCCCTTAAAACTTCTATGTCTTTCAATGAGGTCACCTCTCATTCTGCTCAACTCCAGTGAGTAGAGTCCCAACCTGTTTAAGCTTTACTCATACGACAATCCCTCCACGCAAGGATCATCCTAACGAACTTTCTACATGGTAGTGATCACAGGTTTAGAAGATGCTGTCAAATGAGACCGGGTGTGATTGAAAAATCTGCTCAAGAATCTGTCCAAATGGTATGCAGTTACACTCTGAATTGCCTGCAATGGAATGATATATTTTCTCAGCTAAAGGGACCAAACCTGCCAATAGTACTCCAGATGTGATCTCACTAGCACCTTGTATATTTGCAATAAGACTTCCCTACTCTTGTGCTCCAACTCCCCTTTGATCCAACTTGTCCGTGCCAATCAGATCTCCTAAATTATTTTGTCTCATTTTCCAGCACTTGGCCTATATTCCTCCAAATCCTTCTTATTCATGTACCCATCCAAGATGCCTTTTAAATGTTGTCATTGTACTAGCCTCCAACACTTCCTCTGGCAGTCCGTTCCATACACGTACCACCCTCTGCATGAAAAAATTGCCCCCTTTTTAAATATTTCCCCTCTCATCTTAAACCTGTGCCCTCTGGTTTTGGACTCCCCTACCCGACGGAAAAGACCATGGCTATTCACCCTATCCTGCCCCTCATAATTTTGTAAATCTCTATAACGTCACCCCTCAGCCTCCGACACTGCAAGGGAAACAGCCCCAGCCTATTCAGCCTCTCCCTTCAGTTCAAACCCTTGAAGTCTGGCAACATCCTTGTGAATCTTTTCTGAACCATTTCAAGGTTAATGATATCTTTCCTTTCACAGGGAGACCATAATTGAATACAGTATTCTAAAATTGGCCTAATATGACATCCCAATTCCTACACTCAGTCACAGACAAATAAAGACAAGCATACCAAGTATCTTCTTCACCACGCTGTCTATCTGCAACTTCACTTTCAAAGAGTTGTGAACTTGTACTCCAAGGTTTCTTTGCTCAGCAACACCTTATCATTAAGTGTATAAGTGCTGCCATGATTTGCCTTTCCAAAAAGAACACCTCACATTTATCTAAATCAAGCTCCTTTTGCCACTCCTTGGCCCATTGGCCCATCTGATCAAGGTCTGTACTTGGAGATAGCCTTCTTCACTGTCCACTGCACCACCAATGTTGGTGTCATCTGCAAACGTATTAACCATACCTCCTATGTTCACATCCAAATCATTTATATAAATGACAAAAAGCAGTGGACCCAGCATGATCCACACACCATTGGTCACAAGCTTCTAGTCTGTAAAACAACCCGCCATCACAAAACTCTGTCTTCTACCTTTAAGCCACTTTTGTATGCAGTTGTCTAACTCTCTCAAGATTCCATGTGATCTAAGCTTGCTAACCAGTCTACCACGTGGAACCTTGTTGAATGCCTTGCTGAAGTCTCTATTAACAATGTCTACTGCTCTGCCTTCATCCATCTTCTTTGTCACTTCTTCAAAAAACTCAATCAAGTTAGTGAGACACAATTTCCCATGCACAAAGTTATGTTGACTATCCCCAACCAGTCCTTGCCTTTCCAAATACATGTAAATCCTATCCTTCAGAATCCATTCCAATGATGTCAAGCTCAGTGGTCTATATATTCCCTGACTTTTCCTTATTACCTTGCTAAAATAATGGCACCACACATCCTATTCTTTTGTCCTGCCTTTCAAAATGAACAACTTCACGTTTTCCCACATTATACTCTATTTACAACATGTTGCCCACACACTTTTACAACATGCCTTTCTGCTTATTTTTGAATTATTTGTAAATTTGGTACAGTACATTTGTTTTCTTCCTCCAAGTCTTTAATATATATTGTTTTGGTCTTAGCACTGATCCCTGTGGAACCCTGCTGATCACAATTTGCCAACCTGAAAAAGAACTTAAAATCCTCAGTTGCTGTTTCCTGCCCATGCAAACATATGGCATCTAGCACCATGAGATCTTACCTTATGACATAACCTTCTGCAAGGTACCTTGTCAATTATCTTCTTCTTGAAATCCAAATACAACACATCTATTGGTTCACCTTGATACACTCTGGTTGAGACTTCCTCGAAAAATTCTAACAAATCAATTTGACATGATTTCCCTCTCATGCGGCCATGCTGACTCTCCACAATTAAGCAATGATTTTCCAAATATTCTGCTATTATTTCCATAACAACTAATTCTGATATTTTCCCAACAATAGATGCTAGGTTAATCGGCCTATGGTTACCTTTTCATCTCCCTCCCTTTCTGAAGAGGAGTGTAACAATCCCTTTGATATATTCAACAAGATGGAAGCTTTTGTTCCATCAAAGTGTTGCATGTTGAGGCCTCTCTTTCCACTTTCAAGAAATCTTCTCTGGACTTTAGGCAGCCTCCCTTCAGAAGGAAGTTTTGGAATCCTAAAGGCTGTGAATGATCAGTGAAATGTCTTCAAGACTGAGATCAATAGATTATCAGACACCAAAATATTCAAAGGAGATGTACAATAGCAGTCACAATCGTATTGCACCATGGAAATGAATGGCTTATCCTTATTCCTGGTTCTTATTTTATATTGGTTGCCTGATTTTCCAGAGTAACTGGATACAGTCTGGGTGGATCTTGAGCGGATTTTCCAACACATCATTTGACAGCATTTTCAAAACCTGTGACCACTACCACGCAGAAGGACATGTGCAGTAGGAGGTAAAAACAATGACTGCAGATGCAGGAAACCAGATTCTGGATCAGTGGTGCTGGAAGGGCACAGCAGTTCAGGCAGCATCCAATGAGTAGCGAAATCGACATTTCGGGCAAAAGCCCTTCATCAGGAATGAAGGCAGTGAGCTGGAAGCATGGAGAGATAAGCTAGGGGAGGGTGAGGGTGGGGAAAGAGTAGCATAGAGTACAATTGGTGAGCAGAAAGGAGATGAAGGTGATAGGTCAGGGAGGAGAGGTTGGAGTGGATAGGTGGAAAAGGAGCTAGGCAGGTCAGACAAGTCCAGACAAGTCATGGGGAAAGTGCTGAGCTGGAAGTTTGATACTAGGATGAGGTGGGGGAAGGGGAAATGAGGAAGCTGTTGAAGTCCACATTGATGCCTTGATGTTGAAGTGTTCCGAGGCGGAAGATGAGGTGTTCTTCCTCCAGGCATCTGGTGGTGAGGGAGCGGCGGTGAAGGAGGCCCAGGACCTCCATGTCCTCGGCAGAGTGGGAGGGGGAGTTGAAATGTTGGGCCACGGGGCGGTGTGGTTGATTGGTGAGGGTGTCTCAGAGATGTTCCCGAAAGCGCTCTGCTAGGAGGCGCCCAGTCTCCCCAATGTAGAGGAGACTGCATCGGGAGCAACGGATACAATAAATGATATTAGTGGATGTGCAGGTAAAACTTTGATGGATGAGGAAGGCTCCTTTAGGGCCTTGGATAAAAGTGAGGGAGGAGGTGTGGGCACAGGTTTTACATGACTGCATTGGCGCCATCTCGTGCTCCCGTGAGGAGGTTGAGCAATTCATCAACTTCATCAACACATTCCACCCTGACCTTAAATTTACCTGGACCATCTCTGACACCTCCCTCCCCTTCCTGGACCTCTCCATCTCCATTAATGACGACCGACTTGACACTGACATTTTTTACAAACTCACCGACTCCCACAGCTACCTGGATTACACCTCTTCCCACGCTATCTCTTGCAAAAATGCCATCCCGTTTTCCCAATTCCTCTGCCTCCACCGTATCTGCTCCCAGGAGGACCAATTCCACCATAGAACACACCAGATGGCCTCCTTCTTTAGAGACCGCAATTTCCCTTCCCACATGGTTAAAGATGCCTTCCAATGCATTTCGTCCACATCCCGCGCCTCCGCCCTCAGACCACACCCCTCCAACCGTAACAAGGACAGAATGCCCCTAATGCTCACCTTCCACCCTACAGACCTTCGTACAAACCAAATCATCCGCCGGCATTCCACCACCAGGGATATATTTCCCTCCCCACCCCTTTCCGCCTTCCGCAAAGACCGTTCCCTCCGTGACTACCTGGTCAGGTCCACGTCCCCCTATAACCCACCCTCCCGTCCTGGCACTTTCCCCTGCCACCGTAGGAACTGCAAAACCTATGCCCACACCTCCTCCCTCACTCTATCCAAGGCCCTAAAGGAGCCTTCCACATCCATCAAAGTCTTACCTGCACATCCACTAATATCATTTATTGTATACGTTGCTCCCAATGTGGTCTCCTCTACACTGGGGAGACTGGGCGCCTCCTAGCAGAGCGCTTTCGGGAACATCTCCGAGACACCTGCACCAATCCATGGCCCAACATTTCAACTCCCTCTCCCACTCTGCCAAGGACATGGAGGTCCTGGGCCTCCATCACCGCCGCTCCCTCACCACCAGACGCCTGGAGGAAGAACGCCTCATCTTCCGCCTCGGAACACTTCAACCCAGGGCATCAATGTGGACTTCAACAGCTTCCTCATTTCCCCTTCTCCCACCTCATCCTAGTATCAAACTTCCAGCTCAGCACTGTCCCCATAACTTGTCTGGACTTGTCCTAGCTACTAGCTCCTTTTCCACCTATCCACTCCACCCTCTCCTCCCTGACCTGTCACCTTCGTCTCCTTTGTACTCACCCATTGTACTCCATGCTACTCTCTCCCCACCCCCACCCTCCCCTAGCTTATCTCTCCACACTTCTGGCTCTCTGCCTTTATTCCTGATGAAGGGCTTTTGCCCGAAATGTCGATTTCGCTGCTCATTGGATGCTGCCTGAACTGCTGTGCTCTTCCAGTACCACTGATCCAGAATGTGCAGTAGGAGCTTGGGTATACCAGGAAACTCAAGCTCCCCCTCCAACCTACAACGATATCACAACTCCTTCACTGTTACTGGATATAAATACCGCAGCTCCCTTCCATACAGTACAGTGGGTGCATTACATGGCAGACTGCAGTGGTACAAGAAGATGACTCACCATCACCTTCTCTGGGAGTGCGAGAGATGGACAATAGCTATCAGCTTTGCAAGTGATACTCACATTCGCTGAAAGGATATTAATTTAAAACCTCTTGTGCCAAGGTCATGGGAGTACTGAGGGGAGGAAATTGTCCATAAGAATCAACGTTGTGTGTTCATTGTAAACTTGGCAGTGGCTTTGATTTGCAGCCTGGCTTCAGTATGATTTTATCCAGCAGATGGAGTCCTGACATGGCTGCAATTCTGCAGTGGTTATGTTACTAGACTACAAATTCAATTTATTCTTTTTTGTTGTAATTGATAGTTCAAATGCCACCAGTTTGGGGCATTTAATACAATTTTTAAAAACATCTGGAGCTGTAAATCTGGATGGAATGAAGCCTGTTATCCTGACTCATTCTAATGTATTAGTGAGTCCAGTCCCACTCCACCTTGATTGACCCTTAACTGCCCTCTTTCTGGATCAGTGGTGCTGGAAGAGCACAGCAGTTCAGGCAGCATCCGAGGAGCAGTAAAATTGACGTTTTGGGCAACAGCCCTTCATCAGGAATACATACATGAAGGGCTGTTGCCCGAAACGTTGATTTTACTGCCCCTCGGATGCTGCTTGAACTGCTGTGCTCTTCCAGCACCACTGATCCAGAATCTGGTTTCCAGCATCTGCAGTCATTGTTTTTACCTTAACTGCCCTCTGTCTAGAGAGCCTCTGAAGTGTAACCAGAGGCCTTGCTGCTGAAACTCACGTCCTAACGATGAATAAACAGCAGCAGCTTTGTGCAGTTTTCAGTCAATTATGATCTTCATTTGCATTAAATAAAAATTAATGTTGGATGAAGGTAAGAATTCTCTTATTCTCACACTTATCTCAAAGCCTCTTCTGTAAAGCATAAAGGCTGTGAAGAACCTTCCTTTAACCACTCCATTAACTATAAATCATCCTTTGGAGATCAAGCCACAATCACGACATTCTTTTATTTCTTCATGGGATATGGGCGCGCTTGATGTGCCTGCTTTTATTGCCTTTCCCTAGCTGCCTTTCAGAAAGCAGTGGTAAGCTACATCCTTGAATTGCTGCAGTCCATTTGTTGCTGGTAGACTCACAATGCTGTTAGTGGGTGAGTTTTCAACACTGGGAATCTGAATCTTGCATTAAATCACATTCCCACCTCCTGTCTTTCTTACCACACTACACTAACCTAGATGCTGGGTGGCATGGTGGTTCAGTGGTTAGGACTACTGTCTCATAGCGTCAGGGACCCAGGTTCAGTTCCAGCCTCGGGTAAGTGTCTGTGTGAAGTTTGTATATTTTCCCATGTCTGTGTGGGTTTCCTCCCACAATTCAAATTTGTGCAGGCCAGGTGAATTGGCCATGCTAAATTGCCTATACCATTTGTGGACGTACAGGTTATTTACATTAGTCATGGGGAATGGGTCTGGGTGGATTACTCTTTGGAGGATCGGTATGGACTTGTTGGGCCAAATGGCCTATTTCCACACTGTAGGGATTCTATGATGTTTTTGTTCAACAGAAGACAAATGAAAGAGGGTATGAGAGTAAATGTCAGACCTGGTTAAGGAATGAAGGTAACATAAATGGTCTCGAGACAAATTCATTTATAAAGCAGGTATGTAAAAGGACTCTCAAAATAAGATAAAAATTACTGTTGTAAAAGAGAAATCAAATCAAACTGCTCACATATGTACATTTAGAACAATCGCATAAAATAATGGAACCAGACACAATAATCCAGGGTAAGGAAAATCGTGGAACAGAAATGAAGGAAGAAATGTGTATATAAATCAATGAAATAAAGAATTATCAATAATCAGATTGAGCCTGAATACTGCAGGAAGCAGAGTGGAATGCACACTCCTGCCTGCATTAATGATGCTGAGGTGGAGATGGTTGAGAGTGTCAGGTTTCTGAGAGCAATGATCACGAACAATAAATAGCCCAGTCCATCATGCAAACTAGCCTTCTGTCCATTGACTCCAACTATACATTCTGCTGCATTGGGAAAGCAGCCAACATAATCACAGACCCTTCCCACCCCGGTAACACATTCTTCCAGCCTCTCCATCAGGCAGAATGCATACAAGTTTGAATACACCAACTGTTATCAGATTTTTGAACAGAATTCTCAAATGTCAATTCTGATCTCACTCGCTGCACCTTCTCTCTGGCTACAGCACTGTAGTCTGTCCTGCTACCTGATGGTATAATCTGCCTGTACAGCTGGCAAAACAAGACTTTTCACAGTGTCTCAGTACATGTCACAACAATAAATCAAACTCAAACTTAACCTCGAATCTGCAACAAACACAAAGAACGCTGGAGAAAATCAAAAGGTCTGACAGCATCTCTGGAAAGAGAATCAGAGTTATTGCAGCAGAAGAGTCCTATCAAACTTGAAATGTTCATGCAATTTCCCTCTCCACAGATACTACCAGACCTGCTGAGTTTCTCCAGCATTCTCTACGTTCATTTCAGAGTTATAGCAGGAATGATTTTACCTAAATTAATTGATGAGGAGAAGCAGTGAAGGATCCAGAAGTGAGTTTTGAGAAGATTTGTAGCTCAGGTTGAGGTTTTGGATGTAGGTTTGCTCACTGAGCTGGAAGATTCACTTTCAGACATTTTGTCACCATACTAGGTAACATCTTAAGTGAGCCTCCGGATAAAACATTGGTGGTGTAACCTGCTTTCTATTTATATGTTTGGGTTTCCTTGGATTGGTGATGTCATTTCCTGTGGTGATGTCATTTCCTGTGGTGATGTCATTTCTTGTTCTTTTTCTTAGGAAGTGGTAAATGGGATCCAAGACAATGTGTTAATTGATAGAGTTCCAGTTGGAATTCCATGCTTCTGGGAATTCTCGTGCATGTCTCTTTGGCTTGTCCTAGAATGGATGTGTTGTCCCAGTTGAAGTGGTGTCCTTCCTCATCCGTATGTAAGGATACTAGTGAGAGTGGGTCATGTCTTTTTGTGGCTAGTTGATGTTCATGTATCTGGTGGCTAGTTTTCTGCTTTTTACAGTTCTTGCATGGTATTTTGTAAATGACATTAGTTTTGCTTGTTGTCTGTATGGGGTCTTTCAAGTTCATTAGCTGCTGTTTTAATTTGATGGTGGGTTTGTAGGGTATCATGATGTCTGACAGTCATTTCCAAGACGTCATTGATGTAGGGGAGAGTGGCTAGGGTTTTCTGGGCATGTTTTGTCTGCTTGTTTGGGTTTGTTGCTGACAAATCGGCGGACTGTGTTCATTGGGTACCCATTCTTTTTGAATACCTGTGTAGGTGATTTTCCTCTGCTCCACGTAGTTCCTCTCTGCTGCAGTGTGTGGTGGCTCATTGAAATAATGTTCTAATGTAGCTTCATTTGTGGATGAACAAAGAACAAAGAAAATTTACAGCACAGGAACAGGCCCTTTGGCCCTCCAAGCTTGAGCCAATCCAAATATACTGTCTAGACCTGTCGGTCAATTCCTAAGCATCTGTATCCCTCTGCTCCCCACCTACTCATGCATCTGTCCAGACGCATCTTAAATGGATCTACTGTGCCTGCCTCTACCACCTCTGCTGGCAACGTGTTCCAGATGCCCTCCACCCTCTGTTTGAAGTGCTGGCCGCTTGTATCTCCCTTAAACTTTCCAGCTCTCACCTTGAAAGCATGACGTCTTGATATGGAATCCTTCACCCTGGGCAAACGCTTGTCTCTAATCACCCTGTCTATACCCTTCATGATTTTGTAAACCTCAATCAGGTCCCCCCTCAATCTCCTGTTTTCTAATGAAAATAAACCTAACCTACTCAACCTCTCTTCATAGCTAGCCCCTTCCATACCAGGCAACATCCTCATAAACCTCTGCACCCTCTCCAAAGCGTCCACATCCTTTTGGTAATGCAGCGACCAGAACTGTACACAATATTCTAAATGCGGCTGAACCAATGTCTTGTACAATTTTAACATGATTTGCCAGGTCTTATACTCAACACCCTGTCTAATGAAGGCAAGCATACTCTCTGCCTTCTTGACCACTCTATCCACCTGTGCAGTAAATTTCAGGGTACAATGGACCTGCACTCCTAAATCTCTCTGCCCATCAACTTTTCCAAAGGATCTTCCATTTATTGTATAATTCGCTCAAGAATTAGTCTTGCCTAAATGCATCACCTCACATTTGTCTGGATTGAAATCCATCTGCCACTTTTCTGCCCAACTCTCCAGTCTACCTACATCCTCCTGTATTCTCTGACAGTCCCTTATGATTTCTGCTACTCCGCCAATCTTTGTGTCATCTGCAAACTTGCTGGTCATACCAACAGTGCCCTCTTCCAGATCATTTCTGTATATTATAAACAGCAGTGGCCCCAACACTGACCCTTGTGGAACACTACTGGTCACCTTTCTCCATTTTGAGAAACTCCCTTCAACTACTACTCTCTGTCTCCTGTTGCTCAACCAGTTCTTTATCCACCCAGCTAGAACACCCTGCACACCATGTGACTTCACTTTCTCCATTAGTTTACCATGGGGAACCTTGTCAAACGCTTTGCTAAAGTCCATGTATATGACATCAACTGCCCTTCCTTCATCTATCAACTTGGTCACTTCCTCGAAGAACTCTATTAAGTCAGTAAGGCACAGTCTCCCCCGTACAAAGCCATGTTGTCTATCACTGATAAGCCCATTCTTTTCTAAATATTAATAGATCCTATCTCTTCGTACCCTCTCCAGCAACTTGCCCACCACCGACATTAGGATGTTGGGATGATTTTTACATGTAGGGGCAAAATCTCAGTGATCGAGTCATAAGTCGTAGAGATGCACACCACAGAATTTGACCTTTCAGTCCAACGCATCCATACCAACAAGACATCCAAACCTAATCTTTGTCAGCCATTGGTCCATATCTCTCTAAACCCTTCCTATTCATGTACCCATCCAGAAGCCTTTCAAATGTTGTAATTGTATAGCCTCCACCACTTCCTCTGGCAGCTCACTTCATACACGTACCACCTTCTGTATGAAAAGGTTGCCTCTTAGGTCCCTTATAAAATTTTCTTCCCAGGTTTCACAATCTCATATGGTCCTTCCATGGTAACATGCAAAGACATCAGTCAGTTTGAAAACTCCACCTTGAAGTTTTGAGATCAGTAATGCAATGAAATAAGACCTGTCTGTGTTTTGTATCTTTTCTCCATTACTCTGACCTATGCATCGCCTGCCGAACTGGAAGGCATATATCTACACACATGATAGGATGGGAAACTCCTCAAACTGCCAAGACTCAAAGCTAAAATTCAAGTGCTTTGCATCTCCCAACAGAGAAATTCAGTTGTTTGATGACTCTGCAGTAGTTGCCCAGATATCAGCCAAGCTTATAAATCACCACTTCCGTGGCATTGTCTTCTATGTTACTTCTCACCAGCAATATCCAGAAAGCTGTAGCCATGGGGTAAGGTGTTATATCTCTGACCCACAGAATGTAGTGTCCAGAATTGAACATAATAATACCTGAAGTCTGTGCTACTTTGAAAACCTCATCCAAGGTAATATTTTCAAAACTGATGCTGCAAGCATTAAAATGGTGTCACAAGTCTGATTTTTGCTTGTGGGGGCAATAAATAATTGCTATGCTCAGCAAATTTTTAAAAAATATACTGTGCCATGGCAGCACAAATTATTTAGGCAACAGATTTTAATTGCAGAAGAAATTACATGTATCTTGGAAGATGATCTGGAAAAGGTCCATCCCAGATCTCATTTGTAACTATATTAGGGAGAAGTAATTTACAATTATAGTCAGCTTCTCTTTAGGCAGACACTCAGAGCAAACTGTCACCTCAAGCAAGTCTTAATTGATGAAGCTGGGAAGTCAGTGAGGTATCCTCATAAGCTTTAGTATTTCTCTGGAATTAAATTGGATTTTGGAAAGACTTTCACAGATAATGTGCCACAGTAATATAATGCTCCTATTAGGCACAGTCCTTTCTTTATCAGGTCGCCTTTTTAATATCTACAGAAAACTGTTTGTAATATGTCTGACTGATTCATTGCACGTAGCTGTTGAAAAATGTATTTGTGAGTCAGAAATCTATAGAATCACTGTGCATTAATTTATGGTTCAAAAATGTAATGAATTTCACGGCTGCAGAAAAATGAAATTATTCATGGAAATCAAAACCAGCACACATCTATAAATTTGGGAGCTGTTTCTACATTATGTCTGGAATGCCATTTCGGTTTGCAATGATAGATATTTCACCTTGTCGGCTTGCAAACACATCTTCTTGTTTGCTTTAAAGAACTCTGTGTTGGTATTTAAATGTGAAATTTGTCTGCAGTGCTGCTCTATCATCAGTGTGGCTGGATTTCCGTAGACTGTCTATGAGTGCACAGTGAAGGAAAACCATGCAGAGGCACAGGAGACCTTGGGTTCCTGTTCAGTACAGTGATTATTACTGGAACAATCAGACATTTCTTCCTGTTGTTGCTGTTTATATTTCCATTATGACCCTAGATTCAAGGATAAAGAGACTTCACATACAGCAAGTCTGCCACACAGAAACAGGCCATTTAGCCCACCTGACCCATCTGAGCATTTCAACTCCACTTGAGCATCCTATCAGATGTCTTGTTCTAATCTTATTAATACACAGTTAATGGGGGAGGTGATGGCCTAGTGATATTATCGTGGGACTGTTTATCCAGAGACCCAGGTAATGTTCTGCAAACAGGGCTCGAATCCTGCCATGGCAGATGGTGGAATTTGAATTCAATAAAAATCTGGAATTAAGAGTCCTATGATGACCACAAATCCATTGTCGATTGTTAGAAAAGCTCATCTGGTTCACTAATGTCCTTCAGGATAAGAGATACCATCCTTACTTGGTCTAGCCTGCATGTGACTCCAGACCACACAGCAATGTGGTTGACTCTTAACTGCCTTCTGGGCAATTAGGGATGGGCAATAAATGCTGGTCTAGCCAACAACACCCTCCTCCCATGAATGAATAAAGAAATTCCCTTCAACTCAACCTTTCTCTCTGGCATTTGAACTTTATTGTATCCCTCTCTGCTTGGCCATTTCATTGCTCGAGAATTAAGTAAGTCCGTTGTATTTCTTCATTTTTGTGGCATTATCAACCTTATTATTGTGACATCGAATAATTTGGTAGTGCCTATGCCTAGCTCCTTTCCTTGCGTCCAGTACATGATTCAGGATTGGGGTTGTGTGGTGGGCTGATGTTTAGAAGGCTGGTAGATGATATTTTAATTGAGCCAGTCTGCCAGCAGTGGGGGGAATGTTAAAGCTCAAGTGAACCAGGACTTAGCTGGCTAAGCAAGAATTTATTGCCCATCCCTCATTGCCCAGGGGACATTAAGAATCAACCACATCGCTGTGGCTCTGGAATCATGTGCAGGCCGGATCGGGTAAGGACGGCTGAAGGAGGATTTCCAAAGTCACACAATCAAAAGATTCACCACCAATCTGTCCATAAGAGGTGAACTCTCATTTTAAAATGATGCCACTCAGTGGTGCGCTCAGCCACAAGAGGAAACCTCCTTCCCACGTTCCAACTTGCCAAGAGTATTCAGGATCCTGTGGGGGAGTGGTAGAGTGGGCTGCAGAGATAACATAAGCCTGCAGTAGGGGAGGCCTGATCAGCATCCTCATAGGAGGAGGTCAACTGCTCGGGGAGAATGGGTTGGATTGAAGACCTGGTTGGTGGATCAAGGCTGGAACAAATGAATCAAGGGGAATCTGGTTGTTGGGGAGGGGGTGAGGGAGGGTGGAGAGGAGATCAGAGGCCCAATGGAGTGAGATAGGAAGGGGGGGGGGAGACATTTTCACTCTGAATGGCTCGCAGACAAGCAGGCAACTTTCACCCAGCAGTGAGGCCGAACGGCAGTAATTCCCTGATCAGCAGACCATAGTCTGGGTTTATCTGGTCATGATCCTGCAGCCTTGCAAAACCTGAACAGCCAGCAGAAAACTTCAAAAGAATCTCCATTTCTGTAGTCAGTGGTCAGAGAGACCTGGAAACAAGACTCATACTATCAATGTTTTAGGCTCACTATCCAACATCAACCCCTCATTTCTGGGGTTAAATATTCCTTCCAAACCCCTCCACAAATAGCAAGGAAACTCGACTCCTCTTAACTAAAATCCTGAAACCTTGCTCTAACTGCTAAGGGGGTCCTGGCTGTAATAGAGTCATAGAGATCTACAGCACAGAGAAAAGGTCATTTAACACATTGCACCTGTGTTGTCAAAAATAACTACCTCACTGAAATAACTCCACAGAGGCCAGTATCCCGTCACCAAGTCATTTTTTATTTACACATGGAGACTCCTTGACACTGATCCAGCTCCCTCAGAGCCAGCTCTCAGTGTGAACAGAAGTTCTGACTCTCCTATTTATTTTTTTTTCTTTTTATTCCTCTTTTCCTTTTCAGTGAAGGGATCGTGTGGTTAGAATTTTTTTTTATATTATTATTAAACCCCACACTACAGCCTAACTGCGGTATTGCTTATTTTCCCCAGCACCCATGGTGTGTGTGTGCAGGTGTGAGACACAAAGTGAGAGACACAAAGTGCACAAATCTTTATTTAATTTCCACCACCAGGAAACTCTCCTATTTATATCTATCAGCCAGGGCTCGCTGATTGGACCAGATTAACATCCCCAATCAGGGAAAAATCCACAAACCTGACTGCCCCGGCCGACCCTTTGTCTCAGCCTGCTCCTGCCCCACTGAACTCATCTCCGCATACCTTGACACGGTTCTGTCCCCTTTAGTCCAAGAACTCCCCACCTACGTTCGGGACACCACCCACGCCCTCCACCTCCTCCAGGATTTTCGCTTCCCCGGTCCCCAACGCCTTATTTTCACGATGGACATCCAGTCCATGTACACCTCCATCCCCCATCACGAAGGACTCAAAGCCCTCCGCTTCTTCCTTTCCCACCGCACCAACCAGTACCCTTCCACCGACATCCTCCTTCGACTGACTGAACTGGTCCTCACCCTGAATAACTTCTCTTTTCAAACCTCCCACTTCCTCCAAACTAAAAGAGTTGCCATGGGCACCCGCATGGGCCCCAGCTATGCCTGTCTCTTCGTAGGATATGTGGAACAGTCCATCTTCCGCAACTACACTGGCACCACCCCCCACCTTTTCCTCCGCTACATCGATGACTGTATCGGCGTGGCCTCGTGCTCCCACGAGGAGGTTGAACAGTTCATCAACTTTACTAACACCTTCCATCCCGACCTCAAATTCACCTGGACTGTCTCAGACTCCTCCCTCCCCTTCCTAGACCTTTCCATTTCTATCTCAGACGACCGACTCAACACAGACATCTACTATAAACCAACTGACTCCCACAGCTATCTGGACTACACCTCCTCCCACCCTGCCCCCTGTAAAAACTCCATCCCATATTCCCAATTCCTTCGTCTCCGCCGCATCTGCTCCCAGGAGGACCAGTTCCAACACCGCACAGCCCAGATGGCCTCCTTCTTCAAGGACCGCAGATTCCCCCCAGACGTGATCGAAGATGCCCTCCACCGCATCTCCTCCACTTCCCGCTCCTCCGCCCTTGAGCCCCGCTCCTCCAACCGCCACCAAGACAGAACCCCACTGGTTCTCACCTACCACCCCACCAACCTCCGCATACAACGTATCATCCGCCGTCATTTCCGCCACCTCCAAACGGACCCCACCACCAGGGATATATTACCCTCCCCTCCCCTATCAGCGTTCCGCAAAGACCACTCCCTTCGTGACTCCCTCGTCAGGTCCACACCCCCCACCAACCCAACCTCCACTCCCGGCACCTTCCCCTACAACCGCAGGAAATGTAAAACTTGAGCCCACACCTCCTCCCTCACTTCCCTCCAAGGCCCCAAGGGATCCTTCCATATCCGCCACAAGTTCACCTGTACCTCCACACATATCATCTATTGCATCCGCTGCACCCGATGTGGCCTCCTCTACATTGGGGAGACGGGCCGCTTACTTGCGGAACGCTTCAGAGAACACCTCAGGGACGCCCGGACCAACCAACCCAACCACCCCGTGGCTCAACACTTTAACTCTCCCTCCCACTCCACCGAGGACATGCAGGTCCTTGGACTCCTCCACCGGCAAAACATAACAACACGACGGTTGGAGGAAGAACGCCTCATCTTCCGCCTGGGAACCCTCCAACCACAAGGGATGAACTCGGATTTCTCCAGTTTCCTCATTTCCCCTCCCCCCACCTTGTCTCAGTCGGTTCCCTCAACTCAGCACCGCCCTCCCAACCTGCAATCTTCTTCCTGACCTCTCCGCCCCCACCCCACTCCGGCCTATCACCCTCACCTTGACCTCCTTCCACCTATCACATCTCCATCGCCCCTCCCCCAAGTCCCTCCTCCCTACTTTTTATCTTAGCCTGCCTGGCACCCTCTCCTCATTCCTGATAAAGGGCTTATGCCCGAAACGTCGAATTTCCTATTCCTTGGATGCTTCCTGACCTGCTGTGCTTTAACCAGCAACACATTTTCAACTGTGATCTCCAGCATCTGCAGACCTCACTTTTTACTTCTATGAGGTCCACCTGACTGACCTTGTTACAATCATTACACTCTCTACTCTAAATCTGGAGCAGGATAGCAGAACATATCACCAATCTAATAGGGGTGGCATGGTGGCTCTGTGGTTAGCACACTGCTGCCTTACAGCATCAGTGTTCCAGCTTCAATTCTGGCCTCGGGTGACTGACTGTGTGGAGGTTGCACATTCTCCCCATGTCTGCATGGATTTCCTCTGGGTGCTCCAGTTTCCTCCCACATTCCAAAGATGTGCAGGTCAGGTGAATTAGCCATGCTAAATTGCCCATAATGTTAGGTGCATTAGTCGGAGGGGGATGGGTTACTCTTTGGATGGTCGGTGTGGACTTTTGGGCCAAAGGGCTTGTTTCCACACTGTAGGGAATCTAATCTAATAGCTAAATAGAGGCCAGAATACAACTCGAAGAAAGCCTGGTTTTTCTATTACATTCAAACTATATTTGGCAGTCAGGAAATTGTATTCAGGTCCATTATCACTGCTGCAGCAAATACTACCAAAGTGAGAAGCGTGTGTGGCATGATGATATGGGCAAGTGTTTTAGTAGAAAGACAAGTGTTGCATGTTGAAATCTACAAAGCAGTACAGAAGGATGGGTGCTGCTGATACTAACACCATGCTCCTTCATATTGCTGACAACAACAAACACCTTAAGAGTTTGTCCAGTGGTTTGCTTCAAGTGTCATTTTGACCTGAAATGCTAACTTTCTCTCCTCACATGCTGAGTATTTCCTACATATTCTGTGACTAAGAGGACATTGGGCAGTTAAAGAGCAGCAGTATATTTCCTCTTACATCTATGAAGAGTTTTTATTTTTCTTTCTCTTGTCCTCTTTGAAACAATTCTGTTCAGCTGAAGAGTTTCTGGAAGTTTTATTGATTATTTTCATTGTAATTTGTGGGTCAAAACTAGCTACAAGCTCAAGGAGGTTTATGGGCCAGCTCCTCCCCTTACTGGAGCAACCTGTTCTTCACAATTTACCAGCAGAGAAAAGCTGTCCTGCTCTATGCCAGCACAAACCCCTCCCAGGTTACATAAAACAACAATAGTGACATAAGCTCCTCAGAGAAGTTCCTTCACGCTAACAGCTGGGATTGTTCTTCTTTCAGAATGATGCGAGAGTATTTGATTGGGGTGTCCAAAAAAGTAAGCAGTCTGGACAGAACAATTAAGAGAAATTGCTTCTGTTGTTAGATGTATCAGCCGTTCTGCTATAGCGTGTGTTTTGCTAGTGTAAATTCACTGTAACACGATTGATGAATTGAGGATACTGTTTCTACAGCACAAAGGTTTAAAGTGTGTATCGGTTATAACGTGTTTGCAGCCCTGTTAGTTTAAACAGTGCTGCTCTTACGTGATTTTCTTATAATGCAGGATCGCACAAGAATAAAATTACCAGGTATAGCAGAACTGACTGCATGAATAAATATTGGAGGCTACTTTAAGAAAACTGACAATTGGATCAGCAAGTTTCGTGCAGCAAGAGGTTCAGGTCTACAATGCACTGTTTGAAAGCGAGCCACCTCGTTAGTTTTCTATATGTTAGCCTGTGTAACATACCATAAAAGGTCAGATTCCTGTTCAGGCAGATGTCTTGAAATGTAGGTGAGCAGAAGTAATGGGGCCTCTATAGTCAGAAGCACAGACAGACATTTCTGTGGCCATGAACCAGAATTCAGGATGGTGTGTTCCCTCCATGGTGCCAGGGTCCAGGATGTCTCTGAGTGGGCACATGATATTCTGAAAGGGGAGGGTGAGCAGCCAGAGGTCATTGTCCATATTGCTACTAACAACATAGTCAGACAAAGAGATGAGATCCTGTAAGGGAAATTTAAGGAGTTATAATCCCTAAAGTGTGAAAGCAGGCCATATTGCCCATCCAGACACCCAAAAAACCTTTTGAAAAGCAACGCCATCCATTCCCCACGGTGAATCCACATCAGGTACATCTTTGGACAGTGTGAGGAAACCCACACAGACACAGGGAGAACGTGCAAACTCCACACAGGCAGTTGCCTGAGGCTGGAATTGAACCCGGGTCCCTGGTACTGTGAGATAGCAGTGCTATCCACTGAGCTCAAACTCAGCCTTACCAAGGGCATTACATGGCCACTTTTAGCCCTCCTATTTCTTACATTCTTTCCTGTGTGCTTTATATTGCTCAAGGAAAGTGCACAGGAAATAACTTAAGGAATAGGAGGGGTAAAAGGGGCCATGAAATATACTTGGCAAGTCTAGGTTTGAGCTGGATTTCTTTTTGTCACATGGACTAGGAAACAGTGAAAAGTGTTATATTGTGTGCTGTACAGACAGGTCACATCATAAAGTGTTACATCAGGGGAGCAGATCAAAGCAGAACACCTCTTTTAGACAGAGATGAGGAGAATCGTTTGGTTGTGTGACAGCTGCAGAGAAAGTGCAGAGAGACAGATCAGAATTAACATTCAAGAGGTCTGATAACAGCAGGGAAGAAGCTGTTCTTGAATCTATTGTACATACATTCAAACCTTTATATCTTCTGCCCAAGGGAAGAGGGTGGGCAGGAGTATAACTAGGGTGGGAGGGGTCTTTGATTATGTTAGTTGCTTTCCTGATGCAGCGGGATGTACAGACGGAGACAATGACCAGCTCCTTCAACTTACTCATGTTGATGGAGAGATCTCCATCTTTACATAATGCTGCTAAGCACTCAATCTCTTCCTGTACTTTGTCTCGTCGTTGTTTGAGATCAGATCAACAGCAGTGGTGGCATTAGCAAACTTGTGAATAGAGTTGGGTTGAAATTTTACCACATACCTGTGAGTGTGTAAAGACTATAGCAGGGGCTGAGTAAGCAGCTTTCCAGGGCACTGGTGTTGAGGATTATGGTGGAGGAGGTGTTGTCGGCTATCCTTACTGATTGTAGTCCATGGGTCAGGAAATCGAGGATCCAATTTACAGAGCGGGGGGATCTGAAATCTAGGTCTCAGAGCTTAGAGATGAATTTGTTTGGAATTATGGTGTTGAAGGTGGAACTGTAATTATGGCGTTGAAGGTCCAAGTAGGATTAAGGAGAATCTCATGGCATTTTATATGTAGTTTAGGAGCAAGTGGATAGCGAAGGAAAGGTTAGGACAAGGGAAGGGATTTATGGATGGAGCCAGGGGAAGTGAGTGTGATCTTTAATGAATTCTTTGCAAAGACATGGATGATAATAGGTTTAGAGAGAGAGTATGTTGCAATTTTGGGACATGTCAATATTAAGAAGCAGGAGGTGCATTGGGTATCTTGAGAAATATTCGGGTAAAGTCCTCAAAACATGATGGGATCTATTCCAGATAATTGAAGAGGCAGGGGAATAGATTGCTGAGGCCTAAACAGAGATCTTTATATCCATTAGCCACAGTTAAGGTCCGAGAATACTTGAGAATAGCCAATGCTAATCCTTTGTTCAAGAAGGGCAACAGGAAATAGTGAGCCTTAGGTAGGGAAATTATTGGAGAAGATTCTTAGGGACAGGATTTAATCGCATTTGGAACTTAATGGACTTGTTATGGAAAATCAGCATAGCTTTGTGCAGGAGAGGTCTTGTCTCACAAATTTGTTTGAGTTTTTGAGGGAGTAACGAAGATGATTAATAAGAGTAAGGCAGTGGATGTTGTCTACACGGATTTACTTAAACATTTGACAAGGTTACTTATGGTAGGCTGGTTCAGAAGATTAAGTCACGTGATTAATGGTGAGTTGGTAAGTTGGGTACAAAATTGGCTTGGTCATAGAAGACTGTGGTATTAATTTGGCTACTTATTAATAAATCTTACAGAAAATTAAGTACTGAAACAATTATTTAAGCTTTATGGCATGTAGCAACCAAAATAAGACCCCTCAAGTAAACAAGTTAAGCCTCAAAATCCAACTTGACTATTATCTGATTAATGGTAGAAAGTAGCTATGCTCCCAACCATGAGTATCTGTATCTGGATATGTCTAGGGTTCAATCCTTGTCCAGTATTATTCTTTGAAGTTCGGCTGCTGGAGAGTCCTGGCATTGAATTCTTGTACAACTTTCTCTTTTTCAATTTTGTGGTGTGACATTATTGATGACCCTTTAGATTCTCAATATTATAAGTCTACAGCTTGCCTTCTTATCAGAAATGACTTCCTGGTCCTTATTATAGTTGGCATTGACTGTCTGCTTCAAGTCACAATGTTCCTGAAGTTAACTTGTTGAGTTCTTCTGCAGGGCAATCAGTTATCCTTGTGGCATGAGTCAGCCAGTTATCAAGCAGTTGCTAAAACAATCTTATTCATGTCATTTTGAATCCTTCTTCTTCCAGACATTGCGAATTGTGAAATTCCTGCATAACTGTCTGTCCGTGTCACTTTAATCCAGGCAGAGATATTGCTGATTCTTTCAATCCGTGTGCGATAATTAAAGTTTTGAAGTTTACCCTATCAGAGATGGTCATTGTGGAGGATGCTTTTCTGAGTGGAGGTCTGTGACCAGTGGTGTTCCACAAGGATCAGTGCTGAGACCACTGCTGTTTGTAATGTAGATATAAAATGATTTGGCAAAAATGTAGGAGGTCAGATTAGTAAATCAGCAGACAATACAAAAAAAATTGGTAAAGTTGTGGATCGTGAAGAAGGCTGTCAAAGGATGCAGCAGGATGCAGATAAGTTGGAGAACTAGGTGGAGAAATGGCAGATAGAGTTTCATCCAGATAAGTGTTAGGTGATACTTTTTAACAGGTCAAATGCGAGAGAAAAGCATACAGTAAATGCTAGGACCCTTGGAGGAGCATTGATAGACAGATGGATCTTGAGGTGCATGTCTATTGCTGCTGGAAAGTGGCAATGCAAGTGGATAACGTGGAGAAGAGGGCAAAAACATCTGTGCTTCATTGGTCAGAGTATATAAGAGTTGCAATTGTATAACTTTTTTTGGGCTACATTTGAAATATTGGGCGGAGTTCTGATTGCCACACTGTAGGAAGGATGTGCAGGCTTTGGAGAAGATGGAAAAGAGCTTTACCAGGATATTGCCTGGATTGGAGAGCATTAGCTATAAAGAGAAGTTGGACAAATTTGGATTGTTTTCACTCTAGTGTCAGAGGCTGAGGGATGAGCTTCCTAAAATCATGAGAGACGTAGATAGGGTGGATAGTCACAGTCATTTTCCCAGAGTGGCAATGTCAAATACTGAGGCACATACGTTTAAGGTGAGAGGGGGAAAGTTTAAAAGAGATGTGAGGAGCAAGTTTTTTTTTAATAGAGGCTGGTAGCTGCCTGAAAAGTACTGCCAGGGGAGATGTCGGGGTCAAGAGTGTGGTGCTGGAAAAACACAGGCAGCATCCGAGGAAGAGGAAAATCAACATTTAGGGCATTAGCCCTTCATCAGGAATGAGGCTTGAGGGTCAGGGCCGAGAGATAAATGGGAGAAGGTGGGATTTGGGGAAAGGGAACTGAGAAAGTGATAGGTGGGTGAATGTGAGGGAGAAGGTGATAGGTCGGGGGGGGGGGGGTGATGGACAGGTCTGGAGGGTGGTGCCAAGTTGAAGGCTGGGGACTGGGATATTGTGGTGGGAGGGAAAATGAGGAAGCTGTTGAAATCCACATTGATCTCGTGTGGTTGCAGGGTCCCAAGGTGGAGTATTCCTCCTCCAGGCGTCGGGTGGTAGCGGTTTGGCAGTAGAGGAGGCCCAGGACCTAGATGGAGTGGGAGGAAGTGTTCAGCCATGGGGCGGTAGGGTGGGTGGGTGCAGATGTCCCAGAGATGATCTCTGAAACGATCCGCAAGAAAGTGTCTTGTCTCCCTGACGGTAGAAGTAGATGGATAGCAATAGTTAAAAGGCATTTCGACAGTAACATAAACAGGCAGTAAAGTAAGGGATAAGTAAGACTGTAGGCAAGAAGGGGATTACTTTAGAATGGTATCATGATCAGCCTACACAGTGGCCTGATGGCCCTATTCTTGTGCTTTAAACAATAAATACTTACACCAGAATAATATCACAGACTTACATGCACAGTCCACATTCTTCATTTAATGATGTTCCTGTACATTACATATTCATTTCTGACTAACTTCATTCCAGGAGAGAGTGACTGAAGGTCAGTCTGTTACTTTGATGCAGGAATGTCATATCTTCTGACATTCTGGCCTGGAATCTGTGTCAAATCACAACATTTCCCTTTTCCCCTCGGGAATGGGAATCCATTTCATATCCAAGAATGAATATAAATGTTAACTCCATAAGTTCAGATGGTCCTTGGTGGACACATGACATGATCAGCTCTCGTCCTTATACAGTTATCGTGACTCAGCAGAGCAGCTTGACTCTGCAATGCTGTCTGCCATTGCAGATGGATGTGTTTTATTTGTTGTAGGTGTGATAGTTGTCTGGTCTGATGCCTTCAGTATCTGAGTCATCATCCTGTGTTGATAGTTTGCCATTCAAATATGTTGTCTATTCCTTTGCAGGACTTGACCATTGCTCATTAGAAAGTCATGTTACCTCGACTACACAGAGTAACGTTGTTATTTCCCATTCTAACTCATGCCGCTACAAAAATATCAAAACTGTAAACTTTGTCCTGGTCAACTGGGACAACTGTCTACATCCCTGTTGTATATATCAGGTCTGTGATTCATTCTCTCCCTGTCTTGGTAATAATGCATTGTACAGAAGAAATCAGAGAGTGGGAGTGCTGAGGGTAAGGTCTATGTGTACTTCTCTCACAAACATGAGAACTGGTGTTGAGAGTAAACCATTATCAATATTTGCTGCTTCATCAATGACCTTCCCTCCCTCGTAAGGCAGAATTTGGGATATTTGTCGATGGTTAGACAATGTTTAGCATCATTCATGATTCTTCAGATACTGAAGCGATCCATGTTCAAATGCAACAAAATCTGGACAATATTCAGGCTTATGTTGACAGTGGCAACAACTGTCTCTGACAATACTGATTCTAATCATTGCCCCCTGTCATTCATTTGTATTACTGTCACTGAATTCTCCACTTTTAATATCCTGAGGACTACTATTGACCAGAAACTGAACTGGACATATAAATACAGTGGCTACAAGAACAAGTCAGAGGATAGCAACATTGTGGGGAGTAATTCAGCTCCTGACTCCTCAAAGCCTGATTACCATCTACAAGATACAAGTCATGAGTGTGATGGAACACTCCCCACTCGCCTGGATAAGTGCAGCGCTAACACTCAAGAAGCCTGACACCATTCCCGATGAAGGGCTTTTGCCCGAAACGTCAATTTTTCCTGCTTCTCGGATGGTGCCGGATGTATGTGGGCGGCACGGTGGCACAGTGGTTAGCACTGCTGCTTCACAGCGCCTGTAGACCCGGGTTCAATTCCCGACTCAGGCGACTGACTGTGTGGAGTTTGCACGTTCTCCCCGTGTCTGCGTGGGTTTCCTCCGGGTGCTCCGGTTTCCTCCCACAGTCCAAAGATGTGCGGGTCAGGTGAATTGGCCAAGCTAAATTTCCCGTAGTGTTAGGTAAGGGGTAAATGTAGGGGTATGGGTGGGTTGCGCATCGGCGGGTCGGTGTGGACTTGTTGGGCCGAAGGGCCTGTTTCCACACTGTAAGTCTAATCAAAAAAAAACCTGGTGTGTTTTTCCAGCACCATTCTAATCTTAAGCCTGACACCATCCAGGGCACAGCATTCCACAGTGATTGGCACCATGTTCGTAAACATTCACCCCAATAGTGGCACTCAACAGCATCTTTCTCTGTACACAAGATGCACTGCAGAAATTTATCAAAGCTCATTGAACAGCACTTACCAAACCTATGGCCACCTCCATTGAGAAGGACAAGGGCAGAAGATGCATGGGAACAACCACTGCCCACAGCTCTTCTCCAGGTCACTTACCATGCTGACTTTAGAATAGATTACTGTTGCGGAGTCAAAATCTTTGCATATCATGCCTAATAGCATTGTGGGGGGCACCTGCACAAAATGTTCTGCAATAATTCAGGAAGACAGCTCAGCATCACCATTGAGGGCAACAAATGGCTCTGAAGAAGGAATCACCGGACCAAAGCATTTACTCTCCTCTCTCCAAAAATGTTGCCAGACCTGCTTGAGATCCTCCAGCAATATCTATTTTTGTTTGTGTCGGATCTCAACGTCCACATTCTTTATTTGATTTTATGGGCATAAATGTTGGCCCAGTCAGTGATGCCTACATCCCATGAATGAATCAAATAAAGTTGCAATCTTGCACAGCACCTCACAAGGAATTTAACATGATAGGGAAGATATTCACAATTATTGGGAGTCGATTAACTTAGCGTGTTTCTCATGAATTGAGTAATTAATTGATATCCTTATTGATGCCAGGCTAATATTTTGATTTATCTGCCAATCTCCTTTTTTAGTAACCATCCATGTGATCTATATTTATTCGATTCAGCATGTCTTGAGTTGCAGAATTATAACTTGTAGAATATAGAATACAGAATAGAATATCCTTTTATTGTCACATCTACTGCATTACGTAGAACATAGAAAAATACAGCGCAGTTCAGGCCCTTCGGCCCTCGATGTTGCGCCGACCAAAGTCTACCTAACCTACACTAGCCCAATAACCTCCGTATGCTTATCCAATGCCCGCTTAAATGACCATAAAGAGGGAGAGTTCACCACTGCTACTGGCAGGGCATTCCATGAACTCACAACCCGCTGAGTAAAGAATCTACCCCTAACATCTGTCCTATACCTACCACCCCTTAATTTAAAGCTGTGTCCCCTAGTAACAGCTGACTCCATTAACAGAAAAAGGTTCTCAGTGTCTACCCTATCTAAACCCCTAATCATCTTGTACACCTCTATCAAATCTCCCCTAAACCTTCTTTTCTCCAATGAGAACAGCCCCAAGTGCCTCAGCCTTTCCTCATACGATCTTCATTGTAGAAGGACAGTAGAAAACTTTTACAACGTTTGCTTTCATAAGATGGCATCTTAAGTGCTAGTACCAAGCTATAATTCTTGGATACAGCAGAAGAATAAAATAATTGCTTTATTTTACAGATATGAAAAATAAGTTAAAAATAGGACATCATTAAAGGTTGGACATTATAATAAGGTAGGAAATTTCAGATACATATAACTTGTTTAAACGTTTTATTAAAATTATATTCTTGAAGCAACCTAATTCAAGGCAGAATGACCAGAAAGAACAAATTGGCTCAGGATATATTCAGGTCAACAGTCGATGGTGATCTTTTTGAGCTGAGGCATCATTTGATATTGTTGAAAAGTATGACACTGGAAAAGCACAGCAGGTCAGGCAGGATCTGCGGAGCAAGAGAGTCGATATTTCGGGCATAAACCATTCATCAGGAATGTGACATACCTGAAACGTTGATTCACCTGCTTCTCAGATGATGCCTAACCTGTTGTGCTTTTCCAGTGCCACACTATTCGATTCTGATCTTCAGCAACTGCAGTCTTCACTGTCTCTCATCATTCCTTCCAGCTTGTTGGAATTTCCCTTCTTGGCTGTGACTAAAGTGGATGAGATTTTGACATGAACTCAAGACTGTGCACTCTGAAAATGACTCAAAATTTAAGTTGATGATAAAATCATAAAGGTTTGACAGGATATTTACAGCCATTGTCAGAAATATTGGGAAAGTTTATTTTTCTTTATCCCTCAGTGCCCAACATAAAAAAAGGTGAATATTGATTTTTATTTAAACAATTGAATTTATTACTGATTATTTATTTAAACACTGAAATATTTGACACAATGTCAATGGATTGCCAATCCATGGATGCGTGTTTGCTTTCCATTTTTCTTTTCTGGACTTATGCTAAAACTGTCAGTGTAAAATTCTGTATTGCAGTGTGGTTCTTTTTAATTTTTTTTACGTTGGCCTGATATTTTTCCCTATTGTTATCATTTTACAAGCTGAAGATTCTTTAACATTTTCAGGGTTGTGCCTGCAGGTTGTGTCTATACCTAAAAATGTCAAGTGAAAATGTCAAACATAATGTTTTGCTTTTCAGGTCACTTCATGGCTAAAAAAAAATAAATCAATACAATCAGCTTATATCTGGTCAGAGGTAGGGCTTTTTTATATACAGATCAAATTTAGTTCTGATTGAGTTATCGATCATACAGCACTGAAATTGATCCTTTAGCCCAACTTATCCATGTTGACAAAGTTCCCCAAACTGAACCAACCCCACTTGCCTGTATTTGGCCCATAATCCTCTCACCTGTATCTATTCATGTACCTGTCCAAATGTCTTTTAAATGTTTCAGCTACCTGCATCAACCATGTCCTCTGGCAGTTCATCCCACATACGAACCACCCTCTGTGTGAAAAAGCTGCCCCTCAGGTCCTTTTTAAATTTTTCTCCTCTCACCTTAAAAATGTGACCCCTAGTTTTACTCAACCCTAAGGAAATACCTTTGATATTCAACTTATCTATGCCCCTCATGATTTTATAAACCTCTAGAAGGTCACCCCTTAACCTCGAACACTACAATGAACAAAGTCCCAACCTATCCAACCTCTCCTTATAACTTAAACCCTCCAGTCATGGCAACATCCAAGCAAATCTTTTCTGAACCCTCTCCAGTTTAATAATATCCTTCCTCTAGCATGGCAACCAGAACTGTACACAGTACTACAAATGACCTCACCAATATCTTGTACAACCTTAACATGAAATCCCAACTCCTATACTCAATGGTTTGAGCTCTGAAAGCAAGCACACTAAATGTCTTCTTGGCCATGCTGTCTATCTGTGTTACAAATGTACCTGAACCTCTCAATACCTGTGATGGACAGGACTACCCAGGACCCAATTACTAACTATATAAGTTTTGCCTTGGTTTGTTTTACCAAAATGCAATGTCCTAGGTTTATCTAAATTAAACTCCACCTGCTACTCCTCAACCCATTGGCCCACTTGATCAAGATCTCTTTGATAATCCTCTTCACTGTCGACAATATCACCAATTTTGGCGTCATCTGCAATCTTACTAACCACGCCTCTTAAATTATTATCCAAAACATTTATATAAATGACAAACAAAAATGGACCTAGCACCGATCCCTGTGGAACACTGCTGGTCACATGCCTCCCGTTTTAAAAACAACACTCCACCACTTCCCTCTGTCTCCTACTGTCAAGCCAATCTTGTATCCAATTGGCAAGCCCTCCCTGAATCCCATGTGATTTAACTCTCCTAATTAGTCTATCATGCGAAACCGTGTCAAAGGCTTTACTAAAGTCCACGTAGAGTGGGTGTACTGGTCTGCTCCATCAATCTTCTTGGTTATGTCCTAAGAAAACTCAATCAAGTTTGTGAAATACAATTTCCCACACAGAAAGCCATGCTGACTATTCTTAATCAATCCTTGCCATTCCACATGGATGTAAACCCTATCTCTCAGAATCCCCTCCAACAACGTATCCATCACT
This sequence comes from Hemiscyllium ocellatum, assembly GCF_020745735.1. Classification (NCBI taxonomy): domain Eukaryota; kingdom Metazoa; phylum Chordata; class Chondrichthyes; order Orectolobiformes; family Hemiscylliidae; genus Hemiscyllium; species Hemiscyllium ocellatum. The sequence goes on from NC_083401.1 coordinate 25,369,637, forward strand.
GATGTCAGACACACCGGTCTATAGATCCCAGGCTGCTTCTTATAGTCTTTTTTAATTAAAGGCATAACATTAGCTATCCTCCAGTCTTCCACCACCTCATATGTCACTGTGGACGATACAAGTATCTCTGTTAGGGGCTCCGCAATTCCTACCTACCTTCCCACAACATCTTGATATATACTTGATCAGGTGCTGATGATTTATCCACCTTAATGTTTTCTTAACACCTCCAGCATCTCTTCTCCTGTAATGTGGACTATGTTCAAGACATCAATATTTATCTTCTCAAGTTCTCTAGCCTCCATTTCTTTCTCCACAGTAAAAACTGATATGAAATATTTGTTTAGTATTTCTCCCATCTCCTGTGGTTCAGTACATAGACAACCTAACTAATCTTCAAGGGATTGTTTACTACATTTTGTTCCAAGATTGCTTTCTCAGATCACAGCTGTCTCTCAGTGGTAATAAACTGTCTATTTCTTGTAAAGCAGACCTGTCCTGGGCATCTTGTAAGCTGCCACTTCTTTTAAAAACAGGGAAACAGAGACAAAGACAAAGACAGATGGAGACCAAGATAAAGAGAGAGAGAGAAACAGTGAGAGAGGTATTGTATTCACTATGAAGAATACAGGTTTGAGTCTTTAACTTTGGCTGTAGCACTTTAGTCTCGGTTGTAGTTGTAACTTCAGCTCTTGTCTCAGGCCGACAGATCAATAGTAAAAAGTTTTCAAGACTGAAAAGTTGCCATTTTTTCACTGCCTGTGTCCAAATATTACCACATATTTGAATACCTGGTCTGGGTTTTGTGTTCAATACTGTCATTGTGCATTGCATACATACTGTTGACTGATAGAAAACGTTGCACTGACTCCATTGAGGAGAAAACACTCCACAGACAAAGTGATTGAAGGGAAGGTGAGTGAAATCCTCCACTGAGGCCAGTATTCTGTCACCAAGTCAACTTTTACTTACACATGGAAAGTCCTTACACCGATCCAGCTTCATCAGAGCCAGCTCTAAGAGTGAACAGAACCTCTGACACTCCTGTTTATATCTGTCAGCCAGGGCTCCCGGATTGGACCAGTTCAACAGCCCCAATCAGGAAAGTTATATTCTACGAGGTCCGCCCAGCTGACTGTGTGAGTCTATGATGTACCTCCTCTATTTTTACACCTCTCTTCAATTTGGTGATTTGTTGCATGACACACCTTGGTCATCAATCTTAAGTTTACTCGTGAGAAGGAAAATATCTATTTGTTCCTTTTTAGCTTTCACATTTCTCTCCCACACCTTTCTAGGCCCTTGGTTGAATATCTGTTCCAACAAGATGCGGGTCAGTTCTCACCTTATTGTATTGAAATATTAGAATACAAAATTCTATCTTTTGTCTAAACAATCTTGATTATATTTTTAGATTAGTTTGTGTAAAAGCACATCAGATTATCAAATTCTACAAATCAGCTATAACATGGATTCTTACTGATGTTCCATGGTAAGATTTGCATATTTAGAATTTAAAGACTATGTATAAGCTGTGATGTAACTGTGATATCAGTTGTCATGTGCTCGCACTTAGCAAGAAGATTTAGAATCTGTACAGCACAGGATATGCTGATCTATAGTCTAACTATCATGCACCGTTCATAAATATTCCCTAAAAGTAATATAGAAATCTGGCCTGAGCTATGTGAAACTCCAAAGAACCCAGTTCACAACATGCTAGAACTGTAATGATTCCACTGATCCTTACAATGACACTAGATGCTGCCTGGTTGCCTTGTTGGATTTGACGTGAAGGGAGGCAGGGTGGAAATGACTTTGTGATTAACATGATCAGCAAAAGGGTACAATCAGCAGTGAGGCCTTCTGGATGAAGAAGGAAAACAATACCAACTCTGTTCTCTTGGTAGCAAAAAGGCAAAAAAAAGACAAGGAAATTCTCTCTGTTTATTGACCAATTCTCGTTAGGCAACATCTCATTGAGATACAACACAAAGTTATAGAATCATAAAGTTGTGTAGCATGGAAACAGACACTTTGGTCCAACTTGTCCATGCAAACCAGATTCCTAACCAAATCTAGTTCCATTTCCCAGCACTTGGTCCACATCCTTCTAAACCTTCCCTATTCATATACCCATCCAAATGCTTTTTAAATGTTGGAATTATGCCAGCTTCTGCCACTTCCACTGGTGGCTCATTCCATACATGCACCACCTGCTGATCATTTATCACATTTCTCCTGGTGAAACTTTGCTGTGTGCATTTTAGTTGTCTGTTATCCAACATTGGTTATAAAATATATTAGGGAATCCTAAAAGTGAACTCAATCTTCATGTACATGTTTACCTCAATGCAAAACAGTGCACTATATATACAAATGCAACAGGTGAGGTCCTGACAGGGTGAGTACAGTAATTTTAATTATACTGTAAAGCTACAATGAGTTAAACACTACTAATAAAAATACATTTAAACACAGCAGGAACACTTTATATGTTAAAAATCAGGCCTCGGCTGCCATTGTTATTTCGAGTTTGTTTCAATGACATCAATTTAATCATTGTAATTTCATTTGGTTAAGGGCCAGCCCCAGCCACATTTAAACTATTAACTAGATTATAGTATGTAGCCAAGCAGCAGGAATAACTGAGGCTGCATTGTCACCAGAAATTCACGCTATTGTTTCAGGAAGAGCTGCCTGTTATCTTTAAGCACTTGTTTTGATCTTTGGAGAAGAATTTAAATTTTCAATTAGTCTTTATAAGTCATTCATATACAGAGGAAGTTCTCTTGTGCCATCTGTCTTTGTGCACCTGCTTCCATTGTACTTATCAATGCAGGACCTGCAAAAGAATGATACTTTAGCCTATTGTTATCTCAGCTTCAACAATACCACCAAGCACCATTTACATAATGCAGTGATTTATTATTATTCTTTTGTAAGATGTGAACATCACTGGCAGGACCAGCATTTGTTGCCCAGCCATTGTTGTCCTTGAGCTGATGGCTTGCTAATATATTAAACCAGGGCAGTAACGAGTCAACCCCATTTTCATGAATCTGGACTCTTATTGAGGCCAGACTATGTAGGGCTTACAGACTTCCTTCCTTAAAGGTGAATCAATTGAATCTTTTTTTTAATAGCAATCAATGACAATTTCATGGTAACCACTATGAAGAATAACTTTATAATTCCAGAGTTTATGAATTGAATTTGAATTCCACCAGATGTCATGCTAGGATTTGAACCCATGACATTACCAGTATGTCACTATCTCCACTTACAAGCAGTTGATCCCATTACAGTTCCTCAGGCATACATTTGCTCCAACTGAAGTACTCCTCTACAAGTTAATAGGAACAGTGACTTGCAGTTATGTCCTCCCTTTCAAACAGTAAGTTGTCACAAATCATTTGACAAGAATGTTAGCAAGCAAAGTTTTACACCACGGCCTTGAAGGGGAATATTAGAACAGGTGACCCAAAAATGTGATCAGTAGGTTTTAAGGAAGAGAGACAATTTTATACAATGGCCACCACAAAAGCAGGGCTGAAACTGTGTTGCTGGAAAAGCCCTTCTTCGGGCTTATGCTCAAAACGTCAAATCTCCTGTTCCTTGGATGCTGCCTGACCTGCTGCGCTTTTCCAGCAACACAGTTTCAGCTCTGATCTCCAGCATCTGCAGACCTCACTTTCTCCTCCATCACAAAAGCAGGACCAATTATCCAAGTCAGTCTATATGTTCCTCCGGGTAAAAAGTGAGGTCTGCAGATGCTGGAGATCAGAGCTGAAACTGATGAACGGCTTATGCCCGAAACGTCGAATTTCCTATTCTTTGGATGCTGCCTAACCTGCTGTGCTTTAACCAGCAACACATTTTCAACTATATGTTCCTCCACCCGCTGTTGTGTAAGGGCTTTGTTCTGAAGGGATTAATGTTCTTGAATCATTGACTTCATGCAGTCTACTAATATCACACACAATCTGTGCTTGGAGATAAGGGAATTCTATTCCAACTTTCAAGAAGAGCTGGTGTATCTGGACTAGCTCGCTAAGGTCCCAGCAATCATACCTGACCAAATATTTTCATTGCTGCCATGCAGAAACCTTCACGTTACCCAAAAACAGCAACTCTTCTTAATTCCTGATTTTTATTGAAATCAAATTCCACCATCTGCCAAGCCAAGATTCGAGCTCAGCTTTGGAGAACATAAACTGGTTCTCTGAGTTGGGGCAGCCCATGGCTAGAGGTGGCATAAAATTACTGCCTATGGAGTTGGCATTAAAATGGCACAAAAGATTTTGAGTAGTGGCCCAAGAAATAACTCAACATTAGGTTGGAATCATAAGTTAAGAGAACGGTAGCTTTGACAGTAAGATAAATCCAAGGAAACAAGATCAAAGCAGAACAAACTATCTCACAAATAAATTACAAGGAATTTTGTATAAACCCACAGCTGCAAATGTTTGTAGAAGACGTATGATAAGAAGATATCTGGGAATAGGCAGTGCAAAGTTTGTAGTTTAGCAAGAATTAAAAGAAAAGTACGATCCCACAATAATTAAGACTCTTTAGGTAATTGAGTTGAGTTGAGAAATTAAAAATGCAGTCTGCAACTTATGTTAAGAAATTTGGCTGAATTCCTTGAGACAAAAAGCTATAGATAGTAGAGAGGAGTCCCCAATCCGTCAGCGAGGGAGACTGAATGACAAATGAGAAAAACAGATAACCTCGAAAGGATACCAGCTTGATTTTGAGAAAATAAACTAGGCAGCTTCACAACCTAGAAAGTGAACCTGAATAGTAATGATGGAGACAGCTGAAATAAATGTATACATCTAAGGATCAAGGGGGAGGGGAAAGGCAGGGACAAATTATAAGGTTAAAGGGAAACGAGGACGTATTTTGTAAAACCTTAGAAGATCAGAGGTGCTTGTTGAGCTGTGAATGTGATTGAGTTTCAGTCTTATTAATGGAATTTGAATAAATGTTGTCTTATTAAGTAAAAGAGTTGATGCAGAAATATTTAGAGCAGGGACAGTAAATTTAATCTTAGAAGTAATCTCCTGTTTAAAACACACTTACAACATGTGAATAGAAGGAGCTGCAGTTGCAGCTGCAAGATGGAGGGGCAGTGTTTACCTGACCTTCCAAGTTACATATATAAAGATATATGGCTACACCTAATGTTAGGATTCTTCAGCCAATGAGTTATGAACGGCATCTGTCCCGACCTGTCAAGGTCAGGTGGGATGGAAGCTATTTACAATTCGCTGGCTAAAGAATTTAGCTAAGTAACCATATAAATTTATACATGTAACTACCCTTACATTAGAACCGATCTTATGAATGCTATAACAGTTAGTAGGAATTAGCGTCTTTTTGTATCGACTGTGATTAAAATAGTAGAAAATATAGCATGAGTAACCAAATTTGATAAGATATCAATGAATACAATACAGCGGTACGGTGGCACAGTGGTTAGCACTACTGCCTCACAGCGCCAGAGACCCGGGTTCAATTCCTGGGCTCAGGCGACTGATTGTGTGGAGTTTGCACGTTCTCCCCGTGTCTGCGTGGGTTTCCTCCGGGTGCTCTGGTTTCCTCCCACAGTCCAAAAATGTGCAGGTCAGGTGAATTGGCCATGCTAAATTGCCCCCCCCCCTTAGTATTAGGTGAAGGGGTAAATGTAGGGGAGTGGGTCTGGGTGGGTTGCGCTTCTGCGGGTCGGTGTGGACTTGTTGGGCAGAAGGGTCTGTTTCCACACTGGAAGTAATCCAGTAATTCGAACACTTCTCAGAGATAAGCAAGTCTGAGAAAGAGTAGAACTGTTAACATTGGAATGTAAATTAATGGGGGACGTTGTAAGATTCCAAGGCCAAATGATAACAATGTTTGGTAAACATCATGAGATCATGGGGAACAGAGGGCTGTCCACCACAGATTGTGTGCTTACAGGGTTGCATATGTAGATTGAGAGACATGGCTAAAAATGACATCAATGTTGCATTGTAATTATTGTAATGCAAAATGTACGAAAATGCTACACTTGACTGCAAGAGGTAGAATGTTGAGTGGACACTATTCCAGGAATAAAGATCAGTTGTGCTGCTAAACATGGAACTCAAGACTCCACTTTGATATCTCTCCCAAATAATCTGCCTTAACGGTCCAGTAACAGCACCATTAGGCCGTCACTTCCCGTATTGGTGATATCTGGCATCCACAGCTGTTCACAATTGCTTTGTAGACATACCCCATTGCCATCACCTCAACCATCACTCGTTAAGTAACAATGTAAACACAACTCACAATGAGTTCCAAGAACTTTTTTTAAATAGCTCAACAACTTTCCCCAGTGTTTCATTTTAAAAATGCTCTTTTCTTTTTGACCATAGTCAACAATACAGAAAAATTAAAACTTTTCAGTCCTTACATCATACCTGCCTGTCTTTATTTAATTCTATTAACATGACATTGGATCTGTTCCACTTTTGTGTGTGCATTCACTTTCTTTGTTCTTTAATCCACTTTTTTAGCTGGGGAACAGCAGCTGATATGAAACAAAATTAAGGAGAAAGATCTATAAATAATGTGAACAAGGTAATCATTGTTAACGATAATGCTGTTCAGGTTTACAATCCTGCAGAAACCTGCCTGTGGTGGAATGGAATTTTAAACAGGTTTAAGTGGCAATCCTTCAAATACACAGCAGAGAAATCATCAGGCAGTCTACATCCCTTCATCGAAAGCCGGACAAAGATGGAAACTAAAAGTTGTGGAAGTTGAATTATTGTCACTCATTGATATGAGGATATTGTTCAATGAAATACATTCATCTGATGCTGAAACTGTGGGTTAGGGTCTTTAAAGGGTTGTCTGCACTCCATCTCTTGCCCTGCACTTAACACATACAATCTCTCAGATAGGAAATATCAGAAAAGACAATTAAAAGACAGCACAAACTGCTTTTAAAAAAATGGACTGACACCAATATGCTAACCAATCATAATTTGCAGCTTGATTGTTCAGCATTAAATTAGTTTTGTTTTCTTTTGTTTAGATTTGTAATTTGCTTACTTGCAACTTAAGCCGAAGTATATTTTAAACTAAATCTAAAATCTTATCACGGATTTGTGGCACATTTTGGCTGAAAATGTGTTGCTGGAAAAGCGCAGCAGGTCAGGCAGCATCAGGAGGTGGACAAGTCAATGTTTCAGGTATAATCCTTCTTCAGGACTGGGGCTGGGTGGTGAGGGGAGCTGCAGATTAAGCTGCCTGGCCTGCTGTGTTCTTCCAGCATCTGCAGTTATTTTATCTCAAGAGGAAGTGATGAAGACTAGTACTATTACAACATTGCTAGGGTGGATAGCAATAAGCCCTTCTCCCAGAGCGGAGAACTCAATTACTAGGAGTCATGTATTTAACATGAGAACGGAAAAGTTTAAGAAAGATATGTGTAAAAGTTCTTTACACAGAGGGTGGTGGGTGCCTGGAACATTTTGCCAATAGTGGAAGTGGAAGAGGTGGGCACAATAGCATAATTTAAAATGTATCTGGACAGATACATGAATGAACAGAGAGCAGAAGGTGACAGGCTCAGATTAAGGATCTGTATCAGCGCAGGCTTGGAGGGCTGAAGGGCCTGTTCCTGTGCTGTCATGTTCCTTGTTTGTTTTCAGTATTCAAAAGGCATCTCAAAGGGTACATGAATAGGAAGGGTTTAGAGGAAGATAGGTGAATGGGACAAGATTAATTTAGGATATCTGGTCAGGATGGACAAGTTGGACCAAAGGATCTGTTTGCATGATGTACATCTCTATGACTCTATGACTGTATGCGTTAGAACATAGAACAATACAACGCAGAACAGGCCCTTTGGCCCTCGATATTGTGCTGACCTGTGAACTAATCTAAGCTCATCCCCCTACACTATCCCACCACCATCCATGTGCTTGTCTAAGGATTATTTGAATCTCCCTAATGTGGCTGAGTTAACTACACTGGCAGGTAGGGCATTCTCTAGAGTAAAGAACCTGCCTCTGACATCTGTCTTAAATCTACCACCCCTCAATTTGTAGCTGTGCCCCCTTTGTACAAGCTGACCTCATCATCCCAGGAAAAAGACTTTCACTGTCTACCCTATTTAATCCTCTGATCATCTTGTATGTCTCTATCAAATATTCTCTTAGCTTTGGATAAGAGCAAATTACTGCAGATGCTGGAATCTGAAACCAAAAGAGAAAATGCTGGAAAATCTCAGCAGGTCTGGCAGCATCTGTAAGGAGAGAAAAGAGCTGATGTTTCAAGTCTAACTGACTCTTTGTCAAAGCTCTTTCTGGATTAGTGGTGCTGGAAAAGCACAGTAGTTCAGGCAGCATCCGAGGAGCAGGAAAATCGACAATTCAGGCAAAAGCCCTTCATCAGGAAAAACAAGCAGAGTGCCTGAAGGGTGGAGAGATAAATGAGAGGAGGGTGGGGGTGGGGAGAAAGTAGCATAGAGTACAATAGGTGGAGGGGGAGGGAATGAAGGTGATAGGTCAGGGAGGAGAGAGTGGAGTGGATAGATGGAAAAGGAGCTAGGCAGGTCGGACAAGTCCGGACAAGTCATAGGGACAGTGCTGAGCTGGAAGTTTGGAACTAGGATGAGGTGTGGGAAGGGGAAATGAGGAAACTGTTGAAGTCCACATTGGTGCCCTGGGGTTGAAGTGATCCAAGGTGGAAGATGAGGTGTTCATCCTCCAGGTGTCTGGTGGTGAGGGAGCGGCGGTGAAGGAGGCCCAGGACCTGCATGTCCTTGGCAGAGTGGGAGGGGGAGTTGAAATGTTGGACCACGGGGCGCTGGGGTTAATTGGTGCGGGCGTCCCGGAGATGTTCCCTAAAGCACTCTGCTAGGAGGCGTCCAGTCTCCCCAATGTAGGGGAGACTGCATCGGGAGCAACGGGTACAATAAATGATATTGGTGGATGTGCAGGTAAAACTTTAATGGATGTGGAAGGCTCCTTTAGGGCCTTGGATGGTGGTGAGGGAGGAGGTGTGGACGTAGCTTTACAATTCCTGCGGTGGCAGGGGAAGGTGCCAGGACAGGAGGGTGGGTTGTTGGGGAGCGTGGACCTGACCAGGTAGTCACGGAGGGAACGGTCTTTGCGGAAGGCGGAAAGGGGTGGGGAGGGAAATATATCCCTGGTGGGGGGGTCTGTTTGGAGGTGGCGGAAATGTCGGCGGATTATTTGGTTTATACGAAGGCGAGCACCAGGGCGTTCTCTCCTTGTTACAGTTGGAGGGATGGGGTCTGAGGGCAGAGGTGCGGGATGTGGATGAGATGCGTTGGAGAGCATCTTTAACCATGTGGGAAAGGAAATTGCGGTCTCTAAAGAAGGAGGCCATCTGGTGTGTTCTGTTGTGGAACTGGTCCTCCTGGGAACAGATACAACGGAGGCGGACGAATTGGGAATTCAGGATGGCATTTTTGCAGGAGGTAGGGTGGGAAGAGGTGTAATCCAGATAGCTGTGGGAGTCGGTGGGTTTGTAAAAAATGTCAGTGTCAAGTTGGTCATCATTAATGGAGGTGGAGAGGTCCAGAAAGGGGAGGGAGGTGTCAGAGATGGTCCAGGTGAATTTAAGGCCAGGGTGGAATGTGTTGGTGAAGTTAATTAACTGCTCAACCTCCTCACAGGACCATGAGGTGGCACCAATGCAGTCATCAATGTAGCGGAGGAAGAGGTGGGGAGTGATGCCAGTGTAATTAAGGAAGATGGACTGTTCTACGTAGCCAACAAAGAGACAGGCATAGCTGGGGCCCATACGGGTGCCCATGGCTACCACTTTGGTCTGGAGGAAGTGAGAGGATTCAAAGGAGAAATTGTTAAGGGTGAGGACCAGTTCAGCCAAACGAATGAGAGTGTCGGGTAGAAGGGTACTGTTGGGGACATCTGGAGAGGAAAAAACGGAGGGCTTGGAGGCCCTGGTTATGGTGGATGGAGGTGTAGAGGGACTGGATATCCATGGTGAAGATGAGGCGTTGGGGCCGGGGGAGTCTTGGAGGAGGTGGAGGGTATGGGTGGTGTCACGAACATATGTGGGGAATTCTTGGACTAAGGGGGATAGGACAGTGTCGAGGTAGTTTGAGATGAGTTCAGTGGGGCAGGAAAATCCTGAGACAATGGGTCGGCCAGTGTGGTCAGGCTTGTGGATCTTGGGAAGGAGGTAGAACCGGGCAGTGCAGGGTTCCTGGACTGTGAGGTTGGAAGCAGTGGGTGGGAGTTCTCCTGAGGTGATGAGGTTCTGTATGGTCTGGGAGATGATGGTTTGGTGATGGGGGGTGCGTTCATGGTCGAGGGGCGGTTGGAAGAGGTGTCCTCGAGTTGGCATCTGGCTTCAGCAGTGTAGAGGTCAGTGCGCCAGACTACCACTGCGCCCCCTTTATCTGCTGGCTTGATGGTGATGTCAGGATTGGAGCAGAGGGATTGGAGGGCTGTGCGTTGTGAGGGTGAAAGGTTGGAGTGGGGGAGGTGGGTAGACAGGTTGAGGCGGTTAATGTCCCGGCGGCAGTTGGAAATGAAGAGGCTGAGAGCGGTAATAGGCCAGCGCGGGGTGTCCAGGTGGATGCAGTGTGTTGGAGGTGGGCAAAGGGGTCCGCGGAAGGTGGGCAGGAATCCTGATTGTGAAAGTAAGCTCGGAGACGGAGGTGGGGGAAGAATTGTTCAATGTCACACTGTGTATTAAATTCATTGATGCGTGGACGGAGGGGGATGAAGGTGAGTCCTTTGCTGAGGACTGATCATTCATCCTCAGTGAGGGGGAGGTCAGGGGGAATGATCAAAACTCGGCAGAGCTGGGAGCTGAGATCTGGCGTGGGTGTGGTGGTGGGGGCGGAGCCTGTAACTGGAGTGGGTGTGGTTGTGGGGGAAATGGGGGTAGAGTCATTAGCAGGGGTAGTGTTCCCCTCAGGGTTCTGGTGGGCGGGGATGGTGACAGTAGGATCTGTGGGGGGCGTGTCAGCAGAATGCTGGTGAGTGGTGGTGTTGGTGGGGGTGGAAGTGGTGGCAAACACGGCAGTGGGGGGGTGAAAGTCATTGAGTGTGTGACATCAGCGATGATGTGAGGGGCGAAGTGATGTCACGTGTGGTGAATGAGGAATTGTGAGGGGTGGAAGTGGTTGTGGGAGTGGCCATGATGGGAGCGGAAGTGACATCATCAATCAGCGTGGGGGTGGTGGCTGCACCAGCCGCATGGCTAATGGCGTCCGAGCAGTTCCAGAGACCAGGGGAATCTACTGGAATGTTTGAGGAGCGCTGGTTATGGAGGTGGGCAGATAAAAGTTTGTTGTACTTACAGATTTTGATATTTGAAATACTGTTTGTTGAGAGTATGAATTCTCCTGAGGATGTAGTACTGAGTGGGTCCTTTGCAGTTCTGAGAGAGTGTGGCCCTCAGCTGAGGCAGGGCTGACTGTAGAGAGGTTAGGTGCTGGCGCATTGACAAAGAGTCAGTTAGACTTGAAACATCAGCTCTTTTCTCTCCTTACAGATGCTGCCAGACCTGCTGAGATTTTCCAACATTTCCTCTTTTGGTTTCACCCTCTTAGCCTTCTTCTTTCCAAGTCTCTCAGCCTTCCCTCATAAGACCTTCTCTCCAGACCAGGCACCACCCTGGTAAATCTCCTCTGCATCTTTTTTAATGCTTCTACATCCTTCCTGTAATGGGGTGACCAGAACCGTACACAATGTTCCAAGTGTGGCCGCACTCACGTTTTGTATAGTTGCAGCGTGACATCACAGATCCGGAACTCAAACCCTCTGTCAATGAAACCTAACACACCGTATGCCTTCTTAACAGCACTATCAATCTGGGTGACAACTTTCAGGGATCTATGTACATGGAAGCCAAGATTCCTCTGCACATCCACATTATCAAGAATCTTTCCATTGACCCAGTACTCTGCTTTTCTGTTATTCTTCCCAAAATGCATCATCTCTCATTTCACTGCATTGAACTCCATTTGCCACATCTCAGTCCAATTCTGCAATTTATCCAAATCTCCCTGCAACCTACAACATTCTTCCACACTGTCCACTACTCCACTGACTTTAGTGTCATCTGCATAATTACTAACCCCTTTACCTATGCCTGTGTCCAAGTCATTTATGAAAATGACAAACAGCAGTGGTCCCAAAACAGATTCTTGTGGCACACCACTACTAATCCGACTCCAGGTTGAATATTTTCCATCAACCACTGCTCGCTGCCTTCTTACAGAAAGCCAGTTTCTAATCCAAACTGCTAAATCACCCTCAATCCCATGCCTCTGCATTTTCTCCAACAGCCTACCATGTGGAACCTTATTAAAGGCTTTACTGAAGTCCATGTACACCACGTCAACTGTGCTACCCTCATCCACATGCTTGGTCACTTTCTCAAAAAACTCAATGAAGTTTGTGAGACATGACCTACGCTTGACAAAACCATGTTGACTACCTGAAATCAAATTGTTGCTTCCTCGATGATTATAAATCCTATCTCTTATAGTCCTTTCCAAAACATTTCCTATAATAGACATAAGGCTCACTGGTCTATAATTACCTGGGTCATCTCTGCTGGCCTTCTTGAACAAGGGCACAACATTTGCAATCCTCCAGCCCTCAGGTACTAAACCGGTAGACAATGACGACTCAAAGATCAAAGCCAAAGGCTCCACCATCTCCTCCCTAACTTCCCAGAGACTCCTCGGATAAATCCCATCCGGCCCAGAGGACTTGTCTACTTTCACTCCTTCTAGAATTGATAACACCTGTGTGTAAATAACCTCGATCCTTTCTAGTCTAATATTTCATTCTTCTCCTTGACAATATTCTCCTTTTCCTGAGCGAAAACCAATGAGAAATGTTAATTTAGCAGCTCTCCAATCTCCACAGGGTCCACACTCGACTTCCCACATCTGTCTTTGACCGGCACCCTCGTCATCCTTTTATTCCTCACATACCTATATAAAGCTTTAAGGTTCTCTTTTATTCTACCTGCTAAAGTCTGTTCATGTCCTCTCTTTGCTCTTCTTAACTCTCTCTTTGAGTCCTTCAAATTATTTTAATACGTCCTGGTCTCAGGAAATGCTGATTAAAGAATGATGGGATACCCAGAAGACACAGTTGGGATAAGACTGCCATTCCAGTGCAAGACTGCCATGTTGGGCCAAGATCACTATTCCTGGGCAAGACCCCCTGTCAGGCTGCCAGAATACCTGGAAGCTGAAGACAAAGAAGACCTCCACGCAGGGAAGATATCTCTATTCCAGGAGACCTCTATGCTGTGCCGAGACCGACATTTCTCCTCCTTCAGGTACCTGGGCCTAGCTTGGGATGAAGAGCCTAGGTCTAACCTTCAGGCTCAGTCAGTAGGAGCCAGCCTGGGACCTGCTCCTAGCTCGAGAGAAGTTCCCAGGCTGTGGTAGATACACGTCCGGCTGCCACCTCTGCCAAACGCCTCTTCCTTCACCTGTCACTCTCCAGATTTAAAAGGAAAGAAAGCAGAGAAAAATGAATAAGAAAAGAAAAATAACTATATAAAAAAAGAGGGAAAGAGAGACAACGACAATAGGCAAATCCATCCTGGGATCAATCCATCCATTCCGCTGTCATCTTATTACCCATAAAGCCCTTCATGAACTCAAAATATCACAAAGCCATTTAGAACTTTTTTTAAATAAAGGTGATGAATCTGATAAGTTTTGCAAAGCAAGATCCCAGATCAGGATCTAGATAACGACCAAACCATTTCCTTCTAGTGGTGTTGGAGTTAAGTGATGGAGCAGTCTTGGTGAAGCGTGTGGCCAGCCTCTACTCTCAGTTTCTGTATTTGTATGTTTATTTAGTGGACAAAGGTGTGGTAATTAAAGTGTACTGCGGGAAAATTTGAAATTGAACAATTTAATAGAAGGCCGGCACGGTGGCACAGTGGTTAGCACTGCTGCCTCACAGTGCCAGAGACCTCAGGTGACTGTCTGTGTGGAGTTTGTACATTCTCCCTGTGTCCGCCCGGGTTTCCTCCCACAGTCCAAAAATGTGCAGGTTAGGTGAATTGGCCATGCTAAATTGCCCGTAGTGTTGGGGGAATGGGTCTGGGTGGGTTACGGGTCGGAGTGGACTTGTTGGGCCGAAGGCCTGTTTCCACACTGTAAGTAATCTAATCTAATATAAAGAAAGAATATTGTCTAAATGCTGAGTGGTTGATCTTAACCCTGAGAATGTTATCCTGGATGGTATTGAGCTTCATAAGTGTTGATAGAGTGATTCAGAGCAATCAAGGCAGTGAAAGCAATGCAACTGATTTTGTGTTTACCCGTGGGATTTGGGGATTAAGGATTAGGTCAGCATTTATCCATCCCTTATTGCCTGGGATAAGGAGGTTATGGCCTGCTTTCTTGAATTATTGCAGTCCTTGGGATGTAGGAACGCCCACAGTGTGAAGAAGGAAGTTGCCTGATTTTAATTCAGCATCAGTGATGCATTTCCAAATCAGGATGGCATGTTTCTTGGGGAAGAATGTGCAGGCAGTGATGTTCCCAAGGATCTGTTGTCCTTCAAGGTGATAGAGGACATGGGTTTGGAAGGTGCTGTCTATGGCGGCTTGACAAGTTACTGCAGTGCATCTTGTAAATGGTACAGACTTTTGCTATTGAGCCTCAGTGGTAGAGGGAGTCGATGTTTGTGGATGTGGTGCTAATCAAGTGGATTACTTTATTGTGCTTAGGTGACGTTCTGCGCTATCTTGTGAATGAATCTGGTGTTAATGCATCTCCTGACGGCTTGAGCATACATGTTAACATAGCACAGATATGCGAGATAGTGCAGAATGTCACCAAAACGCAGCACAATGCCACCCATGCTCCCGAGACCAACCGCAATATCATCATCAAACCAGCAGACAAAGTGGGGGCGCTATCATCACGCAGAATAGAATGTATTACTGAAAAGAAACAACTGAACACTACAGACAACTACCTGCCAATCCGACCAAAGAACACGTCCATCAAGACCTTTGATTCAGACCTTCACAGTCTCATTCCATGTACTTCTCCCATCGGAGACTTCTGCTGCCGTCCGTAGATAAACAAAGCCAATACACCTGGATGTCCCATTATATCAGGCAATGGCACCTTGTGTGAGAACCTCTCTGGCTATGCTAAGGACATCTTGAAACTCATTGTACAGGGTACCACCACCTTCTGTCGCAACACTATCGGGGTGGCACAGTGACTTAGTGGTTAACATTGCTGCCTCACAGTGCCAGGGACCCAGTTTCAAATCCAGCCTCAGGTGACTGTGTGGAGTTTGTACGTCCTCCCCATGTCTGTGTGGGTTTCCTCTGAGTGGTCCAGTTTCCTCCCACAGTCCAAAGATGTGCAGGTCAGGTGAATTGGCCATGCTAAGCTGTCCATAGTATTCAGGGATGCATGGGTTAGGTTCATTAATCAGGGGTAAATGTAGGGGAATGAGTCTGGGTGGGGTTACTCTTCAGGGGTCGGTGTGGATTTGTTGAGCTGAAGGGTCTGTTTCCACACTGTCGGGATCCTATAGACTACAGATTTCTTAGAAAAACTTAGCATCCGCAGACCAGTCTGTCACAATGGACATTTTGGCACTCTACACCAGCAACGTGATGGCATCGTGGCAACAGCCTCAGCACCCAGAGCCAACAATTGCCAATCTCCATGCACCATCTTACTCATCCACTTCATCCTCGACCACAACATCTTCACCTTTGACAAACAGTTCTCCATCCATACACACAGAACAACTTAGAGTAAAAAGTGAGGTCTGCAGATGCTGGAGATCAGAGCTGAAAATGTGTTGCTGGTTAAAGCACAGCAGGTCAGGCAGCATCCAAGGAACAGGCCCGAAACGTCGAATTTCCTGTTCCTTGGATACTGCCTGACCTGCTGTGCTTTAACCAGCAACACATTTTCAACACAGAACAACTTACCAGGGGTCTGTCCCTGTTGCTCAGAAGGAAGGGGAGAAAGTGGAGCAGAGCATTAGTCATTGGGGACTCCATAGTTAGGGGGACAGATAGGAGGGTCCGTGAGGACAAGAGAGACTCATGGTTGGTGTGCTGGTTGCCAGGTGCCAGGGTCTGTGATGTCTTTGATCTTGTTTTCGGGATCCTTGAGGGGGAAGGGGAACAGCCCCAGGTCATGGTCCACATAGGCATCGGTGACATAGGTAGGAAGAGAGATTTAAGGCACAAATTTAAGAAGCTAGGGTGGAAGCTTAGTGCTAGAAGAAGCAAAGTTGTTATCTCTGGTTTGTTGCCCGTGCCACATGCTAGCGAGATGAGGAATCGTGAGAAAGAGGAGTTGAACATGTGGCTACAGTGATGGTGAAGGAGGGAGGGTTTTGGATTCCTGAATAATTGAGGCTTTTTCTGGGGTAGGTGGAACCTCTAAAAACAGGATGGTGTTCACCTAAACAAGAGGGTATCCTGATAATGCTGTTCGGGTCAGTTTGAACTAATTCAGCAGGGGGATGGGAACTTTAATTGCAGTTTGTGCATAGATGAGGTTGAGAGTAGTGAGGTCATAACTAAGGTTTCACAATCACAAGAAGGCACCAGCATTGGTTTGAAATGTGTCTACTTCAATACCAGGAATAAGGTGGGTAGGTGCGTGCATGGGTCGGTACCTGGGATTTCGATGTTGTGGCTATTTCAGAGGCATGGGTAGAACAGGGACAGGAATGGCTATTGCAGATTCTGGGATTCAGATGTTTCAGTAAGAACAGAGAAAATAGCAAGAGAGGACACTGCTGGTCATGGACAGTATTATAGTTGCAGAAAGGGTGTTTGAGGACTCATTTCCTGAAGTAATATTAGCTGAGATTAGAAACAGGAAAGGAAATGTTACTCTGTTAGGAGTTTTCTAAAGGCCTCCAAATTGTTCCAGAGAACTTGAGGATAGGATAGCAAAGATGATTGGAGCAAGAGTGACAGGGTAGATATTATGGGGGAGTTTAACTTTCCAAATATTGACTGGGAGTACTGTAGTTCAAGTACTTTAGATGGGTCAGCTTTTGTTCAATGAGTGCAGGAGGGTTTCCTGACACAGTATGTAGACATATATCTAGACACAGTATGTAAGGGGTGAGGCCATGTTAGATTTGGTACTGGTACAGGCCAGGTGTTAGATTTGAAGGTATGTGAGCACTTTGGTGATAGTGACCACAAGTCAGTTTTGTTTCCTTTAGTGATGGAAAGGGATAGGTATATACCGCAGAGCAAGAGCTATAGCTGGGGGGAAGGCAATTACGATGCAATTAGGCAAGATTTAGGATGCATATGTTGGGGAAATAAACTGCAGGGGATGGGCACAATTGAAATATGGAGTTTATTCAAGGAAAAGCTACTGCAGGTCTTTGATAAGTCTGACAGGGACATTGTTAAACAAGGGAGCTGTGGTTTCCTCAGGAAGTTGAATCTCTTTTCAAGAGGAAGAAGAAGGCTTATGTTAGGATGAGATGTGACGGCTCAACTAGGGCGCTTAAGAGTTGCAAGTTAGCCAGGAAGGACCTAAAGAGAGAGCTAATCAGAGCCAGGAGGGGACATGAGAAGTCATTGGCAGATAGGATCAAGGAAAACTCTAAGGCTTTCCATAGGTACATTAGGAATAAAAGAATGACTAGAGTAAGATTAGGGCTAATCAAGGATAGTAGTGGGAGTGGAGTCAAAGATGATTTAGGGGGAGCAGTAAATCAGCATTCACACTAAAAAAAGACAATATTATCAAGGAGAATACTGAGATACAGACAACTAAACTCGGTGGGGTTGAGTCGAGAGTGTGGCACTGGAAAATCACAGCAAGTCAGGTAGCATCCGCGGATCAGGAGAATCAACGTTTTGAGTAAAAGCTCTTCATCAGGAATGCTGACGTCAGTGGCGGGCAAGTTTTGGAGGGAATACTGAGGGACAGGATGTACACGTATTTGGAAAGGCAAAGGACTGATTAGGGATAGTGAACATGGCGTTGTGCATGGGAAATCATGTCTCACAAACTTGAATGAGTTTTTTGAAGAAGTAACGAAAAGGATTGATGAGGGCAGAGCAGTATACATGATTTATATGGACTTCAGTAAGACATTTGACAAGGTTCCCCATGGGAGACTGATTAGCAAGGTTAGATCTCACGGAATACAGGGAGAACTCACCATTTGGATAAAGAACTGGCTCAGACAGAGGGTGGTGGTGGAGGGTTGTTTTTCAGACTGGAGACCTGTGACAAGTGGAGTGACACAAGGATTGGTGCTTGGTCCTCTACTTTTCATCATTTATATAAATGATTTGGATGTGAGCATAAGAGGTATAGTTAGTAAGTTTGCAGATGGCACAAAAATTGGAGGTGTAATGGACAGCGAAGAAGGTTACCTCAGAGTACAATGGGATCTTGATCAGATGGGCTGATGGGCTGAGAAGTAGCAGATGGAGTTTAATTTAGATAAATGTGAGGTACTGCATTTTGGGACAGCAAACCTTAGCAGGGCTTATACACTTAATGGTAAGGTCCTAGAGAGTGTTGTTGAACAAAGAGACCTTGGAGTGTAGTTTCATAGTTCCTTGAATGTGGAGTCGCAAGTAGATAGGATTGTTAAGCAGACATTTGGTATGCTTTCCTTTATTGGTCAGAGCATTGAGTACAGGAGTTGGGAGGTTGTGTTGCAGCTGTACAGAACATTGGTTAGGCCACTGATAGATTACTGCATGCAATTCTGGTCTCCTTCCTATCAGAAGGGTGTTGTGAAACTTGAAAGGGTTCAGAAAAGATTTACAATGATTTTGCCAGGGATGGAAGATTTGGGCTATAGGGCGAGGTTAAATTAGCTAGGGCTGTTTTCCCTGGAGCATCAGAGGCTGAGGGGGATCTTATAGAGATTTACAAAACCATGAGGAGCATGAATAGGATAAATAGACCAAGTCTTTTCCCTGGGCTAGGGGAATCCAGAACTAGAGGGCATAAGTTTAGGGTGAGAAGGGAAAAATATAAAAGAGGACTAAGGGGTGACGTTTTCATACAAAGGGTGGTATGTGTATGGAATGAGCTGCCAGAGGAAGTGGTGGAGGCTGGTACAATTACAACATTTAAAAGGCATCTCATGGGTATATGAATAGGAAGGGTTTGGAGGAATATAAGCCAGGTTCTGACAGGTGGGACAAGATTGGGTTGGAATATCTGGTCGGCATGCACAAGTTGGACCGAAGGGTCCGTTTCTGTGTTGTACATCTCTATGACTCTACACACAAATGGCTGTCTGTGTAAATAAATTGCCCTGATGCCTTTTTTAAAAATCTTTCTCCTCTCACTTTAAAATAATGCCCCCTAGTTTTGAAATCTCCCACCCTAGGGAAAAGACACCTTCCAGTCACCTATCCCTCATTATTTCATAAATCTCTGTATGGTCACGTCTCAACCTCCTGTGCTTCAGTGAGGAATCCCCAGCCTATCCAGCCTTTCCTTATAACACAAACTCTCGAGACCTGGCAAAATTGTAAATTTCTCCTGCACCCTCTCCAGGTTAATCATATCCTTCCTATAACAAGGAGACCAGAACTGGACACAATATTACAGAAGAGTCTTCATCATCTTCCTGTCAAACCTCAACATATCATCCCAATTCCTATACTCAAAGGTCTGAGCAATAAAGGCGAGTGCATGAAACACCTTTTAAACTACCTTATCTATATTTGATGCAAATTTCAAAGAATTATGCACCTTACTCCTAGATCTCTCCATTTTACAACACTGTCCAAGGCCCTAATTTTAATTGTATAAGTTTTGTCTCTGTTTATTTTACCAAAATGCAATACATCATATTTATCCAAATTAATCTCCATTTACCACTCTTCAGTCTATTAACCCAATTGATCAAGATCAGAAAAACATTCTTCACTAATCATTATACCACCAATGTTGGTGGCATCTGCAAATTTTTATAAATGACAAACAAAAGGGGATCCAGCATCAATTGCTGTGGAACCTCTGGTCATAGGCCAATAGTTTGTATCCCTGTGCTATCATTTCACCACATCTTTTAGATGCTGCTTCTAACATACCTTCCTGCCCTCTTCATTAGCACTAAGAACAATAGAATTTTGCCCTGTCTTGCTAATTGTCACCATCCTTCCCCATCAGGAACCTGGGGTGGGCCCACGACAAGGGCACATCTATGGACAGAGCATATAAGAAGCAAATTGGTCATGTGGATAATTCATGCTTCCAAGTGAAGAATTTCCTCAATTATTCCAGTCAACTCTTTAAAATATTTAATGTGTCTCTTTAAAGGACACGCCTTGCACTTCAGTGAGATTCTGTACGCCTCTTTGATTCTGTTATCAACAGCAGGAATAATGCTTGACTCATTAACAAAGGTCAAGAGGCTCATTTTCTTGTTGTTAAGCTGCTTCATTTGCATGATTACGTTTAACACTCCTTTCCATGGTTTTTGCTGCAAATTAAACTGGAGAGAAAGTTGCAAATTAAAAACACAAGAGGAGATAGATCCAAACAGGCTGCTCAGCCAATCAAACCTAATAGGTACATTGGCCACAGAGAATCAGATTCAACCAGTCTTTGCTTCAAGCAGTCCTCCCTGAGCGAAGTTTCGTGATTAAAAATAAAAGCAGAATGTGCTGGAGAAGCTCAGCATTTAGGGCACTGTTCCAAAGAAGACTTGTATCTGACTTGAAACGTGAACTTTGTTTCTGTCTTCACAAATGCTACCAAACCTGCTGAGTTTCTCCAACACTCGCTGCTTTTATTTCAGATCTATAGCAGTTTTCTTTGGTTTGGAGGCTTCATGATTGGCAGAGTTAACATTCAGTGAAGTATAAATCTTCTCTCCAGTTCTGAAGAGTGACATTCAATTTGAAGCATTAACAGTTTCTCTCTCCACAGGTTGCTACCTGATCTGCTGACTATTTCCAGCAATTTCATTTTCATTTCAACATGATGTGAATGTAATTTCCTGACTTTAAAGTAAAAGCCAGGTCTCAAGTTTGTGTTTAGGTCTCTTGTTATTATTTATTTCTTCTGTTTTATTTAAAATTAGCATGAAAAGTATCCGGTTGGCACTGGTACAAGAAAGGTCATTATTAAGTAAAATTGAGAGTTCTTCAGGTGCAAAGTGTAGGAATACAGCAGTAAGTAATTAATAAATTAAGTACAATATAATGCTGATGACAGGAGGTGTGATGTGTTCCTGTTGCTGTATGTGGAAGCTGCTGAATAGCAAGATAATCCAGAGTGAGCACATTGGTGTTGGATTTTTGCAGCCCAAGGAACATTGGAATCATGTTGGAAAAGTGGATTCCAAGCTAAGAACATTGTGCTATATCAGGGCGGGGAAGATTTACTTGGACGCTTAGTTCCACAAGGCAGTCACACATTGCAGATTGGAAAAAGCGATGACTGCAGCTGCTGGAGCTCAGAGCTGAGAGTGTGTTGCTGGAAAAGCACAGCAGGTCAGGCAGCATCCGAGGAGCAGGAGAATCGATGTTTCGGGCATAAGCCCTTCAATTTCTTTTTATGTCCAATGCAGTAGAGAAATACCATTTGTCGAGCACATGAATCCTTCTGAGGATATAGAAATACAAAGGTTTGCTGGGGGTCTGGGAATGTCAGCTCAGAGCCACACTTTCCCAGACCTGCAGTGCACCTCTGTATTTCTACATCTTCAACAGGAAACATGCGCTCAACAAGTGAAATTTCTCTACTGCATCGGACATTGAAAAACATTTGAGGGCCAATGCCCGAAACATTGCTTCTCCTGCTCCTCAGATGCTGCCTGACCTGCTGTGCTTTTCTATCACTACACTCTCAATACATTGCAGATTGGCTGCTTCTGATTTAGTCTGTGATCAGGACAGGATGGTGTGCCTACAGGTGACATTGGTGTATAGACCCAAGTGGAAGGTAATGTTTGAGAACCCTCAGACCCTGAAACTGTCCAACATTTACAAATTCTTGCAAGCTGTGGGATGAAAATGAGGACTGCAGTGAGGCTGAGTGACCTTATCAATACTCTTATGCATAGACAGCTATTCGAATGGGGGGTGAGGGGAAGGGATGGTGGGTGGGAAGAAATTGGAGCTTTGTAATGACAGAGGACAGTAAAATCAGGGGAAAAGATATTGTTTTCTGAAGCCACGAGGATAATTCACAAAGTCTATGTGATCTACTCAAAGGCAGGACTAAGGATATATCCTCTGGGCAAGAGAGGAACATTGGAGAAAGGAGGGATTCAGTTAGTGCACAGCATATTGATACCACCAAATGTTTACTGTTACAAAGCTATTAAACATTCCAATGGCAAATCCCCAACTTCTGGAACCCTGCAAAAAAGACCATCAAAAGATGGAACATTCAATCTCATTTAAGATTAATAATCACAACAGAAAAGTTAGGGGATTAAAAATTAAATTTTTGGGTAACTATTAAACGGATCCCAGCCCCAGCTCACCAAAAAACCTATTATTAAACACGACGTAGACACACACACACACACACACACACACACACACACACACACACACACACACACACACACACACTAAGGTGGTAGGAGTAGTGAAGTCTTGATTGAAGTGCATTCCTGATGAAGGGCTTATGCTCGAAACGTCGAATTCTCTATTCCTGAGATGCTGCCTAACCTGCTGTGCTTTGACCAGCAACACATTTGCAGCTGTGATCTCCAGCATCTGCAGACCTCATTTTTTACTGAATTGTATAGGAGCTTGATTAGAATCATAGAATTCTATGTTAAAGAAGGAGACCACTTGACCTGTCATGTCCGTACTGTCTCCCAGAAAAGCTACCCAGCTAGTCCCATTCTCCAGTCCTATCTCTGTAGCCCACTTAATTCATCACTTGCAAATATATATTCAACTTTCTTTTGAAACCTTGTATGGAATCTGCTCCCAGGTCATGGATTCCAAATCCCAACAACTCACTGAGTAAAAAGTTTCTCTTTATCTCGTTCCAAGCTCTCTTGCTGAAAGTTTTGAAACTCTCACCCCTAGTTATTAACATACCAACTGGTGGAAATGGAATATCCATCTTTACTCTGTCAGCATTCTTCATAATTTTGAACATCTCAGTAATGTCACCTTCTTGTTTCCTAGGAGAATAAGTCAAACTTTTCCAATCTTTCCTTGCATCTAAAATCCCTCATTCCTGGCATCACTAAAGTACCACTCTTTGGAATGCTCTCCTGGGCTTTAATATTCTTCTTTAGATAAGGTGTCCAGCACTGAATACAATACTCCAAATAGGGTCTGAACAATGATTTATAGGGGGTGGCATCACTTCCTTGCTTTCATACTCGATAACTCTCTTTATAAACCAAAGATCCGATAAGCCTCTTAACATCTCTTTCAACTTGCCTGGCCATCTTCAGCAAATCATGTGCATGAACCATGAGGGTCCTCTGTTCCTGTACTCCCCTCAGAGTTGTACCATTGAGCCTGTATTGTCTCTCTGTATTTCTTCTACCAAAATGCATGACCTCACATTTCTCTGCGTTGAAATTGATCTGCCAGGTGGCTGCCCATTTGGCCAAGTTGAAGTCGCTCAAACTCATCCTCACAACTTACTTTTTTGCCTTAGCTTAGTATCATCACAAAAGTAGATATATATATATATATATTTTATATTCTACATATACATCAGAAAAGCCAAAGGCCCAACACTGATCCCTGTTGAACTCCACTTTCACCTTGATTGCAGTCTTAAAAGTGGCCAACAAAATACTAAAGGAACAGACAGGGTGAGATGTTTCCCTGGTTTGGGAATGGAGAACTTTGGGGCACAATTTTAAAAATAAAGAGAATGCCAATTAGGACCAAGCTGAAGAGAATTTCTTGTTACTCAGATGTTAGTGAATCTTTGTAATTGTTTGCTCAAAATTGAATATTTTTAAAGTTGAGTTTGATATATGTTTGATTATCAACGGTGTAATAGGTTGCAGAGATAGCATAGACAAAAAAGGCATTCAAGTTTTGATTGGGTACAATCGTATTAAATGACAGTGCAGGCTAGAAGGGCTGAATGGCCTACTCCAGTTCCTATGATTTTCATTATTAGAATCTGTTCCAGTAATAATAGCATGGCTGGTCCTTTCATTGGAGCTGGGAGAAATTAGAAATGCATTATTCATTGCAATTTGAAACAACTTTCCAATCAGTCCAAATGACTTTTTTTTTGCATTCCTACAGCCTTTAAATTATGTTGCCCGCTCGAAATGACAAATGAATCTGCTTCCATCAACTTTTCAGGCACTGCATTCAAAATCTTAACAACTGACTGTGTCAACTAAAAGAAATCCCCCTATCTCCCCCTGGACCTTTTGCCAATTAGTTTGAATCTATGTCTTCTGGTTACCAATCCTCCTACCACTGGGGAACAGTTTCTCCTTATTTACAGTGAACTCCCTTCATGACTTTGCAAGGGTAGGGTTAATCTTTCAAGTGCAATAAAATTCCTTTGGATCTCATAACGGATGTGTCAAAACCTGTACAAAACCCAAAAAGCAGCAGAGAACTGTCTATCAGAACTTGTGAATGAACTCTGTTTTGAGTTCAGAGCCAGGTACCCAGACAATCTTAAGCTTGTTACAACCTTGGGTAATTCTAATTCATTAACCTTGCCGTATATTCCAATTGAATGCAACATTGTGGCAAGTAATGTATATATTAAAGCTTTGGCTGATTGTCCATGCTTTGCAGCTCATTTGTATGTAATGCAAATAAGAGAATCTTTTCCATGTGCCCCAACCCCTGGGCAACCTTGGCTTTTACACTTAATCACAGAAGTCAGACTTAATCACAGAAGTCAGACTTAATCACAGAAGCAGAAAGTAATCCCAAGATTAAAAGCTGTATTAGAAAATTCATGATCCACAGTGTCAGCCATTTATTTTCGATTTCTTATTAACTGGGAACCTAATTGAATGGCAGCCAGCCATAGTGCAGGGCATTGCAAGGTAGGAGATGGTAGGAGGGAGCTTTATTTAAATTCAGTTGTATCATTGGTTTCATTAAGCCTGAGCTTTAAAACAAATTCACCTAGAAAGTGCCTTTCCTATAAAGAATGGACTGGAATTCCCTTAGAGCTAACACACTCCAATCGAGGTAACCTCCTGGTAAACCTTTTTTTCAATCTTTTTGAAGCTGTCATATCCTCCCTAAAGTGGTGGCCAGAACTGTACACCATATTCCAAATGTGACCAAACAAAAGTTTTATACTGTTGCAACATGACTTGGCAACTTTACTAGACGAAAGTGTGTACTGTAGATGCTGGAGATTAGAGTGGTGCTGGGAAAGCACAGTCGGTCATGCAGCATCCAAGGAGCAGGAAAATCTACGTTTCAGATCAACCCTCTTGATGAAGAGCTTTTGCCCGAAACAATTTTCCTGCTCCTTGGAAGCTGCCTGACCTGCTGTACTTTTCCAGTCTCACTCTAATCTTGTCAACTTTACATTCAGTGACCTGACCAATGGAAGTAAACATGCTGCATGCTTTCCTTATCACCTTATCCACTCAGGGAGCTATGAACTTGGGCCTCAAGATCCCTCTGTATATCAATGCTTCAAAGGGTCCTGACATTTTCTGTACACTTTCCTCTTGAAAATGCCTCACCTTGCACTTGATT
This sequence comes from Hemiscyllium ocellatum, assembly GCF_020745735.1. Taxonomy (NCBI): domain Eukaryota; kingdom Metazoa; phylum Chordata; class Chondrichthyes; order Orectolobiformes; family Hemiscylliidae; genus Hemiscyllium; species Hemiscyllium ocellatum. The sequence continues at coordinate 25,395,329 of NC_083401.1, forward strand.
AGATTACTTACAGTGTGGAAAGAAGCCAGTCGGCCCAACAAGTCCACACCAATCCTCCGAAGAGCAACTCACCCAGACCCATTCCCCTAAATTTACCCCTTCACCTAATACTACGGGCAATTTAGCATGGCCAATTCACCTAATCTGCAAATTATTGCACTGTGGGAGGAAACCGGAGCACCCAGAGGAAACCCACGCAGACACGGGGAGAGTGTGCAAACTCCACACAGACAGTTGCCTGAGGTAGGAATTGAACCCGGGTCTCTGGCGCTGTGAGGCAGCAGTGCTAACCATTGGGCCACCACACCACCCAGTGCATTAAACTACAACCGCTATTTCTCTATCCAATTCTCCAACTTATTTATTTGCTATACCCTTCTACAACTTTCCTCATTATTCCCAACTCCACCATAGCATCTCATACCACATTCACATCTCGAAAGATAGCAGCACCTAAGGTCTAGTTCCATTGATTACCATGAGCTTCAAAGTGGAACATTTCAGCCTCAGTATCAAGTTTCTGTGCCTCATCAGTCCAAAGAAAGCTGAGAGCCCATAGAATCCTTTGTTTTGGTAAAATTTTGGTAGATATCTTTAATCAAACTGTTCAGACATCTTATGACATATCTCTGGAGCAAGTGGGAATTGAACCCAGGATTTTGGACCCAGAGGGAGGACTACAGAATGAGCACAGAAGGGACAGGAGTTAACTTGCAGATTATGAGGGGCCAACAGGAATAAGTGGGCACAGAGATTATTGTGGGCAGAGGGTGGGACAATGATAGGGTGTGAAACAACTAAAAACAGAATTTGCTGAAAAAACTCAACAGGTCTAGCAACATCTGTGCAGGGAAAGCAGAGTTCATGTTTCGAGTCCAGTGACCTATCTTCAGAACTGATGGAAGCTAGGAAATGGTGGACAAAGAGCACTTCATCTTCCACTTGGGGACCTTACAACAGGTTCACGTTACAAAGTGAGTTTAATAATTTTGGAGAATGAATATCTCCTTCCATGTCTATCACTACCATCCTCATTCCCCCCACCTCCCATCTCAGGTCCTATCATGAACTGGGTTACTTTCAGCACAGCTAACCCATTTGCTTATAGTCCCAATTAGACCATAAGGTATAGGAGCAGAATTAGGCCATTGAACCCATCATCTCTGCTCCACTATTCAATTATGGCTGATATGTTTCTTGACCCCATTCTCCTGCTTCTCCCTGAAACCTTTGATTCTCTTACTAATCAAGAACCTCTCTATGTCTGTCTTAAATACACTCAATGACACAGCCTCCATAGCCCCTTGTGACAGTGAGTTCCACAGATTCACCACCCTCTGGCTGAAGAAATGTCTTCTCATCTCAGTTCTGAAGAGTCTTCCCCTATCTCAGAGCCGGTGCCTTCAGGTCCTCAACTCTCCTAGAAGTGGAAACATCTTCTCCATATTCACTGTATCCAGGCCTCTGAGTATTCTGTAGGCTTCAATCCGATCCCCTTCACCTGCTAAACTTCATTGAGTGCAGACCCAGAGTCCTCATCATTATCAGGTATTTAACTTCTCTTAATTCCTGGCTGACTATGAACAATTCTTATGTTTACACGCTGTAGGTATACTATGGTTCAACTTTCCCTCTTCAAAGGTGTTGCATTTTCAAAATTTTCCATTTTTACTTCAAAAGCACTTGACCAGTGATGATAAGGTGCTTATGGAGCATTGTGACTTGTACTGCTCTTTTGTTTGTGTTGAAGAATGGATGTTTGCAGTAATACCCTCCTGATTCTTCAAACCAAGCTGGGCCAGCATTCTCTCATTGCTGTACTGGAATGGGACCTGCTGAAGGCATCGACTGAAAACTCTTGAATCCACAAATTTCTCACCATCGATGGCACTTGGAAAGTTGGGGATTTGTAATTTGATGGGGATTTTTTAGATGTTAAGGGGAGGAGAGTAGATGGGGAGGATAGAAGGGACCTCTTCTTGCTGGTCAGGCAGAGTAGGAGTAGAAGGATTAGTGTAGAAATAATCTCAGAACCAGGAGAAAGTGAGGACTGCAGATGCTGAAGATCAGAGCTGAAAAAAGTGTTGCTGGAAAAGCGCAACAGGTCAGGCAGCACCTAAGGAGCAGGAGAATCGACGTTTCGGGCATAAGCCCTTCTTCAGAACCATTCATTTCAGGACCAAAGTTGAAAGGCACTTCTACACACAGGTCTGATGGAAGATTGGAATTCTCTTCTGAAATTAGCAACTTATCCTAGACCCATTTTTTCATTTTAAAAGTGATATTAGTGGATGGTTATTCATGAGGGACTGCGGTTCCCAGCAAGGGAAGGTATATGTAGTTGGGTTGCAGATCATCATGATTACATTGAATGGTGGAACTTTTCTGTGGAGTTAAAAAGCCTACACTTGCTCCCAAGCCCCTATGTTCCTCAGTCAATTTTTATATTGACAGTACTCTCTCAGGTGGATGCAATAGATCCCAAAGTACTCTTTCAAGAAAAATCAGAAGGTTTGTATCCTGATCAACAGGCATCTTTAAAACACATTATCAAATCATTATCACATGGTTATTTGTGGGACCGTGCTGAGGGCAGTTCTTGCATTACAACAACAACTACCCTTCAGCGTCTACTTCATTGGCTGTCATGAAAGGCACAAAATAAATGAAAGTCTATTTTATTATTAATGTTGCTCCTGAAGTGGTTTGAATAATTGCCTTTGAGTTAGTAAAGCTGGAGTTAAAATGTCAGTGATCCCAGTATTATCACTTTGGGCATAGAGAAGATTATTATAAGATCCGGTTGCCCTTTCAGTGACTTTTAATTGTCTTACATTTTGACTTCCATCTCATACATCAGCTCCTTCAAAAAGAGACATGGCAATTTACCATTGTACTGCAGGCTAAATTATTTACTAATTATCCTATTGCCAAGATTACATGGCTGGTTGCAGAAATTATAGTTATTGATTGAACAGAGGACAGTGCCTTCCAATTATTTCCAACCAAGATATGCCAGATCATGTACATTTTTCATGTTCGGTTATTCCAGGTATTTGTCAAACTGTTAGGAAAAAATTGCTTCAATTAATCCAAGATATGGGAAGGCAATTCACTCTATCAGTTGCACATGGCACCATTTTGTGCTCATTCCTCTCTGCTTCTTGGATTACTTGCTAATCAAGGTCTGCTGATTGTCATTATTGAGTGACTTTCTTGCTGTAGAGTAAGCACAAAGTGTCGATGCTGCCCTGGTTAAATAAGTCTATCCCTCCAAGGTACAAATTGCTGAGCTACCATTGCAGATGATATAACACAGAAGGATGCACAATAGGCAAGCACTTTTGGAGAAAAGTAACAGTAAATTTAAGTTCTCTTAAGTGTGTGTATCCCTGCAATTTACTTTTATCTCAGCAGTAGGTTATATTTTACTCATTCCTTTGATAAAGTAACATGTAAGACACTTGTTAGAACAGAATGCAGCATATAGTGTTACAGCTAAAGAGCAAGTGCAGAGAAAGGTCAACTCTAATATATGAGAGATCCATTCAAAAGTTGATAACAGTGGAGAAGAAGCTGTTCTTAAATCTGTTGGTACGTGCTTTTGAACTTTTCTATCTTCTGCCCAATGGAAAAATGTGGAAGAGAATATAATCGGGGTGGGAGGGGTCTTTGATGATGTTGGCTACTTTCCCAAGGCAGCAGGGAGAGAAGACGGAGTCAATGGAAGGAAATAAAAAAATTGAAAGAACTTCGGATGCTGGAAATCTGAAACGAAAACAGGAACAGAGATTACTGAAAAATCTCAGAGAGATAGACTTATTTAACAAGGGTAGCATCTGTGAAAAGAAATCAGTGACCTTTCCTCAGAATTCTTCAGAGAGTTCAGTAAGAGAGCTTGCAAGACCAGTGAGTTTCTCAGGACTAATTGATTCTTTTAGGAAGTGTTTCAGTCTTCAACACAAAGTCAGCAAATAAAATGACTTATTAAAAGGGCTGGAATGGTTAGAAAGCTGCTATAAAGTTTTACTGTTCATCAGCCAAGAGGTTAAGGAATTTGATGGCATCAGCCACAGATGGGCTGTTACCATAAAGTATCAAAGACACATTGACCTGCAGATTGTTAAGAATACAGCTACTGTCCAGTGATGATAATGATGAATAATAAAAAAAATTGGATCTCATGCGATTCAATATAACTTGGAACTATTAAATCGTCTTTGTAGCTTTATGATCTGTTGCACATCAAAAGGTTTTTGAGGCTTGAACAAGCACACCTGTCTGACTTCTGTCTCCAGAATATATTTGAATTGTCTACTGAATCCAAATGGTACCGTCTGCTTCAAAGACTTTTGCTGGTAAATGGATGTTATTAGCCTTAGGATAAAAAAACATTTTAGCAGGTTTTTCAATGCTAATTCCCTCACTATAGGCTTCTGGTGTTCTGACCATATGGAATGGCCTGCCAAGATCAATTATGTCACCCCTGTGCATACAGCCTCACTTTGATTGCTTCTTGTTGCCTCTGCTTTACCAAAGAAAAGCAAACTTGACATTTTCTTTTCAACCTTTTCATTATCATTTAAATTCTAGATGAATTGGGTCCACATTGTCGAGCCACTCCTGTTCTTGTAGCAGGCCTCATTGTTAGTTTATCAAGAAGGACTTCAGGGAAACGTCATTACTATCTGTACTCTTAAAAACATATCCAACCAAATTTTTATTCATGGGATATGAATATCACAGGCAAACCAACATCTGAGGCTGATCCATCATCACCCTTGAGAAGGTGATGGTGAGCTGCCTTCTTGAATCACTGCAGAATCTATACTGTAGGGATACCCACAGTGTTTTTAAGGGAGGGAGATGCAGAATTTTGACCCAAGGACTGTGAATGAATAATGATGTACCACTAAGCTAGGAAAGTGTATGCCTTGGAGAGTGTTTGCAGATGGTGGTGTACAGATATATTGCCTGCCCCTGTTTTTTCTAGGTGGTAGAGAGTGAATTCTTGGATTCTGCAGTTGGTGCAGCCTTGCTGAGATGTCAAAGTGCACTCTGTCAATGGAATTCAATGCTGCTGCTGTGTATTGGTGTTAGAGGGATTGAATGTTTGAAGCGGGAGTGGATGGGGTGCCAATCAAACAGTTTATTTTCCTGGAAAATTGGTAAAACTGGCAAATGAGACATACTGACTTGTTTTATACGCTTTAAAATCCATGACCAGTTTGAATAGAAGAGCAATTTATAGCGGTATTTATAGAAATACAGTAAAAAGTATATAAATCACCATAATCTAGTATAATTTTAATGGCAGAAATCATAAAAAGAAATGTTTGAGACTAAGTTAAGACAAAGTTCCTTGTTTGTTCCCTCCATGGCTCCTGGGTTTCTGGAGTGGCTATGGGTCGGTGCTGCCAAATTATCCCCTAAGGCCACCAAAGTATCGTAGCACCATAGCTCAGAGGAACAGATCAGATCCACCAAGTTCATTTCCAAGCTTCACTGCATTTAATTTACTGTTTTTGACCCCTCTGGGTTGTCTTGTGCAGTATGAGTTACTTGAATGTTGGAGTCACACACATCCAGACCAGGGTGGAGTGTTAATCACACTCCAGACCTGTGCCTTGTAGATGGTGAAAAGCCTTTGCAGAATCAGAAGGTAATTTTCAGCCACTTATCTGCTTTTTAATAGCAGCATTTCAGTGGCTGATTTCACTAAGTCTTTGGTCAATGATAACTGTTATAAGCTCACAGGACTAGAGTCATGCTTATACTTTGTCTTGAAGTTAACCACTGTGCACATACACATTGTCATGCATTAGCAATTCATTTCTCTCATCGGCCTCATTTCTCTCCCTACATGTGCATTGCAGGCAAAGCCTTTAAACCAGAATGCTCTCTCAATAGTATATGTACATGTTGCAGCTGGCTGAGTGATGTTTGTTCTCTGGAGAGTGTCATTCCTGTGTGACTTGTTGCTACAGTAACTGTACTTGATCCATTTCTCTTGTTGTTGTGCTGTGGATGTCTGGGACTAATGCTTAATCTGAGGTCTGTGCAGAAGTCAGTTCTCATTTTCCTGATCAGTGCCTGCTGTGAAGGAGCAGCTTCTCTAGTTTTACGCATCTGCCTGCAGTTGCAACAATACATCTGGTCAGTCATGTCCACCTCATATGATCAAGGTGATAAATGCTCTATGCAGTCCTAAGGTGACACTGGGCTGATATCTGTTGAGAACTTTGAAGGTTTGTATGATGCCTGGCTCTCCAGTGTTCAATGCTAGCAAAAACTTGTCAATCTTGTTGAAATGGAATTTTGCTTACTGTCATTTCACTTCAGTTTTGTCACTTGTGTGATGACTGTGTGCCATTAAGAATGTCTTGCAGATGGTGAAAAGTCCTTGCAGAACCAGGAGGTAATTTCAAACAACTGATCTGCTTTTTATTAAAGTTTTTGTTTGGCTGATTCCACTAAGTCTTTGGTCATTGATAACAGTTACAAGTTCCCAGGACAACAGTTAGTTTTTAAGTTCTGTGCTGTTTCTCTTGCAGAGGGGTGTTGTCATGGTGGTGAAAAAATATCGCCTTCATAGTGGCAGTTGATAAACAGCTTTGAGTTCTCCTAGGTGTATTTTTTTAAAGAATCATGAGAGGGCAGAGACAGGGCTTACACAGCACCATGAAGGCTTTTCATTTTACTTTCAGTTAGTGAGAAGGTTTCTGGGATTGCTGAGCTAAAAGCTTGAGTTCTCTGCTGCTGTCATGAAGGCTTAGATAGAGAGGCTTCCTCTAAATTGTCAAAAAGGCCAGATTATTTCTTCCTCCTGGGACTGAAGAGAGACAGCATGTGAGAATCATAACAGTTTTGCTCAATTGCTTCTTTTTTGGCAATGCATGTGTTTATGGAATGCTGCCTATATTGAAACAGTTGACGATTAGTGGTTCAACAATACATTATCTTGTTAAGTATTTCATTGGAGTAAAATGTTGTCAATTTTTTTATTACATTTTAACTGTGTTAAAGGAATAAAATGTCTTTTAATTAGAGCTTAGTGGTGGACCAATTGGATCATAGCTGGAAAATACTGCTTTACAATTGTCTTTTATAAAACATAAAATTTAAGTCTAGGCTATTTCCACAATATACTTTGGGAGGTCTGGTCTGATCCATTACACTCTCCCCATTACCAATTCTGGCTTCAGTATCTTTTTTGCCATTGGAAAAGTAGGTTCAGTGCAACATTAGCTTTTGTGCAATGGCAGATAGGAATAGTTAATATTTAAGGAATATTGCCACAGTTATACATTCTTTTCCACAAGGGAACCAAAGATTTAGTCTGAAGGAATAATTGAAGGAAATTCGCACCATTAAAGACAAAGTACTATAGAAATTAATGATCCTGTAATTTGATAAATCCCCAGATTCTCATAATCTGGAGGTCTGGATACAAAAGGAGATGGCCATGGAATAGTGATTGTTTTAGTTGTCATCTTGCAACATTCTATAGATTCTGGAGTTGTCCCAGTAGCCTGAAGGTTTACAAATGTAACCTCAAGAATTAAAAAAAGGAGGCAAAATATAAAGTATTACAAGCTTAATGCCCCGATAGGTAAAAAGTGAGAGTCTATTATGAAAGATATGATAATCAGTTACTTAGAAAATATCACTGGCATCAGAAAGGAGAACAGTTCTGAAGAAGGGTCACTGGCCCTGGAACATTAAATCTGAGTTCTCTCCACAGATACTGCCGGACCTGCTGAGTTTTTTGAGCAATTTCTGTTTTTGTTTCCTTAATAAGGTTTTTTTTTGGGTTGGTGCACCCTCTTGGCTCACTGATACCACAATGTTGGAGTTGTCATTTTCTTGATAACTCCTTTCTTTTCAAACTCTACAATATTGCCTTTCAGGCTGAAGTTGACACCTTAATCCTGTTAACACATTGTGTTGCTTTTTGAGTATCTGTTTCACAGCCAATGGCTTGTTGCTGCAACAAATTGCAAATCTCAACTGGCATGTTTAAAGTTATCAGTCCAAACTTTAGACTTGCCTCAGCTGAGCTGAGTGACTTTTGCTTGCTATCAGTGATCTGGCACTACAAATTTTCGTTCTTTGTATTGATTGTCATTGTATTGATCCTACAGGGCAACCTGACCTTGCAAAACAAGGATGGCACCATCACAAACACTCAACCGTGCTTTTGAGAGCTTCGTTTTGGGATTGTCACATTGTACAGGTGTGTGACTAAGATGGTGTAGCTGGACACACTGGTATTATTAAGACACTGACTTAATGATTTCCTTCTGCAGTCATCACTCCAACAGTGGCTAACACCTATCAAGCTGATTGAACTAGTCTGTTGTATGGTGTACAGTGATGCATTGAAATCTTGGACTGATACTTCTCCTGTGGCATATATGCTTACTTGTTGTGCTTCCTTCTAGTCAACCATTTATTTGCAAAATGATTCAGCTTCTTAGAGGGAGAACATTGCTTCTCTGCAATGAGCATGCTTCGTTTCGTTTGTATTACGTCCATCACTATACTTGCACCCTTCCCTTTGTCCTTGATCTTTGTTCCTGTTAGGCATGGAATGTCTATCAGCATAATGTAAGGCCTGTTCTATTCTGTTATAAATATACTCTACCTACTGATTTGTAAATTCAATTCTTTTGCACATACCAATTGTTTTCATGAGAGTAGGCTTCTGCTATTTCAGTAGTTGTGCTCTCACTGGAGGATTGCTGACTTCTATTAAATCCTGTCATTAATTCAATCATCTTTCAGTTGGATAAATTCAAAGGGGGAACTTCTTGAACCAAAGGGGTTGTTAATCTGTGGAATTCCCTACCCAGTGAAGCAGTTGAGGCTACCCTGTTGAATGTTTTAAGATAAAGAGAGATAGATTTTTGAACAGTAAATGAATTAAGAGTTAGAGTAAGCAGGTGTGTTAAGTGAAGCTGAGTCCATGAAAAGATCAGCCATGGCCTTATTGAGTGGTGGAGCAGGCTTGATGGCCTGACAGCCGACTCTTGCCCCTATTTTTTTATGTTCTCATGTTCAAAAGGTTTCAGTGATTTAAGCTAATGCTGTCACAAATTGACTATTGATCAAATTTTCACCTTAGATCCTAATATTGAATACATACCATTCATAGCTTAAATTCATTTGTGTTCAGAGTATACCTTCAAGGTTTTCTCAATTTCTGAAATTTTTTTTTGAACATAAGAATGAAGGAATCTTATCCAAAATGAGAAAGGTTGCCTGCAACTAGCTGCTCTGGTTTCTTAATTAACCTGTCACAAATTTGTTTTCTTTCTCAGTTCTGCTTAGTATCATCTTTGATTTCGACTGGCACTGGGAAAGGAAAATTTGCTGCTTTCAGCTGTAGCCTGCTTCATAATTCCTTTCCTGTGGCTTCCTCTGCCTGTCAGCACATTTCAGCAACTCATAACATCCCTGTGTTCCACTTTTAGTAGCTGCAATTCTAAGGCTCTTCATCCACATTCAATCCAAGTATCAGTGCAATACCTGTTTTGTTTCTATTGTCCCTTAATTGAACTGGCTGGTAAGATGGATGCCTTCATTGAGTGCCTCATGGTAGAGGTCACATGACTATGATAAGCCAGTAAGTGTATCAGTTCAGTATTGTGTTTCCAAATCAAATAGTAAACTCCTAGGATATAGATGACAATGTTTCATGTTTGAAGGTAATATCATTAAAGGTCAAGGGGTGATGACTTGATTCTACTTTGTTAAAAGTAGACATTGTCTGGCACTTGTGCAGTTTGAATGCTATTCGCCACTTATCAGCCCTGTGTGTTGGCCAGATATTGCTGCATATAGATATAGACTGCTTCAGTATTTGAGGAGTTGGAAATGATGCCGAACATTACTAATCAGTAATCATCGCCACATTCTGATTTATGGTGAAGAGGAAGCTATTGTTGAGCAGCTGCAGGGAGTTTAACCAAAATTGGCATGGAACATATTCTGCCTAATCCAGTTTCCATTAGGATTGGTGTAGGTGGTATGCATATGGGAGGATGGGGTTGTCATACAGATAGCAAAAACTGAGTGTGAAGAGAGTACATGGAGATTTATAGAGAATTTGAATAAGCTAAGTGAAGAGGTACAACATGACAGATAGAATAGACTCCGAATAAATATAACGTGAATCACTTTGCTAGAAAATAAAGATAGAACATTAACTTGTGAGAATTTGGAGAGTGTGAGCATCTAAAGTGAGTTGGATATCCTTGTTCATGACAGACTAAAGCTTGCATGCAGGTGCAGAAACTTATTAAGAAAAGAAATCGTGTGTTAGCTTCCTCATGAGTTGATTTGAATACAAGGGGAAAGATGTCTCGTTGCAGTTGTATAGAGTCTTGGTGAAACTTCACCTAGATTATTGTCTCCAGTTTAGTCGCCTTATCTAAAGGATTTATTTGTCATGGAGGGAGTCCAATACAGATTTATCAGATCAATTTCTAAGGTACTGGAATTTTATTATGAACTGTGATTGAGAAGACTGGGCCTTTATTTACTAAAGTTTTGAAGAATGAGTGGCGAACTCCTAAAAAGTTGCAAAGTTCTTACCGAATGTGGCAGTGCGGATGTGGATGAGTTGTTCCCCTAGGTTGTTGAATCAAAAACAAAATGATACATACTCAGATCAAGGGGTCAGCTATTTAAGATTGAGATAAAGAGGAATTCCTTCACTCAGAGGATATTGAGTCTTTGGAATTCTCAACTGTTAGGAACAATGTACAAATCTAAGTTTAAGTTGTTTTGTGTGCTTTATGTCAAGAAAGGGAAACATGATTTTAGTTTCATTTTTAGAGTTGCTCTTGTGAGCTTGATTTGGGGGCATGGGGTGTGTGTGTGTGTGTGTGTGTGTGTGTGTGTGTGTGTGTGTGTGTGTGTGTGTGTGTGTGTGTGTGTGTGTGTGTGTGTCCCTCCTTCCCCATACCCAGAGGGGTTATGTTTCACAATCTACTGCAAAAGCCCGAAACCGTGGATAGGAGCAAACCCATTCATTTAAATGGGAAATTTGCCTTCCTGGCAGCTTCCTGCTCCCTGGATCTGAAAGGTTCCCTATGATGTGTTCAGGCTGCCATAAACAGTGGGTAACTGAAACCACAGGAAATGATTCTGTGGATACGGGGGGGGGGGGGGGGGGGTCACCCTGTATACCTGTTTACTTGTGTCTTTCAAAGCATGGAGGCAGGAGTAAGAAATCCCACCAAACTTTTTTTTTAATTCATTTGTGGGACTTGGGTGTCGCTGGCTGGCCAGCATTGATAGCCCATCTCTATTTGCCCTTGAGAAGGTGGTGGAGAGCTGCCTTCTTCATTGCTGCAGTCCACTTGCTGTGGGTTGACTCACAATGCCGGTAGGGAGGGAATGCCAGGATTTTGACCTAACAACTGAGAAGGAACAGTGATACATTTTCAAGTCAAGGTGGTGAGTAGCTTGGAGGGGAACTTGCAGGTGGTGGTGTTCTCAAGTACCTGCTGCCCTTGCCCTTCTAGATGGAAGCGGTCATGGGTTTGCAAGGTGCTGTCAAAGGATCTTTGGTGAATTTCTGCAGTGCATCTTGTGGATAGTACACACTGCTGCTACTGAGCGCTGGTGGTGGAGGGACTGAATGTTTGTCGATGTGGTGCAAATCAAATGGGTTATTTTGTCCTGGATGGTGTCGAGTTTCTTGAGTGTTGTTGGAGCTGTACTCATCCAGGCAAGTTGGAGTATTCTATCACACTCCTGGTTTGTGCCTTGTAGATGATGGATAGACTTTGGGGTGTCAGGAAGTGAGTTACTCGCCACAGTATCCCTAGTCTCTGACCTGCTCTTAAAGCCACTGTGTTTGTATGGTGAGTCCACTTGAATTTCTGGGAGAAGATAAGGTCTGCAGATGCTGGAGATCAGAGTCGAGCGTGTGTTGCTGGAAAAGCACAGCAGGTCAGTCAGAATCCAAAGAGCAGGAGAATCGAAATTTCAGGGCAAAGCCCTCTTCTGTTCAATGGTAACCCCAAGAATATTGATGTTGGTACAATCAGTGATGGTAATACCATTGAATGTCAATGGGCAGTGATTAGAGTGTCTCTTATTGGTGATGGTCATTGGTCAGCATTTGTGTGGCTTGTTACTTGCCACTTGTCAGCCCAAACCTGGATATTGTCCGGATCTTGTTGCATTTGAGCACAGAATGCTTCAGTATCTGAGGAATCGTGAATGGTGCTGAACATTGTGTAATCACTGGTGAACATCCCCACTTCTGACCTTATGACAGAGGGAAGGTCATTGATGAAGCAGCTGAAAATGGTTAGGCTGAAGACACCACCCTGAGGGAGACTCCTGCAGAGATGTCCTGGAGCTGTTAGACTGTTAGAAAGTGAGTTTACGGAGCTCTTGTAAACTTCTTGCTGAAGTTTAAGTAAATGAGTTGTTTCAGTTCTTTGGAAGCATCTCAAAGAAACCGAGCAACTGAGAAAAGGATCTACAATATGTACAAAAATACATTGAAATGAAAATAGTTGCAGTGGTGCCAGCTGAGGAAGAAACCTTGGTGTGGAGGTAACAGTAAGTGTTCACTGGGTTTTTTTTGTGTTTGTAAGCGTATTGCGATAGAAGGAATTGGGTGAATTTGAATCCTCTTATCTTAATGATAAAATCTTTCCAACTCTTTTGTCTGGTGTAATATTATTAATAAATATTTTATGTTTTGTGTAAAAAGTGTTAGACTCTTACCGAACATATTCACAACTGACCTCCACAGTTAAAAACAAGGTCTTATACTTTCAGGCTGCACTCTGACCTGTCCAATATTAACATGGGCTTGGTTCATAATGTTACTCCAGATGGTTGGGAAGTTCAATCCCACATTCAAGACAAGCATCTGTTTCTGAAGATCATTGATATCAAGGGATATGAGTGTGGCATTGAGGTAGATAATCAGCCACCATCTAATTCAATAGTGGAACACATTTGATGGAGTGAGTGGCTTACTCATGCTCTTGAGCTTAATTTGAGAGATGTAGCGAAACGATGGACAGGCAGGAGTGGTCTAACAAGTGGGAGGAGGAGGTGAGTAGCTTTGTCATGTTCTGAAACAAAAAATGGACAAATAAATAAAAACAAGTTTGAGCATTTTCAATTTATGGCATCTCCAGTGAGACATGTTCAAATTTCCAGGAAAATGAACAGCCACAAACAAAACATCCGGAAAGATAAAATTCGAATTTTCTTTTGTTCCTGGACCAAAAAAAAGCTAATCGAGGAACACTGCCTGAAATACAATACAGCCTGCATTAGTCAGCATTCATTAGATTAGTGCAACTTTAGGTTGCCAGTGAGACAGAAACGACCAGAAATATGAGAATGTACAGCACACTGACATCAACCAAGTGGTCTGTGATCACAAGAGGCAACCATGTACTCCTACTGGCAATAAATACGGCTGGTATTCAATAACAACAGCGCAGATACTAGCAAAGTTTTGATGATCACTGAAAAACTGACAGATGGTACTACACTGCACCATGTTGTATTAGACTGCAAAACTCCAGTCTTGTGGGAGACATAGAGGGTCACTTTCAGAATGCAACCACTTAATTAAGGGTTGAATAATACACTGGAAGCCAGTGATTCAGGATCATGCAACACAGAATGCTATTTGGTCCACTTTGCTTTGCCAGCTTCTTGAAGGAGAGCATCCAATTAATCCTGCTTCCAAACTCTATCCCTACAGTCCAATAAACATTTGTTTTTCAAATATTTATCTAATTTCATTTTTAATAGCTGTTGAACCTGCATTCACTGCCCCTCCAGGCATTATATTACAGATCATGCAGCCCATTGAGTGAAATAAAATCTCCTCAGCTCCACCCTCACTCCTTTGCCAATTGTTTTAATTCTGTCTCCTATGCATTAAGACCACTTTGCTAGCAGAAGCAGTATCTCATCATTTAATCTTCAAAAGCCTTTATAAATGTTCACTATTTCTATTGAACAACTTTCATTTTCCATGCTTTGAAGATAATAATTTGAGATTTGACAGTCTCTCATTTACCTGAGCACTTGTACATTCCTAAGGCCCGTTTTGTAATGTTCACCTCAGAATTGAACAGTGTATTTTGTGATTCAGAGAAACCTTGAACTGGGACATTTGGTATTCACACAATCAACACAATTTCTAATTGGACTCTTACTTTCTATGGATTGCAATGCTTTTCAGAAACTTGTCATCATTGATAATCTTCGCAGTGAGTGAGAGAGGGATCTTAGCTGCACCCAGACCCGTAACTTGTCTGATATCAAACAATGTGCATCTAAACATTGCAGGCATTGAACAGAAGCTCAGAATTGGAATCTTTGGTGATTCATTCATCTACTTACCCCAGGGACATAGAAACCATTTGTTGTGCTTTAATACTGGCCTGTTGAACTCGACAAGCTGAGATCAATCTCGTTTGATCTATTTGTCTTTGTTGCACATCAAGCTATGACTGTTCTGAAGGCAATGTGAACAAGTCTACATCCCTTTCGTCACAAGAGCATGCACACATATGAACAGTCAGAGGCCATTCAGCCCTCCAGCCTGTTCTGCCATTCAATTAAATTGTCCCATTTTTCCTCCAGCTTCATTTAATTGCTTCCATTCCATATCCTTTGATACCCTCACCTCTAGCATCAATCTTTTGATTGCAATCTTGAAAGCTTCAACTGATTCAACAGCCAAAGTTTTCTGGAGAAAAGGTTCAGCTGCATGTAGTTCAGCCTAGTATTTTAACCATTTCAGCTTGATGCTATTCTGATGAAAGTGCACTGTTTCCAAGGCCTTGTGTTTATCTAAGGGCCATTGACCAACACTGAGACAGAGGAGGTCTATGTAAGGGTCCATATTAGTGAAGCATCAATTCCTCAAATTTGACACCTATTTTTCTTGAGATCAGGACCAAAGTTTTCATCACCTTTTTGATGACTTTCTGAATCAGCGAACTATTTTTACTGGTTCATGTAAACAAACAGCCTCCCAAATCACTTCATTCTGTAATCCACTCTCATTATTAAGAAAGGTTTAAATTCACCTTATTCAGATCCAAAGTCAATGGCTCACACATTGATGTTATTGAAGACAGTCTGAGATATATAGCAGCAGTTTTATGACATAAGACCCTATCTCACCACATCACCCCCTGTGAAATTGGAGTAAACCTGTATAATGATGTTAAAGACATTGCATGAAGACACTTCTTCAACATTGTTGACTATGTTGCAGTTTGTGGTACCTTGCTTCTGTACACAATTACTGGCATTGTTCCTTTAACAGATTGACCACGTTTCGAAAGTGCTTTACTGACTGTGAAGTGCTTTGGAACATCCTGAGGGTGTGAAGGTGCTATACAAATGCAATTTTCTTTTCTCTAATTCAAATCCAAATCACATAATGGTCACTGTTTACAAAATGTACCCTTCTCCATCAGATTGTCAATTTATTATTATTCACGATTCATCATGTTGATCTACTGGTTCTATAATATGGTTAATCTGTAATAGTTATACTTTTAGTTGGATTTGTGCTTCTAATTTACTTGTTTTTTTCAATTACATGTTTGCACAGAGCACTTCTCTGATTAACTATGTCAAGTCACCCAGCAGGTTTTGCAAAACTTTTCAGCACAATATTTGCTTTCTGCTCCTGCAGAATTATTGACTATTGCGATTTTACTGTATTGCAGGACTTCTTCAATAAAATTCAAAAATTGTGACACCAGGACATGGTCCAATAGGTTTATTTGAAATTGCAACCTTTCCAAGCTCCTCTCCCTCCTCAGGCATGGTATAACAGGGAGGTATAGACACAATATTTATAAGCAAAAAGTTAACAACTTTAAAACTAACTGCCCTTGTTGAATCCTTTAATCTGTTAGAAGGTAGACTGCTGATTAAAATGCAAAATCCAGATTCCTTTCAAGCATTTGTCCCTAGATAATTAAAGATTTTATCAATGTACAAAAGGTGATATCTCAGGTTAGACAAAGGGAAGATAGATCTTTACTTCAGGTGAAAACCATTCCTTCTGCACAACCTTCCCCAACACCCATCATTGTTGCAGCATCAAAGTCCTGCATCGATTCCACCTGGGACCTGTGTCATGAGAAAATGAAATCATCTCTTTAACAAAAATTCCTTTGATAATGCATTAGCAATTTTTTGTGAGACGCTAATTTGAGTTGGTTGATTATCTGGAGGGTTGTTCCAAATGCCCCAGATTCAAGAGTTCAACTCCTATTATGGCTGTTGGTGGAATTTAAATTCAATTCATTAATAAATCTGGGATAAAGCACAGTTTCTTTAAACAACTGAATAGTTTTAAAAGCTTATCTTGATCATTGCTCCTGTTTAGGGATAGAGATCTGCCTTCCTTTTTTATTCTGACAATATCACAGTAATGTGGTTGTGTCTTAACTTTCCACTGAATTGGCCCGTCAGTAGGGCCATGGTACATAGGTAATGAGGTGAGTTTGGGAAGATAGCACAAGAAAACTCACTATGGAGAGGAACACCCATGAAATTCATCAAATGGACATTGTGTTGATTTCTGGTAAGATTTTGACCTATGATATCAAAGCAAAGCAGCACCAGGCTGAAATGTACTTCTCCTGTTTTCCCCTAACCAACACATCCTTGCCTATCTGCTCAATCCATTCTCCCTCACCAACTTGTCTATCTTCTGTGACTAACCACCCTCTGACATATCAAAATATTTTTCCTCTTGCAAATAGAGTTGACTTGCAATGTTCAACCGAAGGAGTGTAATCGTCATCCAAACCAAACAAAAAACATTGCTTTTCATCCAGCACTGATTGTGAATCTAAATGATGGAAGGTTTCTCCAACAGTGAAAATCCTCAGATCTTTTAGAAATAGACCAAGGATTATTCTCATTATTGCTGTACAATGTGTGGTTGGCCTGCCCTTCCAAAGTTCTGATTGATCCTGTTGGTTTAATAAACTTAGAGGGCGAACTCAATTCTTGTTGCTTCACATCTTACTACGTTATACTCTGAAGCTAGTTAAAAGTATAATTCCATGTTCATCGTCATCAGATCTCATTTGAATTTTCCTAAGAAATGGCCAGGCCTTGCCAACAACAATTCTGTCTGGTTACATTCACCAGTACGAAATGGAAAGAACTAGAAGTTTGCTTGTGAATATTAAAGGGCATTGAGATTTTTCAAAATTATTATTTTATTCTCAAATATTGACATTTTTTACTGATAAGCTTAATCTAATAAAACATCAAAGCAATGTGGAAATGTTACATTAACATGAATACCCAGTGCGACCAAGCCATGTTGAACAAGGATATCTGGTGTGCACATATGGCATTTGTGTTATAAGACATCAATGCATTTAAAATTAACTTGGGTTACAGGCAGCATTCCTTTAATCTGCTTGTGTTGATATTGTACGTCAGAGGTAGTGAAGCAAACCTTTCTAAAATCCTTCATAATGTATTGCAATATTCAACAGGTTTCTGCATTAAATGTGCCCTTCAATCTAATACAAGTCATGGACTTTTACCATTTCGTTCTCACTCAGCACCCACTTGCAAATGTCTGAATATTGTTTATTCGTAAGCTAACCAATTTTACTTTAAGATCTTCCACTTACCTGATGATATGCATTGCATATTGATTGTAGGTTATTAATGCTCAGTGGGAAAATGTGTTCAGACCAACCTATGGGAGAGGTGGAAGATTAGATAGCACTTAAAATGAGCATTTGGGAGGATTGGAATTCTCTTGCATTGTACGATTCAGACCATCACAGCTGGAGTCACCCAGGAATACAATGGTTACAACACAATTTTGGCAGGAAGTTCTTTTCATGGATAAGAGATGAAAGACTGGAACCTGTGTCTCTTCATTTTTTCACAAGACCTGGCTGATGTTAGTACTGCACCATCTATATGCTCAGAAATTTTGTTATCCTTCCCCTTGAAGCTCAGTGCTAATAGAGTACATTACAGAATTAATCAGGCAAGCCATGAAAAAGGTGAAATGAATAAATGGCAGCACATGTAAAAATCAAGGTGGCGTGTAAATTAGAAACAATGGTGTCCCTATTACTTTTCTTCTCTTGGCCTTCTTAGCACAGAAAGTCATGAGAGAGGAAGGGCTTTTCAAAATGCATTTGATCAAATGTTACTGTGTAGCCAGTGGATTGTACTGGGACAACACTGTGTCAGTGGCAAAGGGTAGGTTGAGATACAGTTGAAGATATAAATGCTTGGCCCTGGATGCTCTCAAGATTGTTAAGTGTTGCTGCCACTATATCCATCCAAGGATGTCATTAATTTATCCTTTTACTCCTAACTTGAGATAGAGTCACACAGCATGGAAGCACCACTTCGGTCCAACCAGTTCACACCAACCATGTTTTCAGTCTAAACGAGTCCCACTTGCTCGTGTTTGGCCTATAACCCAAATCTTTCCAATTCATGTGCTTATCCAAATGTCTTTTAAATGTTTTTAAAGTCAATGCATTGTTCACACTCAAATTGTGTCAATCGTTTTGAATCATGTAACCGTGCTTCTATTTCTTTCATTTTCATGAATTAAGCTGATTGTATTTAGCCTTGTGCACTCAGCATTTCTCATGGCAATGGAATAGAACATTTAAAGGAGGAATTGACGTCCTGACTGAAGAACTGTTTTGTGGGATTGAAAACAGGAAGCAGGCTGGCAAAGAGTAGGATGACTGTTTGCAGTTATTCCAGCCTAATTTTGAAAAGAGGCCCACAAAATATATATCTGGCAAGAGCTTCAAATAGGACAGTGATGTCCATATGAACCAATTATATCCACCATCAACAGATATTACATTATTAGACTGCATCAGCCATAGCAAGGA
The DNA here is from genome assembly GCF_020745735.1 of Hemiscyllium ocellatum. Classification (NCBI taxonomy): domain Eukaryota; kingdom Metazoa; phylum Chordata; class Chondrichthyes; order Orectolobiformes; family Hemiscylliidae; genus Hemiscyllium; species Hemiscyllium ocellatum. The sequence goes on from NC_083401.1 coordinate 25,414,252, forward strand.
AGAGATATAAAGAAAGAGTTCAAAAACAATTCATCACTGCAGTCAGATACAGAATCTGAAGATGCGTTAGTTGCATAGGACATCAGGGACCCCAGAAACAAAAATAGTGAAGGTATCAAAGGGGAAAACATTTCACAAGATTGTTGAAGATATCAGTTTAAAGGAATCCATGACCAGTAGTAGCAGTGAGCTGAGTTGGCAGCTTGCTTAAAGATTTCAGGGAGAGACATCAATTGAAGAGAATACCATTCAATGAATGCATCAAACTTTACCAAAAAGAGAACCAACTACAGCTGTTGTCCTTGAACAGGAACATTTTTAGAGAGATAATGGCAACCCTACACAGGGATGTGTGCACCTTAAGGTTATTATGAGGGTATTAGGATTGAATCTTTCTGACATTTTTAGTGAATTAATACTAATAGTTCATTTCAGTGTAATCTAATCGATGAGTTTTTTTCCTGTGATTTCCAAAATTACACCAACACTTGGCCTTGTTATCGAATCGTCCATTATTACACACAACCCATTGTTAGCCATTAACAGTTTCCATCAATAGCTATTCACCCTCCTTTGTCTGTCCAGCTGCTCCTTTCCCTCTTTGGGTTCTATCCCCACCTATCACTTACACCTTACCCCCTCCCCACCCACCCTATCTTCTGCATAAAAACCAATATTTCCCTCGTTCTGAGAAAGGGTCATTCCAACAGAAGCATTAACTCTGACTTGTCTTCACAAATGCTGTGAGACCTACTGAGCTTTTCCAACTGCCTCTATGTTTGTTCCATTTCTTTACAGGTCTCCATCCCCACAATATTCATTATACAGCAATCACACCTGAAAATATTTCTCTCTGTAGCACCTGAATGGTTCAATATGATTTTAGTTTCCAGTCTGGAAGATCTAATAGCTTCTTCCTGAAATTATAATAATACACCTGCACTTAAATATTCTCTGCTCCAAATAATCTCTTCATGGTTTTATCTTATCTAAACACTTCTGGTCTGGGATTAGCATTAACTGCTCACTCCAATGCAATCTAGTGTTAACAAGCCTTCTCCCTTTCTCAGGAGCAACTTTGGATATGAATACATCTGCAGAATTGCCCATACTGAAAGTAAAGCTGAAACTAAGCTATGAGAGTTTTCCCCAAGCTTAAGAAAACATATCCAGAAACTTCCAGTAGAAAACTTGAGGAACAATTGTTCATTTTGTTTGGATATATTCTAGTTCTGAAAACTGACATTCACGAACTGTTAAAAAAAAATCACCATGGCTACTGAAACACTCAAGATAATTCTTAATTCCTTCAGACAGACAGAAAACTACTCTAAAATTCAGAGTTTACAAATAATACGGCACACAATCTACTTCACAACAGGGGAACATAAGCTGACCTTGCTTCCTGGTCCCCTCTTGTGTGAAGAATTCACAAGTGAAAGACCTATAACCAGCTTTGCTTAAAAGTCTCTGACTCTGCTTGGATTATGTTTTAGATTAGACTTACAGTGTGGAAACAGGCCCTTCGGCCCAACAAGTCCACACCGACCCGCCGAAGCGCAACCCACCCATACCCCTACATTTACCCCTACCTAACACTACGGGCAATTTAGCATGGCCAATTTACCTGACCCGCACATCTTTGGACTGTGGGAGGAAACCGGAGCACCCGAAGGAAACCCACGCAGACACGGGGAGAATGTGCAAACTCCACACAGTCAGTCGCCTGAGTCGGGAATTGAACCCGGGTCTCAGGCGCTGTGAGGCAGCAGTGCTAACCACTGTGCCACCGTGCCGCCCGTCACGGTGGCACAGTGTGAGTTCCTCTCAAAGCAATGACTGGAAACAAATGTGGAAGAGTTGGGCAAGACCCTTCCCATCTCATCGCCATAGGAACACTGAGGCTAGCAAGTTTTATTTTCCACATTGCTGAAGTACATGAAGATAAATGGACTAATGAGGAAGTTACAAATAGAATCGGGAATAATTTTACCCTCATTGTGTACATTAGGGAGATTCCCAGCAAGACACAATTCAGCTCTGCAGCAGAGTCTCAGACAGTGGTAAATTCAGGCATCATTGGAAAAGTTCAGCATGAGTCTAGCTGCTAAAGTTTAAAGAGAAACCTGTGCTGTAGTAGATTCCTTATTTCAGAAGTTAAGCATTGACAGTGACTTGTGGCAAATTAAAAGATGTCTAGCAATTAACTTACAAATGAAAGGCAAATTCATTGTTCATTTGCTGTTTACAGGATGCAGCTGTTCACAAATTGGTTGTTGTGTTTAAGAACAAGCAATAGCAATTCAACTTCAAAGCTAATTAATCAGTTCTGAAGTGTTTTACAATGTAAACAGCTCTATAAAAATTCAAGTCTCCATTTTGAGCCTTATTCCTAGCACTTCAGAAGACAATGTTCCCTCATTCAAACTGCTGCTATCAGAGCATTGAAACAAAACAGCAAGTGCGTCTTCTCATGCTATTGCCCAGGGCTATGATAGAAACATTCATGTGACACACTATGATTTGATCGTTTGTGCTGTTATTTTCTTGGTTAAAAGATTATGGGTTCAAATCCCAGTCCAGCAGATCTGTGCACAAAATCTACATTGACACAACAGTGTTGCACTGTCAGCAGAGCATTTTTTCTGATTGAGATGTAACATCGAGGCTTCATTGGCTCTTTCAGATCATCATAGAAGATTCCATGGTGCCACTTCAGGCAAGCAGCAGAGTTTTTCCAAGCGTCACTACAAAGGTTTACCCAGTCTTGCATTTTGTGAATTGTCAAAATCTGCTGCCACGTTTCCTATACGATACAAGCTAGAATTCAAAAATATTTCTTTGGCAGTAACATGCTTAAAGGCAATATGAAAGGTGCTTTTTCAATGCAAGTAAGGTGAAAATGACTGCCCTTGACATCAAGGCTGCATTGGACTACATGAGGCATTGAGAAGCCGTGGTAATCCTACAGTGGATAGGAATCGGGGGAAATTCTCCGTTGGTTGGAGTCATACCTGGCACATGGGAAGATAGCCGTGATTGTTAGAGATCAGTCATCTCAGCTCCAGGACATCGCTGCAGGAGTTCCCCAGTTCAGTGTCCTAGGCCCAACCATCTTCAATTGCTTCATCAATGGCCTTCAATGCATCATAAGGTTAAAAGTAGTTGGTCACTGTTGGAATATTGCGTGTAATTCTGGTCTTCTTCCTATACGAAAGATGTTGTGAAATTTGAAAGGGTTCAGAAAAGATTGTGGGCGGCACAGTGGTTAGCACTGCTGCCTCACAGCATCAGGGACCCGGGTTCAATTCCTGCCTCAGGCAACTGTCTGTGGGGAGTTTGCACATTCTCTCCGTGTCTGTGTGGGTTTCCTCCCACAGTCCAAAAATGTGCAGGTTAGGTAAATTGGCCATGCTAAATTGCCTGTAGTGATAGGTGAAGGGGTAAATGTAGCAGAATGGGTCAGGGTGGGTTGCTCTTCGGAGGGTTGGTGTGGACATGTTGGGCCGAAGGGCCTATGTCCACACTGTATGGAATCTAATTTATGAGGATGTTGCCAGGGTTGGAGGATTGAGCAAAGAGAGACGCTGAACAGGCTGGGGTTGTTTTGCCTGAAGCATCAGAGGCTGAGGGGTGACTTTATAGAGGTTTACAAAACTATGAGGTGCATGGATATGATAAATAGACAAAGTCTTTTCCTGGGGATGGGGGGAGTCCAGAACTAGAGGGCATAGGTTTATACAGTCATAGAGTCATAGAAATGTACAGCATGGAAACAGACCCTTCAGTCCAACCCGTCCATGCCGACCAGATATTCCAACCCAATCTAGTCCCACCTGCCAGCACCCGGCCCATATCCCTCCAAACACTTCCTTTTCATATACCCATCAAAATGCCTCTTAAATGTTGCAATTGTACCAGCCTCCACCACATCCTCTGGCAGCTCATTCCATGCAAATACCATCCTTTGCGTGAAAATGGTGCCCCTTAGGTCTCTTTTATATCTTTCCCCTCTCACCCTAAACCTCTGCCCTCTAATTCTGGACTCCCTGACCCCAGGTCAGGCAGCATCCAAGGAGCAGGAGAATCAACATTTTGGGCATGAGCACTTCTTCAGGAATGATTCCTGAAGAAGGGATCATGCCTGAAACGTCGATTCTCCTGCTCCTTGGATGCTGCCTGACCTGTTGCGCTTTTCCAGCAACACATTTTCAGCTCTGATCTCCAGCATCTGTAGTCCTCATTTTCTCCCCAACCCCAGGGAAAAGACTGTCCTTACTATCCTATCCATCCCCCTCATAATTTTGTAATCCTCTATAAGGTCACCCCTCAGCCTCCGACGCTCCAGGGAAAACAACCCCAGCCTGTTCAACCTCTCCCTGTAGCTCAGATCCTCCAAACCTGGCAACATCCTTGTAAATCTTTTCTGAACCCTTTCAAGCTTTACAACATCTTTCCAACAGGAAGGAGACCAGAATTGCATGCAATATTCCAACAATGGCCTAACCAATGTCCTGTACAGCCGCAACAAGACCTCCCAACTCCTGTACTCAATACTCTGACCAATAAAGGAAAGCATACCAAACGCCTTCTTCACTATCCTATCTACCTGCAACTCTACTTTCAAGGAGCTATGAACCTGCACTTCAAGGTCTCTTTGTTCAGCAACACTCCCTAGGACCTTACTAAAGGTTTAGAGGGGAAAGATATAAAAGAGACCTATGGGGCAACTTTTCCACGCAGAGGGTGGTATGTGTATGGAATGAGCTGCTTGAGGAAGTGGTGGAGGCTGGTACAATTGGGTTTATGAATAGGAAAAGTTTGGAGGGATATGGGCCAGGTGCTGGCAGGTGGGACTAGATTGGATTGGGATATCTGAGTCAAAATGAACAGGTGGACTGAAGGGTCTATTTCTGTGCTGTACATCTCTACAACTCTATTACTCTAAATGGGGATGTTTGCTGATGATTGCACATGTTTAGCACCATTTGTAGAGTCATAGATGTCTACAACACAGGAACAGGCCCTTTGGCCTATGATGTTTGCACTAGGGAAAAACAACCACCCAACTATTCTAATCCCATTGTCCAGCACTTGGTCCATAACAGGCATCCCAAGTGCTCATCTAAATACATTCAAAATGCTATGTGCCACCTTTATAGACAGTGAGTTCCCAATTCCCACCCCTATCTGGTAAAAAAGATTTTTCCATACATCTCTAAACCATATGCTCCTTAGCTTAACTCTAGACCCCTTCATCATTGATCCCTCCTTGAAGGGGAATCATTTCTTCATGTGTACTTATCTTTGCCTCTCACAATTTCATACTTTTCAAAAATGTCCCTTCTCAATCACTTCAGCTCTAAGGAAACAACTTCAGTTTGTCCAAACTCTCTTCATAACTCAAATTCTCCAGCCCAAGCAACATCCTGATAAACCTCCTCTGTGCTCTCTCCAGTGTTATCATATTTGTCTTATAATGTGGATTCCAAACTGCACACAGTACTCTAGCCTAACAAACAACATAACATTTTTGCTCTTAAACCTTATGCCTCAGCTAATGTAGGCAAATATCCCATATGCCTTCTTAACCACTTTAGCCATCTGTCTTGACCCCTTAAGGAACTGGTGCACATACTCACCAAGGTTCTCTGATCCTCAGTGTTACCCAGTGTTCTACCATTCATCATGTATTCCCTTGCCTTGTTTGTCCTGCCCAAGTGCATCATCGCACATGTAATCAGATTGAATTCCATGGATAATGTTCAGATTTGTTTCATAAGTGACAAATAATATTTGTGCCATTAAAATGTCAGGTATTAACCACCTCCATCAAGAGAGAATTTATCCATCTCCCCTTGATATTTAATGGCATTACCATCACCAATTGTCCCACTGTCATCATTGAGGGTTTAACATTAGTCACTGTGGCACAGTGACAGCATCAGGGACATAGGTTTGATTCCAGGTGACTGTCTGTGTAGAGTTTGCAAATTCTCCCCGTGTCTGTGTGGGTTTCCTCCGGGTGTTCCAATTTCCTCTCACAGTCCAAAAATGTACAGCCTAGGTGGATTAGCCATGGGAAATGCAGGGATAGAGTAATGAGGGGTGGGTCTAGATGGGATGGTCTTCAGAGGGTTATTATGGATTCAATAGGCTGAATGGCCTATTCTAAATTGTAGGAATTCTATGAACTTAACCAGAGTACCCTTTACGCAATGAGGCTGCAAAGACTGGTCAAAGGTTTTTTGAAATTTCGAAATGACTAACTCACTTGCTGGTCCCTAAAAGCCTGTCCACATCTACATGTCAAAAATGTGATGGAATATTCCCCACTTGCGTGAATGACTACAGCTTCAAAACACTCAAGAAACACGTCACCATCCACGGTAATACATCCAACACCTTCAACATTCACTCCCTCTACCACACACATTACAGTGTAAACTGAAGCAAGGTTTTTTAGACAGCACAATTTGAGAATTATTTTTCCATGAGAGGAATTTCTCTCCAGAAAGCAGTGCAGGCAGAATCAGTTGGCAGCTTTGAAGTGAAGGTAAATAGATCCATGACCAACAAGAGACTTAATAATTATCTTTCACAAGCAGGACTGTCCTGCCGTGGTGGACCAGATATAAAGGGCTAACATAGGCCCAGTAGGGCAAATGGCCTCCATTCTGGGTGCCCTGTGATACTCATATCCTGTGAATGAAGATAAATATGTTAATCAAAGGTAAGAATTGGCCAAGTCAACCATCAAACACATTTTCTCCGATTAGAGCATCAAGCCATATTTCAAATATTTTGCCTCCATTCCTGAGCTCTAATCATATCATCCTTTTGAGCGCAGGAATTTGCCTTCTAATGTCTTTTTAAATCCATGATTTAATTGATTCCCAGTCAACATCACCATGGGTGCCAAATATAAAATTGTCTAATTAAATTTCATGTTTTAAGTTTTAAAATGTATTTACACTACTCTTACTCTGCATTTCTTAAGCACTATAATTGATGTTCGATTATGAACCACTGACATAAGGCTGACAGTATTTTCAGGATGAATCACTATCACTTGGTGATGGCTTCCAGGGAAGATCAATAATTATGACATAAAACAAAAAGGGGTTACAATTCTAAAGGGGATGCAGGAGCAGGGGGACCTAGGAATAAGCTCGCATGGATGATTGAAAGTGGCAGGCTAGGTAGAAAGTGAAATTAATAAACCATACAGTCTTAGATTAGATTAAATTAGTTACAGTGTGGAAACAGGCCCTTCGGCCCACCAGGTCCACACCAACCCGCCGAAGCATATACCACCCAGACCCCTACTCCTATATTTACCCCTTCACCTAACACTACAGGCAATTTAGTATGGCCAATTTACCTAACCTGCACATTTTTGGATTGTGGGAGGAAACCGGAGCACCTGGAGGAAACCCACGCAGACACGGGATAATGTGCAAACTCCACACAGAGAGTCCCTTGAGGCAGGAATTGAACCCGGGTCTCTGGCGCTGTGAGGCCGCAGTGCTAACCTCTGTGCCACCGTGCCGCCCACAAAGGGGTAAATGTAGGAGTATGGGTCTGGGTGGTATACGCTTCGGTGGGTCGGTGTGGACTTGTTGGGCCAAAGGGCCTGTTTCCACACTGTAAGTAATCTAATCTTCTCAGCTTTACTTTTGGGTCACAGAATACAAGATAAGGAGGTCATTTGTTGGATGTCAGCCAGAATTTATTGGTCATCCTTCATTACCCTGGGGTAGCACGGTGGCTCTGTGGTTAGCACTGCTGCTTCACAGCACCATGTGAATTAGCACATTCTCCCCGTGTCTGCGTAGGTTTCCTCTGGGTGCTCCAGTTTCCTCCCACAGTCCAAAGATGTGCAGGTTATGTGGATCGGCAATGTTATTTTGCCGATAGTGTCCAAAGATGTACAGGCTAGGTAGATTAGCTATCGGAAATGCAGGGTCAGAGAGACAGGGTAGAGGGGTGGGTCTGCTGGGATGTTCTCTATAGGGTTGGTGTGAATTCGATGGGCAGAATGGCCTGCTTCCACACTGTAGGGATTCTATAAAGGTGATGGTGATTTACCTCTTGAACTGCTGCAGTCATTTTGGAGTATGTCTGCCCACAATGCTGCTGGGGAGAGAGTTCCACAATCATATCAAAGTGGACTGTGAACCAAACAGCAATGTATTTCCAGGTCAGGATAGTGAGCTGAGGAATGCTCAGGAATATCATGTACAAGTTGTGGGCTTCATATTATAGGAACAATGTGAATGCATTGGAGAAAATGAGGAAGTGATTTACAAGAATGCTTCCATGAATGAGACACTTCAGTTATGAGGACAGATTGAAAAGTTGGGCATTTTCTCCTTGTAGCAAAGAAGGCTGAAAGGAGAGTTGATAAAGGTTTTCAAAATCATGAGCAGGTTGGAGAGAGTGGAAGCAGTTCCCACTCCTAAAGGAAAAAAAAAGAACAAGACAGCATTGATTTAAAGTGATGTGCTGAGCAAAGCAAGAGTGCTGGGAGGAGGCAAACAGTTTCATACAGAGAGTAGTTGGCATGTGGACTTCACTGACTGGACATGTGGGGGTGGTCGGGGGGGTGGTTTCAGCTGAGCTATTAAAGAGGGCTTTGAGTGATTATTTGGTTAGAAATGGTGTGCAGGTGATTGGCACTGGCTAATCGAACTCTGTAATAGGTACAGGTACAGTGGGCCAGAGGGTTCAGAACACTGGGTGGGAATTTGAGTTGTGAGAAGGTTTGCGCAGAGGCTTTGAGGTGATTTAGATCAATTGACTGAGTGAGAAAACACATGGCAAGTTCTGTACATCACAGTTAAATGTGAAAATTAAAAATCACACAATACCAGGTTATACTCCAACAGGTTTAATTGGAAGCATTAGCTTTCAGAGCGGCGCTCCTTCATCAGGTGGTTGTGAAGGAGCAGTGCTCTGAATGCTAGTGTGCTTCCAATTAAACCAATTGGACTATTACCTGGTGTTGTGTGATTTTTAATCTTGTACACCCCAGTCCAACACCGGAGTCTCCAAATGTAAAATATACTCCTCAATGAAAAACAGAAAGGCGATATATTGAGAAGTGTGAATGTACAAAAGGTCTCCTTGCCTATCAGTCAATGAAAGTCGATCGGCAGCTGCAACATGCAATTAAGAAGGCAAATAGGATATTGACTTTCATAGCAAGAGTATTTGAATTCCAAAATAGGCATGTCTTACTGCAGTTAAACAGGGCCTTGTTGAGAACACACCTGGAGTATTGTGTGCAGTTTTGGTCTCCCTACCGAAGGAAGGGTGTTCCTATCATGTTGTGGATGAGCCAGTGTTGGACTGGGGTGGACAAAGTTAAAAATCACACAACATCAGGTTATAGCCCATCAGGTTTATTTGGAAGTACCTGTTAGACTATAACCTGGTGTTGTGTACTCACCATAGAGGGAGTGCAGTAAAGGTTCACTTGGCTGATACTGGGAATGGGAGGGCTGTTGCATGAGGAGAGATTGGTTTACCCAGGTCTGTATTCCTCAGCATTTAGAAGAAATCTGATTGAAAGGTATAAAATTCTCACAGCGCAGGTTAGACTAGATGCAGGGATTAATATTCTTTTCTTCTTAATGGGTCATTTAGGACTGAGATAATGAAAGATATCTCCATTCAAATGGTAATGAATCTGTGGAACTGTCTACCAAACAGAAAGCGGTGTAGGACCAATCACTCAAAACATCCAAACAAGCAAAAGATAAATATTTAGATTTTAAGCACATCAAATGATATAGGGAGGAAGCAAGAAATTAGCGTTTAGATAAAGGATCAACCATGATTGTATTGAATGGTGGAGCAGGCTGGAAGGGCTGATTGGCCTATTCCTGCTCCTAGCTCTCCGTGTTTTTATTTCACCTTGCCAATCCCACCCAAAGCACAAGTACAAACGAAAATTACAGACATGCTGGAATTTTTGGTTAACATGGAAACCTAAAATTCTAAAAGGGAACAGCTGTTTAATTCATATCTGAATAGGATTGTGAGCTCAATTGTTATAGAATCACAGAACTATCAGAAGGATATTATGAAACTTGTAAAGGTTCAGAAAAGATCTACAAAGATTGCTGCCAGGGTTGGAAGATTTGAGCTACAGGGAGAGGTTAAATAGTACAGGGCTGTTTTCCCTGCAGGCTGAGGGGTGACCTTATATAAGTTTATAAAATCATGAGGGACATGGATAGGATAAATAGACAAGGTCTCTTCCTTGGGGTGGGGGAGTCCAGTACTACAGGGGATAGGTTGAGGGTGAAAGGGGAAAGATATAAAAGAGACCTAAGGGGCAACATTTTCATGCAGAGGGTGGTACGTGTATGGAATGAGCTGCCAGAGGAAGTGGTGGAGGCTGGTGTAATTGCAACATTTAAAAGGCATCTGGATGGGTATATTGGAGGGATATGGGCCGGGTGCTGGTAGGTGGGACTAGATTGGGTTGGGATATCTGGTCAGCATGAACCAGTTGGACTGAAGGGTCTGTTTCCGTGCTGTACATCTCTATGACTCTACAGTAAAAAGAGATCCATTTGATTTATGATTTATGATTTATGCTTTTATTGTCACATGTATTTTACAGTGACAACAGTAAAATACAATGAAAGCTTTCCTACTGTCACCACACTCCAGCGCCATTTTAAATAGTTTTAAGAATAGGAGAAAAAAATAGAAAATTATAGCTTGAGAGCCCATGAGTCCCGAGCCAGCTCATCATTAACCACGCCCACACTGCCATCCCTCATCCACTGCCTCACCGCCATCTACACCACATCCAACCAATGTTGCCATCGCCACTCCGCAGGCACCATTTTTTGCCGCTGGGTCAATTATCTTTCGCCAACGCCTCATCATCACCTGAGCCCAGGCCTGCCAACATTGGACCATATCTCTCGCCACTCAGACCAACTTGTTAATGTCGTGATGCCCTTCTACCATCACTTCACTGCTGCCAGTGCCGGAAATAACCAAAGCCAAAGTTGCCAATCCCCAGGCACCATCTTTCACCGCTGGGCCTACCTCACCAACGTTGCCTCAGCTGATCTTGTTGCCAGGTCCTGTGCCCACACTAGGCAAGTAAATAGGGGAGTACTCACTGCCATCCCCTAGCTCCGTGCTGGGCTCACTCACTGCTGCCTCCTAGCTCTGTGCTGGACCCACTCACTGCAGCCCGGAGCTCTGTGCTGGACCCACTCACTGCAGCCTGGAGCTCTGTGCTAGGCCCACTCACTGTCGCCCAGAGGTCTGTGCTGGACCCACTCACTGCAGCCCGGAGCTCTGTGCTAGGCTCACTCACTGCAGCCTGGAGCTCTGTGCTGGACCCACTCACTGCAGCCCGGAGCTCTGTGCTGGACCCACTCACTGTCGCCCAGAGCTCTGTGCTGGACCCACTCACTGCAGCCTGGAGCTCTGTGCTAGGCCCACTCACTGTCGCCCAGAGCTCTGTGCTGGACCCACTCACTGCAGCCCGGAGCTCTGTGCTAGGTCCACTCACTGTCGCCCAGAGGTCTGTGCTGGACCCACTCACTGCAGCCCGGAGCTCTGTGCTAGGCCCACTCACTGTCGCCCAGAGGTCTGTGCCGGACCCACTCACTGCCGCCCCCTCGCTCTCTGCTGGGCCCACTCACTGCCGTCCCCTATCTCTGTGCTGGGCCCAATCACTGCCATCCCCTAGCTCTATGCTGGGCCCACTCACTGCCACCCCATAGGTCTGTGCTGGGCCCACTCACTGCCATCCCCTAGCTCTGTGCTGGGCCCACTCACTGCTGTTCCCTAGCTCTATGCTGGGCCCACTCACTGCCACCCCATAGGTCTGAGCTATGCCCACTCACTGCTGTCCCCTAGCTCTATGCTGGGCCCACTCACTGCCACCCCATAGGTCTGTGCTCGGCCCACTCACTGCCATCCCCTAGCTCTGTGCTGGGCCCACTCACTGCTGTTCCCTAGCTCTGTGCTGGGTCCACTCACTGCTGTCCCCTAGGTCTGTGCTGGGCCCACTCACTGCTGTCCCCTAGGTCTGTGCTGGACCAACTCACTGCCGCCCCCTAGCTCTGTTCTGGGCCCACTCACTGCCATCCCCTAGCTCTGTGCTGGGCCCCTCACTGCCACCCTCTTGCTCTGTGCTGGACCCACTAACTGCCGTTGCCAGGTCTGCGCTGGGCCCACTCACTGCTGCCTGGATCTATGTGTTGGTCTCTCTTGCTCCCACAGGGTTGACACTGAGCTGACTTGATATCTGCGCTGGGATTCTTCGCCACCACTGATGGTCAGTAAAGGAAAGTAAGTAAATGAATAAAGTATAGAAAACAAAATGAGACTAAAAAAAGGAAAGAAAGGTGATCGGAACAGGCAAGCTCTGGCACAGGAGTCCTATTCCGCCACCATATTGCTACCTGACCTTGGCCTGTCATATCTGTGTCAGCCCCTCATACTTGCTTCACCATTTAATAAAATTATAGCTGATCTGATGGAGGTTGCAACTCCACACTCCTGCTTACCACCAATAATCTTTTAAATCCCTTGTTATTCACGGATTCATCTACCACCACCTTAAAGATGTTCAAAGTTAAAAATCACACATCAGATTACAGTCAGACATATTTATTTGGAAGCACTAGCTTTTGGAGCACTGCTCCATCGTTAGGTAGCTGTGGAGCAATATCTTAAGACGTTCAGCCTCTGCAAGGCTCCGGGGAGAGAGTTATTCTGAGAGAAAAGAATTCTCCTGATCTACATCTCAATTGGAAGGCCTCTTGCTTTTAAATCATGTCTCCTGGAGCAACCAACCCAACCACCCCGTGGCTCAACACTTCAGCTCCAATTTCCACTCCACCAAGGACATGCAGGTCCTTGGACTCCTCCATCGCCAGACCATAGCAACACGACGGCTGGAGGAGGGGCACCTCATCTTCCGCCTAGGAACCCTCCAACCACAAGGGATGAACTCAGACTTCTCCAGTTTCCTCATTTCTCCTCCCCCCACCTTGTCTCAGTCCCAACCCTCGAACTCAGCACCACCTTCCTAACCTGCAATCTTCGTCCTGACCTCTCCGCTCCCACCCTCACTCTGGCCATATTACCCTCACCTTATCACCCTCACCTTAACCTCCTTCCACCTATCGCATTTCCAACGCCTCTCCCCCAAGTCCTTCCTCCCTACCTTTTATCTTATCCTGCCTGGCACACTTTCCTCATTCCTGAAGAAGGGCTCATGCCGGAAACGTGGATTCTCCTGCTACTTGGACCCTGCCTGACCTGCTGCGCTTTTCCAGCAACACATTTTCAGCTCCATCTCTAACCTGCAAGAATTGCGTTTTCATTCCACGAACTGAGTAAGTTAAACAAAACCCCCAGTCTCTTGCTGCCTCCGTTCAATAAGCATTCAAGAATAAAATAATTCCTGCCAGCCTAAATGGCTGTTTCATGCAGAAGCATAATCAAATCTAATATTCAGTCCAGATGTTTAACACGCCAACATTAAGTCAAGTGATGGATAATAAGGCATGTTTATTTTTAATACCTCAACATCAAATTTGCTGAAATTATTTCCTTTACCAACACAATGAAGTGACAAGTCCTCCTGTCTCTATTTAGTCAGATCAGTATGAGGAACCGATTTGAAATGAAACTCACAGCTGTTCACGGCTGTTGCTTATTGTTGCTTAAACTCAGCTGGGCCTCTAAAAATAACAACCACCCAATGCATTAACTACCAGCTGGTCACAGAACCAGTTCAACATTGCCTGTCTTCAAACCCCTGTTAAAATTAGTGGGAAGTGCCTCTGCACGGTGTCAACTTGTTTCTGCCGACTGTGCCTTTTATCACTGGGATAAAGGGGTGAGGATTTCAACCTTGGCTCAAGACTTGAATACTGAAATTTTTCATAAGATTTCGAATGTGTAACCTATTCATGTACAATAGTCAAAGTGCATTCTGTAGTGCAGCACTTAGCTGGATAAGCAGATGTTGCTCATTCCTAGAATGTTGTAGCATCAGATATATGTATGTCCACTGTGGGCAACAAGCCTTTGCTATATGTCTTTCTCTGTCTAGTTCAGTGGAAGGAGTTGATTTGGACCAATCTGTAGTTTCTCATTTAATGATTGTGTATTTTACAATCTTTACATCTAATGCTACATTCAAACTAAATATCTTACATTAATAATAAGTAAGACTCTGACCAAGTTTTTGGTCATCTCCTTTTGAGTCTCAGTGTCTAATTTTACCTTACGACAGTAGTCGACTTGCCAACTTTAAGGGTATTTTAATGGTCATTGGATAAACATATGGATGAAAATGGAACAGTATAGGTGAGATGGGCTTCAGATTGGTTCCAAGCTGGACCCAACAACAAGGTCCGAAGGGTGTGTATTGAACTGTAATGGTCTATCTATGTCTATGTTAACACTGCAGCGATATGCTTTTTGTATTGTTATAAATGGTCAGGATTTAATTCTTGCTGGTTGAGCCTGGATTGAGAGAAGGTTCTGCACAGAATTGTCACAATAAAAGAAAGGAAGAAGGGGATAACACAATACTGAAAGATCTAAGAGATGTTTATTACAGCTCATGGTATCTACATGTAATACAATCATAGAGACTGCCCTGCCTGGGCTGGTACTGAGCAGTTCATGCTGCAAGTGGCTACAGTAAGATAGAGACTGAGACCTTTATGCCATCAGGTCACTTGTTATGATATGAAAATGATATCATGAGCATATATCTGAAAGGATTATTTCATACTATTTGTGAGACAAAGTCAAAGACTACCTGCTTCCCGACTCTGAACAATACCCATTTTCACTTACCTGCAATCTCACCCTCATCCATGCTTTTCTGAACAGAGATTATCCAGAATTCTGCTGCCAATATCCTAACTCACCCCCAAATCACATTCACCCATCACACCTCTGCTTCCGGATGTAAATTGGCTTCTAAGTAACTCTGTGTCAATTTGAAAATTTCGCTTAAACTCCTGCAAAGCTTAACCATCCCAATGTCAGTAATCTCCTCCAGCACTGCAAACTCCAGAACCTCGCCCTGCTCCAATTCTGACTTTCTCCATGTCCATGAACCATCGGCAGCACGCCCTTCAGTTGCTGAGAATCTAAACCTCCCCACCTCATCTTGTCATTTCAAATGGTCTTCACAATCCACCTCGAATCAAGCCCTCAGTCTGTTGACTTTGCATCTGTTCATCTGGTGATGCTAAGTCATTTGGTGACTCCTCTATGAAACACCATGGGATGAATTACAAATGAGGCACTACAGAAATGCAAATTGTTGCTCTCTCTATGGTGTCACTTAAAAGTTGGATGCTGAGAGTAAATAAATTCTCCCTTGCATAACACAAGCCCTGGAACTTTAATTTAGGACACAACCTAATTGGTGAATCTATTATTTTCAAGAACAAATGCAAATAAATTGAAGTAGGGAACCAAATGCCCTCACTCCTGAAGAAGGTCATTGAACTCAAAATGTCTGCACTGTTTTTCTCTCCATAGATACTGCCAGACCGACCTAGTTTATCTCGCAATCTCTGTTTATGCTCGGCTTTGATTCCAGCTTTAGTTTGGAAACATAACATGCATGCCTTTTAGATGCACTAAAAATAGACACAAAATGTCATGGTCTGGGGCAGTAGGGGTGCTAAATGCATGTCATTAAGTAGGATTTATTATTGCCCACTGACTGTAAATTTTCATTATTTTAACATAAATATTAATTCGCTGTTAGACAGATAACCATAGGGCATCATTACCCTTCAGGATCACGCAATACCCAATACATTATTAGCTTATAATCACTGCTTTATTTCTTTGCAAGGATTGACCTTCTTATGGCTTTGGATACACTGATGTTTCATTTCAATAATAGGATTGTTCATGCACTACCACAGTCATTAATTTGCAATTGAATTGATGGCAGCTGATTCGTCAAACGTCCAGAACATTGAAAAGTAGGAATCAATGAGAACAGGATCAAGGATTAAAACACTCCAGGAAGGGTGAGCTTCACACAGGGAAGAGTGAAGCTGAGTAAAAGCCAAACTTCAGGGCATCCACTGTGTCACTGTGTGGTCATTTCCAATTCAGAATATTACCATCATCAAAGTCTGACATCAAAGTACCACAAGTAATTGGGAAAGATAACAGAATGCTATTAGAGTCATAGAGTCATAGTGATGTACAGCATGGAAACAGACCCTTCGGTCCAACCCGTCCAGGCCGACCAGATATCCCAACCCAATCCAGTCCCACCTGCTAGCACCCGGTCCATATCCCTCCAAACCCTTCCTATTCATATACCCATCCAAATGCCTCTTAAATGTTGCAATTGTACCAGTCTCCACCACGTCCTCTGGCAGCTCATTCCATGCATGTACCACCCTCTGTATGAAAAAGGTGCCCCTTAGGTCTCTTTTATATCTTTCCCCTCTCACCCTAAACCTATGCCCTCTAGTTCTGGACTACCCGACTCCAGGGTCTTTACCTTATTTACCCTATCCATGCCCCTCATGATTTTTTAAACCTCTATAAGGTCACCCCTCAGCCTCCGATGCTCCAGGTGAAAGGGCAGTAACTGCAAAAGTAAGAAAAATAATGTTTCAGCAGTACAAGGCAGAGGTGAGACCATATAAGAATACTATATCCAGCACTATCTATTCATAATAAACAAAGAACTGCAGATGCTGGAAATCTGAAACAAAAACAATAATCGCTGGCAAACAGGTCTGTAGGAAGAAGGAAGTGTTAGTGATTCAGAACACCAGAACAGATGAAAATTCACCAGACTTAAAACATTAACTGCTTTGTTTCCCTGGATGCTGCCAGACCTGATGAGTTTCTGTATTTGTCTTTTTTATTGTTCATTTGAGGGATGTGGGCGTTGCTAGCTGGCCAGCATTTATTGTCTATTCTTCGAGAAGGTGACAGTGAGCTGTCTTCCTGAATCTCCCTGAGTCTGTGTACCACTGGCTGACCCACAACGTCCTCAGGAAGTGAATTCTAAGATTTTGACCCAGTGACAGTGAAGGAATCGCAAAATATTGCCAAGTCAAGTCAAGTCAAGTTGAGTGGACTTGGGGGAGAATGTACACATGATAGTGTTTCCATGCCTTTCTGTTACCTTTTTAGATGGAAATTGTAATGAGTTTGGATGGTAATATCTATGGATGTTTGGTGAATTTCTGCAGTGCATCTTGTAGATAGCACACACTGCAGCTATTGAGCATTGATAGGAGAGGGAGTGGATGTAGTGCCAATCAAACGGCTGCTTTATGCTGGATGGTGTCAAACTTCTTGAATGTTGCTGAAACTGCATCCATCTAAGCAAGAGGGAATAATCCATCAGGTTCCTGACTTATGCCTTGTAGATGAGGAACAGGCTTTAAGGCATTAGGAAGTGTGTTACTGGAAACAGTGTTCTGAGCTTCTGACCTGCACTTCTAGCTACAATGTTTATGTGGCAAATCTATTTGAATTTTGGTCAATGGTTATTCCCAGCATGGGGATTCAGTGAGGGTAATACTATTGAATACCAAAAAGCCGTGGTTAGATTGTATCCTATTGGAGATGGTGTTTGTCTGGTATTAGTGCTGCATGAATGTTACTTGCCACTTGACAGCGCAAACCTGGATATTGTCCATTTCTTGTTGCATTTGAATGTGGACTGCTTCAGTACCTGAGGAGTGGCAAATGGTGTTGAACATTGTACAATAATTTGTGAACATCTTCACATCTGATTTTTTGATTGATGGAAGGTCATTGATGAAGCAACTGAAGTTGATTGGGCCTTGGACACTACTCTGAGGAACTCCTGCAGAGATGTCCTGGAGCTGAGATGACAGATTCCAAATGACCCCAGCCCTCCTCTTATGTGCTAAGTATAACTCCAACCATATAAGAAAATGGAGCTGGTCTTTCCTCTGTTGAGAAAATAGTTCTTTGAGCACATTGTATGGCAATGGTGGTCAAAGCAGGTGAATGTCAGGAGTATTGACCTTGTTAAAATAGCAGAACGCGGTCAATGGTCTCACAGGAGATTCAGAGGTTAAGGGGTGGCCTTAAAGGTTTATAAAATCATGAAAGGGACAGATAAGATGAATGGCAGGTGTTCTTTCCCTAGGGTGAGGGAGTTTAAAACTAAGGGGCATGTTTTTAAGGAGAGAGGAGAAAGATTTAAAAGGGACATGAAGCACAACCTTTTCACATACAGGGTGGTTCATGGATAGAATAAACTACCAGAGGAGGTGGTCAATGCAGGTATAGTTACAACATTTAAAAGACATTTATATCAGAACCTGAAAAGAAAGGTGCAGGTGAATTTGGGCAGGCAGATGAGACTGGTTTAAGTTGGGATTATGATCGGCATGGACAGGTTAGACCAAAGTGATTGTTTCCATGCTGTAATGACTCTTAGAGTTGCTTAGGTGAGACTGTACTCACATCACTCCTGTGTAGTATTCAATTGTCATTTTTTTTTGGAGGCAGCATTAGTGGGCGGCACAGTGTACAGTGGCACAGTGGTTAGCACTGCTGCCTCACAGCACCAGAGACCTGGGTTCAATTCCCGCCTCAGGCAACTGACTGTGTGGAGTTTGCACGTTCTCCCCGTGTCTGCGTGGATTTCCTCCGGGTGCTCCTGTTTCCTCCCACAGTCCAAAGATGTGCAGGTCAGGTGAATTGGCCATGCTAAATTGCCTGTAGTGTTAGGAAAGGGGCAAATGTAGGGGTCTGGGTGGGTTGCGCATCGGCGGGTCGGTGGGGACTTGTTGGGCCAAAGGGCCTGTTTCCACGCTGTAAGTAATCTAATCTAATTAAAGTGAGATCCTGTATGGTTTATCAGATGGACTGCACAGATTAGATGGCCAAATGGCATCCTGGTGTTCATTAATCTCTATGAATTTTCCCATAGTACCATTTTGAAGAAGACTAGAATCACCTCAGTGCCCTGGCCAATTCTTAAGACTCTATATAAATGCAAGAGTATCTGCCTTTTTCTTAACCTTGCATCATCTTTAGGACAAACACTCACATGTCCATTTGTCACCAACATCCTCCAATAGCAGCACCAAGTTTCTCACAACGTTCACTGACCATCCCTAGTTATCCACAGGAGTTGTGGTGAGAAGTTCTGCTATTGCGTAATACCCTGCGCCTACACCTGACCTCATGATTCCAACCACCACCACCCCCCCACACCATCACCATCCCATTGCTCACTTTCTCAAATAGGCAGGTGGGGGAGGGGTCAGTGCTTGGAGTTCAACCAGCTCCAATTTTACACACTGGTGGCCAAACGTATGGTAGCTAGGTTTGCTAAAGTCACCAAAATATGAAACGAATCTTAATGCTGCTTACCATAAAGCTACCATTTTGTTGTAGACCCCATCCATTTCATAAATGCCCTCTTGGGAAGGAAATCTGCCATCACTACGTGGTCTATACTACATGTGACTCCAGACCTACAACAATGTGTGGTAGATTCTGAATTTCCTTCTAAAATGGCCCAGTATGATGCAAAGCTCGAGGGACAAGTGGGAGCAACAAATTGCTAACAACACGCATGTGTCATGAAAGAATTAAAAATTAAACTCCACTTGCTAATCGTTGTGCTGAATCGCTCACTTCTGTGGACAGCAGTAACAGTATAATGAAATGGGCTTGGAAGTGAAACTGAGTTTGTGGGGTCCGGGGGGGAGTGGGTGTGTGGGGGGGCGGTGGGGAGGCGGGAGAGGTGTAGAGTGGAGTTTTGAATGAACAGTTTTTGGCGACACTAAGTGATGATGTCAGTTTAAAATGGAATGGAGGGGGAAACAAATGAGAAACTGTGATACTGAGAACAGGAACAAAACGTTCAATGTGAAGGGTTTCCATAATTCTAACGTCCAAATCAATTGCAGTCAGCCACAGTGTACAAAGCACAGGAGTTCCACTTGTGAAGCCAGCCTTACTGAAGTACACACAAATACAACCACAGCCTTTCTGATTTTAGGTAGCCTATCCTCCACACTTCAATTGGTTTCTCCCCTGAACCTGCGTTCTTGTTTCCACCTGTTCAAAGCACCATGACTTTCTTCATTTTCTCAGTCTAGCAAAGGGATTCAGGCCCCAAATCTTATTTCATATTTTCTCTTGCACTTGGTAATTGACACTCAGTACGTTCAAGGATTTTTTTTGATTTTTTTTATCTGATTCTCTGGGTCACAGAATTAACTTTCATTCTGTTGATCCAACGTTGCCTATAACATGCCTCTTCTTGCATCCCAGCTGCTATTTGCACTTGTCCAGAACTATTAAAAGAACATCTGTAATTCTCACTTCACGCACTTCTAACTGCAATTTATCCAGTGTCAAGTATTCAACTTAAAGAGTAAAGCAGGCTTGTACAACATCAGCCCAGATTGAATAGGAAGGTACGCGCATCACCCATTCTTCCTAATAGCTCCTGACTAGCTGCCAGTGTACATTATATCAATTTGTTGAGTCTCTTCACCTCTGATTTATGATAAAAGCAGAAAATAAGAGTCTTGTCAGGTTAAAGCATGATGAAGCTGCCTTTGTGGAGTCAGACACATGGCTCACCTCCCTAAACACAAGCTGCTGAGTACGTTCATGGAAGAACACTCAGTTTGAGTTTCATGCGTAAGTACAGTTAGCAAAGGAAAAGCTTCATTTAGGTTCAGCTTTTGCACACCTCAGGTTTGTGGTACAGTTTCATGGACTGTTGTTTTGAAAAAAAATCAATATCGACAGGTTTTGTTTTTGCAATGCAGCGATTAACAATTTGCATTTTCATACCATCATGAAGAGAGTGGAATGTTATGAAACAAAATTAGAGACTGACGTTACGGACTAAGGGAGGGGAACTGAAGTTGGGTCATAGATCATAAATAAATGGTAGAAGAGGATCAAAAGGCGGAAAATCCTTCACTTCTTCCTTTCTGCCCCTGGTGTCCAGCCTAAAATCAGATAGGATTGTAATCGAAATAGCAGAGATGTCTTCATACCTCAACATGAATTTTACTCTCAAATGTTCTGCTCCTACTGATTCTTTACTAACTTGCCAACAAATACTGGTATAAAAGTAGGACCCAGTCAGTTGTTTTCCTCTTATTGGCCTCTCAAACCCCTGACTGTCAGTTAAATTCTTTGGGGGAACATCTTGGGCTCAGAGCAAGAAGGTTGCGGTAGAGGGAAAACTTTCTGCCTTTGTTTATTTACTCAATACTCCATCAGTTTGAGCATTTTGAAGACCTTCAGGTGGTGCTCCTGCTGTGCTAGCTGGATTTCTGCAGTCCCACTAAGTGGAAGGATGGCACACAGTGGAGGACTCGAGATTCCTGGGACACTGGGGCTACCTCTGGAGAAAGTAACATCTGCAACAGTTGGACGTGCTTCACCTGAACAGAACTGGAATTGAATTCCTTGCAGGATACTTCACTCCTGCTGTTAGGTGGTCTTTAAAATAGTTTGAAAATGTGTTGCTGGTTAAAGCACAGCAGGTTAGGCAGCATCTCAGGAATAGGGAATTCGACGTTTCGAGCATAAGCCCTTCATCAGGAATGGTTTAGCAGGTGTGTGGGAACTAAGGGATTGTGATCAATTACATCAATGGGATGAAGAGTGGCAGATGGAGTTTAATTTGGAGAAATGTGAGGTATTGCATTTTGGTAAAACAAATAATGGCAGGACTTATACAATTAAAGGTTGGGCCTTGGGTAGTGTTGTAGAACAGAGAGACCTTGGGGTTCAGGTACATATTCTTTGAAATTTGCATCACATGTGGACAGGGTGGTTAAGCAAATATTTAACACACCTTTTCACACAGAGGATAATGCGTGCATAGAATGAGCTGCCAGAGGAAGTGGTGGAGGCTGGTGCAATTATGATATTTAAAAGTCATCAGGATGGGTATATGAAGAGGAAGGGTTTAGTGAGATATGGGCCAAATGTTGGCAAATGGGATTAGATCTTTATAGAATATCTGGGCATTAAGGAGGAGTTTGACCAAAAGCTCTGTTTCGTGCTCTATATTTCTATAACTGTATGACTTTTTGACTCACCTTCATTTCTTAGACCTTTGAGAATAGGAATCGGGATGTCATGTTGAGGTTGTACAGGATGTTGGTGAGGCCTCTTCTGGAATATTATATCCAGTTCTTGTCGCCCTGTTATAGGAAGGATGTTATTAAGCTGGAGAGGGTTCAGTAAAGACTTACCAGAACATTGTTGGGAATAGAATGTTAAAGTTATAGGGAGAAGTGGATAGGCTAGGACATAAGTGGTTGAAGGGTGACCTTTTTGAGGTTTATAATGTCATGAGGAGTACAGATAAGGTGAATGGCAGGTTTTTTTTCCCTTGGGTGGGGAATTTCAAGACTAGGGGGCATTTTTGAAGGTGAGAGAAGAAAGATTTGAAAAAGGTATGAGGGGCGACTTGTTTACACAGACAGTGTTTCATGTGTGAATGAACATCCAGATGAAATGGTAGATGTGGGTTCAGTTGCAACATTTAAGACACTTGGAGAAGTGCATGAATAAGAAATGTTTGGAGACGTATGGGTCCAGCACAGGCAGGTGGGATTAGTTTAGTTTAGGATGGTGGTCAACATTGCCTGATTGGACCAAAGGGTCTGTTTCTGTGCTGTCTGATTCCATGACTCTAATCATGAAGAATACAAGGGTTTGCTAATTACTTCAAAATACAGCTGACGCTACCATAGATTAATTGATGAAGGTGGAGGAAGGAATTAAATTCTAAAGCAGAATTAGTATGAAGGTATGTTTGGGAAAAGTGAAGTCTGCAGATGTTGGCGACTCAGAGTTGGAAAGTGTGGTGCTGGAAAACCACAGCAGGTCAGGCAGCATCCAAGGAGCAGGAGAGTCGACGTTTTGGGTAGGCTTATGCTTTTCCAGCACCACACTTTGAATCATGTACGTATGTTTGTATTAAGAGAGAATGAGCAGTTTAGGCCTATACTCTGGAATTCAGAAGGATGACAGGAGATCTACATGAGGTACATAAGATGCTAAAGGGGTCATCCATGCCAACCAGATACCCTAGATAAATCTAGTCCCATCTGCCAGCATTTGGCCCAAATTCCTCTGAATCCTTCATGTTTACATACCCATCCAGATGGAGAAAGTGAGGACTGCAGATGCTAGAGATTAGAGCTGAAAATGTTTTGCTGGAAAAGCGCAGCAGGTCAGGCAGGGTCCAAGGAGCAGGAGAATCGATGTTTCAGGCATGAGCCCTTCTTCAGGAATGAGGAAAGTGTGTCCAGCAGGCTAATATAAAAGGTAGGGAGAAGGGACTTGGGGGAGGGGTGTAGAAAATGCGATAGGTGGAAGGAGGTCAAGGTGAGGGTGATAGGCCGGAGTGGGGGTGGGGCGGAGAGGTCAGGAAGAAGATTGCAGGTTAGGAAGATGACGCTGAGTTTGAGGGATTTGACTGAGACAAGGTGGGGGGAGGGGAAATGAGGGAGGGAAACCCCATGGCTCAACACTTTAACTCCCCCTCCCACTCCACCAAGGACATGCAGGTCCTTGGACTCCTCCATCGCCAGACCATAGCAACACGACGGCTGGAGGAAGAGTGCCTCATCTTCCGCCCAGGAACCCTCCAACCACAAGGGATGAACTCAGACTTCTCCAGTTTCCTCATTTCTCCTCCCCCCACCTTGTCTCAGTCCGAACCCTCGAACTCAGCACTACCTTCCTAACCTGCAATCTTCTTCCTGACCTCTCCGCTCCCACCCCCACTCTGGCCATATCACCCTCACCTTGACCTCCTTCCATCTATCGCATTTCCAACGCCCCTCCCCCAAGTCCCTCCTCACTTCGTCTGGCAGGTCATTGCATACACACACTAGCTGCTGTGTGAAAAGTTTTTCCCTTAGGTCCCTCTTATCCAAACCTATGCCCTCTAGTTTTGGACTTCTCCATTCCAGGGAAAAGACCTTGTCTATTTATCCTATGATTTTATAAACGTCTATATGTCACCCGTCAGCCTCTAATGCTCAAGGGAAAACAGCCCCAGTCTATTCAGCCTCTCCCTATAGCTCAAAGTGTCCAATTGTGGCAATATCGTTGCATATATTTTCTGAACATTTTCTAGTTCAGAAAATCCCTCCTACAGGAGGGAGACCAGAATTCTTTCCAAGGGTCTTGAATTCATTATCGTAGGGTTTGGTGAATGCTGTAAGTAATTTAAAGGAGGTATTAAACAGATTTTCAATGAGTAATGGTTGCAGGGTTATAGGGAGAGGTCAGGAAAGTGGAGTTGAGGCCAAGATGAGATCAACTATGATAGTATTAAATGGCAAAAAAAACCCAAGTGTTGAATGACCTATTCCTGTTCCTAGTTCTTTATTTTTATGAACATTAGTTGTCTATTTGAAGTGACATTTTTGCATTTGCAAATTAGGAGGTTTGTATCTCAGCAAACATTTACCCCATTTAAAATTGAAAATATAACTGTGAAGGGGATGGAGGGGCAAAGGAGTCTGTGTGTATGTGTGCACATGTTTGAGCTATAGGTGGCAGCACAGCGGTTAATGAATAAAGTACAGTATTCTCAGCCTTAATAACAAAACCATAGAATACAAGAGCAGGGAGGTGACGTTGAACTTGAAATGTACACTACTTAGATCTCAGCTGAAGTATGGTGTAAAATTCTGGGGGCTGAGGGTGTGAATGTATTGGGGAGAGTAAAGAAATGATTCACAGAATTGTTGCAGATATGTGACATTTCAGTTATAAGGATAGACTAAATCAGTTAGGACTGTTCTTGAAGAGAAGAAGGTAAAGGTTAGATCTGATGGAAATTTTCAAAATCAGCGCATGGCTGGATAGAATAGATGGAGAGAAACAGTAGCAGTTTGTACAAAGGATCAAGAACGATGGGCACAAATTTTGTGATATTCAAATGAAGTAAATGCAAGATATGGTAAAGGCAGGTTCAATTGAGGCATCCAAGAGAATAGTGAATAATTATTTAGATGGAAATAACGTGCAATGGTTCAGGGTGAAAACAAGGAGGATGAGCAGATGGTAATGATGCTCCTTTGAAAAACTCACGCAGGTATGATAGGCTGCCTCTGTGCTGTTGGGATATTTCAATACCGTTTGCAAATTAAAGTCTAATGAAACATTTTCCATTCCTATTTTTCCAATCTGTAGTTCATTTACTTTTCGAATCTTTGAAATCCAACATTTCATTGGTAACTTACTCTGTTCACACATGTAGAGCAAGAAAATTAATCTGCTTTCATGGGGAAAGTTTCGCTGACCTTGCCACTAAAAGAAACTCATCTTGACTTGCTTCTACATTTCTATTTTAATAAAAGCGATGTTCTGTGGTTGAGGAAGATTGTGAATCTGCACCTTGTAATTATTGCATTTTTCACAGAAATTAACTTTCGGACAAGGCCACACCATCTTGACAAACCTGTCCTATTCAATTTGCAATGCAGCGATTCCAGACACAGTGGTAGATAGACTAGAGCTTGAAATCAATACCAGCATTACAACCTCACTGGGGGCTATGGATGCCACCAATATAAAAGATAATCAGTTATTTAATCTTAAGAATCTAAAATTGCTCCACCTACTGTAAAATGATCAAATCATGTTTGACTCTCACATAGTGTTACATAGGCCTGAACTTTAATATGTGGGTGACCTCTCTGTGATGAGCAATTGCTGTTGTGAGATGGGAAAACCCGGAGGAACAGGATCCCTGAATGTCCGGCAGGATTTAACTGGGGAGAACTTTTAAAGGGAGTCCGCGGGCTGTAAGGTCATCAGACATGACAGTAGAAATAGGTTATTCATCCCAGTGAGTCTGCTGATCTGATAATCCTCCATTTTCCTTCATTTTCCCTATAACCCTTGATTAACTTACTAATTAAAAATTTGTCTATGCCAGCCTTGAATGAATTTAATGACTCAGCATCAACAGCTCTCTGCAATGAAGAATTCCAAAGATTTACATGCCTCTGAGAGAAGACAATACTCCTCACTTCTGTCTTAAAATTGTGATCTCTTCTTCTGTGATTATGCTCCCTTGTTGGAGACTCTCCCACAAGGAGAAGCAACCTTTCCACATTGACCAAATCTTCTCAGAATTTTATGTTTCGATAAGACAAATCTTTTCACTGTGCCTCGGTACACGTGACAATAAATTCAATTCGAATCGATAGACTCTACACACACACCAGGCGAAAGTGGGTACTGCAAACGCTGGAGATTAGCGTCAAGATTAGAGTATAACCGGAAAAGCATAGCAGGTCAGGCAGGATCTGAGGAGGAGAAAGATCAATGTTTAGGGCTTCCTGATGAAGGGCTGTTGCTGTGCTTTTCCAGCAATACTCTAATCTTGACTCCACACATACACTAGCAAATTCAAAAACAGTTTCATCCCTACTGTTATTAGACTGATGAATAGGCTCTCTAACTTTCAAATCTTGCTAATGTTGATCTTGCCTCATACATGCCCTGAGTGAAGTAACCTGTATGCCTCTGTTTAAGTTTATTTTTCGCCTATGATCTGTATGTCCTTGCTTACTATAGTCTGCCTTTGCTGCTCACAATCAAAGCTTTCCACTGTACTTAAGTACACATGCCAATAAATCAAATCAATCAATTAATCATTCAATCAATCTGTATTCTTCTATATTTCAATGAGTACAGGTCCAATCTATTCATTGTTTCCTCATAAGACAATCACTTTATTCCTGGTATCTGAAGGCAACCTGGTTGATTGGCTTCAAGATGTTCTGCTGTGAAGTCTGTTTCGTAAGGTGAACAGCTAAGAAAACAGATGTACTGGAGAATGTAAGCGATGGATGTTGTCTTTGGGGGAAGGGTGTTGGGGATATTCTGACTTGTAAAGTGCGGCTGATGTATAATTCTAATTCACAAAGGGGTCCCAATCACAAGAGGCAAGGTTCCTCACTGCAGGGCTTCCAAATAATGG
The DNA here is from genome assembly GCF_020745735.1 of Hemiscyllium ocellatum. Taxonomy (NCBI): domain Eukaryota; kingdom Metazoa; phylum Chordata; class Chondrichthyes; order Orectolobiformes; family Hemiscylliidae; genus Hemiscyllium; species Hemiscyllium ocellatum. Next base: position 25,441,289 of record NC_083401.1, read on the forward strand.
CATCAAGTCAAACATCTCTCACGGGTTCACTCGTCATAGTGCACAGGGACGTGATGCCAGTCTACGAGCTCCCATTATCGAGATGGGGTACTGATAGCCATAGTATCAGAGTGTGGAAGCAGATGGATTACATCTGCAATGTGACAGTTTCTGGTCAGCCCGTTGTGTTTGGAGAAAGCATTGTCTTGTGGCACAGACATTTCAAGAATGACATTTAGCTCATAACTCTGACCTTTGTCACTTTCTTCAAGCTGTCAGGTAGCTCGGCAAACTTTCTACGTGCAGGTAATAGCCCACTCGTTGTTAAAATGGAACTAAGCTTCTCCTTTCTCAAGCTTAGCTAACTGCCCCTTAAAATGAATCTTTGTATTTCTCCTCAACAACTGATGGCAGCAAGTCTGCAGTCCAACCATTCTCTGGGAGTTTCTCTTCAACGTTGTTCCTCTGTTCGAAGGCGCGCTGTTGGTTTATTTTGTATGACACCTTCACAAGTTTGTTATGTCCTTATCAGAAACAAAATCAGCAGCAGCATCTTTCTGCAAAGTTTCATATTCTGTTGATTTCAGGTTTCCCAAAATAATCATCAATTGTTTATTCTCTTTCTCATGAACTAATTTAATTGTTTTTATCTCCTTAATGGGACCAAGCCTGACCCCTCAAAGCATTTTGTAGCAAGTAGTCCAGACTATAACTTTGTTATTTGTTTCAGGTAAGTGTACAGTGGGTATTCCCAGCGTGAATTAGCTGGTCCAACTTCAAAGTTTTCAACAAACAGAATTTATTTACAAAATTGGAGAATGAAACATAACAAACAGAAAATAGAATACCTGAGTAACTTATCCTATCCGAATGCGACTGGCTATCCCCACTTAATGATGCTGTTCCAAAATACTTACAACAATCCCAATTAGCACAAAGAGTAAAAATGACACAAACGGCTTACAGGTTACGAAGTTAGAAGGGCAAAAGGAGGGAGAGAGAGCTTCCAGTTTCAATTGTGACCCTGACTCAGCTAACCACCAAACTGAACTGACCTGTGCGGCTCGAGAGCTGGCCACGCCCCCTTGATTATACTGGTTCATTAAAGACATGAAAGCCTTAGGCTGGAGGCATTATCTGATTGGGTTAAACAAAAAGGTCCCCAATAAATCTTTCAAACCCAGCCTAGTTGAAGCTTGGCCAATTACCCCCCCCACCTTTCTGAAAATACTCAAGGGCACAATAACTTTGAGAAATGACCAGCTTTGTGACATACATTTGCATGATCTACTTTTTTGTGTGTACCATTGACTCTTCAACCCTCAGCCTTCTTTTATAGGTCATCATTCCAGCTTCGCCCCCACCACACCACACTTCCCCAATGTCTATCCCATCACCCTTCTTGCAACTTCACATAGTATCAAGTATCTAGTTAACAGTTCCACTTGGTCCAACTCATTTTTTTTTTAGACTTACAGTGTGGAAACAGGCCCTTCGGCCCAACAAGTCCACACTGACCCGCCGAAGCGCAACCCACCCATACCCCTACATTTACCCCTTACCTAACACTACGGGCAATTTAGCTTGGCCAATTCACCTGACCCGCACATCTTTGGACTGTGGGAGGAAACCGGAGCACCCGGAGGAAACCCACGCAGACACGGGGAGAATGTGCAAACTCCACACAGTCAGTCGCCTGAGTCGGGAATTGAACCCAGGTCTACAGGCGCTGTGAGGCAGCAGTGCTAACCACTGTGCCACCGTGCCGCCCCGTGCCGCTCATCTTCAGCATGTGCACAGATCCAATAGCAAGAATGTCTTAAGGTTCATTAAAGTTCAAAACTCACAAGAAACTGCCATTGGTATGTCCTGATAAACTTCACCAGACTCTCCCCACAAAAGTGACATCCTCACAAGGTGCAACCCTTGTGTTTGGCAAGTGGTCAGGAATTTGCAGTAGTCAGAAATAGTTAGTATTCAGGCTGCTGACTGTGACTAACTTTTGTTTGCTTTCTTCACCCATGAGATGTGGACATCACTGGCCAGGCCAGCATTGATGACAGCAGAGTAGAACGTACCAGTCGGGGCTCATCTGCTCCACTCCTTCTTCTTCTTTGCTTCGTTTACTTCCTTTCAGTGCTTTCCTCTTCTTCTTCTCCTTGTTTTATTTTTATCTTTAACTCCCAGCCTCTGGCAACAATTCCCTGCCTCCCCTGGCACAGCCGCCTGCTGTAGCAGCCTCCTAGCCTGACGCAGAGGCTTCCTGGCATGGCGTGTTGCCAGCACAGTGTGGAGCCAGGGCTCGGTGTGGACTGGAAGCTAGGTGCCAGAATGATCTGTTGTACTACACTTGTACTTCTGTAATGCTGGACATTTTATTTCTGTATTGACTAAAATCTTGTAACTAAAGAAGTTGTGCCAAGATACTCTGGTATCTAAGTCAGTGCTGTAATTGGCAGTGTTAGCACTGTTGCCTCACAGCGCCAGAGACCCGGATTCAATTCCCGCCTCAGGTGACTCTCTGTGTGGTGTTTGCACATTCTCTCCGTGTCTGCGTGGTTTTCCTCCGGGTGCTCCGGTTTCCTCTCACAATCCAAAAATGTGCAGGTCAGGTGAATTGGCCAAGCTAAATTCACTCTCTCAGAGAGCTCACTCTCTCAGCAGAGCAGGTAAAGGGTGTTTGGCAGTGGCTGCTTGAAGGCTCCGTGACGTTTGTTTAACGGTTTAAATTTGAAAGTTTTTTTTAGAAAAAGCGCGGAGCGGACCCGGAAGCTGGTGTAGCGCAAGCTTACCTGGGTAAGTTGTTTTCTTTTCCCCTATAAAGGCGCGCAGCTTCAAGGCCTCGGCCTCACTCTCTCAGCAGAGCAGGTAAGGGCTGTTTGGCAGTGGCTGCTTGAAGGCTTGGTGACGTTTGTTTAACGGTTCAAATTTGAAAGTTTTTTCAGTAAAAGCGCGGAGCGGACCCGGAAGCTGGTGTAGCGCAAGCTTACCTGGTTAAGTTGTTTTTTCCCCGATAAAGGGGTGCAGGAGAAGAACCCGAGGCTCTACAAAGGTAGAGCCTCCCACCCGCCCTCCTCCTCTAACCTAATAATAAGACCCGTTGTGGTAAGAAGGTAAGTGTTGCATTTTGTTTATTCTAGTGTTTAGACCTCGTTTTTTAAAAAGTTACTTTTAGAGGGATGGCAGTGAAGGTAGTGCAATGTTCCTCTTGCAACATGTTTGAGGTGAGGGATGCCATATTCGGCCCTGCTGATTACACTTGCAGGAAGTGCACCCATCTCCAGCTCCTCCAAGACCGTGTTAGGGAACTGGAGCTGGAGTTGGATGAACTTAGGATCATTCGGGAGGCAGAGGTGGTCATAGATCGGAGCTTTAGGGAAGTAGTAACTCCAAAGATTGCAGACAGATGGGTGACAGTGAGGGGGACTGGGAGGAAGCAGCCAGTGCAGAGACCCCTGCGGCCATTCCCCTCAATAACAAGTATACCGTTTTGGATACTTGTGGGGGGGATGACTTACCAGGGGTAAGCAATGGGGTTCAGACCTCTGGCACGGAGCCTGTCCCCGTTGCTCAGAAGGGAAGGGTGGAGAAGAACAGAGCAATAGTTATTGGAGACTCGATAGTTCGGGGCACAGATAGGCGGTTTTGTGGGGGCGAGAGAGACTCATGTTTGGTATGTTGCCTCCCAGGTGCAAGGGTACGTGATGTCTCTGATTGTGTTTTCTGGGTCCTTAAGGGGAGGGGGAGCAGCCCCAGATCATGGTCCACGTTGGAACCAACGACAGTGGTAGGAAGAGGGGTGAGGATGTTAGACAGGTTTTCAGGGAGCTAGGTTGGAAGCTCAGAGTTAGAACAAACAGAGTTGTTATCTCTGGTTTGTTAGCCGTGCCACGTGATAGAGAGTCGAGGAATAGGGAGAGAGAGCAGTTAAATGCGTGGCTACAGGGATGGTGCATGAGGGAGGGATTCCAGTTTCTGGATAACTGGGGTTCTTTCTGGGGAAGGTGGAGCCTCTATAAACAGGATGGTCTACACCTGAACCTGAGGGGCACCAGTATCCTTGGGTAGAGGTTTGCTAGTGTTCTTTCGGGAGGTTTAAACTCACTCTGCAGGGGCATGGGAACCTAGACTGTAGCTTTAGGGTGCAGGACCTGGAGTGTAGGGAGGTTAGGAACATGGCATCAATCTCGAAGGAGGGTGCCTGTAAACAGGAAGGTGGCTTGAAGTGTGTATACTTCAATGCCAGAAGGATACGAAATAAGGTAGGTGAACTTGCAGCGTGTGTTGGTACCTGGGTGTTCGATGTTGTGGCTATTACGGAGACATGGGTAGAACAGGGACAGGATTGGTTGTTGCAGGTTCCAGGGTTGAAATGTTTTAGTAGGGTCAGAGGTGGGGGTAAAAGAGGGGGAGGTGTGGCATTGCTTGTCAAAGATAGTATTACAGCAGTTGAAAGGACGATGGATGAAGACTCGCCATCTGAGGTAGTTTGGGCTGAGCTTAGAAATAGGAAAGGTGAGGTCACCTTGTTAGTTTTCTACAGGCCTCCTAATAGTCCTAGAGACATAGAAGAAAGGATTGCGAGGATGATTCAGGAGAAGAGTGAAAGTAATAGCGTGGTTGTTATGGGGGACTTTAACTTTCCAGATATTGACTGGGGAAGCTATAACTCGAGTACGTTAGATGGGTCGGTGTTTGTCCAATGTGTGCAGGAGAGTTTCCTGACATAATATGTAGACAGGCCAACAAGAGGTGAGGCCATACTGGATTTGATTCTGGGTAACGAACCAGGCCAGGTGTTAGAATTGGAGGTAGGTGAGCACTTTGGGGACAGTGACCACAATTCGGTGACTTTTACTTTAGTGATGGAGAGGGATAAGTGTGCACTACAGGGCAAGAGTTATAGCTGGGGGCAGGGAAATTATGATGCGGTGAGGCATGACTTAGGATGTGTGGCTTGGAAAAGTAGGCTTCAAGGGAAGGGTGCAATTGATATGTGGAGCTTATTCAAGGAGCAACTATTGAGTGTCCTTGATAAGTATGTACCTGTCAGGCAGGGAGGAAAGGGTTGTGTGAGGAAGCTGTGGTTTAATAAGGAATTGGAATCCCTTGTTAAAGGGAAGAAGGTGGCCTATGTAAAGATGAGGTGTGAAGGTTCAATTGGGGCGATTGAGAGTTATAAGGTAGCCAGGAAGGAACTAAAGAGAAAGCTAAGAGCAGCAAGGAGGGGACATGAGAAGTCCTTGGTTGGTAGGATTAGAGAAAACCCAAAGGCTTTCTATAGGTATGTCAGGAATAAAAGAATGACTAGGGTAGGAATAGGTCCAGTCAAGGATAGTAGTGGGAAGTTGCGTGTGGAGGCTGAAGAAATTGGGGAGACACTGAATGAATACTTTTCCTCAGTATTCACTCAGGAACAGGACATTGTTGCCAATGTGAATATTGAGTCACAATTCATTAGAATGGATGGCTTTGCGATATGTAGGGAAGAGGTGTTGGAAATTCTGGAAAGGGTGAAAATAGATAAGTCCCCTGGACCTGATGGCATTTATCCTAGAATTCTCTGAGAAGCAAGGGAGGAGATTGCAGAGCCATTGGCCTTGATTTTTATGCCCTCGTTGTCTACAGAAATAGTGCCAGAAGACTGGAAGATAGCAAATGTGGTTCCCTTGTTCAAGAAGGGGAGTAGGAATAACCCTAGTAACTATAGGCCGGTGAGTCTTACCTCTGTTGTGGGCAAAGTCTTAGAGAGAATTGTAAGGGATAGGATTTATGAACATCTGGATAGGAATAATGTGATCAAGGATAGTCAGCATGGTTTTGTGAAGGGCAGGTCGTACCTCACAAACCTTATTGAATTCTTTGAGAAGGTGACTAAGGAGGTGGATGAGGATAAAGCGGTAGATGTGGTGTATTTGGATTTTAGTAAGGCATTTGATAAGGTTCCCCATGGTAGGCTACTGCAAAAAATACGGAGGTATGGCATTGTGAGCAAGTTGGAGGTTTGGATTAGGAATTGGCTGGCTGGAAGAAGACAGAGGGTAGTAGTTGATGGCAAAGGTTCATCTTGGAGTGCAGTTACCAGCGGTGTTCCGCAAGGATCTGTTTTGGGACCATTGCTGTTTGTCATTTTTATAAATGACCTGGAGGAGGGGCTAGAAGGTTGGGTGAGCAAGTTTGCGGATCATACGAAAGTCATTGGAGTTGTTGACAGTGAGGAAGGATGTGGCAGGTTACAGCGGGATATAGGTAAGCTGCAGAGCTGGGCTGAAAGGTGGCAAATGGAGTTCAATGTAGGTCAGTGTGAAGTGATTTACTTTGGTAAGAGTAACAAGAAGATGGAGTACTGGGCTAATGGTCGGATACTTGGTAGTGTGGATGAGCAGAGGGATCTTAGTGTCCATGTACACAGATCTCTGAAAGTTGCCACCCAGGTAAATAGTGCTGTGAAGAAGGCATATGGCGTACTGGCTTTTATTGGTAGAGGAATTGAGTTCCGGAGTCCTGAGGTAATGTTGCAGTTGTATAAGACTCTGGTGCGGCCGCATCTGGAGTATTGTGTGCAGTTTTGGTCGCCATCCTATAGGAAGGATGTGGAGGCACTGGAACGGGTGCAGAGGAGGTTTACCAGGATGTTGCCTGGTATGGTAGGAAGATCATATGAGGAAAGGCTGAGGCACTTGGGGCTGTTTACATTGGAGAAAAGAAGGTTTGGGGTGACTTGATAGAGGTGTACAAGATGATTAGGGGTTTAGATAGGGTTGACAATGAGAACCTTTTTCCACGTATGGAGTCAGATATTACGAGGGGGCATAGCTTTAAATTAAGGAGTGGTAGGTATAGGACTGATGTTAGGGGTAGATTCTTTACTCAGCGAGTCGTGAGTTCATGGAATGCCCTGCCAGTAACAATGGTGGGCTCTCCCTCTTTATGGGCATTTAAACGGGCATTGGATAGGCATATGGAGGAAAGTGGGCTAGTGTAGGTTAGGTGGGCTTGGATCGGCGCAACATCGAGGGCCGAAGGGCCTATACTGCTCTGTATTTTTCTATGTTCTATGTTCTATGTAAATTGCCTGTAGTGTTAGGTGAAGGGGTAAATGTAGGGGAATGGATCTGGGTGGGTTACGCTTCGGTGGGTCAGTATGAACTTGTTGGACCAAAGGGCCTGTTTCCACATTGTAAGTAATCTAATCTAATTTCACTGTATCGCTGAGTATATGTGACAAAAGGCTATTCTTCAATTCTAGTCTTCTATTCTAATTACCCAGTGGGCAGTTAAGGGTCAATTAAATTGCTGTGGGTCGAGAGTGTCATTTAGACTAGACCAGGTAATGATGTCAGATTTCCTTTCCTAAAGGACATTAGTGAACCAGATTAGTTTTTCTGATAACAGAAAATGATTTCATGGTCATCAGGAGACCATTCATTCCAGATTCTTTATTGAATTCTAAGTCAACCATCTGGCATGGTAGGATTTGAACCAGAGTCTGATTTGAATATACATCCATGTAACATCCAGCTGATTCCAATGAAGGCAGTACATATTACCTTGAAATTGTCAACTGCCCAGTGTCCCAGTAACCTGAGTTCTGAAGAAGAGTCATATTGGGATTGAATCGTTATCTCTATTTCTGTCTCCACAGATGGTGCCAGACCTCCTGAGTTCCTCCAGCATTCTGTGTTTGTTTTGGAAAATAGTCCTAATCCTTGAATCGAAAGGTTAGAGATTCAAACATGAATATATATTGAAGGATTCACCCAGACAGTACTTGGGGAGTGCTGCACAGCCAAAGATACTTGTTAAGATTTTCACCAAGACCCTTTCTCCTGTTCAGGTGAATGTAAAGCACCAAAATAATTAGGTTTTAAAAACTGACAAGTGGCAATTCATTGATGCTTTGAGAAAGCTTAAAATTATTGACCCTGTTTGACACTAGCACACATTAAGACACTATCTTTCTCTTTTGAAGTCTTGTCCATCCAATAGACTTGAACAAATTTATACTTTGAAACACCTGAATACAGCTGTTTGTATTACTTTGGTCAGTAAATTATTACAAACATAATCATTCCTTGAGTATAAAAGTTAGTTAGATTTCTATTCTAAGTGTTTTGCTTTTATTTGTTCATCCAATATGGCCATTATTGACAAGGTCAGCATTCATTGTCCATCTCTAATTGCCCTGGACAAGGCGACGGTGAGCTTCCTTCTTGGAACACTGCAGTCTGTATTTTGAAGATACCACCATGGTGTTGGAAGTTCCAGGATTTTGATCCAGCATTAGTGAAAATTAAATGATATTTTTCCAAGCCAAGATGACCTGTGATTTGAAGGGCTGATTGTTCCAATGTGCTTCCTACTCATGTCCTCCTAAGTGATAGAGCTTGTGGGTCTCAGAGATAGTGTTGAAGGAATATTGGTAAGTTGCTGTAGTGCGTTTTGTAAATTGTGCACTGTGGCCATCATGTGCCTGGGAGTACATGTGGATGGTGGTAGCTGGAATACCAAATAAGAGGTTGTTTTATCCTGGATGGTGTTGAGCTTTGGGTGTGATGCTGGAGCTGTACTCAACCAGGCAAGTGGAGAGTATTCCATTATATGCATGACTTGTGCCTTGTCAACAGGCTTTGGGGAATCAGACGGAGTCCTGGCCTCTGATCTGCTGTTACAGTCACAATATTTATATAACTGATCCAGTTAAACTTTAAGGGGAATGAAATGTATATAACAAGCATTGGCCTTGCTAGCAATATAACATCTATAAAGAATAAAGGAAAGAAACAAGCTTTGATAGCTTTTTGACAGAGTGTGCTACATATCTCCACTACTGAATGACTTAACTCTAAGTTAATATTTGAGTTGTTAACATCCAAACCCGATCCGTGAACCTTCCTCTACAAAGAAAATAATTTTTCTTTTTCCAACCTAACAGTTCATTTATGAGCGTAGTATTTTATGGCAACATAGCTATCAAACTCAGCTTTCAAAATTATGTTAGCATAGGTTGAAGAGTTATCAGTGCAATGGGGATGAGTGAACTAACTACAGTAATTAACATGAAGTGAATGTCTATCAATATCAACGCTGTGAGATAAATGTTAAACAAGGCAGGATACAACCTTTTTAATCTAATCGAATTGTAATGTGACATTAAAAGTGAGGAAAATGCCAAAGTTAAAAATTACACAACATCAGGGTATAGTTCAAAAGATTTATTTGGAAGCACGAACTTTCAGAGTACTACTCCTTATGAAGGAAGATCGCTCCAAAAGCTAGTGCTTCCAAATAAACCTGTTGGACTATAACCTGGTGCTGTGTGATTTTTAACTTTGTCCACCCCAGTCCAACACTGGCATCTCCAAATCAGGAAAATGCCAGTGATGCTCAAAATGGCAGCAGCGGTTCAAGGAGGCACCTCACCACTGCCTTCACAAGGGCAACTAGGAATGGGTAATAATATGGAGCCAGCCACAATCCATGACTGAATGTTTAAAAAAACATAGCACAAGCAACTCGAATCGATAGCACATAAACAGACCTATATATTCCATGACACTCGAGTCACCACTTCCCAATATGTAACTACCGACAGCAACATCCTGGTCAAGAGGGCAGTAGGGTTTTAGGTAGTTAGGGCCTGGCAGTGGACCCCAGTGATGGAGCTGGAGGAGGGGACACATTGATGGGATTGAGGAGTCCAGTGGAGCAAGTTGCGCAAATGTCAAGAGGGCAGCTATTGCTTCTGGGAGGGGCCCTGCCATGGGTCAGAGAATATCCTGTTAGTCAGGGGAGGGGAGGGGATGGGGAAGTGTCACTAGCCCCTTTCCCCAGGAAACTGCAGGGTGTCTGGTTTTATTGGACTATCCCCCCCACATGGCAGAGAGGACCACCGCTGCTCATGAAAAACTCTGGGCCAAGAAAGGGGGTTGGTGTCCATTGGTTGGTGATTCACCAGATGCCATGATGGCAGTAGCACATTGTAGCCCAGCCGTGGTTAACCCACAAATCCCCCTGCCACACTCAATAATTCACAAAATAACATTTCATTCCAAGCTGTATGTGGCGTGCGATAAAACCATTATTTCCCAGCAGTTTACATGAAGGTCTAATGTGGAATGATAAAATGGACAGGGATTAAATCACCAACACAAAGCAAACAAAATATCACACAAAATACTACAGTGAACTAAAAAAAATTCTGGAAACTCTCAGTAAGTCTGACAGCATCTGTGGGGAAGGGTTAATGATTCAGATCCGTAACTCTATATTTGAATCAAATCTCTATGATTTTGATCAACAAATGCTAAATGTGTTCATTTCCACGTCACCAGGTTATCCGCCTCACTATCAAAACAGCCATGGTGAACTTGACCCCCATCCCACTGCCTCACCCCTCCCCTTTCCCTATGTGCTGCTGGCCACAGCTATCGAATTACTCAGGGCATCATCATTTCCACCACTATAGAGGAGGGAGTTCCACCCTGAGAGCTAATGGACAAAACAAATGGCTTACCACTTTCTGGTCCCAAGAGTACCCCCAGATGCAGAGACCATTCCTATGATTGCATTAGGTCACCAATGAGGATCCTCACTGGATGAGGAGGTTAAGTGTAGGTGTGTTCTGACTGCGACCAAATTAGGAAGCTTGATCAAGCGGGTTGAAGGTGTTGATGGGTCAGGAGGTGAAGGACAGGGTGAACAGGCTGAGGGGAAGGGAATCCCAGGGGTGGGGTTAGACTTTGGGGTGTGACTCGGATTTCCCTGTAGTTCCTTACAGGTATATTTGCTTTCTTTGGCCTGAGAGTGGAACATGACAAGTTTAACGTGCCCTAAAAGGCATTTTATTAACTATAAACCGAGTGGGGATCACCTGAGGTCATGAAAGCCACCATGTAATTTATAAATGTAATCCTGTACTTTCTCTATTTCTTCTTTTTCCAACGAATTTTTGTACACCTCACCAGTTAGTTCCCTTTGGCAGGAATGAGAAAGGGCAATATTTCATCTGTCTTCTGCTTCCTCACTGAGTGGGTAACGAGATAATGAGCACTGGGTGAAGTGTAACTGCAGCATTCTGACATGTCAATGTTGCTAACATGAACAAGGTAAATAAGGGCAGGTTTTATGGGATGCACTTACCAAACAAGGCTGCTTTGTGTAATAATGAAATTCAGAGTCATAATTTGGTTGACAAATACATGAAATTTGGAACCTTACATGTGTAACACATATATTACTCTTTATCACACCTTTCAGCAACACCAAAATGCTACTTTTGCAATGAATTAGTCTGCTGTTATGTCTGAGGGAACACAGTGCCTCTGCAGACCTATTTTGATACATAAGATATGATTTCAGTTGTTAAGATTTTTAAAAAGTCCTGCTTAATAAAGAGTTGACAAGTAACTGTAAACGTATTTTTTCACCTTACCGCAAAGATGCTTGGTATTTACAAACATAGAATCCCTACAGTGTGGAAGCAGAACGTTCAGCCCTTACTGTCTGAAGGACCACTCTAATCTTGTCTGAAATAATTGCCAGAGACAGATAAGCCATCACCATTTCACCTTTTATTTACTAGTGACCAGCCAGCTTGGAGTCAGCCCTCAACTGAGGAGATTCTAATCTCCTGGTTATATTTTATTTTATTAAACAGTACAAAATACAATTGACAATAAACAGAAAGCAGCAGTTCACAAAAACCCCCACTATATACAGGGTAAAGGGCAGCAAAGCCAAACCCAAACCCCGCCATTCAACCAGTTTTCAGGGAGATGACAACAAACCCCACTTCCATTCAAAGATAACAGTAACAAACATACAGAAGACAGTGCAATCAAATGAGAAACAATGCTTGGAGCACAGACCCAATATAGCTATAAAAGACACCTGACACCCATCCGCACCACAGACTGATCAGACCATCCTTGGCTAGCCTTCTTTCAGGGCAGTCATTGGCCTTCTGGTCTCTGACCACCCTGTGTACTGACTAACCCTCCTTAGGCCTACTTTCCTCCAGGCTGGTCATCGACCACCCAGCTCCCAGTTGCCCAGTGTACATCCGGACCACCCTGGGTAGATTTACTATGAGCTGAAAATGTGTTGCTGGAAAAGCACAGCAGGTCAGGCAGCATCCAAGGAACAGCATAGGCCCTTCTTCAGGAATGCAGATGCCTTCCTTGAAGAAGCTCTCTTCCTCCCTCTGATCTCCAGCATCTACAGTCCTCACTTTCTCCTCATAGATGTACTATGAGTTGGTTGTCGGCCTTCCAGTCTCCGGCCACCCTGTGTACTGACAGACCCTCCCCTGACCGCTTTCTCCCAGGACAGACATCAGCCACCAGCTCCCAGTCTCCTGCTTATATTTTGTGGAGGTGTGAGACACAGTGAAAGACAACAGGTATACAAATCTTTATTCAATTTCTACTACCAGGAAGAAAGGAGACACCCAAGTGATCGGTGGCAAGCAGTGTCCTTTTCAGAGGGCAATGCTGTGTGATCATCTCCTGCTCTATTTTTTTTTCTTGGTGCTGTAATTCTCCTGGTTACATTTTCTTTCATTTTCTTAACGCCACACTCCCGCCTAACTGCGGTAGTGCTTATACTTTCCCCAGCATCCATGTTGTGTGTGTGTGCAGGTGTGAGACACGGTGAAAGACAGCAGGTATACAAATCTGTACTAATTTCCCACCAACAGGAAGAAAGGAGACACCCAAGTGGCCAATGACAAGCAGTGTCCTTCTCAGAGGGCAATGTTGCATGATCAAATAATAAAGGGGAGAGCGGGGATTAAATCAAAATAGAGTTGGAAGGGGGAAATAATGCATTCCATCCCTGCAGTGCCCACCTTTCCCTGAAAATCTCAAGGGTGTTAGTGTACACTGTGTGCTCCTTCTCCAGGGACATCTGGTTATCTCCTGCTTATATTTGTACTTTATTTTCTTTCTCGTCTTTTTTTTTGTGTGTGTGGAAAAACAACAAGTGTGTAAATCTTTATTCATTTTCCACCACCAGGAAGAAAGGAAACAACCGAGTGGCCAGTGACAAGCAGTGCCCTTCACCTCAAAGGGCAATGCTGCGTGATCAAACAGTGAAGGGGAGGGCAGGGACTAAATCAAAATAGAGTTGGAGAGGGCAATAATACATTCTACACCCTGCAGTGCCCACCTTTCCTTAAATATCTCAAGGATGTTGGTGGACACCACGTGCTCCTTCTCCAGGGATACCTGGCTTATATTGTTTTTCTTTAATCCAGGCCCAGAGGGAGGTCCTCTGACTACCCTCCTCCCACTGCACTGGGTGCCCAAAGATCAGGAGCATAATCTTCTGTTTATATTTATATCTAGATAAGTATATATTTTCTTTTTTTTTCTTACCTCCACACTACTGCCTAACTGCGGTAGGGTTTGTATTTTCCTCAACACCCATGGTGTGTGTATGTGCGCTGGTGTGAGACACAGTGAAAAGACAGCAAGTATACAAATCTCCATTCAATTTCCACCACCAGGGTGAAAGGAAACATCCAAGTGGCCAGTGACAAGCAGTACCCTTGTCTCCTGCTTATATCAGTCATCCATCTTAACAGGTTGGCCCAGTTTAACAATCTCAATCAAGAACCTCATAGTTAATGAGATCCAACTGGTTCCAATCACTACACAGTCCCTCCAAAGAGCATCCCACCCAGACCCACCTCATTGTTCAAACAATGGCACCCAGACTGGAGATGATGAGTAATCTAGCATGGCCAATACACCTAACCTGCACACCTTTGGACTCAGGCAAGGAACCAGAGCACCTGGAGGAAACCCACACAGACACGGGGAGGATGGGCAAACTCCCGCACAGAAGGTCACCTTTGGGTGGAATCAAACCCAGGTTCTGAGCAATATGAGGCAGCAGTGCAAACCACTGAGCCACCATGCTGCCCTAATATATACACCTAATTTATGCTGCCACAATATTTAGTCAGGTCTCCAGCACCAGCTACTCATTGACGTCAGGAAGGAAAAAAAGACTGTTCAAAAAGGGTTGATTATTTGTAACAGAGTGCAGAAATTCAAGTAACGCTTTTGTTCATGAATTATTGAACTTCATGGGTTAGTAGTTTCTGCCATAGCTGAGTGAATATATTTAGAAATGAGGGATCCTATTTTAATTGAAAATCTGACACAATGGTTCTTCACTAGAACAGATCAGCTTGACTCACAGAATCACAGAATTGTTAAGGCACCGAAGGAAGTTATTCAGCCCATCATTCCTCTGCAAGCTCTTTTCCTCAGGCCAATTTCCTGCCTTTTCTACACACCATTTTGATTCAAATAATCAATCAGCCTTGAATGTCTCAACTGAACCTGCCTCAACCATCTTTACAGTCAGTCCATTCCAGACCCTAACAACTCTCTGCGTGAAAATGTTTTTCTCGTATCACCCTTGCTCAGTTTGCACATCAATTTAAATCTATGTCCTCTCGTTTTTCTTGTCTTTTACAATCAGAAACAGCTTCTCCCGACCAACTCTATGCCGTGGTGCATGGCTTTGGAAAAAGATAAGTGTTTCTGAGGTTCCAATGCAGAATCTGACAGCATGAGAACAGATGCAATGGAGGCAGGGAGACTGGGAGATTGGATGCAGTCTTTACAGGAGGCAGGGTGTGACGATGTCAAGTCCAGATGACTGCGGGTGCCAGTGGGTTTGGAGTGAATATCAGTGACCAGCCTATCTCAGAAAAAAGAAGCAGAGATTTCAAGGAGGGGGGAGGGAGGATTCAAAGATGGAACAAGTGCAGGTGAGGGCAGCGTAGGATTTGGAAGTGAAATTGATCATATCTTTCCAATTCCAAATGAGAGAGGAAAGCGGCACCAGTGATGCCGTGGGTGTACCGGAGAAATGGTTGTCAAGAGATACTTAAGTAGAACTGGAACAGGGAATGTTCCAACTACACCACATCAAAGCAGGCACTAATGGGCTCCTTGCAGGCACCCATTTGACCTGAAAGATTTCCAATGATGTTGCCAGGGTTGGAGGGTTTGAGCACAAAGCAGAGTCTAAATATACTGGGGTTATTTTCTCTGGAGCATCGGAGGCTGAGACTGACCTTAAAGAGGTCTATAAAATCATGAGGGGCATGGATAGGATAAATAGACAAGGTCTTTTCCCCAGTGTGGAAGAGTCCAAAACTGGAGGGCATAGTTTAAGGTGAGAGGGGAAAAATTTAAAAGGGACCTAAGGGGCAACGTTTTCACTGTGAGTGTGATAGATGTGTGGAATGAGCTGCCAGAGGAAGCGGTGGAGGTGGGTACAATTGCAACATTTCAAAGACATCTGAATGGGTACATGAACAGGAAGAGTTGAGAGAGAGATGGGCCAAATGCTGGCAAATAGGACTAGATTCATTTAGGGTATCTGGTTGGCATGGATGATTTGGATCGAAGGGTCTATTTCCATACTGTACAATTCTATGACTCTTTGAATCTATGAAAGTGAGAGATGTTAAAAGCGAAGTTGTTCAGGATAAGGACGAGCTCAGTCAGACGGAGGTCGATGGTGATGGTGGATGGGAACAGTTCAGACTTTTTCTCTAGGAAGAAGCAGAGAGCACTGGGATGGTCCTGATGGGGGAATGAAGGAATAAAGGGATTGGACAAACATGGTAAAGAGGAGGTGGCCAGAGCCCATAAGCAGGAAATTCTGAAACTGACATAAAGTGTCAGAGAAATCATGAGTAAGTAGGAAGGGACTGGACAAGTGGAGAAGGATCAAGTCAATGCAGGAAGAGATGAGTTCTGTGGGGTAGGAGCTGAGAATTTTGGGAAGGAAGTAGAAGGAGGGCTATGAGTTTGGAGGATATGGGGATGAGATCCCCAGCGAGATAAGATAAGTGACTGTCCTGCATGCAATGGCCTAGTGTTCAATGCTGGGCTCACTATCCAGGGGGAGATAGCAGGAGGTATCCTAGAGCTGGCACTCAGCCTTCACAAAGTAAAGGTCAGTATGGCAAACAATGCCAACATTGTTGGCACAGAATGCAATCAATGCAGGCGGAGATAGTTTTGAATGTGTGAGGGGGTGGTGCAGAGAAATTAAGGTGGCCAAAGTCACATCGACAGTGTTTGATGAACAGTCAAGTTCAGGAAAGAAGCCAGATGAAGGGGTCCAGTAGAAGGAGTATGTTGGCAGCGGGTGAAGGAGTCAGTGGGACAGGGAAAGAACTATTGTCCAAAGAAATGGGCACAGAGGTGAAAGTGATGGAAGAAGAGTTCAACGTCATGTTATGCCCAAAATTCATTGAGTTGGGGTCACAGGGGCATAAAACGAAGATTTTTGCTAAGTCCAAAATATTCAGCATCCGAGAGCAGGAGGTCAGAAGGGATGGTAAATACATGACATGAAGTGGGGTTAGGAGAGGTAATGGAGTCAGAGGGAGGGGGAGGGGAGGAAGATTCCAGAGCATGTCTCTGAGATGTGACACCTTACACTCCTTAATGCCTGAAAGGAAAAGAAAAAGTTTCTTGTTAGAACGTTGAATGAGCTGGAGGCTAAAATATAACCGGGGAGCAGTGCAGCTCTGAGCCAGTGTGAGGGGTTACTAGTGAAGAGAGAGTTGGAGACTGGATCTCAGGATGTGGTGAGAGCAACTGTCTGTGGAGCATTGTCCAGAAATACCTGTGATCGTAGGTGGATTCAAAACAGTAGATTATGCACAATCATTGATTTTTTAACAGAGAAATAGCGATTTATTTATATTCACTCATGGGACGTGAGTGTTACTGGCTGGACAACATTTATTGCCCATCCCTAGTTGCCCTTGAGAAGATGGTGATGAGCTGCCATTTTGAACTGCTGCAGTCCTCTTTTTCGTATGAACTCACGTGATGTGGGTTTCTCTGATGAGGCTCACACTTATTGCCTTGATTGCAGTTCAGAGTCTGTTAAGAGCAGTTAAGGTTCCCATTGTTGGGGGTCTGAAGTCACATGAAGACCAGACTAGGTAAGGAGAACAGAATTCATTCCCTAAAGAATACTAGCGAACCAGGTGGGGTTTTCCTGACAATCAGTTTTATGATCATCATTAGACTTTTAATTTCAAATTCTACCATTTGCCATTGCGAGAATCTAACCTTGAACCCCAGAACATTAGGTTGAGTCTCTGGATTAATAGTCTTCTGATAATACCACTAGGTCATTGCCTCCCCCTTTTCAATTCAGTTCATGTGCTTTCGGTTGCCTTCAATACTGTTAGTGATGGAATTCACAGATTTTGGCCTGGGATTGTGGAATGTCACCAGAATACTTGTAAAATATCTCAGAATGTATATCATAGTGATAAATTACTGCCAATGCTGGAAATCTGAAACAGACAGAGAATACTGGAGAAATTCAGCAAATCTGGCAGAATGAACTTCAGTAAGGTGTTCAACAAGGTTCCCCATGGGAGACTGATTAGCAAGGTTAGATCTCACAGAATACAGGGAGAACTAGCCATTTGGATACCAAACTGGCTCAAAGGTAGAAAACAGGGGATGGTGGTGAAGGGTTGTTTTTCAGACTGGAGGCCTGTGACCAGTGGAGTCCCACAAAAATCGGTGCTGGGCCCTCTACCTTTTGTCATTTATATAAATGATTTGGATGTAAGCATAAAAGGTACCGTTAGTAAGTTTGTAGATGCCACCAAAATTGGAGGTGTAGTGGACAGCGAAGAGGGTTATCTCAGATTACAACAGGATCTGGACCAGATGGGCCTATGGGCTGAGAAGTGGCAGATGGAGTTCAATTCAGATAAATGCGAGGTTTTACATTTTGGGAAAGCAAACCTTAGCAGGACTTATACAATTAATGGTAAGGTCCTAGGAAGTATTGCTGAACAAAGAGATCTTGGAGTGCAGGTTCATTGCTTCTTGAAAGTGGAGTCACAGGTAGATAGGATAGTGAAGAAGGCATTTGGTATGCTTTCCTTTATTGGTCAGAGTATTGAGTACAGAAGTTGGGAGGTCATGTTGCAGCTGTACAGGACATTGGTTAGGCCACTGTTGGAATGTTGCGCACAATTCTGGTCTCCTTCCTATCGGAGAGATGTTGTGAAACTTGAAAGGGTTCAGAAAAGATTTACAAGGATGTTGCCAGGGTTGGAGGATCTGAGCTACCGGGAGAGACTGAACAGGCTGATGCTGTTTTCCCTGGAGCGTCGGAGGCTAAGGGCTGACCTTATAGAGGTTTACAAAATTATGAGGGGGATGGATAGGATAAATAGACAAAGTCTTTTCCCTGGGGGTCGGGGAGTCCAGAACTAGAGGGCATAGATTTAGGGTGAGAGGGGAGAGATATAAAAGAGACCTAAAGGGCAACTTTTTCACACAGAGGGTGGTACGTGTATGGAATGAGCTACCAGAGGATATGGTGGAGGCTGGTACAATTGCAACATTTAAGAGGCATTTGGATGGATATATAAATAGGAAGGGTTTGGAGGGATGTGGTCTGAGTGCTGGCAGTGGGACTAGATTGGGTTGGGATATCTGGTCAGCATGGACAGGTTGGACCGAAGGGTCTGTTTCCATGCTGTACATCTCTATGACTGTATGACTCTATAAGTCCAGTTTGAATCCTCTTCAGAACTGGTCTCAAGACATTAACTCTACCAGACCTGCTGAGTTTCTCTAGGTTTCTCTCTGTTTGGATCATTGGGAACTTAGAGATCTGATTCTCAAAAATCTGCAACTCATTAATATTCAATTATTTCTATCTTCAAGGAAATCAAAAGGCATGGCCAAATTAAAAAGAAAAATCTGAATTGTGTGCAATGAATTTTAAATCAGGTGTTGTCATCAGTGACTCATTGGCCTTTTAACTTTGCGAACCATCCAGATTCAAACCTGTACTAATAGATATCAAATGGATATGATTGGAGGAGTCCAGGGTTTTAATTCATTAGCGAGACTTCAGAATGAGAAGACCAGTCAATGTTCCACAGAGAATAGACAAGCTAGATTTTCTGTCCTGTTGTCCTGTAATTGTTCCTTTCTTCAGATGCTTATGTATAACTGCACCCAACTCTTACTTAAGTAAACGAAGAAATTTATTTTCTGCAGCTCTTTTCTATTGACCTTGCTCCTTTGTCTGCAATGGTCAGCTATTTTCCCAGAGAAAGGACCAAGAAATTATTTATTTTCCCAGCACCGGATCTACTTTGAGCAGTTTAAATGTATAATTGTCATGAAAGGCACAAATACGTCAAACTTAATGGAGCAACAATAACGGTATTTTGTGGCAAATTAATTACACACCATAATTTATTTTTAATGAATAGTCTTTATGCGTCATTAGGAAATTGTTTCTCCTAGCCCTCTCTGTGCCCATATTTCATCTTGGTTACCTTTATTCTGAGCCTGGTAGACATTACACCAAGCTTTGGAAATAATAAAGGAAACTTGATCAGAAGAAAAGACAAAGGTCTACAAGGACACCCACTGTGAAAGAGCAAATCAGCCTTAATTACAGTGGTGGAGGAGCTGATTGAACATCTACTTACTGCGATTGAACCTCATTAGCACAGATTACGATCATCAATTTCCTCTGAGTAGGTTTGATTCCCAAAATCCTGCAAATAAAAATGTTTTATTGAAATCAGAGTGTGATCTGTCATGTGGGAACAGGAAACAAAAGTAAAAGGGAAACTAAGACAAATGATCATGATTGGGCAACATCAGGAACTGGGTTTCAAATACCAGGTGATAGCAGGAGAGATGACAAACTTGGAAAGGCAAGGTAGCTCAGCGTTCTGAAGTCCTGGAAGTGACTGACTTAAAGAAGGTAGACCATCTGACTTTCAACAAAGATGGTGAAAAGACTGCACAGAGGCTGCTACACCGTCACCAAGTCACCCTTTATTTACACGTGCAAATTACATGACACAGAACCAGCCAGCTCAGAGCTGGATCCTGGCGTGAACAGAGCCCCTGACACTGCTGTTTATATCTGTCAGCCAGGACTCCCTAATTGGACCAGGTGAATAGCCCTAATCGGGGAACTAATATTCTCTGAGATCCACCTAGCTGCCCTCATTCCAATCGCCACAGAAAGGATGCACTGACGATGAAGGGTAGGAAATCACCTTTACAGCTTCAGAAGGGTAGAGGTGCACAGGTTACTTAGTGGAATATCAGTAATACGAGAAAGAAGAGGCAGGAGACGGAGGGAGAGCTGGGTGACTGAAAAGGGGAGTTATAGTAATTCGGTAAAATAGTACAATTCACCACCACCTTTATCCCCCTGTCAGAATTCAGCTTAAAAAGAACAAAAAAAATTCAAGTGTTAGGACTGTTAAGCAGTTAAATTACAGATTTTCTCATTAGAATTTTTTTCAGAAAGATGAATATTTATTACTCAACGCTCAAAATACATTCAAACCACAGCCACTCATGCTTTCCTATAATCTTGCACACCCACATACTAGAAAAGGCTGTGATTATTAAAGAGATAGCATGGATTTAAAACTCCAAATTATCACTGATGCATGCTTCAAGTCACAGAGTCAGGCATCATGGAAGAGACCCTTCAGTCCATTGAGCCTGCACTGACCGATCTATACTAACCCCACGTTCCAACCTCCCTCAAGCTAGAGATTTTGGGGACGCGATGACTTAGTGATATTATTGTCAGTCTATTAATCCAGAGGCCTAGGTAATGCTCTGGGGACCTGAGTTCGATCACTACCATGATTACTGGACAACCTCAAGACAGAAAAATCCGGAATTAAGAATCTAATGATGGCCATGAAGTAATTGCTAATTGTTGAAGAAACACAATTGGTTCACTAACACTTTCAGGGGAGGAAATCTGCTGGCCAAACCTGGTCTGGAGATATGTGACTCTCGACTCACAGCTATATGTTTGGCTCCTAACTGCTGTCTGGGCAATTCAGGATGTTCAATAAGTGCTGATTGATTCAGCTTATCTGGTCAGTGAATTAAGAAACAATTCAAATGTCACAAATGGATCCACTGAAGAAAAAGGTTATTAAAACTTACAGAATACTGAGAAGCCTGGATAGAGTAATGTGAAGTAAATGGTTGAACTAATAGGAGAGACTAGGACCTGAGCTCATAGCCTCAGAGTAAAGGGATAAACAAGATGAGGGAGGAATTTCTTCAGCCCGAGGTGGTGAATCTGTGGAGCTAATTGCTGCAGAGGGCTGAGGAGACCAAGTCATTGAATGTATTTAAGACAGAGATAATGACGTTCTTGATTCACAACAGGGTCAAGGGTTATGGAAGAAGATAGAAGAGTGAGGTTGAGAAACATATGAACCATGATTGAATGTCGGAGCAGACTTGATGGGCCTAATGGCCTAATTCTGCTCCTATATCTATGGTCTTATGAAAGCGGGTTTCTATCATGTGACCAGAGTATCTGTATTCACAATTAGCCTGTAGTACTTTGGTCATTGACACACAATATTGATAGACTTGTTCTCCTTATCATTAGGAGCTATCAGGAATTGACAGGCTTGGCTTGCTGTATGATGTAGCAAGATGGTGTGTGAGATAAGCACACTGCCCATATATTTAACTAAATAGGCATGTCAGAAACCGAGTGGGGGCTAGTCCTCTCTCCAGTCAAAGGGTCGGGGCCGGGAGTGGGGTGGGGTGGGGAGGGGGTTAGCGGGGATGGTTGGAGTCAGTCAGGGACACAGTCCACACAGTGGTCAGCTTGGGCTGCTCACCATCTGGCGATTTTCTGATTGGTGGGTGGGGATTGGGCAGTAGTCCGTCCTGTAGGGCCAAAAGCAGCAGTCAGGGCAACTGTGTATTGTTCATTCAGGAACTGCATGCATCAAAGGTCTGTGGGGAATGTAGTCCGGAATGTCACTCTGTCAATCATTTGAGAGGTCCCCCAAGGTCAGCAAGGAGATCACTGTCAAAAGGTATTGTGAGTCAGGTCGGAGATTGTGAAAAGCAGAGATGGGAACAAGGATGGTAACAGAATCAAGGTTGGGGGAATGTTAAGGTTTATGTGGGGCATGTGGACAGCATTGATGGAGTGGGGTCTGTTGCATTGAGGATGTGAGTGGGCATCATTGTGGAGTGATGCTTGGGTTCAGGGGCAGAGTGAACAGTTGGAGGCGCCGTTCATTGAGGTGAATCTCCACATGGGAGCACGGGGAATGTTTGGAAGAGGGCCTTCCGGGTAGTGGAAGGTAAAAGGGACATGGAGTCACTTGTGGGAGAGCACCTGGTAGCGAGGCAGGGCCCAATAATGTCCACCATGAGCTATATTCCCTGTTATCACTTGCTGCTCTCTAGAAGTGAAAAGCTAAGGACAGATAAACCATATGAGGAGGTTACACAGCAACCAGAGTGAGAGAATGGGGTTGTGTGTGCACTTCTGGGTGTGTCAGTCCTCTCGGCTATGTGTCAATGAGCAATGTGGCCTTTTGGCTGCTGGACCATTATATTGCTGATGAGGAGCAATACCAGGTTTCCAATTCTCTTCCAAGTATGTTAGCCTTTTGAAGGCAGCACAGGAGATGCCAGTCTCGCAATGGTTTCCCACTGAGTGGTGAATCGTCCTGGGAATAGTAAGACGTGGATGAAATTAGACATGAGGGATGTCAGAGGGATGAGGCAGATGGTTAGTAAGGCAATTTTGGTAAGATATAGTGAGAAGTTTGACTGGGCCTCGTTGGAAAATCCCTCCAAAAAACGTGCTATGTGAAAACAGAAACACAAGCTTCAGTACTACACCTTAACTCACACCAGGACACCAGCATCTACGCTTTCCGATACACAAACATTGCTAATTTAAAGTTGCCATCTTTATGCTCAAATCAGTCCACGTATCTCTCCTCTGACACTACTAACCGGCACACACTGCAAATGTTGAAACTCTTGTTATATTACCCTTCTGTTTTATAATTTGGAGGAATGTAAATTGGTGTTCAGAAAGGCTGGAAAGAGTGAGCCCACAGGGCTTTGCCTAGTGCAATATGTTGTGGTGTGCTGCACATTCAGTATTACAGTCCTCCTTTAAGAGACATGCTTGTGATATCATTATGGAGTGAGACCTGAGGGTCTGAAGCTCTCATATTCCATCTTACCTGGGAACATTTCCAGCATAACATGTCATTATTCTCTGTTCTGCAACCTATTAACTTAACATTAGTCCAGACACTTCAGTGCCTGATAAATGTAATATTTCTATAGAATAGTTAGCTGTAACAACTATGTGCTGCATTCTTCAATATTATGATATCCACATCTACTTCCTCATATTATGAGAGATAATATAAACATTTTTGTCTTACTGAAAATACCCTATTGGATGCAAAAGGTCACATTGCGTGGAGATTTCATTGAAATCGAAATAGATTTTATTTATATGTTTTGTTTGAGAAACTAAGGAGCACAAAACTTTACAATACGTGTTTTGTAACTCCAAAGGGTGAGCTTTCATTAGTACAAGCAGCTGAAAAGATTGCTCCAGAGTACATGACACGGTCCTCCCCAGCTCACTGACTCAGCATGCTGCATAATTGAAAGGGAAATGGCACAAAAGACATATTTAAACATAATGGGTGTATTCAACTCTAACAAGCATAACTGTTGTAATTACAAACAAAGGTTTCACACTTGGCTGAAAATGAATAAAATAAGCAATGAGAATAAAATAAATGTGTCCTCAGCATGATAGAACCTGATGGTTTTGATGCAGTATTCAGCCAACACTGTCCTTGCAGCTTCAGTACTATAGACTATCTCGAAAGTAATTACATTTAGAACTCCTGTAAAGCACAACTAAGACTGCCATTGTACTGAAAGTAGCATTTTGCTTAAGGAAACAGCTGTCAAATGAGCTCTTTTTGTATATATTTTGTATTTGTACAGGGGATATGGGCTGGACCAGCATTTATTGCCCAAAGGACAATTAAGAGACAACCGCATTGCTGTGGGTCTGGAGTCACATGTAGGCCAGACTGAGTAAAGATGGTAGATTTCCTTTCTTAGTGGAAATTAGTGAACTAAATAGATTTTATACAACAATCAACTTTGCTTACATTGTCACTATCAGGCTAGCTTTTTATTTCCAGATTTCCAGTGGTGGTTTGGGGCTCCTTTCAATAAAATCAGAGGCAATTTTTTTGTCAGTGTTGGTCTGTGACTCCATGTAGATTTCCTTCAGTACCATGGGAGTCTGGTTTGAGGTTCCTACAGAGTCGGGGTGGGTCGGATCATCGAGCTCAGAGCCATGAAATAGACTAATTGCTCTTTTTAAAACGTCTTTTTTTATTATACTATTGTGAGAGGATTGTTATTCTCAACCTTTTATTTCTTTATTGAACTAATTTATCCCTGTGATTTTATACTTTTGAAAGTCTGTACTGCTGGAGGTTTTACTTGTTTGTTTTTGATTTTTAAAAAAAATTGTACTCAAGAACCTTTATACCTAAGATGGCACCGTAAGTGATGACTTGTAACCCTTTCACTGTACTCATATGAATTCATGTAAAAAAAAGGTAATTTATTCATTGGATTCAAATTTCACTCTTTATCATGTCGGTACTTGGAACCATTCAAAAACAACATAGAGTCAACAACAGCCCCTTCAGTCCAACTCATCCATGCCAACCAGATATCCTAAATTAATCTAGTCCCTTTTGCCAGCACTTGACCCATATCTCTCCAAATCCTTCCTATTCATATACCCATCCAGATGCTTTTTAAATGTTGTCATTGTACCAGCCTCCACCACTTCCTCTGGCAACTCATTCTATACACGCACCACCCTATGGGTGAAAAAGTTGCTCTTTAGGTCTCTTTTAAATCTTTCCCCTCTCACCTTAAACCTATACCCTCTAGTTCTGGACTCCCCTACCCCAGGGAAAAGACCTTGGCTATTTACCGTGTCCATGCCCTTTGAAAAGGTCAAACCTCTGACATGAGAAAGGGCAATATAGAGCTTGACCTCAGTGAGTCATAAAATAACACAGAGGGAGAGGAGGTCAGCTGGGCTGAAAAAAACAGCACAAGGAAGAGCAGGACAGAATGGATCCAGCAAACCGTAATACAGTGCAAGGAGGAATAAGAGGGAGCAGTCCTTGCAATGCCCCCTGCCATCCTGTTAAATGCTTTTGTGGAACTTAATGCAGTGGATGGAGAAGAGCAGCACCCCTTGTGAGGTGGCAGTGACAGCCCTTGACATCAAGGCTGCATTCAAATGTGTGTGGCATCAAGGAACCCTGCAAAACTGAAATCAATGGGACTTGGGGGGCAAAGCTCTCCACTAGTTGGAGCCACTAGTTGGCACATAGTCAGATGGTTGCACTTGTTGGAGGTCAGTCATCTCAAGTCGAGGGCATCTCAACAGGTTGTGTTCTTGGCCGAACTATCTTCAGCTGCTTCATTGACCTATCCTCCATCATCAGAAATGAGGATATTTGTCGATGATTGCACAATGTTCATCACCATTCATGACTCCTCAGATACTCAACAATCCAGGATATGGCAATGCTGCTTCTTTAACAAGGTTATATTGTCCATGGGTTTTTTTTTTCAGAGGGGTTTTCAGAGGTTCTGATGTGCCTGGGTTTATCTACTTGAACAAGCTTTTTTTTGTATAATACTTGTACAATGAAAGGGGAGTGGCTAGTTCTCCCAAATCAGGGTTAGTTTAGTTTTTGCAAACTGTTTTGTTTGCAGCCACTGGTCAAGCTTTAGCTGAGAACCCAGGGAAGCTGCTGGATTGGAAGAAACTGTTCCAAGCTGATCCTTTCTTTCTCTGCAATCTCTCTCCTAGAAGAACTTGTGTTTGATTTTTCTTTGGCAAGAGAATGTTTATGAGGATGTTGCAAATATTTGAAACAGCATCATTAAGTTGCAATAGAGTTGATTTGGGTTTCAGGTAAGTTATGTTATTCTAAGTTCTGTTTTATTTTGTTTGTGTATAAATAAATTCTGTTTTGCTTAAAACTGAGTGGTTGGGCCAGCTGCATCAATTCTGGAATAACCACTTACACCTGCTTAAAACAACTAGAAAAGTTAGAGCCTGGGCTACCTTCTTGAAATGTTTCGAGGGGGATTGGCCTGGTCTATAACAATATTCAAATGCAACAAGATTTGGACAATACCATTTGCAACAAATAAATTCCAGGGAATGATTATCTCCAATAAAAGACAATCTAATCACCAATCCTTAGCATTCAATGGTGTAACCATCACTGAATCTCACATTATCAACATCCTGGTATAACTATTGAACAAAAAATCAACTGAATTCATCACATGAACACAGTAGTCATAAGATCAGTCAGAGGATAGGAAAATTGTAATAAGGTCAAGAGGAAAAACAGATCAGCATGACTGGAAAAAAACCTCCCCTCCTGACTCCCCAAAGCCATGTCATCATCTACAAGGAGAAAGTGAGGACTGCAGATGCTGGAGATCAGAGCTGAAAATGTGTTGCTGGAAAAGCGCAGCAGGTCAGGCAGCATCCAAGGAGCAGGAGAATCGACGTTTTGGGCATAAGCCCTCCTTCAGCCCTTCATCTACAAAGCACACGTCAGGAGTGTGATGCAACACCCTGCATGCCTGGATAGATGCAACTGTAACGACATTCAAGAAGCTTGACACCATCCAGTATAAAGCAGTCCATTTGATTGGCACCACATCCATAAGCATCCATCATCTTCACCACAGACACTCAACAGCAGCAGTGCGCACGGTCTACAAGATGCACTGCAGCACCTTGAACAGCACCTTCCCATTCCCGTGGACAGCACCTTGGACAGCACCTTCCACACCCACAGCCAGCACCTTGGACAGCACCTTCTAAATCCACAATTACTTCGATCAAAAAGGATATGGACGGCAGACACAATAGAACATCACTCCCAGCAAATTACCCTCCATGTCACTCACTATTCAGACTTGGAAATATATCCCCATTCCTTCACTGTCACTGGGTCAAAATCTTGGAATTCCCTCTCTCAAAGCAATATGGATTGGCTTAACACAGCAGCTCACCACCCACATCCGCAAGGGCAATGAGGAATGGGCAATAAATGCTGGACAGTCATAATGCCCACGTCACATGATTAAAAACATAGAAACTTACTCATATCAGTGGAATGTTCACTTTAGTGAGGTATCTGAATACAGAGGTTAAGATGAGTAAGGGAAGCAAGGGTTATCAATAGAAGACAGGAGAGCGGAGTTGAGAAATATATCAGCCATGATCAAATGGTAGAGCAGACTCGATAGACTGAATCGCCTAATTCTGCCCCTATACATTGGAATCTCAATTATCCAAACGATTCTCCACTGGGGCTTGGAGTTTTTCAGAAGTTGCCTTTTTCTTCACTCTGCCTACCTCACTCCCTCTCTCTATCTCAGGGTTTGTTTCTGAGTAGGTACACACTTGTGTGTCAGGGACCTGCAGCATTGCTGAAACCCTCCTCCCCACCCCCAACCAATTCAATCAACAGGATTGAGACAGTGAGCACTTGCTAAGTCCACTCCCATACAGGAGACTAGACAGCACCACACTATTGCATGAGCCCCAACCTGCAGTCCACCCCCACCTTGCCACCCTTAAACCCCCAACCCTGTCCAATTGCACCGCCCTGTCTGCTCCCACTACCCTATCCTCTCCAACCCCCAGCCTCCTGTCTGCACCCCCAAACCCATCCAAACATGCCCTCCTGTCCCATCCCTATCTGCCCCACCCCCGTCCCTGTCCACCTCCAACCACCATCTTCTCCCCCATCTACACTCCTGACCCCCATCTACCCACCCCCTTCCACTCCATTCACCATCTGCGCCCCCACACGCGCACACACCTGCACACACACACACGCTCGCACACACACACACACACACACACACAGCTTTTTACTGCAACTTTTTGACAAGTTCCACCTTTGTCCTGTACAGGAAAATGTTGGAGAATTTATCTGAGGAAGAGGGCTTTAGGGTACACCCCTGTTTTGAATTCGAGGGAATGTGTGCGGGGGGTGGGGGAAGAGAGAGAGCGGGAAGTCAGTCATTTGGAGATGGTGCCTGGGCTCCGATCGATGTCTAGGACTGTTCTCAGCAGCACATCAGTAAGCCGAGTTCATTTTTAATCACTGTAAACAAAAGGCACGATCAGTATTGGAGCACCTCTTGGATGTAATGTTTCTACCGGGACCTTGAGCTCTCCAAAATTTGGTTAATTGATATTCAGATAATCAAAGTTCCTCTGTCTAACCTATGGTCTTAAATATCCTACCACTCCTGGTTTGAGAAAATGTCTTCTACAGTAGATGAATCTGGAGATGTTACCAACCTCTATGCTTTACTGACATTTTTTCCTTGTCATTTTGAAGATGTTGACTTTATTCCTATTAGAATGCTATTTCTCACCATCCTCTCAAGAAGAAGGATGGGGAAAGGTAGGAAAAAGTGCAAATTGACCTCTGGCAATTGGAAAAAAATGGAAAAAATATGGAGTGAGTGGTGGAGACAGGTTGGTAAAATACAATATGACTTGTGCACTTTGGTAGTTTCATATGGCTCGAGCAGCAAAGGTGAGAATCTGTGACAGAATAGTAATTGGTGCTGTGACCTAATAAATGAGAATGATCAACAGCATCTTCATATAAATTTCTCCCAAGACTTAAACATAAAATTCCTGCTACATAATATTTCAAATTGAATGATGTTGCTTTTCTTCCAGTCTTGGAGTAAATAGTTTCTCAGCCTTGTATTGATAGCTTACTTGTACATATGAAGATTTTCACAATCTTCCCACCTACCTTTTACTGCATAGAGGTCATTCTGCGATGACACAAATTCCCTTCAACATGAACAACAAATTGGGGACACTCTTTATAAAGTGCAACGTTTTTAAGTGTATATTGGTTATATTGCAATTCTGGCCCCATTACTTTAAGTGGTGCTGATATTATTTGATTTTTCTCATAACACAGGATTGCATGAGAAAGGAACTACAGCTTCCCCCCCCCCCCCACCCACCCACCCACCCCCATCCGTGGAATCATTTTCTGTGGTTTCATTTACGCACAGTTTACCACGGCCAGAACATATTGTAGGGAACATTCCAGAACCAGGGACCAGGAGGCTGCTGGGAAGGTATGGTTCCCATTTAAATCAATGGGTTTGCTCTTATCCACAGTTTCGGGCTTCCACAGTAAGTCATGGAACGTATCCCCTGCAGGTACAGGAGGGACTAATGTTTTACATTATAGCAGAACTGACTATATTAGACAGTTGCTGCTAACCGGGTGGCTTTTTATAGACACACGCTGAAAGCAGGTGTTTGTGCGCATGTTAATACATGCTTGGGACATTTTTGACCTCTAAAACCTGCCAATTTCCATAGGAGATTAGTCACTCTGATTGTTTTCAGAATAATAATATAATGGTAGATAGTCGATATAATATTTCTAAAGGAGGCATTTTTAAGCTTCTTGAAGGCAGTTCATTTTTGAGTTGTTTTGTTCTGCTGGCATTCGGATGTTGTGTGTGTTTCTTTTTCATATTAGCTGTCGAGCCTGTTTGCATGTCAACTGTAGATCAGTGGCAGCAATGCCACCACCTAGTCATACTGTCAGTGTTCACTGTACACCTCCAGAGACATGAGCACAGAGCCTTGGCAGACTTACCAGTGCAGTATTAAGGGAGAGTTGTTCTATAGGAGTTAGGTGAGTTGCTGCAATGTTCCGAGAGATGGTGCACATTGTGGGGTAGGATCTAAGTTGTCATTCCATTGAAATCTAATTTCTCATATTTCTCTCGGATTTTCATGGTGGCTGGGCCTGGCACAAGTGAATGAATGATGATTTTATTGTCACATATATCTCGCAAAATTAGTGAAAATGTTTTTCATCGACACAATCTGTTCTCATTTGGAGTTACGAAAAGAAATAAAGAAATTATTTAAATAAATATGCTCGAAATTGGAAACTATAACAGAAATGGCTGGAAAAGCTCAGCAGGTCTGGCAGCATCTGTGGAGAGAAATCAGAGTGAAGAAAGCATTTGGTATGCTTTCCTTTATTGGTCAGAGCATTGAGTATAGGAGATGGGAGGTCATGTTGCAGCTGTATAGGATATTAGTTAGGCCATTGTTGGAATATTTAGTGCAATTCTGGTCTCCTTCCTATCAGAAGGATGTTGCGAAATTTGACAGGGTTCAGAAAAGATTTACTAGGATGTCGCCAGGGTCAGAGGGTTTAAGCTATGGGGAGAGGCTGAACAGGCTGGGGCTGTTTTCCCCACAGATTGAGCAATTGTCTAATTGTTGTAGAGAGATATGTGGCAAGCTGAAAACCAACTGTGCACAGTGGGAATAAACTCCTTGGGCATGTTTCCTTTTCCATTTTGCTTATTAAGAACCAGCTAGCTGGGAGGCTTCTACTTGCTCTAGGCAATATGTTGCAACAACTGAGAAAGATTTCATTTTGCACTGTTATTATTGCAATAAAGGCTACATTCCTTTTTTTAACCTGCTTCCATTTTGAAATAAGCTACTGCAAGTTTCAGGTTATAATTTAAATTCAATGTGCAATATCAATTGTTCATTTGGGTTTTGAACAGGAGACAGTCCAATACATTAACTGAGAAAACTTTACTTATTATAAATAAAAAGTGGAGCAGTAATTTTATGGACATACCACTGTTCTTGCATTCAAGTTTAGATTTATGGTGAATGATTGACACTCAGGCTCTGGAGTCTGCAACATCTCAAGGGGTTTTTTTGCTCCCACCTGCACAGCAAAATAACTTCACTTTTAAACATTATACACCCTTTAGGTGACTGACAGCCATTTCTTATTAACACTTTCTGAGCTGTAACCCACAGCACGATCAAAGCTAAATGCTGGCAGATGGGACATTAATTTAGATACTTGGTCAGCATGGATGTGTTGGACCAAAGGGTCTGTTTCTATGCTGTACAACCCTATGGCATTCTCTTCGTCAAAGTTCCCATCAATCAGACCCTTATGACTGACCAGTTGTAATTTTTTTCCTTATAGGCTACATGTGAGGTGACATTATTTCTTTTTATTTCTATGGTCGATGATGGAAAGAGTTTCTAAGTGCAACATTTCTTTAACAAGTAATAGTTATTGTATAAAGTAGCTTAGAACCTTCAAACAATATAGAACTAATACAGAACATTGCAAAGTATTAATTTAAACAAATTGTAATTGGATAAGTGAAATAAGGAAATATAATTCAATACATAGACTTGAGTGATAACTGTCTTAAGGATTACAACAGTAATATTTAGTCAACTGCTTCACTTCTAAAGCAAATTAAAACAATGCCAGCATGGATTGTGACCATGATTTCTTGACAAGGGCTGGCAAGCTGGGAACTAGGATATACCCACCTTACTTTATCCAAGCATGGATTCTGCATATTAAATAGAAATAAGCCGAACAATGCCCTTTGGTCTTGTAGCTGATTCTCAAACATTAGTGCATAATCTTCACTCTTTCCATAATCCTATGATGCATTCCTGTGTCAGGTGAGGCTCAGTAGAGTCGTATGGTGTTAAAGGACCATCAACTTACAATAGCTGAAAAATACAACATTAATTAAGAATAATTAATGAGTGTTCTCTGTGTGATTATAACCAAGCTAAATCAACCATGAAATGTGAGATTCCCTAATTATTCGACAAACCTTGGCTTTGCACTAACTGCGTGCATTTGTAGCTGCCACATAGCAGGTACTCCTGTGAACAGGGGGCTCACAGATACCTTCAGCAAAATGGTCCATATCTCAAGAAGACCATGGAAGTAAGAGCAGAGAGGCCCATTCAGCCCATTGATTCTGCTCTTCCATTCATGGAGACTATGGCTGACCAGATAACCCTCAATTCCAGTTTCTTTTCCCCACCACTCTTGATTCCTTTACTGATTTAAAATCCATCTCTTGGCCTCAAATCCATCTCTTGGCCTTAACAATGCAGCCTCTGCAGTTCTTTGTATTTCCAGAGATTCATGAGCCAGTGAAGAAGTTGCTCCTCATTTCTATCTTTAATGAGTAACCCCTTAGCTTCTGATTAAGCATTCTGGTCTTAGACCCTCCCAAAAGGGAAAGCAACCTCTGCATTTAATCAGTCAATCACCTAAGAACCTTATATGTTTCAAGAAAGTCTTCTCTCATTCTTTGAAACTCTGGTGAATACAGACACAACCTGCTCACTTCTCCTCATCAGAAAATCCCTCCATATCCTGAAATTATCTGAGTGAACCTTCTCTGCACTGCCTCCAATATCCTTCCCTTGATAAGGGAACAAAACTGTTCACAATATTCTAGGTATCGTCTAATGAGTGACTTGTATCGTTTTAACAAGATTTCCCTATTTTAGACTTCATTCCCTTTGAAATGAAGTCCAACAATTCACTTACCTTCTGCATTTTAATTACACTCTAAACTTAGATGTATTCATTAATTCCCCACCATCCTTACCGTCATGTGGAGTGTTAGGATCCTCGACTATACCCTTACAGCAGCAGAGCATTCTCAGTAATTGGAGTTTACATTACAGTGCAGTACAATCCCTTCGGCCCTTGATGTTGCGCTGACATGTCATACCAATCTGAAGGCAAAATTTATACAATTAAAAGTAGGCCTTTGGGCAGTAGAACAAAGAGACCCAGGACTCAGGGACAGAATTCTTTGAAATTTGCATCGCAGGTAGGCAGGGTAGTTAAGGAGGTGTTCAGCATGTTCACCTTCATTGCTCAGACCTTTGCGTATAAGAGTTGGGATGTCATGCTGAGGATGCTTGGGATGTTGGCTGGGCCTGTTCTGGAGTACTGTATCCAGTCTGGTCATCCTTGTTATAGGAAGGATGTTGTTAAGCTGGAGAGAGCTCAGCAGACATCTGCTATGATGTTGCTGGGACTGGAGGGTTTGAGTTATAAGGAGAGGCTGGATAGGCTGGGACTTCTTTCATTGGAGCATAGGAGGTTGAGGGATGACCTTATAGAGGTTTATAAAATCACACGGGTTATAGATAAGGTGAGTGGCAGGTGTCTTTTCCCTCGGACAGGGGATTTCAAGACTGGGGGGGAAACCTTTAAAAGTGAGACGAAGAAGAAGATTCAAAAAAAGACAGCAGGGCTTTCTTTTTAACACAGAGAGAGGTTTTGATGTGGAATGAACTTCCAGAAGAAATGCTGGATCTGGATAGAGATACAATGTTTAAAAGAATTTGGATAAGTGCATGAATAAAAAATGTCTGGAGGGAGTTGGACCAAGTGTTGGCAAGTGGCACTGGTTTTGTTTGGGTTTATGGTCGGCATGAACTGGTTGGACCGAAGGGGCTGTTTCCATGTTAATGACAATGTGACTCTATGGCTGATTCCACTACAATAGCTTGTGTAAACACAAGCACTTTTCCATTGTCCCTCAGAAGAATGTATAGAATGATATTCCAGCTGAGCAATAGCCATCTTGCAGACTGAAAGGGCATGGCCTAGCTAGGCAAAGTAAAGAGCATCCCCATGTGCATCTTTTAAATCTCAGTCACATCTCCTCACCATTTCCATTAGTTGGATGTGTGGAGCCAACTGTGCAATTGTCCAAGCCAAATATCCTCCTGTAATAATGAAATATTGCAGATACTGGAGATCTGAAATCAAAACTGTTGGAAAAGCTCAGCAAGTCTGGCAGCGTCTGTGGAGAGGGTAACAGGGATAATGTTTCAAATACAACTCACTTTTGTTCCTCCTGTTGAACTGATCAGACAAAGTCAGTACACCTGAATGCACCATCGGGCACTTTGGCTGCAATCTTCAAATGTAATGTCTGTAGTTCCCTGGGCTAGGAGAACAAAGTTCAGGACACACAATGTCTGTAGTTCCATTGGGCTAAGAGAACAAAGTTCAGGACACATAATGTCCATAGTTCCCTGGACAGAAGAACAATGTTCAACACACATAATGTCTCTAGATTTCTGGGCTTGGAGAACAAAGTTCAGGACATACAATGTCTATAGGTCCCTGGGCTAGGAGAACAAATTTCAACACACTTTATGTCTATAGTTTCCTGGACTATGTGAACAATACTTGGCACACATTTGGCTGATGATGTGACAGCATTATCACTTCCCGATGGACAAGCAGCAGCTCCTTGCAAAGGGGGAAAGTGTTCTTCTTCTTTTTGTTCAAAAACTATGTCTGCAGGAGTGAAAACAAAATGAGAATGTAACAGACATGTAGCAATGAAAAGGATGGCATTTTTACCTGAGCACAGTGTATAAAAATTGTTTTAAAATCTATTCTACTGATACACCCTTAAAAAGATATTTATTTCATTCTGGCTCCCATTACAGCAAGATGCTGCCCTGGTACCCTCAGCTGGGGCAGAGGGAGCTGCTGACTGGTGTGTCCCTGCTGACTGTCAAAATTATAGTGGGCATGGTCTGGGAGCTAGTAGCCTTTAGAGCCCCAGGCTGTTCAGAGTCTCCAACACCAGGCACAGATCTAAGCTGCTTCAGGCAATGGCGTCACTGGCAGAGGGGAGCTGGAAAGACAGGGCACATCTAGAGTACTCTTGAATGAAATTCTTTGGGATGCCTCCCCCACAATCACCTGGAGATGAATAGGTGTCCATCACCTTGGCTTAAATTCTGAGCCTTCCTGGCAGTCACTGAGCATTCTGCTGGTTAGAGGTCTCTCAGGTGGATGCTACTGTTTCCATGGAGGCCAACATTGGTGCACAAACAAGAGCCAAGACAGTAGACAGAGATTGGATAGGCTCCTCTATCTTCCTCCGTAATCCAGTGAGGGCCTTTGATGCCCTGGTTCACCTTTCCCTGCCAGTCACTGAGTCAGGGAGGTCTATATCATAGATAAAGGCCCTTTGGCCCATCAAGTCAAAAACAGCCACCTAATGTCTGCAGCATTTTCCCCATAGCCTGTTCTATCTTGGCATCACAACTGTACATCTAAATATTTATTCAATGCTGTGAGGGTTTCTGCCCTTATCTCCCTTACAGGCAGTGAGTTCCAGCCACCCTCGGGTGAAAACATTTTTCCTCAAATCATTTCTAAATCTCCTGTTCTTTAAATCCATGCCCCCTGGTCATTGATTCTTCCACCAGGGGATGAGTTACTTCCTGCCTCTGCCCCCATTAATTTTACACATCTCAATCATGTTCCCCCACCTCAGTCTACTCTGTTTCGAGGAAAACAGTCTGTCTGAGACTGGAAAATTGCTGGACAAGCTCAGCAGGTTTGGCAGCATCTGTGGAGAGAAATCAGAGTTAACATTTCAGGTCAGGTGACCGTTCCTCAGAGTCTGTCTGATCTCTCTTCATTACAAGTATGCCATGTCAGGTACAGGAGCATATCTTCACGGGGGACTGAGTAGGTGTTTGGTCCACAGCAGTCCTCTGAGTGTTGGAGACATTTGACCTTGTTTCTCCATCCAGCCCCTGCAGAACTGTGTGAGGGATGAGCTGACCAGATTGTGTTTCCCCAAGTCTAATCTCGCTAGAGTACTGACCCCTGAAGTGATAGTCTCTGTGCTGGTGGAGGACAGGTGAACACCTTAACCATTCCGATATTGAGCCATCATCCTTTAGTTTTTGCTTAAACCTGCCCAATAAAGAGAGCTCTTTGTGGGCAGTGGTGCCAATGGACTCGAGAGCAATGTTGGTGTTTTCCGAGGCAGTGGCGCTGTAGCGTGGCTACAAGATCGTCTGGTCTGTATAGTCTGGAGTCAGACTCTCACTTTCATCTGGATTGGGGTCCAGGTGATGGCATGGCACGTGTGGTGTAGCCTGGAGCAGGGCACCTGGAGATGACATGGCTTGGCTGGTGTTGGCTGGAGTGGGGGATCTGGAGGTGACATGACTTGGCTGGTGTCGACTGGAGCAAGGCATCTGGAGGTGGCAAGACATGTGCTGGTGTGGTCTGGAGTGGGAGATCTAGAGGTGAATGGCGTGGGCTGGTGTAGTCTGGAGTGGGGGATCTAGAGCTGACATGGCATGGGCTAGTGTGGTCTGGAGCAGGGGATCTGGAGATGGCATGGTATGGGCTGGTGTAGCCTGGAGCCGGACAATAGCAGTGGAGAAGGAAAAGTTGGACTCTTTGTCATCATTCTTTATGTTTTATTTGGTTTTAAGCCAACGCGACAGTACACTTTTTTTTATATTGAATACATGTTACAATAAAATGATCCAACAAATGATTCAATAAATGAAAACTAAAGAGAAACTAGAAAGCCTGGTCTGTGACAGCTGGCCACACCCAGGCTGTTCCCATTGCTCCACCTTTAAAAACACCTCCAAGGCCTCACAGCTTGTTTACTTTCTTGGAGACAGCTCGAGGCCTCTGCCTTACAACCTCTCTTCAGAAAGAAACTAGGACAAAATAATCTGTTAAAGTGACAGTATCATCTTACTGTAATGAGAGAAAGTGAAGGATTGAGCATTGAAGGAGCATGGGTCAGGATGCAAGATGGCAAGTGTCCATCACACACAAGTGAGGGATTAGGAAGCACATCACTTAGGATGTTTGGTGCGAGTCTTTCAGAGTCAGTCATGCATGTGATGTTGAGGCATACAGGCCAAAGTGGTGTGATTGTGTATTGGCATCCTGAGACTAAGTGTTGCCCCTTTGGCTATGAGTTTGCTGTGAGAAGCTAGTGCGATTTACCCTAATGGAGTGCAATAGACCCTGTTCTTCATTGACTCAGAGTCCTTTGGAACTGGGTGTTGGTGTTGAGCCTACAACTTTGAAGTCCGACTCTACAACCACAGAAGTCTCGGGGGGGCAGAAGGCCTCAGCCTGTCTGTTATATGTAGTTGGCCATTAACTCGTGCAGCAACTCACTTACAAAATGGGCTGGAAAACATGGCGTCAAGTAAAAAAAACTCACTGTGGGCTCGGGAAAAAGTAATAGCCTTTCATAACTCCAATGTCTTTCTTGATCTCAATAAATTGCAAGTCTTCACCATAAAATAAATCATCCAAAGAGCTTCTATAGGTATTTAAAAAGGAAAAGAGTTTGAAAGTAAGCATTGATCTTCTGAAGAGTAAACATGGAGAGTTAATAATGGCAGATCAGCAGATGAATTGAACAAATATTTTGCATCTATCTTCACAGTAGAGGATGCAAATAACGTCCAAGAAATAATGGTTAAACTGGAGTTTACATGCTGGGAAGAACTTAAAACAATTACAATCCCGAGGGATAAAGTACTGAGAAAATTATTCAAAGTGTAAGCTGATAAGTCCTCTGGTGTTCATGGACTTCATCCCAGGATCTTAACTGGAATAGACAAACTGGACTAGCATTTTCTCAAATTTCAGAGGGTGAGTGACGATCTCATTGACACTTAGAAATTATTTCAAGGAGGTAGACAGGATAGGTGCAGGTAAGATGTTTCCCTGGTTGGGGAGTCTCGAATCAGGATCACATTTTAAAAATAAGGTGATGCCTTTTAGAACTGAGATAAGACAGTTTTTTTCTGACTCCAGACGTGGTGAATCTTTGATGCTCCTTACACCAGAAGGAAGCTCACTCTTTGAGTGTCTTTTAAAGTAGAGGTTGATAAATGTTTGATATCTACTGTGTAATAGTTTGCAGGGAGAGTGTGGATATAAATCACTAAAGTAAAAACAGAAATTGCTGGAAAAATCTTAGCAAGACTGGCAGCATCTGTGGAGAGGGAGCCGGATTAACATTTCATGTCGAGTGACCCTTCTTCAGACCCTGCTTTCTCTCCACAGACCTGCTAAGTTTTTCCAGCAATTTCTGTGGAGAGAAAGCAGGGTCTGAAGAAGGGTCACTCGACATGAAATGTTAATCCTGCTCCTCTCCACAGATGCTGCCAGTCTTGCTGAGATTTTTCCAGCAATTTCTGATTTTGATTCTGATTTCCAGCATCCACAGTTTGTTGTTTTTTTTTAATGCATTGAAGTGTTGGATGGGCAGTGGTGATGTTAAATATCAAAGCAGGCTCATCAGGCTGAATGCCTTACTGTTTTTCTTATGTCAGAATTAGTTTAATTTTCCAACATCCCCTAGATCCTTGAAAGATCCCATCAGATTGGAAAATAGCAGATGTGACCCATCAATTCAAGAAAAAATCAGAAAATTGAAAACTGTAGATCTCATCCTTCTCAAGAATGATTTGAAATGGGTAATAAATGCTGCCCAACTAGAAAAGCTGGGGTTTTACTTCTGTAAAACCCTAGCCAGACCCCACTTCGAGCACTGTGAGTAGATCTGGGCACTGTACCTTCAGAAAGGATACTTTGGCACTGGAGAGATTTCAAAATAGGTTTACAAGAATGGTAAGTGTGCTTTAGGGTTACGTTATGGGGAGAGTTTAAACAAATTATGCCATTATTCTAGAATTTAGAAGGTTAAGTTTTCAGAATATTAACAGGGTAGATAAAAGTAAAGCATTCCCACTGGTGGAAGATTCTAGAACAAGCGGCATAATCTAAAAATTAGAGCTAGGCCTTTCAGGAGCGATGTGAGAAAAGTACATGTGAATAGTAGTGGAGGTTTGGAACACTTTTCTTCAAATGGTGGTTGATGCTACTTCAGTTGTTAATTTTAAATCTGAGTTAGACACATTTTAAGTATCAAGGGATGCACATGGAGTTAGGCCACTATCTTATTGAATGATGGAGCAAGCTCGATGGGCTGCATAGACTCCAACCCTGTTCCTATGGGTTCTATGGAACTAGAAAAAACACTTTTTAGACCACAATAGAATTTTGCTTACAATTCTGGTCATTATTGTACAGGAAGGTTCTGGAGAGACGACAGGATTTACAAGAATGCCAAGGCTAAAAAATTATAGCTATGAGGAAAGATTGGATAGACGAAGGTTGTCTTCCTCAGAAAAGAGGAGGCTGAGGAATAACTTAATCAAGGTATATGATAATGAGAAGCTGAAAGGCTGGACAGAAAAGACCTGACTCCCCTTGTGGAACAGCCATTTACCAGGGGCACAGATTTAAGGTGATTGGCGAAGGATGAGAGGGAGCATGAGAAAAGCTTTTTCACACAAAGAATGATGGGTGTCTGGAATTCATAAACCCATGTTGATGGATGAGGCAGAAACCATCACCTCTGAACCTGAAGTACTGTCACCTGCAAGAGTATAGACCAGGTGCTGGCAAATGGGATCGGAATGGGCAGCTAGTTTATTCAGCCGACATAGACATGATAGGCTGTATGGTCTATATCTGCATTGTAACTTTTCTATGATTCTATGATTGGCTAAGTTATTCAGAAACTAACAAGCAATGTGGATGAATAGAAACTCATAGATTTGGGCGGCACAGTGGCTCAGTGGTTAGCACTGCTGCCTCTCGACACCACAGACCTGGGTTCAGTTCCAGCTTTGGGCAACTGTCTGTGTGTGGAGTTTGCACATTCTCCCCATGTTATAATGGGTTTTCTCTGGGTGCTCCGCTTTCCTCCCAAAAGATGTGCAGGTTAGGTGGATTGGCCATGCTAGTTTGCCCATAGTGTGCAGGCTAGGTGGGTTAGCGATGGGAAATGTAGAGTTATGGGGTTGGCATTGGGATGCTCTTTGGAGGGTTGATGCCGACTCACTGGGCTAAATGGCCTTTTTCTCCACTGTGGGGGTATAGATTTAGCCTTCTAGTAGGCATTTAACAAACTGCTACATCAAACATAGCTATACAAAATAAAGACCTCACAGTGTCGGGTACAATCAGATGGACAGAGAATTAGTTAACTGATAGGAAATAGAGATTAGGCATAATTTTGGGGTTTGCAAGCTGTGACAAGTACAGTACCACAGAGATCAGTGCTGGGGCCTCAATTATTTACAATTATGTATAAATGACTTGATAATTTGTTGATTATACAGAGATATGTAGGAAGAAAGGCTGAATTACAGCAGAATCTGGGAATCCTAGTTCTTACTGAATGGTGGAGGGGTCACATGGTATACTCTTGTTCCTAATTCTTAGCAGCAAAGGGGCGATAGGTCACATGAACTCTGTAAGCCTGCCGATGCTGTTAGTCTGTTCATTCTTTAGGATTCCTGTTACCATATCCTCACAGGAGGAATGAACTCAAAGTCACAGGATATGTGAATTTCTGTGTCTGTATTGAACTTCAAGTACTGGAAACTCCTTGATACACCGTCTCCAAAACAAGGCAAGGCCAGATAAAAATGACTCAGGAGATGTAATTACATCTTGAACATCTGAAACACAAAAGCCTTTCAGCTTAAGGATGCCTTGGCTGTTTATCTCCCAGGTTCACCTTGCTACTGCGCTGTCAGCATTTACTCAGGAAAGACCTCATGGCCCCACCGATCTCACAAAACAAAGTTTTATTCAGAAAACATTGGTGGGAATGTGTAAGGTAATGAGCCCCTTCAGGAGTAGAGCTTTGGGCAAAAGTTGTTTAACGAAGTACACACATGGCAGGAAAAAACAATTTTTGATGCAGTTCTGATCGAAAGCTCTGAACTCAGTACAACAGAGAAATTGTGATGAGTACTAATATAAATGGTTTGGAGATGCCGGTGATGGACTGGGGAGCACAAACTTAAAAATCATATTACATCAAGTTATCATACAACAGGTTTATTTGGAACCACTAGCTTTCGGTGCGCTGTTCCTCCATCAGCTGTTTGTGGAGCATGAGGTCAAAAGACATTGAATTTACAGCAAAACTTTGCAATGTGATACTACTGAAATGATATATTGAAAGAGACATGGATTGTTTATTAAGTCTCTCATCTTTGAGAATGACCATGTTGGTTTTAGTTCTTTCATATGTAAATCCCAGAATTTTTTTTTAAAAGTTACATTCTCAAGTGAACTTTAACAATAGGTGCCATGTCATTTCAGATAATGTATTGAAGGTGTGAGGTGCCCTGTGTGAGGTTGTCTGTGCCCCAGTGTTCAGACTGATTCTATTTCTACAAAAGGGATTTACTGAACCTTACATGGATTCATGCAGTTTTTGAGCAAAATAAAATATAATTCTGCAAGTACAAATTCATTCCATTGTGTGTGTGTGTGACAGTGAGAGTGAGTGAGAATGCCCCAGAATACTGAAGTGTTCTCTGACTGGGAGGGAACACTCCTGCCTATTGATTGTTGTGTGGTGTGTCCATTCATCTGTTGCCGTAGCCTCTGCTCGGCTCTCGCCAATGTACCATGCCTCAGGGCATCTTTGCCTGCAGCGTATGAGATAAACAGCGTTGGCCGAGTCAGACGAATACCTGCTCGTACATGGTGGGTGGTGTCCCCACGCATAATGGTGGTATCTGTGACGACACTCTGACACTTGTGATTTGGTCAACGCTGTCTATTCCATACACTGCAGGCAGAGATGCCCTGAGGCCTGGTACATTGACGAGATCGAGCAGAGGCTACGGCAACAGATGAATGGACACTACGCAACAATCAACAGATAGGAGTGTTCCCTCCCAGTTGGAAAACACTTCAGCGGTAGCGGTCTCTCTCATACACAAGCTGTCTCTTATATGCTCACACATACACAACCACATTCACACCCACATACGCACTCCCTCACAGAATATACCCCTTAACACTCACACACAAACACATTCACATACACGCTCTCATAGACGCTCCCTCCCCATACACACCCACATGCACACATACGTATAATTTTGTGGAATGAATTTGTACTTGCATTCAAAACTGCATGAATCCATGTAAGATTCTGTAAATTCCTTTTTTAGGTTAGAATCAGTCTGAACATTGGGGCACAGACAGCCTCACACAGGGTACTTCACACCTTCAATGCATTATCTGAGACGTCATGGCACCTACTATTAAAGTTCACTTGAGAATGTAACTTTTAAATATTCTGGGCTTCACATATGAAAGAACTGAAACTGACATGGTCATTCTCAAAGATGAGAGACTTAACAAACAATCCAGGTCTTTTTCAATATATTATTTCAGTTGCATCACAGTTAAACTTTTGCTATAAATTCAGTGTCTTACAATCTTACACTCCACAACCACCTGATGAAGGACCAGTGCTCCGAAAGCTCGTGCTTCCAAATAAACCTGTTGGACTATAACCTGATGTTGTGTGATTTTAACTTCATATATATGGATTCACTACTTTTAAAAAAAAATCATTCATGGGACATAGTTGGTATTGGTTACCTATGCTAATAGCCCTTCAAAAAACAAGCTACCCTTGAGTGCAGCCTAGTGCCTTGCTTACACTACTTTAGAGGGCAGTTAAGAGCCAAACATTCCTTTTAGGCACAATAGGTCTTTTTTTGTTTGGTAATGTGTGGTATGCCGCAAGGATCAGTGTTGTGCCCTCGGGAATTTACAAGTTTCAATGATTTAAAAGAAGATACCAAAGGCATGGTTGCTAAAGTTATTGATGGCACAAAGGTAACAAAGGAACTAGGTTGTGGAAAAGACACCAATAAGGAGGCTGCAAAGGAGTACTGATAAGTTAAGAGAATGTGCAAGGATCTTGCAAATGGAGTATATTATGGGAAAATTAGATTAGATTACTTACAGTGTGGAAACAGGCCCTTCGGCCCAACAAGTCCACACCGACCCGCCGAAGCGTAACCCACCCATTCCCCTACATTTACCCCTTCACCTAACACTACGGGCAATTTAGCATGGCCGATTCACCTAACCTGCACATTTTTGGATTGTGGGAGGAAATGCACGCAGACACAGGGAGAATGTGCAAACTCCACACAGAGAGTCGACTGAGACGGGAATTGAACCTGGGTCTCTGGCACTGTGAGGCAGCAGTGCTAACCACTGTGCCACTGTGCACCCACAAAATGTTGAATTATGAAACATGAAATTGCTGACGGACAGCAAGTAGTTAAGAAAGCTAACAGAATATTATTGTGTATTGCAAAGAGAACTTAATACAAAACTAGGGATGCTATGTTTCTCTTAAACATGGCATTGGTGAGAACATACCCAGAGTATTGCATACAGTATTATGTCAAGGGACATGATGTTTAATGGGTTGTGATTGAAACAAGGTGGATCTTATTGACTATGAGATCCTTAACCTGGGTCAATCAAGGACCCCTGGCTGACAGATATAAACAGGGATTCAGAGAGTCTCTGAGACTGACATTGAGCTGGTGAGAGGATATCGATGCCTGTGCAGTTATTGTGGTTCTGTTTGCTGAGCTGGAAGTTTTTGTTGAAAATGTTTCGTCCCCTGGCTAGGCGACATCATCAGTGCTCTGGAGCCTCCTGCTAAGCGCTTCTTTGATGTTTCTTCCGGTATTTATAGTGGTCAGTCCTTGCCGCTTCCAGGTGTCAGTTTCAGCTGTCCACTGTAGTGGTTGGTATATTGGGTCCAGCTCGATGTGTTTGTTGATGGAGTTTGTGGATGAATGCCATGCCTCTAGGAATTCCCTAGAGGCTGTTCTCTGTCTGGCTTGCCCTATGATAGTAGTGTTTTCCCAGTCAAATTCATGTTGCTTGTTGTCTGAGTGTGTGGCTACTAGGGATAGCTGGTTGTGTCGTTTGGTGGCTAGTTGATGTTCATGTATGCGGATTGTTAGCTGTCTTCCTGTTTGTCCTATATAGTGTTTTGTGCAGTCCTTGCATGGTATTTTGTAAACTACATTAGTTTTGCTCATGTTGGGTATCGGGTCCTTTGTTCTAGTAAGTTGTTGCCTGAGTGAGGCTGTTGGTTTGTGTGCCGTTATGAGTCCTAAGGGTCGCAGTAGTCTGGCTGTCAGTTCTGAAACGCTCCTGATGTATGGTAGTGTGGCTGGTCCTTTTGGTTGTGGCATGTCCTCGTTCCGTGGTCTATCTCTTAGGCATCTGTTGATAAAGTTGCGCGGGTATCCGTTTTTGGCGAATACCTTGTATAGGTGTTCCTCTTCCTCTTTTTGCAGTTCTGGTGTACTGCAGTGTGTTGTGGCTCTTTTGAATAGTGTCCTGATGCAGCTTCGTTTGTGTGTGTTGGGGTGGTTACTTTCATAGTTTAGGACTTGGTCTGTGTGTGTTGTTTTCCTGTGTACCCTTGTGGTGAATTCTCCGTTCGGTGTTCTCTGTACTATCACGTCTAGGAATGGGAGTTGGCTATCTTTTCTTCTTCTCTCGTGAATCGGATTCCTGTGAGTGTGGCGTTGATGATCCGGTGTGTTTTTTCTATTTCCGTGTTTTTGATGATTACAAACGTGTCATCGACATATCTGACCCAGAGTTTGGGTTGAATTTGTGGGTTGAAACTGGAAAGCAACAACACCCCCAGATTCTATGGACTACCCAAAGTACACAAACCAGACATCCCACTCAGACCCATAGTATCACTACCAGGGACACCAGCATACAAACTGGCCAAAGAACTACAACAGAAACTGAAACACCTGATCAGCGGCTCCAAACACTCCATACAATTAACACAGGAATTTTTGGACGTCATCAGGAATACACACATAGACAAAGAAGAAACCATGATCTCATTCGATGTGACGGCACTGTTCACTTCATTTGACAAAACCCTAGCCAGAGAAACAATAGCCAACCTACTGGACATACAGAACAGAAAACAGGAGGCGGAACCTATCAACAAAGACGGCATACTTAAACTACTGGACTTGTGCCTCACTACACACTTTACATTCAACAATCAGATATACGAACAAATCAACGGAACACCCATGTGATCACCAATCTCAGGACTCATAGCAGAGGCAGTTATGCAAAGGTTAGAACAAACAGCCCTACCACAAATTCAACCCAAACTCTGGGTCCGATATGTCGATGACACGTTTGTAATCATCAAAAACACGGAAATAGAAAAAAACACACCGGATCATCAACGCCACACTCACAGGAATCCGATTCAC
Source organism: Hemiscyllium ocellatum (assembly GCF_020745735.1). Classification (NCBI taxonomy): domain Eukaryota; kingdom Metazoa; phylum Chordata; class Chondrichthyes; order Orectolobiformes; family Hemiscylliidae; genus Hemiscyllium; species Hemiscyllium ocellatum. The sequence continues at coordinate 25,486,130 of NC_083401.1, forward strand.
GAGAGAAGAGGAAAAGGATAGCCAACTCCCATTCCTAGACGTGATAGTACAGAGAACACCGAACGAAGAATTCACCACAAGGGTACACAGGAAAACAACACACACAGACCAAGTCCTAAACTATGAAAGTAACCACCCCAACACACACAAACGAAGCTGCATCAGGACACTATTCAAAAGAGCTACAACACACTGCAGTACACCAGAACTGCGAAAAGAGGAAGTGGAACACCTATACAAGGTATTCGCCAAAAACGGATACCCGCGCAACTTTATCAACAGATGCCTAAGAGATAGACCACGGAACGAGGACATGCCACAACCAAAGGGACTAGCCACACTACCATACATCAGGAGCGTTTCAGAACTGACAGCCAGACTACTGCGACCCTTAGGACTCATAACGGCACACAAACCAACAGCCACGCTCAGGCAACAACTTACTAGAACAAAGGACCCGATACCCAACATGAGCAAAACTAATGTAGTTTACAAAATACCATGCAAGGACTACACAAAACACTATATAGGACAAACAGGAAGACAGCTAACAATCCGCATACATGAACATCAACTAGCCACCAAACGACACAACCAGCTATCCCTAGTAGCCACACACTCAGACAACAAGCAACATGAATTTGACTGGGAAAACACTACTATCATAGGGCAAGCCAGACAGAGAACAGCCAGGGAATTCCTAGAGGCATGGCATTCATCCACAAACTCCATCAACAAACACATCGAGCTGGACCCAATATACCAACCACTACAGCGGATAGCTGAAACTGACACCCGGAAGCGGCAAGGACTGACCACTATAAATACCGGAAGAAACATCAAAGAAGCGCTTAGCAGGAGGCTCCAGAGCACTGATGATGTCTCCTAGCCAGGGGACGAAACGTTTGCAAAAACTTCCAGCTCGGCGAACAGAACCACAACAACGAGCACCTGAGCTACAAATCTTTGCACAAACTGTGCAGTTATGTCAGTTATGATTAAGAATGAAGAGAATTTTATGACAGACATCAGGGTTAAATTCAGCCAAGTCTTTAGAAAGGTATAAAAAGTGCAGGAGGAAACTCAAAAAACTAAGAAATGTAAGAGTGCATGACAAAGTGTTGACTTTGGTAGAATAAGGGGGTCTTTTAAATACACAAGGTGCAAGAAAGCAAGAGAGAAAGAGAATGCAAAAAAGCACTGTGGATGCTGGAAATCAGAAACAAACAGAAATTGCTGGGAAAATTTCAGCAGGTCTGCAAGCATCCGTATAGAGAAACCGGAGTTAACATTTCAGACCTTTCCTCAAAACTAAACTTCAATGTCCTGTACAAAAGGAATAATGGCAGAATTTTGGTCATTTGATCAGAGCTGAAAAACTATAGAGATCATTTCTCGAAGGTAAACTGGAGTTTAGTAGAAATACTAGGGAAAGCATCACAGAGCAGTTCCAGCCAAACTACAATGTATAGACAATCATGAAATACCCTAACGGCAGGTAGCAACAGTAGTTTTAGACCTTTAGATTGTGGATCATTTAGATTGGGTAAGGTGAGGGCAATCTTTTTGTTTCCTGAAGAACGTTAGTGAATCAGTTAAGTTTCAACAACAAAACAGAAATTACTGGAAAAGCTCATCAGGTGCGGCAGCATCTGTGGAATGAAATCAGAGTTAATGTTTCGAGTCTGGTGACCCTTGCTGAGAACTGTTCTGAAGAAGGGTCACTGGGCCTGAAACATTAACTCTGATTTCTCTCCACAGATGGTGCCAGACCTGCTGAGCTTGTCTTGCATTTTCTGTTTTTGTTTCTGATTTATAATACCCACAGTTATTTCAGTTTTTAACTTAGATTTCATCAACAACCTCACATTAGTTCCTTCTTCCTGTTTGTCTATTGTAGAGTATCCAGTTACCAAGACTCCATTATACTAATGCACATTAAGATGTTGAGAACTTGCTTATATGTGATCACTTTAACTAATTTAATGATCGGGCAACTCCATAGAGGGGTACATTATGAAAATTTCTGAAATAAGATATATGTATCTAGCTAATGGAGTGACTTGAGATATTTAGTCTATACCATAATTGGAATGTAAATCATATCAAACCAATTCCTGCCTGAGTCATCGCAATTATTTCCGTTTAATCCACCAATGAGAATAAATCAGCTGCAGGCAGCTAATTCCACAAAAACATATAGTTTGTTCATTGAATTAACTGACAAAATCAGCTGAAGAAAGTTATCAGTTTATAGGCTGTTAAACAACAATTTGTGTTCTTTTCTCACACCGTTAATAGGGTAGAATGTCTGTTACAGGAATATCAGCAAACAACATATCATAGAATCATAGAATTTTACATGACAGAAGGAAGCCATTCAACCCATCATATCTGTACTGGCTCCCAGAAGAGCTACCCAGCCAGTCCCAATTTCCAGTCCTATCTCTGTAGCCCTCTAACTTCATCCCTTCCAAATACGTATACAAACTTTCTTTTGAAACCTCCAACTGAGATACTTACTAGTGGAAACAGATTATCCTTCTTTACCCTGTCAAAGCTGTTCATAATATTGAACACCTCAGCAAGGTCACTTCTTAGTCTTCTCTGCTCCAACGAGAATAAGCCCAATCTCTCCAATCTCCCCTTGTATCTAAAAGATCTATGAGCTTTCTGAACAATTGTTTCAACTTGCCTGGCCACCTTCAGAGAATCATGTATGTGAATTCCAAGGTCTCTCTGCTCCTGTACTCCCTTCAAAGTTGTACTGTTGAGGCTGTATTCTCCCTCCATTCTGAAAAGCATCCTTACACATTACCTTCTGTCTCCAATGACTGAGCTAGTTCTGTATCCATCTTTCCAGCTCACCCCGATAGCATGTGACTTCACCTTTTGCACCAGTTTGCCATGAGGGACCTTGTCAAAGATTTTTTCTGAAGTTCATATAGACAACATTAGCTGCTTTTCGCTCATCAATCATCTTCATCACCTCCTCAAAAAACTTGACCAATTTAATGAGACACTACCTCCCCCAACAAAGTCATGCTGTTTTTCACTTCTAAATGTGTATGAATCTTGTCTGTGAGAATCATTTCTCTCTTGGGGAATATGGTGGCTCAGCAGTTAGCACTGATGCCTCAAAGCACCAGGGTCCCAGGTTTGATTCCAGCCTCGGGCAACTGTCTGTATGGAGTTTGCACATTCTCCTCGTGTCTGCATGGGTTTCCTCCAGGTGCTCTGGTTTCCTCCCACAGTCTAAAGATGTGCAGGTCAGATGAATTGGCCAAATTAAATTGCCCATAGTGTTAGGTGCATTAATCAGAGGGAAATGGGTCTGGGTGGGTTACTCTTCTGAGGGTTGGTGTGGACTTGTTGGGCCAAAGGGCCTGTTTCCATACTGTAGGGAATCTAATTTTTCTAATAATTTTCCTACTATCAATGTGAGACTTACAAGCCTGTAATTTCCTGGATTATCTCTGTTACCTTTCTTAAACAATGGGACAGCACTGGGCTATTCTCCAGTCCTCTGGGACCTCACCTGTGACCAAAAAGGATACAAAGATGTCTGACAATTCTCTAGCATTTTGTTCTCTTAACTCCATTAATATTCTGGGATAGATCCCATCAGGAACTGGGGAATTATGTACCATAATACGTTTTAAGAGGCACAACATCTCTTCCATTTTAATAGCAACTTGGTTTAGAAATTCAACACTCCCCTCCCTGATATCGTAATCCACAAATTCCCTTTGGTGAATACCAACACAAAGTATTCGAAACATCTTACCTGTATCAATCCTGTTTATCCGTTTTAATATTTTGTAGGTTTACATGAAGTATTTACCTTTAATACTTTATAGAGGGTACACATGGCATCAATCTAGACACAAGAAACAGTGAAAGGACATCCGTCCAGTCGATAATACAAATTCTTCTTCACTAAGTATCATGAAGTCAATATTTTTAAATTGCATTAAAGGACAGAATACCCAATTCAGTACATTTAATGTGTGAGGGGATTTTAAGGATTGGCACCTTCTTTGATAATCTCTTCAAGTATTTCCATTTGACATTTAATCTACCTCTAACATGAACTTGCATTGCTGTCAGTCCAAGGTCAGGAATGAGCAAGCAACTCTCAGTGGCAGTTGCACTGCTGGACAGTTAGGTGGTTAGTTCAACCTAGTTCTCTAAGCAACAAGAACCTGGTGCATATCTTTGAAATTTGTAATATAAGCAACTGCCAAACTCAAAGAAGTGAAATATTGCCGATGCTGGAGATCTGAAATAAGACCAACAAGTAAGTTGGCTATCACATCGCCAATGAAGTATTATAATGCAGAGGGAAGCCATTCAGCTCATTGTGTCTGCACTGGCTGGATAGATAAGCATTATTACCCAGAGCCAATCTCCTGATTTACTCCCATCCTCTTTCACACTATTTTTATCCAACTTAATCATCCAATAGCATCTCAACATACTCAACCGGTCAGCAGGATCAATGAAGAGAAAGAAAGCTAACATCTCAGGGCAATAAATTTACACTAGAATCAAAGACAAATAGAAATGTAAAGTTTATACATAATTGCAAGGGGGGAAAGGACTGGAAGAACAGAGGTGAAGATCTGTGATAGGGTGAAGGCCAGGAGATACCATGAATCAAGAAACTCAGTAAAGGAGATAGTTAAGAGATGTTGCTTCAGTTGAATGAGGTGGAATTGTTTTATAAAGCTACCTGAATGCAGCATGAAGGGAGAAGACAAAACAAGGTGATGACAATTCCAACAAACAGAGGGGATGGTAAAAGGGTACTTTAGAAAAAACAGATGGTCTAAAGCAGATAAATTTAATGTTCAGTCCAGTTGGTTGTAGATTGCCAGATTGAAAGGTGAAACAGCTGAAAATGTGTTGCTGGTCAAAGCACAGCAGGCCAGGCAGCATCTCAGGAATAGAGAATTCGACGTTTCGAGCATAAGCCCTTCATCAGGAATGAGAGAGAGTAGCCAAGCAGGCTAAGATAAAAGGTAGGGAGGAGGGACTTGGGGGAGGGGCGATGGAGGTGGGATAGGTGGAAGGAGGTCAAGGTGAGGGTGATAGGCCGGAGTGGGGTGGGGGCGGAGAGGTCAGGAAGAAGATTGCAGGTTAGGAGGGCGGTGCTGAGTTGAGGGAACATCGTAAGCCTTCTCATGCTCCCAACCCTCATAGTACCCCGAGTGAGCAGCATGACCATCCATTGTGAATAATGTTAAGGCTGCAGCTGTAAGGGGAGGTTGCCCCAGGAGTTGAGGTTGCTTGCAGAGGGGTAAGGGCAATCAAAAAATATCAAGGATGTCAGGACCTTGGCTCTCACACAGGTTGGCTGCTGTGTTACAGTGTGCAAGTGGCTTAGTTGTAGCGAATTGACCATTATCACCAGAGAGGGAGCCTTGCATGAGCCATGGAAATCCCAGAAGGAAGGAGCTCTCCTTATGAGGTCTGCTGGAAGCCTGCCATGCCTTAACACAGAATCATAAAATCATCATAATACAGGAGGAGGTCATTTGGACCATCATATCTGCATTGGTTCTACACCTTAAATGGCTCAGTGGGTGTTGCAACAGGTGAAAAAAGCATCAAATTATCACCAAACTGTCATAGTTACAAAAAGATATCAGTCACTCACCCAATACATACCAGTCTTCCTGTCTTCCTGCTCATCTTCAGCCTGCTAGTAAAATTCCAGCTATTGGGTTGAATGGTCTCCTTCTGTGATGTGATTATATGATTCTTTTTTCTCTATGCTGTACAAATTAGAGGGAACAAAGTGTTTCTAAATTGAGTCATGTAAGCTTATATGTGTCAGTTTTGAGTAAGCTGAACACAATGCACTGCAGATTTGTGTGATTAAAATTTTCCACCCACATTTCATTGTCTATGAGTTCACTTTGCTGAGGAATTAATTGACATTAACTTTGAGCCTTTCATTGGATCACATCTGTACCTATTTCAGTGTCCATGCCTTTGCCAGACATGTAGTATATATCTATGATTATGCATTATTCATGGGACATGAGTGTTGCTGGCTGGCCAGCATTCCTTATCCATCCCTATTTGCCCTTGAGAAAGTGGTGGTGAGCTGTCTTCTTGAACTGCTGCTGTTCATCTGGTGCAAGTACACAGAATGGGAGTACATACCCACTGGGGAGGGTATTTGCTAATTTTGACCGAGTGACATTGAAGGGACTGCAATATATTTCCAAGTTCGGATGTTAAGTGTCTTGGAGAGGAACTTGCAGGTGGTGGTGTTCCCATGTATCTGCTGTTCTTGTCCTTCTAGACAGTGGTAGTCGTGAGCTTGGAAGGCACTATCTAAGTAATTGTCTTGGTGAATGTTTGTAATGCATCTTGTAGATGGTACACACTGTTGCTACTGTGCATTGATAATGGAGGGTAAGGATGCTTATGAATCTGGTGCCAATCAAATGGGTCAATTTGGAGGCAACATGTGGCAAGCAACACATGTTGAAGGAAGTAAATAGAATGCCAATTGAGATGTACTTTGCCCTGGATAGTGTCAAGCTTATTGAATGTTGTTGGAGCTGAACCCATCGAGGCAAGTGGAGAATATTCCATCACACTCCTGATGTGTGAATTGTAGATGGTGGGCAGGCTTTGGGGAGTCAGGAGACGAGTTACTCGTCACACGATTCTATAGTCTTTGACCTGCAAATGTAGCCACTGTGTTTATGAGGTAGGCCAGTTCAGTTTCTGGTCAATGTTAACATCCAGGATGTTGCTAGTGGGGGACATAATTGGTGGCGGTGCATTCAACATTAGTGGCACTGGCTTGATCCCCTCACTGGACAGGAGCAGGAACAGTTTTGAAGCAATTTTGGATCCAGGTCAACATTAGCAGTGTTTTCAGAAAATAACCATTTGACCAATAAGTTTGCCTTGAGCTGTCAGCCATGTCCAGTTGCTAATGTTGTCAACTATTCTGGAGGAAGTTGTCAGTTGAAGCTCCAAGTCAGATGTCTAACACGAGATGTTACCTGGCACTTCAATGCTGTGCTGAGGGAGAGTTGTACTGATAAGTTCAACTGAAGTTTTGTGTACCTTCTCAAGTAGACATTAAAGATACCAAAATAGGCATTATTGTGAAGATAACTGAACAAGCAATCCTTGGGGCTGTATAGGCAGGTCAGTTACTATGTTGTATATAAGCTTTTGCTCAGGATACACCATTTCTCCTGGTCTGGTGGGCAGGTATTTTATTGTTAATCAGATATTGACGCAGATATCCAGATCAGAACTCTCATTTCTGATCCTAATTTGATTTAAATATTCCAGCAGTGCAGCCAGTACTTTGACAGCTCCTGAGAAAGGTTAAGTTTATCAGTGAGTGTGGGGTTGCATTATATTGAGGGCTTAACAGTGCCAGGTGGTAGTGCCAGTTTAGATCAGGGATAATGGCAAATGCTGTGGAGTGTTGGGGGCCTGGTAAGGAAAATGAAAGTGAGGACTGAAGAGGCTGGAGATCAGAGTCGAGAGTGTGGTGCTGGAAAAGCACAGCAGGTCAGGCAGCATCCGAGAAGCAGGAGAGTCAACGTTTCGAGCAAAAGCCTTTCATCAGGAATTCCTGGTGAAGGGCTTTTGCGCAAAACATCAACTCTCCTGCTCCTCGGATGCTGCCTGACCTGCTCTGTTTTCCCAGCACAAAACCCTTGGCCTGGTAAGTAAGTCAATCAAGGTCCAGTTGGGAGAGAGATGGGTCAGGCCCGAAGGCTGGTAAGATGTTCTGTAGGGCCAAGGTAGAGGGGGATGGTTTCAGGCTGATGTTGTGGGGGTTGTTGGGTCTAACTGCATGGGACGCTGCAGGATCAGGTCAGGGGGGAGTTAGAATCAGGCTGGGTCATAAGGATCTGGTCAGAGGTACGTTATCTGGGATGTGAGGAGCCAAGGGAGGTGTAGTTATGGAGATCGTGGTAAATTGGGTCACTTTAATAGTTACCCAGGAGTAGGTTTCTAATCCTCTAACATTTCTTGGGTAACACCTAAGTTTAGATGTGTTAGAATCATTCAAATTCTCTGGCTTTAATTGTCTTCTTCAGAGGATTAGAAATGTAGATTAGACTAGATTACTTACAGTGTGGAAACAGGCCCTTCAGCCCAACAAGTCCACACCGACTCGCCGAAGCATATACCACCCAGACCCATACGCCTACATTTACCCCTTCACCTAACACTACGGGCAATTTAGCATGGCCAATTCACCTAACCTGCATATTTTTGGACTGTGGGAGGAAACCGGAGCACCCGTAGGAAACCCACGCAGACACGGGGATAATGTGCAAACTCCACACAGACAGTCACCTGAGGTGTGAATTGAACCCTGGTCTCTGGCGCTGTGAGGCAGCAGTACTAACCACTGTGCCACCATGCCACCCTCAACGTAAGTGAATTGCCAATTGAAAAATTCCGTTTCTTTTCAATTATCATGGAATGAGCTACATCATGGATTCAGCATAGTTCCGACATGCAGCTGTAGACTATGCATCTCCAATGACTCTCTCGACATTGGAATATTTAGGCCACAGTTTTATTTTTGCATCTTTGCCATCAGTGTCAGAGTTCATGGATATGATGGACATTGTTGCTCAGACCATGAAAGGTTAGGTCTCATACTTTCAAGATGGCTGACATGGCCATACTTCTATATGATATCATGATAGCAGGTAGTGGTGCTTACAGCATTCTTCAAATATTAACCCTTTCAGTACTATTTACAACATCTGGTGTTTTGGGCAATATTTATCCATCAATCAACATTATTAAAACATTGCACTATCACATTGATGTGTTTGTGGGATCTTACTGTGCACAGAGTGGCTGCTATATGTCTGAAGTTACTTCAACTCCCTCAAAAGTACCAGATTAGCTGTAATGTTGCTTGAATTTTGTGGGGTCATAAAAGTTGCTATGCAAACACAAGCCTTTCTTTCTTCACTTATTTCAGCTTGTACAGATCAAAGGACACTGAGGCAGCTACCAACTATTCTTGCATGCAGAATAAAATTTTATTTCTGTTAACATTAGGGTAGTTTTTAATCTAATGAGATTGATTTGGCCCTGATCATTAGAGTGGCACAAATTTAACATTGATGGTGCTGTGCATTTCATTGCTTCTAAATCACAAAGATGATAACCACAGGACTTCAGCACCATTCTATTTTGACAGTTCAACCTAAACATTAATTCCTGTCTAGATTGTGTCATAATGAGACTAATGGCAGGATGCAAAAGGCTGATTCATCAAATTAATGTTTGTTCCCCTCATCAGAAACCATTTAAAGCTGCAACAAATTCATGGTTGTCTGTTATGCTAATGATTTGCAGGCTGGGGCTTATTTCTCTGGAAAAGAGAAGGCCAAAGAGTGCCTGAAAACATTCTTTTAAATTATGAAGGGATTTGACAGGACAGATGAAGAGAAGATGGTTTCAATTATGAAACAGTCCAATGTAAGGTCAAGGTTAGGTGGTCATCAATGCATTCAACTGAAAATTTAAAAGAAACTTCATTATCCAGATGATGGTGAGATTACAATGTTTGTTACCACATAGAATTGCTGACATTGATCTGAATTGAATTGAATTTAATTTAATTAGCTTTATTGTCACATGTACTCAAATGTACATGTGCAGTGAAAAGTTTACAAGTTACCACATTATGAAACCATCTTAATTATAAAGGTCCCTTGGTACAAAATCCTAGGAAAAAGTTAGAAAAATAAAGAAATGAAAAGTCCAGCATGACAGAATCGTAATCTAACATCATGATGGGGGCTTTGCTCTCAGTGAAGCATCTATATCTGTTTATGTTTGCTCCTGTAACATAAGTCAAGAATGTGGGGCTGGAAAAGCACAGTGGGTCAGGCTGCATCGAGGAGCAGGAGAATCGATGTTTCGGCCATAAGCCCTTCATTAGGAATCAGGATGAAGGACTTATGCCCAAAACATTGATTCTCCTGCTCCTCGGTTGCTGCCTGACCTGTTGTGCTTTTCCAACACCACACTGTCAACTCTGATCTCCAGCATCTTCAGTCCTCACTTTCTCCCGTAACATAAGAACTAGCCATATTATTGAAGATTCAACAGACATTTATGACTGCTCCTGAATATATACATAGATGACAATCTCAACGACCTCACTGTTTGGACTGACATTAAGTTGCTTGTATCAATGTATCATGCTTCAAGTGGCCCCAGTTAAAAGGTCTGAAACCTTTATACCCTCAGGTCACAATGTATGACACAGTGATGGTGTCAAGACAATTTCTCTTAAGATGCATTGCCTACTAGCTATGAGACATACCACAGATGTACTTAAGAGGAAATTGGATAAATATGTGAAGGATAATGGAACAGAATGTCATACCGGGATGTTTTGATGACTTGTGATAGCAGCAAACACCTTTGGATCAAAAACACAAACAAAAGCCTGTTGGGTCCTAGGGCCTGTTTCTACATTGTAAATTCTAAGTATTCCTAGATAATGTTTATGTGTCATGCAACTGAAACCTTAACACTCCCTGTTGAATACGTAGCATGTCCTGACATTTTTCCAAGGGTTTCATTTCTCAATAACATTTTCAGTCTCTCTCACAAGGATTAAGATGAGACAAAGCATTTAGTTCTCTGCAGCCTTCTGCCTGTGTAGGTACCTGCATAAATCTCAACTGCTTCTCAATTTTATCATTTGAAGGATCTTAATAAGCACTTCATTTCAATATTTTAGCCAAGTGTAAAGAAGGGATGATAGATCGTTCTTAACATCCAGAATATACTGAGCTTTTGTAATACAATGCTAATGGCTGATGCTGTGTGTGTGAGACTCTCCTTACAAATTCAGGAGGGAGTTGGAATAAAAATGAATACAAACGAAATAACAACAGGAAAGTACTGAGCCTGCTCCACTGTTCAATACAGGAATGGCCTATTCTTGGTCTTCAACTCCAGATCCCCTTAGATCTCCATACCCCTTAATTCTTTGAGAAACCAAAGATCGGTCTCTCACAGTGTTCAGAATGAGTAGACTTGAAGGGTGAAACCTTCTGCTCCCTCTTAAAGAAGGGCATTCCATTCAGTAAGATGATAATGTGCTCAAAGCAATCCAACTTCTCCAGCAATCTGGCTATAGAGACCCAGAGTTGGACTTCCTGTCAATTGTGACCCTGGAATGGCCAATTAATGACCATTTAAAGGGTTTTAGTTATGGGAGTCCAGTCCCTGTCCTTCTGACAGCAGTCACAAACTCCCCTGTAAAGCTGCTCAGTATAAGTGCGGCCAGGTTCTGAATGGCATGTTGCTCTTGACAGAAGAGATTCAGTCCTGAAAGCCTCGATTCTCATGGAAAGCCCATTGATGCCATGGTCTTATTGGCTTGTGGGTTTGGTAGGCCATTCTGAATGTGTTCACCAAAAAGAGCAAGTGAATTGGCCTTGTAAACTATCACATTGAAGGGAGTGGTCTCAAGTTAAAAAAGAATGCAACCTGCAACCTTCCAAATATTCCAGGGGGAATTGTCATGACTGGGCCAGGAAAGAAGAATCATGGAACAAGCACTTGGTATTTGTAGATTTAAACTGGTAAGTGTAAGAAACTGAAAACTGAGAAAAATACTTGAGTCAAATTCACCATGTGACAGAAGGAGTTACAGAAAGTCACTAGAAGCTTGAAGCAATTGTGGAACATTTTCTAAGACAGCTATAATACAAGTTAGAATACAAGAGCAGGAATGTACCACTGAGGCTACACAAGGTTCTGATCAGGCCTCATTTGGAATATTGTGAGCAGTCTTGGGTCCTGTATCTAAGGAAGGATGTGCTGATATTGGAGGGGGGCACCAAGTGGAGCTTTACAAGAATGATCCTACAAAAATGAAGGGGTGGTCAAATGGGGAGCAGTTGAGGACTCTGGACCTGTACTTGGTGGAGTTTAGAAGGGTATGGGAAATCTGATTGAAACTTACAGAATACTGAGAGGCCTGTGTAGAGTGGACGTGCGAAGATGTTTCTACTAGTAGGAGAGACTAGGAACCAGGGCAGAGCCTCAGAGTAAAGGGATGACCATTTAGACTGAGATGAGGAGGAATTTCTTCAGCCAGAGATAATGAATCTGTGGAATGCATTGCACAAGGCTGTGGAGGCCAAGTCTACAAGGCAGAGATAGATAGGCTCTTGATTAGTAAGAGAATCAAGGATTATTGGGGGGGGGCAGACTGGAGACAGAGATTGAGAAACATATCAACCATGGTGAAATGGCAGAGCAGACTCGATGGGCCGAATTGTTTAATTTTGTTCTTGTATCTTATGGTTTAGGCATAGTGCAATGAGTGATAGGCATAAAAGGTGAACATCATTTTCTGTACATTTTTAGGCAATATTGCTTTTTCATCATTTGTTACATTAAAATGTTTAAAATATGAAATCTTACAGTTTTATTATTTCAGCTAATAGTTAAAAATGTGGAACTCATTAAAGTTGCAATGATGATTGTACCAATGTTAAATTTAACCAGTAAGTTCAGGCAAAAATAAACACAAGTGGAAAATCACAACCTGGCCAGTCAGGAGAAAGGTTAGGAAAAGTTTCTTCATGTGAGTGGTGACAGTGGTATGGAAATCTGCCTGACTTTGATACATTTTTGCCAGCATTTTGTTTTTATTCACTCTCATATAAATAACATTGCTTGCAAGGCCAATATTTATGGCTCATTTTTATTTGACCTTGAGAAGTTACTCATGAGACACTTTTTCAAAACAACTGAGTGACTTCGCTGCACCACATGAATATCAGAAAAGGGTAAAAATGGCAAATTTCAGTCCCGAAAAGAGATTAGTCAGCCAGATTTAAATTTTATGACAATCCAGTTATTTCAAGAACTCAATTATTTTCAACACAGACTTCATTTTAATTTCCATTCCCCTTTTATAAATTAAAAGAACAAAGAACAAAGAAAATTTACAGCCCAGTAACAGGCCCTTTGGCCCTCTAAGCCTGAGCCGATCCAAATGTATGGTCAAAACTTGCCACCCAATTCCTAAGCATCTGTATCCCTCTGCTCCCCACCTACTCATGCACCTGTCCAGATGCACCTTAAATGAATACCGTGCCTGCCTCTACCACCTCTGCTGGCAACACATTCCAGGCACCTACCACCCTCTATGTAAAGTGCTTGCTGCATGAATCCCCCTTAAACTTTTCACCTCTCACCTTGAAAGTGTAACCTCTTCTTATTAAATCCTTCACCCTGAGAAAAAGCTAATCTCTATCTACGCTATCTATACCCTTCCTTTTGGTAATGTGGCGACCAGAACTGTACACAGTATTCTAAATGTGACTGAACCAACGTTGTGTAAAATTTAAATGTGACCTGTCAGCTCTTATACTCAATACCCCGTCTGATGAAGGCAAGCATACTATATGCCTTCTTGACCACTCTATCCACATGTGCAGCAACCTTCAAGGTACAATGGACCTGCACTCCCAGATCTCTCTGCTCATCGACTTTTCAAAAGGCTCTTCCGTTTACTGTATAATTCACTCTAGAAGTAGTCTTGCCTAAATGCATCATCTCACATTTGCCTGGATTGAACTCCATCTGCTACTTCTTCACCCAGCTCACCAGTCTATGTAAATTCTCCTGTATTCTTTGACAGTCCCCTATGCTTTCAGCTACTCCACCAATCTTTGTGTCATCTGCAAACTTGCTGATCATACCAATAGTGCCCTCTTCCAGATCATTTATGTATATTACAAATAACAGTGGCCCCAAAACTGATCCCTGTGGAACACCACTGGTCACCTTTTTCCATTTCGAGAAACTCCCTTCAACTACTACTCTCTGAGTCCTGTTGCTCACCCAGCTCTTTATCCACATAGCTAGAACACCCTGCACACCAAATGACTTCACTTTCTCCATTCATCTACGATGGGGAACTTTATCAAACGCCTTACTAAAGTCCATGTATATGACATCAACAGCCCTTCCTTCATCTATCAACTTGGTCACTTCCTCAAAGAACTCTATTAAGTTGATAAGGCACAATCTCCCCCGCACAACACCATGTTGTCTATCACTGATATGCCCATTCTTTTCTAAAATAGATTTTATCCCTCAGTACCTTCTCCAGCAACTTTCTCACCATTGATGTCAGGCTCACTGGTGTGCAGTTACCGGGAATATCCCTACTACCCTTCTTGTACAGGGGGACAACATGAGCAACCGTCTAGTCCTCCTGCACCTCAACTGTATTTAAGGATACCACAAAGATATGTGTCAGGACCTCAGCTATTTCCTCTCTCGCCTCCCTCAGCAACCTGGGATAGATCCCATCCGGTCCTGGGGATTTGGCCACCTTAATAACTTCTAGCCTCCTTATGTCAACATGATCCAGGGTATCAAACTTCTATCTCTAATCTCAACATCCATCATGTTCCTCTCCTCAGTCAACACTGATGCAAAGTAATCATTCAGAATCTCACCCATTCTCTCAGATTTGATACACAGTCTTCCTTCCTTATCATTTAGTAGGCCATCCTTTCTCTAGTTACCTGCTTGCTTCTTATATAAGAATAAAATGCTTTGGGATTCTCTTTAATTCTGCTTGCGAAAGCTATTTCATGACCCCTTTAGCCCGCTTGATTCCTTGTTTAAGATTTGTCCCACTCTTCTGATATTCCTCCAGGGCCCATTCTGTCCTTAGCTGCCTGGACCTTATGTATGCTTCCCTTTTCCTCTTGGCTAGTTGTATGATTTCTCCTAGCATCCACGGTTCACGAATCTTGCCTTTCCTATCCTTTGCTTTCAACGGGACATGCCCATCCTGCACCATTTTTGAAAGCTTCCCACATCTCAAATGCGGACTTCCCTTCAAATAGCTGTGTCCAATCCACATTTCCCAGCTCCTGCCCAATTTTGGTATAATTGACCTTGGCCCAGTTTAGTACTCTTCCCTTGGGACCACTCTCATCTTTGCGTATATTCTAAAACTTACAAAATTGTGATCATTGTTCCCAAAGAACTCCCCCACCACAACTTCTACCACCTGGCCTGGCTCATTCCCTAACACCAGATCCAATATGGCCCCTTCCCTCATTAGACTATTGACATACTGCTCTAGAAAACTCTCCTGGACGCTTCTTACAAATTCCACCCCATCCAGACCTCTGACACTAAGTGTGTCCCAGTCAATGTCGGGAAAATTAAAATCTTCCATCATCACTACCCTATTGCCTCTACATCTTTCCATAATCTGTTTACCTATTTGTTCTTCTACCTCACGCTCACTGTTGGGAGGCCTGTAATAAGGCCCCAACAATGTAACTGCACCCTTCTTATTTCTCAGCTCTTTCAGATTCTAGATTCCCTACAGTGTGGAAACAGGCCATTTGGCCCAACAAGTGCACACCGACCTCCCAAAGAGTAACCCACCTACGCCCATTTCCCTCTTAATAATGCACCTAACATGATGGGCAATCAGCATGACCAATCCACCTGACCTGCACATCTTTGGATTGTGAAAGGAAACCAGAGCACCCGGAGGAAACAGGGAGAATGTGCAAACTCCACACTGGCAGTTGCCCAAGGCCAGAATTGAACCCATATCCCTGGCACTGTGAGGTAGCAGTGCTAACCGCTGAGTCACTGTATCATCCTTCATGAGCAGGATTTGGATATGTATCTATTATATATATGTAGAATCACAATAGTGTGGAAAGAGACCATTCAGCCCATCAAGACCTGCACTAACCCTGCAGAGGCTGCAGCAAGGTGACCTTCGGCCAATATACAAATTGAACCACGCTGTTGGCATCATACTGGATTACAAACTGGACTGGAAGAGTCAGCCAACTGAGCTAACTGGTGGTGCACAACCCCCTTCCCACCCACTTGTACAATCATAATGCTACCATGAAGGACATGATCTTGCAAAGCACACGTGGATTTAGCATCTGGACCAGCCATGATCTCATTGGGTAGCAGAGCAGTATAGAAGGGTAGAAAGTCCTATTCTCAATCCTATCTTCCTCTATTCCAATGGTCATTCAGAAGTATAAAAATTATTCTGACCTATTCCAAAGTACCGAAGCAGCTCAACAATTAGACTTGGTTGAGATCAGTGTTCCTTTGGAGCCTACATCTGTCATAGCTGCTGTTGTCTCATCAATGGATTTATTTTTAATCTTCTAGTGCCTGGATACTTCACCATGGATACAACGAGCAATTTAATACAAAGTGACATTCAGCAATAGATCCTGCAGGTTCCCACAGTTAGCTCGTGCAACACTATTTTTCTGCTTGACTATCACAGTTTTTAATAAAAAGCCCAGGAGGCAGGTTTCTGAGCTGATAACAAATGACTTGCACTAAACATAGGAAGGTGGACTTGTAATCCTTGCGTTTTATTCCACTCACATCTTATTTTTTCAATGAGAACTAATTACTGAAAGGTACTCTGTTCAAGAAGAATCAAATATATTCCTAGTAACAAGAGTGCTGCAACGTTATGTCTTTTTTCTTATCTTAGAAAATAAAGCAAGATATTATTTTCACGAAATTGCTGGGGTGTATTTTCAACTCCAGGAGAGGTGTTCATGCAGGAAAGGGAGAGGAGCAGAAATGGTCCGTCAGGTCCCCTTCAGAGGCTGAGGATTCAAATCTAAAGATCAATGGGTCTTAATGCAATGAAATCCTGCTAAATTAACTTGTTTGCCTTGTGCTACTACATAGTTTTGTAAATGTTAATGTCGTCAAGAAATCTAACTGTCAGAATATTCAGGGACCAGCCTTGTTAGGGTTTAGGTTATACAGATATTTGAATGTTTTGATATTTGTTGGCCTTGTACGAATGTTGGAACAAAAGTCGGCCATCAAGCCTGTTCCTTTGTTCAATTAGATCATCAGTAATCTGCAGCTGAGATCCATTTCTTCAGATTAAATCATTATAGCGACTACATAAACTTATCTCAATCTTGAAAAGTCTCAGCCTCCACCATATTTTGGAGAAGACAAATTCCAAGTAATCTGTTCGGATGTCTGAACAACCTCGCTCCAGTTTCAGTTTTATGTCCCCTTGTTCTTGATTCTTAGATCAGGGAAATAGCTTCCCTTTATCTCACTTACCAAATCCTTTTAACATTTTAAGTATCTTGAACAGATCATCCCCTCAATTCAAGGGATTTTAGATTAGATTAAATTCCCTACAGTATGGAAACAGGCCCTTTGGCTCAACAAATCCATAACGACCCTCCAAAGATTAAACCACCCAGATCCATTCCCTACCCTATACTCACCCATGGCTAATGCACCTAATATATCATGGGCAATCTAGTATGGGTAATTCACCTGACCAGCACATTTTTGGATTGTGGGAGAAAATTGGAGCATCTGGAGGAAACCCATGTAGACCGAGGGAATTGTGCAAACTCCACACAGACAGTTGCCCGAGGCGGGAGTCGAACCCGGGTTTCTGGTGCTGTGAGACAGCAGTGCTAACCACTAAGCCACCGTACCACCTTGTTGCGCAAAGAATCATCATCATTGAACTCATGAATTTGGGTGTTTACAATAAAGGGGTATAATCTAAGCATTAGGAAACAGTATTTTATTCTTTGGGTTATAGATAATAGTACGCATGCGTGGATGATGGGCCAAATAGCTTCCTTCTGCACATATATTCTGTGATTCTTTCATGGGATGTATGTATTATGATCCATCCTTAATGACCCATTAACCAGTTGACTTGTGCGTTGATGTTAGAGGTAGTGAAGAGTCAATCATATTTCTATGGGCCTAGAGTCACATGTAGAGCAAAGCAACCAAGGACAGCAGTTTTCCTTCCTTAAAGGATATTAGTAATCCAGAGCATCATCCTTATGGAGACTAGTTTACATTCCAGACCTTAATAAGTTAATTCAAATTGCACCAGTTGCCACCATCTTTCTCCAAAATAGCACACAAATGGCAGTAGAGACTTGGAATTCACTTCCGCAAGGGGCAAGTGATACAAGTTCAGCTCAAAACCTGAGATTGAGGGTGAAGTTCTGTACAGCTATGGATGATATGGACTATGGCAAGAAACCTTGGAGAATCACCTGAGAAGTTGAGAGAGGCCTTTTGTGATGTTGGATGAAACAGTTGCATTTTCAAACAGAGTTCCATGTACCAAGCTTCTCGTTGGGGAGCAGTAGGACATGGGTTGCTCATTTATTGCCCATCCCTGGGTGACTGTACTGAGTGGTTTGCTAGGCCACTTCAGGGGACAGTTGAGTGACAACTACTTTGCTGTGGGCCTGGAATCACGTGGAAGCCAGATCAGGTGAGAATGGCAGATTTCCTTCCCAGAAGGACATTAGTGAGTCAGATGGGTTTTTCCAACAATTGGCAATGATTTCATGGTCACCAGTAGATTCTTAATTCCAGATTATTACTGAATTCAAGTTCCACCATCTGCCATGGTGTTCTGTACCCAGGACATTAGCTGGGTTTTTAGATTAATAGTCTAGTGATAATGCCACTAGGCCATTGCCTACCCTGCCTAACGTAATAATTCAATAAATTCAACTGGAAAAGAGCATCATTATTTTTAATTGCCACCATAGAGCCACTAGATCAGCTAGTCCCAGCTAGGGACAGACCATTCTGCAGACATGTCCCTGGGTCTGCTTTATAAAGGGCTTTGGTGATGAGTTCCAAATGGCCAAGCTATTGCCTGTTGCCAAGAGAAGTTATATTCAACGAGTTCCATGAGGAGATAAATTAATGATTCTCTATGGGACTTGGAGAAGTTATCCCATCCATTTTCTTTTCCACTGAGGAGGTTCCAAATCCCCTTATATATGTGTATAAAATATATTAATCACCGGATTATATATTTTTAGCATACCCCATCTATTGAAGAGGATTTTGACTTGTTATTAACTGCCTCATTGATATCAAGTCCTGCCTCATAAATACATAGTTTCCAATTCTACCATCTGTCATGACGAATCTAGACTTCAACATAGCAGTGTATCTGACCACAGATCACTGTCTGTTCCTTAAACTAATATCTCAGGCACCCACCAGCAGCTACTCAGGGCACAGTCCAGAACACTAGTCACGAAATGTCCAGAAAGGTTAACATCTGACCCTTGCCAGCCTCTCATTAATGTCATGGGATCCCTACGATCCACTATCAGGAGACACCAGCATTATAAAATTGCACTTTGGGGTGCAGCAGTAACTAGCATTGCTATGCTGCTACAAGGTTGCATTATGTGCAGCTCATAGATTGCATGAGGTTGTATCTCATGGATTGCATGAGATTGATCATTTGCTCAGTTATTTAGTGCGTACTTGCATGATCACAGCGTTGTTGCCTTGTCTTGCTCCTTAGCTCAGGTAGACAGCCGTACAGTTTGACTTGCTCATCAGCGGTCTTCAGGGAGGTTGGCAGACATCTTGCCCCATGGTTTACTGCACAGAAAAATTCCCTTCGGCTCTTGCACCAATCAAAAACAACCACCTTACATTCTAATCCCATTTCCCTGCATATCCAGCATTTATTACCCATCCCTAATTGTCCTGAGGGCAGTTAAGAGTCAACCATATTGCTGTGAATCAGGAGTCACATGTAATCCAGACCTGGTAAGGATGGCAGTTTCCTTCCCTCAAGGACATTAGCGAACCAGATAAGTTTTTCCAATAATCGGCAATTGTCATCATTAGATTCTTTAATTCCGTTTTTTTTTTATTCATATTCCATCATCTGTTGTAGCAGGATTCAAGCCCAGGTCCCCAGAACATTACCTGGGTCTCTGGATTAACAAGTCCACAGATCATGCCATTAGGCCATTGCCTCCCCTGTGGATGTGATTATAGGAGATATGGTTGGTAATTTTGCAGATGACACTAAAATTGGTGGTGTAGTGGACAGTGAAAAAGGTTATGTCAGAGTATATTAGGAGTTAGTCTGGATGGGCCAAGGGGTGGCAGATCGAATTTAATTTAGATAAATGTGACATGTTGCATGTTGGATTTCTAGTCAGCTGGATCAGTTTAACAAATAAAGACATGGAATGCAAAAAGTGAACAATAGAGGCAGGACCCATTTTTCTAGATTCACTATCAATTGTCAACAATTTGAAAGGTCCGATAAAATAATGTCACTGTAGCATTTTGTTAAATACGAAACTTCCATCTGGAAAGGAGCTTGAAATGTCAGGGAAAGTGTTTTTGGAAGTATTTTGATAATCCACTTTTAAGTAATCAACTCACTTAATGTTTGTAAGCATTATGTAAGCAACACTTATGATAAGTACATCCTGGCCAAAGAATTGAACATTGTGCTCCAGAACTCACTAAATAGTATGTAAAATGTTCCAGTACAACTTAAATACTAACATCTACCTGACAATTTGGCAGTTGCCCACATATTCCCTGTTCAACGAAAGCAAGACAAATCTAACCTCTTCAATTACTACCCCCATCAGTCTAATCTCCATCATCAGCAAAGTGATAGTAGTTATTGCCCAGAGTCTATCAAGTGGCACTGACTCAGTAATAATCTGTTCTCCAATGATTAGTTTCAGTCCCACTTGAGCCACTCAGCTTCAGACCTCATTCAGACCATGGGCCAGATTAAGCAGCTAATTTTAAGAGTTAAGGTGTGGGGTCAGATCAAGATAGCATTTGCCCAAATGTGGCATCGAAGAAAACCTAACCGTATTGAAGTCAATGGGAATCAAAGGTTTCAACACATTTAAAGTCATGCAAGAACTATTTCCAACAAGCGAAAATGTAACCATTCTCTTGGCGATGCCATCGCTGAATCTCCTACTATCAACATCTTAGACTGAACACAATTAGCCATATCAATAAAATGGACTGACCCTCATGGATTGTTTAGCTTGTGTGATTCACATCAGGTTTAATGGTGTGACTCTCACTCAGAGGTGGAGCATTTTTCCTCAACATATCTTACCAAATCTGCTGCATTAATCGCTGAGTATCACATATAACTTCTGCCCCGTTTTACCATGTGCTATTCCCAAAGCAATTCAGCACTTGCTAAAATTGAATGCACTGGCATGCATGGTGTTGGTGTCAATTTTAAAAGGACATTGTACATCCAGACAAGCATTGTCATTCTGGGACTGTCCTGATATTTGCCCTGAACATGGCAGACAAAGGGAAATTAATGCCCTATTCTGTAGACAGCCTCCTAGCGGGAATGGTGCACAGACCACACTTCCTCATTTCCCAGCATCCTGCTATACAGGCCATGAGTCCAGTCCATGTCTGGCTGGTCCAAGGATTTGGTTTTCAGTTGTCTGCACTGTCTAGAGGAATGCCCATTATTGTAAGAAGAAGGTCAATCACTTCCTCCGCTCTGCCAGTGTAAGTGCCACCCTCTCCTCTATGATACCTCATGATTATTCTACCCCTGCTACTGTACACAACTCCCACCAAGGCCCCCCCACCCCACTCAACCCCCTCCCCTCTAACACATGCACTATTGCCTGCATCATCTTCCCTACTCACGCCCATCCACCGTATCCTGCAACACCACCAGCCTGCAGGATCTCCTGAGCAAAAACAAGCTTTCTAGCTTTGCATCTGCACTAAATGGCATGGTAATACTGTATGAAATACAAGCTGAAAGTATTGGAGAAACACAGCACATCTGGCAGCATCTATGCAGAGAGAAGCAGAGTTGACATTTCAAGTCCAGTGACCCATTGTCAGAAATGATGGCAGAGCCATAATATAAGCCTGGCTTCTCTGGATGAGAAGGCAATTTACAGCAAAACAATGCAAGGCAATGCAAGGCAGGGTGATGTGAGTATCAAGGTAGGCTCAGAGTGAGAGAGCACTATGACACCGAGCTAAAAGCCCAGAAATGCAGCCTGATCCAGTCCATGAACTCTCACTGTGCCCCTGAGTATGCAGTGTCTCTGCTGATGCATTATAATGATAGTCATCTGTGTAGCTCAGTGGTGCAATATTGAGATACAGAAAGTGAACTAGATTGAAGACATAATGAAAGGCATTTGCCCAAAATGTCAATTTTCCTGCTCCTCGGATGCTGCCTGACCTGCTGTGTTTTTCCAGCACTACTCTAATCTAGACTCTGATCTCCAGCATCTGCAGTCCTCACTTTTGCCTAGATTGGAGACATGCCATAAGAGTCCATTGAGGCTGGCACATGTTGGGTGCCAATGTATGTTTATATGGGGTTTATGTGGATAATGTCCATGTAGTATGCCCTAAGATGTTGGTGCCTGGTGTCCATCATGGATGTCTTTTAAAGCAATCAGCAAGTTGAACCCACCAAGGCCCCACTCCGATTTCTATGTCGCATTTTTCTATGGCAAATTTAGTAAGATTGCAACAGTTTCTATGGCAAGTTTCGTAAGATTGCAGCATGCAATGAGTTTATCTCTTAACAAGGCATCTCACAAGCTATTCTGAGTGCAATTGGGAACTTACTGCTGCACAGCGAGAATCTCCTCACACTGCTTAAAAGTGAATAAGATGTGGTGAAATGATCACGTCGAGATGGGTTTTACTGAACGTCTTGTCCGATTCTATAACATATTTCATCACAGCCCCTATTGTTCAGAGCCTGATATGATTCCAACCTATATCTACAAGATCAGATCAGACAGTCAGAATTTTGAGGTGGACATCTCATCTCCAGACTCATCAAAGCCTATCCACCATCTTCAAGACACAAGTCAGGAGTGTTATAGAATCCTTTCCACTTGCCTGAATGAGTGCAACTCCAACAAGAAGCTTGACACTGTAAGAAAATGCAGCCTGCCTGATTAACAATTCATTCACCAACTTATCCATTTACTTCCTTCATCACAAATACACAGTGTCAGCAGTGTGTACCATCTGTAAGATGAACTGCAGGAACTCACTCAGTGTGCTTACAAAATACCTTCCAAAACCACAACCTCTATCATCTAGAAGGACAAAGGCAGCAGATGTGTGGGAATATTGCCAAATGCAGGCCCCTCCATATCACACACCATCCTGATTTGGAAATGTATCTCTATTCCTTCATCATCACTGGGTCAAAATCCTGGAACTCTCTTCCTAGCAGCACTGTGGGTGTACCTTCACCAGATGGTCTTTAGCGGAACAATAAAGCTCACCGCCATCTTCCTCAATCAGGAATATGCAATAAATCGTGGCCTTTCCGATGGCACATATGTCCCAAAAACAAATTATAAATAAAAGGATAAAACAGCAGCAAAAGAAAAGTGATCTGGAAGTGCACCAGAAAGCTAATTGCGATTTATGAGGGTTTACTAATGTTGCCGAGTTGGAACATAACTAAAACTGCACAGAGAACCTCAGGGCTCTTCCTGTTCTGTTTGACTCAGTTCTATAATTGTCCGTTGCCTTCATTAACTGAACCATAGCTGTCAGGAGGTGAGAGGGCACCTGGGGGCTATGGACACTTTGAGCAAGTGTTAAAGAGTTTGAGTGACACTGCATTTGACAGAAAGTTGACCTGCTGGGAAGGGCAATTGCTTAGTGCGGTATCTGGAGAATTACATTATGAAAAATGCAGCAATACTGAAAGCAAACAGCTATAAACATTTCATTTTCAATGTCAGTTGGAGTTCATTGCCCCTTGAAGACGACAAGCTAAAGGAATTTTTGTTAGTTAATATTCTTGTGTACTCAGGATTCTCAGTCAAAATGAAATCTGTTTCTGGGATTTTCTGGAATCAAGTCAATAGGAATTGTTCCACAGTTTTTTTTAATACTGTGGAGTGAAAGCAGGCAACTCCACTCCTGTGTGTAAACTATGATATAAAAACAAGGAGAACAATCAATTCAGTTCTAGGCTAATTATTTCACCCTCTTCAAGATATGCTAAACATTTATTTTGAGTCGCAGTGGAATTTTTAATTCCCTTTTCATAGGAGGAAATAGATGAATGGAAATGATAATGGAACCATTCAATTAATTTATAAACAGAAAATGAAGCAATTTACTTTAAGGGTCAAGGAACTGAGAATATAATGCTATGATCCCAACTGATTCCATGCTGCCTGGCCTGCTGTGCTTTGACCAGCAACACATTTGCAGCTGATTCCAGAGTGAAATCTGGCTTGACAGACCATATATTTTATTATGGGAATTTGGTCAGCATGTTGGTCATTGTCAGAACATGTTTGCAATATGCTACCAATGGACTTTGACTGAAAGAATGTAAGTTTATTATGCAAAAGAATTTTGGAAAAAATCTACTCACATATAGACATTTGTAAAGTGTAATTGTAAACAACAAAAAGTTTTTAAAAAGCCTTTTCTCCACAATATCCTTGAGAAATACTTAACCTCAGTGAAGTAAAA
Source organism: Hemiscyllium ocellatum (assembly GCF_020745735.1). NCBI lineage: Eukaryota > Metazoa > Chordata > Chondrichthyes > Orectolobiformes > Hemiscylliidae > Hemiscyllium > Hemiscyllium ocellatum. Next base: position 25,510,529 of record NC_083401.1, read on the forward strand.
TTCTTATCCTCATTCTTTAATTTCTGATGAGTTTGCAAACATTTATTTTTGATGACTGCGCATTCATTGGATACAATTCTCTCTGTCTCTCCCTTCAGCTCACATCCACTTCCCATGCCCAATGATGCCCCAACTGCCCACATTCTGCAAAATATTGTACCTCATCCTTGCCAAACTAAACCCCTATCCACCCTCTTTTACACTTATATCCTATCCATACAATCTCATGCCTCATTCTACCCCACCTTGGAACATTGTAATCCCAATGCCAAGCTTCACACTTCCAAATCCATTCACCCACTATGCTCTGTGTAGAAACAACTTATAGTGACAACAGGATGTGTAAAAAAGCTTTTCAAAAATAGTCATTTTGCATAATGAGGCTTAGCTTCGAGTGCAGACATCCATTAGACACTTGAAATATTTGAAAAATGGGAGAGATATTATTGATTCACACTCCAAAGATTTGCAGATCAGGTGAATTGGCCATGCTAAATTGCCCATAATGCTAGCTGCATTAGTCAGAGGGTTCTGGGTGGGTTATTCTTCGGAGGGTCAGTGTGGACTTGTTGGGCCAAAGAGCCTGTTTCCATACTGTAGTGATTCTAATCTAATCTAATCCTATCATTTCATTCTATTCTTTCAATTGTGCAACGATTAATTACAAAAGACTAAAAGGTTTCACATGCTTGCAGTTTCTGCTATGTTAATTTTAAATTGATACTTAGATTATAGCGAAAGGAGTTTTTCTTTACATCAGTGGAGAGTAGTAAAAGAAAAACCTTTTAAGTTTCTATCACACAACCTATGTTCAACATGGTTTATTGCTTCTATACAGTACATTGTGCATCTATGATCATGGAAATATGGTGCAGGCATGACAAGACAGAGCAGAGTGGTTGAGGTAGCAAAACCTGATATGGGATTATGAGGGACCATGGCTGTATGGGGAGCCTGTCATGGAGGCCCAGAGGGGAATGAGTGACCATTGGTGGTGAAGAGGATGTAGACCATCATGGGGGTCCAAGGAGGTGGTGTGAGTAAAATGCACAGCCTGGCTTAGGGATCATAAACAAAAGCTTTTCAACTTAAATTACAAAAGCTTCACTTTTGCAGATTATGATTGCCAGCACTTGTAAAGTGCTATGAACAACAAATCCTTTGAACATTTGCCTGACTTGATTGATTGATTTATTGTTGACCCACGTACCAAGATAAAGTGAAAAGTGTTGTTTTGTGTGCTATACAGGCAGCTCATACCATACAACGTGCAGCAGAACAGAGTTCTGAATACTACCACTGCTACCTCACACACTTCTACTCACACTCCTCATAGGTCAATCCTCTTATCCTAGGAATTAACTTAATGAACCTTTGTTCTATTAACAAACTGACTATATATTTTCAATGCATTCAGATCAAACCATCACACCATTCAGTTCTGGTGTGATCATCCAAAGACAGGAAGATTTCCTTACCTCTGTATCTGAAACCTTTCGCAATAAAGGCAAGCATGCTATATGCCTAATCTATTGCTTGAAGTACTCACATGTTTACTCTTATCCTTCTTTTGCAAAACCAAATGCTCCTGAGCACCAACATGAATATTTTTTCAATATTTAAGAACTATCAGTTCTCCTATTTTCCTATCAAAGTAATCTCCCTTTTCCCACAGCATATTCTAGTCGCCACATTTACCTTAGCACTATCCCATCACAAACGTTCTGTGATCTCAGTCTATATTCCCACCCAACTTTGTATCATTATCAAACTTGGATAGATTAATCTAAGTAATGTGCATAAATTGGAAATAGCGAATGATTCCTTGCTGCAAGAGCCTGCCAATCTAAAAGGACCTGCTAATTCCTTTGATCGCCACATCTCGGCAAAACCTTGACAGCATATGGACATAAATTCCCACTGGCAGAAACCTTGAGAATCACTGCTTGTGGGTTCTTGCTAAGTGCCAAATGGCTGACAGGTTTGATTACCTAACAACATCCACTGGATCTCAAAAGTAAATAAAGGGCTTTCAAACATTTCCTTCTGAGTACAAGGCCTTTTTTATGCAATGTTCCTAAGTGAAAACTGTCAATCCTGTGTGAAGAGAGCAGAAGGGAAGAGAGTGTTGATGTAATTTTCAGATGCAATGCAATAAGACGGCAATATTGTTACTTTGGGCTTCAGGCATATGTGCCAGCACACATCTTGCAGATTATAGACCTCAATATTGAATGATAAGTTTGATGTTAGATTTAGGTTGGCTTAATTTTTTTTATTGCAGTCTGTTGCTTTGTAATGAAATTCGGTATTCAAAAGCCTGACACATTTTGTAAACAACATTTGTATGACTGCTCCAGGTCATTAATTTTACTCTCATTCATTGGCTTTCACTTAAATTGTGCTTTATGCCTTTGAATTGCTTTTTAATTCCATTTTTCATTTGATGAAATGCACCCCCATGTTATATACTGGAACACCCTAGTTATGCTGAGTCCAAGGATGTAAAAAGTGCTGATGGATGTCATTATAAAATCATTTGGCTGAAAGGCAGTTGGTCTGATTTTTATGTTGGAGTCAGGTTTATTGAGACTGATTATTCAGAGTCTTTTGCCAGAATATATCAGCACAACATAAAAGCATTGGAGATAGGAGCAGGAGTAGGCTATTCAGCCCATTGAACTCACTCCACAATTCAACATGATCATGGCTGATTCTCTTCCTCAACTCTATATACCTGTTGTCTCTACATACCCCTTGAAACCTTCAGCATCTAGAAATTTTATATATAGTTTTTAAAATATATTCAATGATTTCACCTCCACTGCTTTCTGTACTGGAGATTTCCACAGGTTCACCACTCTCTGGGAGAAGCGAGTCATAGAGTCATACAGCACAGAAATGGGCCCATAGGTCCAACACGTCCAGGCTGACCAGATTTCCTCTAAGTTTGCTATTTAGGCCCTGAGTTTGGTCCATATCCTTCTAAATCTTTCCTATCCATGTACCTGTCCAAATGCCTTTTAAATGTTGTAATTCTACCCACCTCTATCACTTCCTCTGGCAGGTCGTTCCATACATGCACATGCTCTTTTTGAGAAAGTTGCCCCTCAAGTCCCTTTTAAATCTTTCCTCTCTCACTTTAAACCCCATAAGTTTCTCCTTATCTCAGTCTGAAATGGCCAACACCCATCCTGAGGCATCAATACCTTTTTACTGAATACCCGCTCAGGAGAAATATCATCCCTTCACCCAGTCTGTCTGGATCTTAGACACACAGATGTTTACAGCACAGAGGAGGCTGTAGGGCCCATCAAATCTATGCTGTTCAACCAAGACCTGACTACGCTCATCCCCTGATCCAGCTGTTGGCCTGTAGCCTTGGAGGCTGTAGTGAATTATCTGAATAACTAAATACTGCTTAAATGTTACAAAAGTTTCTGATTCAACCATCCTTTCCCAGAAACCATCGCACCCACCTCTGAATAAAAATTATTCTTCTCAATTCTCCTCTTAGGCTTCTACCTCTTAGCTTAAATCTATGCTTCCTGTTTATTGACACCTTTAAATGTCTGGGTAGGCAGCAGGACTAAAGGGCTGCAATTTTGCTCTTCTCCACTTCCCAAGATGATCTCAAGGCCTGATGGGAAGCCCTGTGCTGTCAGGCCACAGCAGACCACCATGAACTGGAAACGCATTGCAGCAGGTACATAGAAATATAGAAAATAGGAGCAGGGGTAGGCCATTCAGCCCTTTGAAACTGCTCCACCATACAGTATTGTCATGGCTGATCATCCAGCTCACTATCCTATTCCTGTTTTCTCTCCACACCCTTTGGTCCCCTTAGCCTGAAAAGCTATATCTAGCTTCTTCTTTAAAACATTTAAAGTTTTAGAATCATAGAATATACAATTTTACAGTCTAGAAGGAGGCTATTCGACCCATCATGTCTGTACCAACTCCCAAAACAGCACAGTTCCATTCTCCGTAGACAATAGACAATGGTGCAGGAGTAGGCCATTCTGCCCTTCAAGCCTGCACCACCATTCAATATGATCATGGCTGATCATCCTCAATCAGTATCCTGTTCCTGCCTTATCTCCATAACCCTTGATTCCACTATTCTTGAGAGCTCTATCCAACTCTTTCTTGAAAGCATCCAGAGACTTGGCCTCCACATCCTTCTCGGGCAGAGCTTTCCATACACCTACCACTCTCTAGGTGAAGAAGTTTCTCCTCAACTCTGTACTAAGTGCCCTACTCCTTATTTTTAAGCTGTGTCCTCTGGTTTGGCACTCACCCATCAGTGGAAACATGCTTCCTGTCTCCAGAGTGTCCAACCTTTTAATAATCTTATAAGTCTCAATCAGATCTCCTCTCAGTCTTCTAAATTCAAGGGTATACAAGCCAGTCGCTTCAGTCTTTCAGCATAAGATAGTCCTGCCATTCCAGGAATTGACCTCGTGAACCTATGCTGCACTCCCCCAATAGCCAGAATGTCTTTCCTCAAATTTGGTGACCAAAACTGCGCACCATATTCTAGGTGCGGTCTCACCAGGGCCTGTACAGTTGCAGAAGGACCTCTTTGCTTCTATACTCAATTCCTCTTGTTATGAAGGCCAACATGCTATTATCTTTCTTCACTGCCTGCTGTACCTGCATGCTTATCTTCATTGACTGGTGCACAAGAACACCTAGGTCTCTTTGTACTGCCCCTTTACCTAACTTGACTCCATTTAGGTAGTAATCTGCCTTCCTGTTCTTGCCACCAAAAGTGGATAACCACACATTTATGCACATTAAACTACATCTGCCATGCATCTGTCCACTCACCCAACCTGTCCAGGTCACCCTGTAATCTCCTAACATCCTCCTCACATTTCACCCTGCCACCCAGCTTTGTGTCATCAGCACATTTGCTAATATTACTTTTAATACCATCATCTATATCATTAATGTATATTGTAAAAAGCTGCAGTCCCAGCACTGTTGCCTACAGAACATCACTGGTCACTGTCTGCCATTCTGAAATGGAGCCGTTTATCACTACTCTTTGTTTCCTGTCAGCCAACCAGTTTTCAATCCATGTCAGCATTTTGCCCCTAATACCATGTGCCCTAATTTTGCTCACTAACCTCCTATGTGGGACTTTATCAAAGGCTTTCTGAAATTCCAGGTATACTACATCCACTGGATCTCCCTTGTCCATCTTCAGTCACATCCTCAAAAAATTCCAGAAGATTATTCAAGCATGATTTCCCCTTCATACATCCATGCTGACTCTGACCTATCCTGTTACTGCTATCCAGATGTGTTGTAATTTCGTCCTTTGTAATTGACTCCAGCATTTTTTTCCACCATTGGGGTCAGACTAACTGGTCTATAATTCTCTGTTCTCTCGCTCCCTCCTTTCTTTAAAGGTGGGACAACATTAGCCACCCTCCAATCTGCAGGAACTGATCCTGAATCTATAGGACATTGGAAAATGATCACCAATGCCTCCACGATTTCTAGAGCCACCACCTTCCCTGGGATGCAGACCATCAGGTCCCAGGGATTTTCAGCCTTTAGACCTAAAAGTCTCTCCAACACCACTTCCTGCCTAATATAAATTCCCTTCAGTTCAGGTCCTTCAGCCACTATTACATCTGAGAGATTGCTCGTGTCTTCCCCAGTGAAGACAGATCTAAAGTACCAATTCAACTCTTCTGCCACTTCTTTGTTCCCCATAGCCTTCTAAACTTATCACTTACACATATCTAGTTCTCTTTTGAAACCTCCAATGGTTTCCGCCTTCACCACATTCCCAGCTAACACATTCCAAATCCTAACAACTTGCTGAGTAAATAGGTTTCTGATCATCTCATTCTAGCTCTCTTGCTGACAATCCTGAAATTGCAATTCCCTAGATACTGACGTACCAACTATAGGAAACAGAATATCTTTCTTTACCTTGTCAAAATTGACTATAGTTTGAGTACCTCAATAAAATTGAGGTGGCCTGGCAGTATGGTGGCTTAGTGGTTAGCACTGCAGCCTCATAGTGCCAGGGACCCGGGTTCGATTCCAGCCTCAGGGAACTGTCTGTGTGGAGTTGGCACATTCTCCCCATGTCTGCGTGGGTTTCCTCCCACAGTCCAAAGATGTGCAGGTCAGGAGGATTGGCCATACTAAATTGCTCATAGTGTTAGATGCATTAGCCAGAGGGAAATGGGTTTGGGTGGGTTACTCTTCGGAGGGTCAGTGTGGATTTGTTGGGCGGAAGGGCCTGTTTCCACACTGTAGGGAAGCTAAGCTAAATCACCTCCTGTTCTTCTCTGCCCCAAGGAGAATAAGTCTCATCTCTCTAACTTTTCCTTGTATCTAAAACCTCTCATTCCTGGGATCATTCTCCTTTGAATTCTGTCCAGGGCTTTAATATCCTTCCTTAAGTTGCCCAGAAATACACAATACTCCAAATGTAGTCTGATCAATAATTTGAGACAAAGAATTTGGTGCTGGAAAAGCACAGCTGGTCAGGCACCATCCGAGGAGCAGGAGAGTTGATACTTCGAGCATAAGCTTTTCATCAGGAATGTTGAGGACAAGGTCCGCAAGGGGGCTGAGATCAAATTGGGAAGGGTGTGGGGCTGGGTGGAGGGTAGCTGGAAATACAATAGGTAGATGAAGGTGGTGCTGATAGGTCAGAGTGGAGGGTAGAGTGGATAGATAGGAAGGAAGATGGACAGATAGGATAGGTTATGAGGATAATGCCAAGTTGGAAGGTTGGATCTGGGATAAAGTGGGGGGAGGGAGATCAGGAAATTGACATTGATTCAATGTGGTTGGAGGGTCCCAAAGAGGAGGATGAGGTGTTCTTCCTTCAGGTGGAGAAGGCCCACATCATGTATGTCCTTGGCAGAGTGGGAGGGGGAGTTGCAATATTCGGATACAGGGCAGTGGGGTTGTTTAGTGCGTGTCTCCCAGAGATGTTCTCTGAAACATTCCACAAGTTGGTGTTCTGTCTCCCCTATGTACAGGAGACCACATCAAGAGCAACAACTACAGTAAATGAAGGAGGATTCTGGGTAATCCAAGATGGAGGACAGGAAAGCTTTTTGGCTGTAACAGCTGCTCCCATTTTGAGGTATTTTAGGTCCTGGAGGTGATTTCCTCGAATTACAGGAGGCAGCAATTGCTGTTTTATATGCTGTTGCATTGTTTTGGAACTTTGGGAAAAAAAAGTTTAAAAAAAAGCAGTTTTAAAAGGGAGAAGAACAGACAAAGGAAGCACATGGTGAGGCCAGTGCAGGAGAGAGAGAGAGAAAAAACAAAGAAACTGACACTGCCGTCGCTGTATGAATTCATGTATTTCTGGACATCGGAGTGCATCTGGGAAAATTAAAAAGCAGTGAAATTCACAACTGATCTTGGAGGAACTGTTGGGTGAAGTTCACAGCACAGAATCAGAGAAGTGAATTGTTGTTTTAAGTGTGGCCTACAGAAAGTCTGCAGTACTGAGTAGAATGGGTTCTTTTTTGATTATATGTTTTTGAAGATATGTCTCTTGATTAAGATATTAGCTATAACTATTAAATTAACCTGGGATAGTATTTGCAGGGGAATAAGACAGTGTTATTTTCTGGGTCTGCAGATTGTGAAGGAGCAAAAATGGCCTTTACTAGAATGATATGTGCTTCTTGTCAGATATGGGAGTTTAAAGAGAGTTTAAGGGTTACTGCAGATTATATCCGCCATAAATGCTGTTGGTTGCGAATCTTATCAGATCGAATGGATTGGTGGGAAAGACAGTTAGAAGCAATGAGGAATTTGCAACATCAACAGTATGCGATGGATGACAGTTATAGGAAAGTGGAAATGTCTCTGATACAGCCACATAGATGGGTTAACTCCAGGAAAGGTAAGAGGAGAAGGCAGCTAGTGCAGGAGTCTTTTGTTGCTATACCCATTTCAAACAGGTATGCTGCTTTGGAAAATGTAGGGGGTGATGGATTCTCAGGGGAACATAGCACGAACAGTCACGTTTCTGGTATTGAGACTGGCTCCAATGCAATGAGGGGTGTGCTGGGTTCCAAGAGATCAATTGTGTTCAGGGTGTATCGAGTTCGAGGTAGAGACAGATGTTTCTATGGCCAGCAGCAAAAAATCAGAATGGTGTGTTTCTTCCTATTCATATACCCACCCAAATGCCTCTTAAATGTTGCAATTGTACCAACCTTCACCACTTCCTCTGGCAGCTCATTCCATACATGTACCAGTCTCTGTGTGAAAAAGTTGCCCTGTAGGTCTCTTTTATATCTTTCCCCTCTCACCCTAAACCTATGCCATCTAGTTATGGACTCCCCGACTCCAGGGAAAGGATTTTGTCTATTTACCCTATCCATGGCCCTCATAATTTTGTAAACCTCTATAAGGTCACCCCTCAGCCTTCGATGCTCCAGGGAAAAACATTCCCAGCCTGTTCAGCCTCTCCCTGTAGCTCAAATCCTCCAACCCTGGCAACATCCTTGTAAATCTTTTCTGAACCCTTTCAAGTATGTGGATGTACCTACTAGAGAAGGTGCAAAACTTGACCTACTTAGTGGAAATAAGGCAGGGCAGGTGACTGAGGTGTCAGTGGGGGAGCAGTTTGGGGCAAGCGACCATAATTCTATTAGATTTAAATTTGTGATGGAAAAGGATAGACCAGATCTAAAAGTTGAAGTTCTAAATTGGAGAAAGGCCAATTTTGACGGTATTAGGCAAGAACTTTCAAAAGCTGATTGGAGGCAGATGTTCGCAGGTAAAGGGACAGCTGGAAAATGTGAAGTTTTCAGAAATGAGAGAACGACAATCCAGAGAAAGTATATTTCTGTTAGGTTGAAAGGGAAGGCTGGTAGGTATAGGGAATGCTGGATGACTAAAGAAATTGAGGGTCTGGTTATGAAAAAGGAAACATATATAAAATATAGAAAGGATAGATTGAGTGAATCCTTAGAAGAGTATAAAGGCTGTAGGAGTATACTTAAGAGAGAAATCAGAAGGGCAAAAAGGGAACATGGGATAGCTTTGGCAAATAGAATTAATGAATCCAAAGGGTTTTTACAAATAAACTAAGGACAAAAGGGTAACTAGGGAGAGAATAAGGCCCCTCAAAGATCAGCAAGGCAGCCTTTGTGTGGAGCCGCAGAAAATGGGGGAGATACTAAGTGAGTATTTTGCATCAGTATTTACTGTGAAAAAGGATATGGAAGATATAGACTGTAGGGAAATAGATGGTGACATCTTGTAAAATGTCCATATTAGAGAGGAGGAAGTGCTGGATGTCTTGAAATGCAGAAAGGTGGATAAATCCCCAGAACCTGATCAGGTGTACCCATTAACTCTGTGGGAAGCTAGAGAAGTGATTGCTGGGCCTCTTGCTAAGATATTGGTATCATCGATTGTCACAGGTGAGGTGCTGGAAGACTGGAGGTTGGCTAACGTGGTGCCATTGTTTAAGAAAGGTGGTAAGGACAAGCCAGGGAACTATAGACCAGTGAGCCTGATGTTGGTGGTGGGCAAGTTGTTGGAGGGAACCCTGAGGGACAGGATGTATGTGTATTTGGAAAGGCAAGGACTGATTAAGGATGATCAACATGGCTTTGTGCATGGGAAATCATGTCTCACAAACGTGATTGAGTTTTTTGAAGAAGTAGCAAAGAGGATTGATGAGGGCAGAGCATTAAATGTGATTTATATGGACATCAGTAAGACGTTCGACAAAGTTTCCCATGGGAGACTGATTAGCAAGGTTAGATCTCATGGAATACAGGGAGAACTAACCGTTTTGGTACAGAACTGGCTCAAAGATAGAAGACAGAGGGTGGTGGTGGAGGGTTGTTTTTCAGACTGGAGGCCTCTGACCAGTGGAGTGCCACAGGATCAGTGCTGGGTCCTCTACTTTTTGTCATTTACATAAATGATTTGGATGAGGGCATAAGTGGTACAGTTAGTAAGTTTACAGATGACACCAAAATTGGAGTGTAGTGTACAGCGAAGAGGGTTACCTCAGATTACAACAGGATCTTGACCAGATGGGCCAATGGGCTGAGATGGAGTTTAATTTTGATAAATGTGAGGTGCTGCATTTTGGGAAAGCAAATCTTAGCAGACTTATACACTCAATGGTAAGGTCCTAGGGAGTTTTGCTGAACAAAGAGACCTTGGAGTGCAGGTTCATAGCTCCTTGAAAGTGGAGTCGCAGGTAGATAGGATAGTGAAGAAGGCGTTGGGTACGCTTTCCTTTATTGGTCAGAGCATTGAGTACAGGAGTTGGGAGATCATGTTGCAACTGTACAGGACATTGATTAGGCCACTGTTGGAATGTTGTGTGCAATTCTGGTCTCCTTCCTATCGGAAAGATGTTGTGAAACTTGAAAGAGTTCAGAAAAGATTTACAAGGATGTTGCCAGGGTTGGAGGATTTGAGCTATAGGGAGAGGCTGAACAGGCTGGGGCTGTTTTTCCCTGAAGCATCGAAGGCTGAGGGGTGACCTTATAGAGATTTACAAAATTATGAGGGCCATGGATAGGGTAAATAGACAAAATCTTTTCCCTGGAGTCAGGGAGTCCATAACTAGAGGGCATAGGTTTAGAGTGAGAGGGGAAAGATATAAAAGAGACCTACAGGGCAACTTTTTCACACAGAGACTGGTACATGTATGGAATGAGCTGCCAGAGGAAGTGGTGAAAGTTGGTAAAATTGTAAAATTTAAGAGGCAGTTGGATGAGTACATGAATAGGAAGAGTTTGGAGGGATATGGGCCGGGTGCTGGCAGGTGGGACTAGATTGGGTTGGGATATCTGGTCGGCATGGATGGGTTGGACCGAAGGGTCTGTTTCCATGCTGTACATCTCTATGACTCTATAACTCTATGCATGTGGAGGCACAGGAAAATCTCTGTCAGATGCGGAAGGATCCTTTCGGGCCTTGAATGGAGGTGAGGGGGGAGTTGTGGGTAGAGCCTTTACCCCACTTGTGGTTTATTGCAAGGTTAGCACAAGTTCCCCAAGCATTATTCACCCTATCAGCACGGTGGCACAGAGGTTAGCACTGCTGTCTCACAGTGCCAGAGACCCGGGTTCAATTCCTGCCTCAGGCAATTGACTGTGTGGAGTTTGTATGTTCTCCCTATGTCTGCGTGGGTTTCCTCTGGGTGCTCTGGTTTCCTCCCACCAGTCCAAAAATGTGCAGGTTAGGTCAATTGGCCATACTAAATTGCCCGTAGTGTTAGGCAAAGGGGTAAATATAGGGGAATGGGTCTGGGTGGGTTGTGCTTCGGTGGGTCGGTGGGGACTTGTTGGGCTGGAGGGCCTGTTTCCACAGTGTAAGTAATCTAAATCTATCCATGCCCCTCATGATTTTAAAAACCTGTATAACGTCACCCCTCAGCCTCTGATGCTCCAGGGAAAGCAGCGCAGCCTACTCAGCGTCTCCTTATGGCACAAACCCTTTAACCCTGGCAACATCTTGTAAATCTTTTCTGAACCCTTTCAAGTTTTGCAGTTCTTGAAAATGAATGTCTTTTAATCATACATCTTATCCATGCAATGGCAGAACAATAGGAAGGATTGAAAAATGATTTCCTAAGGAAAAGAAAAAGATTGAAGAAACTATGTTTGAAGACAATCACTGATGGAAATTTACAACTGGTGCCATTTTGGGCATTCTTACTACAATAAGATGCCACAGTGTGTGTTCAGAAGAATGAGAGATGATCCCATTGAAATGTTATTAAGATACTTGGAGAGCATTTGGCTACGTAGTTCAGAGTCATTGTCTCAAGATTGTGGTTGGGGTTTCTTTTTAGAGTTGAGTCAGAATAATCCTGATCTAATGGAATGGCAGAAAAGGTTTTGGGAACAAAATAGGCTACTGCTAAGGTCCATGTGTTTACTGATTCAAAGATTACAGTGTCCAGTATATCTAACAAAGGGCTTCATTTTTATAACGCTCAGTTGATACTATTAAATGATTACATACCTTACATGAAAAACTGATGATGCTGAACCTGAGAGAACAGCGAAAGCAGACCTGCAACTTGTAACGTGCACTCAGGCAGCAACTAGTATTCGAGAACTGATTTAATGCTTCACATCACAGTCTATCTGTTTTCCAATGGAATGGGACAATAATACCTCTGTAGACTCTTGAGTCACTATAAAACCTCTTGCAAGTTTTCTGACATTTTTAAACAATACTATTTATTGTTGATCTGAATATCGCCGGCTTCTCACCCAAATCATGCATATCCTACCACATTAATGTGACTTCACCATCTCAGGCTTGACTTTTCCATGCTCCCCTTGCTGCCTTCTGAAGTCTGTCTTTTATAAATTCCAAGTCACCCCAAATGTTTGTGCTGTCCAACATCTGTTTCTCTAAACATAACTGGTCTCATTCAACTCCATTAGCTTTTGTTTTCCCAATCCATTGAAGTCAAACTCCTTCTCCACAGATCCTTTTGTGATTTTTCTCTTCTTCCCATACTCAGCTCTCAGTGCCTTAGTATAAAGCATCCTCTGTTCTTCCAACATTGACCTATTTTGCATCACTTTTCTCACTGCTCTACCTGTGAAAGTGCCCGCATCACCTCAGATGAATGCTTTAGAACTTTCTGTTCAAATCTGCTCAACTTCCTACATTCAGGCATTTCTATTAAATGATCTTTCTCTGCATCATTAATCTCATAATCAAGCATAGACCACAGTATGACAGTAGGAGCTGCACATTGATTCTCCATCCCATATTAAAACATATACTATGCCTTACTCTTACTGACTGAGCAACATCAGGGAATGGTCTGTTGTGAAGCACACTGCTTGTGTTAAAAATGGGACAGACAGGTATTTCTTCATCCATAAGCTAGGTTGCATTTCACATCTTTTGTTCCAGAATCAATGATAGAACATAGGACAAAGAACCTTGCAGTGCAGTACAGGTCCTTTGACTCTCAATATTGCACTGATCTGTGAAACCAATCTGAAGTCCATCTAACCTGCACTATTCAATTTTCATCCATATGTCTATCCAATGACCATTTAAATGCCCTTAAAGTTGGTTAGTCCACTATTGTTGCAGGCAGACCGTTCCACGCCCCTACTACTCTCTGAGTAAAGAAACTACCTCTGACATCTGTCCTATATCTATCACCCCTCAATTTAAAGTTATGTCCCATCATGCTAGCCATCACCATCCGAGGAAAAAGGCTCTCCCTGTCCACCCAATCTAAGCCTCTGATTATCTTATATGTCTCACTTAAGTCACCTTCTTCTTTCGAACATAAACAGCCTCAAGTCCCTCAGCCTTTCCTTGTAAGAGCTTCCCTCCGTACCAGGCAACATCCCAGTAAATCTCTTCTGAACCTTTTCCAAAGCTTCTACATCTTTCCTGTAATATGCTGACCAGTACTGTATGCAATATTACAAGTGCGGCCGCATCAGAGTTTTGTACAGCTGCACCATGACCTCATGGCTCCAAAACTCAATCCCTCTACTAATAAAAGCTAATACACAGTATGCCTTCTAAACAACCCTATCAACCTGGGTGGCAACTTTCAGGGACCTATGTACATGGACACTGAGATCTCTCTGCTCATCGACACTACCAAGAATCTTATCATTAGCCCAGTACTCTGCATTCCTGTTACTCCTTCCAACGTGAATCACCTCACACTTTCCCACATTAAACTCCATTTGCTACCTCTCAGCTCAGCTCTGCAGCTTATCTATGTCCCTCTGCAACCTACAACATCCTTCAGCAATGTCCACAACTCTACCAACCTTAATGTCATCCACAAAGTTGCTAACCCATCCTTCTACTCCCTCATCCAGGTCATTTATAAAAATGACAAATAGCAGTGGCCCCAAAACAGATCCTTGTGGTACACCACTAGTAACTGAACTCTAGGACGAACATTCCCTATCAACCATCATCCTCTGTCTTCTTTCATCTAGCCAATTACTGATCCAAACCATTAAATCACCCTCAACCCCATGCTTCTATATTTTGGGCAATAGCCTGCCATGGTGGACCTTATCAAACACCTTACTGAATCCGTCTAAAGCACATCAACCGCTTTACCCTCACCTACCTGTTTGGTCACCTTCTCAAAGAACTCAATAAGGTTTGTGAGGCACAACCAACCCTTCACAAAATCGCATTGACTTTCCCTAATCAACTTATTCCTTTCTGGATTATTATAAATCCTATCTCTTATAAACTTTTCCAAGACTTTGCCCACAACCAATGTCACTGAAAACTGCAGATCAATTTGAGCTGAGAGTGAAACATATTCTTCAGAGATGCCGTGTGCAGGCTCGCTGGCATGTGGGTGTGCCATGTTACTCAGGAACCAAATTCCCTGCTGTGAGTGAACAGTTCCTCTGCCTTATTGTTACCTCAGGGGAGTTGAAGGTTAAGGGAGCAAACTTCGGCAAAACATTTGAAGTGAAACCCAAAGGCAGATTGATTCCTAACATTACCATCCTTCTAGCAACCAAGCTGGTGCCAAACACAATGTTTGCATTTCTTTAGACTCAAACTTGAAGGTTGTGAGGCATCCCTGATGTTTGCAGAGCCCAGAGCATCCATAAAGGTAGCTCAAGTTTGTATCCTCAAGAAGACAAGGCAGTTTTGGTGAAGAGCAAGGTAGGACATATCATTTACGACTGATAATCACAATCTGATTGACACAGGGGATGGGTGTTATGGGCTGTGTCCTACAATAAAAAGAACCATTGTATCCCAATAGTCAGCTACCAAACACCTCACATTGGGGCAGCCCCCAACTAATAATGTGCAGTCTAAATGTTCAATGATGTACAGAGAGATTGGAGAGTTCAGGTCCATTGCACTCTGAAGGTGGCAACACAGGTTGATAGAGTGGTCAAGGCATCATGTAGTATGCATTCCTTCACTAGGCGGGGTATTGAGTGCACGAGTTGGCAAGTCATGGTACAGTTGTACAGGACTTTGGTTCGTCTACATTCGGAATACTGTTTACAGTTCTGGTTGCCACATTACCAGAAGGATGCAGATGCTTTGGAGAGGGTGCAGAGGAGGTTCACCAGGATGTTGCCTGGTATGGAGGGCACTAGCTATGAAGTCAAGGTGGGTAGATTAGGACTATTTTCATTAGAAAGACTGAGATCGAAGGGGGACCTGACTGAGGTCCACAAAATCATGAGAGGTATAGACAGGAAGAGCAAGAGGCTTTTTCCCAGAGTGGGAGATTCAATTACTAGGGGTCATGAGTTCACAGTGAGAGGGGAAAGTTTAAGGGAGATATGCATGGAAAGTTCTTTATGGAGAGGGTGGTAGGTGCCTGGAATGCGTTGCCAGCAGAAGTGGTAGAGGCAGGCACAATGGCATAATTTAACATGCATTTAGACAGATAAATGAATGGGCAGGGAGCAGAGGGATACAGAGCCTTAGAAAATAGATGACAGGTTTTGGCAGAGGATCTGGATCAGTGCAGGCTTGGAGGGCCAAACAGCCTGTTCCTGTGCAGTAATTTTCTTTATTCTTTGTTCTTTGACTGATTGGAGCTTAGTGTCTCTGCTCAACATATACTTCCAATGTGTTACACCAGGAAAATTAACAGAACAAGCAAAAAGACAGAAGATGCCAACTCTACAATTAGCTAGGTGGAACATCAGGACTATGTGGATGGGACTGACAGATGTCATGCAGCTGGTCAATAATGTGCTCATGATAGCTGTGATCAACATGGGAACTTCATAGATTCTACCTTGGCAAAGCCTCCGAGACTAAAATTACTGTGACTGGTCACTGAAAGTCACTTTATGCATTCATCCATAAAGGGGAGGATTTGAGTGGAAATGCACAAGCAACATTATGGCTTTCCTATGAAGAACTCACTATTATTGATAATAGAACTCCCCATAAAGGGTTTGGAATGTGTTCTCTCTTCCTACTCCCCGGTGTGCTCAAGGAAATGCCACCCACTGAAGTATCTTTATCATTTCAACATGCATATCAACATCAGCCATAATGCTTGTCCAAATGGAAAGCCATTCCAGACTTAATTAATGAGTGCTCTCTAGCAATCCTGATAGAGAGCAGGGACACCATGGAGAATACTTTGAGAGACCTTAGGAAATATTATATTTGCAACGTATGGGAGGTAAGAGGGAGTTGCTGACTTATTTGAGGTTTACATTGCTGAGCGGCAAGCTGGCTCAATGGCTGGCACTGCCGCGTCACAGAAGGAGGGACTCAGGTTTGATTCCAGTCTCGAGCGACTGGCTGGAGTTTGCACATTCTCCCCGTGTCTGCGTGGGTTTGCTCCGGCTACTCCGTTTCTCCCCACAGTCCAAAGATGTGTAGGTTAGGTGGATTGGCCATATTAAATTGATCATAGTGTCCAGAGATGTGTACACTAGGTGGATTAGCCATGCAGAATGCAGGGTTATAGGCTGGGAGGGGGTAGGCGGGTATCAGTCTGGCTGGAATGCCCTTTGGAGGGTTGGTGTGGACTTAATGGGCCAAACAGTCTGTTTCCACACTGTAGGGATTCAATGATTCTATGATATATCTCTGTGATAGAACCTATACTCAAAACCAAGCGACTGATTCTCCTTAATTAGAAGAGAGATCTGAGTCAGAAGATCCTGAATGCACTAAGAGCCATTTCAAATAATATAATATGCTATATTCTATAACTTACTAGAATATCAAAATGCTTTATTACACAGGGAACATTTAGGGTATTAATGACAGAATCAAAAAGGCAATAGGTCCATCAGCAAAGGCAATAGATTGCATTGAGAAACAAAGAAAGGAAAGATCACAAAAAAAAACAGAATTGCGGATGCTGTAAACCAGAAATAAAAGCACTAATTGCTGGAGAAACTCAGCAGGTCTGGCAGTACCTGTGGAGAGAAAACAGAGTTAATGTTTCGGATCCAGTGACCTTTCTTCAGAACTGAAGGAGAGGTCATCACGCACTGTAAAAAAACAGTTGACAAAATGGGTGGACTACCATGTTGTGTTCAACTCCAGACAGAACGCTATCACCAAGGAAAGACTGAACACTATTAAATGTTGTGACAGAGCTGGCTATCAAACATACAGTAAAGGAGTTTAGCAAAGCTATTGATTCATTTGCCATGAGGTAATACTATACGAGTTGAATATAACAAGCATGGAAAAGTAACATTCCTACAGCATTTGGACAAACTTCACTGTTTCTGCCAGAGGTAAGACTCAGTGTCAGGGATATGCACGATGGGAAGATTCTGACCTTGTGTAAGAACAAGGAGAGACCTCAGCATTTGGAACAGCAATCGAGGCAATGCCTTCCTTCGATTTATAGGAATTGTACTTGCCTGTTATCCTCATCAAACAATAGGTCCTGGTTGAATGCATGTATCCTAATTCCAGTGTGGTTCAAGAACTGAGAGATGTACAATTGACACGAACATCAGTAGACTTGCATGGTTAGACTTGGTTTCATTTAATGATGCAAATCCTTGCTTAAACAGTCATATTTTATTTCACTATATGAAGAGAAATCAATCAGGAACAATTAATTCTAAAATCTCGAATGAGTTTTATACTTGATTGAGTTGTTGCCTTTATAGATTAGGTTGTGATATTGATTAATCATCTTTAATAATGCAAAAATCTAAACACTCAGTTTTGGTGATTTACTGTAGTGCAAACACATTGCAGTTGGTGTGAGAGAAAACTATTACAAACTCAGTATTTCCTGTTATGCAAAAGCTAGAGACAATAGACCTATGACATGATCAGGTTATATCAGTGGTAGTGAATGGGATCATGTACATCATGAACAGGACATAGCCAACTATTGGGTCAGTTCGCCTCTGACTGGGAGTGGGGGTGGGGGTGGGGGTGAGGGTGGGGGTGGGGGTGGGGTTGTGGGTGGGGGGTGGGGGTAGAATGATAGTCAGAAAGTTTAAAAATTCATGAAGTCTCTATGAGCAAAAGTAATCAAAACCATTCAAGGCAAAAATCTCCAACCAAGGAATAAAGAACTTCTCCATGTAGTGTGAAAGGTCAAGAGGGAGAGAGAAGATGTTTGCATTAACTCTAAATGAACCTTCATCAAGCTCAACCAAAAGAGATGGGAAGTCTCCACCCAATTGTATTTCAGAATTTTACTTTCTAATAAACATTCTGAAACTACTAACCATGTTCTCTTTTTCCCCAATGGGTTTTAGTCTTGTCAAGACAAGAGTTAAGGGTAACTTTACCTTCAATGTTCTTCACATTCTGACAGTCACAGAAGAAATGCCATGACCCAAGGAGGTCGCTATAGATGGCCGTCGATGATTGTCTTCAGCAAGGTATTCAACCACATGGTGGCCCATTTAAGCTACAAGAACAAAATTGGCTGCTTGTCAAAGCTGATCAATATGAGCTCCTTCCTTCATGATGACCTGAAGTGGCCACGTCAGCTATAATGGGCCAGTATCAAAAGCATTCACATATCTGTCAAGCAAGGTTGTGTTCCGCTGACCACAGTGTGCAGTAAGTTTCTCTTTGTTGTTGTCACATGCCTTCACGTCATCCTTTTCCTGAACTGATTGGAAGTTGAGATCAAAGACAAAGTTGCTCCAGGTTTTGTCAGGAAATTAATCCTCGGCTGACATTGTCACAATGGCATTCTGTACAAAGGAACAACCAAAACATCAATGGCAGCACACAGATGCTCTCTCTCTCAATCTTGAAAAGGTGGAATTCTTGATCATCAGTAGCAGCAAGGTGGATATCCTGATACTAGAGAATGCCATACTGTTATGTATCAGCATTGCCAACGAGAGGTGATTGCTAGCTTTACATATCTAACCATGACTATGAGCAGCAGTCTGCAGCTTGATGCTGAAATCAACACATGCTTTGCAAACCTTGCAGCTTTTATTTCCAATTTTGACCTATGCCACAAGCTCATTTGCCTTCTTCCTTAGTCATTGCCCATTCCTAATTGTCCTAGAGAGTGGTTCAGAGTCAAAAACATTGCCTCGATCTGACATCACTTCACATGACTCTTCAGAAGAGCTTTTAATTGCTCAGCAGTAACCTGCTCTGTGATGCCCAGTTTGGGTTTCACCAGGGCCACTCAGCTCCTGACCTCATTACAGTTTTGTCCATGTCCTTCAAACATGGACAAAACATCTGAGTTCCAGAGGTCAGGTGAGAGTGACAACCCTTGACAATAACTCCACATTTGACCGAGTGTGGCATCAAGGAGCCCTCGCAAATCTGGAATCAATGGAAATGAGGGGGACAAGCCTCCAGTGTTTGGAATCAAAGTTGGTGCAAAGGAAGATGGCCATGGTTGCTGAGGTCAGTTATCTCAGCTCCGGGAGAAAGTGAGGACTTCAGATGCTGGGGATCAGAGCTGAAAATGTGTTGCTGGAAAAGCACAGCAGGTCAGGCAGCATCCAAGGAGCAGGAGAATCGACGTTTTGGGCATGAGCCCTTCTTCAGGAATCAGCCCTTCCTGAAGAAGGGCTCATGCCCGAAACATCGATACTCCTGCTCCTTGGATGCTGCCTGACCTGCTGCGCTATCTCAGCTCCGGGACACTATTGCAAGAGTTCTTCAGGAAAGTGTGAATGACCTAACAACCTTCCATTGCTGCATCATTGATTTTCCCTCCATCCTAGTGGGAATGTTTGCCAATGATTGCACAGCACAATATTTTAGAACCATTCACGATTTCTTAGATACTGAAATAGTAAATGCTGGCCTGACCAGAGAATCCCACATCTGCAAATAAACCATGAAAAATTCTTCAATTTGCATTGAGGCATTTTTGCTATGAGAGTGTAGCTACACAAATGTTATAAAGGTTTTTCAAAACAATCCTCAAACAACCTAGATCACTCATGTCTATGCAATGAAAATTTCATGTTCACAAACCTGGTGGAAATATGTGACTTAATTAAAAAACCAGAATGTCATTCAGTGGTGAAACATTCATAGTTTATTTTAGCTTTGGGACCATTTCATTCAGTGTTGTTTTTAATGGGATAAATGTGAAAGAATCATCATTTCCTCATCTCTAAGAGCATTCCAATTGCTTATGTTAAGTTGAAGAAAAAGGATGCCTCACAAGTGTCAGTCCTGTCACCAAGATAATTCAAATGAATGCTTTTTGTAACTCGTAAACTCTACCTTCATCTCCCAGAGGCTGAGTGAGGATCACAGCAAATTGGCACAAACAGCTCATTACTGCAAATCTACGCTGGAAATGAAATTAAAAAAAAACAAAATGTTTTCCAGCAATTTTATTTTTAGCTCAATCAGTAATTTACTTGTGATGTAGTGAGTTCTAGCAATTCATGAATACTGCCTCCCCATCTCACACAAGGCTTGTGCAGAGTATACATCCCCTGAGCTATATCTGACTCATATCTCTTGAATAGAGAGAAAGATTATGGTCCTTTCTAACTCTGGCTAATTGCTGAATTGTTTAGTGTGCTCAAGATTTTACCAGCTTCTTTATAACATGAAGAACATGAAGAGAAGCTCCAAAGAAAACAAACACTTGGGAAATTCGGGATTGGAGAAGAGATAAGTTATAAATTACAAATTCTTTGTTTTATTATAAATTACATTCGGTATACCCAAAATCAAACAAAAGCAAATTACTGCAGATACTGGAGACCTAAAATAAAAGCAGAAAATGCTGGAGAAACTCAGCAGGTCGGGCAGTATCTGATGAAAGGGAAATAAAGGGAAGGCCTAGATTCCAATACAATTCTTCTTCAGTACCAAAGAAAGCCCTATTTTCAGCCCCTTTCAGTTCTGAAAATAAATCTTATCAGATTTGAAATGTTAATTTAATTTCTCTGTCCGGAATCAGACCTGCTGATATTAAAAATCAGTTCCTGTGTGTTGCAACCTCCTGGAGGCCTCTGTTCAGTAATAATTTCCTCAGAGATCTGGGTACACCAGTTTCCTTTCTTGCAGATGAAGTGTAAGCTGCCTTCTGGGCAGCATCTTGGAGACAGAGATGGAGGGTGTGAGCCAGGCTGGCAACTTGACCTGGAATTCTACTCATCCTCTGGAGTTCAAACAGCGACTGACTCTTAATCACTTTTTTGCATATTTAAGAAACTCAAAATACTCCGGTAACACTCTTGTGATAAAGGCATACATTTCACTGAGGGTCCATCTCAGTAGGTTACTTTAACAGAGAGCTTTACCTCTGGAAGGTGTTCCCTTTGCAAGATGTCAACTGTCAAATTAGTACCTATTTTAATATAGTAAGAATTGAGGCAATTCTTTGTCTAGATCTGGCTGGAGGAAGACAGGGTGTTTCCAAGTGCTTCCATGTCAGCTTTAACTAGACTATCCACACAATAGAGGGAGATCATAGTTTCACAGTAATAGAAGCAGGAGTAGGCTATCTGGCCCATTGAGCCTGCTCTGCCTGTCAATAAAATCAAGGATGACCTATCCATCGTCTCAGCTCCTCCTACCTGAATTATCTCCATAAACCTTAATTTCCTTACCATGCAAAACCCATCTAACTGTGTCTTGAACTTAATTAATGAAGCTGCCTCCACTGCTTTTTAGGACAGAGAATTCCAGTGATTCACTACATTTTGGGAAAAGCAGTTCTTCCTCATCTTTGTCATAAATCTACTCCCACTAATCTTGGGGCCAAGTCCCCTAATCCTAGTTTCACCCACCAATGGAAACAACTTGCCTGCTTCTATCTTATGTATCCCTTTCATAATTTTATATGTTTCTGTAAGATCTCCACTCAGTCTTCCAAATTCTAACAAGTACAATCCCAGGCGGCTCAACCTCTCCCCGTGGGGTAACCCCTCAATTCCGGAATTAACCCGGTGACCCTTCTCTGCACCACCTCCAAAGACAATATATCCTTCCTCAAGTGAGGAGACCAGAACTGCACACAACTGCAGCCTCAACAACACCTTCTACAATTGCAGCAGAACCTCCCTGCTCTTAAATTCAACCCCTCCAGCTGTGAAAGCCAATATTCAATTTGCCTTCCTGACTACCTGTTGCACCTGCAAGTCAACTTTTAGCAATTCACATATGAGTACTCCTCAGTCCCTCTGCACATCAGTATGCTGCAAAAAGTCACTGCAAGTACAAACATGTGATCAGCCTTTACTAGCCCTGCAAGATTATAGATTTTTAAAAGGAACAGAATTTAGACACATCAATATGAAAGAGAACAGTTTTCCTTGGTTAAAAGAAACTAAAAGTATCAGAGAAATTCAGCCAGTCTGATAAGATCTGAGCAAATACAGAAACGGAGTTAACACTTCAAATCTGATATGACTTCTTCGGAACTGAATGGACCCCGTCAGTTAGAAAAAAGTCACATTGGACTCTAAGTGTTCACTCTGTTTCTCTCTCTCTCTCTCTATGGATGGTGTAGATAAGCTGAATTTCCACAGCAACTTCTGTTTTTAATTTAGATCTCCAATATCTAAAGTACGTTGTTTGATTTTTAATATCACTGGATTTTCTCAGATTTGAACTTTATAATCCATCTCCTCTGCTATCCAGTCTTCCTTAACTTCCTGAGCACTTGTGTGTATGGATGGAATAGCAAACCAATTCCTTGGGTTTTGAATATTGTGTTAATAAACTCTACCTCTGATTTAATCTTAAAGGATTTTGCTGTGGGTTTATTTCACATTTGGAATCTGAAAACCAGGATTTGGCTAACACCTTTGGTTTACTTCAGAGTGGAATGAGAGTAAAAAGAGGAAAGATTCAATTAAACAATAACTTAATAATCTTGAGTTTAAGAGGGGAAAAGCAAGTATAATAAGTTCTTTGTTGCTTACCCTTTGCCTGTGACACTTTCCTGACAAAAGTGAATCAAAGTAAATGTGAGGATTCTGGCGTTGCTGACAGAGAGGGAGGAGGAATGAGTGGAACAGATGGTGAGCATGCCCACTGCAAAAGACGCAGGGAGTGCTAAAGGAGTGACGGAGATGTAAAGTAGGTACAAATATTAGGTGTGAAAAGGAGATCCTACCTGCTGTGAATAAAGCCAAAAAGAGACAAACAAGACATGGTTGGGTCAGAGGTTATAATCAATATGGGCATAGAACACAGAGCATTGCAATGCAGTACAGGCCCTTCAGCCCTTGATGTTGCGCTGACCTGTGAAACCAATCTGAAGCCCATCTCACCGACAATATTCGATGATCATTCATATGTTTATTCAATGACCACTTAAGTGCCTTTAAAGTTGCAAGTCTTCTACTGTTACAATAGTCAAGCTCTGAAACATGACAAAGAGTCACACTGGATCAAAGCATTAACTCTGTTTCTCCCTCCAAAGACTGGCAGATCTGGCAAGTTTCACCAATATTTTCTCAATTTTATTTCAGATTTTCATCATTTACAGTAGTTTCCCTTTGTAGAAGGTCGCTTGTGTTGGTGCCCTATGACTCTATTCCTAAAGTGAAGGTTTCTGTATCCCCTTTGCACCATGTTCTAAATCTGTCCTGTCATCTTCATCAATCTGTGATCAAACGCCCACTCTGATACAATTGCATTACCAGATTGGATTATTTCAGAAACTGCATTTTATAAACACTGCTGAGTTCAAATAACACTTAGGGCTAACACTATCAAGTTCAGAGAACTCACAGCATTCTCTCCACTGAGTTCAGGGAATGCACAACACTCACTTTACTTAATTCAGAGAACATACACAGCTAACACCACTGAGTTCAGCAAACGCATCACACTCCCTTGACTGAGTTCAGAAAATAGCAGTAATGTTACTGAGTTCAGAGCAAATACCATTGAGTTCAGAGAATGCATGGACACTTACCCTGAGAATTCAGGGAGTTCACAGTGCTTACATATCAGTGGGTTGGGAGCAGAGTTAAATCAATCTGCACAGAAGTATTGGGTGAACAGGACTACAGCATGCTAGTAAACACACAAAAGAATTCAGCTGAGTTTATATAACATCAAATTTTCTGAGACTAGAGGATCATGGCTGACCAGGAGAGGAAAATGTTGGCTGAGGCAGAGCTGTAGAAATATTGAAGGAATGGAAGTAGAGGAGTACCTTAGTGGATATATGATGGGAAGCTCAACTCAGAGTCAAGTAGAAGATCAGGTTTAGTAACTATCGGTGTCATGAGGTCATGTTTTGCAACCAGTGATATTGGACTATTGGTAGTGATGGTAGATGCAGACAATATAAACTCTACCATGTTTATTCTTCACTCTTCCAGCTGCATTGCCAATTGTATTATTTGATCCTAAATGTTACATGTCATCATTCCATTGTCCTCCTCTTCACATAATCGGTGTGGATGAGCAAAGGGATAAATAAGTGAAGAAAATGTGCATTTCCATAATACTTTTCATGAACACTGGGCATCTTTTCGAAAGAGTGACTTTGGGCCTGTACTCCAGCTTATCTTTTTTTTTAAGCTTTCTTGCCCACAGTAAACAAGCAAACAGAATAGGCCAAATGGCAATCCATGGTGTTAACTATTCTCTGATAAAGCTCTGCCTCAGTTGCCTTAAGTGAAGTTTTAACTCAATTAACAGATTTGACCCAGATTGATCTGCACATACAACAGATAATTGACCGCTACTGGATAATAACGAGGAGGCTGTACATGTTTGGGCCAATTTGTTTTACCCATGTTGTGATTATCTTAACATGGGATTCAAGTGGAGCATTGAAGTGATTAAAAATTTGTATCTTCACTTTGATTATTACTGGTACACATCATCTCAAAGAGATTTTTTTGGCATGTTTACATCAAAGAATACCTACTGATTAAATAGCTATCAGAGAGACATGATTTCCCACTGCCTTCTTGCCTTTTCTGTGAAGTGCATAATTAAAGAGCCTACTCAAGGGATTGTGAAGCTCTATACAATGTGTCACATAGCAGAAGGCACATAACTGGATTTGCCTGCTTTTATAATTTCCTCAATACAGTCCTGAATCGGGGATCGAACCAGCAGGCGGTTTTGAACAGATTCCAAATGTATCCCTGGAGAGAAAAAAGGGAGAAGTGGAAAAGCAAGCCAGAGAATATTCTACTACAGACACAGACAGAGGCATTTGGTCTAACATTCCTTTGCTGACATTGACTTTTTTATGTAGCCATCAATTCAATCTCACCAGCCCTGCTCTTTTCCCATAGCCCCCAATGTTTCTTTTTCCCATTCAACAATTCATTCCTGTTTCAATTAATACCTCAACGTTTGCAAAAATGTTTGTGGCTTGGGTGATGGTTGACATGGTTGTGGGTATGTTCACTGAGCTGGGAAGTTGATTTGCAGCCATTTCATCCTCTGTCTAGGTGACATCTTCAGTGCTTTGGAGCTTCCTGTGAGGTGCTGCTATACCATGTCTTCTGGAATTTATTTGATCCATTCCTGCTGCTTGGTTGCTCATTGTGGAGCAACCACAGTTGCTCATTGTGGTGGCTGTTATATTGAGTCTAGGTCTCCATGTCTGTTTATGGAGTCCATGGTTGACTGCCATGTTTCTAGAAATTCTCTAGCTGTCCTCTGTTTATCTTGTCCTATGATTGTTGTGTTGTCTGAGTTGAATTTGTGGTCCTTGTCATCTATGTGTGTGGCTACTAGGACAGCTGGTCATGGCGTTTAGTAGCTAGTTGGTGTTTGTGGATGTGGATTGCTGGTTGTCTGCCTGTTTGTCCTGCATCGAAGTTTGTGCAGTCTTTGCGTGGAATTGTGTAAATTACGTTAATCTTGCACATGATAGGTATAGGGTGTTTTGTTCTGGTGAGTTGTTGTCTGAGCATGGACAATACACTGCAGCACCCAGAAACTACGAGATGCCAAAGAAAAGCACCTATACAATGTATTCAAGAACAATAGGTACCCGATAAGCACAGTCTGATGATTCTTAACACAACAAACCTAAACAAGAAGACGCGACATGCCCAGAGACTCTAGCCACACTACAATGCATTAAAGACATCTTGGAGATGACGACCAGACTATTTCAGTTCCTTGGCATCATGGTAGCCCACAATCCTACCAACACATTGAAACAGCTTTTGATGAATCTAAAGGACCCTGTACAAACAACCAGAAAAATGAACGTCATATGCAAAGTACCCTGCAAGGATAGCAACAAACATTACATTGGACAGACAGACAGGAAACTAGCCACCAGGATACACGAGCACTGACTCGCCACCAAATGATAAAAGGTACTATCATTAATATCCTTCAGCACAGATGATGTTTTGCCTCATTGTATCAGGGACTTGGGTTCAATTCCACCCGAGGGTGACTCTGTCTGTGGAGTTTGTACATTCGCCCAATGTTTGTATGGATTTCCTCCAAGTGTGCCGGTTCCTCCCACAGTCCAACAATTTCTCCTTATCTCCATTCTAAATGGTCTTCCCTTTACTCAAAGGTTTTGCCCTTGGGTTGTCATCTCTCCTGCCAATGGAGACATCTTCCCAATGTCCAGGCCTGTTCAGTATTCTGTAAGTTTCAATCAGATCCCCCATCATCCTTCTAAACTCCATTGTGTATAGTTCCAGAGTCCACAAATGTCTCCCATATGTTAAATCTTTCATTTCTAGGATCATTCTCATGAACCTCCTCTGGCCCCACTCCAGGGCCAATACATCCTTCCTGAGGTATGGGGCCCAAAATTGCTCACAATACTGTAAATGTGGTCTGACCAGAGCCTTATAAAGCCTCAGAAGTACATCCCTGCTTTTATATTCTATCCTCTTAAGAGGAGCGGCAACATTGTATTTGCCTTCCTAACTACTGACCAACCTGCAAGTTTACCTCAACAGAAACCTGGACTCGGACTCCCAAGTCCCTTTGCACCTCAGACTTCTGAATTTTCTCCCCATTTAGAAAATAGTCCGTGCTTCTATTCTTCCGACCAAAGTGCATGACCTCACTTTCCCATATTGCATTTCATCAGGCACTTGCTAGCCCACTCTCTTAACCTGTCTAAATCTTTCTAGACTTTCTGCCTCCTCAGTATTAACTGCCCTCCAGCTATCTTTGTATCATCTGCAAACCTCGCCAAAATGTCCTCAGTTCCTTCATCCAGATTATTAATGTATAAGGTGAAAAGTTGTGGTCCCGATACTGACCCTTGTGGAACACCACTAGTCACTGGCTTTCATCTCGAGCAGGACCCCTTTTCCCCCCATTCTCTGTCTTCTGCCAGACAGCCAATCTTCTATCCATGCTAGTACTGGCAGTACCTAGCGTCTAACACCCTGGGCCCTCATCTTACTCAGAAGCCTCCTGTGTGGCACCTTCTGGAAGTCCAGATAGATAACATCCATTTGCTCTCCCTGGTCAAAGCTGCTCATTACCTCCTCAAAGAATTCAAATAGATTTGTCAGCCCTGACCTCCCCTTAATGAAACCATGCTGACTTTGCCCTATTTTACCATGGTTTTCCAAGTATTCAGAAATCTCAATCTTCACAATGGACTCCAAAATCTTACCAACGACTAAAATCAGAGTAATTGGCCTATAATTTCTAATCTTTTATACTTTACTCTCTTCTTAAACAGGTCCTGTGGATTTTACGCTTTTTAAGACATTCCGCCCCTCCTCCTTGTAATATGGACATTTTTCAAGACGTCACCATCTATTTCCCCAAATTCTATATCTTCCATGTCCTTCTCCACAGTAAACACAGAAAATATCATTTCGTATCTCCCTGTCTCCAAAGATTCCAGCTGCCTTGCTGATCTTTGAGGGACCGTATTCTCTCACTAGTTTTCCTTTTGTCCTTAATGTATTTATAAAATCCCTGCTTGTTTCTGTTTGTTGTTGAAAAATCAGCAGATTGCGTGAATTGGGTATCCATTCTTTTTGAATACACAGTATGGGTGATTTTCCTCTGCTCTACATAGTTCCTCTGTGCTGCAGTGTGTGTTGGCTCGTTGAAATAATGTTCTAATACAGTTTCGTTTGTGGATGTTGGGATGATTGCTTCTGCAGTTCAGTATTTGGTCTGTATGTGTCATTTTCCTGTAGACACTGGTTTGAAGGTAAAACGGATCCAGAAACTCTAGCCACACTCTCGTACATCAAAAATATCTCAGAAATGACTGCCAGACTACTCAGACCACTTGGCATCATGGTAGCCCACAAACCCACTAACACATTAAAACAGCAGCTAATGAACTTGAAAGACCCTATACAGACAACAAGCAAAATGAATGTCATTTACAAAATACCGTGCAAGAACTGTAACAAACACTACATTGGAAAAACAGGCAGAAAGCTAGCCACCAGATACATGAACATCAACTAGCCACGAAATGACATGACCCTCTCTCCCTAGTATCCTTACATACAGATAAGGAAGGACACCACTACGACTGGGACAGCACATTGATCCTAGGACAAACCAGAGACATGCACGAGAATTCCAAGAAGCATGGCATTCCAACCGGATCTCTATCCATTAACACATTTACTTGGACCCCATTTACCACACCCTGAAAATAAAACAGGAAATGACATTGCCATAGGAAATGACATCACCAACCTAAGGAAACCCAAACATATATAAATAGAAAGCAGGAAACATCAGCAGTGCTTCACCCGGAGGCTCACTGAAGATGTTACCTAGTATGGTGTTGAAATGTCTGAAAATGAACCTTCCAGCTCAGCGAGCAAACCTACATCCAGTAGTTCAAGTTTTGCACCTTCTCTAGTAGGTACTGAATGCTGAATCAGAAAATTTTCTTGTCTACACTTAATAAATTCCTCTCTATCTCAATGCTTAACACCATGGCAGTCCCAGTCTATGTTTGGAAGGGTAAAGTCCCCTACCATAACCATCCTATTATTCTGATAGATAACTGGAATCTCCTTACAAATTTGTTTCTCAATTCCCTACTGACTACAGGGGAGTCTAGGGTCCAATCCCAGTAAGGCTTTATTATTTCTCAGCTCTAT
Source organism: Hemiscyllium ocellatum (assembly GCF_020745735.1). Classification (NCBI taxonomy): domain Eukaryota; kingdom Metazoa; phylum Chordata; class Chondrichthyes; order Orectolobiformes; family Hemiscylliidae; genus Hemiscyllium; species Hemiscyllium ocellatum. The sequence continues at coordinate 25,539,505 of NC_083401.1, forward strand.
TCAAATATCTTCCCTGGTCCCAGGAATATCCGCCCTAAGTGCAGCCTGAATATTTTCCTCATCAAAAACGCCACACCCCCTTTTCTCTTGCCGCCTCTTTCTATCCTTCCTATAGCAATTGTATCCTGAAACATTAAGCTGCCAGTCCTGTCCATCCCTGAGCCACATCTCTGTAATTGCTATGATATCCCAGTCCCATGTTCCTGAGTTCATCTACCTTCCCTGTTAGGCCTCTTGTATTGAAATAAATGCAGTTTAATTTATCAGTCCTACCTCATTCTCTGCTTTGTTCCTGCCTGCCCTGACAGTCTGACTTGCTCCTTTTCCTGACTGTACTCGTCTCAGACTGATCTCTTTCCTCACTATTTCCCTGGTCCCACCTGTTTATAGGGACTGTGTATTCAGAACAGCATACTTATGTCTAGCTTGGATAGACTGAGTTCTGTAGGTGTTCTTTATTCTATTCTTTGTGTCTCATTGTGTAATGTTGTGAATAAATGTTTATATATTTTAAAATCTTGTAGTCAACCTAGTTACCTTAATTCGGGTAATTCTCGCTTAAGACTTACCGAAACAAATTGCAAAGTTATGGTCTGGGATTGCTTGCTTCAGAATTTTTTGAGTGGTCTGGCCAAGTCCCTCACAAGACCAGTAAGTGAACCAAATGGGTTTTTCCAACAATCAGTTATGGATTCATGGTCATCATTAGGACTCTTAATTCCAGACTTCTTTTTAATGAATTCAAATTTCACCATCTGCTATGGCTGGATTGGAATTCAGATCTCTGGAACAGTACATGGGTCTCTGGATTAATGGTCCAACATTAATATCACCAGGCCATCACCACCTGAGCTTACTATCAGAATGGGTTGGAAGTTTTGTTGAAGATTAATTATAATAAAGTATAAAGATGCATAGTAAATGTACAGAACTATTCAAAAACAATATATAATAGCTTATCTTTTTAAATGTCAGTTCTTGTCTTCAGTGATTAGTTGATAAGTTTTATCACGGAGATGTCATGATACATCAAGAATATTGAGAATACCAGATGTTAATGATCACTTTGATGAATGGCGAGAAAAAGAAAGACGACTGGACTGAAAATAGAAGTAAAGGATACGACAAGGTGAATGGTGTTTATTGTCAAAATTAAAGATAGATTTGGATGGTACAATGTCATAAACATATCTCACAATTTGAGGAATGCTTGGAAATCTGAAGCTGCATAATCACTCCTCATCACTGCTCGACATTCTCATCATCCATTGTTACTCATTTCCAATTTTTTTTTGTTTTTGGCACAAGAGCTTTTTTTGAACCAGACATTTAAGGATATTGCTAAAAATAAAAGTGACAAGAGGGAGTTTTGTTTTCTATGTTGCCAGTGGTTGGAATGTAGCTTACCAGTCTGAGCCTATTGACGTGAATGTTATGACATTTCAAGCTCTCATCCAAGAACATGTTAAAGGGTGGGAGGTTTCCTACTCACAGGCATTATATTCCAGATCCCCACCACCCTCTAGGCAAACCACCTTTTCCTCAGCTTCCCTGTACATTCTCTGCCTTTTATGTTAAGAGTGTGGCCCCTTGTTATTAATCCTTCATCTAAGATGAACAGCTACTTTGTATCCACCCAGTCCATGGCCCTCGTAAACATATACATCTCTGACAGACTCCCCCCTATCTCAACCTTCCCTGCTCCAGAGAAAACACTTTGAGCTTTTGCAGCCTCTCTTCATTACTGAAGCACTCCAGCCATGGGAAACATCCTGGTGAAATAAAACAAAAAACTGAGGATGCTGAAGATCTGCAACAGAAATTGCTGGAGAAACTCCGCAGGTCTGGCAGCATTTGTGGGAAGAAAGTAGAATTAATCTTATGAGTCCGGTGATCATTCTGTCCTTTCACTGTCACGAGGTCAAAATCCGAGAATTTCTTTTCTCACAACATTGTGGCTTTTCCCCAGAGACTGCAGTGATTTAAGAAGCCAGCTCATCACCATCTTTTAAGAGCAGTTAGCAATGAGCAACAACTGCTGGCCTAGCCAATAATGCCCACTCCCCTGATTGAAAAAAACAAGTATAGCGAAGGCATATTCATTTCAGGTCTTCTAATGTGGGTTGGATTGTTACATGAGAAGAAGACACGAAGGGTAATTCTTTTCACAGAGAATGGTTTGTGTGTGGAATGAATTGCCAGAGGAAGTGATGGATGCGGATGCAGTTACAACATTTAAAAGACGTTTGGATAAGTCCATGAATAAGAAATGTTTGGAGGGATATGGGCCAAGCGAAGGCACGTGGGATGAGTTTAGTTTGGGACTATAGTTGGCATGGACTAGTTGGACTGAAGGATCTGTTTCCATGCCGTATGACTCTATTACTCTATAGGCTACAGAGAAAAGGCAGTGCAATGGATTGGGTGAGTTGTTCCTGTACGTAGCTAGCAGAAGCACAACATACAGACCTCCTTGTGTGCTGTAAGGATTCCATGATCCTTCCTTGTTTGAGATGAAGTAGATTTTTAAATATTCCAGTACAGCCACTGGAGATTTCTTTCAGAAGATATCATTCAGGATACAGTGCACTTACTTTTCTTTACTCTTTCGTGGATTGTGGACATCACTGATTAACCTGCATTTGATGCCCATCCCTATGCAGCAAATCAAGATTACAGCGTAAATTCAGAGGGTTAAGAATCTTAGGAATTCTCCATCTCTGAAAGTTGTGGATGCTCAATGTTTGAGTATATTCAAGATTGAGATTGATGCATCTTGGGTACCAGTGAATCAAGTATAAGAGTAAACAGTGGAGTTGGTATCAAATGTAGGCTATGATTATACTCAGTTGTGGAACAGGCATGAGGGCTCTCTGGCTTACATCTGCACCTCCTCCCGTGTTCTAGTTTTCTGTCACGAGTTCAGTAGTAAGGCAGATGCCCAGCATCAACCTAAGATGTGAACTTTTGATATATTATCCACAGAGAATTGAGAGAGAGAAACAAAAGGTATACTTCTCAAATAAGCATGAATGAAAACTGCTCCGAGTCATCACATTCCTTTCAAGTGTCAATAGTTGATTGTCTAAGGTAATTTAGGAAATCAAGCTGCTGCATTTCACTGTGTTGGAAATTATTAATAAGCTAGGAGTAAGACAATTACTGATATGCATTTGTCCATTCATGAGGGGAGCAAGTAGGCCTTGAATTATTCATTGACGGAAATGTTTTGGTGATTGTTTCGATAATAATGATTTGAATAAGATTGAAGGTTCTTAGTCCTAATTAAAAGCCACAAGTTAGACAATGACAGGCTGCCTTTCCTCAGAGTCAATGGGCTTGAAAAGTTCTTGAGATGTAACAGAGGCTGGTTTATTCATGATGCCTATTGATGACCATGAAGCCATTGCTGGATGATCTACTCCTGTTCCTATTCTTTTCTAATGGAAACTCCCATCTGGTTCAGTAATGACCTCCAGGGAATGAATGCCACCTTTGCCTGGTCTGGCCAATATGTGCTTCCAGACCAGAGCTGAACCAATGCCCCCTATGAATATTCTGCTGTGTATAGTTTTTTTTTAATTTAGTGAGTTCCACATATTTATGGCATCAAATTGTGAAACTTGAAAGTCCTAGGTGAAGCAAGTAAAATAGTGAATGATCCTGATCCTCAAGGTATTTGAGGCAGTAGTATATTTTCAAACCCTGAGACTGAGTCTAATCTTTATGTGGTATGTCAAGCCACCACGTGCTGGTTCCAGTTTAACAGGCAGAATGGCACATATTGGAGGAAACAATGAGCCATTGTGTTCACAGTAGTTTTGGTAAAACATTAGAAGTCACCTCTTGCTAATCATTGAGAAGGGCTTTATCACAATTGCAATTCCAGGCAGGGCATTCTATGCCCTTACTACTCTCTGAGTAAAGAATCTACTTCTGACATCTATCCTATATTTATCACCCCTTAATTTAAAGCTTTGTCCCCTCATGCTATCCATCACCATCTGAGGAAAAAGCCTTTTACTGTCCACCCTATCTAATGCTCTTGTATGCCTCTATTAAGTCACATCTCAACCTTCTTCTCTCTAACAAAAACAGCCTCAAGTCCCTCAGATTTTCCTCATAAGACCTTCCCTCCAGACAGGCAACATACTAGTAAATCTTGGTCTGCACCCTTCCTAATGCTTACACATCCTTCCTACAATGCGATGACTAACACTGTATGCAATACTCCAAGTGCAGTCACACCAGAGTTTTGTACTGCTGCAACATGATCTTAAGGCTCTGAAACTCTGTACAAATAAAAGCTAACACACCGTATGCCTTCTTAATAACCCTATCAACCTGGGTGGCAACCTTCAGGGATCTATGCACATGGGCACTGATATCTCTCTGCTCATCAACACTGCCAAGAATCTACATTAGCCCGTACTCTGCGTTCCTGTTACTCCTTCCAAATTGAATCACCTCACACTTTTCTGCATTAAACTCCATTTGCCACCTCTCAGCCCAGCTCTGCAGCTTATCTAGTCTCTCTATATCCTTCTGCACTATGCACAATTCCACCGCAAAATTTGTGTCATCCGCAAATTTACAAACTTATCTTTCTATGCCCTCATCCAGGTAATTATAAAATGACAAACAACAATGGCCCCAAAACAGAGCATTGCAGTACACCACTAGTAACTAAACGCCTTGATGCATATTTCCAATCAACCGTTAACTTCTGTTGGCTTACAGCTAGCCAATTTCTGATGCAAACTGCTAAATCACCCTCAATTCCATGCCTCTGTATTCTATGCAATAGCCTACCATGGGGAACATCAGCAACCACTTTACTGAAATCCATATACAACACACCAACTATTTTGCCCTCATTCACCTGTTTGGTCACCTTCTCAAGGAACTCAATCAGATTTGTGAGGCACGACCTACCCTTCAGAAAACTGTGTTGACCATCCCTAATCAAACTATTCTTTTTCAGATGAATATAAATTCTATCTCTTATAATCCTTTCCAAAACTTTGACCACCACCGAAATAAGACTCACCGGTCTATAATTGCTACGGTTGTCTCTAGTCCCCTTCTTGAACAAGGGGACAACATTTACTATCCTCCAGTCTTATGGCACTATTCCTGTAAACAATGAAGACAAAAAGATCAAAGCCAAACACTCTGAAATCTCCTCCCTAGATAAATCCCACCTGGCCCAGGAGACTTATCTATTTTCACACTTTCCAGAATTGCTAAGGCCCCTTCTTCATGAACCTCAATTCTACCTAATCTAAGTATCTCAGTACATGTATCTGTATTTCACCTGTATCTCAGTATTCTCCTCAACAACATAGTCTTTTTCTTGTGTGAATAAGTCCTTCTTGGCTAACATATAACTTTCAAATGTCTAACTGAGCCTTCACGTTTCATCTGTATGTAAGCCCCCTTCTTCCACTTGACAAGTGATTCAACTTTAGTAAACCATGATTCCCTCGCTTGACCACTTCCTCCCTGCCTGACAGGTACATACGTATCAAGGACACGCAGTAGCTGTTCCTTGAACAAGCTCCACGTTTTAATTGTGCCCATTCCTTGCAGTTTCCTTCCTCATCCTATGCATTCTAAGTCTTGCTTAATCGCATCATAATGACCTTGCCCCCAGCTATACCTCTTGCCTTGCGATATATACCTACCCCTTCCATCACTAAATGTAACCGAATTGTGGTCACTATCATCAAAGTGCTCATGTACCTCCAAATCTAACACCTAGCCAGGTTCATTACCCAGTACCAAATCCAATGTGGCCTCTCATTTTCTTGGTCTATCTACATACTGTGTCAGGAAACTCTCCTGCACACATTGAATCAAAACTGACCCATCTAAAGTATGCAAACTGTAGCATGTCCAAGTCAATATTTGGAAAGTTAAAGTCCCCCATAAGAACTACACTGTTAGTCCAATTCCTATCCAGAAACATCTTTGCAATCCTTTCCTCTACATCTCTGGAACTATTCAGAGGCACTTAGAAAACTCCCATAACAGGGACCTCTCCTTTCCTGTTTCTAACCGTAGCCCATACTACCTCAGTAGACAAGTCCTCAAATGTCCTTTCTATGACCGTAATACTATCCATGACTAACCATACCATACCTCCCCCTCTTTTACCACCTTCCCTGATCTTACTGAAACATCTAAACCCCGGAACCTGCAACAACCATTCCTGTCCCTTCTCTATCCATGTCTCCAAAATGGCCACAAAATCAAAATTCCAGGTTCCAACCCACGCTGCAAGTTCACCCACCTTATTCCGGATGCTTCTGGTGTTGAAGTAGATATACTTCAAACCATCTTCCTGCTTGCCGGTATTCTCCTGTGACCTTGAAACCTTATTCATGACCTCACTACTATCAACCTCCTGTACACTGGATCTACAATTCAGGTTCCCATCCCTCTGCTGAATTAGTTTAAACCCTCCCAAAGAGCATTCGCAAACATTCTCCCCCAGGATATTTGTACCCCTCTGGTTCAAGTGTAGACCATCCTGTTTGTAGACGTTCCACCTGCCCAGAATGAGCCCCAATTATCCGGGTCTCTGAATCCTTCCCTCCTGCACCATCCCTATAGCCACATGTTCAACTGCTCTCTCTCCCTATTCTTCACCTTACTAGCACGTGGCACAGGTTACAAACTAGAGATAATAACTGTTTGTTCTAGCTCTAAGCTTCCACCCTAGATGCCCTACATCTCCATCCCTTTTCCTAACTATGTCGTTCATACCTTTGTGGACCATGACTTGGGGCTGCTCCCCCTCCCCCTCAAGGATTCCGAAAACATGATCCAAGATATCACAAACCCTGGTACCTGAGAGGCAACACACTAGTCATGAGGCTGTCTCATTACCATAGAACCTCCTATCTGTCCCCCTAACTATAGAGTCTCCAATGGCTAATGGTCTATTCCTCTTTCCTTCCCTTCTGTGCAAAAGGGACATGCTCTGTGCCAGAGACCTGTACCCCATGGCTTACCCCTGGAAAGTCATCCCCCCCAACAGTGTCAAAAAGGTACCCTTGTTATACATGGGATCCCTGCGCTGACTACCCCTTCTAACAGTCACCCAACTATCTTCATCTCTCTGAGTAACCACCGCACTGTAGCTTTTATCTATAACTGTCTCTGCCTCCCGAATGATCCTGAGTTCATTCAGTTCTGGGTCCAGTAACCTAACACAGTCTTCAAGGAGCTGGAGTTGGGTGCACTTCCTGCAGGTGTACTCAGCTGAAACGTTAATGGTGTCCCTCACCTTAAACATCCAACAGCAGGAATATTGCACTGTCTGCGCTGCCATCCCTGCTACTATCTCTTACTAAGAAATGAAAGAGAGAAAAAAATCTTACCTGATTTCCCTCTAGTGGTGTAAGGTTACAGCAGGTGGGTGGCCCCACAGGTGTAGGATCTCAGGGTCAGCAAACACTCAACTTATATACCTGTAGGGGGAAAGAAGTCCCAGCAGCCTCTGCACTCTGGTAAGATTTTAAATGGAGAATTTACCTTCTCGACAGCCCCCTGGATTCCACTCTGGGCAATCCCACTGCAGAAATGGGTGGCAGGGTGGCTCAGTGGTTAGCACTGCTGCCTCACTGTACCAGGGTCCCAGGTTCGATTCAAGCCTTGGACGAATGTCTTGTGTGAAGTTTGCACATTCTGCCTGTATCTGCGTGGTTTTCTTCCCACAGTCCAAAGATGTGCAGGTCCGGTGAATTGGCTGTGGTAAATTGCCCATAGCATCAAGTGCATTAGTCAGAGGGAAATGGGTCTGGATTGGAGGATCGGTGTGGTTGGGCCGAAGGGCTTGTTTCCACACTGTAGGGAATCTAATCTAATCAAATGAAGGACCTGTTTGCAAGGAATTAACACAATTACTGTCAGTAATAAAAATGAACCACGTATTGCAGTACACTAATCAAGGTTTTACACATCCACTTCTTGCATTTCTCTCCCAATCTGCTCGTGGGAATAACACTACCACTTGTGAAAATCATTTCATGGGTTGGATATGTGCTAACACAAACCAAGAACTTGGGAGAACGATCCAAGATGATTCCCTCAGTTCTGACTGGTTGGACTAAAACCAAAAATTGGGATTGTATTTTGCTTTGTTTTTGGAATCATTGTGGTATAAAATGGCAGCAGTGGAAATTTCTTGTGCTTAAAGGAATTTTAAAAAATCACCCTCTCCATTTCTTCTCCTGATGATTAAGCATGTGGTCTTTAAACCAAGGAAAAGATAACAGTAACACTTGTAAAATGGATGTGTGTGTCACGGAGAGATGTTGCTTCAGACCTTACTAATGGCATACTCACAACAATATTTGCAGTTATAATTCACAATCTCACTAGATGGCTGGCAGAAAATGATGTTAATGTCAGTTTGGGCAATTTGTTTAGCAAAGAAATGGCCAAATACTCCATTTACTTTATACCAATTCCACCGCCCACGCACTCTTCTTCACTGATTCTGGAAAAGGTTGAATTAGTCTACGGAAATATGAAATGAATCCTTTTGGCATGATAGAGAAGGAACCAAGTTTTAGCTAATGATAACTCAATACCTCATGAAGTCCTGCAATTCTTCAGTGTCGGAGGAAGAATGAGACACTGTTAACTGGGTTTCTCCAAACTGATGCTTATTCTGCTGTTGTTGGTATAATGCTGTTCTGTTCAACTGCATATTGCCAGTGGAAATTGTGAACTGCTTTCACTGGACGTAGGCATCTTTATTGAGGACAGCATTTGTTCCTATCCCTAAATGCCTCCAAACTGATTGGCTTGCCAGGCCATTTCAGAGGGAAATGTCAACCACATTGCTGTGGCTCTGGTGTCAAATGTAAGCTAGATGAAGCAAGGGGGGCCAGGTGTCCCTTCCTTACAGACATTAGAAACCCTGCACTGTGGAAGCAGGCCATTCAGCCCACCTCGGAAGACCACACCACCCATTCCCATACCCTAGCCATACCACCTTGCATTTACCATGGCTAATCCACTCACCCTGCCAATCCCTGGATATTATGTACAATTGAGCATAGCCAATCTACCTATCCTGAGCATTTTTGGACTATGGGAGGAAGCCGGAGCACAGAAAGGAAACCTACATATACACAGGGAGAACATGCAAACTCCATGCTGAAATAACTGCACAGAGGCCAGTATCCTATCACCAAATCACCCTTATTTATATCAGTGCAGTATATGGACTCTGACCAGCTAGCTCAGAGCCATTTCCTAGACTGAGGAGAGTCTCAGAGATTCCAGAATTTTTTTTTGTCTTATTTTATTAAACAGTACAAAATACAATTAACAGTAAACAGAAAGTGGCAGTTCACAAAGAAACTACTATATACAGGGGAAAGGGCAGCAAAGCCAAACTCCAAACCCCAACGTTCAACCAGTTTTCAGGGAGATGAGGACAAACCTCAAATCCCACTTCCATTCATCACAAAGAAACACAAACAAGACAGTGCAATAAATCAGAAACAATGTATAGAATACGGACCCAATATAGGTCTAAAAAAAAGACACCTGACACCCATCCACACCACATATTGATCGGACTGTCCTTAGCTAGCCTTCCTGCAGGACTGTCTCCAGCCTTCTGGTCTCTGACCAACCTGCGTACTGACCGACCCTCCCCAGGCTTGCTTTAAGACTCCTGTTTATATTGTCACCCAGGGCTCCCTGATTGACTCAAGGTAACAGTCCCAAACAGGAAACTCATATTCTATAAAATCCACTTGGCCAACCTCATTCTAATCACTACACACACACACACACAGACAGTCAAGGCTACAAATAAACCCTGCCACTGGCTCTATGATGTTCCAGCACTAACCAATGAGCCACCATGCCACCAACCATTTCATTAGTGAAGCAAATCTTTGAAGAAAACCCTGTTATGATCAACTGGATTCTTAAAACTTCATTCATGGGATGTGAACACCGCTGACTGGGCTGGTATTTGTTGCCTGTCCCTAGGTGATTTGAGAAAGTGAGCTGGTGATGAGAAGGCGGTGAGCTGCCTTCTTGGGCTGTTGCAGGCAACATGCTGTGGGTGGACTCACAATGCCCTTAGGGAGGTAATTCCAGTGACAGTGAAAGAATAGCAATGAAGGAGAATTTGCCATTGTTGGAGCTCTCATGTATTTGCCACCTTTGTCTTTCCAGATGGAAGTGGTTGTGGGTTTGGAAGGTGCTGCCTAAGGATCTTGGGTGAATTTCTGCAGTGCATCTTATTGATAACATATACTACTGCTACTGGATGTTAGTGATGGAATGGGTAGATGCACTGGATGTGTTGCCAATCAAGTGGGCTGCTTTGTCCTGGAATGATGTCAAGCTTCTTGTGTGTTGTTAGAGTTGCACCCATCCAGGAAGTGTGTAGTATTCCTTCACACTCATGAATTGTGTTTTGAACAGGCTTTGGGGAGTCAGGAGACAAGTTACTCATTACAGTACTCCTAATCTTTGACCTGCCCTTGTAGCCATTGTGTTTATGTGGCAAGTCCAGTTGAGTGAAGGGGTTTCAATATAATCATTGGATGGCTGCGGATGTGTGAACCAAATCAGCTTTTGCATGAATCAACAATGGTTAAACGGTCATCATTAAGTTAGCTTTTAATTCTAGATTTTTGTAGATTGAATTCAAATCTCACCATCTATCATTCAAATCAATGCTCCAAGAACATCAGCCTATGAATCCAGATGATTATTCTAGTCCTATCAGTACCCTGCTAAATCTGTTGACCATGATATATGACACAGCATGCCCCTTTATCAAAGATAAAAATTCCTAGCAGAAACACATGGCTGTACATAAGCATATGTTGTCAGTTCAATCGTTCTACAAAATGTAGAATAGATTTTACAAGATTAACATTTCAAACTTCAGTGTAATGCTTTGGAGATTTGACAACTTGTTCAGATTTGGTGATCACATACCTTTCTGGAGAACACCTGCTGTGCTTAGTTACTGGTTGCTGTCACTCAACACCACGTAACAATCATTCATCACACTGGAATTTCCTTCTTCATTCTCAGCATGCTTGGTTGGTTTGCTGTTTACTGACCTGAGATGGCTTCTGCTCCTTCACTAGCTAAAACCACGATCAGTAATTAATTGCATGATCTGGGCTGGTTGCTTGTTCTAGAAACTTTTTCAGGTATCTAAGAATTTCTGAGTAGATGTTTATCTCGCACTCTCTGCCCAATGCATAGTTTTGTTAGTTTGTTACCTGTTCACTCATTGTGTGTCTCTCTCATTCTTCCTTGTCTTTAACTGTGTCTTGCCATGATTAGAAAATAGGTTGCTGAAAATGGTTGTTCATACTTGCCTTCTAGAGCATAGGTTTTGCTCAGAATAGTAACCCCTTCTCCATTGGTGTTGTTCAAAATTACCCCAAGACAATGTGAAAGCCTTGCTCTGTCGCTTGACACTTAGTCATCATTGATTTAATAGTATATACCATATCTTCTGCGAGACTATTCAAGATGATGTGATTATGGGCCACTTTGTGCATGTCTGGAAAAAGCATGCCAGCAAACTATGGTCTGTTGTCAAACACAATGCATTCTGGGATGGTATTTAAACTGAAAATAATGTTTATCAGGCCAGAAATGGTCACTATTGTGTTACTAACTTGTTGAAAAATGGCAAATTTGGTGTAATAATTGTACAAGGAAGTAATCTTCCCCAGGTACAGTGAACAGAAATGCTGATACTTTTGTCAAGAAATGGATGGAACATAATGTGGTTGTGGAGATTACCTCTTCTGCTGGAGTTGATTCAAATGTCACTAAACATCCTGAATCATCATTGGTCAGCACACAGATTCACCAGATTTTCTTAGTGTAATGTGAGTATGATATCTCAATGATATGCTTTTAGAGTTAGGACTTGGTAACATTTTGGCTAGTTCACGTCCCATCTTGAGATTTGTATGGTTATCTGCACTCGCAGAATCTGATGCTACTAATTATCTGAATTCCTTTAAGTTTAGACTTGTTCTCCAGTTGATCTTCTGTTAGGTTTCCAAGCATCTTCCACAAAGATTTGGATTTATTTTTATAGATTGCCACTGCTATTTACTATGATGTAGGTTCTGCCTCCAGCAAAGTATATTACTTGATATTGCAATGTAAATGCTGTCCCTCATAACATTTTAAAAAAAACTTGCTCTGGATCTTGTAATATTGGAAGATCCAACAGATGTTTATTACATCTAGTTATTAAATAATTATTACATTCACAGAGTCATGCAGCACGGAAACAGACCCGTTGGCTCAACTTGCTCATACTGACCAAGTTTTCCAAACTAAACATGACCCACTTGCCTGCATCTGAGCCATATTGCTCTAAGCCCTTCCTATTCATGTACCTCTCCAAAAGTCTTTTTAAATGTTGTAACTGTACCTGAATCTACCACTTTCTATGGCAGTTCATACCACATACAATCCATGCTCTGTGTGAAAACATAACCCCTCGGGACCTTTTTGAAGCTTTATCCTCTCACTTTAAAAATATGTCCCCTAGTTTTGAACTCTCCCACTCTCGGGAAATGACCTTTGCTGTTCACCTTACCTATGATCCTCATGATTTTATAAACCCCTCTAAGGTCACCCCTCAATCTCCTACACTCCAGTGAAAAAAGTCCCAGCCTGTCCAGCCACCCATTTTCACTCCAGTCTCAGCAAGATTCTGGTAAATCTTTTCTGAATCCTCTCCAATTTATTAATATTCTTCCCATGGCTGGGTGACCAGAACTGTTCAGACCACTTCAAAAGTGGCCTCTCAAATATCCTGTACAATCTCAACATGATGTCTTGATCCCCATACTTAATGATCTGAGCAGTGAAGGTAACTATTGTCAATTGATTTCCTTCCTGTATCATCTGGGACCGGGTTGGTGACGATTTGCCACGGCAAAGTCACCACCGATGATTAGCCACTGCCAGTTCTCCACCAACGTTTCTCCACTGGGGTAGTTTGACCTCTGGAGACTATTCACCACCAGAAACATATATATGTACTGAGTGTTTTCCCTCCCGCCTGTTCTTTCATACTTCTCAGTCCCCTTTATTTATACAACTACATACTAAAGGGCTATTCCTTTTCCTTTTTTTTAAAAAAAAGGGGTAAAATAAATATCATTTTATTGGTTTATATATAAAAATGAGTTACAAACTTTAACCAGAAAAAGGAAAATATACTTTTAAAATCTTTATAATGGCAGTAAAATCTCAGATTAATATTAAACAATGAAATTTTAGTTCATTTGATAGTTATGCGCTATTCCTCTAAGATATTCCAAACAGCCTCTTTCACCGTATTCAAGAACAATTTTTTTTATTCTATTGGCTGTGTCTCGATTTTTTTTAGCTTTACTTGTGGTCGATTCTGCTAATTGACCACATCGATTCTGCTAAATGATGTATCCAAGATTCCCTACCAAATATGATTATACGATTACTTCCTTGATTCTGGATTAGTGGTGCTGGAAAAGCACAGCAGTTCAGGCAGCATCCAAGGAGCAGTAAAATTGATGTTTCGGCAAAAGCCCTCCTCTCACTTATCTCTCCAACCTTCAGGCACTCTGCCTGTATTCCTGATGAAGGGCTTTTGTCCGAAACGTCTATTTTACTGCTCCTCAGATGCTGCCTGAACTGCTGTGCTTTTCCAGCACCACTAATCCAGAATCTGGTTTCCAGCATCTGCAGTCATTGTTTTTACCTGATTACTTCCTTGACCACGATCCGCCAAAAGAAATTTTTATTCTGCTCTGTTATCTGGCTTATATACTAATGGTTATTAAAACAAATAACAAAAATAAATGGTTATTAAAACAAATAAACACTACTACCAAATTATTCAAAATATATGACTTATTTGCGGTGGCAAATCGTCTTCAGTGGCCAATGAGCGGTGGCTAAGCGTCCTTGGTGGTCAAAAGGCAGTGGCTAATCAGCGGGTGTGAATCTGCTGTGGCGAATGGTCCCATCCCATCTGGGGCCAACTGGTGAATGTCCAATCATTTTGGAAATATATTATTCAGCCTATGGGTAAAAGGGTGCATAGGAACAGGCTATTTAGAAATATTACATCAAAATATAGCTGTTGCTGGAAGCCTTGCAATAAAAACAACAAAGGACGATATGACCATAGAAAAAAGGAAAAGGAATATCCCTTTGAGTGTGTTGTGCCATTCAATAGAATCATCACTGACCCCACATCCCTCACATTCACTTTCCTCCTCTATCGCCATAAACCTTGATTCCCCAATTGATCAAGAATCAACCTCAGTTTTAAATATACACAAGGACTCTGCCCCCACAGCTGTCTGTGCCAAGGACTCACAACCCTCTCAGTGAAGAAATTCCTCCTCATCTCAGTTTTAATTGACATCCCTTTATTCTGAGACTATGCCCTTTGGTTCTAGACTCTCCCGTGAGGGGAAGTCTCCTCTCAGCATTTACCCTGTCAAATCCCTTAAGAATCCTATATATTTTAATGGGATCACCTCCCATTCTTTGATACTCAGGTGAGTAGATTCATGATCTGTTTAACGTTTGCTCATTAGACAATCTCTCTATACTTGGAATCATCCCAGTGAGGGAAATGCAGTTAAGAGGAAATAGTCGGGTTTGGATCGGGCGGAATACTTCAAACATTAAAATATCTGAATCCTGACAGTAGACCATATCCAATCCATGCATTAATGTTTTTAATGGAGGCAGGGTTAGTATTTTCAATATTGTAATGAGGCTGAGAAACCACATTTGCAATCACCATTTGGGATCCAACTATGGACCTCTGACTTCAGGAAATCGAGACAAGGAGTGGCTATAGCTACAGCGTATACCATCTACAGGATTCGTAACAGCAATTCAATGAGCTTATTTTGACAGGGTCTTGCAGCCCCATGGTCTAAACCAACAGGACGGTGCCGATTGACCTGCTGTGATCTCCAATTGGTTATTTTGAGTACGGATTCCAGCATCTGCAATAATTTGCTCCGAGTACAGTGTGTATTAGTTGAGCTGTAAATTCACATACTCAACTTCAAATGAAGTTTTCTGTAATAGTTGTTAATTGTTGGAGGCTGAAACAGGACAGTGTAGAAGCACAAAACCATTCAGTACCTAAAAGCAATAAAAAAACTTAACCAATACTGAAAATATGAAGAGACATGCAAAGATAAAATGGATACTCTTGAGAATTTAGCGAGTTGGGGATGAGAATAATCTAAGATGTGAGAGGAAAATATTCTAGTGCATGAGATCGGTATCCAGGCATCAGCCGTACTAGATAAATGTGTACTATTAAACCCTTTATTACTTCTTTACCTGAATAATTTTAATTAATGTTTCATGTATAATATAAACAAATTGTACTCTGGAGACCTGAGGGATATGGTTTTGTGCCACTAATGTCATTAGTCACAGTACGCTCGTGAGTTAGTTATTTCGGAGTTCTCAGGTCAGCTAATTCAGTGGCACAAAACTTCTAAACCATGCATCCTCATTTCAAAAACAGAGGCTGAACTTTCTCCATCTTGGCTAAGTTTCAATTTCAAGGAGTTGCTTGAAGGTTTTCCTCCGTGACTCCTTCATGCACTTTTACACTGCTCACCTCATTAAATATTGATCTTGTTTCTATGGCATTGCTCTTGCATTTACACTCTCACACACACAGACACACACAGACACACACACACACTCTTTCACACATGCACACAGACAGACACACTCACTCACACTCTTTCACACACTCATACACAGACACTCGCACCCAGACACACATATATACACGCACACACTCGCACTCTCTCACACATACACACACACTCGCTCACACTCTTTCACACACACACTCTCTCACACACAGACACACATATACACACACACACTCGCACTCTCTCACACATACACACACACTCGCTCACACTCTTTCACACACACACACTCTCTCACACACAGACACACATATATACTCACACACACTCGCACTCTCTCACACTTACACACACACTTGCTCACACTCTTTCACACACACACAGACACACATATACACACACACTTGCACTCTCTCACACACAGACACACTCACATTCGCTCACACTCTTTCACACACTCACACACAGACACGCACACACTCACACACACACACGCACTCTCACACACACACACTCACACACTCGCTCACACTCTTTCACACACATGCACACACACACTCGCACACGCATTCTCTCACACATAGACACACACACTCTTTCACACACTCACACACAGACACATATATATACACACACCCGCACACTCACTCTCACACACAAACATACATATCCTGCCCGTATCAGTGGTGAACTCTCCTTCTTTATGGTCATTTAAGCGGGCATTGGATAGGCATTTGGAAGTTATTGGGCTAGTATAGGTTAGGTAGGATTCGGTCGGCGCAACATCGAGGGCCGAAGGGCCTGTACTGCGCTGTATCCTTCTATGTTCTATGTTCTATGTTCTATATACACACACTCGCATACTCGCATTCTTTCACACACAGACACACACACACTCGCTCACTCTCTTACACTCTCACACCTTTTCTCACACTCTCCCTAGTGGTAGAAGTGCTCGCTGGTGTCAGGACCTTGCAGCATTCTCACCACAGGCACCATACCGAAAGGCTGCTGTGTCCAACACTACAAGCTGTTCGCTGCCCTTCACCGTTTGTGTGTGCCATGATGTCTAAATCAAATTGCTGACAGAGGTAAATTTGCATGCCGGTTCATGGATAGGAATCCAGAGGTTCTGATAAACAGGGTGATGGAGAGGTGGCCAGTCTTCTTTCCCCAGGACCACCACAGGAGACCACTGAGCCTGGCCCAAAGTTTCCACCTGCATCAATACGATGCCCAAAATTCAGAAGAGCATCAGCAATGCAAGGAGAAAGTCAATAACCTTCTGCACTCCACAGGGGTATGTGCCACTGCCATTTCTCTGCCACCTAACACTCCCGTAACTCAACAACTGCATTCACTTGTAATTGTTTACCACTCTCACTTACTGCATGCTGCTTTGTTCCTTCAATGGCTCTGAACCACCCCATTCCCAAGCTGCTCACCCTTCTCACCCTCTGTACTTCCCACTGTGGGATGGCGTGGTGGTTCAGTGGTAACACTGCTGCCTCACAGCACTAGGGACCTGGGTTCGATGCCAGCCTCAGATGACTGTGTGAAGTTTGCATGAGCTTCCCCCATCTGTGTGGGTTTCTTCTGAGTGCTCTGGTTTCCTCCCATAGTCCAAAGACATGCAGAGTAGTTGGACTGACCGTGCTAAATTGTCCGCAGTGTGCAGGCTAGGTGGATTAGCAATGGAAAATGTAGGGATGGGATAGGTGGGGCATGGGTCTGGGAGGGATGCTCTTCAGAGGGGCTGCATGGACTCAGTGGTATGAATGGCCTGCCCCAACTGTAGGGACTCTATGATTCTACTTCTTCATGCAGGCCACCTCTCCATCTTTCCTACTCCTGTGATGCCAGTAATAACACTTCCAGCCACATTCATCCTACTCATTCTCCATCATTGCAGGGGGAAAAGTCCCAATTTAGGGAAAGAATGCTAAGTTGGGTAATGGACAACAGGAAAATTATAAAATGGAATTCGACACTTATGTACATGCATAGATATTAGCTCAGGTCATCAAAAGCTTGCTCAAAGAGGTAGATTTCTAGAGTGTTTTAAAGAATGAGAATGAGACCGTGAGATGAAAAGGCAGGCAGACAGCTTTCCAAGATTATAATGATTGAAGGCCTGCCCACCAATAATGGAGTGATAGAAATTGAGGCATTTAAAAGAGATCATGATTACATCAACACAGGGAATGTGCTCAGTTGTGGAGCTGACAAAGATGAAAGACACGGGGAGCACAGAGGACCCTGAGGATTTTGAAAGCCTGGGTACATTTTTAAAATCAGGAGCCACTGAGCGCAGGGATGATACGGGACAGTCTTAATGCAAGTTAGCACAGGCAAGGCATTAGAAATCCTGTAAAATCACAGAAATATCATCATTAGAATGGGATTTTAAAAAGTCTTCTGCAGCCATAATGACAGAAATAATTTCAAAATTACCTCCTATTAATTGTGAAAATGAAGGAGCATCAACAGAACTGAATTAATAAAAGTATACTTTTTGAGTCCCAAAAGCTAAAGCAGTTTAGATTTAGATTAGATTCCATACAGTGTGGAAACAAGCCCACACCGACCCTCCAAAGAATAACCCATCTAGACCCATTCTCCTACCCTATATTTATTCCTGACTAATGCACCTAACACTATGGGCAATTTAGATTAGATTCCCTACAGTGTGGAAACAGGCCCTTCAGCCCAACAAGTCCACACCGACCCTCTGAAGAGTAACCCACCAAGACCCATTCCCCTATATTTACTCCTGACTAATGCACCTAACACTATGGGTAATTTAGCATGGCCAATTCACCTAACCTGCATACCTTTGGACTGTGCAAGGAAACCAGAGCACCCAGAAAAAAACCCATGGGTTTTCTCCGGGTGCTCCAGTTTCCTCCCACAGTCCAAAGATGCGCAGGTTAGGTGAATTGGCCATGCTAAATTACCCATAGTGGTCTTTTTTACCAAATGACATGAGTTCCCACCAGCACTAAATCACAGCGCTATCTACAATAAGGTACAATAACATTCAAATGTAAACAAAAATCAATGGCTCGAACTGAAATGGTATGTCATGACACTGATGCTCAGAGGGAAGGGGTAAGAGGAAAATATAAGACGGGCTGATTTTGATTTCCATTACTCCCAGGAAACTAAATGCATGCAGCATATAATGGAGTTTGGTAGAGACTGTTAGGCAACTTGCCTAATGTAAGCCATATTGAGCAAACAAATGAACAATCTCAGTTGACAGAAGAAGGAATTTCATTGTAACGAACATTTCATTAACATTTCTCAGTTTGAAAATTTTAGCTGATCTTTATAGACGTGGAGAATCTGAGCATTGTTGGTTAGACCATTATTTATTGCTAATTCCTAATTGCCTTTAAAAAAGTAATGGTGAGTCGCCTCCTTCAGACTCTGCAGTCCATCTGGTGGAGATACACCACAGTACTATTCCGGAAAATGTGACAAGCTAAACATGCTTCAAAAAGAATTGATAGAACTCTCCAAATCCAAGCAGCTCTAAATTTATATCTTGCTTAAAATCATTTTTGAAACAAGTTTTCTGCTCATCAAGGGTGGGAATTGAGCACCCTTTCCCATGTAACACTGTGTACTATTACAAAGTATTCCTGAATATGCATAGAATATAATCTGATGCACATTAGCAAGGCAGTTCGGTCTGGTGTCCTGAGCAAAATTGACATAGTGATGCAAAAGGAAGCCATTTGATATATTGTGTTAGGTCAGCACTATGAAGGTGATATACTGTTACTCGCAGTCACCTGCACTAACTTCAAAACCAACGACACAAGCAGGCTGCACTAAAGGTGGCATGGTGACTCAGCGGTCAGCACATTCTCCCCATGTCTGTGTGGGCTTCCTTCAGGTTTTGTCCCAGAGTCCAAAGATCTGCAGGTTAAGTGGATTGGCTGTGCTAAGTTGTCCATAGTATCCAGCAATGTGTACATTAGGTGAATTGACCATGAGAAATACAGGATTACAGGGGTTATAGGGTAGGGGTCTGGGAAGGACAAAGATGAGCAAAATAGCCTGCTTCCACATTGTCAGGATTCTAAAAATTACATTTCTGTTTGTGAGGATGTTGCTGTGCACAAATGGTCACATGATGCTAGTGACTCATCTCAAAAAATAAAGCTGTTGGGTGTCCTGAGATCAATGAAAGGCATTATCTAAATATAAATTGAAGCTGGACATGAGCCTCTGGCAATCCTCTTTAGGCCTTTCTAATAGGCCCTCTAACAGTTGTGTTCCTTTTATTTTAACTTTTGTCACTACTTGGCTGCAGAGCAATTAATGTTTTCTTTCTTTTAAAAGGGAGAATTCAAATGGAATTGGCTCAAAGTGATTATTTTGCATTGCTCAAGACGAGGAGAGTTAGTGTCAGAGAGAAATGGAACACTTTCAATCTCTAGTTCCAGCTCAAACATCGTGTGCCAAATTACCCCACACTGAAAAAAAACACATCAAGTAATTTAAAAATAATGGTAGCATCTGTACTAACATTTGGATGCTACACTGTCACAACATCTCACTGTGTCATCTGTGTTTTCTATTGCTGCATCGTTTGCACACCCGCCTGCATAACACAGTTGGTCCAATGAGTCTTCCAAATATTGGATTGAAAAATATAGTGTGTGGGCTTATCTCCAGAAATGAAGTGAATTTTCGACAGCCAGCAACTTTACCACTCTGAACCAAACAGATTAACGCCTCAATTGCACATATATATCTCCTTCTTTCACCTGATGCTGTTAAACTTGCTGGGATTCCCATTTTGAAGGGCATCGGTACCTGGCATAAGAGACCATCCTTAATTCATGACACTAGAGCTGTCATTGAGTGGGGATTGGACAAATAGAGTGGTCAGGTCGAGCAAATGTATAATTAAATTCTGGCTTTAAGATCATAAAACTATAAGACATAGGAGTGGAAGTAAGGCCATTTGGCCCATTGAGTTCACTCTGCCATTTAATCAGTTCAACTCCACTTACTTGCATTCTCCCCGTAGCCCTTGATTCCTTGCGAGATCAAGAATTTATCAATCTCTGCCTTGAAGACACCCAACGTCCCGGCCTCCACTGTGCTCCATGCCAATGAAATCCACAGGCCCACCACTCTCTGGCTGAAGAAATGTCTCCGCATTTCTGTTCTGAATTGACCATCTTTAATTTTTAAGGCTGTACCCAGGGGTCCTAATCTCACTGCCTAACGGAAACAACTTCGCAGCGTCCACCCTTTCTAAGCCATGCATTATTTTGTAAGTTTCTATTAGATCTCCCTTCAACCTTATAAACTTTAATGAATACATTCCCAGGATCCTCAGCTGTTCATCCTATGTTAGGCCTACCATTCCAGGGATCATCCGCTGGATATGCTCCAGTAACAGTATGCCCTTCCTGAGGTGTGGGGCCTAAAATTGGACACAGTATTCTAAATGGGGCCTAATCAGAGCTTTGTAAAGTCTCAGAAGCACATCGCTGGTTTTATATTCCAACCCTCTTGAGATAAATGACAATATTACATTCACTTCCTTAATCACAGACTCAACCTGCAAGTTAACCTTTAGAGGATCCTGGACTAGCACTCTAGATCCCTTTGTACTTCGGCTTCATGAATTTCCTCATGGTTTAGAAAATAGTCCATGCCTGTATTCTTCTTCCCAAAGTGCAAGACTTTGCATTTGTTCACATTGAATTTCATCAGCCATTTCTTGGACCACTCTCCTAAACTGTCTAAAACTTTCTGCAGCCTCCCCATCTCCTCAGTACTGCCTGCCTGTCCACCTAACTTCGTATCATCGGCAAATTTCACCAGAATGCCCCCAGTCCTTTCATCCATATCATTAATATATAAAGTGAACAGCTGTGACCCCAACACTGAACCCTGCGGGACACCACTTGTCAACAAATGCCATTCCAAAAAAGAACCTTTTTTTCCCAACACTCTGTCTTCTGTCAGACAGCCAATCCTCAATCCATGCCAGTAGCTCACCTCAAACACCATGGACCCTCACCTTACTTAGCTGTCTCCCATGAAACACCTTATCAAAGGCCATTTGGAAGTCTAGATAGATAACATCCACTGAGTTTCCCTTTTGAATGCTGAATTGTACCTGCCCCTACCAGACTTCAGACCTGGATTCCATTAAAAAGGTTTCCTCATGCTTATTCTTGAACTCCTGTTTAAGGCAAATGTCATTTATGCTTTAGAGGGGAATCTGAACAAGCTCATCAGGAAAAGGCAACAGAACATCATTGGGAGTCATGAAGTCAGGAGAAATGGCCAGGATCAAGAATCCTGAAAGCTGTGTTACCTGCCTGGGTTCAGGAGATCTCACCTGGGCTGCACAGGAATTTGGAGTGGGAAGGGAAGGATCCAGTTGACATTGCCCATGTCATTTCCAAATTAATTAATTTCCAAATTAAGAACCAAATTAAAAAGCACAACCAAAAGGGTAATAATCTCCTAATTACTATTTGTAGCACGAGCTAATTGGGACAGAGTCAACAAAATTAAAGAGGTAAATGCGTGGCTGAAGGATTGGGGTGTGAGAAACGGTTCAAATTCATGGTCAGCCCTGGAAAGGGAGGGAGCTGTTCTGATGCAATGGGCTCCACCTGAATCATCTTGGGACCAGAGACCTGGCGCATTGCTGGGGATTGGTGGTTAGGAGTTTAATCTAAATATTTGGCAGGGAGCGCACAGCCTTTCGGGTGCATGGAAAATTATAAAATCAAATGTAAAAGAGAAGGTGGGCTTTTTGGTTAGTGATACAGTTGATTGTTTCAAGAAAAGAACAGGAAGGAACAGAATGTGTGAATATTATGTTGTACCGAGGAACCATAAAAGAGGAGGGAAATTCGAAACTAGAACAAACCTAAAGGCTTTGTATCTTAATGTACAAAGCATTCAGAATAAGGTAGATGAACTGATGGCGCAAATTGAGATAAATTGAGGTCACAAGGACTTTAAACTCATCAAAGCTTGGGGAGGTTTGAGGTGTAAAGTTCAGGACAGTTTATTACAGTTTCCAGAACAAGTAAAAGTTTAGAGATTATGGAAAGGCTCATTATTATAATTTCTAATTTCAAGCAGAGCAGATAAGGGGATAATTATGAAAAGGGGAGCAAACAATGCAGAATTGGGGGTGTTGTAATTAAATACACACTATACAAAATAACGTAAATGACCGTGTAGCGCAGATTGAAATTGGTGTGTACGATGTTGTGCGTATCACAAAGGCGTGGCTGGGAGCGAACTATCCAAAGATACGCCTCCCATCGTAGGACAGGCAGATGAGTTGGGTGAGGTTGGGGGGGTGGGGGTGCGATGGGAAGGGAGAGGGTTGGTTGGTTTGTCAGTAAGAAAGGAAATTAAACTGATAGCAAGAGTCGATACTGAGTTGAAAGGTGTAGAAATTGGAAACAAAAAACAATGATGGGAGTTATGTACAGGCCTCCTGCCAGTAGTCAGGACGTGGGACAGAAAATAAATCATTAGATTGATAAGCATAAAAGAAAAGCATTATTACAATAATCATGGAGGGGTCAATATGCAAGTGGATTGGGAAAATCAAGTTGGTAGCGGATCTAAAGAAATGGAATTTATGGAGTGTCTGTGAGATGATCTTGTTTGGGAGCAGCTTTCCCTACTCTTTGAGCTATTACCTGTTCTGGAAACTTTAATAACCACTGCTGAGCCCTCCTGCCTTTAACACTTTCCATAACTTTCCAAGCAACTGGACCCAGCACCTCACTAATTGGTTTTAACCTCTATCTACAGCCTGGTAATGATGCAATTCACCAGGACCCTGCTCCCTGCATGATTCAGGTGGATCCCCTCCCATCAGAACTGGTCAACGTTCCCGACTTCGCAACTCTTGCACCAATTATCGAATTTCCTTGTGAGTTCTGAAAGCCTCTCAAGGAGATTCTCCTCTTGTCTTCCGCAAGGAGAAGAGCCTCACATTTTCCAAACTATCCATTTAACTGGTTTTCCTTCCCAAGGATGCCTGCTCAGAATTGGCCACAACTCTCCACTTCAGGCTGAACTGACTATTTGTAATGGTTCTTCACTGCCTTATTGTTTATTTTTTTCTTAATTCCTAGGATTGCTGGCTGGGCCAGCATTCATTGCCTGTCCCTAGTTGCCTAGTTGTCAGGTGGTGCTGACTTGCTTTCATGAACCAATGCAATTGGCTCAGTGGATTTGGTTAGGTCAATGCACGATGCTGTTTGGGAGGAGTTTGAGGATTTTGACTCAGCAGCAGCAAAGGATCAGCAATAAATTTCCACATTAAGGGAGAGATGAGCAGATTGTGTTCCCATATTCTCTTCACAATTCACAATATTTTCAAGGTCTTTGTCGTCCACAAAGTTTGAAATTGTGCCCTACACATCCAAGTCTAATACATTATTCTATATCAAGAAAAGCAGTGGCCCTGGTGATTCCTACTATATCTTTCTTCAGTACATAATTCTCTGTTAGTCCTTCCGATATCATGGACATTAAATTCAGATGCAGCACTTCTGGCATTTCACAAGTTGCTTTTTTTTCTCTCTCTCTCCAGAATTCTAATCTAACAGGTATTCTGGTTTCATTGAAATTACATTGAACTTTTCAAGGGGCTCTAATTATAAGAAGACAGCTTTATTTCAAGCTGCAAAAAGAAAGTGTTTTTGCAAAGAAGCCACTAAATACATCAATCATTCTGAGCTTAATAGGCATTTCTGAGACTAACAATGCAGGAATGATTACAACCTCAAATGACAAGCTGCGAAACAATGACTCCTTCTTTCTAACTTGCTCATCGTGGGCTTTTCAAACTGCCACTTAGTGGCTTTCTGAACTTTTACTCACAATTCATTTGAACAGTCAGGGTCTGATGAGGAATGTCAGCAGTTTGCACAAACACAGTGTCACAACAGTCCAAGAGGTGTTGTTCAGAAAGGAGCTTTGCCAATCAAAACATCATCAGGCAAAAACAGTGACACTTATGCTGGAGTGATCACCTTGCAATTAGATTGCTATGGCGAAAGTGGGTACTGCAGATGCTGGAGATTAGAGTAGTGCTGGAAAACCACAGCAGGTTAGGCAGCATCCAAGGAGCAAGAAAATCAGCATTTCAGGCAAAAGCTCTTCATGTGGAATGAATCAGGAATTAGATTGCAATGTTAAGCTTTAAAAAAACGTCATATTCCCAATTGAGCTGAATAAATACACTTTACTAAAGGCCTCTAATTTCCAAGCAGGTTATTGAATCCATCTTCCAATTTACTGCCCTACTGGCAGCCATGCCTTTAAGAAACCAATCAATATGCCCTGAAGTACATTCCTTAAATCCCTATCTCTTCTCATTAAAAATACCCACTCAAAGTTAAGAGTTGACTAAGTGTAGGACCAATAAAAAACCAAAGCTCAATCAAAGGCATAGTTAACTACTGCCTCCCAGAGATCGATTATCATGGCAATAGGTCTCACTGAACTCTGGGCTGTTCACTGACACAACTCTAGACAATGAGACTATAGGACATAGGAGCAGAAGTAGGCCACCAAGTCTGCTCTGCCATTCAATGAGATCGAGGCTGATCTGATGATCCTCAACTCCACTTTGCTGTCTTCTCCCCATAACCCTTGATTCTGCAGTAGACTAAATATTTATACCTCAGCCTTGAACATATTTAACAACCCATCCTTTGAAGCAATAAAGAGTTTCATAAATTTGCTTCCACCTGAGTGAAGAAATTCCTCCTCAGCTCTGACTCAAATGTATAGATTCAAGTACAGGAACAAGGATGTCTTGCTGCAATTTTACAGGGAATTGGTGAGGTCACAACAGGAATATTGTGTGCAGTTCTGGTCTCCTTATCTGAGGAAGGATATTCTTGCTAATAGAGGGGGTATAGTAAAGGATTACCAAATTGAATCCTGGGATGGTAGGACTGACGTATGAGTAGAGATTGAGTCTGTTAGGATTGTATTCACTGGAGTTTAGAAGAATGATTGGGGGAAATTCCATACAAACCTATAAAATTCTAACAGAGTTAGACAGGTTACATACAGGAAGTATATTCCCAATGGTCATTATTTAGGCTAAGGGGCAAACTTTTTAGAATTAAAACAAAGAGAAATTTCTTCACCAAGAGAGTGGTGAGCCTGTGGAACTACCTACCACAGAAAGTGGTTGAGACCAAACATTACATGCCTTCAAGAAGGATGTAAGTATTGCTCTTCTGGTTAAAGGGATCCAGAGATATCAGCGGGATGGTGAGATAAAGGTATTGAGCTTGATTATTTTTGACTCCTACTGCTAAGCCAACTTTGAATTTATTTTGCTAAGTTTCCCTGGCCCCATGTGCTGTTACCTTCTTTATCAGTCTCATGTGTGGGACTTGTCAAAAGCAATATTTAGCAAAATAAATTCAAAATTGGTTTATCAGTAGGAGTCAGAAAATGGTAGTGGAAGGCTGTTTGTGTGACTGAAGGCCAGGTATACAACAGTGATCTGTGCTGAATACCTTATTGGATGTGATATATATATAAATGATATCGATGAGAATGTGAGGGGATGATGTATATATTTGCAGATAGTGCAGAGATCGGTCAGGTAGTTAAAAATGAAGAGGAAGGAGATCCATGATGGCGGAAACCCAGTACGTCTGAGTCTGCAGTGCTCTGCCTAAGAGTTGGGAAAAGTGGGGCACCCACTTTCACCTCACCTTTTCAATTATTCAGGATAGCTTTTGCCCAGCATACTTAGTCATTTCACATAGTTTGATGCTTACAGGAGACACATCTACTTGATGAGGAACACTCAAATCTGCAATAGTGTGGATTTGGTCAGGCATGCTTTTCAGCTCAAAAAGTAGGGGAGTAGCCATTCTTTTACCGAAGGAACTTCCTTTCCAAATGTTAAGCCAGATAAAAGATGAGTGCGATCAAAGCCCTAATACACGGAGAGGAAAATGGAATTTTGAATCTTTCTTGTCCCCTGGCACAACATTTTAAGTTTGTAACAGAAGTGTTCTCTAAGTTAATGGCTTTCAGGGTCCACCATACAATTATAGGGGGAGATTTTAACTGTATTATTGACTCAGAGATGGATAGGATACCGAGGAGCACTGCGGGTATATCTCCAAGATCTAGACAATTGACGGATCTGAACAGGGATGCTGCCTGAACTGCTGTGCTCTTCCAGAACCACTAATCCAGGATCTGAACAAAGAGCTAGGGCTAGTAGATGTGTGGAGGTGTCTTCACCCCCAGGGTAGAGACTTTACTTTCTACTCTAACCCACACAAGTGCCATACCAGAATTGATAGTTTTTGCCCCCTTGACCCTTTTGAATTCGATACTGTCTTGTAAAATAGGTAATATAGCTATTTCTGATCATGCCGCAGTATATATGGAAGTTAAGATTAGGGATGATGGGATAGGCCCCTGACATTGCTATCCCTTTTTATTGAAGAATAGCAAATTTATGAAGTATTTTTCGCGGGAATTCAAAACCTTCTGAGCTATTAAGTCGGGTATGACTAGTAAGCTTTCGATGATATGGGAGAACCCTAAGCTTTAGGCTTGGTCATCTCATACCTGGAAAAGAGAAAAGGGAGAGCAACAGTGCCTGTTTGAGGCTCACTTGAAGGCAGCTGAGACAGTGTATGTTGACAGACCCTCCATTACTAAGCTACAAAGGATCACAGCCCTTAGGGTAGCCTTGAATACCATACTTACCCAAACAGCAAAGAGGGAAATATTATTCGCAAAGCAGAGATTATTTGAATATGGCGACAAGTCTGGCAGATATCTGGTGTGCCTTGCCAAAAAGAAAAAGGTTCCCCAAGTCATTACGTCCATTAGAGAAAGTGCTGGTACCTGACTTGTGATCGTAAAAAGACTAATACAGCCTTTAGAAAGTTATATTCTGAATTGTATAAGACGCAGGACTGTGAGGATAGATCTGGGAAGATGGAGTCCTTCTTTAAAAATTTGGCCCTCCTGGGCCTAACCTTGGAGCAGGTGTCGATCTTGAATGCCCCCTTGACAACCCCAGGATGTACTTGACGCAGTTAGGCAGCTTCAGAATGGCAAAGCACCTGGGCCAGATGAATTCCAGGTTGAGTTCCGTAAAGAATTCATACGGGAACTGGCCGGGCCACTCATAAATATGGACAATTACTCACACAGTCAGGGCAGCCTCCAGCTCTCGTTGAGAGAAGCAAATATTTCTCTCATTCTTCAGAAGGGAAAGGCCCCAGAAGATTGCTCTTCATATAGACCCATATCCTTGTTATATGTGGATTTTAAATTTTTTTCAAAAATGTTAGCATTAAGACTGGAGAGGATTTACCATTCATTATAAAAGAGGACCAGATGGGGTCTATAGAGAGTCACAGGTCAACTAATAACATTAGAAGTGTCTTAATTATGATAACAGCCTGTCAACAGGGAACAATACCAGGTTTAGTTATCTCCCTTGATGCAGAGAAGGCATTTGATTGGGTAGAATAGCCACATCTTTTTTATACATAGAACATAGAACACAGAACATAGAACAGTACAGCACAGAACAGACCCTTCGGCCCACAATGTTGTGCCGGACATTTGTCCAAGCTTAAGGATCTATCCATGTACCTATCCAATTGCTGCTTAAAGGTCACCAATGATTCTGACTCTGCCACTCCCACAGGCAGCGCATTCCATGCCCCCACCACTCTCTGGCTAAAGAACTTACCCCTGACATCCCCCCTATACCTTTCACCCTTCACCTTAAATTTACGTCCCCTTGTAACACTCTGTTGTACCCGGGGAAAAAGTCTCTGACTGTCTACTCTATCTATTCCCCTGATCATCTCATAAACCTCTATCAAGTCACCCCTTATCCTTCGCCATTCCAATGAGAAAAGGCCTAGCACTCTCAACCTATCCTCAAATGACCTATTCTCCATTCCAGGCAACATCCTGGTAAATCTCCTCTGCTCAATCTCCAAAGCTTCCACATCTTTCCTAAAGTGAGGCGACCAGAACTGCACACAGTACTCCAAATGTGGCCTTACCAAGGGGCTGTACAGCTGCAACATCACCTCACGACCGTTGAATTCAATCCCTCTGCTAATGAACGCTAATACACCATAGGCCTTCTTACAAGCTCTATCCACCTGAGTGGCAACTTTCAAAGAGCTATGAACATAGACCCCAAGATCCCTCTGTTCCTCCACCTTACTAAGAACCCTACCGTTAACCCTGTATTCCGCATTCTTATTTGTCCTTCCAAAATGGACAACCTCACACTTGACAGGGTTGAACTACATCTGCCACTCCTCAGCCCAGCTCTGCATCATATCTAAGTCCCTTTGCAGCCGACAACAGCCCTCCTCACTATCCACAACTCCAGCAATCTTCGTATCGTCTGCAAATTTTCTGACCCACTCTTCGACTCCCTCTTCCCAGTCTTTAATAAAAATTACAAACAGCAGAGGACCCAGAACTGATCCCTGCGGAACTTCACTTGTAACTGGGCTCCAGGCTAAATATTTACCATCTACCACCATTCTCTGACTTCAACCGGTTAGCCAGTTCTCTATCCAACTGGCCAAATTTCCCACTATCCCATGCCTCCTGACTTTCCGCCTAAGTTGGAAAGGTTTGGTTTTGAAGAGGCCTTTACTAAATGGGTTTCAGTATTATATAATGATCCCAAAGCAGCGGTGATCATCAATGGCTTAAGGTCAGATACCTTTAGCGTTGTTGGGGGCCGTCGTCAGGGATGTCCTCTTTCACCATTATTATTCACGCTAGTAATTGAACCACTAGCGGAAGCTATACGAACTGACCCTAATATAACGGCTCCGAGGGTGGCATTGGGCAAACACAAAATTACTTTCTATGGGGTGATGTCCTCCTTTTCTTAAGTGATCCTTTGACATCCGTGCCCCGCTTAATTCAAGTGGTCAATTTATTCAATATGTTCTCAGGTCACAAAATCAATTTTATGAGATCGGAGACCATGCCGGTGGGAGGCCTTGCCAGGATATCTAATTTACCGGATGAATCTTGCTTTCCCTTTTGGTGGTCACTAAAAGGTTTCCTGTACTTAGGTATTTTTATCACTCCAGTATTTGGTCAGCTATATAAAGCCAATTATGTACACCTATTCGAGAAAATAAGGCAGGACCTTCAACGCTGGGGAGTCCTCCCATTATCTTGGCTAGGCAGAATGGCCTTAGTTAAGATGAATATCGTACCTCGTCTTCTATATCCTATGAGAATGCTTCCCTTGATGCTGCCGAGACAGACGTTGCGTAAGCTCTATGGCTGGCTCGGCTCCTTTATTTGGAATCATAGACGGCCCCTTATCAAATTAGAAAAGCTGCAGCTCCCACAAGCAAGGGAACAACTGGACTTTCCAGATTTCAGGAGGTACCAATTGAGCTCCTTATTATCTTATGTAGTAGATTGGGTCTCCTGTGACCCACAATCAATCTGGTTAGATATTGAGAGCTCCCAAGCAAAATGTCTCCTATCAATATATTATTTTTGGACAAGATGAGAGTTATTAAGGAACATTGTAAAAATCCTATTGCACTAAATGCAATTAAAGCCTGGAGAACAAATCAACAAGATGAAGGTAATCTGCAAAAAAACCTCCCATTATACCCCTATAGTGGGAGCACCGGGTTTTCAGCCAGGGTTGACAGATGCAACATTTAAAACTTGGGAGTCTAGAGGTATCTCCTGCTTGGGAGGTCTGTTCGATGGGGAGGTTATGATGTCCTTTTAGCAGCTGCACCAGAAGTTTGGACTGCCTAACAAGGACCTCTTTCGGTATTTTCAAATATGAAACTTGATACAAAAGAAGACCACACCGATAGTCAATCCTTACAAATCGGATAGGGAAAGGAGAGTGCTATGGCTGATGGAGCCGCCCTCAGTCAGTACTCTTTATCATTCACTGTACAATAAGGTCTCGAAGGACATGGAATGACTATGTAACACCTGGAATCAAGAATGAGGGTCAGAAATCTCTTTAGAAATATGGGAGGACACCTGGGAAAATGCCAGAAAGATCTCTATCTGTAACAGAATTCAAGCTATTCAATTAAAGATATTTCACAGGGCTCACATGGCACCTAAACAACTTGCAAAATTCAAGGCTGGAGCATCCCCAATGTGTCCTAAATGTAAAATAGAAATTGGCACTCTCAAACACTGTCTATGGATATTCCATAAGATCCGTAGGTATTGGGATAGAGTAGCGAATGCCTTGACCGAGATCTTGGGTACGGAGATTAGATCGGATCCAATGTCCCTACCTTTGGGCTCTCCAAATTTTCCCTCCCTGGATGTATACGGGAAGAAATTATTTTCTATCTTCTCCTTTTGTGCGAGGAAAAATATTTTAGTGAATTGGGTATCCGAAGGCCCCCCAGGACTTTCAAATTGGCACAGGATAATCATGGAATATATCCCCCATGACTTCCTCACAAATATGGTGCACCAAAAAACTGAATTATATTATAAAACATGGCAGCCCTTTTTGAACTATATCGACACAGTTATTTCAGCCATATTGACCTGGGCTCTTGTTTAGTTGTGGCAATGTTTCTGGCTGGTTCGGGAGTCCCCGGGAGGAGGAATCCTGTATAAATACAGGTTCTATCATGACTTGATGTCAATCTATTGTGAGCATGTATCTAGTTATTTAATAACTTTGTTGTTTACTGTTAGTAATGTTTGATATCCTATTTTATGTTTTGGTTGTAGAATAGATTAGTAGTTAGTTGGGTTTTTCCTTTTTATTTATTTAATTTTATATTGGTGCTGTTATCATATTGTAAAGTGAAATACTCTTGTTTGTATTAGTTTTGTAATTTTGTAAAAAGATCTTTAAAAATTTATTTTTTTCAAAAAAAAACCTATTAAAAAATGAAAAAGAAGGTCTTAATTTACAGGAAGCTACAGATGGGTTGGTCAGATAGATAGATCAGTGGTAAGTGGAATTTAACCCTGACAAGTGAGATGCAATGTGTTTTGGAAGAAGTAACAAAGAAAGGGAATACTTAATAACTTGCAGGACAATGGGAAGCTCCAAGTGACAGTGGGATCTTCAATTTCTCGTCCATCGATCCTCTCCATTAAGGGAGCAGGGCAGGTTAATAAGGTAGTTAAGAAGGCATACAGACACTCACCTTCATCAGTCATGGTATGGATTAAAGTAACAGGGAGATTATGTTTGGCAGGAGTTAGGCCATAGTTGGAGTCTTGAGTTCAGGTCTGGTCATCACACAATAGGAAGGACGTGATTGCACTGGAGGAAATGCAGAGGAGATTCACCAGGATGTTGTTTGGGATGGAACATTTAGGGCCTGAATTCCTGATGAAGGGCTTATGCTGAAATGTCGACTCTCCTGCTCCTTGGATGATGCCTGACTCTTTGTGCTTTTCCAGCACCACACTGTCGAGTCTGATCTGCAATCCTTATTTTCTCCAAGGAGCATTTTATGTATGAAGAGCGGTTGGATATGCTCAGGCTGTTTTCTTTGGAGCAGAATGGAGTGGGGACCTTATTGAGGTTATGAGGGCCATGATCAGAAAGGATAGGAAGCAGACATTCCCTTTAATTACCGACTTAATAATGAGAAGGTATGATTTTAAGATGAAGTGTAAGACGTTTAGAGGGGATTTTGAGGAAAATCTTTTTCATCCAGGGGTTGGTTGGGTCAAAACTACACTGCCCCAGAGGTTAGTTGAGGCAGGTAAGTTCACAACCTTTTAAAAATTACTCGGATAAAATGTCATAACATTCAAGGCCATGAATCAGGTGCTGGAAAGTAAGACTAATGTGAACATGTCAGAGCAGATCTCAATGGGCCAAAGAGTGTCCTCTGTGCTGTATGAATCTATAACCTATGATCTGGGTGTGAAATTCATTCACTGAGTACAAATCATTAAACCCCCTCCCAATCTGCTCTGTGGGAGTACCATCACCACATGAACTGTAGTGGTTCAATGAGACTGCTCATCACCATATTCTCAAGGCAGTTTAGGGATGAACAATGTAAGATTTAAAAGGGACCTGAGGGGCAACTTTTCCACACAGAGGGTAGTTCGTATGTGGAATGAACTGCCAGAGGAAGTGGTAGATGCAGGTACAGTTGCGACATTTAAAATACATTTGGGCAGGTACATGAATAAGAAATGTTTAGAGGGATATGGGTCAAACACAGACAAGTGGGACTAGTTTAGTTTGGGAAACTTGGTCTACACAGATGAGTTGGACCGAAGAGTGTGCTTTCATGTGTATAACTATGACTCCATGTTGGCATTGTCAGCAATGCCTATCTCTCATGAATGATTAAAAAGAGCAGGCTGAAGTGACTGATTGACCAACTCTTGTTCATATCTTCATCAGAACAGCAGCTGCAATTGTGGCATTTATTCCACTCATTGCTTTTGAATTAAATTTGTTTTATTGAGGGAGCCAAGCAATACTGTAACAGTCTGTACACCTTGTGAGTTAATTAAATGGAGGAATTTAACAGTATCGACCCACACCTTTCAACATTTTAATAACAACAACTGGAAGTTTGCTATCAGTCTGCTCATCTGATTTGCATTTTCATGCTGGCCC
Source organism: Hemiscyllium ocellatum (assembly GCF_020745735.1). NCBI lineage: Eukaryota > Metazoa > Chordata > Chondrichthyes > Orectolobiformes > Hemiscylliidae > Hemiscyllium > Hemiscyllium ocellatum. The sequence continues at coordinate 25,572,889 of NC_083401.1, forward strand.
TTGTACCAGATAATTTCTGATCCTCAATCTGTCTGCTTGTCCTTCCTCGAATATGACTCCAGGTCACCATGTTTCACTTAATAAAGATGCAGATTGCATTTTAAATTGTGTGCAACTGATTTCAGGAAAGGCTTTCTAAAACAAAATAGGATGGACGAGTTCAAGATGCGATGAGATTTAGTCTTCGAGTATTTCATAATATATGCACAGATAGAAACATACAAATGAGGTGCAGAAATAGACCATTTGACCCCTCGCGCTTGTTCCACCTTTCAATTGGACCATGGCTTATCTGTTTGTGGTTCAAATTATACATTCCTATCTACCCCCCAAAAATGTTTGATTGACTTGCCGAACAAGAACCTAGCTCCCTGCACTGTACTATTACAATATTCAGTCATCAGACGGCAGAGTCAGAGTGTGATTTCATAAGAAATAACACAGAGGGTGCATGCATGACGATCAGTGGTCGGCACAACATCGTGGGCTGAAGGGCCTGTTCTGTGCTGTACTGTTCTATGTTCTAAATAGAACATTCAGCCTATTGAGTCTGTTCTATCACTCAATAAGATCATAATAGGTCTGATAATTCTCAACTCCACTGTCCTACCTTTTCCCCCTAATCTTGACTGATTAAAAATCTGTTTATCTCAGCCTTGAATATAATGAGCCAGTTTCGTAGAATCATTACAGCGTGGAAACAGGCCATTTGGCCCAGCAAGTCCACACTGACCCTCTGAAGAGTATCCCACTCAGACCAATTTCCCCTACCCTATATCTCCCCTGACTTAGGGCAGCACGGTGGCTCAGTGGTTAGCACTATCAACCTTCACATAAACCACATCATCGAAGACATTTCCATCACCTCCAAACGGACCCCACCACCAGGGATATATTTCCCTCCTCACCCATTTCCACTTTCTGCAAAGACTGTTCCCTCTGTGACTACGTGGTCAGGTCCATGCCCCCCAACAACCCATCCTCCCATCCTGGCACCTTCCCCTGCCACTGCAGGAATTCCAAAACCTGCGCCCACACCTCCTCCCTCATCTCCATCCAAGGCCCCAAAGGAGCCTTCCACATCCATCAAAATTTTACCTGCACATCCACCAATGTTATTTATTGTATCCGTTGCTCCCGATGCAGTCTCCTCTACATTGGGGAGATTGGACACCTCCTAACAGAGCACCTTAGGGAACATCTCCAGGACACACGCACCAATCAACCCCACCGCCCCGTGGCCGAACATTTCAACTCCCCCTCCCACTCTGAGAGGACATGGAGGTCCTGGGCCTCCTCCACTTCCGCTCCCTGACCACCCGATGCCTGGAGGAAGAACCGTCTCATCTTCTGCCTCGGAACACTTCAACCCCAGGGCATCAATGTGGATTTCACCCACCTCACCCTACCTCCAATCTTCCAGCTCAGCACCACCCTCATGACCTGTCCTACTTGCCAATCTCCCTTCCTATCTATCCGCTCCACCCTCATCTCTGACCTATCACCTTCATCCCCACCCCCATTCACCCATTGTACTCTTTGCTACCTTCCCCCACCCTCCTGTCTGACCTATCACCTCCATCCCCACCCCTACTCACCTATTGTACTCTATGCTACTTCCTTACCCCCCTCCACCCCCATCTCATTTGTCTCTCCACTCTGCACGCACCCTGCCTCTATTCCTGATGCAGGGCTTTTGCCTGAAACATTGATTTTCCTGCTCCTTGGGTGCTGCCTGATCTGAGTTTTCCTAGCACCACTCTAATCTAGACTCTGGTTTCCAGCATCTGCAGTCCTTGTTTTTATCCAGTGGTTAGCACTGCTGCCTTGCAGTGGCCGGGACCAAGGTTCAATTCCTGCCTTGGGGAACTGTCTGTGTGGAGTTTGGACATTATCTCTCTGTGTCTGCATGGGTTTCCTCCCACAATCCTTAGATGTGCAGATCAGTGAATTGACCATGCTAAATTGCCCATAATGTTAGGTGCATTAGTATAGATAACAGGGTAGGTGAATGGGTCTGGTTGGGCTACACTTCAGAGGGTCAGTGTGGAAGTGCTGCCCTGAAGCACAACCTACACATCCATGAGAATCATGGGTAATTTAGCATGCCCACTGCAACTAACCTGCACATCTTTGGACTGTGGGAGGAAACTGGAGCAACTGGAGAAAACCCTCACTGATATGTGGAGAATGTGCAAATTCCACACAGGCAGTCATCCAAGGCCGGAATCGAACCTGGGTTCCTAGCAATGTGAGGCAGCAGTGCTAACCACTGAGCCACCATGCTGCTCCTCCTTCAGATTCATGAAACTCCAAACCCAACTTATTCAATACTCATGCTCAGAATTAGCCGAATGAACCTTCTCTGGATTGCCTCCGATGCCAGAATGCTGTTTCTTAGATAAGGTGACCAAAGCTGCTCACAGAATTCCAGATGTAGTTTGACCAGTGCCTTATGTATTTTTCAGAAAAGCCTTCTGACTTTTATGTTGAGTTAATTCCCATTGAATTAATGGCCACCATTCCATTGCCTTCCTATTACCTGTTGAGTTTGAATGCCACCTCTCTGTGATTCAGATATGAAGTTCCACATTTCCCTGTGTTGCATTTCCAGCAGCCTAACCATATATAAACACCATAAACCAAAGAACTGCAGGAACTGGAGACATGAAAAAAAGAAATTACTGGAAAAACTCAGCAGATCTGGCAGCATCTGTGGGGAGAAAGCCATGTTAATGTTTTGAGTCCAGTGACCCTTTTACAGAACACGAAACCCAGGCTAAAACAGCCCCAGCCTATTCAACCTCTCCCTCTTGCTCAAACCCTCCAACCCTGGAAACATCTTTGTCAACATTTTCTGAATCCTTTCAAGTTGTCATTTGTAAACTTGGCTTTAAGGTTCAACTTATGGCCCACAGATGCTGCCAGACCTGCTGAATTTTTCCAGCAAGTTCTGTACATGTAAGTAATATTTCAGTCCCTCCAATCTTCCTGCCAAAGTGCACAGCCTCACATTTTCACAGATAATCTGTCACGTTTTGGCCACTCAAATAACATGTCCATATTCCTCTGCAAGCTCCTTATGTCATCACCACCATTTGCCTTTACACCCATTTTGTGTCATAGTCATAAAGTCATAAAGCTGTAGAGCACGGAAACAGATCCTTCGGTCCAACTCGTCCAGATATCCTGACCTAATCTAGTTTCATTTGCTAGTACCTGGCCCATATCCCTCTAAGCCCTTCCTATTCATTTACCCATCCAGATGCCTTTTAAATGTTGTAGTTGTACCAGTCTCCACTACTTGCTTTGGCAGCTCATTCCATACACACTCTCTGTGTGAAAAAGTTACCCCTAATGTTCCTTTTAAATCTTTCCCCTCTCACATCAAACCTCTTCCCTCTATCTTTGGACTCCTCTTGCCTAAGGAAAAAGACTTTAGTTATTCACCTTATCCATGCCCCTCATGATTTCATAAACTTCTATAAGGTCACCCTTCAACCTCCAAAGCTCCAGGGAAAATAGCCCCAGCCTTTCAGCCTTTCCCTATAGTTCAAATCCTAAAACCCTAAATTTGGGTATGCCGGTGTGAAGCGTCCTCGTAAGTCCTTTTCTGAATCTTTTCAAGTTGTCATTTGCAACGTGGCTATAATACATTTGCATTTCTCATCCAAATCATTAATATATACCAGAAATAATTGTAGCTCTAGCAGTGATTCCTATGACACTCTCCTAGTTACAGATTACCATCCAGAAAATGCTTCCCCTTTCCCAACAGTCTGTCTTTGATTAATAATAATTCTTCTTCAATTTTAATATTCTATTCTATCTCGAACACGAAACATAAAACACTACAGCACAGGAACAAACCTTTCAGCCCATTATGTCTGTGTTGACCATGATGCCATTCTAACTAATTCCAGTCTGGTCTGTATTCCTCTATTGGAAAAGCAGAATAGGTCTGGCAGCATGTGCGGACAGAAATCAGGGTTAACATTTTGGGTCCAGTGACCCTTCTTCAGAACTGATGGTAACTAGGAAAAAGTTCTTTTTATGCAGAAGATAGGGTGGGGGGGAAGGGTAAGGAGTGAACGATAAGTGGAGATAGAGCCCGAGGAGAGAGAAGAGCAGTTGGACAGAGAAAGGAGTGGATAATGGTCAGCCCTGGGGAATGAATAGCTGGTAATGGGGACAATTAGTGGTGAACAATGGGTTGTGAGTATTAACAGACCATGCGATAAATTGGAGAAAATGAGGACTCAGTGGTGAAAAGTGTGGTAATGCTGGAAAAGGAGAGCAGGTCAGGCAGCATCCGAGGAGCAGGACAGTAGATGTTTAGGGCATAAGCTTTTCGTCAGAAATGTGGGGGGGTGGGGGGGAGGTTGAGAGAAAAATAGGGGAGTGAGGGTGGGAATGAGGCTGGGGGAAGATAGGTGGGAAGGGAATAGGAGAATGCAGGTGGGGAATTGATAGTGATGGGCTGGTGGGGAAGGTGGAGTGGATAGGTGGGAATGAAAATGGACAGATAGGACAGGTCAAGATGGCAGTGCTGAGTTGGACAGTTGGATCTGGGATGAGGTGGAGGGCAGGGAGATTTGGAAATTAGTGAAGTTGGTGTTGATGCCATGTTGTTGAAGGGTCCCGAGGTGGAAGATGAAGCTTCTTCCTCCAGTCGGAGGCTGGCTTTGATTTGGTCATGGAGTAGGCTCGGGATTTGCATGTTCTTGGAGAGAGTGGGGAGAGGGTTGAAGTGGGCGGTGGGGTTGTTTGGTGCTTGTGTTCCCAGAGATGTTGCCTGAAATGCGGCATGGTGGCACAGTGGTTAGCACAGCGCCGGAGACCCGGGTTCAATTCCCGCCTCGGGCGGCTGACTGTGTGAAGTTTGCACGTTCTCCCCGTGTCTGCGTGGGTTTCCTCCTGGTGCTCCAGTTTCCTCCCACAGTCCAAAAATGTGCAGGCCAGGTGAATTGGCCATGCTAAATTGCCTGTAGTGTTAGTTGTAGGGGAATGGGTCTGGGTGGGTGGCGGGTCGGTTGTGGACTTCTTGGGCCGAAGGGCCTATTTCCACACTGTAAGTAATCTAATCTAGATGGCATCCAGTCTCCCCGATGTCGAGGAGACCCTCACCGCCCTGTGGCCAACCACTTCAACTCCTCCCCGGACTCCCTGTTCATGTTCCTTTCCACCTATCCACTCCACTCTCCCCACCGATCTGTACCTCCCACAGCTACTTTGCCGTGAGCCCCAGCATCCCCCACTAATTTATCTCTCATCCAAGTTCCCCTCCACATTCCTGATGAAGGACTTATGCATGAAATATCGGCTCTCCTACTCCTCGGATGCTGCCTGACCTGCTGTGCTTTTCCAGCGCCAAGCCTTTTAACTCGTGATAATAGGGCCTGGGATGTGGAGGTTAGAGTAAGGACATGGGGGGGGGTGGTGTTTCAAGCATAAAATTGGTGAACCTGCTATTGGGTCCAGAAGGCTGTAGGGTTACCAAGCAAAAAATGAGGCGCTGTTCTTCCAGGTTACGCTGAGCTTTAATGGAGTACTGCAGCAAGCCTGAGACAGAAATGTTGACGGGAACAGGATGGTGTGTTAAAGTGGCAAGCAACAGGAAACTCAGGGTCTTTTTTGAGGGCAGAATGTCGATGGTCTGCAAAGCGGTCACCCAGTCCATGCTTTGCTTTCTGTGTGTAGAGGAGACCACATTGTGAGTACTGAATACAGTAGACTAGATTGTGTACAGAGCATGTAAAGTGCTACTTCACCTGTTTGGGCCCTTGAATATTGAGGATGGAGGAAGTAAGTGAGCAGGTATTACAGCTTTAGCGGCTGCAGGAGAATGAGGGCTGTGGGGGATGGATGTTGGGAGTGAAGGAGGAGTGGACCAAGGTATCCGGAAGGAATGGTCTCTGCAGAAGGCTGACATGGAAGGGATGGGGAATGTGTGTCTGGAGGTGACGGAAATGGCAGCTAATGATCCTTTGGATGTGGATGATGGTGGGATGGTAGGTAAGGACAAGGAGAGGTCTGTCATGGGAGGGAAGAGGGGATGAGGGCCGAAGTACGGGAGATAGGTTGGACCCTGCTGAGGGCCCTGTCAACTACAGTGCTGGGGAATCCCCTTTCTTGAGGAAGAGGTTGGACATTATTAGAACAGATCAGACGGGGAAAGAGGAATTGGGAGAATGGAATAGAGTCTTTCCAGGGGGTAGGATGTCAGGATGGCTAGTAAAGGTAACTGTCAGTGTGAGTTGGTCGATTTGTATTGAATATTGATAACCAGCCTATCCACAAAAATGGAAACAGAGCTGTTGAGGAAGCGAAGGGAGGAGTCAGAGCTGGACCAGGTGAAGGTGAGAGAAGGGCAGAAATTGGAAGCAAAATTGATAAACCTTTCCAATTCTGGGCAAGATGCCAACCACAGCCCCAAGTTTGTTAATGTAGAAGGAAGTCTGATCCCACTGTATTCTGAATTTTAGGTCATGGTAAATAGAAATGCAAACCCACAAACTAACACTTAGCAATGTAACTGAATTCCTTTAAGCAGCTAGCTGTAGGCAGTAAAGAAAATTCCTGCTCTCTCAACCGGGACAGAAACAGAAAATGGTATAAGCAAATTACCTCATAAAAGGGATAGTTAGCATGGTAGGTGGTATAAGGAAGTTGTAAAACATGGTCAGTGTGACCATGAAAAGAAACAATTGCAGCTTTACAGCTCAGCAGACAGCCTAGTGGAACTGTAGATCATTTGAGCAGATCCTTGTATCCAAAGATCAAGGGGAAAATGACAGAGACTGATTATAAGATTAAGGGTGAGGGTCAGATCATGTCCTGATGTACTTTGAGAATCCAAGTAAGTTTTTTCTAATGACTTGGTAAAACTGAGAAAGCGATTGACTGTCTCCCTCATCAATGGAATTCGAATAGGCGCTATCTTATTAAGAAAAATAGTATGAAAAACGTTTAAAATAGAGACAGTTAGGTTCATCCAAGTTTCAAACTTCTGTTTAAAACCAACTTGCAGCATGTAAATAGCAGAAGTGGATGGCACGGTGACTCAGTGGCTAGCTCTGCTGCCTCACAGTGCCAGAGTCCTGAGTTCGATTCTAGCCTCGGGTGACTGTCTGTGTGGAGTTTACACATTCTCCCCGTGTCTGTGTGGGTTTGCTCTGGTTTCCTCTCACAATCCAAAGATGTGCATTGGCCATGCTAAATTGCCCACAGGGATGTGTAGGTTAGGTATGTTAGTCCGGGGCAAATATAGATTTGAGCTATCGAGACAGGCTGGGGCTGTTTTCCCTGGGTGTCAGAGGCTGAGGGGTGACCTTATAGAGGTTTACAAAATTATGAAGGGCATAGATTGGATAAATAGACAAAGTCTTTTCCCTGAGGTGGGGGAGTCCAGAACTATAGGCCATAGGTTTAGGGTGAGAGGGGAAAGATATAAAAGGGACCTAAGGGGGAACTTTTTCACGCAGGGGGTGGTACGTGTATGGAATGGATGAGTTGCCAAAGGAAGTGGTGGAGGCTGGTACAATTGCAACATTTAAGAGGCATTTGGATGGGTATATGAATAGGAAGGGTTTGGAGGGACCAGATTGGGTTGGGATATCTGGTTGGCATGGATGGGTTGGATCGAAGGGTCTGTTTCCAATCTGTACATCTCTATGACTCTAAGATCAAGTATTTTACTGCACAGAAAGACACACCATTTGCTCTTGTAAAGGTTTGACTCTGCTGCCAGTATTTATACCCACAAAGTATTCAGCTATGCAGGAACCAATGAAATTGCTGTTAGACCATAAGACCATAAGGCATAAGAGTGGAAGTAAGGCCATCGGCCCATCGAATTCACTCTGCCATTTAATCATGGCTGATGGGCATTTCAACGTCACTTACCCGCACTCTCCCAGTTTCCCTTAATTGCTCGTGAGATTAAGAATTTATCAATCCCTGCCTTGAAGACATTTAACGGTCCCGGCCTTCACGGCGCTTCATGCCAATGAATTCCACAGGCCCATCACTCTTTGGCTAAAGAAATGTCTCCTCATTTCCATCCTAAATGGATCTCCTCTAATTCTAAGGCTGTGCCCACGGGTCCTAGTATCCTCACCTAATGGAAACAAATTCCCAGCATCCACCCTTTTTAAGGAAAAAGTGAGGACTGCAGATGCTGGAGATCAGAGTTGAAAATGCGTTGCTGGAAAAGCGCAGCAGGTCAGGCAGCATCCAAGGACTAGGAGAATCGACATTTCGGGCATGAGCCCTTCTTCAGGAATGAGGAAAGTGTGCCAAGCAGACTAAGATAAAAGGTAGAGAGGACGGATTTGGGAGGGGTGTTGGAAATGCGATAGGTGGAAGGAGGTTAAGGTGAGGGTGATAGGCTGGAGTGGGGGTGGGGGCGGAGAGGTCAGGAAGAAGATTGCAGGTTAGGAAGGTTGTGCTGAGTTCGAGGGTTGGGACTGAGAAAAGGTGGGGGGAGGGGAAATGAGGAAACTGGAGAAATCTGAGTTCATCCCTTGTGGTTGGAGGGTTCCTAGGTGGAAGATGATTCCTCCAGCCATCGTGTTGCTATGGTCTGGCGATGGAGGATTCCAAGGACCTGCATGTCCTTGGTGGGGTGGGAGGGGGATTTGAAGTGTTGAGCCACAGGGTGATTGGGTTGGTTGGTTGGTCCGGGTGTCACAGAGGTGTTCTCTGTGGCCTGTCTCCCCAATATAGAGGAGGCCACATCGGGTGCAGCGGATGCAGTCAATGATGTGTGTGGAGATGCAGGTGAATTTGTGGTGGATATGGAAGAATCCCTTGGGGCCTTGGAGGGAAGTAAGGGGGAGGTGTGGGCGCAAGTTTTGCATTTCTTGTGGTTGCAGTGGAAGGTACCGGGAGTGGAGGTTGGGTTGGTGGGGAGTGTGGACCTGACGAGGGAGTCACAGAGGGAGTGGTCTTTGCGGAACGCTGATAGGAGAGGGGAGGGAAATATATCCCTGGTGGTGGGGTCCAGTTAGAGGAAATGACGGCAGATGATACAATGTATATGGAGGTTAGTGGGGTGGTGGGTGAGGACCAGTGGGGTTCTGTCCTGGTGCCGATTGGAGGGGTGGGGCTCAAGGGCAGAGGAGTGAGAAGTGGAGACGATGCGGTGGAGAGCATCATCGGCCACGTCTGAGGGGAAATTGTGGTCTTTGAAGAAGGAGGCCATCTGGGTTGTTCGGTATTGGAATTGGTCCTCCTGGGAGCAGATGCGGTGGAGACAAAGGAATTGGGAATATGGGATGGCGTTTTTACAGGATGCAGGGTGGGAGGAGGTGTAGTCTAGGTAGCTGAGGGAGTTGGTCGGTTTATAGTAAATGTCTGTGTTGATTCGGTCACCCAAGATAGAAATGGAGAGGTCTAGGAAGGGGAGGGAGGAGTCTGAGACGGTCCAGGTAAATTTGAAGTCGGGGTGGAAGGTGTTGGTAAAGAGGATGAATTGTTCAACCTCCTCATGGGTGCACGAGGCAGTGCCAATACAGTCATCGATGTAGCAGAGGAAAAGGTGGGGGATGGTGCCAGTGTAGCTGCGGAAGATGGACTGTTCCACATATCCTACGAAGAGGCAGGCATAGCTGGGGCCCATGCGGGTGCCCATGGCAACTCCTTTGGTTTGGAGGAAGTGGGAGGATTGGAAAGAGAAGTTGTTCAGAGTGAGGACCAGTTCAGTCAGTTGAAGGAGGGTGTCAGTGGAAGGGTACTGGTTGGTACGGTGGGAAAGGAAGAAGCAGAGGGCTTTGAGTCCTTCGTGATGGGGGATGGAGGTGTACAGGGACTGGATGTCCATAGTGAAAATAAGGCGTTGGGGACTGGGGAAGCCAAAATCATGGAGGAGGTGGAGGATGTGGGTGGTGTCCCGAATGTAGGTGGGAAGTTCTTGGACTAAGAGGGACAGGACCGTGTCGAGGTATGCAGAGATGAGTTCGGTGGGGCAGGAGCAGGCTGAGACAATGGGTCGGCCGGGGCAGTCAGGTTTGTGGATTTTGGGCAGGAGGTAGAAATGGGCGGTGCGGGGTTGTGGGACTATGAGGTTGGAGGCGGTGGATGGGAGATTCCCTGAGGTGATGAGGTTATGGATGGTTTGGGAGATGATGGTTTGGTGGTGGGAGGTGGGGTCATGGTCAAGAGGGCACTAAGAGGAGGTGTCCGCGAGCTGGCGCTTAGCCTCAGCGGTGTAAAGATCGGTGCGCCAAACTACTACCATGCCTCCCTTGTCTGCCGGTTTGATAGTGAGGTTGGGGTTGGAGCGGAGGGAGTGGAGAGCTGCACATTCTGAGGGGGAGAGTTTGGAGTGGGTGAGAGGGGTGGAGAGGCGGTTAATGTCGCGATGGCAGTTGGCTATGAAGAGATCGAGGGCAGGTAAGAGGCCAGCACGGGGTGTCCAGATGGATGGGGTGTGTTGGAGGCATTATCATATAAGTTTCTATTAGATCCCTCTGCAGACTTCTTAACACTAATGAGTACAATCCCAGGATCCTCAGCTGTTCACCGTATGTTAGGCCTACCATTCCAGGGATCAACCGTGTGAATCTCTATTGGACACGCTCCAGTGCCAGTGAGTTCTTCCTGAGGTGTGGGGCCCAAAACTGGACACAGTACTCCAAATGGGGCCTAACTAGAGCTTTATAAAATCTCAGAAGTACATCACTGCTTTTATATTCCAACCCTCTTGCGATAAATATCAACATTACATTTGCTTTCTTAGCCACGGACTCAACCTGCAAGTCAACCTTTAGAGAATCCTGGACTAACACTCCCAGATCCCTTTGTACTTTGGCCTTATGAATTTTCTCACCGTTTAGAAAATAGTCCATACCTATAATTTTTTTTTCCCAAAGTGCAAGACCTCGCATTTGCTCACATTGAATTTCATCAGCCATTTCTTGGACCACTCTCCTAAACTGTCTAAATCCACCTAACTTCGTATCATCAGCAAACTTCACCAGAATGCTCCAGGTCCCTTCATCCAGATCATTAATATATAAAGAGAACAGCTGCTGCGCCAAAACTGAACCCAACAGGACACCACTTGTCATTATCTGCCATTCTGAAAAAGAACCTTTTATCCCAACTCTCTGCCTTCTGTCAGACAGCCAATCCTCAATCCATGCCAGTAGCTCACCTCGAACACCATGGGCCCTCATCTTACTTAGCTGTCTCCTATGAGGCACCCCATCAAAGGCCTTTTGGAAGTGGGCGGCACGGTGGCACAGTGGTTAGCACTGCTGCCTCACAGCGCCTGAGACCCGGGTTCAATTCCCGACTCAGGCGACTGACTGTGTGGAGTTTGCACGTTCTTCCCGTGTCTGCGTGGGTTTCCTTTGGGTGCTCCGGTTTCCTCCCACAGTCCAAAGATGTGCGGGTCAGGTGAATTGACCATGCTAAATTGCCCGTAGTGTTAGGTAAGGTGTAAATGTAGGGGTATGGGTGGGTTGCGCTTCGGCGGGTCAGTGTGGACTTGTTGGACCGAAGGGCCTGTTTCCACACTGTAAGTAATCTAATCTAATCTAATAACATCCATTGGTTTCCCTGGTCTTACCTACTTGTTACCTCTTCAAAGAATTCTAACAGGTTTGTCAGGCACGACCTCCCCTTACTAAATCCGTGCTGACTTGTTCTAATCTGACCCTGCAATTCCAAGAATTTAATAATCTCATCCTTAACGATGGATTCTAGAATTTTACCTACAACTGAGGTTAGGGTAATCGGCCTATAATTTTCTGTCTTTTGTCTTGATTCTTTCTTGAAGAAAGAGGTTACAACAGTGATTTTCCAATCATCTGAGATTTTCCCTGACTCCAGTGATTTTTGAAAGATTACAACCAATGCCTACACTATTTCTTCAGCCACCTCCCTCAGAACTCTAGGACGTAGCCCATCAGGGCCAGGAGATTTATCAATTTTTAGAGCTTTTAGCTTTTCTCGCACGTTCTCTTTTGTAATGGCTACCATATTCAACTCTGCCTCTTGACTCTCCTTAATTGTTGGGATATTGCTCATGTCTTCTACTGTGAAGACTGACGTAAAGTATTTATTAAGTTCTTCAACTATTTCCCTGCCTCCCATCACTAACCTTCCAGCATCAATTTGGAGCAGCCCAATTTCTACTTTTGCCTCTCATTTGTTTCTTATGTATTGAAAGAAACATTTACTATCATTTCTAATATTACAGGCTAGCTTACCTTCACATTTGATCCTCTCCTTCCTTATTTCTCTCTTTGTTATCGTCTATTTGTTTTTGTAGTCTTCCCAATCTTCTGATTTCCCAGTGCTCTTGGCCACATTGTTGGCTCTTTTTCTGTGATACATTTCCTGACTTGCTTTGTCAGCCATGGCTGTCTAATCTCCATCATCCCCCACCCCCGGAAATCTTTCTTTTCTTTGGGATGTACGTCTGTGCTGTGTCCTCAATTACACCCATGCTGACTTGTTCTAATCTGACCCTGCACTTCCAAGAATTTAGCAATCGCTCCTACTATTGTTGCTCTACTGTCTTCCCCAATAGGCTCTGTTGCCAGTCGATTTTTGTCAGTTCCTCTCTCATGCCCCTGCAATTACCTTTATTTAACTTTATTTGCCTTCTCTCTTTCAAACTGCAGACTGGACTCTACCATATTATGATCACTGCCTCCAAAGTGTTCCCTTATTTTATGATCTATTATAAAGTCTGGCTCATTACATAGCACAAAGTCCAGAATAACCTGTTCCCTTTTGGGCTGCATCACAAGCTGTTCCAAAAAGCCATCCTGCAAGCATTCCATGAATTCCCTTTCTTTGGATCCACCGGCAATATTATTCACCAAGTCCAATTGCATATTGAAGTCCTCCATGATCACCGTGACCTTGCCTTTCCGACATGCCCTTTCTATTTCTTGGTACATCTTGTTGTCAGGCTGATGGTCACAACTGGTCTCCACTCCACAAACCAATCAAATGTCTGTCGCTAGCCAAATCTCACTTCATATCAAACCCTGGTGCTGACTCATCAATAATAGCCTGTCCCACTGCTTGAACGCAGTGTAAACACAGCTCTCAATGATTTTCAGTAGCTCACCTTTTAAAAGCAAAGTACCTCCTTCCACAATCCTTGGTTTTAAATTGTTTTCCCATTTCAGTCTACAATTAAAAATATGGATAAATGGAAAAATTCAAGAGACTGACCTCAATTAAGGTGGAAAAGTCACCAGGGCTAGATGGATTGTATCCAAGGTTTATGAAGGTAGCCAGAGAGGTAATAACAGATCTTCTGAGGATCATATTACATTGTTCTTAGATACCTATAAGGTACCAGAATATTGAAATGCTGCAAACATTGTAACATTCTTCAAAAAGGGTGTAAAGGATGGACTAAATAATTATTCATCAGTGAATCTGACATCAGTGATGGAAACATTCTGAGCAATATAGTTAACTATACCTTGGAGAGGCACAGATTAGTCAGGGAATCTCAGCTTGGCTTCGTTAAGGAAGGTTATGTAACTCAATTTCTTTGAGGCAGGAACAAAGAGGGTTGATGAAGATCATCCAGCAGATGTTTACATGGATTTCACAAAGACTTCTGAGAAGGTCCCAAGTGGCAGACTGGTCAGAAAATTTAAAACCCATTGGTCGCAGGGCGGATGTGGAGAAGCAGATACAAAATTGCCTTGGTGACGGGAAATAAAGGTCAGTGAGTCTTATGGCAAACAAAATGCTGTTTCAAGTATCATTCCACAGGACTCAGTTTTGAGTCCCTTCCTGTTTGTGGTATATTTCAATTATTTAGACTTATATGTAGGAGACATGATTGGAAAATATGCAGACAGCACACAAACTGGCTGGGGAGTTAATCATGAAAAGAATGGCTTTCCACTGTGGGGATATATCAACAGTTTGATTGAGTTGGCAGAGAGGTGGCAAACAGGCCTCAATCGGGAGAATTTTTTTTTAAGAATCCCTACAGTGCAAAAAGTTCACCTCGACCCTCCAAAGAGTATCCCACCCAACTCCATTCCCTGTTACTCTACATTTACTAAGCTACCTAACCTACACATCCCTGAATGCTACAGACAATTTAGCATGGCCAATTCTCCTAACCTGCACATCTTTGAATTGCGGGAGAAAACCGGAACACCTGGAAGAAACCCACACAGACGCAGGGTGAATGTGCAAATTCCACACACACAGTCACCCGAGGCTGGAACTGTAACTGCATTCCCTGACACTGTGAGGCAGCAATGCTAACCACTAAGCCACCTTGTCTCCCCTTCAAGCATGGATTACGAGGCTATGCATTCGTGGAGCACCAGGGAATGGACATTTAACGGAAAGGAATTGGCAAGGGGTCGAGGAAGTGAGAGGCTTTGGAGTCCACATGTCTCCGAAGGTGCAGGGCAAGGAAATATGGCATTGAATTGAATTGAATTGAAATGAATTTATTGTTGCGTGTACCGAGGCACAGTGAAGAGCTTTGTCTTGTGAGCAATACAGGCAGATCACAGAGTTAAGTAGCATAGATAAGTAAATAATAGGTAAACAGTGGCAAAAACAAAAACACGGGTACATGTGAATGCTCAGGGTTTGTGAGTCCATTCAATATTCTAACAACAGTAGGGTATAAACTGTTTTGAAACTGGCTGTTGCGTGTGCTCAGGCTTCTGTACCTTCTCCCTGATGGTAGCGGTTATAGTCATAGAGTTATAGAGATGTACAGGACGAAACAGACCCCCTTCAGTTCAACTCGTCCATGCCAACCAGATATCCCAACATAATCTACTCCCATCTGCCAGTACCCGGCCCATATCCCTCCAAACCCTTCCTATTCATATACCCATCAAACTGCTTTTTAAATGTTGCAATTGTATCAGCCTCCAACACTTCCTTTGGCAGCTCATTCCATACACGTACCCCCCTCTGTGTGAAAAAGTAGCTCAAATCCTCCAACCCTGGCACCATCCTTGTAACTCTTTAAGGAACCCTTTCAAGTTTCACAATATCTTTCCGATAGGGAGGAGATCAGAATTGTATGGGTGGGATGGATCTTTGAGAATGTTGGCGGCCTTTCCTTGACAGTGGGCCTGGGAGATGGATTTCTATAGATGGCACGAAAAATTAGTGAGAAAGTCACACAGCATGGAAACAGACCCTTCATTCCAACCAGCCCATTCCAACCATAATCCCAAACTAAACTAGACCCACCTGTCTGCGTTTGGCCCATATCCCTCCAAATTTTTCTTATTCACGTACTTATCCAAATGTTTTTAAATGTTATAACTGTACCTGCATTCACCACTTCCTCTGGAAGTTCATTTCACTCACAAACAATTCCATATGAAAAAAAAATTACCCCTCTCTTTTTTTTTAAGTATTTCTCCTCCCATCTTAAAAATATACCGTCTTGAAATCTCCTACTGTAGACAAAAGACATCTACCATCTCCCATCATGATTGGATAAACCTTTATAAAGTCACCCCTAAACTTCTTACACTCCAATAAAAATGTCCCAGCCTATCCAGACTTTCCTTATAATTCAAATCCTCCATTCCCTGCAACATCCTGGGAAATGTTTCCTGAACCCTCTCCAGCTTCATAATATCCTACTGAATAAAGAGCAGGGATGTAATACTGGAACAATGTAGGCAATGGTTCGGCCAAACTGGAGATTTTTGTACAGTTCTAGTCATCATCATTCAGGAAGGAGAACACAGGAACATAGAACATAGAACATAGAACATAGAACATAGAACATAGAACAGTACAGCACAGAACAGGCCCTTCAGCCCACGATGTTGTGCTGACCACTGATCCTCGTGTATGCACCCTCAAAGTTCTGTGACCATATGCATGTCCAGTAATCTCTTAAATGTCCCCAGTGACCCTGCCTCCACAACTGCTGCTGGCAACGCATTCCATGCTCCCACAACTCTGTGTAAAGAACCTGCCTCTGACATCCCCCTATACGTTTCTCCAACCAGCTTAACACTATGACCCCTCGTGTTTGTCATTTCTGCCCTGGGAAATAGACTCTGGCTATCAACTCTATGTATGCCTCTCATTATCTTGTATACCTCAATTAGGTCCCCTCTTCTCCTTCTTTTCTCCAATGAAAAAAGTCCGAGCTCAGTCAACCTCTCCTCATAAGATAAGCCCTCCAGTCCAGGCAGCATCCTAGTAAACCTCTTCTGAACCCTCTCCAAAACATCCACATCTTTCCTATAATAGGGTGACCAGAACTGGACACAGTATTCCAAGTGTGGTCTAACCAAAGTTTTATAGAGCTGCAACAAGATCTCACGACTCTTAAACTCAATCCCCCTGTTAACGAAAGCCAAAACACCATATGCTTTCTTAACAAACCTATCCACTTGGGTGACCATTTTAAGGGATCTATGTACCTGCACACCAAGATCCCTCTGTTCCTCCACACTGCCAAGAATCCTATCCTTAATCCTGTAATCAGCTTTCAAATTCGATCTTCCAAAATGCATCACCTCACATTTATCCAGGTTGAACTCCATCTGCCTCCTCTCAGCCCATCTCTGCATCCTGTCAATGTCCCTGTCCTGCAGCCTACAACAGCCCTCTATAGTGTCAACGACACCTCCAACCTTTGTGTCATCTGCAAACTTGCTGACCCATCTTTCAATCCCCTCATCCAAGTCATTAATAAAAATTACAAACAGTAGAGGCCCAGGGACAGAGCCCTGTGGAACACCACTCGCCACAGACTTCCAGGCAGAATATTTTCCTTCTACTACACTCGCTGTCTTCTGTTGGTCAGCCAATTCTGTATCCAGACAGCTATGTTCCCCTGAATCCCATTCCTCCTGACCTTCTGAATGAGCCTACCATGAGGAACCGTATCAAATGCCTTGCTGAAGTCCATATACACTATATCCACAGCTCGACCCTCATCAACTTTTTTAGTCACATCCTCAAAGAACTCAATAAGGTTTGTGAGGCATGACCTGCCCCTCACAAAGCCGTGTTGACTCTATTTAATCAAGCCATGCTCTTCCAGATGGTCATAAATCCTATCCCTCAGAATCCTTTCCATCACCTTGTAGACGACAGACATGAGACTCACTGGTCTGTAATTGCTGGGGATTTCCCTATTTCCTTTCTTGAAGAGAGGAACTACATTTGCCTCTCTCCAGTCCTCAGGTACGACTTCAGTGGAGAGCGAGGATGAAAAGATTTATCTTCGCAAGTGGCGAAGCAATCACATTTCTCATTTCCCAAAGCAGCCGAGGACAAATCTGGTCCGGGCCTGGCGACTTGTCAATCTTAATGTTTGACAAAATTTTCAGCACATCAGCTTCCTCTATCTCTCTCCATTTCAGCATGCACACCTGCTCTTCAAAGGTTTCATTCACTACAAAGTTTGTTTCTTTCATAAAGACAAACAAAAAATTAATTCAGGGCTTCCCCAACCTCCTCAGACTCCACACACAAATTCCCTATGCTATCCCTGATCGGCCCTACTCTTTATTTGACCATTCTCTTATTCCTCACATCATAAGTGTAAAATGCCTTTGTGTTCTCCCTAATCTGTTTTGCCAAGCCTTTCTCATGCCCCCTCCTGGCTCTCCTCAGACCATTTTTAAGCTCCTTCCTTGCCTGCCTGTAATCCTCTAGAGATGAGGCTTGACCCTAGCTTCCTCCACCTTAAGTAAGCTACCTTTTTCCTTTTGACGAGAAGCTCCACCACTCTTATCATCCAAGGTTCCTTTATCTTACCACTTCTTGCCTGTCTCAGAGGGACATATTTATTCATCACTTGCAACAACTGTTCCTTAACCAGTCTCCACATGTCTGTAGTGCCTTTACCATGGAACAATTGCTCCCAATCCATGCTTCCTAACTCATGTCTAATCGCACCATAGTTTCCTCTTCCCCAATTAAATATCCTCTCATTTTGCCTAATCTTCTCCTTCTCCATAGCTATGTAGAATGTGAGGCAGTTGTGGTCACTATCACCAAAATGCTCTTCCACCACAAGATCTAATACCTGCCCTGGCTCATTTCCGAGCACCAAGTCTAGAATGACCTCTCCCCTCATCGGCCTGTCAACGTACTGAGTTAGGAAACCCTCCTCAACATGCCTTACAAAAATAGCTCCAATCTAGGGCGGCACGGTGGCACGGTGGTTAGCACTGCTGCCTCACAGCGCCTGTAGACCCGGGTTCAATTCCCGACTCAGGCGACTGACTGTGTGGAGTTTGCACGTTCTCCCCGTGTCTGCGTGGGTTTCCTCCGGGTGCTCTGGTTTCCTCCCACAGTCCAAAGATGTGCAGGTCAGGTGAATTGGCCAAGCTAAATTGCCCGTAGTGTTAGGTAAGGGTTAAATGTATGGGTGGGTTGCGCTTCGGCGGCTCGGTGTGGACTTGTTGGGCCGAAGGGCCTGTTTCCACACTGTAAGTCTAATCTAATCAAATCTTCTTCTCGAAGGAGGTTCCAATCAATATTGGGAAAGTTAAAGTCACCCATTACAACAACCCTATACAAGCACATTACCAGAGCTTGAAAATTACAGCTATGAGGGAAGTTTCGATAAACTAGGGTTGTTTTCCTTAGATCAGAGGAGGATGGACATTGGTTTAATAAAGATGCACAAAATAATGAAGAGAAGAACTATCTCCTCTAGCAAAGAGATCAATTTCCCAGGGAGCACAGATTTAAGGTGATGAGTAGGAGGGTCAGAAGGGACATGAGGAAACTTGTTTTAAACAGAGAGTGGTGGCTGGCTGGAATTAGCTGACCCAGTTTGATGGCTAAGGTGGAAGCCCTCAACTCATTTAACAGGAACCTGGATCATCATCTGTACTGCTGTAATCTGCAAGGCTACAGACTAGATACTTAGTAAACGTGATTAGAATGAGCTGCATGGAGTTTTATTGGGACTGTAACCTTTCTATGTTTCTATGGATGGAAATTAAGCTGCAGACACATAGAATTAGGAAGTGAGTCACTCAGCTTCCTAAACCTGTTCTGCCACTTAGTTAGACCATGGCTGACTTCGAACACCACATTCAGTTCTGGGCCTTGGAGGGGATATTGGACTGATTCTAATGGGGACAAGTTGTTTACAACAGGCTTGTGTTCACGTGAATATAGAAGATGAAGGAATAATCCAATGGGCTATTTATGGTGACTAAATAATTTCAAAGTTTAACCAGGGAATAAACTATACTGTACAGCTTTAAAATTAGTGCTAAGCTGTCAAAGGCTGATTTTACAAAGTTGTGGAAAACTCAGACCTTCTCTCCCAAACTGATGTTGAGCATACAGATCATGTTTTAAAATTGAAGTTGATAGGTATGTGTTAGGCAAGGGCTCTCAGGCATTTTGAGCCATGGTGGTAAGGCACCAATCAGCCATAATCTATTGAGTGGGAGGGCAGCCTGAATGGCCTCCTGTATTCCTAGATTTGAATGCAGGAGACCTATATGGGCACCAGACAGCATGTAATGAAAAGTTAGGTTGGCTGAAGTGCAAGTGGTAGGCATCACAATCGATTCATATAATTCATATGAAGATAGAAAAAAACTAACATGTGTCTTTTGCTCTAATTTTAATGCAAACTGCTGCTTAGAAACTTGTTGGACCATTGAATGAAGACATTAGCATTTTAATGAAGAAACATCTGAACTATAGTTACAAGAAAGCTCTTATCTATCAAGATTGCATGGAAGACTTCTAATTAAATGGAGATCCACAGGAATTCTGGGCAGGATATGGAACTGAACCAGATTCTGTTAAAAATAGGAAGTAGACAGTGCTCAGAATAGGATAATGGTAGGTGATGCTGATGTAGCTCTGCGTGAGCAAGTATTTGGCTGCTTGTTGTTTCCAATCTACAATAATATATCCAAGTGCAGGCTTGTCTCATGAGCTGAGGATATTAAGTGATGCAGTGTGGTTAGAGATGACAAGGGGATTGGCCACAATGCTGCAGTTACAACCACCAGATGTTAATTCTCACTGATTTCAACAAAGAGCACACTGAGCCTGTTTGTACCAGTTTCCCAGCTGTTGAGTAGGTTACAATGCCCAGGATAGAGCTCTTGAGTCAGGGAACAGGAAGAGGAGCTGAAACTAAGGGACTGACCAGTTAACACGACAGACAGCCCCAACACTCGATGAGCAGAATGGCTTCCTTTTGAGACATAATTACTCTGTTGATCCTGACAAACACCTTCCGGGTCAAAAAGTGAGTAGGCAAAGTGGAACCTCAGCTGTTTGCATTGGTAAATTGCTGATTCCATTTAAACACAGAAAACAGGAAAAAGCCATGTGGGCCTGCTCCAGCATGAAACATTGTGAAAATAAGCCATTCAGACCCATCAAGTCCACACCGACCTTCCAAAGAACATCCCTATCCTATCCCTACCCTATCCCTGGCTAACCCACCCAGCCTGCACATCCCTGAACGCTATAGGCAATTTAGCACAACTAATCCACCTAACCTGCACATCTTTGGACTATGGGAGGAAGTGGGAGCACCCGAAGGAAACCCACACAGACACACGGAGAATGTGCAAACTTAACACAGACAGTCACTTGAGGTAGAATCGAGCCCAGGTCCAAGTGCTGTGAGGCAGCAGTGCTAACCACTGTACTGCCCTTAATCATCAAATTCAGTACCATGCTCCTACTTTCATGCCTTTCCCTTTGATCCCTTTAGCCCTAATAATACATATCTAACGTCTTTGTGAAAATATTCAATTGGCATCAACTGCTTTCTGTGACAAGGAATTCCATAGGCGAACCACTCTGTAGATGAAGAAATTTCTCCTCATATCAATCTTAAATGACCAATCCCATAACCTTAAGCTGTGATCTCTGATTCTGGAATGGATCAGGATGGCTGCTTCTTCCCTCTACCACCCTCCTCATTGTTTTCCCCACTCTACCCTTCACTGGTGTTAGAAGGGACTCAGCCTGGTAAGTCAATGGCAGCCACACTTCCAAATGCCTTTATACTCTTTTCTTTTCCCTAAATTTCTCTGTCTCTCCATTTAAAACATTCTGTAAAGTCTAGTTGTTCTGCAAAGCTTTTAGTCACATGTCCAAATATCCCCTAATGAGGCTTGGTGTCAGTAATCCTTCCGAGAAGGACAGTTTGCTGTATTAATGTTGCTATATCAATGCAAATGGTGATATAAAAAGTTGTTGCTGTAAATGATTTGTCAGGATCGAATTTCACACCCCTGGTAGTAATATCAGGCAGGGTGTAAATCTGACAATACCTAAAACTTCCAACAGGATGCACCCCCACCATTTATCTGAAATAGTCCATCAATTTTTCACAACAAACACTGGGAGCAGTGGACAGCCATCCCTATCCTCCATCCCATCCCCCAACCCGGCTACTGAGGGTGACTCCCCACCCCGGAAATCAGGGCTGTCCCGGTTACAGGTTGGGTCGCCAAATACCACAACGTCCAATGGTTTTAGCAAAGAGATTGACTTGACTTCAATTGATTATGCACTGGAGCAACCAATATTGGATGGAATGTCACATACTGAGTAAGACAGTGTGAATGGCTTTGGAGCAACCAGATGGAGGGTGAACAGTAGGTTTCACATACATTCAGTGGGCAAGGCTCTGCAATGGGAGCCTGCAATTGCAACTTACTCTGTATCGATCTGACCTTACCAGACATGAGGCATTTTTGTTTTTGGATCACTGGGTTGCAAGTCTTCTGAGCTCTCTCCCTGACATAGTGATGTAAACAGGCTCTCCAGATATTTGTGAGGCAGAGGTGGATAGATTCTTGACAAGTGAGGGGGTGAAGAGCTACCAGGTCAGGTGGGAATGTGAATTTTTGATCACAATGAAATCAGCCAGGATCTTAATAAATGCCAGAGCAGCCCCGAGGGGCCAAATAACCTTCTCCTGCTCCTTGCTCCATGTTAGGTTCATATGCATTGATGTAATAACACCAGAAGCCTACTTGTCAAAAGTCAGTTTTGTTCACTCAATGCATTTCCTGCAGGTTGCATTGATCAGATTTATGTTGGGGATCCCTGCTGTTTTATTTCTGTTAAAGAGCTGCACCATGAATTATTCATTGCACAACTTCACCTCCTTGCTCTTCTCAGGAGTAAAGCCTTAAATGGGCATTACCCTTGATAAATGGGAGAATCACAGCTGTGCAGCCATCATCATTGTCTCTGACTCCTGCTCCTATCTCCAATGCACTGGTCCATGAGCATATTAGCTGTTTATATACTGAGCATTGGCAAATGAAGGAATCTACTCAATTCCTCAAACACATTCATCCTATTCCATTCGGGTCAAGGTTAATCCATACCTTCACAACACAGCTCCTGAAATGACTGCACACTAGGAAAGGAAACTAAATTGAACGTAATAGTAAAAGCATTGGGCTGTGAAAGAGGAGTTGAACATAGAGGGAGTCAGGAAAAGTGAGTGGTGTTTTTATTCATTCACAGGATGAGGACATCACTGGCTGGGCCAGTATTTATTGCCCATCCTTAGTTGCCCAGAGGGCAGTTAAGAGTCAACCACATGGACATATGGAAGCTCGACCATGTAAGAAAGTCCTGAAGAAGCGTTACATCCGAAACGTCAACTTCTCCACCTCCTGATGCTACCCAGCTTGCTATGTTCTTCCAGCTTCCTGCCTGTCTGCCATGGATTCCAGCATCTGCAATTTTTTTTTGTCTCAGACCAGGTAAGAATGGCAGCTTCCGAGAGGACAATTGTGAACTAAGTGGGTTTCTGCAACAATTGTTTCATGGTCATCATTAGAACTTTGATTCCAAGTTTTTATTGAATTCAACTCAATTTCCACCAACTGTCATGTTGCAATTCAAACCCAACTCCTCAGAACATGTCCTGGGTCTACAGGCTAACAGTCTAGTGATACTGCTGCAAGGCCATCACCCAGTCAAACAGGAAGGCTCAATCTCAACATTCCTGCTTTCTGAGGGACTCTGAGAGTGGCTGCCAACTCCACAAAGACAGCTAGGTCAATTTTGAAGTCATTTTGTCTGAATTTCACTGACACCAGAGCACTACATCCCTCTGTTTGTGGAGGTCACCAGTTCCAATCAAGGCAGTCTCCCTGTGAGGCAACCAGAGATGGGGCAATGGGGCTGAAAAGGCATAAATTCATCTGTTAGTCACCCTGTGGAAAGAGGGTTTCCCCTCCATCCTGAGTGGCCCCTGCAGCTACAGACCTGGTGACCTCAATGTTAATGGTCTCTCGTGCTCTCTCCTGCCAATTTCATTAATGCCAGTCTGGTGACGTTGCCAACCTGAAAACGGTAAGGGTATTCCTACTGGGCACTAAGCTGCCTATTGATATTAACAGGATGGTGAGCTAGGAGTTGCACAATGAGAATGCCACTCCCTACAAACTTCCCTCATGGTGGGTGCACTGACATCATGGACAACCACAGAATATCCATTAGTATATCAAGAGCTGGAGGGAAACCCAACCACAATGCATTCACTGAGATTTTCCTGGGTGTAAAGAAAGCCAGAAATTTGGGTGTTAAGGTATTGGTGAGGCACAAGGGAGATGTACTATTATGTGGGTTTTAAGAATACCCCTCATTTGTACAGGCATGCCCCAAATGAGGAACCCCACTTCCATCGCACATTTTCACAGCAATTGGTGCAAAAGCTGCCGGCCTCCTCTCAGCATTTTCCATTGCTAAGCATATTGTTGTGATGTAGACTGAATCAGAGCCTTTATTGTTCCTGAATTGGATAATACAGGCCTTGATAGGCCTAAGGATTGGTGGAATGATGCATTATGGGGGGCAGGTTGGGAGTCAGTGGGCAGGCAGAGCATGAGACACTCATCCTAATTTTTGGTGTTCCTCCACAAAACAACAATCATCAGGACAGGGGCCAGAAAATCCATTCTATAATACCTCTGGAATGAACTGTTGCAATAAGGTGCTATTCCCAGAACTGGATGTAGTTGGCCAGATATCTTACTGCCAGGAATTGCTGCTCACAGACTGCATACACATCATCCTGTTCTGAATATTAGACTTTAAAATCACCTACTGTGTATCAGGAGAGAGACTCATCCAAGAAATTATTCTATTCAGAGTAATTGGAAGAAATGCTTAAACCAGCTTTATGAAAATTAACAGGTTTTAACCCTGCAGGTGCTGTTTTCTATTCTGTTCCAGGGTGATTATGCTCTATTCTTAATTAGTTCAAAAGATACATGCAAGACCAGAATCCTATCACTAATTGAGAATCATAGAATCCCTACAGTGTAGAAACAGGTCCTTCAGCCCAACAAGCCCATACCGACCCTCCGAGGGATAACCCATCCAGATCCTTTCCTGTACTACTCTACATTTATCCCAGATTAATGCACCTAACTTACACATCCCTGATCACTACGGGCAATTTAGCATGGCCGGTCCACCTAACCTGCACATCTTTCTTCCCACCTAGAAGAAACCCACGCAGACATGGGGAGAAGGTGCAAAGTCCACACAGACAAGGTGGGAATCGAGCTAGGGCCTCTGGCACGGTGAGGCAGCAGTACTAACCACTGAGCTACTGTTGGCCTCCTGAAGCACTGCGGTCCATGTCAATGGTGTGAATGCAATGCTGTTACTGAGCGAGATGCCATTCACAACAAAGACATTGACTTTCAAACTAAGGAACATTGAAACATTTCTGATTCGGGAGGCAGGTAGATTGGAGACAGTCTAATAATTTCATTTAATTTATTCTTAGCATGTTAACATTGCTGGCTGGGCCACCATTTGTTGCCCCTCTCTATTTGTCCTTGAGAGGTTGGTGGTGATCTGCTTTCATGCACTCCTACAGTCCATGGTGTCTCGGTACACCCTCCGTGCTGTTAGGGAGGGAGGGAGATTCAAAAAACATTACTGATGCTCTTTAACTTGCCCACAAGCACAACCAGGTGTTTGGCCATTTCAAAGCAACTTGATAATTATACTGCTTGCTGTCTTGTGACTTCACTGTGCAACAACTGAGCATTGGCAAATCCTGGGGTCTTTCTGGCATGCCTATGCCCAACCCCTTGGGAGTTTGCAACTAAACTATTAAATCCAAACCTGAAAATTACAAAAACACGAAATGGAAAAAGCAGATGTAAAATGATAAAAATAATGCAGACGTTTGGAAGTAAATTTATTTTCCCACCTGCGAATGATACATCCGGTAGATACAATTGCTGTAAATGAAAAGAGGCATTGTTTTATTCACTGCACTCATTCATTCTTATATGAGTTGCAAGGGATAATGGTAACCTTGCATTTTAATAGGCCCTTACTGTAACCTCTAGCCAACTATTCATAAAATGCTGAGTCTACACAGAGCCAAGTGGGTTTTACATTCCATCAAATGCTCTCTTCTAATTGCTGCAATTACATTTCAAACACAGCAATTATAGGTGGATGTGGGGATGCAAAAGCTAATGCCAAGTGTAGCTATCCTGTACTTAAGCACCTCATCAATCGGGCGCTTTTCTGTAAAGGCTATTTTCCAGGAAGGTTTTGACGATCTATTTACTGTATCTCTGAGCACTGCTTTCATAAATGTCTGCTAAGCAGTCTAGCATCTCAATTCTACACCATTAACAACAAAAGCCTGAATATATATTGTTCCGACATCGTTAGGGAACTTTAGCATGAAAAAAGAAATCTAAATATCTAAACCAATAAAATAATGCCACAAGATTTCACCTTTCTAACAAATCAAAATTTATTGGATCCAAAGCCTGAAAACAATATAGATACAAGACTGGCTAAGTGATAGGGAAGAGAGAGAAATGGTTAAAATTGCTCCCAATAAAAAAAATTACTCCAGTGCCTCCAAATAAACCTCTTGGACTATAAACTGGTGTTGCGTGATTTTTAACTAATGGTTAAAAGGTATTTTTGGGACTGGAGTAAGGTGTGTAATGGAGTTCCTCAAGGACAGGTATCCGGACCTTTGTGTTCCTGATATATAGAAATAGTCATAGAGTCATTGAGATGTACAGCATGGAAACAGACCCTTCAGTCCAACCAGTCCATGCCGACCAGATATCCCAACTCAATCTAGTCCAACTCAAAATAGCCAGCACCCAGCCAATATCCCTCCAAATCCTTCCTATTCATATACCCATCCAAATGCATCTTAAATGTTGCAATTATACCAGCCTCCACCACTTCCGCTGGCAGCACATTCCATACACGTACTAATCTGTGTGAAAACATTGCCCCATAGGTCTCTTATATATCTTTCCACTCTCACCCTAAACCTATGCCCTCGAGTTCTGGACTCCCTGACCCCAGGGAAAAGACCCTGCCCATTTACTATATCCCTGCCCCTCATAATTTTGTAAACCTCTACAAGGTCACCCCTCAGCCTCCGATGCTCTAGGGAAAACAGTCCCAGCCTGTTCAGCCTCTCCCTATAGCTCAAATCCTCCAACCCTGGCAACATCCTTGTAAATCTTTTCTGAATCTTTTCAATCTTGAAATCTGAAATCTTGTGTGCTACCAGTCACTGAAAATTCAACATGTTTCTCTTTAAAGAGGGACAGAGGAACCTCGATTATCCAAAAAGTACAGGCAGGGAGTATTTTGTTTGGTTAATCGAATTCCAGATAATGAATGCCAGATAACATTGTTTATTCAAGCATTGGGACCTTGCCGGATAATCCCGATATTCGGATAATCGAGGCCCCTCTGTAATGGTCTCTTCACGAATCATAACAAGGTGCTAAATAATGATATGGATCTTGGTGTATGTGGTTAGAGTTAGGATTAATTCGCTAAGGATCCTTAAAGAGGACTTTCCAAATGCATGACATCCATCATCTAAAAGGACAAAGGCAGCAGATACATGTAACACTGCTACCAGCATGCTCCCCTTCAAAGCACTCACTTTTCAAATTAGGAAATATATCTCTGTTCCTTCATTGTCACTGGGTCAAACTCCTGGACCTGTCTCCCTAATGGTATTGTACATCTCCTACAGCACATGGACTGCAACAGTTCAAGAAAGCAATAACTACCACCTTTTCCAGGGATAGGCAGTAAATGATGATCCAGTCAGCAAAACTCATATCATCTGAATAAAGAATGAGAAAAAAAAATGCTTTGGTTCACCATGAATATTGCAGACATATTAATTCCATTATTTGGATCTTTTCCCAACTTGCTTTGACACCAAGCTTTGTCTTTTCTGAGAAAGCAAAGAGACAGTAAGAGAGAGACCTCCTTCCCTAGTCACAAGTCCAAATTCTTTGCTCTATCAATTTCTGTTCGCTGAAATGCAATTGATCTGTATATTCCACTGCTTTCAAGCTGGACAATTGCAAGCTGTGTCTTTCATCTCCAAAACTTGAAACTCGGGTTTCTTCACACCTGCCTGGTTTCAGATTTTATTTCAAAAAAAGTGGTTGTTTCAGATTGAACCGGTTCCTGTTTAGGGAAGGTTTCATGAAGCTTGGCTCAAGCTGTCATCAGGTGATTTCTGTAGCCATTTTAAGTCAGCAGCTTTTTGTTTTTCATATAATTTTAATCAGTCAAACTTCACAGGTATTAATATCTTATGCTGAATGAATTCCCTCATGTGGGAAATTAATCTTTAATTGCTAAATGCAAAGCCACCCATAAGTATGCCTTAGTCCTTTGGAGAATCCAGATTTCCTACTAAAGTCAGATGGTGAACTCTCATTTGCTATCGAGTGACTGTGGCTGTCTCAGTCTTTGCTCCCGTCACTTTCAGATATTTCTAAACTATTCTCCTTGTTGATTCCTCCGCTACAAGGCTCTATGCCAATCTTTATATATTCTTACATTAGGTTCAAATTTAATTATCTTTCATGTTCTGTTCTCACAAAATGCTGGGTGGCACGGTGGTTAGCACTGCTGCCTCACAGTGCCAGAGACCCAGGTTCAGTTCCCGCCTTGGGCAACTGTCTGTGTGGAGTTTGCAAATTCTCCCCGTGTCTACGTGGGTTTCCTCCCATAGTCGCAAAGATGTGCAATTTAGGTGAATTGGCCACATTAAATTGCCTGTAATAGTAGGTATAGGGGAATGGGTCTGGGTGGGTTGCTCTTCAGAGGATTGGTGTGGACTTGTTGGGCCAAAGGGACTGTTTCCACACTGTAAGTAATCTAAACAATAGATTAAAGGACTGAGTTATAAATATTTGTTAATTATTGTGGGCGGCACAGTGACACAGTGGTTAGCACTGCTGCCTCACAGCGCCAGAGACCCGGGTTCAATTCCCGCCTCAGGCGACTGACTGTGTGGAGTTTGCACATTCTCCCTGTGTCTGCGTGGGTTTCTTCCGGGTGCTCCGGTTTCCTCCCACAATCCAAAGATGTGCGGGTCAGGTGAATTGGCCATGCTAAATTGCCCATAGTGATAAATGGGATAAATGTAAGTAATCTAATTTAATCTAATCCAAAATTAAACTGAAATGAAATCTCACCTACAGTCCACATTGAGTTAGTTTTTTGTTAACTCTGCTTAAAGTACAGGCCAAGTTAACTATCACTTTTCTTAGTTATCTTCTTTTGGCACGTTGTGGACCAAATGATGACCAAGTATGACAAAGTCTCCCAGCAAAGAACAGATAAATTGAAATCAGAGAACCCTCTGTTGGGGTTGAATGTCAGAGAGGAGTCTTGAGTCCCAGATTCAATGCAATCCTTATTGAGAACTCTTTACAAACATAGCATGGAGACAGCCTCTGAGACACTCATGGAGTCCCTACGCTGTGCAAGCAGACCTTTCAGCCCATTGAGTCAATTCTTGGAGTAAACCTCCAAATGGCATCCTATCCAGACCCACTCACTCTACCCTACATTTCCCATGGCTAATCCACCTAATCTACACACCCCTGGACATTATGAACAATTTAGCATGACCAATCCACCTAACCTGCATATCCTTGGACTATGGGAGGAAACCAGAGCACCTGGAGGAAACCATGCAGACTCAGGGAGAATTTGCAAACTCTACACAGATAGTTACCTGAGGGATGGAATCAAACCCGGGTTCCTGGTGTTGTGAGGCAGCAATGCTAACCACTGATCTACCTTGCCACACTACCAAATCTAATCAAGTACAATGTATTTATGCATCCCATAATACGGTGGTTACATGCAGCACTGATAACAATGCTTGCCATATCCCTTCTGACTGTTCCTCTCCTATACAGATATTTGCCAGCTGCATCATATTGATTGAGTACCTTTCATTACTTTTTAGGCTCTGATTACTTATTTTCTTGAAATCAGGATGGCTGTGTGATATTTTGCAGTTGCCTTTATCCCCTTACATTGCTCTCTGCTCTTCAGTGTGTTTACGGGGTTATCAGTTGGTACCATTTGTTATTTGTTATCTGGCGTCTAGACTTCTCTGTATAGGGTGAGATTATGTGTGTAACTATATTTACTTCATGGCCTTTCAACTTCATTTTCCTTTGATCACATGGGTAACTTGTCTAAAGGCTACGACAATGGATGTATGGACACCGCACAACAATCAACAGACAGGAGGGTTGGGTTCATGTCACAGGTGATCACCATTGCACTACACGCACACACAGATATTCCTACACGTGCACACACACACTCTCAAATACACACGGACACAGGTACACACAGATGTGCACACAGACACCCACACTCACTCTTATAGACACACACACGGCACGGTGGCACAGTGGTTAGCACTGCTGCCTCACAGCGCCAGGGACCTGGGTTCAATTCCCGCCTCAGGCGACTGACTGTGTGGAGTTTGCACATTCTCCCTGTGTCTGCGTGGGTTTCTTCCGGGTGCTCCGGTTTCCTCCCACAATCCAAAGATGTGCGGGTCAGGTGAATTGGCCATGCTAAATTGCCCGTAGTGTTAGGTAAGGGGTATATGTAGGGGAATGGGTGGGTTGTGCTTCGGCGGGTCGGTGTGGACTTGTTGGGCCGAAGGGCCTGTTTCCACACTGTAAGTAATCTAATCTAATCTAATCACACTCCCACACTCACACATGCACCCCCTCACAGACTTAAGATACTCTGCACCCACTACACACACACACACACACACACTTTCTCACATTCACAACCCCCACCCCAGACTTGTGTGGGGCGAATTTATACTTGCAGAGTTACATTGAACTTTGCTACAAAACTGCATACATTCATGTAGAACTCTGAGCTCAAAAACTGCATGAATTTATGTAAAACTCTGCTATCTCACTTTTTTAGATTAGAATCAATCTAAACATCAGGTCATAGACAGAGAACACAGGGGGCTAACACCTTCAACATATTGTCTAGCTGTCACCATTGTTAACAGCTATCCCGAGAATGTAACTTTTAAAAAAAAGGGTTTTGTGATTTATACATGAAAGAAGTGAAACTATCACTGTATTCTAACAGATGAAAGGCTTAACAGACAATTAATTTTTCAATGTATAATTTCAGTTACATCACACTGCAAATTTTTGCTATAAATTCTGTGTTACGATCAAGCCCTCCACTACCACCTGATGAAGGAGCATCGCTCCGAAAGCTAGTGTGCTTCCAATTAGACTTGTTGGACTATAACCTGGTGTTGTATGATTTTTAACTTTGTCTAAACTATGCTTAGCCATTTCTCTATATATAAATTGATCTTAATTCTGCACTGCACATTATTCAATTCTTCTGGTTGGCAGGATAGGGGTTTCTCTGGGCTGTCCTTAAAACTGACTTTCAGTAATAATCCCTTATATACAATATCTTATTTGACCTGATGAAGTAATGGGTTTTACAACATTTCAGGGCTCACTGACTGCATGAAAAGTATTGTTTTGCGTGCTAACCAAACAAATCATACCCTACATAAATGGTAAGTGTAGACAAAGTCAATGGAAGGAAAGTTGATCTTCATGATTGACGAGCCTATGTTTATTACTCTCTCTAATTTCTCCAGTCTTGGGCACGGCAGTTGCCATATCACACTGTTATACATCCAGATTGGATGCTTTCTGTGGTGCATCTATAAAAATTGGTAACAGTCTTTGTCAACATGCTGAATATCCTTAGCTTTCTGCTTTTTTATTCATTCATTCATTCACAAGATAATGGTATCACTGGCTAGGCAGCATTTATTGCCCATCCCGAATTGCCCTGAGGGGATTTAAGAGTCAACCACATTGCTGTGGGTCTGGAGTCACATGTAGGCCAGGCCAGGTAAGGATGGCAGTTTCCTTCTCTCAAGAAAATTAGTGAACCAGATTTTTTTATTGAATTCAAATTCCACCATCTGCCATGGCAGGATTCAAACCTGGGTCCTCAGAGCATTATCCGGATCTCTGGATCAACAATGATACCACTAGGCCATCACCTCCCCTAAGATTTCTATGAAAGTCACAGCATTGATGTGCCTTTTTGGCTGTAGCATCAACATGAATGGACCAGAATAAGTCATTGGTGATACTTACTCGTAGGAACTTAAAGCTTTCAACTATCTCCACATCAGCAAAAGGGAAAAGCATTACTCAAGAAACTACAGACCTGTCAGCATGATAATAATAGTGGGAAAACCGATGGAGACCATTATATGGGATATGATAAATATACAGTTAGTGAAAATAAATTAATGTCAGAAAGTCAAAATGACTTTGTCAAAGGCAGATTATGTCTGACTAATATAATTGAGTTCATTGACATGGTGATGCAGGAATTGGATGAGGATAGTGCTGTGGATGTTGTATATTTGGACTTTCAGAAAGCATCTAATATAGTGCCACATGATGGGTAAGTTAGCAAATTAGAAATGCTTGGGACTGATGGGTCCTCAACAGTATAGATTAGATGTTGACTAAAGTTGGTTAAAGTAGAGGATAAGTACAGATGTCCAATTCTCAGAACAGAGACAAGTTGAAAATCATATTCGTCAGGGGTTGGTGTTGGATTCTTGATTTTTCTGACTCATGTAAACAATGTAGGGATGGGTGTTGAAGGTAAAATCTCTAACTTTGCAGTTTGATATTGAGCTAGGGAGAACAATGATTGTGAGGATAACCCTGAATGACTTCAGAGGGACATTGACAAGTTGACCAAATGGGCAGATGAATTTCAATGCAGAGAAATTTGAGGTAATGCATTCTGGTAGAAGAAATGCAGAGAAACAATCCAAGCTCAATGGTACAACTCTGAGGAGGATATAGGAGCGGAAGGATTTCAGGGTTCACATCCATCATTCTCTGAAAGTGGCCTGGTAAGTTGAAACAGTTGTTCAACAGGTGAAACAGAAAGGCTTATTGCATCTTTGGGTTGATAAGTAGAGGCATAGAGTATAAAAACAAGGACGTGATGCTGTACATCTACAAATCATTGCTCAGACCAAATTTTGAATATTGTGTTCAGTTCTGGGTACTTTATTTAAGGAAGGATATTAAAGCCCTAGAGAGAGTTCAAAGGAGATTTACTAGAATGATACCGGGAATGAGAGATTTTAGATAAAAGGAAATTGGGTTTATTCTCCTTGGAGCAGAAAAGATTAAGAGGTGACCTTATTGAGGCATTCAAAATTATGAACAATTTATACAGGGTAAAGAAGTATACTCTATTTCCACTAATTGGTATGTCAGTAACTTTAGGTCACAGTTTCAAGATAGTCAGCAAGTGAGATGGGGAGAGAAACTTTACTCAGAGAGTTGTTCGGATCTGGAATTCTCTGCATGGGAGAGGGGAGGAGGCAGATTTCATCTGAGATTTCAAAAGAGAGCTGCATATATTTCTGCAAGTGATGATATCTGCAAGTAGAGAGAACTACGTAGATAGCTTGGAAGAGTGCGAATAGCTGAGTAGTTCTTTCAGGAACTGAACAGACATGATGGGTTAATGGCCTCTTTCTGCATTGTAAGATTTGAAGATTCAATGATTCTATAAGAAGCAGCTCACTACCACGTGTTAGGGAACAATTTGGCACAGGCAATAAATAGCTGGCCTACTGACATCCCTTGAATGAATTTTTTAAAATCTTAATCAATTATAAAACTCACATTGATGATCAGGAAAGGTTGTATTATAGCTGTAACTTACAATTGAAATTGTAAGTACACATATTTTCAAAGGTCTTCTCACTTAAATAGGGCTGCCATGTCAGCCCATGACTGTCACACATATTCCTTCAATTTCCATCATGTGTAGATTACTCTGTTTCACAAGTGACTAAATGGTATTCAGTACAAAGGGATAAATCCAAATAGGATCAGAATTCAGAACAGTAAGCATCGGATGCTGTTGGAGAAGGCAATGCTTAACATTCCTGTTTGAAAGAGAAAAGAAAACAGCAAAGCATAACGGAATGAAAACAGAGAGTGTTGGAGAAACTCAGAAGTTCTTGCAGCTTCTGTGGATAGAAAACAGAGTGCCTACTTCCGACTGGACTCAAAACATTTACTCTGTCTGTCTCGCTACAGTTGCTGAGTTTCTCCAGCAATTTCTGTCTTTTTTTCTGTCCTTATTTCTCAGAGTTCCAGCATCCACAGTAAATATAATTATTTTTCCTGGAAAGGACAGATGGAATTCAATTTGCATTTTAGCCCCATTCGTTTCTTATGACTCATTTTCCCACCATCTGGTTGTTTGTGCAGCAAGGCCATGCAACACCATTCTCTTAACTTGTGAAGTCCTTTGAAGGTGTATGTGCTTCACAATTACTCACAGCCATATATTCTTGGAATCACACAGCTGTGTAACACTAGTCAGATTTCTTTAGTATAGACATAGAAGTACGACAATCAGTCAATTGGGGTCCTTTCCCAAGTGTTCGCAAGTGCTGCACCTATAGTAATGTACCTGTGTCACGTCTGGATCTAGTGTAGACAAATTGTAGTGAATGATGGATGTCATTAGTCAACATTTCAATTATTGTGCATCATTTGACTGCTAGAATTGTAGAAAGCAAACCAAATGCTCTTTGGTATAAATGCTAAAAACTGTGGATGCTGTAAATCTGAAGTAAAACAGAAGGTGCTAAAATTATTCCTCAGTCAAGCAACAACAGAGTTAATATTGCTAGTCAGATGGCCTTGCATCAGCATCTCACTTTCTCTTCAGATGCCATCTTGATGGGACTCCTTCATTTCTGCCCAAAGGTTCTGTTGTTAGCACAAAGAACAGCACAGAACAGGAACAGGCCCTTCGGCCCTCTAAAACTGTGCTGGCCCATTTTGCCCTTCTGTACCTGCACACCCAGATTGCTCTGCAAATCATATATTCCAAAAGAGAACTTCTGTTTGTTCATCTGGAGTCTATTAGATTAGGTTCCCTACAGTATGAAAACAGGCCCTTTGGCCCAACCAGTCCACATCAACCCTCTGAAGAGTAACCCACCCAGACCCATTTCCCTCTGACTAATGCACCTAACACTATGGGCAATTTAGCATGGGCCAATTCACCTGACCTGCACATCTTTGGATTGTAGGAGGAAACCGGAGCAAACCCACACAGACAGTCACCCGAGGCTGGAATTGAACCTGGGACCCTAGTGCTCTGAGCCATCATGCCACCCCAAGTTCCAGATACAGTACCTACCAAGTTGAAAGTAGCCGACCAGGTGGAGTGTAAAGGACACAACCTTGCCAGGACATCTTCTGTGGGATCTGTGTAATATAGGAACACCAGCCCTTTGAGCCAAACCTGCCATTTAATTTGAATGTGGCTGTTCGAACATTTCACTTAACCCTCCTCAGCTCCATTGCTCTGTTTGCAGGATCACAGAAATGAGACAGCATGGAACAGAGCCATTTGGCCCATTTTGTCCATGCCCAAAACAAACACATCCAGAAGTCCTTTCTAATCCCATCTTCCTGCACACAGTAAAAAGCCCTGCAGTTTACACCACTTAAGGTGCAGAACCAGGAACGTTTTAAAAGATGTGGAGGTGCCGGTGTTAAACTGGAGAGGACAAGGTCAGAAGTCGCACAACACCAGGTTAGAGTCCAGCAGATTTATTTGAAATCACAAACTTTCGGAGCACTGCTCCTTCACCAAATGGAGTGTTGAAGGAGCAGAGCTCCAAAAGCTTGTGATTTCAAATAAACCTGCTGGACCATAATATGGCCTCTTGTGACTTCTGACCTTTTCAAAAGAGTTTTGGGTCTCTACTTCCACCACCAGCACAGACAGCAAATTCTAGACACCCACCATCCTCTGCATGAAAAAGTTTTACCCATGTCCCCTCCAATCCTTCTGCCACTTAGCTTGAATCTATGACCACTATTTTTTGAGCTGTTTGCCAGAGGAAACAGGTTCCTCCTGTCTACTCACAATTGTGTAAATCTCAAATAAATCACCCCCCTCAGACTTCACTGCTCCAAGGAAAACAATCCCAACCTCTCCAATCTCCCCTCATAGCTCCAATTCTCCAGCTGGTAACATTCTAGTATATCTTCTCTGCATTCTCTCCAGTGTGATTATGTCCTTCCTGTAATGTGGTGACCAGAACTGTACATTATATTCTAACTGTGGCCTCACCAACATCTTATAGAGTTTCATTATTAAATCCCTACTTTTGTATTTCTCTCTGCTAATGAAAGACATCACTCCATATGCCTTCTTTACAACCTCTACTACTTGCATTGCAACCGGAGTTTGTTCTAGTCAGAATGTTATCACACATCTCTGGAGCAGGTATAACTTGAAGCCAAACCTCCTAGACCAGGCATAGGACACTACCATGGTG
Organism: Hemiscyllium ocellatum; assembly: GCF_020745735.1. Taxonomy (NCBI): domain Eukaryota; kingdom Metazoa; phylum Chordata; class Chondrichthyes; order Orectolobiformes; family Hemiscylliidae; genus Hemiscyllium; species Hemiscyllium ocellatum. The sequence goes on from NC_083401.1 coordinate 25,608,617, forward strand.
CCACAAAAGGGCCCTTTTGTACTACTACTTTTAGGGACAAGTGCACTTGCACACCAAGATCTTTCTCTTCATCTACCCATCCCCCTCAGTATGTTCGCATTTATTGTGTATTCTCTTTTACTGTATAACCTCACTAAAAGTATTACCTCATGTCTATTGGAGCTGAACTCCATTTGCCACTTTCCTGCCCACTCTACCAGTCCATCTATAACATTTGGAGCTTACAGCTACCCTTCACTCGATCCATTACAAGGCCAAGTTTGTGTCATTTGTAAATTTCCCATTTGCAGCCCTCTACATTCAGGTCCAATTCTTAATGTATAAAACAACAGCAAGGGTCCCAACACTGAGGCTTGCAGAACATGACTTGAAAGAGTTTTCCATTCGCAAGAGCAGACATCAACCATTGCCCTTTGATTTCAATCCAGTTCAAGACATTATTGCATGTCCTGTGAGCTAGTAGCTTTTTTAATGAGTCAGCCATGAGGGATCTTGCTGACAAATATGTGCCATTGGTAATCAGAAGGAAATAAAAAGACTGCAGATGCTGTAATCCAAGGTCGACAAGCAAGGGGAAGGGTTGATCAGAGAAAAGGAAGGGAGGAGGGGAGGCTGGGAAGGAAGTCAGGGATGGGAAGGGAGGACTCAACAGCGAGTTCTCCAACTTCAAATAAGCACTTTATGAGAATGTGTACCGGGTGGTGAGAGAGGGAGGTGAGAGTGTGTTCCCGGTGGTGATGGAGGGAGGTGAGAGCATGCTCCTGGTGGTGAGGGAGGGAGGTGAGAGTGTGTTCCTGGTGGTGAGGGAGGGAGGTGAGAGTGTGTTCCTGATGGTGAGGGAGGGAGGTGAGAGTGTGTTCCTGATGGTGATGGAGGGAGGTGAGAGCATGTTCCTTGTGGTGAGGGACGGAGGTGAGAATGTGTTCCAGGTGGTGAGGGAGGGAGGTGACAGTGTGTTCCTGGTGATGGGAAGGGAGGTGAGAGTGTGTTCTTGGTGGTGGGAAAGGGGAGTAAGGGTGTGTTCCTGGTAGTGGTAGGGAGGGAGGTGAGTGCGTGTTCCTGGTGGTGAGGGAGGGAGATGATTGTGTGTTCCTGGTGGTGGGAAAAGGGGGTGAGGATACGTTCCTGCTGGTGAAGAAGGGAGGTGAGAGTGTGTTGCTGGTGGCGAGGGAGGGAGGTGAGAGTGTGTTCCTTGTGGTGAAGGAGGGAGGTGAGCGTATGTTCCTGGTGATTGAGGATGGAGGTGAGATTGTGTTCTTGTTGATGAGGGAGGGGGAAGAGAATGTATTCCTGGTGAAGGGAGGGAAATGAGTTTGTGATCCCCATGGTGAGTGAGGGAGGGAGGTGAGAGTGTGTTCCTGGTGGGAGGGAGGGGGTTGAGGGTGTGTTCCCGGTGGTCAGGATGGGAGGTGAGAGCGTGTTCCTGGTGGTTGTGCAGGGTGGTGACAGTGCGTTCCTTGTGATGAGGGATGTAAGTGGGAGTGTGTTCCTCGTGGTGGGAAAGGGGGGTGAGGGTATGTCCCTGGTGGTGAGGAAGGGAGGTGAGAATGTGTTGCTGGTGGTGAGGGAGGGAGATGAGCGTATGTTCCTGATGACTGAGGATGGAGGTGAGATTGTGTTCTTGTTGATGAGGGAGGGTGAAGAGAATGTGTTCCTGGTGAAGGGAGGGAGATGAGTTTGTGATCCTCATGGTGAGTGAGGGGGGTGAAAGTGTGTTCCTGGTGGTGGGGGTGGGGGTTGAGGGTGTGTTCCCGGTGGTCAGGATGGGAGGTGATAGTGTGTTCCTGGTGGTGGGGGAGGAAGGTGAGAGTGTGTTCCTGGTGGTGAGGTAGGAAGGTGAGAGTGTGTTCCTACTGGCGAGGGATGGAGGTGAGAGTGTGTTCCTGGTGGTGGGGGAGGGGGTTGAGGGTGTGTTCCTGGTGGTCAGGATGGGAGGTGAGAGTGTGTCCCTGCTGGTGAGGTAGGGAGGTGAGAGTGTGTTCCTACTGGCGAGGGATGGAGGTGAGAGTGTGTTCCTGGTGGTGGGGGAGGGGGTTGAGGGTGTGTTCCTGGTGGTCAGGATGGGAGGTGAGAGTGTGTCCCTGCTGGTGAGGTAGGGAGGTGAGAGTGTGTTCCTACTGGCGAGGGATGGAGGTGAGAGTGTGTTCCTGGTGGTGGGGGAGGGGGTTGAGGGTGTGTTCCTGGTGGTCAGGATGGGAGGTGAGAGTGTGTCCCTGCTGGTGAGGGAGGGAGGTGAGAGTGTGTTCCTACTGGCGAGGGATGGAGGTGAGAGTGTGTTCCTGGTGGTGGGGGAGGGGGTTGAGGGTGTGTTCCTTGTCTTCAGGATGGGAGGTGAGAGTGTGTTCCTGATGGTGAGGGAGGGAGGTGAGAGAGTGTTCCTGCTGGTGAGGGAGGGTGGTGAGAGGGTGTTCCTTGTGATGAGGGAGGGAAGTGAGAGTGTGTTCTTGGTGGTGGGAAAGGGGGGGTGAGGGTGTGTTCCTGGTGGTGAGGAAGGGAGGTGAGAGTGTGTTGTTGGTGGTGAGGGAGGGAGGTGAGAATGTGTTCCTTGTGAAGAAGGAGGGAGGTGAGCGTGTGTTCCTGGTGATTGAGGATGGAGGCGAGATTGTGTTCTTGTTGATGAGGGAGGGTGAAGAGAATGTGTTCCTGGTGAAGGGAGCGAGATGAGTTTGTGATCCTGGTGGTGAGTGAGGGGGGTGAGAGTGTATTCCTGAGGGTGGGGGAGGGGGTTGTAGGCATGTTCCTGGTGGTCAGGATGGGAGGTGAGAGTGGGTTCCTGGTGCTGGTGGAGGAAGGTGAGAGTGTGTTCCTGGTGGTTGGTGAGGTCGGTGAGAGTATGTTCCTGCTGGTGAGGGAAGGGAGTGAGATTGTGTTCCTGCTGGTGGGGGAGAGTAGTGAGAATGTGTTCCTGGTGGTGGAGAAGGGAGGTGAGAGTGAGTTCCTGGTGGTGGGGGAGGGAGGTGAGAGTGTGTTCCTCGTGGTGAGATAGGGAGTGAGAGTGTGTTCCTGCTGTTGAGGGAGGGTAGTGAGAGTGTGTTCCTGCTGTTGAGGGAGGGAAGTGAGAGTGTGTTCCTGGTGGTGGGGGAGGGTGGTGAGAGTGAGTTCCTGATGGTGAGTGACGGGTGTGAATGTGTGTTCCTGGTGGTCAGGATGGGAGGTGAGAGTGTGTTCCTGGTGGTGGCGGAGGTAGGTGAGAGTATGTTCCTGGTATTGAGGGAGGAAGGTGAGAATGTGTTCCTGGTGGTGAGGTAGGGAGGTGAGAGTGTGTTCCTACTGGCGAGGGATGGATGTGAGAGTGTGTTCCTGGTGATGGGGGAGGGGGTTGAGGGTGTGTTCCTGGTGGTCAGGATGGGAGGTGAGAGTGTGTTCCTGATGGTGAGGGAGGTTGGTGAGAGTGTGTTCCTTGTGATGAGGGAGGGAAGTGAGAGTGTGTTCTTGGTGGTGGGAAAGAGGGGGTGAGGGTGTGTTCCTGGTGGTGAGGAAGGGAGGTGAGAGTGTGTTGTTGGTGGTGAGGGAGGGAAGTGAGAGTGTGTTCCTTGTGAAGAAGGAGGGAGGTGAGCGTGTGTTCCTGGTGATTGAGGATGGAGGCGAGATTGTGTTCTTGTTGATGAGGGAGGGTGAAGAGAATGTGTTCCTGGTGAAGGGAGCGAGATGAGTTTGTGATCCTGGTGGTGAGTGAGGGGGGGGTGAAAGTGTGTTCCTGGTGGTGGGGGAGGGGGTTGTAGGTATGTTCCTGGTGGTCAGGATGGGAGGTGAGAGTGGGTTCCTGGTGGTTGGTGAGGTCGGTGAGAGTGTGTTCCTGCTGGTGAGGGAAGGAAGTGAGATTGTGTTCCTGCTGGTGGGGGAGAGTGGTGAGAATGTGTTCCTGGTGGTGGAGAAGGGAGGTGAGAGTGAGTTCCTGGTGGTGGGGGAGGGAGGTGAGAGTGTGTTCCTCGTGGTGAGATAGGGAGTGAGAGTGTGTTCCTGCTGTTGAGGGAAGGTAGTGAGAATGTGTTCCTTGTGATGACGGAGGGAAGTGAGAGTGTGTTCCTGGTGGTGGGGGAGGGTGGTGAGAGTGAGTTCCTGGTGGTGAGTGAGGGGTGTGAATGTGTGTTCCTGGTGGTGGGGAGTGGTGTGAGGGTGTGTTCCTGGTGGTCAGGATGGGAGGTGAGAGCGTGCTCCTGGTGGTGGCGGAGGTAGATGAGAGTGTGTTCCTGGTGGTGCGGTAGGGAGGTGTGAGTGTGTTCCTGGTGATGAGGGAGGGAGGTTAGAGTCTGTTGCGGGGTGTGAGGGAGGGAGGTGAGTGTGTGTTCCTGGTGGTGAGGGAGGGTGGTGAGAGTGTGTTCCTGCTGTTGAGGGAGGGTGGTGGGAGTATGTTCCTTGTGATGTGGGAGGTAAGTGAGACTGTGCTCCTTGTGGTGGGAAAGGGGGGTGAGGGTGCGTTCCTGGTGGTGAGGAAGGGAGGTGAGAGTGTGTTGCTGGTGGTGAGGGAGGGAGGTGAGAGTGTGCTCCTTGTGGTGAAGGAGGGAAGTGAGAGTGTGTTCCTGGTGATTGAGGATGGAGGCGAGATTGTGTTCTTGTTGATGAGGGAGGGTGAAGAGAATGTGTTCCTGGTGAAAGGAGGGAGATAAGTTTGTGATCCTGGTGGTGAGTGAGGGGGGTAAAAGTGTGTTCCTGATGGTTGGTGGAGGAAGGTAAGAGTGTGATCCTGGTGGTGAGGTAGGGAGGTGAGAGTGTGTTCCTTGTGGTGGGGGAGGGACGTGACAGTGAGTTCCTGGTGGTGAGGGAGGGAGGTGAGAGTGTGTTCCTGGTGGTGAGGGAGGGTGGTGAGAGTGTGTTCCTTGTGATGAGGGAGGGTAATGAGATTGTGTTCCTGGTTGTGGGGGATGGAGGTGAGAGTGAGTTCCTGGTGGTAAGGCAGGGAGGTGATAGTGTGTTCCTGATGGTGGGGGAGGAAGGTGAGAGTGTGTTCCTGGTGGTGAGGTAAGGAGGTGAGAGTGTATTCCTTGTGATGAGGGAGGGTAATGAGGTTGTGTTCCTGGTTGTGGGGTATGGAGGTGAGAGTGAGTTCCTGGTGGTGAGGTAGGGAGGTGAGAGTGTGTTCCTTGTGATGAGGGAGGGTAATGAGATTGTGTTCCTGGTTGTGGGGTATGGAGGTGAGAGTGAGTTCCTGGTGGTGGTGGAGGAATGTGAGAGTGTGTTCCTGGTAGTGAGGTAGGGAGGTGAGAGTGTGTTCCTTGTGGTGGGGGAGGGACGTGACAGTGTGTTCCCTGGTGATGAGGGAGGGAGGTGAGAGTGTGTTCCTGGTGGTAAGGGAACTAGTGGAGAGTGTGTTCCTGGTGGTGAGGGAGGGACGTGAGTGTGTGTTCCTGTTGGCAAGGGAGGGAGGTGAGAGTGTGTTCCTGGTGGTGAGGGAGGGAGGTGAGTTTAGCCCAGTGTCTGGTATAGGACCTGTCAGCTTCAGTGGTGTCTGTATTTCTGAATCTGCCCCAGCATGGCCTCATGGTGTTGACATTGTTAGTAAATGGACCGTGACTGCTGGCGCCATGGCGATGGGAGTTGCAGCTGGCTGACTGCTTCCTCCTTGTCAGTATCTGTGTCAGTACGAAAGAACCTGGATCTATGCCCCTGGCGAGGCACTTAAGAAGGACAGTAATGTTGAACATTTATCTTATTTCTTTATACTCGATACTTAAGATGATGTATCTAAGACAGTGTTGGAATGGTGACATTGTAAACTTTTCACTGTACTCCTGTATCCCTTTTGTTCACGTGATAACAAAAATCAAATTCAGTTCACACTCCAAGTGATTCATGGACCTGTTTGTATGTGATCTGTGCACTGGCCTGACTCACACTCCCGCAATATCTGGAATAAGGCAACGCATTGGTACCAAGGTTGCCACATTTGAGGCACTGTACCTGAACTTGGTTCCTATCTGTGCGAGCTTATAAAGAAGAACATTTAAATACATGCATTAGTATGCTGCTATATGCCTTAATGAACCTCTGCTCAAAAGTTGAGAATTGACGAAAACTCAGCTGGCATGGAGCCCCAATAGCAAATATGATCGAGGCATACATTCCTTGATAACTGGACGGGAGCACGAAATTCCTATGCCCTAAACATCCCAGCAAGTGCTCCAATTTCATCGACTATTCAGCCATGTCCAAGCAGCACTGAAGAATTTCTCCTTATTATTTTCCTTTCGATATAATGGTAGATTAGCTCTTTGGCTGTAAACCCAACTGAGGACTTAATAACCGAATTTCAGTTAATTCAGAAAGTGCTTTCCTGCTCAATAAGATGTTTAGATTTCAGACAGGCAAAGGGTCAATTCAATGCAATGCTAAATGGATTACAGCATCAATTAAATCTGTTGTTAAATAGTGGGCCTGCCTGAAATAACTGGCAGCCAGCAATTTGCAGTAATGATACTGTGTATTTCATAAAACTGCGATTGGAACTGAGGTATAATCTACCTGCTCTGCTGGACAAATGTTAAATCGTGTACCCGCCACATGTAGCCTACTTCACGCCAACTAGCTGTGATTTATGGGGCTGTTCCAAATCATAATCATTGACTGTGATGCCATGTGAGTGGTGATTTACTAATTTTATCACTGCAATGATAACTCCTGCACAGTTGACCAAACAGAACATAAACAGCCCAAGTGCTCAGATTAAATCAGATAAAATGAAATTGCTATTTGTATTTTCATATACACAGTGCTAACTGAGCACAGGAGTGAATCAATGTCAGACTCATACCAACTCTAAACTGTGGCTGTGAATTGAGAGTCTGGGCTGGATCGAGATTCTGGAGTGAGAATCCCAAGAGCAGATAGCCTCCCATTGATTCAGTTTTCACACTAAGTGGGGTGTAAATGGAGTGCCGATGCTGTTTACCAAATGTTCAATAGTTCAGAGAAAGAGTTAGGCCAGAATTGAAACATCAACACTGCTCCTCTCACTCCATAGACACTGTTAAAAATCACACAACACCAGGTTATAATCAAACAGGCCAATGTTGGACTCTAACCTGATATTGTTGATTTTTAACTTTGTCCAGACAGTCCAACACCGGCTCCTCCACATCAACCGTAGACACTGCCAGATTGTTGAGTTTCTCCATTATCTTCAGTTTTTTGTTCAATGGTCCCTACACCACCTCCCACCACACCACAACCTCCACCATCCACACTGAACCCCGTACCCCCTCTTCCCCACCTCCCCACCCCCCCACCCCCCATATCTCAGCATTTTGCAACAGCCTTAAACCTAAGTATAAATATTTAAAGAGTAATGCTCAGGAATAATTCATTCCCCATCCATGACCAGTGCCTCAAACTAAACTAGTCCCATTTGCTTGTGCTTGGCCCATATCCCTCTAAACCTTTCCCATTCATGTATCTGTCCAAATGCCTCTGAAATGTTTTAACTGTACCTGCCTCTACCACTTCCTCTGATAGTTCATTCTAGTTACATACTACCCTCTATGTGAAAAAAGATGCCCTTTCCTCTTTCTCCTCTCACCATAAACCTATGCCCTCTAGTTTTGAACTCCCCCACCTTAGGCAAAAGACCTTGACCATTCATTCCTTATCTATGACTCTCATGACTTTATAAACCTAAGGTCATCTATAGAACATAGAACATAGAACAATACAGCACAGAACAGGCCCTTCGGCCTACGATGTTGTGCTGAGCATTTGTCCTAGCTTAAGCACCTATCCATGTACCTATCCAATTGCCGTTTAAAGGTCACTAATGATTCGGACTCTGCCATTCCCACAGGCACCGCATTCCATGCCCCCACCACTCTCTGGTTAAAGAACCTACCCCTGACATCCCCCCTATACCTTCCACCCTTCAGCTTAAATTTATGTCCCCTTGTAACACTCTGTTGTAGCCGGGGAAAAAGTCTCTGACTGTCTATTCTATCTATTCCCCTGATTATCTTATAAACCTCTATTAAGTCACCCCTCATCCTTCACCGTTCCAATGAGAAAAGGTCTAGCACTCTCAACCTATCCCCGTATGACCTAATCTCCATTCCAGGAAACATCCTGGTAAATCTCTCCTGCACTCTCTCCAAAGCTTCCACATCTTTCCTAAAGTGTGGCGACCAGAACTGCACACAGTACTCCAAATGTGGCCTTACCAAGGTTCTATACAGCTGCAACATCACCTCACGACTCTTGAATTCAATCCCTCTGCTAATGAACGCTAATACACCATAGGCCTTCTTACAAGCTCTATCCACCCGAGTGGCAACTTTCAAAGAGCTATGAACATAGACCCCAAGATCCCTCCGCTCCTTCACCTTACTAAGGACCCTACCGTTAGCCCTGTATTCCGCATTCTAATTTGTCCTTCCAAAATGTACAACCTCACACTTGACAGGGTTGCACTCCATCTGCTACTCCTCAGTCCAGCTCTGCAGTCCCTTTGCAGCCGACAACAGCCCTCCTCACTATCCACAACTCCACCAATCTTCGTATCATCTGCAAATTTACTGACCCACCCTTTGACTCCCTCTTCCAAGTCATTAATAAAAATTACAAACAGCAGAGGACCCAGAACTGATCCCTGTGGAACTCCACTTGTAACTGGGCTCCAGGCTGAATATTTGCCATCTACCACCACTCTCTGACTTCGACCAGTTCTCAATCCAATTGGCCAAATTTCCCACTATCCCATGCCTCCTGACTTTCCGCATAAGCCTACCATGGAGAACCTTATCAAATGCCTTACTAAAATCCATGTACACTACATCCACTGCTCTACGCTCATCCACATGCTTGATCACCTCCTCAAAGAATTCAATAAGACTTGTAAGGCAAGACCTACCCCTCACAAATCCGTGCTGGCTGTCCCTAATCAAGCAGTGTCTTTCCAGATACTCATAAATCCTACCCCTCAAAACCCTTTCCATTACTTTGCCTACCACCGAAGTAAGACTATCTGGCCTGTAACTCCCAGGGTTATCCCTTTTCCCTTTTTGGAACAGGGGCACAACATTCGCCACTCTCCAGTCCCCTGGTACCACCCCCATTGACAGTGAAGACAAAAAGATCATTGCCAACAGCTCTGCAATTTCCTCTCTTGCTTCCCACATAATCCTAGGATATATCCCATCAGGCCCGGGGGACTTGTCTATCATCAAGTTTTTCAAAATGCCCAACACATCTTCCTTCCTAACAAGTTTCTCCTCTAGCTTACCAGTCCGTTTCATACTCTCCTCTTCAACAATATGGTCCTTCTCATTTGTAAATACTGAAGAAAAGTACTCATTCAAGACCTCTCCTATCTCTTCCAACTCAATACACAATCTCCCACTACTGTCCTTGATCGGACCTACCCTAGTTCTCGTCATTCTCATGTTTCTCACATACGCATAAAAGGCCTTGGGGTTATCCTTGATCCTACTGCCAAAGATTTTTCATGCCCTCTCTTAGCTCTCCTATTCCCTTTCTTCAGCTCCCTCCTGGCTATCCTGGATCCTTCCAATGCTCTGTCTGAACCTTGTTTCCTTATGTAAGCCTCCTTCTTCCTCTTTACAAGACATTCAATCTCCCTCGTCAACCAAGGTTCCCTCACACGACCATCTCTTTCCTGCCTGACAGGTACATACATATCAAGGACACGTCGTATCTGTTCCTTGAAAAAGTTCCACATTTCAACAACATCCTGCCCTGCTCCCAATTTATGCTCCTCAGATCCTGTCTTGCAGCATCGTTTTTACCCTTCCCCCAGTTGTAAAACCTGCCCTGTTGCACGCACCTCTCTCTCTGCATAACCAAGGTGAAAGTCACAGAATTGTGGTCACCATCACCAAAATGCTCACCCATTAACCCATAACCAAGGTGAAAGTCACAGAATTGTGGTCACCATCACCAAAATGCTCACCCACTAACAAGCCCATCACTTGTCCCAGTTCGTTACCGAGTACCAAATCCAATATGGCCTCCCCTCTGGTCGGACAATCTGCATACTGAGTTAGAAAAGCTTTCTGGACACACTGCACAAACACCGCCCTGTCCAATCTACTTGATCTAAAGAGCTTCCAATCAATATTTAGGAAGTTGAAATTACCCATGACTACTACCCTGTGGCTTCTGCACCTTTCCAAAATCTGTTTCCCAATCTGTTTCTCCACATCTTTGCTGCTATTGGGGGGCCTATAGTAAAGTCCCAACAAGGTGACTGCTCCTTTCCTATTTCTGACTTCAGCCCATACTACCTCCAAAGGCAGATCCCCCTCGAACTGCCTTTCTGCAGTTGTTATACCAGTTCTAATTAGCAACGCCACCACCCCACCCCCCCCCTCCTTTTTTACCACCCTCCCTAATCTTACTGAAACATCTGTAACCAACAACCATTCCTGCCCTCTTCTATCCACGTTTCCATGATGGCCACAACATCGTAGTCCCAAGTACTGATTCACGCCTTAAGTTCACCCACCTTATTTCTGATACTCCTTGCGTTGAAGTATACACACTTGAACCCATCTCTGTGTCCACAAGTATTCCCTGTCAGTGCTACCTTCTCCACAGCCTCCCTACATTCTTGGACATCCTGAAAAACAGCTAACCACTTGCTGGACTACAAGTCCGGATCCCATCCCCCTGCCAAATTAGTTTAAATCCACCCCCCCCCGGGAAGCAAAACTACCTCCCAGGATATTGGTGCCCTTCTGGTTCAGGTGCAACCTGTCCTGCTTGTACAGATCCAACCTTCCTGCTATAGGTATAGCAGGAATAAAAGAATGATTCGAGTAAGATCAGAGTGGTGCTGGAAAAGCAGCAGATCAGGCAGCATCCGAGAAGCAGGAAAATCGACATTTCAGACAAAAACTGAAGGGCCTTCGCCCGAAACATTGATTTTCCTGCTCCTCGGATGCTGCCTGACCTGCTGTGCTTTTCCAGCACCACTCTAATCTAAACTCTGGTTTCCAGCATCTGCAGTCCTCACTTTTGCCTCGAATAAGATTAGGCCCAATCAAAGATATAGTGGAAGGTTGTGTGTGGAATCTGAAGACATTGCAGAAGCACTTAATGAATACTTTTTGTCAGTATTCACTTTGGAAAGGGCGATGTTAGTGAGAATACAGAGATACAGGCTGCTAGATTAGATGGGATTGAAGTTGACAAAGAGAATGTTTTATCAATTTTGGAAAAATAGATAAGACACCTAGGCCGGATAAGATTTAACCTCGGATTCTCTGTGAAGCTAGGGAGAAGATTGCAGAGCTTTGATCTTTATGTCATCATTGTCATTGGGAGTAGTGCCAGAAGACTGGAGGATAGCAAATATTGTTCCCTTGTTTAAGAAGGGGAGTCAGGACAATCCTGGTAATTATAGGCCTTACTTCGGTGTCGGTAAGGTGTTGGAAAAGGTCATAAGAGGTAGGAGTTATAATCATCTGGAAAGATATAATTTGATTAGAGATAGTCAACACTGTTTTGTGAAGGGTTGGTTGTGCCTAACTAACCTTATTGAGTTCTTCGAGAAGATGACAAAACACATGGATGAAGGTAAAGCAGTTGATGTGGTGTACATGGACCCCAGTAAGGTGCTTGATAAGGTTCTACACAGTAGGCCATTGCACAAAATACAAAGTTTCGAGACTGAAGTTGATTTAACATTTTGGATCAGAAATTGGCTAGCTGAAAGAAGCCAGAGGGTGGTAGTTGATGAGAAATGTTCATCCTGGATCTCAGTTACCAGTGGTGTGTCGAAAGGATCTGTTTTGGGGGCCAGTGCTGTTTGTCATTTTTATAAATGATCTGGAGCTGGGCGTGGATGGATATGTTGGTAAATTTGCGGGTGACACTAAGGTAGGCAGTGGAAGTGCCGAAGGATGTTGTGGGTTACAAAGGGACATAGATAAGATACAGAGCTGGGCTGAGAAGTAGCAAATGGAGTTTAATGCGAAAAAGTGTGGGGTAGTTCACTTCGGAAGAAGTAGCAGGAATGCAGAGTACTGGGCCAATGGTAAAACTCTTGGCAGTGTGGATGAACAGAGAGATCTCAGTGTCCAGGTGCATAAAGCCCTGAACGTTGCCACCCAATAGGGTTGATAAGAAGGCATATGGTGGATTGGTGTTGATTGATAGGGGGATTGAGTTTAAGAGCCATGAGGTCATACTTTAACTGTACAAGACACTGGTAAGGCCGCATCTGGAACATTTCATGCAGTTCTGGTCACCACATTATAGGAAGGATGTGGAAGCTTTACTAGGATGTTGCCTGATATGGAAGGAAAGTCTTACGAGGAAAGGCTGAGGGAACTGAGGCTGTTTTCGTTGGAGAGAAGAAGTTTGAGAGGTGACTTAATTGAGACAGATAAGATAATCAGAGGGTTAGATAGGGGGACAGTGAGAGCCTTTTTCTTCAGATGGTGAAGGCTAACCTGAGGAGACATAAATTTAAATTGAGGGGTGATAGATTTAGGACAGATATTATTGACAGTTTCTTTACTCAGAGATTAGTAGAGGTGTGGAATGGCCTGCCTACAACAGTAATAGACTCGTCAACGTTAAGGGCATTTAATGGGCATTGGATAATAATGGAATGGTGTAGGTTTAATGAGCATCAGATTATTTTCACAACATCGAGGGCCGAAGGGCCTGTACTGTGCTGTAACGTTCTATGTAAACCTCTATAAGGTCACCCCTCAAACTCCTACACTTCAGGGAAAAAAGTCCCAGTCTATCCAGCCTCTCCTTATAACTTAAATCCTCCAGTCCCAGTAACATCCATGTAAATCTTTTCTGCACATTTTCCAATTTAATAACATCTTTCCCACAGCAGGGCCTCACAGGCTGTACAGTCCCAACTCAATGATGACAAGCATGCCAAATGTCTTCTTTACTATCCTATCTACCTGTGATGTTACTCTCAAGAAAATATGTATCTGAACCCCTCAATCTCTCTGTAGATTAACACTCTCCAGGGCCTATCTATTAAAAGTGTCTCAAATCCAGCTGATCAAGATCCCAGCTGTATTCTGAGATAACCTTCTACACTGTCCATTAAGTTTGGTGTCATGAGCAAACTTACTCACCAAGCTTTTTATATTTTCATCCACATAGTTTATATAAATGACAGATAACAGTGGACCCAGCACCAAGCCTTGTGGAACACCACTGGTCACAGGCCTCCAATCCGAAAAAAAAACCTGTATCACCCACCCTCTGTGTCTCCCATCAAGCCAATTTTGTGTCCCGTTGACTAGCTCCCTGGATCCCATGTGATCTAAATTTACTGACCAGTCTACCATATGAAACCTTGTTGAAGGCCTTGCTAAAGTCCATGCAGTCGTCGACCATCGTGGCCTTATCTATATTCTTGGTTATGTCCTCAAAAAACTCAATCAAGTTTGCGAGGAACAACTTCCCTACACACAAAGCAATGCTGACTATCCCCACAAATCCTTGCCTCTCCAAAAGCCTTTCCTGATGAAGGGCTTATGCCTGAAACATCGATTCTCCTGCTCCTCGGACGCTGCCTGACCTGCTGTGCTTTTCGACTTGACTCTCGACATCCTTCGCCACTTCCACTGCCTACCTTAGTGTCATCCGCAAATTTACCAACCCATCCATCGACTCTCGACTCTCCAAAAGCATGTAAATTCTATCGTTCAGAATCCCCCCCAACAATTTAGCCACTACTGATATCAGACTCATGGGCTATAGTTCCCTGGCCTTTCCTTTCAGTCCTGCTAAAATAAGGGCATGGCATTAGCCACTCTCCAGTCCTCCGAAACCTCACCCATGGCTCTAAATGATACAAAAATCTGCAAGGTACGCTGCTGAGACTGTGTAAGACTCTCTTTAGATCAGATTTGAATATTGCGAGCAGTTTTGAGCTTTGTATTTAATGAAGGATGTGCTAGCATTGGAGGTGGTCCAGAAGTAATTGAAAGAATAATCCCAGGGATGGGCTTATCATATGATTGAGGACCCTGGATCGAGGCTCAATGTCAGTAAGATGGATGAGGGGGGAATTCATTGAAACTTACAGAACAGAGAGCCCTTGGATAGAGTGAGCATGGAGAAGATATTTCCACTGGTAGGAGAGACAGGAGCAGTGGGCACAGCCTCAGAGTAAAAAAGCACCCCTTTAGAACTGAGATGAGGAGGAATTTCTTCATTGAGAGGCTGGTGAAAGCTGTGGAACTCATTGCTGCAGAGTGCTGTGGAGGCCAGAGTGTAGTAAAGGCATAGGTAGATAGATGTTTGATTAGTAACTGGATCAAGTGTTATGGGGAGAAGTGGGGAGTGTGGGTGAGAAATGTATCAGCCATGATTGAACATTGGAGTAGACTCAGTGGACCAAATGACCGTTATTTAATGGTCTTATGGTCTTTCCCTGTTGCTGGTTCCCTCATGACCAATGTAGCTGCAAATATGTTCTTTTCAACAAGGCCTGTTTGGTCAGCCATGGTGCTAACAAACCACTCGGTCATGGTCACTGAGGTTTCTTACTCAGGGTACAGTCTGTGCCTTTACTGCCTTTCTTCCAATTTAGTGAAGGTGAAGGTGAAGAAATGGGTTTCATGGGGAGCAGCTTGGAGTGATTGGGAAGGCAGAGGGCTAGCTGCCCATTGTCTGGGGACAGGACAATAAAGGCATAATATTCAATGGAGGGAAACATCCAGGTCAGGAGAAGGTTGAAGAGATTGGGCTGTGATAGTAGACATTTTAATCAACTCAAGCTAATGGCAGGTTGGCCGTGTTACATATTGGCACATCTTGTGAACGTGAAAAGCATTGTCTACAAGAAAGTGCCACCAAAGGATAACAAGGGGAGTGGAATCATCAAAGTGCAAGACAACCATGCAATGAGAGACAAATTGATTTCAAAATCAAACCTTGCCCAAAGCAGGTTTCCATCCTCTGCTCAAATGCACATAAATGATTGAGATAATAACATTCCACAATTAAAACAATTAGCCAGGGTTTGAACAAGATCAATGAGCAACATATTTGAAAGAATATCAATAATTTATATGCACGCTGTCATCAAGCTGTTTAGTAACTTTTCAAAGACATCTCATTAAATGTGTGTCGGAGACGGCTACTCTCAGAAGTTTAAAGCATGAGTTGTTAACTTAATTCCAACATCAGTTTTAGATTGCTGTAATAAAAATGATAACCTGCCAGTTATGCAGAGTAGTCAGCTCAGAACAATTCATCCAAACTCAGCATCAGGCTGAAAATATACAACCAATGTGTTTCTTTTTATTTCTCTTCCTTGTTTAATCCTGCGTGTGCTTTCAAATTAACGCTGATTGGCTGTCCGGGCAGCTGTATGTTCCTCCTGCAAAATGTGGCAGATGAGAGACACAACACATGTCTCTGCCGACCTCATCTGTGGGAAGTGCACCCAACTCCAGCTCCTCAAAAACCGAGTTAGGGAACTGAAGCTGGAGCTGGATGAACTGCGGATCATCTGGGAGGCTGAGGGGGAAATTGAGAGGATGTACAGGGAGGTGGTCACTCCTCAGACACAAGATAAGGACAGCTGGGTAACAGTCAGGGGAGGAAAGGGAACCGATAGACAGAGCAGGGATCCCCTGTGCCCATTCCCCTCAGCAATAAGTATACCATTTTGGATACTGCTGGTGGGGAAGCCATAGTTGTCAGGTCTCTGGCACTGAGCCTGGCACTGTGGTTCAGAAGGGAAGGAGGGAGACTAGAAAAGCGCTAGTGGTAGGGGAATCAATAGTTAGATGGATTGACTGGAGATTTTGTGGTCAGGAACAGGACTCCCAGAAGGTATGTTGCCTCCCCGGTGCCAGGAACCAGGATGTCAGGTTTACAAGATTCTGAAGGGAGATGACGAGCAGCCAGAAATCGTGATACATATTGGCACCAATGACATAGTCAGGAAAGGGATTGAGGATCTGAAAAGTGACTACAGAGAGGTAGTTTGGAAGCTGAAGAGCAGGATGAGTAGTGTTCTCAGGTTTGCTACCAGTGCCACGAAATAGACAGATGAGGAACAGGCAGCGAGTGCAGCTTAACAAGTGGCTGCGAGGCTGGTGCAGGAGGGAGGGCTTCAGATACTTAGATCATTGTGATGCCTTCTGGGGAAGGTGGGACTTGTACATGAAGGATTGGTTGCACCTGAACTGGACGGGCACAAATGTTTTGGGTGGGAGATTTGCTGTGTGGTTTGGGAGGGTTTAAATGAGTTTGGCAGGTGGGTGGGAACCAGAGCTGTATATCTGAGAAGGGGGTAGTTGTAGATGGGGCTGTGACAGGATGTAGTAAATCTATCAGGGAGGTTTTACATGTGAGAAAACAAAGGGATCAGTTAAAGTGTGTCTGGTTTAATACAATGAGTGTCAGAAATAAGAGTGATTAACTTAGAGCTTTGATCAGTACTTGGGACTATGATGTTGTGGCCATAACAGAGACGTGGGTTTTATAGGGGCAGGAATGGTTACTAGATGCTCCAGGGTTTAGAACATTTAAAAAGAACAGGGAGGGAGGAAAAAGAGAAGGGGGTGTAGCATTGCTAATCAGAGAGTGCATCACAGCTACAGAAACAAAGATTGTCGAGGAAGGTTTGTCGACTGAGTCAATATGGTTGGATGTTAGGAACAGCATAGATTCATAGAGATGTACAGCATGGTCCAACATGGTCCAACCTGTCCATGCCGACCAGATATCCCAACCCAATTTAGCCCCATCTGCTAGCACTCGGCCCATATCCCTCCAAACCCTTCTTATTCATATACCCATCCAAATGCCTCTTAAATATTGCAATTGTACCAGCCTCCACACTTCCTCTGGCAGCTCATTCCATACATGTACCACCGTCTGTGTGAAAATGTTGTCCCTTAGGTCTTTTTTATATCTTTCCCTTCGCACCCTAAAGCTATGCACTCTAGTTCTGGACTCCCTGACCCCATGGAAAATGACTTTGCCTATTTACCCTACTCATGCCCTTCATAATTTTGTAGACCTCTATAAGGTCACCCCTCAGCCTTCAACGTTCCAGGGAAAACAGCCCCAGCCTGTTCAGTCTCTCCCTATAGCTCAAATCCTCCAACCCTGGCAACATCCTTGTAAATCTTTTCTGAACCCTTGCAAGTTTCACAACATTACAGCAAGAGAGCAGCCACCTCGTTGGGGGTTTTCTGCAGATCCCCTAATAGCAGTAGGGAGAGTGAAGAACTCATAGGCCGGCAGGTTTTGGAAAAATGCAGATATAATAGGGTTGTTGTTATGGGTGACTTCAACTTCCCCAATATTGACTGGAACCTCCTTAGTGCAGGTCGTTTGGATGGAGCCGTTTGTCAGGATTGTTCAGAAAGGTTTCCTTACTCCGTTTGGAGACAAGCCAATGAGGGGAGAGGCCATTTTGGATTTGGTGCTTGGCAATAAGCCAGGACGGGTGTCAGATCTCATGGTGGTAGAACACTTTGGTGACAGTTACCATAGCCTTGGTGAGGGAATGGAACAGTTCCCATGGCAAGATATTCAATTTTGGAAAAGGAAATTATGACACTCTCATATAGGAGTTGGGATGTACAGATTGGGAGCAAGTGTTCCACAGAAAGGGCACAACAGACATGTGGAAACTATTTAAGGAGCAGTTTTTGCGGGTGGAATCTGAGCAGATAGGAAAAGCACTAAATGCGTTTATTGCTTCGATTTTCACTAAGGAAAAGGAACCTTGTTGTGAAGGAGAATTTTGAAGGGAAACAGGCTTCAACAGGTCGAGATTGAGGGAGTTGATGTGCTGGAAATTGTGGCAAACATTAAGATTGATAAGTCCGCAGGGCCAGCATTTGGAAAAGCATAGTGTAATTAAAAGCAGTCATCATGGTTTTGTGAGGGACAGGTCATGCCTCACAAATTATATTGAGTTCTTTGAGGAGGTGACAAGGTAGGTTGATGAAGAACTTCAGCAAGGCATTTGATAAGGTTCCCCATGGTAGGCTCATTCATAAAGTTAGGAGGTATGGGATACAGGGAGAGTTGGACATATGGATTCAGAATTGGCTGGCTGACAGAAGGCAGAAAGTGGTTATAGAAGGAAAGTATTCTACCTGGAGGTCAGTGGTGAGTGCTGTCCCACAGGGCTCTGTTCTTGGGCCTCTGCTCTTAGTATTTTTTATAAATGACTTGGATGAGGAGGTTGAGGGGTGAGTTAGTAAATTTGTCGATGACACAAAGGTTAGAGGTGCCGTTGATAGGATCGAGGGCTTTTGCAGGCTGCAGCGCTACATAGACAGGATGCAGAGCTGGGCTGAGAAATGGCAGATGGAGTTCAACCTGGATAAATGTGAAGTGATGCATTTTGGAAAGGTTGAACTCAAATGCTGAATATATGATTAAAGACAGGATTCTTAGCAGTGTGGAGGAACAGAGGGATCTTGGTGTTTAAGTACATAGATCCCTCAAAGTTGCCACCCAAGTGGGTAGCTGCTGAAAATGTGTTGCTGGAAAAGCGCAGCAGGTCAGGCAGCATCCAAGGAACAGGAGATTTGACGTTTTGGACATAAGCCCTAGGGTTGTTAAGAAAGCATATGGTGTTTTGGCTTTCATTAACAGGGAGATTGAGTTTAAGAACCGTGAGGTTTTGCTGCAGCTCTACAAGTCCCTGGTGAGACCACACTTGGAATATTGTGTCCAGTTCTGGTCACCCTATTATAAGAAAGATTCGGAGGCTTTGGCCAGGGGGCAAAGAAGGTTTACCAGGATGCTGCCTGAACTAGAGAGCTTGTCCTATGAAGAGAGGTTGACTAAGCTCAGACTTTTCTCTCTGGAGAGAAGTAAGAAGAGATGTGACCTGATTGAGGTACACAAGGAAATGAGAGGCATGAATAGAGTCAATAGCCAGAGACTTTTCCCCAGGGCAGAATTGATTGTCATGAGGGGTTATAGTTTTAATGTGTTAGGGGGAAGGTATAGAGGTGACATCAGAGGTAGATTCTTTACACAGAGAGTTGTGAATGCATGGAATGCATTGCTAGTGGTGGTGGTGGAAGTAGAGTCATTAGGGATGTTTAAATGACTACTGGACATGCACATGGACAGCAGTGAATTGAGGGGTGCCTAGGTTAGGTTATTTCATATTAGATTAAGATTTATCCTTGGCACAACATCGTGGGCCGAAGTGCCTGTTCTGTGCTGTACATTTCTATGTTCTATGTTCTATGTGCTGCATACCTGTATTTGTTGCATTAATGCAAAATCCATTAATTCAGGAACACAGATATTCCATGTCAGACAGATTAGGCAAGGCCTAAAGCAAAACATATGCTCAAAAAGAGAATTATTCTCCAGCATCTTTGTGGCAGTGGTATTACAGTAGTATTATCTCTTTTGTTTGCTGTACTTAAGGCAACCTAGCAAAAAAAGTGCAATGGCTGACAACTGAAATAAGAAGAGATGCCTCATGATATAGTCAAGCAATTGATTCAAGGTTACTGGTCAATCTCAGAGGAAGTGATAATGATTAAGATGGAAGGAAAGCCTTTTGATATGATGCTACACACAATACCACAGTGAAGAGCAAATGGAGATATTTTATGGTGACATCTGACATGTCATGATCCAGTTAAATTAACCAATGTGGCAATTTTAATGAGCAAGTTAGACAGCAATTTTAGTGAAGGGACATCAGGAATGCATGTCAGCCAATATGGTCTTGGATCAAGTGGAGAGTGACTGATACAGTTTTGTCAACAAAAAAATCGAATGGTAGCCAATACCTTTTGAAGCAATGAAAGGCATTTATAAAAAAAAATCTGAGCCACATGTTTAGAGTACAGGTAGTTGTTGAATTGTTATTCAGACTATGAACAGGAGTAGGTCATTTGGCCCTTTGAGCCTCTTCCACCTTTTAAAATGATCCTTTATCTCAATGCTGTATTCCTGCTTTCTCCCCATACCTCTTGATGCCTTTAAATTCTGAAAATGTATTTATGTCTTGAATATGTTCAGTGATTTGGCCTTCACAGCCTTCCATGAAGGTAGTGTTCCACAGGTTCCCTCGTGTTTGAGGGAAGAAATCTTTCCTCATCTCAGTTCCAAATAGTCTGCCCTTTATACTGAGACTGTGACTGTTCCCTGCCTCGAGACTCCCCAAACCAGGGAAAACATCTTCAGTCATAGTGTAATGCAGTGTAGAAACAGGCCCTTTGGCCCACTCTGACCAACAAGTGCCAAACTACACTGATCCATTTTACCTGTACTCAGTCCATACATTTCGCCTTGCTAACTTAAATGTTTAACCAGATGTTTCTGAAATGTTCCAAGAATACCTACCTCCATCACCCAGTGCATTCTGTGTTTCTACCACCCTCTTGGTGACCTTTGTCCTTAGAGTCATAGAGATGTACAGCATGGAAACAGACCCTTTGGTCTAACCCATCCATGCCGACCGGATATCCCAACCAAATCTAGTTCTACCTGCCAGCGCCCGGCCCATATTCCTCCAAACCCTTCCTCTTCATATACCCATCCAAATGCCTCTTAAATGTTGCAATTGTACCAGCCTCCACCACATCCTCTGGCAACTCATTCCATACACGTACCACCCTCTGTGTGAAAAAGTCGCCCCTTAGGTCTTTTTTATATCTTTCCCCTCTCACCCTAAACCTATGCCCTCTAGTTCTGGATTCCCCCACAACCGGGAAAAGACTTTGTCTATTTTATCCAATCCATGCCCCTCATAATTTTGTAAACCTCTATAAGGTCACCCCTCAGCCTCCGATGCTCCAGGGAAAACAGCCATAGCCTATTCAGCCTCTCCCTATAGCTCAAATCCTCCTACCCTGGCAACATCCTTGTAAATCGTTTCTGAACCCTTTCAAGTTCCGCAACATCTTTCCAATAGGAAGGAGACCAGAATTGCACACAATATTCCAACAGTGGCCTAACCAATGTCCTGTACAGCCACAACATGACCTCCCAACTCCTGAACTCAATACTCTGACCAATAAAGGAAAGCATACCAAATGCCTTCTTCACTATCCTACCTGCGACTCCACTTTCAAGGAGCTATGAACCTGCACTCCAAGGTCTCTTTGTTCAGCAACACTCCCGAGAACCTTACCATTAAGTGTATAAGTCCTGCTAAGATTTGCTTTCCCAAAATGCAACACCTCGCATTTATCTGAATTAAAGTCCATCTGCCGCTTCTTAGCCCATTGGCCCATCTGATCAAGATCCGGTGTAATCTGAGATAACCCTCTTCGCTGTCCACTATACCTCCAATTTTGGTGTCATCTGGAAACTTACTAACTGTACCTCTTATGCTCACATCCAAATCATTTATGTAAATGACAAAAGGTAGAGGGGCCAGCACCGATCCTTGTGGCACTCCATTGGTCACAGGCCTCCAGCCTGAAAAACAGATTGTCTCTAAACCACTTGCTTCTCACCTTAAACTTATGCCATCTAATCTTACACACATCTGCTATGGGAAAGAGGTTCTATGATATACTTTGCCTATGCTTGTCATAATTTATTATGCCTCAATCAGATTCCCCCTTGGCCTCCCTGCTCCAAGGAAAACAAACCTTGCCTATCCAGGCTCTCCTCATAATTCAGACTTTTCATTCTAGACAACATCCTGGTGAATCTCCAGTGTGATTACATCCTTCGGGTGGTGTGGCAACCAGAACTGTACACAATATGTCACCTGTGGCCTAACCAATGTTCCAAAAATGTTGTAAGAAGAACATCCTCTCTGCATCAAGTTTGTCAGTGGAGCGGAGAGGTGAGAAGGAAGATAGACAGGTAAGACAGTTCATGAGGGTGGTGCCGAGTTGGAATGCTGGATCTGGAATAAGGTAGGGGAGAGAAGATGAGGAAACTGGTGAAATCAATGTTGATGCCGTGTGATTGGAGGACCCCAAGGCAGAAGATGAGGTGTTCAACCTCCAAGCATTGGGTGGCTTGGATTTGGAGGAGGCCCAGGACTTGTATGTCCTTGGTGGAGTGGGAGGGGGAGTTGAAGTGGACAGCCACAGGGTGGTAGGGTTGTTTGGTGTGTGTGTGTGTGCCAGAGGTGTACCCTGAAACATTCCCCAGTATAGTGGAGACCACATTGAGAGCGACCGACACAGTAGATGAGGTATTTGGATATGCAGGAAAAATCTCTGCCAGATGTGGAAGGATCCTTTGGGGTCTTGAATGGAGTTGAGGGGGGAGATGTGGGCATAGGTTTTCCACCTCTTGCGGTGTCAAAGGAAGGTGCTGGGAGGGGAAGGTGTGTTGGTGGGGGGATGTAGACCTAATGAGGCAGTTGTTGCTGATGGGGAGCGGGGGGAGGGAAATATATCTTTGGTGTGGAGTCTGACTGTAGGTGGCAGAAATGGTGGAAGATAAAGGCTGTATCCAGAGATTAGTGGGGTGGAAGGTGAGCACCGGGGCGGGTTCTATCTATGTTGTGGATGGGCAGGCGAGGTTCAAAGGCGGAAGTGTTGGAAGTGGCAGAGATGTGCTGGAGAACATTGTTGAGCAATGGGAGGGAAACCTGTAGATCTTGAAATTAGAAGCCCTCTGGCATGTCCTGGAGTGGAATTACTCCTCCTGAGAGCAGAAATGTTAGAGGCAGAGGCAGAGGAATTGGGAGTAAGAGATTGCATTTTTACAGGAGTGGGGTGGAAGGAGGTGTAACCCATGTAGCTGTGGGAGTCGGTGGGTTTGAAATAGATGTCCTTCTTGAGTCGATCACTGGAAATGGAGATGGAGAGGTCCAGGAAGGGAAAGGAGGTGTTCGAGATGATCCAGGTGAACTTGAGGTCAGGATAGAAGGTGTTCGTGAAGTTGATGAACTGTTCAACCTCCTCGTGGGAGCACAAGGTGGCGCCGATACAGTCATCGATTTAGCAGAGGAAAAGGTGGGAAATGGCACCAATGTAACTGCAGAAGATCAACTGTTCCATGTATCTGATGAAGAAGCAAGCATGGCTGGGGCCCATGCAGATGCCCATGGCTACCCATTTGGTCTGAAGGAAGTGGGAGGATTTGAAAGAAAAATTGTTGAGTGTGAGGTCCAGTTCCACCAATCTAATGAGTATGTCGGTGGAGGGGTACTGGTTGGGTCAGCAGGAGAGGAAGAAACGGAAGACTTGGAAGTCTTTGTCATGGTGGATGGACGTGTACAGGGTATGGAAATGGTCAACAATGCCCTCCAATACATCTCCTCTTGAACTGTCCTATTTGTCCATCATCCTTCCCACCTATCATGCCAGCCAACCAGTACAATCTATGCCAATATTGTACCTCCTAACCTCTACTACTCACTACCCCAAAACCCTTTTGAAAATCCAAATATACCAATCCAATTCTCCCCTATCTATTCTACTAGTGACATCATTATATACACCAGTAAATTTGTGAAGCATGATTTGCCTTTTATAAACCCATGTTGGCTTTGTTCAATCCCAAAAACTCTTTCCAAATGTTTTATCACCAGCTCTTTTATGCTGGGGGAGAGTGGTTGGTTAGCTTGGGTAGCAGGTTTGCATTTTAGAGTGACACCTACAATGTTGGTTCAATTCCTGCACTGACTAAGGTTACCATGATGGACTCTCCTTCTCAACCTCTCCCCTCACCTGAGACATGGCAATCCTCAGGTCAAACCATTAACATTCACCCATCTCTAATATACCAGTCCCGTGGTCTGGTAAGACTACAGCGACTTTACCTTTATATTAAATTCTAGCAATTTCCCCACTACTGATGTTAAACCAATTGATCTAGTCTTTAAAATCAAACAGATTATCTGATGTTGAAACAATATTGTAGAACAATGTAAAAAAATGATATTTATCCCGGTGGGGATAGAAATTTAAGTCACTGTATCCTGAGGCTGAAAATATTAGAAAAGGGAAGGTTGTGTATTCATTTATACCTGGATCTGAGCATCAGAGAGACACTCACTGTCAAAGTCAAAAGAAGAAAGATCTCCGGATTGTCTGAGGACTCACATCAAACAGAAGCTTTCAGAACAAGAAGTAGAAGCAAATGGGAAAATACAAAAGAGAGAATACAATAAGCCGCAAAGAAAGTTTTACAAAACCTACAAGAAAAAAAAGAGACAGGCAAGAGCTGACAACTGAGATATAGAAATAGGAGAGAAAAGCAACATGTGTACAAAATCCAATCACAGTGCCTTCCAAACCTGAAACTTATGTCAGACAACCAATCTCAGGAAGAACAGCCATCTGCAAATTCCCCTCCAAACCTTCCTGACTTGGAAATGTTTTGTTATTCCTTCACTGTCACTGGGTCAATATCCTGGAACGCCCTTCCTAAAGGAATTGTGGATGTACTTACACCACAAGGACTGTACAGGTAATTCACCACCATCTGCCCGAAGATACTGAGGGATGGTCAATAAATGCTGTCTCATGATTCAATAAAAAACAAAATAAAGAGTAATAATATAGTGAGAGATGTGTGATGAACTATTACAGTTGGAAGAAAATCATAAATTGGAAGTTCTGTACCAAATGTCACGAGATATAAAGCAAAGCATAACAACTGATGTGGGTGAGTAAAAGTTAAACAGAAAGAAATACTGATTGAATACAGAATCAAAAAGATAGACAATATAAGTGTGTGTGTGTGTGTGTGTGTGTGTGAATTGCATAATTGTTAACATTTAAAGGGAGGTGTTGGCCTAGTTGTATTATCACTATTAATCCAGAAACTCAGCTAATGTTCTGAGGACCTGAATTCGAGCCTGATCACAGCAGATGGTGAAATTTGAATTCAATAAAATAATCTGGAATTACAAATCTACTGCTGATTATGAAAACATTGTTGGAAAAACCCATGTGGTTCACTTTTTCCTTTCAGGGAAAGAAATCTGCCATGCTCGCCAAGTCTGGCCTAGATGTAACTCTAGGCCCACGGCAATGTGGTTGACTCTCAATTGCCCTCTGAAGTGACCTAGCAAACTATTCAGTTGTACCAATCACTACAAAATCTGAAAGAAATGAGACCAGTGGATCACTTGACATTGACCTGGTAGGTAAGTTACTTGAGAAGATTCTGAGAGATAATATATATATATATATATGTGTGTGTGTACTTGGGAAGATAGGCTTTGATTAGGAATAGTCAGCTTGCCTTTGTGTGCAGGAGATCATACCTCACAAATTTGTTAGAGGTCTTTGATGAAGTGACCAGGATGTTTGACAAGGATAGGACTGTAGATATAGTCTATATGGATCTCAGTAAAGCCTTTGATAAGCTTTGATTGTAGGCTGCTCTGGAAGGTTAGATTGCATGGAATCCAGGGGGATATGGTACATTGGATACCCAACTGGTTGATGGTAGGAAGCATAGGGTAATGGTGGAAGATGCTTGTCAGATTAGACCCTGTGATAGCAGAGTGCCTCAGGATCAGTGCTGTATTCATCGTTGTTCATTATCTATATCAATGATGTGGATGAGAATGTACAAGGCCTGATTCATAAGTTTTCAGATGACACTAAAATAGGTGGTATTGTGGACAGTGAGGAAGGTTATCAGAAATGGCAGCAGGACCTTAATCGGCTGGGGAAATGGGCCGAGAAATGGCAAACGGAGTTTAATACAGATTAGTGTGAGGTCTTGCATTTTGGAAAGGCAAATCAAGGTAGGTTTTTCATGGTGAATGGTAGGGCCTTAAGGAGTATGGAACAAAGGACTTTGGAGTTCAGATGCATGGTTCTTTGAAAGTGGAGTCACAGGTAAACAAGGCAGTGAAGAAGACTTTTGGCACACTGGCCTTCACCACTGAGTATAGAAGTTGGGAAGTTATGTTGTAGTTGTACAGGACCTTGGTGAGGCTGCACTTGGAGTATTGTGTTCAGTTTTGGTCTTGCTCTAGGAAGGATGTTATTAAACTGGAAAGAGTGCAGTAGAGGTTTACAAGGATGTTGCCAGGATTCAATGATCTGAGTTATAGGGAGAATTTGGACAAGCTAGGATTTTCTTCTTTAGAGTGTAGGAGACTGAGGGAGGATCTTTTAGAAGTATATTCTGTCCCACCACCAGGACAGACCCAGCAGAGGTGGTGATGGAGTTGGGATGGAGTTGCCTTGGGTGTCCTCAACATTGGCTCTTGATACCATGAAGTCTCATGGCTTCTGGGTAAACATGGGCAAGGAAACCCCTTGGTGATTATCACATAACATCCTCCCTTGACTGATGAGTTGGTACTCCTCCATGTTAAATGACATTGAGATGGTAAGGTCACAAAATGTATTCTGGGTGGGGGATTTTAATGTCCATCAACAAGAGTGGCTCAGCAACAGTTGATCAAGCTGGTTGAATCCAAAAGGACAAAGCTGCTCGGTATAGCTGGGTCTGTGGCAGATGGTGAGAGAACCAACAAGAGAGAAAAACATACTTGACCTCATTTACCAATCTGCCAGTTGCAGATGTATTTTTCCATGATAGTATCAACAAGAGCGACCACCACACAGTCCTTATAGAGACAAAGTCCTGCCTTCACATTGAGAATAACCTCCATCATGTTTTGTGGCACTCTCACTGTGCTAAATGGGACAGACTTTGGACAGATCTAGCAACTCAAGACTGGGGGACTGTGGGCCATCAACATCAGCAGAATTGTACTCCAGCACTATCATACCCCGGCATCTCCCACACTCAACCAATACCATCAAGATAGGGGATCAACCCTGGTTCAATGGAGAGTGGAGGAGGGCATGCCAGGAGCAGCACCAGGCATATCTGAAAATGAGGCATCAGCCTGATGAAGCTACTAACAGGGCTACATGCATGCCAAACAGTATAAACAGCAAGTGATAGACAAAAGCTCAGCAATCCCACAACCAACAGATCAGATCTAAGCTCTGCAGCCCTGCCACACCCAGTCATGAATATTGGTGGACAACTAAACAACTCACTGGAGGAGGAGGCTCTACAAATATCCCAAAGCCCAGTGATGGAAGTGCCCAGCACATCAGTGCAAAAGATAAGGGCTGAAGCATTTGGAACAATCTTCAGCCAGAAGTGTCGAATGAATGATTCATCTTGGCCTCGTCCTGTGCTCCCTAGTTAACAGATAGCAGACTTTAGCTATTTCAATTCACTCCACATGATCTCAAGAAACAGTTAGAGGCTCTAGATACTGCAAAGCTGTAGGCCCTGACAACATTGTGGCAATAGCATTGAAGACTTGTGCTCCAGAACCTGCAGCTGCCCTAGTCAAGCCAGTATGGTTAGAACAGTGGCATCTGTGCGACAATGGGAAAAGTTGCCTAGGTATGTTCCGTACATAAAAAGATTTAGATTTGTTTTATTTATTTATTGTCATGTGTACCTAAGTACCACGAAAAGCTTTGTTCATGAGCAGTACAGGCAGATCATTGTAAGCAAGGGGTGAAAAAAGACTTAAACAGGTTATGTCACACAGGTTATGTGCTGGGCAAGACCAGTGTTAGCAAAATCCACATTATTCGAGACTAGAGAGTCCATTCATCAGTCTAGTAATGACTGGGAAGAATGTGTTCCTGAACTTGCTGGTGCATGTGTTTAAGCTTCTGTAACTTCTGCTTGACTGAAGAGGTTGTAAGAGAGTATTACTAGGGTGGGATGGGCCTTTGATGATATTGAAAGCCTTTCCGTGGCAAAGAGCCATGTAAATGGAGTCCCTGGATGGGATGTTGGCTTCCGTGATGTTCTGGGATGTGCACACCACCTTCTGAAGTTTCTTACAGTCCTGGACAGAGCAGTTGCCGCACCAGACCATTATGTGCCATGACAGTATCTTTCAATGGTGCATCTGTAAAAGTTAGTGAGGGTCAATATGGACATGCCAAATGTCCTGAGCCACCTGAGGAAGAAGAGGCTTTGTTGTGCCTTTTTGATCATCACATCTACGTGGGAAGTTTAGAACAGATTGTTGGTTATGGTCACTCCTTAGAGCTTGATGCTTTCCACCCTCTCACCCTCAGTTCCGTTGATGTAGATGGGATGTGTTCTCCTCCTTTCTTTCTGAAGTCAATGATCAGTTATTTAGTTTTGTCAATGTTGAGAGAGAGGAGGTTGTTCTCATTGCACCATGACACCAAGTCCTCTACCTCCTTTCTGTATTCTGACTCATCATTGTTTGATATCCGTCCAACTATGGTGGTCTCGTCAGTGAACCAGTAGATGTCATTTATTTGGAATTTGGTAACACAATCGTGGGTGTACAGGGAGTACAGTGGGGGGCTGAGGATGCATCCCTGGGGACGCTCCAGGTTTGGGTGTTATTGTGGAGGAGGTGCCGTTGTCTATCTTCACTGATTGTAGTCTGTGGGTCAAAAAGCTGAGGATCCAATTGCAGAGGGTGGAGCCGAGACCAAGGTCACAGAGCTTTGAGATCAGTCTGGAGGGGATCATGGTGTTAAAGGTAGAGTTGTACTCAATGAGCAGGAGTCTGACGTGGGTCCTTGTTGTCCAGATGTTCCAGGGATGAGGGCAGGACTAGGGTAATGGCATCCGCTGTGCACCTGTTACGTCAGTAGAGAAATTGTAGGGATCAAGGCAGGCTGAGAGGCTGGAGTTGATGTGGGCCATGACCAGACTTTCAAAACACGTAATGGTTATGGAGGTCAGAGTCACTAGGCGGTAATCATTAAGCCTGGTTGCATGTGCTTTCTTAGGTACGGAGATGATGATAAGCAGGAGAAATCCAATCCGGCCAATTGCCATCCCATCAGTCTAATTTTGATCATTGGTAACGTGATGGAAGGTGTCACCAATAGTGCTATCAAGTAGCATCTGCTCAACAATAACCTACCCAGTTTGGGTTCTGCCAGACCCACTCAACTCCTGATCTCATTACAGCCTTGGCTCAAACATGGACAAAAGAGCTGAATTCAAGAGAGGAGGTGAGAGTGACAGCCCTTGACATCAAAGCTACGTGCAAATAAGTGTAGCATCAAGGTGCCTTCGGAAAACTGGAATCAATGGGTATGAGAGAGCAAACTCTCACGAGTTGGAGTCATATCTAGCACATAGGGGGTTGATCATGGTTGTTGGAACATCTCTGCAGGAGTTTGTCAGGTTACTGTCCTAGGCCCAATTATCTTCAACTGCTTCATCAATGACTTCCCTCCATCATAAGGTCAGAAGTGGGAATGTTTGCCGATGATTATACAATGTTCAGCATCACAGTTCCTCAGACACTGCAACAAGGTCTGGACAACAGCTATGCTTGGGCTGAAAAATGGCAAGTAATATTCATGCCACACGAATACCAGGCTGTGATCATCACCAATCAAACCACCGTCCCTTGGCATTCAATGGTGTTACTGTCACTGGAACCCGCATTGTCAATATCCTGAGGGTTAACCGTTGATCAGAAACTCAACTGGATTTCCCACAGACACACAGTGGCTACAAGAGCAAGTGAGAGACTAGGAATAATGTGACTAGTAGCTCATCTCCTGACTCCCCAAAGACTGTGCACCATCTACAAGGCACAAAGCAGGATTGTGATGTAATACTCCCTATTTGCCTGGATAAGTTTAGCTCCAACAACACTCAAGAAGCTTGACACCATTCAGAACAAAACAGCCTGCTTGATTTGCACTAAATTCACAAGCATCTACTCCCTCCACCACTGACACTCAGTAGCAATAGTGTGCACTGTCCACAAGATGCACTACAGAAATTCACCAAAGATCCTCAGATAGCACCTTCCAAACCCACGACTATTTCCAACTAGAAAGACAAGGAAAGCAGAACATGGGAACACCATCACTTCAAGTTGCCCTCCAAGTCAATCACCATCCTGACTTGGAAATATATTACTGTTCCTTCACTCTCGCTGGGTCAAAATCCTGGAATTCCTTTTCTAAGGGTATTGTGGCTCTAACTACAGCAGGTGGACTGCAGTAGTTCAAGAAGGCAGCTCACCACCACCTTCTCACGGGCAACTAGGGATGGGCTATCAATGCTGGCCAGCCAGCAATACCCACATCTCACAGAGAACAATTTTTTTTTACATTGGGATTATTTTCAAGGTATAGAGGCAAATGATAAATGAAATATTGTGATACCTAAGGTAAAGAATATGTTTTAAATTGATTAAATCAGGAAGAGCTGCAGGCACACATTAAGAGATAACTAAATATATAAACTCCTTGGAGAAACAGAATTTGTAGAGATAACAGAAATTTGTGATTAAATGAATCGCAATCTAAGTCACATTAGAATTTGAATGAATACTTCTAGTTGTCTAAAAACCTAATGTAAAGCTATGTAATCATTTTCGAACCTGATGCTTTGTCAATGTTACGACCTCGGCTGGACAGGGGACAGATCAGATCCTAGAATGAATCCTAGCTTGGTAGAACATGTTTTTTTTTTTTGTTGAGTTGCTTAGACTCTAATACATATTCACACAAGGCTGCAGATTTTCTTTTACAACAAGAAAGTCTACTAACAAAAGAAGAAATTAAGAAATTGCCATTTTATTATAGAAGAGAATTATAAATATCAGTTATAATGGCAGTTATAAACATCTCAACCCAACAGAACCCATTAAGAGACTCAAGTTCAGATAAATTATACACCTACCTTAAATCTTTATTTGATTTGATTTATTATTGTCACGTACTGAGATGTGGTGAAAAATACATCAGGGGAAGAGAACAGAATGCAGAATATAATGTCACAGCTACAAAGAAGATGCAGACAAAGATCAACTTAACTTTAAGCTTCTACTTAACTGCCTCATTATAGTTTCTTTACCGTAGGGCAATTTGATGAGTCCTTTCTAAGCCTCTCGACTTGTATGAATGTTTTTCATAAATTTGAGAGCCCAAACCTACTCGGTGCTAATAACCTGCAGGTTTCCAATCACACTTTCCTGCTTTAGAGGTTTCACAAATTATTCTATTGATATGACTTGTTGTCTGAAGTGGCCTGAACATCTTCTAAGAGACATATTAAACTTGCTTCTGAATTCAACCTTGGTGTTTTCTGAACTGAATTTGAATGGAACTTACTCTTCTTGGATTCTTCAGAATTGAAAACCACACTAACAATCTTGTACCCTACTTTTTGCAACCTCAACAGTATAAAAATATTTCCACTGACACCTCAGGGGTTTGCAGCCAAGTGCTCTCTGACAATTGCTGGGATTACTATTCGAGAGGACTCTCTGACTTTTTGACATGATTATATATAATGCATTATCAAATTGGTTGGTTCATTAAAATGACTTTAAAAATCATAGTGGAAAGAAATATGAACAAAGTAACAGGAATTAGGAGCGGGAGTAGGCAATTCAGCCCTGGGAACCCACTCCACCACTTAGCATGATTATGGCTGATCTTATCCTAGTCTCAACCCCACTTTCCTGCCTGCTTCCCATTGCCCTTTATCCTGCTTTTCATCAGAAACATAACTATTTCTTCCTTGAATCTTTTGATTGATTCTGCCTCCAGTGCACGCTGGGGCCAGTGAGTTCCACACATTCACAACCCTCTGAGAGAAGTAGTTTCTTCTCATTTCAGTTTCGAACCTACCTCCTCTCACTCTATATCTATGACCTCTTGTTCGAGACTGTTGTACGAGGTGAGCACCTGTTCAGCATCCATCTTAGCAATCCCCTTTAGCATTTTATACACCACAATCGGATTCCCCATTGATTGTTCTGAACTCCAGCGAGCACAAGCCCAAGCTTTTCAATCTCTCCTGGTACGGCAGTCCTTTCATCCCTGGAATCAGCTTGGTGACCCTCCTCTGGACTGCATGCAGTATCACCACATCCTTCCTCAAATAAGGAGATCAAAACTGGACACAACATTCCAGGAAAAGCCTCTATTCCTGATGAAGGGCTTTTGCCAGAAACGTCAATTTTCCTGTTCCTTGGATGCTGCCTGACCTGCTGTGCTTTTCCAGCACCACTCTAATCTAGACAATATTCCAGGTCTGGTCTCACCAACACCTTATATAATTGTAAAAATACTTTACTTATGTAATCCAGTCCTTTTGCAATAAATACCATGGTTTCATTTGGCTTTCTTATTATATGCTACAGCTGCAGACCCATTTTCTGTGATTCATGCAGAAAGAGACCGAGATGGCTCTGCACTGACACATTTTAAATCTGCATCCCATTTAAATAATTATTTGCCCTTTCATTTTTCACCCCAAAATGGATAACCTTACACTTATCCACACTAAACTCCATCTGCCCCCATTCTCCTAGCCTATCAATATCCGTCTATGAACACTTTATCTCCTCATCAATGTCTGCTTTACTAGCTATCTTAATATCATCTGTGAATTTTGCTACGTTCCACTCTGTCCCTGCTTGCTGATAATTTATACAGATTGTAAAAGAGTTGAGGTCCAAGAACTGAACCACACAGCACCCCATTCATTTCAGTTCACCATCCAGAGAAAGACCCATTGATCCCTACCCTCTGCTTTCTGCCAGCCTGCCAATCCTTTATCCAAGCCAATACTCTACCTTTAACCCCTTTGTATCTAATCTCCTGGATCAGTCTGCTATGTGGCACCTTGTCAAATGTCTTCTGGGTGTTTAGAAATATCCCATCAACCAGATCCCAAATAATAAATTTGAAGCAGAAATTGTTGAAGTGTAGCATGGATTGAGTCCTAGTTTATTTTATTCATTCATGGATGTTGCTAGTTGGCCAATATTTATTGTATCTTTATTCGCCCTTGAGAAGGTGATGATGAGCTATCATCTTGAATGGCTGCAGACAATTTGATTTAGATCGACCAATAATGTCATTAGATACTAACAGAAAGAAATCTAGAGAAACTCAGTAGGTCTGGAAGCATCTGTGGAGAGAGAAACAGAGTCAATGTTTTGACACTAATGTGATTCTTCTTCAGAACATAGAATCAGAGAATCCCTACAGTGTGGAAACAGGCCCTTTGGCCCAACACGTCCATACCAACCCTCCGAAGAGTATCCCACCCAAACCCATTCCCCTACACTATTACTCTTTGTTTACCCCTGACTAATGCACCTAACCTACACAGCCCTGAATACTATGGACCACACATGCTGATGAGTAGACATAGAGTCATACAGGATTGAAAATGTCAATTCTCTTTCTCTATCTATCTCTCTCTCTCCCTCTTTCTGTCTCTATGTAGGGATTGTGCCAGACCTGCTGAGCTTCTCTAGTATTTTCTGTGTTTGTTTCAGATTTCCAGCATCTACAGTGCTTTGCTTTTATGCAGTTAGGGAGAACGTTCTAGGATTTTGACCCAGCAAGTTGGCGCAAGAGAGAGAAAACTATCCTAGAAACAATCTTTAATAAATAGATATAAATAACAATACATGCCTTCATATTAAAAAAAACCTCTCGACTGTGACTATGACAAAAAGCTAATAGATGTGATGCTGACATCTAACATTGACTCTGATCTCCAGCATCTGTAGTGCTCACTTTCTCCTATCTAACATTGGCAGCAAAGATGTGAGATTTATCTAAAGCTAATACTGGGATTAAATAGGGAGCATCAGGCTATCAGAGGACAATCAGATGAGTATGGCAAGACTATATGATTCAAAATGATTCAAGCTGTACACAGAACAAATATTCAAATAGTTAGTTGTACTTTCAGGATATAGTTTGAAGGCAAAACCATAACCAACTGGGACATACACTGGCAATTCAACCTAGTAATTAAGAAAAAAGCTCAGAAGCTGCCACTTTCCTGGAAGCCTCAGAAACCTAGATGATGAGTCAAGATCTATGGATGAAAATGAAAGCTTTTGAAATGTAGATGCTAAGAGGTATGCTAAAAATTCTATGTTCAGAGTACAGGACAAATCAAGAGATGTTTGAAGTTGTAAGATCAGAAAAAGCTCCAAAAAGTGAGATCCAGCAAAAAGAAGTCAGTATTTCAGCTATTTGTTCAGGACTAAAGGCTTTAGATACCTCTTCTGGCGGTAAAGTTGTGGGTAGCAGAGAATCTAGTAATCAATGTCACAGAGTATTTGTATGGTTGATGGGTCTATGAGGGTAGAGGAAGGCAGCTGAGTGTGGTATACTATGACAGCAGATTTCCTAAAATGAGTCATATACTGCAGACAGTATAAAGGCACCACGTGGTAAAAACTGAATTGTCAGAGTTTGAATCCTGGTCCCTGTTGAGTTGCCTGAAGTCAGCTTGGGATAAAATATGACAGTTGGCCCTCACCATGCCTGGGATGCGGTAAAGGATAGAGGGGTAGAAATTAGTCACTGTTCCAGGTACTTGTGACGACTAACATCCAAGCATATGATTAGGAGAAGGATAAGGCCATTTGCCCTCTGCCATTCAATAAAATCATGCTGATCTCAACTCTACTTTACTATTTCCCCTCCCATTATCTTTGACTCCCTTATCAATCAAGTGTGTATCCCCTTCCATCTTGAAAAGATTCAATGACCTTGCTCCACTGCTCACTTGGAAAGAAAGTTCCACTGACTCACAACACTCTGAAAGAAACAAATTCTCTTCCGCTATCCAAACTGAAGACCCTATATTTTGAAATCCTAATTTTAATCCCTCACATTAGGGGAACAATCTCTCAGAATGAAGCTGATAGACTTCCCTAAAGGTGTTCTATTTTTCAACAAGATTATCTCTTTTGCTTTTAAACTCCTGTCTGTGCCCACTTGTTCCTTCCCATCTTACATAGGATCTGGCGTGGACCATTTGGTCCCTCCAGCTAACTCTACCATTCAATAGATCATAGCTGATATATTTGTATCTTGAATTATCCTTTTCTCCCCCAATAAACTGTAATTACCTTGCCTAACAAGAATATAATGACAAAAGCCATAAAACATTTAATAGCGCCATCTTTACGTGAAGCAGAAAGTTTCAAAGTCACACAAACCTCTGGGCGAGAAACATTCTTCTCAGGTCTGTTCTAAATTTTAGACCTGTAATTTTAAAATAGGGCTTTCTGAATCTGAAGTGACCGACAAGTGGAATCATCTCTTCCATGTCCACATTGTCAACACCATGCAAGATCTTTCACACTTCAATGAAGTCACACTTCCACAGGTGGAAACAAGACCCGTCTGTCCGATTTATCTTCATAAGATGATGCACTCATTCCAGGTGAAAGTGAGGACTGCAGATGATGGAGATCAGAGTCAAACAGTGCAGTGCTGGAAAACACAGCCGGCAGGCAGCATCCAAGGAGCAGGAGAATCGACATTTTGAGCATAAGCCCTTCATCAGGATGTGCTTTTCTAGCACCACACTGTTCGGTATTCATTGCAGGTATCAATCTATTAAAACCCTTCTGCACTACTTCTGATGCATTTACATCTATCCTAAAATAAGGAGATCAAAATAGATCACAGCATTCAAGATGCAGTCTAATCAATGCTGATAACTGAAGCGTAACATCTTTATTTTGTACATTTAGTTTCTCTTGCAAGAAAGGATGACTTTCCATTAGCCGTCTTCATTCTGCACTGCGCTCACATACTACTCTATGGGTACAGTGGAATGAGAAAGTATGAACTAACAATCTTGTTGTGCAGAGTTCAGAATATTGATACAGGAATGAACACATACTTTGCTTCTGCTTCCACTAAAGAGGCCACAAATAACCTCCTAAAAGGGAACCTAGAGTCTACTGAGAGGGCAGAATTGAAGGGAAACAATATGAATAAGAAAATGGTGTCGGCAAAATGTATAGCATTAAAGTCTTACAAATCACCAGAGCCTGATAATCTACATCCCAGTGTATTCAAGGAACTGGTCCAGGAAACACCAGCTACATTGATGGTTATCTTCCAACTTTCTCTGGCCTCTGGAGCAGCTCTTAAAGATTGGAAGGTGGCAAATGTAACCCCATAATTTAAAAAGGGAAGGAGAGAGAACAAAAACAGAGGATTGCAGGCTGGTTAACCTATTGATAGTAGGGAAATTCTACTGTCTCTGATAATGGAGCATTTGGAAAGCATTAACAGGATTAGACAAAGCCAGCATAGATTTATGAAAGATAAATAATGTTTAACAAATCTACTGGAGGTTTTTGATGATGTAACTATGGAATAAATAGGGGAGAACTGTAGGATGTGGTGCTTTGGGCAAATCCAGCAGCCCAATGAACCACACTGCAGTAGCTATTTTGTATGCTTGGCTCAGAGTTCAAAAAGCCATTAAAGGTTTTATTTTTTCTGACATTCAGGGGTTAGGGAAATCTTTGTCTGACTGACAGCAATATATTATGGTGTTATAATAAACCATGTTTCTGTTATCTCCTTTGTCAATGGCTCAAAACATATTTGCGCAAGATTAAGAAGAACTATGTGCTTATTGCTTCTGTCATTGAGAATTTAATGATCTGTTTGACTGAAACTTCATTGGGTGATAGCAGCAACAGACATTTTTTTAACCAAAATTGTGAATGACAGCTTTGTGAACAGTTCCACATTTGTCATTCTTGTGATTTGCTCTATATGGAATTTAAAATGCATGGGAATGAAAGTGTCATGAGTTGGCATGGAGGGGTCATGAGTTGGCCTCAGTGCGGGTGTGAATGGTAAGGATGAGAAAGCCTGTAAAGAAACTGCTGATACAAAGTTCCACATAATCCATGTAGGCTTCTAAATAGTTTCCCTTTATTTCCAAAGTTATTAGCCCAACTTCATCCCACACCAGTCCCTCTAGAATGAAACTGGGATCAGAAATTTGGAATACCCTTTTCCAACTTGGTCTGCCAGTTGGGAAATTTCCAAATTTGAACTATCCATCTCTAAGAGATAAAGCTGGCCCTCAATCTCTGAACCAGTATTCACTCCTCTACCGACATCATGTAATACAGACTTCATAGCCAACATCTTCTCCTTGTTACTGTTAGATTTACAGCATGAAAAATAGCAGCTATGACATTGCACAAAATAACCATTCATCATGCATCAAGATAATTTAGTTTGAGGACAACTTTTGGCAATGTTGGTATGTATGAAAAAATAAGTTGATGCAAAAATATTTATATGACTAACTCATAATTAAAGATAGCAATGCCATTCCATCTATTAGTATGACTGATAGAAATTCCTATTAAAATATTATAACACATTTCACAGCGGTATTCCTGTTTCACTTGAATTGCTGTTGAGGATGTTTCTAATCTAGGAAAATGTAACTCAATTCTGAGAAAAAAAATTCTTCTTGGGAAATAAATATCACACGGCATATGGTAGACAGTGTCGAAGGATTTCATTAGGAATCCAAAGGGCCACACTTTTTAAATGCAGCAGAATGTACAAAAATATTCATATAACAACAGTTCACACCTTTAACTACTTAGTTAATGAGAATGTTCTGAAGCATTCTCAGTTAAAAATAAAGTATTTTCCTCTTCTCTGTTTGGGTTGCACCTGTTTTGTATAATGTCTTATTTTATTGCACATCAGCAACTTGCAGGTACAGTGATAATGCAGCAGCCCAGGTGAATACATGGGAAACATAGGCTCGAATCCCACCAAAGGAACATGTAGAATTTAAGTTCAGTGAAAA
Source organism: Hemiscyllium ocellatum (assembly GCF_020745735.1). Lineage (NCBI taxonomy): Eukaryota > Metazoa > Chordata > Chondrichthyes > Orectolobiformes > Hemiscylliidae > Hemiscyllium > Hemiscyllium ocellatum. Next base: position 25,646,108 of record NC_083401.1, read on the forward strand.
AGTCTGTGAAATGAAAACAAGTGTTCATTCTTGTGATCATGGACCAGTTGTTATTTATGAATCCAACTGATGTCAAAGATTTAGGGTGTAGGTTTGCTCGCTGAGCTGTAGGTGCGATATCCAGACGTTTCATTACCTGGCTAGGTAACATAATCAGTGGCGACCTCCAAGTGAAGGCTTCACTTGGAGGTCACCACTGTTGATGTTACCTAGCCAGGTAATGAAACATTTGGATATCAAACCTACAGCTCAGCAAGCAAACCTACACCCTAAACCTCAACCTGAGCTACAAACCTTCACAAACCTTGCGATGCCAAAGATTAATGGCAAGTGTGAGGGTGGGGGACGTTTTAAAGATCAGCAAAAGACATCCCAAAACAGAATAAAAATGGATAAGATAAACTTTGACAACATACATGCAAGTAGTATCAAGACAAACAGCAACACCTTCTTTAAACATCTAAAAAGAAAGAGACAAGTGAAGTGAACATCACTTAGTGAATGAGAATGTAGAATTAATAATGGGGAGCTAGGAGATGGCAGAGGAGTTGAATGAATGCCTTTACTCAGGCTTTACAGTAAAAGACAGTAACAGCATTCTAAAATGACTAAATAATCCAGGGCAAAAGGAGAAGGGGAAATAAATACAATAAATATCACCAGAAAAGATATGCAACAAAAATGAATGGGTTTAAAGACGGATAAATTACCTGAACCTGATGGGATGCACCTAAGGATATTAAATGAAATAGCTACAGAGGTAATGGATGTGCTAGTAGTAATCATCCAGGGATCTATTCTTGCACCTGTCAAGACAAAACATTTTGCCAATATTCAAGTTCTCCAGCAGCAAGAGACTATAATCTCTAATCTTAATTAATCACACCAGCTTTTCAGAATGAGACTTCCAATCTAAGGTCAATTGATGTTGAAATGTTGAGGCATGCTCATGCCATGAAATGCCAGTCAGTCGAACTGATGTGAGTTTCCCTGCATTCCTTGCACTTAAGATATTGGTCAGAAAGAGAGAGAACAAACAGAGACAGGTTTTATATGTATTATATATACCTTTCACAGAAAATGAGCACATGCTCCAGAGTGAAAGGTCCATTTTCTAATCCAGAGGGCTGTTTTCATAATTCCAAACACATGGGCAGGAATCTGGAGCTTTAATATAGCTATTAAAAAATAGATAGCTCCTGTCAATCAAAGTGCTAGATCTCACTCATATTAGTGATGTGAGGTAGGTAGAGTGGAGAATCAGTATCAGATAGCTAGCTCGTTAGCAGCTGCCTGTCAGCTTATGCCCGAAATGTCGAATTTCCTGTTCCTTGGATGCTGCCTGACCTGCTGCGATTTTCCAGCAACACATTTTCAGCTCTGATACTCCAGCATCTGCAGTCCTCACTTTCTCCTCGAAGATTTTAACCTACTGCGAATCCTCTTGCCTTCCTTGAAGAAGCTCTCTTCCTCCCTCTACAAGGATTTCAGTGAGTCCCTCTCTCACTGCACCCCCAGGTCATCTCCTCTGCACAGAAGCTCTTCAGCCACGTTCTCAAACAGACTCGCTCAGCACCGCCTTCCTAACCTGCAACCTTCTTACTGACCTCTCCGCCCCCACCCCACTCTGGCTTATCACCCTCACCTTGACCTCCTTCCACCTATCACATCTCCATCGCTCCTCCCCAAGTCCCTCCTCCCTACCTTTTATCTTAGCCTGCTGGACACACTTTCCTCATTCCTGATGAAGGGCTTATGCCCGAAACGTCGAATTTCCTGTTCCTTGGATGCTGCCTGACCTGCTTCGCTTTTCCAGCGACACATTTTCAGCTCTGATACTCCAGCATCTGCAGACCTCACTTTCTCCTCGTTCTCTCAATCTTGCCCTGTTTCTTATAGCAGGCCCAATACCTGAACTCAAAGATCATAAGGAGGTAACAATTGGATACAGATAGGTTAAATCAGTGGCAAAATCCATATGACCATAAGGAATCAGAACAGGAGTGGGCAATTCGGCCCTTCGAGCCTGCTGCACCATTCAATTGGATCATGACTAACCTGACACTCCTCACATTTATTTTGTGCTGTTTCTCCATAACCTTTGACCTGCCCCTCCCTCCCCCAACTAATTCTTTTCATCTGTTTTTAAACCCAAGATTCCTCAGAGTGTAATTTTTCCACAGGGGGAAAATGTGAAGTTATTTACTTTAACAAGAAGAATAAAAAGAGTGATATCATCTGAATGCGATTGCAGAATGTCCAGATGCAGAGGGATCTGAATCATGAATTGTGAAAGGTTACCATGCAACTATAACAATAAATTACGAAAGTTGTTAGGTGGATCTTGTTCACTAAGAGGGGAAATGAATACAAAAGGAATGCTTCAGATATAAAGAACACTGGTGAGACCATATCTGGAGTACTGCATGCAATATTGGTCTCCTTCTTTAAGGAACAAAGTTGGAAACAGTTCAGGGAAGGTTTTCTTGATTAAAATTGGAATTGGCAAGTTGCCTTATGAGTAAAGTTTGTACAGTCTAGGCTATACCCACTGGAGTCTAGGAGACTAAGACATGCTTTATTTGAAACAGATGAGATCCTGAGGAATCTTGACTTGGTGCATGTTGTAAGGATGGTTATTTTAATGGGACAATCTAAAGTAAGAGGCTACTATTTTAATATAGATGAATCTTTAATCAGTACAGAAACAAAGATTATGGAGAAAGGGCACAAAATAAACTTGAGGAGTGTCAGATTTGTCATGATTCTATTGAATGGTGCATCAAAGAGTCAAATGGCCTATTCCTGTTCCAACTTCTGAATCTTTTGCAGGCTGAGATGCTTGACCAACAAGAGTTAAAAGATTACCTGAAGTAGGAAGAAATGTGAAGTAATCAGACCACTGTATCAAATAATAGAGCAGGTTTTCGGGCCCAAATGCCCATTCCTGCTCTGAATTTGTTTGTTTGTACCCACGTTCGTAAAGAAAATGTAGCTTTCACTTGCACTTCCCTCAGCAGTAGACTCTGAGACCATATGCAACCATAGTCCCACTTTGTGCAATGTCCTCACACTTGGAATAGAGCATCCCCAAGCCTTTTCCCATCTGATGCCTGAAAGATGCAGAAAATTGCATGCAATTGTGTCATTAACAAACTCAACAAATTGACCATTGAACTGCTTCCAATGCATTTACATCCTTCCTTAGATAACAAGATCAACATTGCTCCATCACTCAATTGGATCTGATGGCTGTACAAATTGGAATAAAAGGAACGGCAGAAAGTGTAAACATTAACAATTAGACAAGTGGAATGGTTCAGACTGAGGGAGCTGTATAGAAGTAGCACCAGTGTTCACAGTACAAAGAGCCTGTAATCCAGTTCCAATGAATGATTTTCTGTCTATGTGTTAACTTGTCTGTTCACCTACTGACTCTGTTGAGTATTTCCAGCGTTTTCAGTTTTAATTTGTTGCATAAATAATAGAGGAGTAAAATGAACAACTAATGAAAGCCTGGAAGGCACAAGTCAGCAGTGTGACAGCATACTTTCCATGTACTTGCATATGTACAGCTCCAGCAGCACTCAAGAGGCTCAACACCAGCCCAGGACAAATCACCTCTTTCATCAACACCCCAGTCCATGAAGGTAAACATTTAGTTCTTCCATAACAAATATACAGTGGCAGCAATAAGTATCAGGCTCAAAACATATTGCCACTCACAAACTCACCAGACTTCCTTCAAAAGCTCCTTCCAAACCTACAATCATTACTACTTAGAAAAACAAGAGCATCAGACACGCGAGAACACCATCCCCAAGTTTACCTTCTCTAGCCACACACTATCTTGACCTTGAATGATATTATCCATCCATCAGTGTCACTGGCTCAAAAACCTAGAACTCCCTTCCTTATACACTCTAAGGTCTGGGGCAGTTCAAAAAGACTGCTTTTCTCCATCTCAAGGATTATAAGAGTTGTTTTGGCTAAGATAAGGGCCATTTAGCCTCAACAGTCTATGTTGGTGTTTATGCTCCACTCAAGCATTCCTCCATTTTTCCTAACACCATTTGCGATCATAGTAATTTATTTCCTTCTTCCTTATGTTTCTGTCTAGTTTCATTTAGATGGAAGGTGGAAGACCTGGAAAAATGGTACACTGAGAACAACCTAGCTCTCAATACTGGTAAAGCGAAGGAAGTCATTATGGACTTTCAGCAGGATGTTACTCATGCCCCCCTACACATTAACAGCACAGAGGTGGAATGAGCAGAGAGTGCCAAGCTCCTGGGAGTGGTCATCCACAGCAAGCTTTCTTGGACTCTTCATGTGGTTGCAAAGGCCCAACAACGTCTCTTCTTCCTCAGGCAGCTGAGGAAATTTGGCATGATGTTGAATACTCTTGCCAGCTTTTATAGGTGCGCCATCGAGAGCATTCTATTTGGATGTATCACTGCCTGGTTATGACAACTGTACCATTCAAGATGGGAGATGGTTACAGAGTGTGGTGAACTCAGCCTGGACAATCACAAAGGCCAACCTCCCATCTATAGATTCCGTCTACCAGGCCCGCTGTCAAGAAAAGGCCACCAGCATTCTCAAAGATCCATTCCACCTTGGCAATATTTTTCAACAACCTCTACCATCAGGGAAAAGGTACAGAAGCCTGGACACACACACCAGCCAGTTTTGAAACAGTTTCTAGCCTACTGTTGTTAGAATACTGAATGGACTCACAAACTCTGAACGTTCACCTGTTTTTGCTGCTGTGTACCTATTATTTATTTATCTATGCTACTTAACTCTGTGATCTGCCTGTATGGCTTACAAGACAAAGCTTTTCACTGTGCCTCAGTACACGTGACAATAAATTCAATTCAATGCACCCATACTATCTGCTTCAACTGTTATCTATGATAGTGAGTTCTACAATTAGGCAACAAATACTGACCTTGCCAAAGATGTTCAAATCCCATGCAAGAAGAAAAAATGTTCCTCCATTGATTAGCTAGCCTAGCTCTGATTATACATTTCACAATACTCAATATCAAATAAACTTTCAATCTCCCTTTGAATGAAAAATATCAATTAATTCTGGAGTCTGAAAACAACTTTTGCTTTGAAATTGGAGTTCTGAGGTCCATCCCTCTAACATGAAGGGGTGACTGTGAAGAATACCATAGTTAATATTTGTTATCTTCAATTATTAATCATTAACCATAAGTTGCTGTGCTAAAACTATACAGGACATATTGAGAGATCCATTAATTTCTAAATGATTCCATGTAACAAAACATCACTTAATTGCTTTTGGAAATAAATAGTTTTCCTAACTACTTCCACAGACTGCCAACTGTTTCAAAAAATAATCTTTCACAAATTTACGTGGTCCTAAAATGCCAATTAAAAAAAAAGCAAAATACTGATGATACGTAAATTGGAAATCAAAAATAGAAAGAGCTGCAAAATTCAATAGGGCAGACATCATCGATGGAAAAGCCAAGCCAGTCAATTGAAACTCTACGTCACAGGTCAACTTTGAAGTGTAGTTATTGTTCAAGTATGGGAATCTATGGCACCCAATTTACAGCCAGCAAGCCCCACAGATAAAAGTAAGATACCAGGCTAACCTGTTCTAGTTTGTTGTTTGAGAAATCAGTATATATCAAGACAACTCCTTGGTATTTTTAAATTATATTACAATATTTTTGCATCTATATAAAATGGCACTTAACATTTCTTTCAAAAGATGTTATCCTATAGAGTGCAATACTCCTTCAGTATGAATCAAGTAACAATCCATACTTAACTAACCCTCAGGTTTGGAAAAGGCCTCCACAAGTTATTCTTCAGATCATTTCAACTATCAATATCAGAAGAATGCACACATTTGTTTCGAATGGAGAGAAACTTCAAAATGCTTCAGTGCAGAGGGATCTGGGCATCCTTGTGCATGAATTGCAGAAAGGTAGCATGCAGTTACAGCAGGTAATAAGGAAGGCAAATGGAATTTTTCATGTTAATTGCTGAAGGAATTAAGTATGAAAGGAGGAAAATGTTGTTGCAACTGCACAAGGTATTATTGAGAGTACATCTGGAATACTACATTCAATTTTGATCGGTTTACTTGAGGGATGGTTTATGGCACCGGGGGCAGTTCAGACAAGGTTCACTAGATTAATTCCATAGATGAAAGGCCTGTATGACAAAAAGAGATTGAAATATTCATTACAGTATAGAAGAATGAGAAGCGATGTAATTGAGGTATAGAAGATGTTCAAGGGGATTGATAAATAGATGTAGAGTGGATGATTCCCCTTGTGAGGCAACCTAGAATGGGAGGTAACAGTTTTAGGTTAAAGGATAGAAGATTTAAGAAAGGGACTGAGTGGAATTGTTTCTATCAAAGAGTTGTGAATTTGTGACTCTTGAATGCAGTGGATACTGGGACATTATAAATGTTAGGAGGTGATATGCTAATTGTTGATGAGTAATGGATTGAAGCGTTATGGGCATTGAGGCAGGAATGTGGAGCTGAGGCCAAAATGAGATCAGCAATAACTGTATTGAACGGTTGAGGAATAGGATTACCTACTCCTGCTCTGAGTTCTCATGTTCTTATTTGATGCATCACTGTGTGTACATCTTTCATCGACATTTTGCATATAATGAAAGTGTATGAATGTGGTCATGTACCAAAGTCTTCCAATACCTTGTCAGTCAAATTCAGTAGGGCATGATGTGTCAGACACATAAGAATTGTTCAGCAAGTTTTCAAACACTTCATATCTGCAGCATTGATCTTTCATAATTCCAGACTGTTATGTCATTATTTTGGTCTGTTGTAAAGGGCAAACACTGTTAGAAAGGGCAATGAAGACTGAAAGGAGAATTGCACCTTTATGGTTTCACATTTTAAATGGTGTTCTTTGTATGTTAGAGAGACAGAATGACATTTCCCTACCTCTGGTTGACTGGAAGAAGACCTTCATAACTACAAATTGCGTGAATCATGACCAGGGTCATTAGTTTATTGAATAAGTTAAATTCCCTCTGCACTTAATAGAAATTTGGGTGTTTTATCAGCATCTTGAAGAAGATTGTTTTTTTGATAGAGTCCATTTTCCCCTGAAAATGGAAATTGGTTTTATTTTAAATGCAATGTGGAGCAGAGCAGTTGATTCATAAAGGCAAGGTCATTGTTTTATGAGAACTATCACTCCTGTTTTCCTTGGCCTTCATTAAATGCAATGCTCAGACATCTTGCTCATAAAATTCTTATTCACAAATTCAATTCCCATTATGCTCCTCCCAATTTCAGTTGTGTCCTTGGATCACTTTGTATTTGTCCAATATTGTCCCCCTTGTTGTGCAACCCTCACTTTCATCGCTGCTCCATTTGGCTGTGCTCTCACAGATCTGAGCACTAGACCTGAGAATTCTGTCCCTAAATCTCAAACCCATTTTTATCTATCATTAAGTCACTCCTTGAAGCCAGCTTTGTGTACACCCATGTTAATAACTCCTTATGTAGCTCAGCATCAAATTTTGTTTGGCTATGCTCGTGTGCAGAACCTTGATACATTTTACTGTGGCAAATGTGTTGCTGGTCAAAGCACAGCAGGTTAGGCAGCATCTCAGGATTAGAGAATTCGACGTTTCGAGCATAAGCCCTTCATCAGGAATAAGAGAGAGAGCCAAGCAGGCTGAGATAAAAGGTAGGGAGGAGGGACTAGGGGGAGGGGCGATGGAGGTGGGATAGGTGGAAGGAGGTCAAGGTGAGGGTGATAGGCCGGAGTGGGGTGGGGGCGGAGAGGTCAGGAAGAGGATTGCAGGTTAGGAGGGCGGTGCTGAGTTGAGGGAACCGACTGAGACAAGGTGGGGGGAGGGGAAATGAGGAAGCTGGAGAAATCTGAATTCATACCTTGTGGTTGGAGGGTTCCCAGGCGGAAGATGAGGCGCTCCTCCTCCAGCTGTCGTGTAGTTGTGTTCTGCCGGTGGAGGAGTCCAAGGACCTGCATGTCCTCGGTGGAGTGGGAGGGGGAGTTAAAGTGTTGAGCCACGGGGTGATTGGGTTGGTTGGTTCGGGCGGCCCAGAGGTGTTCTCTGAAGCGTTCCGCAAGTAAGCGGCCCGTCTCCCCAATGTAGAGGAGGCCACATCGGGTGCAGCGGATGCAATAGATGATGTGTGTGGAGGTACAGGTGAACTTGTGGCGGATATGGAAGGATCCCTTGGGGCCTTGGAGGGAAGTGAGTGTGGAGGTGTGGGCGCAAGTTTTACATTTCCTGCGGTTGCAGGGGAAGGTGCCGGGGGTGGAGGTTGGGTTGGTGGGGGGTGTGGATCTGACAAGGGAGTCACGAAGGGAGTGGTCCTTGCGGAACGCTGATAGGGGAGGGGAGGGAAATGTATCCTTGGTGGTGGGGTCCGTTTGGAGGAGGCGGAAATGGCGGCGGATAATACGTTGTATGCGCAGGTTGGTGGGGTGGTAGGTGAGAACCAGTGGGGTTCTGTCTTGGTGGCGGTTGGAGGAGCGGGGCTCAAGGGCGGAGGAGCGGGAAGTGGAGGAGATGCGGTGGAGGGCATCGTCGATCACGTCTGGGGGGAATCTGCGGTCCTTGAAGAAGGAGGCCATCTGGGCTGTGCGGTGTTGGAATTGGTCCTCCTGGGAGCAGATGCGGCGGAGACGAAGGAATTGGGAATATGGGATGGCGTTTTTACAGGGGGCAGGGTGGGAGGAGGTGTAGTCCAGGTAGCTGTGGGAGTCAGTCGGTTTATAATAGATGTCTGTGTTGAGTCGGTCGCCCGAGATAGAAATGGAAAGGTCTAGGAAGGGGAGGGAGGAGTCTGAGACAGTCCAGGTGAATTTCAGGTCAGGATGGAAGGTGTTAGTAAAGTTGATGAACTGTTCAACCTCCTCGTGGGAGCACGAGGCAGCGCCGATACAGTCATCGATGTAGCGGAGGAAAAGGTGGGGGGTGGTGCCAGTGTAGTTGCGGAAGATGGACTGTTCCACATATCCTACGAAGAGGCAGGCATAGCTGGGGCCCATGCGGGTGCCCATGGCAACTCCTTTAGTTTGGAGGAAGTGCCTCCAAATACCTGTGGGGGTAGAGCCCTTGGTATTAAAGGCTGAGATAGACAGATTCTCGATCAATAGGGGAATCAAGGACAGGAAATTGGATGTGACGAATGTCGGATCAACCATGATCCTATAGAATGTTGTAGCAGGTTTGAGAGGCCGAATGACCTAGTCCTGTTCCTATTACTTATGGCCTTATGTCTTATGCATGGGGACCCAGTCTTAGGATAAAGGAGTGATCTTTTAGAATTTAAATTCGGAGAAGTTTCTTCACTTAAAGGGTTGTGAATCTTTGGATTTGTCTGCTGCAGAGAATTTTGTTGCTTGAATGCATTTAATGGTGGGATAGAAAAGTACATTGTCTCTCATGGGATCAAGATATGTGGAAAACAGGTCAGAAAGTAAGGTTGAAGCCCTCAAGATTGACCATGATGATACTGAATGGTGGAGTAGGCTCATTGGGCCTTGCTGACTACAGTTACCCCCATTCCTTATGTTCTTGCATTCTTCAGAGCTTCTCTCTGGCCCTCAAAGGCACCAAACAGCTTGAAGAACCAACGAGGCTTTGTCCTTGAGTGCATAAATGTCAAATTTCCTCCCATTTTCTTCAATACCCTTTGCTCTGAGACAAAGGAGTATCAGAATTTCTAAACAAGGGATGTTTATTTTGGTTACTGTCATGGTAGCCCACTGGTGTAATAATGGAGCTGCTGATACATCATTACAAGATAACCAGGCACAAATATTTGTAGCTGGTTGTAAAATCTTTCAAATGTGCAACAGCAGTGACTTCAGAAAGAAGATGATCATTTAATCTGTATTGATTTTGAGAAAAACATTTTTTTTTCAATAGCATCGATGATTCTAATCTGGGATGAAATCTGATTTCTGTCACTTTTTGGATTTTTGAATGGCAGATTGAAACCAATCATGGAATTGTCTTCAGTTTGAAGGGTTTGACTGCTTCAAAGTTACACCAAGAAGACATCTGATTCCTGCAGAAAAATTGAGTTTGTGAGGAAAGCCTTTGTCCATTAAAAGATGCATTGTTAATGCTCATTCAGTGCAAACAGGCTCCATCTGAGTCCTGCTGGGTCCAGAGTCCTGCCAAATCACACAACAAGGGCTGTGTAAGGGGTTTTAAAAATCAACAGTGTGAGATTCAGCTGCATGGAAAATCCTGGAAGGGGAAACACACAGAAGAGCCTACTGCAGTTTCCAGAACAAGTAATAGGACAGAGAGTATGGAAGGGGTCAAGAATCTAATGTCAGGCATAGTAGATAAGGGGATAATGATGAGAAGAGGGAACAGTCAATGCAGGACTGAGAGTATTGCACTTACCTGCACACAATATTAGAAACAAGGCAAATGAGTTTGGAGTGCAGATTGAAATTAGCAAGTACAATAGAACATAGGACAATACAACACAGAACAGGCCCTTCGACTCTCTATATTGGGCCAACCTGTGAATTATTTAAATCTCCCTAATGTGATTGAGTTAACAACATTGGCAGGTAGGGCATTCCACGCCCTTACCACTCTTTGTGTAAAGAACCTGCCTCTAACATCTGTCTTAAATCTATATCACCCCCCAACTTGTAGTTATGCCCCCTCTTACAAGCTGACATCATCATCCTAGGAAAAAGACTTTCACTGTCTACCCCATCTAATCCTCTGATCATCTTGTATGTCTCTATCAAATTCCCTCTTAGCCTTCTTCTTTCCAATGAGAACAGACCCAAGACTCTCAGCCTTTCCTCATAAGAGCTTCCCTCCAGACCAGGCAACATCCTGGTAAATCTCTTCTGCACCTTTTCCAATGCTTCCACATCCTTCCCGAAATATGGCAACCAGAACTGTACACCATATTCCAAGTGTGGCCGCACTATCATGATATTGTGGCTCCGGAACTCAATCCCTCTGCCAATTAAACCTAATTCACCATGTGCCTTTTGAACACCACCACTATCACACTGGGTGGCAGCTTTCAGTGATCTATGTACAATGGACTCCAAGATCCCTCTGCACATCCACACTACCTAGAATATTTCCATTGACCTAGTACTCTGTCTTCCTATTATTCTTCCCAAAATGCATCACCTGACATATAGCTGCATTGAACTCCATTTGCCACCTCTCAGCCCAATTCTGCAGTTTATCCAAGTCCCCCTGCAACCTATAACATTCTTCCACACTGTCCACTACTCCACCGACTTTAGTGTCATTAGCAATGTTGTGAGTGCAAGGTAACAGGGCTAGGACCTAAATATCCAAGGATTTGCATCCGATCGAAAGGGCAGGGAGATGGGCAGAGAGTGCAGGATTGCCTTGCTAGAAAGAAATGTAATTAAATTGATAGCAGGAAGTAATACCATGCCAGAAAGTATAGAATCTGTGTGGGTAGAGTTGAGGAACCGCAAAGAAAGTCAGATCCTGATGGTAGTTGCGTACAGGCCACCTAGCAGTAGTCAGGATGTGGGGAAGAAAATAAACAATGCCATAGAAAAGGCATATAAGAAAGGCACTATTACAATAATCATGGGGGACTTCAATATGCTGGGAAAATCAGGTTTGGAGCAGATCACAGGAAAAAGAAATCATGAAATGTCTGTAAGATGATTTTTTTGGAGCAGCTTGTGGTAGAGCTCACTACAAGCAGGCAATTCTGAATCTGATGACGTGTAATGAAGCTAACTTGATGACGGAGGATTTTTTCATTCATCCATGGGATGTGGGCATCTCTGGCTAAGCCAGCATTTATTGCCCATTCTTAATTGCTCAGAGGGGAGTTAACAGTCAACCACATTGTTGAGAGCCTGGAGTCATATTTAGGTCAGACCAGATGAGGAATGCTGACTTCCCTCCCTAAACAACATTAGTGAATCAAATGGGTTTTCCTGACAATGGTTTCATGTTCATCATTAGATTCTTACTTCCAGATTTTTATTGAATTCAAAACCCAACATCTGTCACAGAGAGATTTAAATCTGAGTCCCAGAACATGACCCGTGGTCTCGAGCTTAACTGTCCAGTAATAATGCCACTAGACCATTGCTTCTCCTATAGTGATGGCTTAAGGTGAAGGAACCCCAAGGAAGATCACAATGAGGATAAGATGATCGAATTTACCCTGCAGTTTGAGTGGGAGAAGCTGGAGTCAGATGGAAAGGTATTATAATTGAGTAAAGATAACTACAAAGGGAGGAGCTGATCAGAGTTGTTTGGCAGGGGGAAGCAAGCAGGCAAGACAGTGGAGCAGCAATCGTCAGAGTTTCTGCAAGTAATTCAGGAGGCAAAGCAGAAAGACGTCTCGAGGAACAAGAAGCTTACTAAAGAGATGGCACGACAATCATGGCTGGTAAGGAAAGGCAGGGGAGAGCGTAAAATCAAAATAAAAAGCATACAGTGTGGTGAAGATTAGTGGGAAGCCATAGGGATTTGGAAACCTTTGAAAATTAGCAGGTGATAATTTAAAAAGCAATAAGGGGGGGAGAAGATGAAATAGGAGAGTAAGCCAACTAGTAATATTAAATAAGATTGCAAGAGCTTTTCAGACATATAAAAAGTAAGAGAGATACCAAAATGTACATTTGAGGGCTGGAACATAAGGCTGGTGAAGTATTAATAATAAAGAAATGGTGGAGGAGCTAAATAGAACTTTTCATCAGTTTTCACAGTGGAATGCACCAATAGCATATGAAAATTTCAAGAGGGTCAGGAGGCAAAGATGAGTGTACTAGCCATCACCAAGGAGAAGCTGCTGAGGAAGGTGAATAGATCACCGTGTCAAGATGGACTACACCCCAAAGATCTGAAGGAGATAGCTGAGGAGATTGTAGAGGCATTGGTGGTCATCTTACAAAAATCACTGGGGTCAGACAGAGTGCCAGAGGCCTGGAAAGTGGCAAATGTAACAGCCCTGTTTCAGAAGCGAGGGAGGCAGAAGACAGGAAACTAGAGGCCAGTTAGCCTGAACTCAGTCATTGGTAAGATTTAAAGTCCATCACTAAGGATGAGATTGCAGAGTGCTTGGAAATGCATGGTAAAAATAGTGCATGGCTTCATCAAGGGTAAGTCATTCCAGACAAATCTGTTTGAATTCTTTGAGGAGGTAACAAGCAAATTAGACAAAGGAGAACCAGGAGACATGATCTATTTGAATTTCCAGTAGGTCTTTGACAAGATGCCACACAGGAGGCTGCTAAACAGATAAGAGCAGATTGCGTTAAGCTCAAGGTAATGGCATGGATAGAGGATTGGATGATTGGCAGACAGCAGAGAATAGCGATAAAAATGTATTTTTCAAGATGACAGCTGATGACTTGTGGAGTTCCACAGGGGGCAGTGTTGGGGCCAAAACTGTTCAAGTTATGCATGAATGATTTGGACAATGAACTTAAAGGCATTGTCGCTAAGTATGCAGATGACAAAGGTAGGTAAAGGGATAAGTAGTGTTAAGAAAGTGGGGAGGCTGCAGAAGGACTTGAACAGACTAGTAAAATGGACAAATAAGTGGCAGATGGAATACAATGCGGGAACATGTGAGGTTGCTGTGCAGAAATGTCTTATATGCTGCTCACAAATTCATGACAGAGTTAGAATATACTTGTCTTCAATAATGGAATAGAATTCTTCTTTACCCAAGTTTTGCAGTAAAAAAGGATTGATTGGTTGATATTGTAAAATATTTGCTATTATTTATTTGTACATTTACTGAAATAATTGTAAATTCCATTGCATGCCAATTAACAATCAACATGCAGACACAACTGTCAAAGCAATGTTGTATACAAACTTTCAAGACTAATGTTAGACTATGACCTTGTCAATCAAGTAGTATATCAGCATAACCTGTTTAATCAATGTGAGAACCTTGGGCTTCAGTGCAGTTCTTGCTCTAGAATAGAATACTCCCTATCTCTTAAATGATTCTCTTACTGTGTAAGCTGTGTAATGGAGTGTTTGGTTGAGCAAATAAAAGCCTTTTTTGGTAAAGTATGCAATTTTAATTAGTAACTTAGAGCAAAAAAAAATTGCAGCTCTTAATTCTAAGAATTGCATGTAATTTAACACTTTGATGACAGCCCTTGCAACACTTTAAGTGTGGACAGTTATTCTATTTTTCTCTCTTTGGTATGCTTTCTACCAAATGACAAGTTGCCAATGACTATTTCTATTTCTGGGAGGGTGGGGTGGAAAATTGGTGAATTATGGTTTTATGGAATTGGAAATCTGTCATGAACTGTACATGAATCAAAAATCTAATTTTTAAATTGCAGGAAGAAGACAAATGACTTAGGAAAAGTAGTAATCTGCCTAGACTACTTGAAGTTCTTAATTTATCTTGCACTGCAAACCCAAAATAAGTGTTTTACAACTAAGTTGTAGCTGGAAATGCTAAACTAAAATGTTCAACTTAGAAGCTGAACATTCCAGTCAACTGGTGGTGTTAGTTACATCATTACTACTGAAAATTAAATGTGCCGTTTAGTGGTGGGCTACATAATAAATAAATAAATAAATACATAAATAAATAAATCCTGGACCAAGTTCATGATATTCAAAAAAATTGACAGTATCATTTGCTGTGATCGGAGTCTCTACTTACTGGTAAATAATGATCCAACATGAACAACAATATTGACTCCTTGTTGAAGTAATGATGTTGAATACAGTATTTCTTAGTTTTGAAGTTTTCAATTTCTGTTTTATACACTTGCATAAAATAAATTTGGAAAATGTTCAAACTACCTTTTTATTTGGCCATTTCCCATATTTATTTGATCAAAATGAAACCTTTGTTCACTGGTTAAATTATGCACTGACCTGACATACATATATTCCAGAGAAGTTCCATATCTTTCTTTACCTGAAACTTCGACCATGTACTTTTGTACAGACCAAATTTAAAAATACTGTTCTTCAAGCTGTACTTCATCCCTGTCCCTTGAATTGACATGACATGGATCTTGATTTGTTTTCAATTGAAGATTGATTTTAAAGCTTGAACACATATTTTATTTAGTCTTGCAATGTTGAGAACTGATTTCTAATAATAAAAAAAGATGGACTGGAGGGCTTATTTTATGAGGAGAGGTTGACTGAGCTCGGACTTTTGTCATTGGAGAAAAGGAGGAGAAGAGGAAAACAAGATAATGAGAGGCTTAGATAGAGTCGATAGCCAGAGACTATTTCCCAGGGCAGAAATGACTAACACGAGGGGTCATAGTTTTAAGCTGGTTGGAGGAAAGTATAGAGGGGATGTCAGAGGCGAGTTCTTTACACAGAGAGTTGTGAAAGCATGGAATGCGTTGCCAGCAATAGTTGTGGAGGCAGGATCATTGGGGATATTTAAGAGACTCCTGGACATGCATATGGTCACAGATATTTGAAGGTGCATACATGAGGATCAGTGGTCAGCACAACATCGTGGGCTGAAGGGCCTTTTCTGTGCTGTACTGTTCTATGTTCTCTGTTCTATGTTCTACTCACTTTGGTGGGAAGTTTAGAGGCTTACACTATTTTCTAAATGAAGAAAGGCATTGGAAATCTGAAGGACAAAGGGACTTGGGAATCCTGGTTAAGGATTATGTTAAGGTTAACATGCACGTACAATTTGCAGTTTGGAAGGCAAATGCCAACGTTAGCATTCAAGAGGGCTAAAATACAAGAACAGGTGTACACTGCTGAGCCTATATAAAGCTCTGGTCAGACTACATTTAGAATATTCTGAGCAATTTTAGGCCCCTTATCTAAGGAAGGATGCGCTGGTATTGGAGACAGTCTAGATTACAAGAATGGTCCTGGGATTGAAGGGCTTGTTTTGTAAGGAATGGTTGAGGATTCTAGGTTTGTTCTCAATGGAGTTCAGAAAGCTAAGGGGGGAGTCTCACTGGAACGTACAGAATACTGAGAAGCCTGGGTAGAGTGGACATGGAGAAGATGTTTCCAGCAGCAGGAGAGAACAGGACCCATGGACACAGTCTCAGAGTGAAGGGACAACACAATAGACAATAGGTACAGGAGTAGGCCATTCTGCCCTTTGAGCCAGCACCAACATTCAAAATGATCATGGCTGATCATCCTTAATCAGTATCCTGTTCCTGCCTTATCTCCATAACCCTTGATTCCACTATCCTCGAGAGCTCTATCCAACTCTTTCTTAAATGAATCCAGAGACTGGGCCTCCACTGCCCTCTGGGGCAGAGCATTCCACACAGCCAACACTCTCTGGGTGAAGAAGTTTCTCCTCCTGCTCCTATACTCAATCCCTCTCGTTATGAAGGCCAGCATGCTATTAGCCTTCTTCACTACCTGCTGTACCTGTATGCATACCTTCATTGACTGGTGTACAAGAACACCCAGATCTCTCTGTAAAGCCCCTTTACCTAAATTGATTCCATTTAGGTAGCATCTGCCTTCCTGTTCTTGCCACCAAAGTGGAAAACCATACATTTATCCACATTAAACTGCATCTGCCATGCATCTGACCACTCACCTAACCTGTCCAGGTCATCCTGTAATCTCCTAATATCCTCCTCACATTTCACTCTGCCACCTAGCTTAGTATCATCAACAAATTTGCTAATGTTATTATTAATACCATCTTCTATATCATTGACATATATTATAAAAAGCTGTGGTCCCAGCACTGATCCCTGCGGTACCCCACTAGTCACTGCCTGCCATTCTGAAATGGACCCGTTTATCACTACTCTTTGTTTCCTGTCAGCCAACCAACTTTCAATCCAAATTAGTACTTTGCCTCCAATACCATGTGCCCTAACTTTGCTCACTAACCTCCTAAGTGGGACTTTATCAAAAGCTTTCTGAAAGTCTAGGTACACTACATCTACTGGATCTCCCTCGTCCATCTTCAGAGTTACATCCTCAAAAAATTCCAGAAGATTAGTCAAGCATGATTTCCCTTTCATAACTCCATGCTGACTCTGACCTAGCCTGTTACTACTATCCAGATGTGTCGTAATTTCATCCTTTATGATAGACTCCACCATCTTTCCCACCACTGAGGTCAGACTAATTGGTCTATAATTTCCTGCTTTCTCTCTCCCACCTTTCTTAAAAAGTGGTACAACACTTCATAACTGTGGTGAAGTGGAATTTATTGAACCAGTGGGTGGTTGATCTGTGGAACTAGTTGCTACAGAAAGCTGTGGAGGCTCAGTCATTGAATGTATTTAAGACAGAGATAGATGGTTTTTGATTAGTGAGGAAATCGAGGGTTTCGGAGAGAGGGCAGTTCTGATGAAGAGTCACTGTACCCGAAAGGTTGACTTTGGTTTCTCTTCATGGATGCTGGCAGACCTGTTGAGCTATACAGCATCCACAGTTCTTTCGGTTTTTATCACAAATAATTTAACCCATTGAACAGGCAGAACTCAAGTGACTTAGATGTTATATCAATTTTATCGTAATCACCCTTGGCATTTTCCATAGGATAGGATAGCCATTTGTTTAGGACAGGAATATTCAATTATCTAGGCCAGTACATTATTACAATGTCTTACAGGAATTGCAGTAAAATCAACATAAATATTAGTGCTGGTGAAATATTGCATATTGACAGTTTTATTCAATGAGACGTTTTGGAAATGAATAAGCAATACAGAGAGGTTAACATGCTATAATATTTGAACAGTTGTTTTATGTAAATGACTGCATCTATGGAACTGACAACTGCAATTCAAAAGTGGGTATACTGTAAATAGATCCCAATAATGTAAACTTTGCTATTTCCAATACTGGGCTGAGTAAGTGTGGTACTGCTTCTATTTGACTAGAACTGCCTCAATGTAGTTAATCACATCACTTTCATTCAACAATTCACAAATCTTTGCAAATAAAGTAATCATAAATTGTACTCTCCTTTACACTGGGGAGATATAATGCAATTTCCAGAGCGCCTACATTCTGTCCGTAAAAATTACCATGGGCCTGCCATTTCAACACCCCACCACACTCCCTGGTCAACATCTCTGCCTGATGCTTGCTGTAGTGCTACAGTAAAGCTCAATGCAGGCTGGGAGACCAGCATCTCATTTTCCACTTGGGGACCCTGCAGCTTTCAGAACTCAATATCGTGTTCAGTAATCTTCGGGAAAAAACAACTGAAGAATTGCAGATGTTGGAAATCAGAAACAAAAGCAGAAATTGCTGGAGAAGCTCAGCAAGTCTGAGATTTGTGGAGAGAAAGCAGAGTTAACATTTCGGGTCCAGGGACACTTCCTGTGAATTGATTGTAACTAGAAAAAGGGGTGTACACACACTAAAGATGGGGTCGAGGGAGGGGGAAGAGTAAATGATAGGTGGAGATTGAACCCAGAGACAGAGACAGAACAACAGTTCGGCAGGCAAAAGAGTAAAGGTCAGACTTGGAGAATTAATAACTGCGAATGGGGTTTATTAGTAGCTGAGAGTGGGTTGGTTGTGGTAGCAGCCCATGTAATGACAAGGCATGGTGTGTGGCGGTTGAGGTAAGGACATAAGAGAAGGCACTCAGGCCCCAAAATTATTGAACTCACATTGGGTCCTGAAGACTGCAGGTTTCCCAAAGTGGAAAGTGAGTTCCTGTTCTTCCAGCTTGTGCTGAGCTTCACTAGAGCACTGTAGCAAGCCTGAGGCAGAGATGTTGACCAGGAAAAACTGTGTTGAAGTGGCAGGCATCAGGAAGCTCAAGGTCATTTTTACAAATACAATGTTCAATGAGGTGATTCCCCAGTCTGCGCTTTGTTTCCCCAATGTTGAGGAGACCACATTGCGAGCAAGAGGTTCCTTGTAAAGCCTAATGAGGTGAAGCAAACAAAAACAAATTGCAGGAGAAACTCAGCAGGTCTGGCAGCATCTGTGGAGAGAAAACACTGTCAATGTTTTGTATCCAGTGACCCTTCTTCAGAACTCAGCTGGTCACAGGACTCAAAACGTTAACTCCACTTTCTCTCTACATATGCTGCCAGACCTGCTGAGTTTCTCCTCCAATAAGCCACCTTGTTGAATGGCTGACTCTGGTAACTTAAGAGGTTAGTAATGAGTCAGCAATTTGCATATATCTGGAATCACAGACAGGTCAGAGAAAAGACCTCCTTCCCAGAATGTATAGGATGCAAGCCATTTTTAGTCAGCTTGACAAATGCTGAATTTAGGTGATGAATTGAATTTAAATCCCTCAGCTGTTGTGACATTTGATGTCTAATTTCTGGATCAGAGCCCTCAAGTCATAGTTCAGGAACACAATCACCATGTTACAGCATGTGGTACTGAAAGGTCTAGGAGAACATGAGCTGATGGAATGAGATCTGAAGCAAAACTAAGGACTTCCCTTTTTCATCCTGGTCATTATTCAATGCTGAAAATGAGCCAGATAAATATCTGCTCCAATGTAACTTCTGGAATACAGCAAAGTCACTGTTTTAACTGTATCTGTGAGGCAATAATCATTGCTTTCGCCATCTGACAATCTACAGTCCCTCTTTAAACGAATAGTTTTTTTGCATTAGTCCATTTATTGCATTCTCTCTTATAAATCTTGGTGAACAGCAAAAGAGAATCATTGCCTGTTTGCTTCTAAATTAATGACTTTGACCTAAAATTGACAAGTAGGTTACTAGAAAAGTTACATACTCCGTCTTTTTATTGAGCATTAAGATTGCATTTCAGTATGAACCAAGTGAGTCTTAATGGAGATCCAGTAGAAACTAAAACCAAACTGTATTAACATAATATACTGAGGTATTACATTACAAAGAGACAACCTTGTCACACGGTGTTTTAACTACAGAGGACATGTTGCAATATCAGCAGAGTCTTTTTTTTAGATGAGGCATTGATGCAATACTCCACCTGTCTCTCTGTTGCCAGCAAAAAATCCAGTCGGGCTATTGCACACCAATATTTGTGGGAGCTTACTATCTGCAATTTAGCTTCCACATTATACACTTTGTAACAGTGATGACAGTTCAAAAGTGGTTCATTAATCAAACACTTTGGAGTGTCCTCAGGCCATGAGAGTAATCACAAAATTCAAGTCAGTCTGTCTTTGTCCTAATCAACTTCACTTAAATGATTGTAAGATCATAAGATATAGTAGCAAAATTGGGCCATTCAACCCACTGGATCTGCTCCGTCTTTCTGTCATGGCTGATATGTTACTCAAACCCATTCTATTCTGAGGAAGGGTCACCGGACATGAAATGTTGACTTTGCTTTCCCTTCATGGATGCTGCCAGACTGACTGAGTTTTTCCAGCAACTTCTGTTTTTGGTTTTAAATAATCTGTGGGACTCACCCATCAGTTTCTTACACTGATTCTGTAAGTTACAATGTTAAATGGACTGAGCAGGGAAGTAGCTTTTATGTAAAGCTCAATGAAGTGGGAAAGAAATCAAAATTAGAAAAAAGCCCAAAAAAGATGTAATTTGCCATTCCCTTTATGGTCGAGAGAGTAGGAGACAACCACTGGACCACACGAGGGGGAGGCAAAGGTCAAGTGTTGACAAAACTATGGAGATCATAACTGGGCCAGATAGGATCCTCTGGGAAACCTGGGAGGAGATTGCCAAGCCTTTGACATTGATCTTTAAATCATCATTGTCTACAGGACTAGTGACAGAGGATTGGAGGATAGCAAATGTAGTTCCCCTGTTCAAGAAGGGGAGTAGAGACAACCCTGGTAATTATAGACCAGTGAGCCTTACCTCAGTTGTTGGTAAAGTGTTGGAAAAGGTTATAAGAGATAGGATTTATAATCATCGAGAAAAGAATAATTTGATTAGGGATAGTCAGCATGGTTTTGTGAAGGATAGGTTGTGCCTCACAAACCTTATTGAGTTCTTTGAGAAGGTGACCAAACAGGTAGATGAGAGTAAACCGGTTGATGTGGTGTACATGGATTTCAGCATATAAGGTTCCCCACAGTAGGCTATTGTACAAAATGTGGAGGAATGGGATTGTGGGAGATATAGCAGTTTGGATCAGTAATTGGCTTGCTGAAAGAAGACAGAGGGTAGTGCTTGATGGGAAATGTTCATCCTGGAGTCCAGTTACTCGTGGTGTACTGCAAGGATCGGTGTTGGATTCACTGATGTTTGTCATTTTTATAAACTATCTGGATGAGGGCGTAGAAGGGTGGGTTAGTAAATTTGCAGATGACACTAAAGTCGGTTGGGTTGTGGATACTGAGGAAGGATGTTGTAGGTTACAGTGAGACATAGATAAGCTGCAGAGCTGGGCTGAGAGATGGCAAATAGAGTTTAATGCGGACAAGTGTGAGGTGATTCACTTTGGTTGGAGTAACCGGAATGCAAAGTACTGGGCTAATGATAAGCTTCTTGGTAGTGTAGCTGAGCAGAGAGATCTCAGTGTCCATGTACACAGATCCTTGAAAGTTGTCACCCAGGTAGACAGGGTTGTTAAACAGGCATACCGTGTTTTAGCTTTTATTAATAAAGGGATCGAGTTCCGGAACCAGGAGGTTATGCTGTAGCTGTACAAAACTCTGGTGCGGCCGCACTTGGAGTATTGTGTACAGTTCTGGTCACCGCATTATAAGAAGGATGTGGAAGCTTTGAAAAGGGTGCAGAGGAGATTTGCTAGGATGTTGCCTGGTATGGAGGAAAGGTCTTACGAGGAAAGGCTGAGGGACTTGAGGTTGTTTTCGTTAGAGAGAAGACGGTTGAGAGGTGACTTAATAGAGACATATAAGATAATCAGTGGATTAGGGTGGACAGGGAGAGCCTTTTTCCAAGTATGGTGATGGCGAGCACGAGGGGGCATAGCTTTAAATTGAGGAGTGATAGATATAGGACAGATGTCAGAGGTAGTTTCTTTACTCAGAGAGTAGTCAGGGTATGGAATGCTTTGCCTACAACGGGATTAGATTGGCCAACTTTAAGTACATTTAAGTTGTCATTGGACAAGTATATGGACATACATGGAATAGTGTAGATTAGATGGGCTTCAGACTGGTATGACAGATCGACGCAACAATGAGGGCCGAAGGGCCTTTACTGCACTGTAATGTTCTATTTTCTATGTCCTAAGTTGTCATAGAGCTATGAGTGGTCATGAGGGATGTTTCCATGGATTGGCATGAGAGAGACATGGCATTATGGGTGGGTGAGGGAGAGGGAGGGGGCTGAGGAACTAATGAGGGATTTTCTACATTTCTCATCTTTTGGCGAGGTAGGATGCCCCTTTGAATCTGCTCCCATGACAACTTTGGTCAAAGTACGAATACCTTGGTGAAAGGTAAAGCATGCTTGTGCATAAACCCAATGGGAATTGTAAACTTGGAAAGAAACTGACCAAAAAAAATGTGCAATTGAAAAACAGCACTGCCAGATACTTGAGAGTGCTTGGTTATGGAAAACCATTGGAAGATTGAAATTATTATTGAGAAATGCAAAAACAACAGGGTTGTTATGGTGGGTAAGTTTAACTTCCACTGTATTGACTGGGATTCACTTAGAGCCAGGTGCTTGAATGGGTGAGAATTTGTTTGAAGTGTCGAGGAGAAATATTTTTGAAACGAAATGTAAATGTTCCAACTAGGGAAGGGGTCATACTAGACCTGGTATTGTGGAATGAGTCCAGCCAAGTGATCGAAGTTTCAGTGAAGGAGCGTTTCAGGAACAGTCGCATTATTCTGAAAGTTTTAAGTTGCTTAAGAATGAGGACAAAGTTAGTCCTCGGATTACAGTGTAAACTGGGGGAAGGCTAACTAACACAATATTTAGCAGGAACTGGAGAATGTAGTTTGGGGTCGACTGTTTGAGGGTAAATCCATATCTGGCATAAGGGGCTTGTTTAAAGGACAATTAAGTACAGTTCAGGACCAGTACATTCCTGTAAAAATGAAGGATAAGGACAGCAAGATTTGGGAATCTTGGAGAGAAATGGAGAGCTTAGTCAAAAAGAAAAAGGAGGCATATGTAAGGAATAGTTCTGAGGTAGGGTCACTTTACCTGAAATGTTAACTTTGCTTTCTCTCCACAGATGCTGCCAGATCTGCTCAGCTTTTCCAGCAATGTTGGTTTTTATTTCTGATTTACAGCATCTGCAGTCCGATCAGTTTAGATCCCTACCCTGAAAGAGGATGGTGGCAGTAAACCTACTGTATTGTGAGCAACAGTAGAATCACAGAAAGAATTCCTACAGTGCATGGGGGCCATTGGGCCCATTAAGTTGCATTGACCTTCCAAAGAACATCTTGCCCAGACTCATTCCCCCATCTCCATAACCCTGCATTTACCCTGACTAATCCACCTAGCCCACACAACCCTGGAGGGTAATTTAGGATGGCCAGTCCACCTAACCTGTACATCTTTGGACTGTGGGAAGAAACTGGAGCACCCAGAAGAAACATGTACGGGGAGAACGTGAAATCTCCACACAGACACTTGCCTGAGATTTTACATCCAAGTCCTGCACTATGAGACAGCAGAGCTAACCATTAAGCCACTCCCTGTATCTGTGCCATTCAGCTCATTCACCATGAAGAGCAATGGCAAGATTCAATGATGCATGGTATGGAAATGATTGTAAAACAGCATTTCAGGACCACTAAGAGATTGCATCAGCAGGAACATGTTTGAAAGCCCTCAGAGATGGAGTATCAGTTACTCGATTACAATTTGTGATCGATAGGAGCTGTCCCGAGTTGAGGCTTAGCCACAAAGTGAATGGTCAGTAAAGGCTCAGTGAATAAAATTAAAATTGCTCCCTCTGGGCAGTGGAAAACTTCTAAACCTGGTGTAGATTTACAAAGTGGAAAAGAACGTACAGCTCCTATGAGGGCCAACACTATGAGACAACAAAAGTGAAAGACACTGCGAGACATGACTACAATGAGGTTTACCATGAAACTCAATGACAGTAAGTGAAATCAAGGGCAACAAAAGCAGTTTAAATTGAGTTTGCAGACTCAGGAATGTCAGAAAGCCAGAATTAATATGATGAAGGGGTATTTTAGAAGCCTAAGCAGATGATATCAAATGGAAGAAAAAGATTAAGAGACTATTGAAGCCACAAAAAGGCAAGAAGTCCACTATCAAAACCATGGTAATGGTGGGAAGCATTTATTAAACCTCATACAGCGGGAATCATTGAGGGAAAAATGAAAACTGCTTGAAGAATGGCTCTCATCTTCTAAATCTCTGAAGTTGGAGTCATGTACTGAAACCATGATTATAGCAGGAATAATCAATTAAAACCACAGGCAATGAGATTTATTCAGTAAAGCCAGGAAGGAAATTGGAATCATTTATTCAGATTTCAATCAATAGGATTAAACTGAGAAGTAGCCAAAAAGGTGTGAAATTTCCATTTCAACACCAGAAATGTAATGAACCACACCAGTACAATACACAACAAAGTGTTACTATGGTGAAAAATTAAAAGTCTTTGAAAGGAAAATAAATAATCACATTAAAAAGACATAGCCTCAGAAGTAATGTTTCCAGGAATATTTAATTTCAGAGATGGACCAAATAGTACACAGATTTGGAGAATGTGATAGAAGGTCATGTCACTAGAATGACAATCCAAAACCCTAGGCTCTAATGTTTTGGTTCAACTCACACCAAGGCAGATGGTAAAATTTAAATTCAATGAAAATCCTGAAGTAAAAACTAGCTAGCCTAATGGTAACCATGTAACCATTGTTGATTGTTGTAATATTCCATCTGGTCTAGTGATGTTCTTTCGGGAATGACATCTGCTGTCCTTACATGGTCTGACCTACATAAGAATACAGACCTGCAGCACTATGGTGACTCTGAAATGGTCCAGAAAGTCATTTAGTTTCAGGACAACTAGGGAAAGGCAATTAATGTTTGCCAAGCCAACAAAGCTCATATCACACGAGCAAACACAAAATAACTTTGGATATATTTGAAACAACAATTTAGATAATAGAATAGCTTCCAAATTAGATACTAAATCAGAATGCAAGCAAGTTAGTCCATTTCTACAAACAATTTGGAAATAATTGATATTATAGTGTAAAATAGATAACAGACACTTTTGATGAAGTACTGAAAGGCTTTTACAACTATTTTGGACTCAGTACAAAAACAAATCTTGAAATAAAAAGTTTAATAGAAGAATTCAGCATCCAGGGATACAGTATCAAAGCAGGCCCTTCAGCCCAACAAGTCAACACTGACCCTCAACCAGTCTCAGACCTCAGCATGTCAGGAGCAGTATCAAGGTCAACAATCTTCAACACAGAGGCCTACCAGTTCTCAAAATCTGAAGAGAACATGTGGTCCAGAGTCAGAGTCATACAGCACAGAAGCAGAGCCTTCGGTCCAACTAGTCCATGCCGACCATAATTCCAAACTAAACTAACCCCACCTGCCTGTGGGCCTATATCCGTCCAAACATTTCTTGTTCATGTACTTATTAAAATGTCTTCTAAATATTGTAACTGCCTGTATCCATCACTTCCTCTGGAAGTTCATTCCACATATAAATGTGTAAAAAAGAAATTACTCCATGTATTTTTTAAATCTTTCTCCTCTCACCTGAGAAATATACCCCTTGTCTTGAAATCCCCTGTTATAAGGAAAGGAAAAGACACCTGCTATTCATTTTATCTATGCCCTCATAATTTTATTGACCTCCATAACGTCACCTTTTAACGTCCTATGCTCCAAAGTCCCAGCCTATCCAGTCTCTCCTTATAAGTCAAACTCTCCATCCAGCAACATCCTATAAATCTTTTCTGAACCATCTCCAGCTTCTTATTCTGGGAAAATAGTGAAACCGCCAGACTACATGACTGTGTAAAGTCAGAAACCTGGAGGGAGAGAAGGGCAAATGTAAAATTAATTAGAAATACAAAAAGAGTATTGGATGAATCAGAGACACATAGTTGTCCACTGGTCAATAGGACCATTGGGGTGCTGGCAACCACCAACAGTACCCCCCAACAAAGGTACAGGAACACTGAGGGACTCAGGCCACAATCTAGTGAGGCAAAATGGTGGTTGTATGAACTGGGGGCTGGGGCTGGGGCTGGTATCTCAGCAGCACCTCTTCCCTGATTCTGGGTCCCCCAATCAGGTGGATGCCTTTGAATGAGGGTCCCCCATCCACCAAAGAATGGCAGTTTTCCTCCTTCACAGCAACTGGCCCACTTGCTACTAGGTGAATGGTACCCCTTGGGGAGATTATTTCCCACTTATTGACATCAATTGGTAGCACATTGGGAAAACCATCCACGAACTTTCCTATCCCAGACTTAATTAGAGGTAAAGCTGGAAGATGTTGGGAGTCTCCACCCATCACTATCCCACTGATTTAATGTCCCAACTACCAAAGCCTTCATCAAACACCACATAGCACTTTGAATTTGTGATGAGGATTCAATAAACTTAAAACAAAATGTACATAAAAAAGATGGAAAATGACTGTATTCTACTGTCCCTAAATATTTGGAGCTTCACTCCATCATAAGGTCAGAAATGGGGATGTTCACCAATTATTGCTCAATGTTCAGCACCATTTCCTTAAAGTCTGGAGCAATCCAAGTCTAAAGGAAACAAGACCTGGACAATATCCAATATCCCAAATTTGGGCTGACAAGTGGCAAATAACATTCACATCACTTAAGTGTCAGACATGGCCATCTCCAGCAAAAGACAATCTAACCAGCATCTCTTAACATTTAGCAGCATCACCATCACTGTGTTGCACACTATAAACTTTCTTGAGGGCTACCATTGACCAGAAACTGAACTGGACTAGCCACATGGCTACAACAGCAGGTCAGAATTTGGGAATTCTGCATCAAGTAAATCACATCTTGTTTCCCGGGTGTCTACCTATACTTACAAAGCTCAAGTCAGAAGTGTGTTGGAATAGTCCCTGTTTGCCTGGATGAGTGCAGCTCCAACAACAGTCAAGAAATATGACACCGTTCATGTCAAAGTTGCCCACTTGATTGGCACCTCTTCCACAAGCATTCACCTCCTCCACTATTGATGCATTGTGTGCTATCTACAAGATGGACTGCATAAATTCACCAAGGCTCCTTAGAGGGCAAAAAATGAGGTCTGCAGATGCTGGAGATCACAGCTGAAAATGTGTTGCTGGTTAAAGCACAGCAGGTTAGGCAGCATCCAAGGAATAGGAAATTTGATGTTTCGGGCATAAGCGGCACTTTCCAACTACCATCTAGAAAAAGAAGGCTAATAGATATATGGGAATACCGACCCTTCTGGATATTCTCCTTTAATCCACTCACCATCCTGACTTGGAAATATATTGCCGCTCCTTCAGTGTCATTGGGCCAAAATCCCAAGACTTCCTCCATTGTGTATCTACCAACCACGCAGGAGCTGCAGCAGTTCAAGAAGGCAGGTAATTATCGCCTTAATAATGGCAACCAGGGATGGGCAATAAATGCTACAGACAAAAGGCACCCACATCCCATGAACGATTGAAAAATAGTCCCAAGAACCACTGAACAAGTGTAACTCGTATTTGAAGAGCACTGGGGGTAACAATTGGTGGAGGCATATGTTTGATGAATGGATGTAGGTCAGGAGATTTTAGGCATATTATACAGAAGAGGAAAGATTGGGAAAAGTCAGGCAGAATAGAGTTATTGAGAAGCAGAAACAAGCATAGCAATTGCTGGAAAATCTCAGCAGATCTGGCAGCATCTGTGGAGAGAAATCAGAGTTATT
This sequence comes from Hemiscyllium ocellatum, assembly GCF_020745735.1. Lineage (NCBI taxonomy): Eukaryota > Metazoa > Chordata > Chondrichthyes > Orectolobiformes > Hemiscylliidae > Hemiscyllium > Hemiscyllium ocellatum. Next base: position 25,673,902 of record NC_083401.1, read on the forward strand.
GTTTCAGATCAAGTGACCCTTCCCAGAACTGGGGAATTCAGATGCTGAGGAAGTTCTGAGGAAAGGTCACTTGATCCAAAATAATAACTTTGATTTCTCTCCACAGATGCTGCCAGATCTGCTGAGATTTTCCAGCAATTGCTATATTTGTTTCTGATTTACAGCATCCACTTTTGTCTTGGTTTCATTTGAGCAACAGCCCATACCAAACCCAGAAGACCCAGCAGCACCTCTAATGGCAGAAGAGGAAGGTGAGTTATAATTCTAAGAGTTGGATTTCAAGAACATCGGCTTTGCAAATTAAGAAATATTGAAGAAATTATGGCACCTTCTATCCCTGTAGCCCAGAAAAGCCATTGCTGGTTGGTGAACACTATCAGCTGAGCAAGGTGAGTAGTGTGCAAGAGTGTTTGTGCATTTCTCATCCAAAGCTGCACATAAAGTGGCTCTTCCTTCCAGATTTAGATAGCGATTCTATCCAAAAAAAAGTAGTTTAAGCTGATGGATTTTATGGCTGAGTACAGTATTGTGTGATGTTAGCTAACCTGTCTCTTGCGATTAATTCTATCAGAGAGGTGGAGTTCCATTGCAGAACTTAAATCGAGGTCAAAAGGAACACAAATGATCTGCCAGAAGGAGTCCAATGCAACCTGAACTAATCTTTAAATACTGAAATAAGCACAGATAAGGGGTACTTTTACAAGGTTATACTCTCTCTCTCTGTGGAGTCTTGCCAGATAGAAACATGGGTCAAAGAGTCAGACCAACTTCCAAACCTTGCTCCTGACCAGTGTGTCATTAGCAAAAGGATGGATTTGGTGCCAGAGATATGGTGAAATGTTTGACAGGTGTCAGACAAGATAGCTTTGCTCTTCCCAAATTTCGACTGGAAGGAGCTTTAGCTTATTGACAACTTGACGTCAAGTGAAAAGACAGAAATGTTTGTGTAGTTAAGGCTGGTGATAGAGAAGGAGACCCATTTAGTGTCAAAGCAACTGTGGATACTGACATTATATCACATGCAAGGGAGACAATTCCGTGGAGGTCAAGTTTGTGAGTATTTAATCTCAGTTCAGATAAAATTTGAGCTTACTTCATCCAATTTAGAGATTTTAAATTGCCATATTTTACATTCTCCAAATGTAGTCTACAAACAATGAACAATAAGCCTTTACTGTGGCAAATGCTTGTGAGCTGTCTACAGTCGATCTTATTCATTATCCTTACATATCTTATAATCATTCTAGTTTTTTGCATTGTATTCTGCACTCTGTTTGTTACCCTGATGCACTTGTATAGTATGATCTGCCTGTAAAGCTTGTAAGACAACACTTTCCACTGTGTTGGTACCTGTGACCGTAATAAATCAAATCAAATACAATCAAAAGGTTAATGTGGCATAGAATCATAGAATGTTACAGTACAGAAGGTGCCATTCAACCAGCTCCCAAATGAGCCACCCAGCTCGACCCACTCTCCAATCCTCTCTCATAGCCCTCTAAATTCATCACATTCTAATATATATATATATATCCATCTCTCTTTCAAACCTCATATGGAATCCATCTCTCCCAGTCAGCGCATTCCAAATCCCAACAACTAAGTAAAGAAGTTTGTTCTTGCTGACAGCCTTGAGAATGTACATTTTCTGTGCATACACGCCAGTTCTGAAATTTAATAATCATATCCTAACAGGGAGTTAGATACAGACAAATTAGGAGAAGGCGTAGGCTGTATGACCCCTCAAACCTCTTGCACCATTTAATAGGATTGTGGTCTTATCTGAAAATGTCCTCAGCTGCAATAAAACTGGATGAACCACCATACTAACCTAGATACTGGAAACAATAATGGCAAATGCAGTCCTGTCTTCCTTACTTATGGGTGTTAGTGCCAAAACTGGGAGAACTGCATCATAGCCTAGTCAAGCAGCAATCTAACATAGTCATACTCATGGAATCATACCTTAAATGCAATGTTCTAGACACAGCACCGTCCCTGGATATTTCCTGCCCCACTGGCTGCATATACCCAATCAAAGTGGCAGCACGATGGCATTCGGTCAAGAGGGAGGTGACTCTGGGAGTCCTCAACATTGACCCTCAATCCCATGAAGTCTTATGGTTTCATATTACACATGGGCAAGGCTCCCCCTGCTGATTATCATATGCATCCACTCCCCATCACCTCCACGCCACCCTCCTCCACCCACCCCCCACCGCGCCCCCCCAAATCTCGGCTAATGAATCAATAATTCTCTTCTGATCAACACCTGGAGGAACTACTGAAGGGGAAAAGGTTCAAAATGTACTCTGCTGAGGGGCCTCTGTGTCCAGATCCAATAGTGGCTCTGCTACTTCACTACTGACCGAGCTGGTCAGGTCCTAATTGACATTGTTGATAAACTGGATCTGTGGCAGGCACTGACGAATGGGACAGACTTTGAACAGATCTAGCAACTCAAAACTGGGCATCCAAGAGGCATTGTTGGCCATCAAAAGCAAGAGAATTTACTCCAGCACAATCTGCAATCTCATAGCTCGGCATAATCCCTACTCAACCTTACCATCAAGCCAGGGGACCAACCCTGGTTCAATGGGGAGTGCAGAGGACATGCCATGAGCAGCACTAGGCACACCTAAAAATGCAATATCAACCTCAAGGGTGAGGCTACGAAACAGGATTACTTGTTTTGTAAGGGTTGGCTGGTGCGAATGTCCCAGAGATGTTACAGACACCAATCAACCCCACCGCCAAACACTTCAACTCCCCCTCCCACTCCACCAATGACATGCAAGTCCTGGACCTCCTCAACTGCCAAGCTCTAGCCACCCGGTGCCTAGAAAAAGGATGCCTCATCTTCCGGCTTTGGACTCTCCAACCACACAGGATCAATGTTTATTTCACCAGTTTCCTCATTTTTCCTTCCCCAAGCTATCCCATATCCAACCCTCTAACTCAGCACTGCCCTTTTGAATTGTCCTGCCTGTCCATCTCCCTTCCCACCTGTCTGGTCCACCCTCCTTTCCGACCTACCACCATCACGCCCCCACCTTCATCTACCTATCACATTCCCAAAAACCTTCCCCTAGCCTTATCCCTCTCCCATTTATCTGTCAGTCTTCTTGGGCCCCTCCCCTCATTCCTGATGAAGAGTTATGCTTGAATTGTCAACTTTTCTGCTCCTGGGATGTTGTTTGACCGGCTGTGCTTTTCCAGCACTGCACTTTTCAATTCCAAGCAGTCTAAGCAACAAGTGATCAATTGAGCTAAGCAATCCCACAACCAATAAATCTGGTCTTAGCTCTGCAGTCCTGCCAAATCAGTTGTGAGTGGTGATAGACCATTAAACAACTCACTGGAGGAGGAGGGTCCACAAATATCTCCATTCTCAACCATCAGTGCAGAAGATAAGATTGAAGCATTCACAACAATCTTCAGCCAGAGGTGTTGAGTGGCTGATCCACCTTGGCCTCCTCCAGTGCTCTCCAGTATTAAAACTACCAGTGGTTAGCACTGCTGCCTCACAGCACCTGAGATCCGGGTTCAATTCCCGACTCAGGTGACTGACTGTGTGGAGTTTGCACGTTCTCCCTGTGTCTGCGTGGGTTTCCTCCGGGTGCTCCGGTTTCCTCCCACAGTCCAAAGATGTGCGGGTTAGGTGAATTGGCCATGCTAAATTGCCCGTAGTGTTAGGTAAGGGGTAAATGTAGGGGTATGGGTGGGTTTCGCTTCGGCGGGTCGGTGTGGACTTGTTGGGCCGAAGGGCCTGTTTCCACACTGTAAGTCTAATCTAAGTCTAATCTAATCTAATCAGTCAATTTGCTTTGCTGCATGTGATAACAAGACATGCATAGAGGTAATGGATACTACAAAGGCTACAGGCCCTGACAACATTTTATTGAGGACTTGAGTTCCAGACCTTGGTCCTCCTCTAGCCAAGCTGTTCCAATACATTTGCAACGCTGGTATCTAGCCAATAATATGAAAAATTGCTGAGGTATGTCCTGTACACAAAAAGCTGGACAATTCCAACCTAGCCAATTGTCACCCCATCAGTCCACTCTCAATCATCAGTGAAGGGATAGAAGGTGTTATCAACAATGCTAACAAGCAGCATCTGCTCAGCAATAACCTGCTCAGTGACGCCCAGTTTTGGTTCTGCCAGGGCTATTCAGCTCCTGACTTCATTACAGCCTTTGTTCACAAATGGACAAAAGAGTTGAATTCCAGAGATGAGGTGAGAGTGACAGTTACTGATATCAAGGCTGTGTCCATCTGAGTGTGCACATCCAGAAGTTCTGGCATCCCTGGCCTCTGCAGACTAATGGCACGAAGGAATTGAGAGATAGTACAGGAACATGACATTTTCATAGATGGTCAGCTGTGATCTAATTGAAAGGCAGACAGCCTCAATTACTGAATGGCTGACTTCCTTTTCCTATTTAGCTACCTTGTCTGAGTATTCTGAAATGACTCCTTAAAAATCTGCACTGTATATCTATTGACATATCCATGACATACTTTCACTGTTCAATTCAGCCAGCTCTGTCTTTATCCCCTCAGAATTGTCCTTGCTTAAGTTTAAAAAATTAGTTTTAAATCCATTCTTCCCTCTCTCAACCAAATGTGATACTCAATCCTATTAAGATCAGTGCAGCTAAGGGCACCTTCAGTCTGCGGTCAGCAATTAATCCTGTCTCATTGCACATTACCAAGGTTAGTATAGCAAGCTGTCAAGTTGGCTTCAGCTGCTGTTTTAAAAAAAAATCCCAAAAACACTCCATGAAGTCCTCATGCAAGCTACCTTTGCAAACCTGATACATTCAGTATGTTGATTAAATCACCCTTGGCCATCATTGTACATTAGTCACAAGTCTCCATCATTTTGTTAGGTGTATCCTGTTCACAATGCGGTTATTGTTAGGCAGTCAATGTACCACTCTGACAAATGCCTTCTTATTGTTCCCATTCCTCATCTATATCTAAAACTAATTCTACGGCATCTGAAACAAAAACAGAAAATTGGAGAAAGTCAGCAGGTCTGGCAGGATCTGTGGAGAGAAAGCAGAGTTAACATTAGGTGGCCAGTAACCTGTCTTCAGCTCTTCACTGAACCAACACGAATAATCAGAACTCAGTGTTTGCCAACTTGCAGCAATGCTTCTGGCTACCAGGTCATCTGCTTGTTACATGCATTCAACTACCGAGCAGTCACCTTTTTTTTAACTATTTTCATAATCTCTAGCCTTTCATAAATTCCAGCACTCTTAAGTTTGCCTATTCTGTTCCTACCTGATTCACTCTATCCATCATTTCCCTTTTTGCTACTCTTGTTCATAAATACGTGATTTAGTGAAAGCACTGATGTAGTTGTGGGACTGGGGTACCATTTAATGTACAGGTATATATACAGACCTATGGATATATAAAATACTATGCACATAAAATAATTAAACATTAAGCAGATAAAGGAAAAAAAGCAAAGTCAGATGGATAAAGCTAAGTTCTAGATCATCCATGACTTAACTGAATACTGGAAAAGGCTCAAGAGAAGAAAGGAGTACTCTTGGCCCTTTGACTATATTTCTATGAACTCAAGTCAGTAGAGTGTCTAATGGTGTAGTATTTCCATCACTAATTCACCAAAACTAAGGTTTGTATTGCACCATTGCAAATAACTCGGTGCAATTTTTAATCCCACATTTTAATGAATGTTATTTACCTTTGCTGTCATTAACTTAGCCCACAATTCCAAAAGTGAATAGTCACAGTTAAAATTTGCATAGAAAGATATATAGATGAAATTATTCTGTACCCTCAAGGCAATTGGAAACAGAATCAAGAACTTAAATTTAATAACAAACAGTATCTATTATTAAACATTATCTCAGGCCAAAATTCAGTTCTTTAATTAAACAGTGATGTGAAGGAAGCAAATCAAAATTCCATGGTTTCCCCCTCATTTTCCAACTGTGCAAGTGGGCAGGGGTCATGAAGATTAAAAAAAACAGATCAATCTAAATTTGAGAGTTGAAGGATTTCCCTTAGTTCTGCTAAATGCATAGACAGCCGTGAAAGGCTCAGTGTGCATTGTACTCTTGCGTCTCATTCAGAAAATAATGGACTCGAGACTCTCTTTGAATACTTGACCCCAAAATTAACACTGACTCTTCATTATAGTATTGGAAAGGTATTTTTGAGGTATTAAACCAAGGTTTAACCTTGTCATGGCAGATGGATCTAAAAGATCCTGAACAACTACACCAAAACATATGAGGGATATTTCATTGGGAGGTGTCCGATCTATACGTTGGTTCAATTTTTGGAACATATTTGGATGACTCTTCAGTTAAACGTGAGACGCTGCATTTTGGAAAGGCAAGTCAGGGCAAGGTTCATGGTAAGGTCCTAGGAAGTGTTGCTGAACAAAGAGACTTTGGAGTGCAGGTTCATAGTTCTTTGAAAGTGGAGCCGCAGGTAGACAGGGTGGTGAAGAAGGTATTTGGTATGCTTTCCTTTATTGGTCAGTGTATTGAGTACAGGAGTTGAGAGGTCATGTTGCGAATGTACAGGACGTTGTCAAGACCATTTTTGGAACACTGCATTGAATTCTGGTCTCCCAGCTATAGGAACGAAACTTGAAAGGATGCAGAAAAGATTTATAAGGATGCTGCCAGGATTGAAGGGTGAGCTATAGGAAGACGTTGAATACACTGGGGCTATTTTCTCTGGAGCGTCAGAGGCTGAGTGGTGACCTTATTGAGGTTAATAAAATCATGAGGAACATCAATGGAGTCAATGGTCAAGGCACTCTGCGCCCACCCCACTGCCAGAAATGGGGGAGTCTAGAACTAGTGGGCATTTATTTAAGGTAAGAGGGGAAGGATTTAAAGGGGAAACTTTTTCGCACAAAGGGTGATGCGTGTATGGAATGTGCTGCCAGAAGATGTGGTAGAGGCTGATACAATTACAACTGGCTGACACAATTACAATTACAATTAAAAGGCATCTGGATGGGTACATGAATAAGAAAGATTTGGAGGGACATGGGATAAATACTGGCAATTAGGATTAGATTAATTTAAGATATTTGATCAGCATGGACAAGCTGGACCAAGTGGCTTGCTGTACACCTCTACAATCCTATGACTCTACAAACTCATATTAGGAAGGTTTCCTCTACCTAAGGCAGCAGTCAAAATGCAAAACCCATCTGCTTACTTCAAATTACATTACATATTGCCGGCAGTACATCTTCACCTTCGACAAATTGGTCTTCACTTTTCTCAAATTTTAGCACGGTGATGCTAGTGTCACTATAACATGATCTTATGTATCACGGTCACCTTACTCTGTAGAATGATCAATATTTGTCCTTCAAGCAGATGATCTGTTCATTATTATGTCCCTATTTGCAGGATCTTGGTGTTTTTATGAAGATGTATGAGTACTGTACCTGTAAGAGAGTGGAAAAGCTAGCAATGACAACACAGAGTACTGGAAAATTTAAAATGTAACGTTTGGTCTAACAGCTAGATTAGACAGGTTGCCTGGATACAGAAGCAAATTTGAATTTGGCCAATCAGTTTAAATTATGCCTGTAGATAACAAACTCCAATCAAGTTTGAATTTAGTATTTTGACAATATTAAAACCAATGAAATTATCCAATGCTTTGGGGTATAAATATCAGACATTTTGGAACCAGAGAGGCAAAGAGCGGCAAAGAGAACTGCCAAGCCACCAACCTCGGCAGATTGCCCATAGAATAACGCCCTTCAAGGTACCTTTATCTATCAATAACCTGTGACGCAGAATCCCTAAGAAGAAGAAATGAAGACAGAGGAAAGTACAGAGGACACTCGGCAAGCTGACAGGTTTGAAACATGATTTTTTTTGATAGATCGCAATCAGGATTTTATCGGACCTGGAGAGGGGAAAGTAAATGGTTAGAGAAAGATATTGTAAATGGTTGTTAGTTTATTATTTACTGTTAGACTTTAAAAAATAAATTTGTTAATTTTCACTTCAGTAGTGACTTTTGGGATAGTTCTTTGCTTCTTGAATTTTCACAGATTAACGGATGGGTTAAATCTTTTCTGTGTTGCTGTTTTAAATTAGCAGGGGGTTTTACCCCATGTCGTAACAGTGTGTACACCTTAGCTGCTATGTTTCCCTACTTTTTCTTCATTCATTCACGGAATGTGGGCATCACTGGCTAGGACAGCATTTATTGTCCATCCCTAATTGCCCAGCGCGCATTTAAGAGTCAACCACATTGCTCTGGGTCTTAAGTCATATGTAGGCCATGAATGGTAAGAATGGCAGTTTCCTTCCCTAAAGGACATTATTGAACCAATGGGTTTTTCCAACAATTGGTCCGCACCAGATCTAAGTTGGCTGCTAGTCGCTGGCCGAGGCCACCCGCCTGCCATGGAAGGACGACACACAGAAAGGGCCCGGGCTGCGCCCAGAGTCACCACTGGCCCCCGGGAGGGGGCGGCACCTTGTCCAGCCATGGCTTGTACCCAGCCCCGCTTCGCACCCCAGCCCGACCGACCCAGCCCTGAGAGCCAATCCTTATACAGTTCATGGTAAAATCCTAGGGAGTGTTGCTGAACAATGAAACCTTGGAGTGCAGGTTCATAGCTCCTTGAAAGTGGAGTCACAGGTAGATAGGATAGTGAAGGTGTTTGGTATGCTTTCCTTTATTGGTCAGTGTATTGAGTACAGGAGTTGGGAGGTCATGTTGCAACGGTACAGGACTTTGGTTAGGCCACTGTTGGAATATTGCGTGCAATTTTGGTTTCCTTCCTATCAGAAAGATGTTGTGAAACTTGAAAGGGTTCAGAAAAGATTTACAAATATGTTGCCAGGGTTGGAGGAGTTGAGCTATAGGGAGAGGCTGAACAGGCTGGGGCTGTTTTCCCTGGAGCATCAGAGGCAGAAGGGTGACCTTATAGAAGTTTACAAAATTATGAGGGGCATGGATAGGATAAATAGACAAAGCATTTTCCCTGGGGTCTGGGAGTCCAGAACTAGACGGCATAGGTTTAGGCTGAGAGGAGAAAGATATCAAAGAGACCTAAGGGGCAACTTTTTCACACAGAGGGTGGTACGGGTATGGAATGAGCTGCCAGAGGATGTGGTGGAGGCTGGTTCAATTACACCATTTAAGAGGCATTTGGATGGGTATATGAATAGGAAGGGTTTGGAGGGATATGTTTTGGATGTTGGCAGGTGGGACTAGATTGGGTTGGGATATCTGGTCGGAATGGACAGGTTGGACCAAAGGGTCTGTTTCCATGCTGTACATCTCTATGACTCTATGACTGTAATTGACAATGGGCATCGTTAGATTCTTAATTCCAGATTTGTTTTTATTGAATTCAAATTCCACCATCTATCTTCGGTCTCTAGATTAACAGTCCAGTGATAATGTCATAAAGCCACCACCTCATCAGGTCCACACCTCCCACCAACCCAACCTCCACTCCCGGCACCTTCCCCTGCAACCGCAGGAAATGTAAAACTTGCGCCCACACCTCCTCCCTCACTTCCCTCCAAGGCCCCAAGGGATCCTTCCATTTAAAGTCTGGTTGAAGATTTGTAGCTCGGGTGTCCGTTGTTGTGGTTCTGTTCGCCGAGCTGGAAGTTTTTGCTGCAAACATTTCATTCCCTGGCTAGGGAACATCATCAGTGCTATTGGAGCCTCCTGTGAAGCGCTGCTTTGATGTTTCTTCCGGTATTTATAGTGGTTTGTTCTTGCCGCTTCCGGGTGTCAGTTTCAGAAAGTAACCACCCCAACACACACAAACGAAGCTGCATCAGGACACTATTCAAAAGAGCCACAACACACTGCAGTACACCAGAACTGCGAAAAGAGGAAGAGGAACACCTATACAAGGTATTCGCCAAAAACGGATACCCACGCAACTTTATGACCAGATGCCTAAGAGATAGACCACGGAACGAGGACATGCCACAACCAAAAGGACTAGCCACACTACCATACGTCAGGAGCGTCTCAGAACTGACAGCCAGACTACTGCGACCCTTAGGACTCATAACAGCACACAAGCCAACTTCCACACTCAGACAACAACTCACTAGAACAAAGGACCCAATAGCCAGCACGAGCCAAACTAACGTAGTTTACAAAATACCATGCAAGGACTGCACAAAACACTATATAGGACAAACAGGAAGACAGCTAACAATCCGCATCCATGAACATCAGCTAGCCACAAAACGACACGACCAGCTATCCCTAGTAGCCATACACTCAGACAACCAGGAACATGAATTTGACTGGGAAAACACTACCATCATAGGACAAGCCAGACAGAGAACAGCCAGGGAATTCCTAGAGGCATGGCATTCATCCACAAACTCCATTAACAGACACATGGACCTGGACCCCATATACAAACCACTACAGCTGAAACTGACACCCGGAAGCGGCAAGAAGATCCATCAACAGACACATCGACCTGGACCCCACATACAAACTACTACAGCTGAAACTGACACCCGGAAGCGGCAAGAACAACCCACTATAAATACCGGAAGAAACATCAAAGCAGCGCTTCACAGGAGGCTCCAATAGCACTGATGATGTTCCCTAGCCAGGGAACGAAACGTTTGCAGCAAAAACTTCCAGCTCGGCGAACAGAACCACAACAACGGATCCTTCCATTTCCGCCACAAGTTCACCTGTACCTCCACACACATCATCTATTGCATCCGCTGCACCCGATGTGGCCTCCTCTACATTGGGGAGACGGGCCGCTTACTTGCGGAACGCTTCAGAGAACACCTCAGGGACGCCCGGACCAACCAACCCAACCACCCCGTGGCTCAACACTTTAATTCTCCCTCCCACTCCACCGAGGACATGCAGGTCCTTGGACTCCTCCACCGGCAAAACATAACAACACGACGGTTGGAGGAAGAACGCCTCATCTTCCGCCTGGGAACCCTCCAACCACAGGGGATGAACTCAGATTTCTCCAGTTTCCTCATTTCCCCTCCCCCCACCTTGTCTCAGTCGGTTCCCTCAACTCAGCACCGCCCTCCTAACCTGCAATCTTCTTCCTAACCTCTCTGCCCCCACCCCACTCTGGCCTATCTACCTCACCTTGACCTCCTTCCACCTATCACATCTCCATCGCCCTCCCCCAAGTCCCTCTTCCCTACCTTTTATCTTAGCCTGCCTGGCACCCTCTCCTCATTCCTGATGAAGGGCTTATGCCCGAAACGTCGAATTTCCTATTCCTTGGATGCTGCCTAACCTGCTGTGCTTTAACCAGCAACATATTTTCAACTGTGATCTCCAGCATCTGCAGACCTCACTTTTTACTCGCAATGTCCTGTCCATATATTGCTTGTTCTTTCACTGTCACTGGATGAAAATCTTAGAACTCCTTATAATCTGAACCTACCTACAACCCCTGATCTGCACTGATTTGAGATGTTCACTCTTAAGTGGGTTGGGCAACATGTTGACCTTAAGACTGACATGCACATCCCATAACTGAATAAAAAGAAAACTGAAATTGTGCAAAGCTGTTCATGACTCAGGGTTGTTAATATATAAAACTGTCACCAAAATGCCTTGATACATTGGAGTATAGTAATTAAACTTTCTGAACAGATGTCAATGCTTTCAGAATAACACAAAAAAAGCCCACTTATTAAACAAATTCTGCTGCCATACATGTGTGACATTTCTTATTTCTGTACCTCGGGTTCTGGTGACTTTGAACTACACATCTGATCCCAACCATCACCCATCACAGATTATATTGGTATCTTTACTCAATATTTTTGTAAAATGTATTTTGTTGATTAGCTATTAATACACTCAAAAATATTTAACAATTTATTGATGCCACATCCCTTGCAGTGCAGATTGTGTTCCAAGGAAAAATCATTATGTTTGCCAGAATTAGAGTACTTTCAGGTGGCGTGGCTCTTACAGATGGGGCCATGACTCCTGACTGGAATGGAAAAGATGGAGAATTGTCTCCATCAATCCACAAACTACAATGTTGTAAGAATGACTAGATGCTCACATAATTTATCCTGCACTCATTGCATTCTTTTGAGAAAAATATCCCACTTTTATCCATTCATATTACTTTAGATTCAATTATGAATTCAGATTGTTGAGGCTGATAGAATCTCAAATAGATTCTGTAGACTGTTTGCAGCAACTCACTTTCTGAATTGGTTCTGCTGCTGAGTAAATAAATTGTGAGTCCTGTTCTTTTCCAACTTATTAGTTGATATCATGTTAATAACAATCTTGTAAAATAGGAGATACCTCTGAACCAGAAGCTTAGATGTCAAAACAGAGACAACACATAAAAGTAATTATTGCTCTTGGGGATTTATTGCTTGAAAAGGTGTTGGAATAAAATTAATTAATTACTATAAATTGGATAAATAATTGAAAACAAAATGCTTGTGAAGTTGTGTGGAAGGACCAGGGAATGGGACTAATTGAATTGCTCTTCTAAGGAACTGACACAGGCTTGACAGACTGAGTAACCTCCTATAGTGCTCTATCAACCCATGGCTCTTTGGATTATTTAGGTTAGTTTGTTTTACTCAAGTTATGTGTTTACATTGAAGCTTAAACAAAAGAGAAAAGAAAGCTACAGCTATATCTACACTGCTAAGCCTCTAGTAGCCATGCATCTGGCACCAAAACCCTAATGGAAGATTTAGGGTGATTAATTAATGGATAACAGGATGATGGAGTGATGGAGGATTAAAAAGCAATTCATTATTGCTGTAATTCAAGCTGAGCAATGGTATGAACCAAGCTGTTACATCGATATATGGAAAGCTGTTTGAAGTTTGATTGAGAATAAAAGAAACATACTGATGCAAATTGATAATCAAACTCCTCACAACGTTTAGTTGATATCATTGTGATTTCCAAAAATTTGAAGTGGCTGAAGATGGCTAAATTTCTGATGTTTATCGTAAAACTTAATATTCTCTTATCTTAAATATTCAGTTTGGCGGAATGGACACTTGAAATATTTTGTTGGATATCGTGACTTTTATGAAAGTGTTTTTCAAACAAAATTATTAACTTTCACTGAAGTTTCATTAATGCATTCTGGTATTAAAGAATAAGCAGATTCATCATTTGAAACTGCAATGAAATTCATACAACAGAATCATACCACATTTAATGAGTCATAGAGATGTACAGCATGGAAACAGACCCTTCAGTCCAACCTGTCCATGCTGACCAGATATCCCAACCCAATCTAGTCCCACCTGCCAGCACCCGGCCCATATCCCTCCAAACCCTTCCTATTCATATACCCATCCAAATGCCTCTTTAATGGTGCAATTGTACCAGTCTCCACCACTTCCTCTGGCAACTCATTCCATACCCGTATCACTCTCTGCATGAAAAAGTTGCCCCTTAGGTCTCTTTTATATCTTTCCCCTCTCACCCCAAACCTATGCCTTCTAGTTCTGGACTCCCCGACCCTAGGGAAAAGACTTTGTCTATTTATCCTATCCATGTCCTTCATAATTTTGTAAACTTCTATAAGGTCAACCCTCAGCCTCCAATGCTCCAGGGAAAATAGCCCCAGCCTGTTTAGCCTCTCCCTATAGCTCAAATTCTCAAACCTTGGCAACATCCTTGTTAATCTTTTCTGAACCCTTTAAAGATTCACAACATCTTTCCGATAGGAAGGAGGCCAGAATTGCACACAATATTTCAACAGTGGCCTAAACAATGTCCTGTACAGCCACAACATGACCTCCCAACTCCTGAACTCAATACTCTGACCAATAAAGGAAATCATACCAAATGCCTTCTTCACTATCCTACCTGTGACTCCACTTTCAAGGAGCTATGAACCTGCACTCCAAGGTCTCTTTGTTTAGCAACATTCCCTAGGACCTTACCATAAAGTGTATAAGTCCTGCTAAGATTTGCTTTCCCAAAATGCAGCACCTTGCATTTATCTGAATTAAACTCCATCTGCCACTTCTCAGCCCATTGGCCCATCTGGTCCAGATCCTGTTGTAATCTAAGGTAACCCTCTTCGCTGTCCACTACACCTCCAATTTTAGTGTCATCTGCAAACTTACTATCGGTACCTCTTATGCTCGCATCCAAATCATTTATGTAAATGACAAAAAGTAGAGGACCCAGCACAGATCCTTGTGGCACTCCACTGGTCACCGGCCTCCAGTCTGAAAAACAACCCTCCACCACCACCCTCTGTATTTGATCTTGGGAAGGTAGCATTGTACATCATGTTGTCAATATTTAAAAAGCTATGTCCTGATGGAGTTGGGTTTATCAGAACAGTATTTTACAATAAATATATATGTTAGTGTCTTGAGTTGGAAGTATATTATATGCTTTATTTGCACACTAGTACAGAGTTGGTATTAGATAGAGTCATAGAGTCTACAGCATAGAGACAAGCCTTTAGCCCAAACTGGTCCATGCCAGTCAAAATGTCTACCAATGTCAATCCCATTTCCCAGCACTTGGCCCATAAACCTTTCCTATCCATGTACTTGTCCAAATGCCTTTTAAATGTTGTTAATGTACCTGCGTCAATCACTCCCACTGGCACTCATTCCATATGTGTGCCACCCTCTGTGTAAAAAGGATGCACCTAAGGTTCCCTTTTATTTTTTCACCTCTAACCTTTAACTAATGCCCTCTAAACCTCAATTCCCCAACGGTGGGAAAAAGACTTTAATCCTATCCGGGCCTCTCATGATGTTATATACTTCTATAAGATTTCCCCCTCAGTCTACTATGCTCTAAAGAAAAAATGTCCTAGCTTATCCAACCTCTCCCTATAATGCAAACCCTTGAGTCCAGGAAATTTCCTTTAAATTTATTCTGCACTCTTTTCAGTTTAATAGCATCCTTCCAATAGCAAGGTGATAAAAACTGAACACAATACTCCAAGTGTGGCCTCACCAATGTCCTATACAGCTACAGCATAACTTCCCAACTTCTGTACTCAGTGCCCAGCCTGATGAAGGCCAGTGTGCTAAAAGCCTTCTTCACTGCCCTGACTACCTGTGACTCCACTTTCAGAGAACCATGCACCTGAATTCCAAGGTCCGTCTGTTCCATACACTCCTTAAGGCGCTACCATTCACCATGAAATCCTTACCTTGATTTAACCTTCCCTTATCTATATTAAACTCCATTTTCCATTTCTCAGCCCACTTCCCCAGCTGATCAGTGACCTGCTGCCATTTCTGATAGCCTTCCTCACTGCTCACAATCCCTCCTATTTTAATGTCATCTGCAAACTTACGCATCATGCCTTGTACATTCTCATCCAAATCACTGATACAGATAACAAACAACAATGGCCTCAGCACCAATCCATGAGGCAATCCCCTAGTCACAGGCCTCCAGCATTCTTTGACTATTACCCTCTGCCTCCTACCATCAAGCCAATTTTGTATCTAATTTGCTCATTCTTCTGGATTCCATGCAATCACAATAAAAAAAATTGACTTACAATGCATAAAGTGAGACCCGAGAGGCTACTGAGAACATACAGTTCACTGTAGAGAAGGTTTGTCAGTTCTATAAGAATGTAAGACTACAAGACAGGAGCAGCACGGTGGCTCATTGATTAACAGTGCTGCCTCACAGTGCCAGGGGCCCAGTTTCAATTACAGCCTCGGGCGACTTTGTGGAGATTGTGCATTTTCTCTGTGTCCGTATTCCTCCGGGTGCTCTGGTTTCCTTCCACAGTCCAAAGATGTGCAGGTCAGATGAATTGGCCATGCTAAATTGCCCATAGTGTTCAGTGCATTAGTCAGAGGAAAATGGGTCTGGGTGGGTGATTTTTTGAAGGGTCAGTGTCGACTTGTTGGGCCGAAAGGCCTGTTTCCACACTGTGGAGATTCTAATCTAAAGACATAGGAGCAAAATTGGGCCATTCAGCCCATTGAGGCTGCTCCAACATTCAATCACACAATTTTGAGCCCCATTCTCTTGCCATCTCTCCATAACCTTTGATCCTTTTACTAATCAAGGACCAATGTATCTCTGTCTTAAATACATTCAATGACTTCACAGCATTCTGAGGCAATGAGTTCCACAATAAACCACCCTCTGGCTGAAGGAGTTCCTCCTCACCTCGGTTCTCAAGAGTGATCACTTCACTGTGAGGCTGAGTAGCTGACACCTAAGGTCTCCTAGAAACTTATTTTCCAAGTTCACTCTATCCAGATCTCTCAGTATTCTAGGAGAAAGTGAGGACTGCAGATGCTGGAGATCAGACTGTGGTGCTGGAAAAGCGTAGCAGGTCAGGCAGCATCCAAGGATCAGGAGGACCTGCATTTTGGGAATAAGTCCTTCCTCAAGAATGCCCAAAACATCAACTCTCCTGCTCCTTGGATGCTGCCTGACCTGTGCTTTTCCACTGCCACACCTTTTGACTCTGATCTCCAGCATCTGCAATCCTCACTTTCTCCTGAATAATTTGCACCTTGACAGAGCTGGGATCAATGTCATCAAGGGACAATTAACTGTTTCAGACTGTTTAAAGGAACTCAGAAGGTGAATGGCAACAAGAATCTAACGTTGGGTAGCAGATTCAAGATGCACAGAGAACAGGAAGAAACAGGTAGAACTATAGTAGAAAAAGGGGGGTAATAGGTGTGATTAGACTAAGAAGATTCAGGGTAAACCTAATTCAGGTTTGAAGCACATGGTATAGGGATTTAGGAGAGGTGATGATCTAGTGGTATGATTGCTAGATTATTAATTCAGAATCTCAGTTAATGTTCTGGGACCCTGGCTCATACCTCACCACGGCAGACAGTAGAGTTTGAATTCAATTTAAAAAAATCTCTGGAATTAAGAATCTACTGATGATCATGAAACCATTGCCAACTGTCAGAAATTGACTCACTAAAGCCCTTCAGGGAAGGAAATCCTCTTCTGGTCTGGCCTATCTATGACCCCAGACCTACAACAGTGTGATTGACTTTATCTGTGCTCTGAAATGGCCTAGCAAGCCATTCAGTTCGAATGGATAGGCAGCAACGCATATGTCCCATGAATGAATTTTTAAAAAGTAAAATGCTTGGTAAGCAAGGTTTGTAAGCTGCAGGTAAAAAGACTCGCAAGAAAATATTGTAACAACAATGATGATTTTGAGAATTTAATTTCCCTAACTCAATACAAAGGGCCTAAATATCTCATATCTCCATCACAAGACAGAGGAAGAGGAATTTGGCATTACATCCTATAGGTTGGCATGCACTACCATGGTAACTCATGTCTACAGCAAGTCAGTAACAGCTAAACGTCACTTGGCAGATTCACATGTCTTGGCAGCCATCAGCAAAGATAAACCAAATGAAGAGCCCTCCAACCTAAATGGATGGCTGATGTATGTCCTTATAAGTTATAGATTGAAGGACTCAAATGCAATACAACTCCAGAGTATTAGAATAAACGTGGCCAGCAATGGTGAATGGTACTGTAGGGCATGTTAGAGGCGTGCTTAGAAAAATGTTCTTAGTCAGCAAACTTTGAGCACAGTTTTTTTGTTTGTCTTTGGAGATGAAGAATATGAAGTTCGTTTTCAAGAATGCTCAGTAGGATCTGGGTGAGTGTAAATGTGACTGCTTAGACTAGTTTGTGCTCAGAGGATTCTTCAGCAAATAGGACAGGATATCGCAGTTGAAAGTTTCTTGCTACTCAGAATTTTCTCTTCTTGTAGTTTCTCTTGGCCTCAGATATTTACTCTTGAAGAAGACTGCACCATTTCTTCAAAAATTTGTTTCACCACATGAAATGGTTTTGGGTTAGATTCTCCCAGAACTCTAAATCATGGTTAAAAATCTGAAGCAAAGGCTGCCGAGTGTTGTTGTAATGCTTCCTTTGTCTATGGTCTCAATGTCTTCAGCTGCTTCATCAATAACCTCACTTCTAAAATAAGGTCAGAAATGGGGAAACCACTGATAATTGCTCAATGTTCAACACCATAACACTTCAGGTACTGCAATGAAACCTGAACAACAGTCAGGGCTAATAAATATTCGTGGTAAGTAATGATAAGTAATATTCGTGCCACACATGTGCCAGGCACTGACAATCTCCAACAAGAGAGAATCTAACTACCATCCCATGATATTCAACGGTACTACTATCACTGAATTTCCCACTAGGGATTACCATTGAACAGAAACTGAAGTGGACTTGCCATACATGCAGTGGCTACAAGAGCAGGGCAAAGGCTAGGAATTCTGTATCCCCTAGCTCCCCAGAGCCTGTTGACCATCTACAAGACACAAGTCAAGAGTGTGATGGGATATTGTCCTCTTGCCTGGATGCGTGCAGCTTCAGTAATGCTCACGGGCTTGATACCATCCAGGACAAAGCAGCCTGATGATCAGTATCTCATCAACCACCCTCAAAGTTGCAGTGGCAGAACAGTAATATCACTGAACTACTAATTCCATCTCTAAGGCTTGTGATCTGGATGCATATATTTAAATCCCACCTTGACAAATGGATAAATTTGTGTTCCATTAAAATCTGGAACCCAGTTATTTTCGTGTTATAGCCACTGTTGATTGTTGTGAAAACCCATCAGGTTCAATGATGTCTTTTAGGGAAAAAAAATCTGCCAATTTTGCCTCATCTGGCCTGCATCTGAATCAAGAACCACAGCAGTATAGTCGGCTCTTAATTGTCTTCTGGATAAACAGAGATGAGAAGTGAATGCCGGTCTAGCCAGCAACACCAACATCCAAAAATGATTTAAACAAATTTAGCGTGACCACTGTGCACAGTAGCAGCAAGTGTACCATCTACAAAATGCACAGCAGTAACTCGCTAAGCTTCTTTCAAACCCAGAAGCCCTACCAACTAAAGAGACAAGGACCTCAGATACCTGGGAACACCAGCACGTACAAGTTCTCCTTGAAGTGAAATAAATTCTAATTTGGAATTATAACACATTCCTCATTGTTGAGGAGTCAAAATGGTGGAACTCACTTCCGAACAGCACTCTCGGTGTCCACACACACGTTAAGGATGGCCGCAGTTCTCGAAGGCAACTCACCACCTCCTTCAGAGCAACTCGGGCAATATATTCTGGTCTGGTCAACAATGCCACATCCAATACACAAATAGAAAACAGAAAAAAATGGTTCAAGAGAGAGAGGGACCTCAGATAGATTTGAGATATTGAGATACTTTTCTTTAAAAAGAGAAACTTAAACGATATGATAGAGCTGTCAGAATTAAAATATTAGAATCTAGAACAGTCTGGACAGTGTAAGTCTGGAGAAACCATTCACATTGGGAGAAGGATTGAAAACTATGGGATAGTGATATCAAGCAAACGACACATGGTGGAATTAAGAAAATATTTCTTTCACAGTGCGTGGTTAGGATTTAGAATGCATTGTTTGACAACGCAGTGGAGGCAGATTGAATTACAGTTTTTAAAAGGGAATTAGATAGGCATCTGCAGAGAAAAGAACTGCAGGGCTACAGGGAGTGTGTGGTGGGGTTGTGGAACTAGCTGAGTTGATTTTTCAGTGAGCCAGTTTCTGAGCTCTCACCATTCTATGATTATACAAATTGGAAAATTCCCAGAAAATGAGAAAGCAGTGAAGTGAGAAATTGATGACACATTGGCATAATATTGAACATAATATGTTATGGTTGATATCAGACTCAATTAGCTGGAATATATATCTAGGTAAGCCACTGGTTACTTTTTAATGCTTAGCAAGAAGATAAGGAACACAATGTCCAAAGATTCAGACACCCACTGTTGGCATCACGCAATCTCTGTCTGTGCTTAAAGCAGGTAGATGCAATGTAAAGCTCCTTTTGCAGCACCACAGTACCATAGCAGATGACATAATTTCATTTTCTACACAAACTGGGCCTGGTCCAGGTTAAACGATCTGTTGACTGAATTGAAATTGCCCAAACTTATTTTACAAAGGATCTTTGGAAACTGCTGAAAGAGCATGGAGTGATTGCAAATAGGTCATCTGGGTGGACCTCATAAAATATAAGTTCCCTGATTGTGGCTGTTAACCTGGTCTGGCTGATTGTTATAAACAGGGGTGTCAGAGGTTCTGTTCACTCTGAGAGTTGGCTCTGAGGAGCTGGATCAGTCTCAAGGACTCTCCATGAGTAAATAAAGGGTGATTTACTGATGGAGTACTGACCTTTGTGGAATTACTTAACAGCCAATGTTTATCTTTTATAATGGACTGAGTTAATGCAATCCAATTCCCTTGCTCTTTATGCACAGCCAAACAATTCTTTTTATCTACAAGGGTTTATTTAACTCTGTTTTGAATGTTACAATTGAACATTTCTAGTAATGCATCCAGGTCACAGCACCACCCTTTGTAAAAAAAATAAAAGCCCAGTGTTACCTTATAATTCATTTACCAACCGTAGATCTATGCCAGGATCAGAAATCCTCACGCCATTGGAAACAGTTACTTTTTATTTAGTCTTGATTTTGAACATCCCTATAGTATGCCATGTGACCCACTGAGTGAAAGTGATGCTTGCAAAACAAATTTGATTTTTGAAAATCCATTTTAAGATTTGTCCACAGGAACGAAATTCACTTCAAACAAATCAATTTGTGAAAATTTATTTCTGGAGAGGAAAAATTTCCTGAGAAACATTTTCTTACCTATGGAGTTGATGAAGCTATCGTTTCCTCATCCTTCACTCCAGGATTAAATATTTACTTGGCAATATTTCACATGTTGCAGCTTCCAGCACGGGTGATCTATTGCTCAGAACAGGGACAATTGTTGTAAGCCCTTTCCCTCAAAAGTAAGAAGTGGCTTAACCCGCCTGATAGAAGCTCCCTGGTGAGCAACTGACAACAAACTGCTACCTGGTTCATCAATGAGACAAGCAAATTAATATCATTCAGAACATTGAGAATGCGTTGCCAACAGCAGTTGTGGAAGCAAGGTCATTGGGGACATTTAAGAGACTGCTGGACATGCACATGGTCACAGAAATTTGAGGGTGCATACATGAGGATCAATGGTCGGCACAACATTGTGGGCTGAAGGGCCTGTTCTGTGCTGTACTGTTCTATGTTCTATGTTCTATAACATTGTTCTTACCTTTTTTAAAGAAATTCTGTCACAAAATGTTTGGTCAACATTTGTTGCCTTTTGCTAAGTGCCCTTTAGAAACATATGGTGAGACATTGATAGGGTTGTTAAGAAGGCACCACACCTTAACCACCTGAAGCCTGAGGAAGAACGCCCCATCTTCTGCCTTGGGGTCCGCCAACCACACGCCATCAATGTGGATTTCACCAGTCCCCTCATTTCCCCTCTCCCCACCTTATCATAGTTTCAACCTTCCAAGTCAGCACTACCTCATGACCTGTGGTACCTGTCTATCTGCTTTCCCAACTATCTGCTCCACCCTCCTCTCTGAACTATCACCATTAACTCCACCTTCATCCATCTATCGCATTCTCAACTTCATTCCCCCCAGCCCCACCCTCCTCCCATTTATGTCTTGATCCCCTTGGCTCACATGCCTCATTCCCAAAACGTCAATTCTTTTGCTCCTTGGATGATGCCTGACTTGCTGTGCTTTTCCAGCACCACACTCTCAAGTCTTGCTAAGAAGCCGTATAGTGTGTTGGCTTTCGTTATTAGTGGAGTTGAGTTCAAGAACTGCGAGGTTATGCTCCAGCTCTATAAAGGAGGAGAAAGTGAGGTCTGCAGATGCTGGAGATCAGAGCCTGCTTGCGGAACGCTTCAGGGAACACCTCTGGGACGCCCGGACCAACCAACCCAACCACCCCGTGGCTCAACACTTTAATTCCCCCTCCCACTCCACCGAGGACATGCAGGTCCTTGGACTCCTCCATCGCCAGAACATAACAACACGACGGTTGGAGGAAGAGCGCCTCATCTTCCGCCTGGGAACCCTCCAACCACAAGGGATGAACTCAGATTTCTCCAGTTTCCTCATTTCCCCTCCCCCCACCTTATCTCAGTCAATTCCCTCGAACTCAGCACCGCCCTCCTAACCAGCAATCTTCTTCCTGACCTCTCCGCCCCCCCACCAACCCCGGCCTATCACCCTCACCTTGACCTCCTTTCACATATCACATTTCCATCGCCCCTCCCCCAAGTCCCTCCTCCCTACCTTTTATCTTAGCCTGCTGGACACACTTTACTCATTCCTGATGAAGGGTTTATGCCCGAAACGTTGAATTTCGTGTTCCTTGGATGCTGCCTGACCTGCTGCTCTTTTCCAGCAACACATTTTCAGCTCCAGCTCCATAAAGCCTTGGTTAGACCTCACTTGGAATATTGTTTTCAGTTCTGATCACCTCATTCTAAAAAGGATATGGAAGTTTGAGAGAAGGTGCACAGAAGATTTACCAGGATGCTGCCTGGACTAGAGGGGATGTCTTATGAAGAAAGATTGAGGGAGCTAGGGCTTTTCTCATTGGAGTGAAGAAGGATGAGACGTGACTTGATAGAAGTATACAAGATGCTGAGAGGCATTGATAGAGTGGATAGCCAGAGACTTTTTCCTAGGGCAGAAATAGCTATCACAAGGGAGAATAATTTTAAAGTGATTGTAGGAAGGATCAGTAAAGATGTTAAAGGCCGGTTCTTTACATAGAGACCGGTGGGTGCGTGAAATACACACTGCCAGAGGTGGTGGTAGAGTTAGATGCATTAAGGACATTTAAGTGGCTCTTGGATTTGCACATGGATGATAGTAAATTGAAGGGTATATAGGTTAGTTTGATCTTAGAGTAGGATAAAAGGTTGGCATAACAATGAGGGCTGAAGGACCTGTACTGTGCTGTACTGTTTTATGTTCTATGTTCTACTTGAACCACTGCTGTCCATCGTTTTATAAATACATAAAGGTGTTGTTAGGAAAGAATGTTGGAGGATTTCAAGTCTGTAGCAGTGAAAGTGGAGTTACACAAAACCACAGGATCTTAAGAAGTAGGAGCAGAAGTCAGCCATTCAGCCCATTGAGTCTGCTCAGTCATTCAATGAGATTATGGCTGATTTCATTTTCAGCATAATTAGGGAGGAAGTAATGAGTATTCTAAAAGGCATTAAGGTGGATGTTCCCAGGTCCGAATGGGATCTATTCCAGGTTACTGACGGAAGCGAGAGAGATAATAGATGGGGCTTGAACAGATATCTTTGCAGCATAATTGAAGACGGTTGAGGACCCAGAGGACTGAAGAATTGCTAATGTTGTCCCCATGTTTAAAAGGATCACAGGAATTCTCCAGATAATTATAGACTGGTGAGTCTGACGTCAGTGGTGGGAAAGCTGCTGGAGAAGATACTGAGGGATAGGATTTATTTACATTTGGAAGAAAATAGGCTTATCAGTGATAAGCAGCATGGTCTTGTGCAGGGAAGGTCATGTCTTACCAACTTAATAGAACTCTTTGAGGAAGTAACAAATTTGATTGATGACGGAGAGGTTGTAGATGTCATACACATGGACTTCAGTAAGGTGCTTGGTAAGGTTCCCAATGATTAGCTGATGGAGAAAGTGAAGTCGCATGGTGTCCAGGATGTACTAGCTAGATGGATAAAGAACTGTCTGGGTGACAGGAGATAGAGAGTAATGTTGGAACACAGTTTTTCAAAATGGAGAACTGTGACCAGTTGTGTTCCACAGGGAGTCGTGCTGGGACCACTGTTGCTTGTGATATACATAAATGATCTGGAGGAAGGGAAAGTTGGTCTGATTAGCAAGTTTGCAGGTGACACTAAGATTGGTGAGTAGCAGATAGTGAAGGGGACTGTCAGAGAATGCAGCAGTGTATAGATAGATTGGAGAGTTGGGCAGAGAAATGGCAGACGGAGTTCAATCTGGGCAAATACGAGGTGATGCATTTAGGAAGATCCAATTCAAAAGTGAGCTATACAGTAAATGGAAAATTTCTGGGGAAAATTGATGTACGGAGAGATCTAGGTGTTCAGGTCCATTGTACCCTGAAGGTGGCAACACAGGCCAATAGATTGGTCAAGAAGGCATAAGGCATGCTTTCCTTCATCAGACGGGGGTATTGAGTACAAAAGTTGGCAGGTACAGTTGTATAGGACTTTGGTTTGGCCACATTTGGAATACTGGGTACAGTTTTCATCAGCACATTACCAAAAGGATGTGGATGCTTCGGAGAGGGTGCAGGGGAGGTCCACCCAGGATGTTGTCTGGTTTAGAGGGCGCTAGCTATGAAGAGAGGTTGAGTAGATTAGGATCATTTTCATTAGAAAGATGGAGGTTGAGGGGGGGGATCTGTTTGAGGTCTACAAAATCATGAGAGGTACAGACAGGGTGGACAGCAAGAAGCTTTTTTTTCCCAGAGTAGGGGACTCAATTACTAGGGGTCATGAGTTCAAGGTGAGAGGGGAAAAGTTTAAGAGAGATATGCTGATAAGTTCTTTACGCAGAGGATGGTGGGTGCCTGCAACGTAATTTAAGATGTATCTGGACAGATATATGAATGGGCAGGCAACAGAGGGATACAGATCCTTAGAAAATAGGTGACAGGTTTAGATGGAGGATCTGGATCGGTGCAGGCTTGGACGGCCAAAGGATCTTGTTCCTGTGTTGTAATTTTCTTTGTTCTTTGTTCTTTGATAATCGGCTCGCCTGCCTTTGCATCATAATTCTTGAATCTCTTATTGGTTAAAAGTCTGCTTATTCTTAGACTTGAAGATGTTCAACCATCCAACCTCTCCAGCACTCTGTGACAAAGAATTCCACAGGTTCACTACCATCTGAGAGACAAAATTCCTCCTTGTATCTCTTCTGGGTAACCCTTTCTTCTGGTTATGCTTTCCCACAAGGAAAACAATTTCGCTGCATCTACTTTATCATGTTGCCTAGGAATCTTAAATAATTCGATAAGGTCACTTCCCATTCTCCAAAACAACAGTGAGTACAGGCCCAACCTACCGTCTCTCCTCATCCCTGGGAGTATCCTAATGGACCTTTTCTGAACTGTCTATAATGCCAGTATATCTCTCCTTTAATAAGTGGCACAAGACTGCTCATAGTATTCCATTGATGACGTAACTGGTGCTTGGAGAGTTTTAACAAAATCTGCCTACTTTTGAATCCCAATCCCTTTGAAATATTCCAGTTGTTTTCCATATTCCTCTTTGAAGTTGAATGCTAGCTTCTCATGATTCAGGCACATGGGCTTTCACATCTCTTTATGTTGTGTCTTTCTGCAGTCTTTTTTATTTAATATTCAGCTTTTAAGTCAAGATTGCATGTGGTTCAGAGGAGAACTTGCACATAGTATTGTTTCTTTCTGTCAGCTGTCCTTTTCCTTTCAGTTGATAGAAACTGTATGTTTGGAAGATGCTGTTAAAGAGGTTCAGTAAGTTTCTGCAGTACAAGCTGGAGATGATATGCACTGCTACAATTTTGAAAATGGCAGGATGGGGAAAGGTTTTATTAATTAAGCTTACACTGGCTTGGATGATGTTTCTTATAACTGCTGACACCACTTTATAATGACAGATGCGGTCCGGGATTCCAGGATATATTTCCCCTCCACCAATCCTTCTTGATGATATTAATACAAGCCGCAGATAACATGTGGGAAAGAATGACCCTTGTGTATCAGACAGAAGGTAGGCTCAATCATGGTGAGCAGTAAATAGCTTTATTACTTATGAATTAATCACAAGTTATATTATATCTAAGCAATATGATTACCTCTTATGAGTGGGCTGTTTTCCCTGGAGCGTCGGAGGTTGAGGGTGACCATATAGACATTTGTAAAATTATGAGGGGCATGGATACGGTAAATAGACAATGTCTTTTCCCTGGGGTGGGGGAGTCCTGCACTAGAGAGCATAGGTTTAAGGTGAGAGGGGAAAGATATACAAGAGTCCTAAAGGGGCAACCTTTTCACGCAGAGGGTGGTACATGCATGGAATGAGCTGCCAGAGGAAGTGATGGAGGCTGGTACAATTGCAACATTTAAAAGGCACCTGGATGGGTACGTGAATAGGAAGGGTTTGGGCCGGGTACTTGTAGATGGGACTAGATCAGAGTGGGAGATCCGTCGGCATGAACGAGTTAGACCGAAGGGTCTGTTTCCGTGCTGTACATCTCTATGACTCTATGAGACATCAGGATCAACTTAAGACTAAAATCACTTCGCATCTACTAAAACACTGTAAAGGTAAAGTTGCCATAGGCCCAGAGGACTATAGCTCTGCTCTTTTGTTCAAGAAAAATAGCTGGTGGTGAGTTTGACCTGAGTTTCACCACATCTCAGGCGAGACGTTGAGTAACCTCAGCCAGTGCAAAAATTGAATGTGTTGACATCATTCTGCTTCACAAGCCAGGGGCTGGGAAGAAGGGTCCACTTGTCAGCTGTCAGCACTGACCTCTCACACGTATAAATGTCACTTTCCTTTGTCTTTAATAGGGAGAGGTTGAACAGGCTGGGGCTATTTTTTCTGGAGCGTCGGAGGCTGAGGCCTTATAGCAGTTTATAAAATCATGAGAGGCAGGGACAGGGTATTTTCCTGGCTTGGGGACTCCAAAGCTAGAGGGCATAGATTTAAGGTGAGAGGGGAAAAATATAAAAGAGACCTAAGGGGCAACATTTTCAAGCAGAGGGTGGTGCGTGTGTGGAATGGGCTGCCAGAGGAAGTGGTGGAAGCTGGTACAATTGCAACCTTTAGATTGGTATCTGAATAAGAAGGGTTTGGAGGGATATGACCCAGGATAGGACCCAGGATAGGACCCAGGTCCAGGTTGGGAGTAAATTGGGGTGGGATATCTGGTCGGCATGGACAAGTTAGATTGAAGGGATTGTTTCCATGCTGTACATCTCTACGACTCTATGCCTTCAATTGTTCTGACAAGCACAAGACAAATATTTTTGATAAAATGTTTCCCTTCTCAACAATAATCAAATTTCACTAAGGATTAAATATATAATGGTGTAATACAGTTTCTCAATTTAATGAGTACTTGCTGTAATATATTCCTGTTGTGCTATGTTTGCCATATTGTTTTTATTATACTGTTCTTGTTTTCATACTTATGTCAATTTATCTGTGGGTTAGTATTTGTCTCAGACTCATAGCCTGGAATGTGTCAGAATCTCAAGGTAAGTGTATAATGGGAATAGCTAATGGGAGCATGAGAATTCCAGGATCAATGTGTCAGATTCCAAGGTGTCAGTGGATAATGGGAATGTCAGCATTCCAGGATCAATGAGAATTGGGAATGTACCAGAATCCTGGGAACTGTCAGAGTGTGCTGATTCCAATATTTTCCAGAATATCTATACAGGTTCTGGCACATGTTGAGTATTTTACCAGAACAGGAAAACAGAACCACTGAGATTGTGAACTTTACAAGTGAAGGAACTGCCAGCATAAGTACAAGTGGAACTAAAATGTAACTAATGATTACAATTTTACAAAGAGTTGACTGGCAGTAAAGTGTCAGGTTAAATAGACGCTTTGTCGTGTTGGAGTTGGATGAGATTTCAGAGTATGCATCCTATTCTGATTCAGAAGGCTGACAGGTGCCATCACTTTTAACTATTGTGCATTGTGTGGGAGTGACTAAATGACTTTGCAATTGCCTCATTTGTGAACACTGTCATCCCCACATATTCTATGCTCTGTTTGGAGCTTATTAGTTGTTCTTGCAGCAGAATGTGTGTCACCTCAATGCCTCGTGATGATACGTGAAGCATCATTTGTAGAGCGCCTCAGTGCAGATGTCTTGGTAAAATTTGGCACTTTATCTTCTGCAACTGTTATCTTTCCTGTGAAAAAAATGATCATTCATAATTTACTTATTAGCGTAAAATTATAAGGACCCTCTTTTTGGATCTTTTATAATCACAGCACATTGCAAAGCCAATTAAATGCTGTAGTTACATTACAATGGCAGCAAGTTGCACATAGCAAACTCTGTCAGGATTATAACCAGGTAATCTGTTTCTGTGATGTTAATTGCTGGGCAAGCATTGTTCAGGTCACTGCGGAGAATTCTCCTGCTTTTATTTCAAATAGCAACACATGATCTAATACAATAGTTTGTGAGGAAAAGAACGGGCCTTGTTTTAATGTCTCATCCAAAAGAAACCACTCTCAAAAGAGCAGCATGTAAGCTTGGATTTTTATGTAGACATTTTAGAGTGGAATTTGAACTCTCAACCTTCCTGATCCACAGCAGGCTAAGTCACAAAGTGACTTAAGTGTATAGGAAGTTCAAGAAGCTATCATGCTCACCAAAATGGCTGACTACGCTGAGAAATTTACCTGTAGGTTTTCTTTATTCAACACTGATAGGGGAAGATAGTTTCAGTAAGTACTGGAACCAAGCTGGGACCAAGACTTCAGGATTATGGTCAAGCAAATGCAGTACAGGCTTCAAATTGGGTTAGCATTTGGAATTGCATCAAATTCTGCCGAACCATTGGCACCATACAGTCCTGAATGGTGAAAAGAGAACTTGAGCTCAAGATGCCAAGTGAGGTAGCCATATTTCTACTTTTTCTATAACACCAAAAAAGGGAGTAGTGAAAGTAGGCCATTCGGCCCATCAAGTCTGCTCAGCCATTCAATTTACTCATGGTTGTTCTGATTATCCTGCCTTCCACTTTCCTGCCTTTCTCTATAACCTTTGATTCTCTTATTGATTAAAAACCTGTCTATCTCAACCTTGAATACACTGAATCCCACAGACTCAACAATCCTCAATGGTAAAGAATTCCATGGATTCACGACCCTCTGAGAAAAATAATTCCTCTTCATTTCTGTCTTAACCCTAAACCCTCAGTTTCCTGCAAAGGGAATCAACCTATCTGCATCTAAGATTCAATACAATGGCCTCTTTTTTTCAAAATCCTAATGAGTGCAGGATCAGCCTATTCAACCATTCTTTTGCAGAAAATCCCTCCATATCTGGAATTAACATAATAAACATTGTTTGATGCCTCCATGGCTATAAATCTTTCCTTAAAAAAGGATACTGACTGTGATCCCTGCAGGAAGACTCCGAAATCCTTTGTACTGCAGTCTTTCCCAATTTAAATAACATTCAGCTCTTCTTTTCAAAACACATAACCTCCAATTTTCCCGCATTATAGATCGGATTCCCTACAGTGTGGAAACAGGCCCTTCAGTCCAACCAGTCCACACCGACCCATTTCCCCTTGCCTAATGCAGCTAACACTATATGCAATTTAGCATGGCCAATTCACCTGACCTACACATCTTTGGATTGTGGGAGAAAACTGGAGTAGCCAGTGGAAACCCACACAGACACAGGGAAAATATGCAAACTCCATACAGACAGTCACCAGAGGCTGGAATCGAACCTGGGACTGGGGCGCTGTAAGGCTGCAGTGCTAACCACTGAGCCACCAGGCCACCCTAATGCTCCCTTATGCTCCATCTGCAATAGTTGTGCTCGCTCACTTAACCTGTCAATATCCCTCTTGCAGGCTCTTTACTTATCTTCCCATTTCTTTTGTAATATGGAGGTGCTGTTGTTGGACTGGGGTGAACAGTCAGGACTCACACATCACCAGGTTATAATCCAGCAGGTTTATATGAAATCACAAACATTTGGAGAGTAGCCCTTCATCAGCTGAAGGAACAATGCTCTGAAATCTTGTGATTTCAAATAAACCAGTGGGACTATAACCTAGTGTCATGTGACTTCTGACTATTTTTGTACCATCCACAAATTTCTTCATTTAATGAAAACTTACTGAATGTAATTGTAGTCCCAGCACTAATTGCTGTTGCATTCAACTAGTTACAGGTTGTAATCCTGAAAATGTTCCCTTTAACCTAACTCTGTTTTCTATTAGTTAGCCAGTCCCTATTCATGCTAATACTCTCCACTCTACACCAACATCATGGACTCTTGTCATAACATGTAGCCTCTTGGAACATAGAACATTGAACAGTACAGCACAGTATAGGGCTATCAGCCCACGATGTTGTGCTGAGCATTTATCCTAACCTAAGATCAATCTAAACTACACACCCCTCAATTTACTGCAGTGCATGTGCTTGTCCTGCAGATGCTTTCATGTCCCTAATGTCTCTGTCTCTGCTACCATCATTGGCAGTATATTCCACGCACCCACCACTCTCTGCACAAAGAACCTACTTCTGACATCTCCCCTACACCTTCCGCCAATAACCTGAAAATTATGACCCCTCACGACAGCCATTTCTGCCCTGGGTAAAAGTCTCTAGCTATCTATCCTGTCTATGTGTGTCACCTTATTGAATGGTTTTGGAAATTTAAATATATTATACCTAGCACTTCCTCTTTATCTATCCTGCTTGTTAGTTTCTCAAAGAATTCAAATACATTTATCAGGCATTGTGTACCTTTATTGAATCCCATAAATGCTACTTCATTATTTCAAACTGTTCTGCTAGTACATCAATTGCAATAGACTCGAAAGTTTTCACACCCCACACCCCAGAGTTTAACCCCCTCAGGTTAAACTCATCACCAATCATCTCTCTCATTATAGAGAGAGATGATTGGTGATGAGTTTAACCTGAAGGTCACCGTGCCTCAGGTGAGAGGCAAACTTTATAAGGGAGGACCTTCATGGTTACTTCAGCTGGTACAGAAATTGAACCCACACTATTGGTATCACTGCATTACAAATCAGCTGGCCAGGCAATTAAACTAACTAATCCTCAATAAAAGATTCTGCTGTTCTTCCAATGACAGATATTAAGCTAAAGGGCCTAAAGTCCATTTCTCCCCCCCTCTTTTTGAATTTTCAGACAGGGAGGAACACGACGGACAATGAAGATTTTGAAGGATGCCCTCATAAGAGTGGGATACGATGCTAAACTCATAGATCAAAAATCCGCAATGACTTCCTCAGACGACAGACACAGAATATGACTGAAAGAGTACCCTTCATCGTCCAGTACTTCCCCAGAGCAGAGAAACTACATCATGTTCTTCATAGCCTTCAACATGTCATCAGTGATGACAAGCATCTTGTCAAGATCATCCCTATGCCTCCACTTCTCGCCTTCAAACAGCTGCCAAAGCTTAAACAGACCATCGTTTTCAGCAAACTATCCAGCCTTCTTGACCAAGGCACCACACAACCCTGCCATGGCAACACCTGCAACACATGCCAGATCATCGACATGGATATTATCATCACAAGTTGGAACACCACCCACTACATACATGATAGATTCTCATGTGACTCAGGCAATGTTGTCTACATCATATGCTGCAGGCCAGGATGCCCAAGGCATCCTTGGGGCATCTATGGCACAACAATCACCAGGCAGGAATGTTCCCTCCCAGTCAGGGAACATTTCAGCGGTCAAAGACTCCAATCTTCGGGTAAGCATTATCCAAGACAGCCTTTGAGATACACAACAACACAGGATCACTGAGCAGAAACTGATAGCCAGGTTTCTTATCCATGAAGATGGCCTCAACCTTGAGCTTG
The DNA here is from genome assembly GCF_020745735.1 of Hemiscyllium ocellatum. Taxonomy (NCBI): domain Eukaryota; kingdom Metazoa; phylum Chordata; class Chondrichthyes; order Orectolobiformes; family Hemiscylliidae; genus Hemiscyllium; species Hemiscyllium ocellatum. Next base: position 25,705,457 of record NC_083401.1, read on the forward strand.
TATTCATGTAACATTGCTCATAGCGTGACCCCACCACACCGTTTTGTTTTTGTAAAATGTTCCTTATTGTCTTGTTTTGACACCACCATCATGATAAATTGTAATGATGTCTCTACTTTAATTAGTTTCTACAGTTTTGAATTATTATTACTTTGGTTAGATCCTCAGCATGTGAATGTTACACTTATGTTATTCCAGTTGTTTAGCTTGTCTCCAGCACCACCTTTTTAACTTTTTTATAAATATCTCTCTATCTCATTTAATCGAAGTATAGGTCATCCTTTCACTTGTTACTCAGCTGTTGACACTTTACTCACACTGTCTGACACTCTTGATCACCTACAGAGACCTATTATTCAGCCTGTCGACACTCTACTCGCACCATTTATATGACCCTTTGATCTCTCTGTTGATTGGTCTCTCTGCCGAGAAATTCTGTGCCTGTGTGCTTCTCTCTCACTTCACCAGACCAAGGGGCAACGTTCTGAAAGCTTGTGATTTCAAATATACCTGTTGGACTATAACAAGATTTTACCTGACTTCTGACCGTGAATGAGAGGATTACATTGACAGTTTTTCTATCCTCTGGGGCATCTCTGCAATCTAAGGACTCTTGAAAGATTACTACCACTATCTCTATAGCTGCTTTCTTTAAAAGGTTTGGACATAACAGATCAGATCCAAGCAATCGATTAGCTTTCAGCCCCATTAGTTTCCCGGGTACATTCCCTCAAACGGTTGTTAATGTGTTTGTGTCTTCCCACCTTTGGGCCCCTTAATTATTTCGAGTTTTCACAATGCTGTTACTGTCTTTTATCATAAAGATTGATGCAAAGTATTTATTCTAATCTATTTCCTAGTTCCTCATTTTTATTTCCCCAGCCTTCTTAGAGTCATAGAATCATAGAAATGAACAGCATGGATACAGACTCTTCGGTCAAACACATCCGTGCTGACCAGATATCATAAACTAATCTAGTCCCATTTGCCAGCATTTGGTCCATATCCCTCTAAACCTTCCTATTCATACACCCACCAGATGCCTTTTAAATGTTTTAATTGTACCAGCATCCACCACTTCCCCTGGCAGCTCATTCCATACACACACCACCCTCTGCATGAAAAAGTATCCCCTTAGGTCCCTTTTAAATCTTTCCCCTTTTATCTTAAACCCTTCTCTAAGTTGCTTGTTCTGAATTTTCCCTTAATTTTTATCTTGAGAGGTTTTAATTGTTTTCACATTGATTGCTGGCTTGTCCTCATAGTGTATTTCTCTCTCTTTATCTTTCTCTCTCTGTTTTGATCATTTGCTTTTGGCCGTTAAAACTTTACAATTTTCTGTTTACCATGAATCATTGCCAATATTGTATGCTTTTCCTTTCAATTTGATATTATCCTTAATTTCCTTAGTAAAGATTAATCCCATCCTAGAATCCATTGCACTCACGTGGATATATTTTTGATGTGAATCATGAACTATCTTTTAAAATAATTTAACAACTATAGTTACATTGCTTTCCCAGACCAATCCAACCAACTCTGCCTTCATGCCTTTGTAATTCTTTATCTAAACCTAACACAATTGTTTCCATTGAAGGGTTGTCACTTTCAAACTGAATATTAAATTCTACCATGCTTGGCCATTGTTGTCTAAGGAATCATTCATTAAAAATGTATGGACAATATTAGGTCATTTGCCCATCAAACCTGCTCCATCCTTTGATCATGGCTGATATGTTTCCTACCTCATTCTCCTGCCTTCTTCCTGTAACCTTTGATTTTCTTACCAATCAAGAACCTATCTATCTCTGTCTTAACTACACTCAATTACTTGGCCTTCCACAGCCCTCTGCAGCAATGAGTTCCACAGATGAACCGCATTCTGACTGAAGAAATTCCTCCTCATCTCCGTTCTAAAGAGTCATCCCTTCACTCTGAGGCTCTGCCCTCAGCTCCTAGTCTCTCCTATTAGTGGGAAGATCTTTTCCGCATCCACGGTATCCAGGCATCTCAATATTCTGTAAGTTTCAATCATATCCCCTTCATCTTTCTAAACACCACTGAGTACAGACCACATCCACCTGATGAAGAAGCAGCTCTCCAAAAGCTAGTGCTTCCTATTAACCCTGTTGGACTATAACCTAGTGTTTTGTGATTTTTAACTTTGTACACCCCAGTTCAGCACCGGCACCTCCATATCATGAGTACAGACCCAGCACCCTCAAACGTGCCTCATATGACAAGCCCTTCATTCCCAGGATCATTCTTGTAAAACCCTTCTGGACACCCTTCAAACCCAACACATCCTTCCTTAGATGTGAGGCCCAAATTTGCTCACAATGTTCCAAATACAGCCCTATGAAGCTTCAGTTCTTGTATTCTAATGTTCTCAAAATGAAAGCTAACATTGCATTTGCCTTCCAAGCTACCAACTAAACCTGCCTGTTAACCTTAGGAGAATCCTAAACTAGGATTCTCAAGTCCTTTTGTGCTTTAGATTTCCGAAGTCTTTCACCACTTGTCTCTATTCTTCTCACTAATGTTCATAAAGTCACACTTTCCCACATTGTATTCCATCTTCCTGCTTGTTTGCCCGCTCTCCTAGCTTGTCCAAGTCCCTCTCCAGCCTCCCCACTTCCTCATCTATCTTTGTGACATCGAGTATGCAAGGGGCTGCATATCCACAACAGAGTGTTTATGCTGATGGTACAACAGTGGCTACAGCAGATTTGCACTGTGTCCAACCAACCCGGGGCTGTGGAGCTTCACATAGAGGATGAGGATTCCTTGCCTGTCCCCCAAGAACTGGCATGTGGGGTATATGTTCCAGTGGTAATAGCCACCCCAGCAATGATTCACAGTCTCAGTCAGGTGGTGTGTCCCTGTATGTTGAGGCTGACCACCTCATTCCTTTGGGAACCTCTCAAACTTAAATCCTTCATTAATCTAATGTAGCTGTTAGCTCTGTGTGCACAGAAAAGGGATTGAATACTCAAAAGGTTAACTGTGTTGAGAGATCTATTACATGCTGATAGTGAAATCTCATGCAGAACCAATTATACCAGTTGGAGCACATGAAGGTGCTTTGATTGACACATCAATATGCTCACAGTCGTTCCAGGTGATAACAAGTGACTGGTCCTAAGTGGAGTTTCAGATCTCACACACTCCTGAATAAGTCCTGTCATTCCCATTGTGGGCCTGTGTAACAATCGACACCAAACCATATTTAGAAAGAAGAAGCTTACTTTTTTACCTTTCTTTCTGGTTACTTTAGCCTCACTCAGACAAAGAGGTTCTTTTTCAGGAGAGGGAAATCGGGTCAGGCCAACTGCACACTCCATGGCTGTGGAAAAAAGATTCTTCTCTTAACTTTACCTGCAACAGAAGTGGAAATTGCAGGAATACACGGCATAACCACTAACATCTGAGAACGAAATAATTCAGGTGGAGAATCACCTTGAGAGAACATAGAACATAGAACAATACAGCACAGAACAGGCCCTTTGGCCCACGATGTTGTGCCGAAATCTTCGGAAATCTATACTAGATTAAGCACCCATCCATGTACCTATCCAATTGCCGCTTAAAGGTCGCCAATGATTCTGACTCTACCACTCCCACGGGCAGCGCATTCCATGCCCCCACCACTCTCTGGGTAAAGAACCCACCCCTGACATCTCCCCTATACCTTCCACCCTTCACCTTAAATTTATGTCCCCTTGTAACACTCTGTTGTACCCGGGGAAAAAGTTTCTGACTGTCTACTCTATCTATTCCTCTGATCATCTTATAAACCTCTATCAAGTCACCCCTCATCCTTCGCCGTTCCAACGAGAAAAGGCCGAGAACTCTCAACCTATCCTCGTACGACCTAGTCTCCATTCCAGCAACATCCTGGTAAATCTTCTCTGCACCCTCTCCAAAGCTTCCACATCTTTCCTAAAGTGAGGCGACCAGAACTGCACACAGTACTCCAAATGTGGCCTAACCAAAGTCCTGTACAGCTGCAACATCACTTCACGACTCTTGAATTCAATCCCTCTGCTAATGAACGCTAATACACCATAGGCCTTCTTACAAGCTCTATCCACCTGAGTGGCAACTTTCAAAGATCTATGTACATAGACCCCAAGATCCCTCTGTTCCTCCACCTGACTAAGAACCCTACCGTTAACCCTGTATTCCGCATTCTTATTTGTTCTTCCAAAATGGACAACCTCACACTTGGCAGGGTTGAACTCCATCTGCCACTCCTCAGCCCAGCTCTGCATCATATCTAAGTCCTTTTGCAGCCGACAACAGCCCTCCTCACCTTGTGTACTTTATCAGAGCCTTCTGACGGCTGGAGATTTGGCTCTCGCTTTGACTTTTTGTACATTGCATGTCCATTTGCATCCATGTGGTCTTTGGATTTTCTGATCTCCTCATTCGAGCAGCAGGTTGCAGGTGCACTGCTGGCAAATGAATTTGTTTCTGTTTCTGATTTTTTGCCATTTGTGCCTTCCTTTGTCAATGTATTCTAGCTATTTTTCACTTGAGTCAAAATTAGAACTTGGCTCAACAAATTCAAAATAACATTTCCAGAACTGATTTTGCAAATTTTTACGTTGTTCACAATTTTTAGAAATGGTAGTTTTGCCTTCAATTCTGGTTGTATTTGTTTACCTGTTTGTACTTGTCCTGTTTTATACCTGTATATTGGTGTGTTTACCTGTCTGTGCTCATGCTGTTATATCCCTATACATGTGTTTGTTTACCTGTCTGTGCTTACATTATTCTAAAATCATACAGGTTTATATTTACTTGTCTGCACTCAGGCTGTTGTATACCTGTACGTGTATTTGCTTACTTGTCCGTGCTTGAATGCTTTAAACCTGTACATGTGTTTGCATGTCTATACTCATACTGTTGTAGACCTGTAATTTTGTTTACCTGTCTGTGTCCGTGCTGTTACATACTTGTATGTGTTTGTCACCCATCTGTGTTTGTGCTGTTGTAACTTTGTACATGTTTGTTTTCCTGTCGGTGCTTTTTCTATTGTATACCAGTCTGTGTTTACTTGTCTATGCTTGTGCTGTTATGTGCCTGTGTATGTATTTGTTACCTGTCTCTGTTTGCACTGTTTTATACTTGCACCTGCGGTTCTGGAAGAAGGATCTGCGGGCATTCTAGCGAAGTTTGCCGATTATATGAATTTAGGTGGACAGGCAGGTAGTACTGAGGAAGTGGGGAGGCTGCAGAAGGATCTAGACAGTTTGGGAGAGTGGTCCAGTAAATGGCTGATGGAATTCAATGTGAGCAAATGCAAGGTCTTGCACTTTGGAAAAAAGAATACAATCATGGACTACTTTCTAAACGGTGAGAAAATTCATAAAGCCAAAGTACAAAGGGATCTGGGAGTGCTAGTCGAGGATTCTCTAAAGGTAAACATGCAGGTTGAGTCCGTGATTAAGAAAGCGAATGCAATGTTGTCATTTATCTCAAGAGGGTTGGAATATAAAAGCACCATTGTGCTACTGAGACTTGCTCTGGTTAGGCCCCATTTGGAGTACTGTGTCCAGTTTTGGTCCCCACACCTCAGGAAGGACATACTGGCACTGGAGCGTGTCCAGCGGAGATTCACACGGATGATCCCTGGAATGGTAGGTCTAACATACGAAGAACAGCTGAGGATCCTGGGATTGTATTCATTGGAGTTTAGAAGATTAAGGAGAGATCTAATAGAAACTTACAAGATAATATATGTCTTGGAAAGGGTGGATGCTAGGAATTTATTTCCGTTAGGCGAGGAGACTAGGACCTGTGGACACAGCCTTAGAATTAGAGGGGGTAAATTCAGAACAGAAATGGGGACACATTTCTTCAGCCAGAGAGTGGTGGGCCTGTGGAATTCATTACCACAGAGTGCAGTGGAGGCCGGGACGCTAAATGTCTTCAAGGCAAAGATTGATAAATTCTTGATGTCACAAGGAATTAAGGGCTACGGGGAGAATGCAGGTAAGTGGAGTTGAAATGCCCATTAGCCATGATTGAATGGCGGAGTGAACTCGATGGGCCGAATGGCCTTACTTCCACTCCTATGTCTTATGGTCTTATGGTTACCCATCTGCACTCAAGTTGTTGTATATCTGTATGTCTATTTGCTTACTTGGCTGTGTTTACACTGTTGTATATCTGCGTATACAGGTGCTTAGCTGTTTGTGTTCGTGATGTTATGTGTGCTGTTAGGTTTCAGTATTTTTCCATGTTGCATGCATTACTTTTCTTGAGGACAGCTAGTCAGGCACCTCAGTAGCCAATGATGAGCCTGCAAATGAATCACAGTTCCTGGGCCAGAAATTACGCTGCCCCTGAGAGCTACCAGCCAATTAAATGGTGGTAGCCCTCTCTTCCATCAATGGCATGGCAGTAGGTGCTAGCTATATACCCAGCCATGAGTCCCAGGATCATCAAGGAACCCCAAACACGAGGTGAATGGGGACAGGGTGTTTGGAGAGGTGGGGTGGGGGGGGGGAGGTGTGGGTGGGGGTTGGTGTCTGAGGCTGTTGCTGCTGACATATGGGAGCAAAGTCTTTGGAAGAAAGGGTGATCTACGCTGAATAACACCTAATTTCACAGTGATGGGTTCACGACATGTCTGACTATGAGGGACTCCTCATGTAACTGTCCTCCCATCATTGGGTGACTACCAATAACAGTGAGATGAGGCCTTTAAGTGGGCATTAAGAAGTTCTCTGCTTGCACTGGGGTGGGAAAGCCATTCACATATGTGCCAGCTCATGGCTAATCAGGAACATGGTTGGAATCTCCACCTTGAATCCTGTACTTGATCAAACGCCACGCAAATTTAAAAGCACCATGGAGGGTGGCATTTAATTTACCAGATAAGTGCATGTAGTGAGCAATAATATTTTAGCTAATGGTGACTTTTTACTCCCCTCCCACTTCAAGTGTGCCAATTATTGGCCGAAATTGTGTCAAGCTCCCAGTGTGGCTTTTAATGGAGCAAGAAAAATTGAAAAGCTTGTTTTATCAACATGACTCTAATGAATTAAATTCACCCCCATTCTCCAGATGCTAAGCAGCAAATGGAGCCATTTTAAATCATTGCACAATCCAGCCTGAAATAAATTATATTGAACGATTAGCCATCCATTTATAAAAGAGAAACTCAACCTTGATTAGAAGTGTGGATGAACTGAAAGGTCATTACTGTTTCACTTACTTGTGTGCGGTTCTGCAGCTACAACTTTTATGATAATTTATCAACTGATCTGCTTTCCAGACATGTTCTTGCAGTACTATTACATTTCCCATCTGATAATTATGTACAGAATGTTCTCTTTGTTAGCCTGTCACTGAAGTAAAGCTTTTTTTTTCATTTTTACAAACCCAGGGCCTCCTCTCTGTGAGCACAAAGGCCATTCTAACAGAGCTGGAATTGATCAAGGAGGAGATCAATTGTTGCCTTTTCTCGAAGCTCTGCGATTGGTCCAACTGAACACAGCACCAACCATCCCTCCCCATACCCTCACTTCAGACCTCCTGCAAATTACTTTCTTTTCAATTCTGTATCCAGTTCCTCTGTGAACGTTTCTCTTGAATTTTCTTTTCAGGCAATGCATTCAACATAGCCAATTCACATGAATTTCAAATCACAATGTATTGAGTATATGCAGAATAGCAATTGCTTATTTCTTTTTGTCAAGCAAATAAGTTTCAAAATATAAATACAGCTAATGGAAATACTGGTCATGGGAACCAAATTGTCCTCCTACCCTACTCTCCACCCACAAAGTACAGATTGATTAAAGCATAGATGAAGGTAATGCAGTCCATTGTATCTCCACTGACTCCTCATAGGAGCAGCATACTTTATGCCATTCCTTCACCTTCTCTCTGCAACCCTGCAATTTTTCTTTTCAGACCATAATTTAAATTGCCTCTTGACAGCCTCGATTGAGCCTGACTCCTCCCAGCTGTTCTGGAATCTCATCCTGGATCTTAACCATTTCCTGCATCGGAAGTGTTCTCCTCATCCCTCCAATTTCCTTAAATCTGTGCACCTTCATTCTTGATCCTTAATGAATTAAATTCACCCCATTCTCCAGACGCTAAGCAGCAAATGGAGCCATTTTAAAGCATTGCACAATCCAGCCTGAAATAAATTTTCTGACAATAATTTAAGTTGCCTCTTGACAGCCTCCAAGTTTCTTCCTGTGTACTACCTGTCCAGACTTCTCATCATGTTGAAGATCTTTATCAGATCTACTGTTGGCCTTCTCTTCTCCAAGGAAGACAATGCCAACTTCTTCCATCTACCTCCGTAACTGAAGTTCCTCAACCTTGAAACAGTCTCATGACTCTTTTCTCACACTGTCTACAAGGTCTCCACCTTTCTCCTAAAGTATGTGGATGTAATTCTCCAGTTGAGGTGAACCAGCGTTAAAGTTCAGCATAACCTCCTTACTTAACCTATTAACAAAGCCTCGGATGCTGTATGCTTTACTAATTGCTTGCCCAATATGGCTGTCAACATTAATGTTTTATGCACATACATTTCTGCCCCTTCATAGAATTGTAACCTTTATTTTACATTGTCTCTCTGTGTTCTTCCTGCTAAAATGATTTACTTCACATGTCTTTGCATTGAACTGGATTTTATTCCCAACATGTCTATGTCCTTTTGATATTATCCTCCATAGAGGATAATTTGGAACATCACAATCTGCCAGGTTCCTTCCATTTATATTCTGCACTGCCTTCAATGAAATATAAAATGGAATGGGCTGTGAAAGTCTAGACTGAACTGGTCCCATGAATTTGCCCCTTAAGTGGGTTTGAGTAGAACTCCCTCCTAAATATCTATACCTTTGAAAGCAAATAGATGCCAATGAGATAAGTTACAAGCCCTGACATAAGTGGATCTGATTTAAAAGGAGAAAATTCTGGAAATGTTCAGAGGATCAGGCAGCATTTGTGGCTCAGATCCTCTCTAGAGAGTCATTTTTTAGACCTAGCCCTATAAGACACATGGTGAGACACCTCAGAAACAAATAACTCTGTCAAAACTGCCCAAGAAGTTTAAATATCCCAGTTCCCTAGGACCCTCAGCAAATGTCTCCAGCTTAGTGCCAGAGATTTGGGAGAGACCTGACTTACTTATCTGTCTAGTTATGGAAAGTTGTAGACAAATTAAATACGTGAAAACTCCAACTGTCTTCCCTCTACCACTCCTCATTGGCGCCTACTGACTCTTTGCCCTTGACCTTGCAACTCTCTGACTCCATCCCAACTCTCCAACTCCCCAACTTGCCCTCACAACCCTTTCACACTCTATCCTATCACATGCCCTTACCTCATCCACTCCGCCCTGTTCCTCACCTACCCTGACATCTGTTGTTAATGTGATACTTGTAAACTGCAATGGAGCTAAACTCATGACTTAGTAAGAGAGAAGACACCAACCTGGGGTGATCATGTGAGGAAGGCAGTCTTAGACATTGCACGAGTGAGCTGTATGTGATAACCTATCATGCACAGATGGAAATAAAGGCACGTGACAGTACACAAGGAGTTGAAGAATCAAACTTTCATGGCAATATCTCATTTTGTAGCTGCATCTCCTCTTCTGACAAAAAGATAAATGACAACTTTAGGGCCCAGAGAAGAAGATTGTCCTTGCAGCGATGTGCCTTGCAGAAGTTTCCACATACCTGACAACATGGGAATTACCATGGAAGTTAAAGTCCTGTCTCTGAAACACTCTGAAACACTCTTTAACACACAGTTAAAATCAGAGATTTTGGAGGGCTCCAAAACACTTACCTGAATACTTATGCAGAAAAATTAGGAGGGATTAAAAATGTTCACAAATCCTGGGTGCAGTTAGAAAGCTGACTCATACACCAACCCACCTGTCCTCTTCATATTATCGGATCTTCCCAACAATCCTAATCCCCTAATAACATCAGGCTCTGCCTTATCTGATTCCCACCTTGTGAGTTTTTCCTCCACAATCAACATGGATTCATTGCCATCAGTAGACTCAACTCCAGATTTTAATTGAATTCACATCCCACCAGCGGTTGTGGATGGGATTTGAATCCAGATCTTCACATGAACTCTAAATTATCTCTAGTGATAATACTGCGAGGCCATTGTCTCCCCTGGAATTTTTAAATAAAATTGTTAAATCATTAAATGTTTAAAACAAGCAGATAGCATTATGTTTACCATCAGTGCCTTTTTAATGCACAAGGACACTTTATAAATTTAAGTGCAATACTACTTCGAAGAATATATAAAGAGTTTTTTTTAGTGCCATACAAATCCCAAACCAGGTGAATATAATTGTTTTTGTCCACTAATCTCCACCCCTCAGTGTAAAACCTGTGACTACACATTATCTGTAGTTTGCGACTGTTGGTCATACACAGTCCACCAAATGGGCATCTGTGAGGTGGGTGCAAACTTGGACTTGAAAATCTTGATCTGGGAGAATACTGTCTCACAACAATATGTGACGTCAAAGTGAACTTTCGCTTTAAGAGCAAAGGATGAAAGCAGTGACTGTTTTTCCCGGTTTGCAGATCTCCAGAAATCACTGTCTCTTGATCTGGCATTTCAGGTCAAAATCGTTTTGCATTACAATGATCTCTTCAACAATTCCACTATTTCATAAATCAAGCAACTGATGGAATTTGGTAGCCAACCCACCAACATCTACTTGAAGAAATAGATTTGAGACACGGAATAGGATTTAACCTTGAAAAAGATGAGATGATGTATTTTGAGAGGACTCAGAAGACAAGGGAGCACAGGTTAAATGGTAGGAGCCTAGGAAGTATAGGGGATGAGAGGGACTGATACGCTAAGTAAGTTGGCAAATGGAAGATAATGCGAAAAAATGTAAAGTTATTCTTTTTTTTATGGGAGAGCAAAAGAACAGAATATGATTTAAATGGGGAAAAAAATACAGAAAGCTGCAATGCAAAGGGATTTGAGGATGCAGGTGCAGCAGGTAATCAGGAAAGCTAATGGAATGTTAACCCATACTTCAAGAGATTTGGAGTATAAGAGTAGGGAACTCTTACTGCAACTGTGTTAGATGTGGTGAGATCACATCTGGAGTACTGTGAGTAGTTTTGAATCCCTATTTAAGGAAAGATATCATTTCATTGGAGGCAGTTCAGAGAAGGTTCACTAGAATGATCCCTGTTTTAGGAGAGATTGTCTTATCAGTAAAGATTAAACAGGTTGGTACTCTACTCACTGGGGTTTAGAACAATGAGAGATGACCTAATTGAAACACATCAGATTTTCAAGGGGCTTGACAGAGGAAATGCTGAAAGAATGTTTCCCCTCACAGGAGAACATAGGACCAGAGGGCACAGTCTCAGAATAAAGAGGCCCCAATTTAAGGTGAAGATGAGGAGGAATTTCTTCTCTGAAGGGCTATGAGACTTTGGAACTCTTTGCTACAGGGAGCTATGGAGATAGAATTCTTGCGTATATTTAAAGCTGACATGTACTCTTGATCAGTGGGGATCAAGGGTTATGGGGGAAGCATGGGAAAGTGGACATGGGGAATGCTGGATCAGCCATGATCATATCGAATGGCAGAGCAGGTCTGAAGGGTCGAATGGCCTATTCTTGTTTCTATTTCTTATGGTCTTGGTGTTCATGCTCATAGATCCTGAAGACAGCAGGATAGGTGGTTAGGCATAAAGGATACTTGCCTTTATTAATTAAGGAAATGAATGCAGGAGCAAGGAGTTTATAAGGGAGCAGTTTATAATGTTAGTTAGGCCATAACTGGAGCAACGTGTGTAGTTCCAGTCACCACATAGGAAGGGTGTGATTGCATGAGAGAGGATACAATAGAGAGTCACCAGGATGGTGCTTGGGTTGGAGTGAGTCATTGATGAAGAGAGACCGGAGAGGTTGGGGTTGTTCTCCTTCCAACTAAGAATGCTGTGGAGGATTTGATTGAGATATACAAGGCTGTGAGGGGGATAGACAGGATAAATTGGGAGAAACTTTACCTGTGGTAAATGAGGTTAGTAAGCAGGGGTGAAAATGTGTTGCTGGAAAAGCACAGCAGGTCAGGCAGCATCCAAGGAGCAGGAGAATCGACGTTTCGGGCATGAGCCCTTCTTCAGGAATGAGGAAAGTGTGCTTCTCAGCAGAGGCCTCACCTTCATCCCCCTACGCTCTCGGATTAATGAGTTTAACATGCAGCGAGACATCGAATAATTCTTCCGCAGCCTTCGCCTCTGCACCTATTTCTTCAACTAGGATTCTCGCCCACCCTCTGACGACCCCTTCTCCCGCCTCCAACACACCCCATCCACCTGGACACCCCATGCTGGCCTCTTACCTGCCCTCGATTGGGCACACTTTCCTCATTCCTGAAGAAGGGCTCATGCCCGAAACGTCGATTCTCCTGCTCCTTGGATGCTGCCTGACCTGCTGCGCTTTTCCAGCAACACATTTTCAGCTCTGATCTCCAGCATCTGCAGTCCTCACTTTCTCTTAGTAAGCAGGGGCACAGTTTGAAGGTAAGCAGCAGGAACTTTAGAGGGGATTAAGGGGAAAAAGGCACCCCATGGGTTTTCGGTATCTGGAAATCACTATCTTAAAAGGTGGTAGAGGCAGCAATCCTCAAGACATTTAAAAACGATTTAGATAAACGCTTGAGTTGTCATTGCATAGAAGGCAAAGCTCTGGAAAATGGGATTAGAGTAGATGGATGTTTGATGAATGGCATGGATACAACAGGCTGAAAAACCCCTTTGTGTTTTATAAAACCTCTATTACTCTCTATGACTCAATAACATCTAATTCCCTGAGTCGCCTGATGCATTCCTTTGTTAACTTCCTCACGTGTGCACAGAAGCTTTCTGGATGGTAACATTTTTCTTTGACTTTGATTTTTTTTTCCCCTAGTCTTTTCTGCAGACTTGGAAAGCATTGCAGCAATTTATTAATTATGAGGACCAAAGACAAGTTGCTGTGAATACGTTCTCAAATGTGCAAAGTCTCTGCCCTTTCCTTACAGTTCACAGGTCAGTATTGTTCATGCTTGCTGTGTGGAAGTCGAGCAATCACATTATCTCCCAGCTCCCTGCACACAGCAGTGAGGATTTGTCCACTGAAGGCAGTTTCGAGTTCATCCAATAAGGATTTAAACAAGTGGTACTGAAGGACTCCTGCTCAAATCGAGTTCACAATCTTAACAACTTTTATTAGATGAGAAAAGTCCATAGCTGTACTCGTTAATGCCTTCTGGGAGATTATATGATGGTAACTGACAAAAGAGGGGAAAATCAGTATTATTTCTGCAAACTACAAAGAGCCTACATCAGTTCTGATGAAAACCAGCTTCTTGGGTGTAATTATTTTTCAAGCATGCATGTTTTGAAATTCATTGTAAATAACAACCCCCCCCCCCCCCCCCCCCCGCCCCCCACACCCACCCACCCACCCCCTTGTTCTTTAGTTAAGGGGCAAAAAGGGTGAGAGATCCTCCTTGGTTGCTATATCCTTAAAAACCATGCACACAAAAACAGTCACCTGGACTCTGCCGAACATGTTAATGTATTCATTCTCTCAGGTCCTGCAGTATTTGCTGAAAGATGTCCTCTAATAAAAATTCCACTCATATTGCTACTGGGGAAGCACCAGCTTGCATTCTCTGGATTGTCATTATTATTTTTCCTTTGTTCTCAAACTCTTTGAAGGAAGAGCCAGCAGACACAGTCATTGCTACTGTAGTTACTTCGATATCTGTGAATGATTTCTAGAAGATGGCAAACACAAAGGGATACTTCAGTAAAGATCTTAACCCCTGCTGCTGAGGTAGAAAGAAAACAACTGAGCTTTCACGATGACCTTCAGTTCATCAAATCTCTTTGTTCAAAACATGTTGTTCAAAGAAAATTACCCATGAATTTACTGTGCATGCTGTCATTCTAAATTCCCTTTATTAATCATCAATATACTTTAGCAACTCTATCTTTGAGAGTGAACAGAAATTCATTTCCCCAATCCACATGGAATTTGTATATTTTTGGTTTCTTTATATAGATTGTGCAGGTTCATCGCTTATCATTATTACTTTACTGTGTAATTTGTGAGATTGTTCTTTCACTTGACACACTGCAGCTGAGTCTCTGGGTTTGTGCCTCTGGAACCCCCAGAATGTTGCTGGCTGCTTTCAAGTATGAATGCATAAGAGGTCACTTCTGGGGTCACGATTTGTTTCCTGGACCCCTCGTCAGATTGCATTATAGAGTTGTAGAGTCATAGCATAGAAATAGACCCTTCAGTCCAACTTGTCCATTCCGACCAAATATCCTAAATTAACCTCAGCCCATTTGCCAGCATTAGGCCCATATCTCTCTAAACCCTTCCTATCCAAATACCCATCCAGATGCTTTTTAAATGTTGTAATTGTACCAGCCTCCACTGCTTCCTCTGGCAGCTCATTCCATACATGCATCACCCTCTACGTGAAATAGTTGCCCCTTAGGTCCTTTTTAAGTCCTTCCTCTCTCACCTTAAACCTATGCCCTCTAGTTTTAGATTAGATTAGATTCCCTTCAGTGTGGAAACAGACCCTGCGGCCCAAAAGGTCCACACCAACTCTCTGAAGAGTAACCACCCAGACCCATTTCCCTCTGACTAATGCACCTAACACTATGGGCAATTTAGCATGGTCAATGCTCCTGATTTTTTTTGGGGCTGTGGGAGGAAACTGGAGCACCCGGAGGAAACCCACACAAACACACGGATAATGTGCAAACTCCACACAGACAGTAGCCCGAGGCTGAAATTGAACTTGAGTCCCTGGCGCTGTGAGGTTGCAGTGCTAACCACTGAGCCACTGTGACTTCCCTATCCTGAAGAAATTGGCTATTCATCCTATCCATTCCCCTCAAGATTTGATAAACCTCTATAAGGTCATTCCCCCAACTCCCTCCACCTCCAACATTCAAGGGAAAATAGCTCCAGTCTATTCAGCCTCTCCCTATAGCTCAAACCCTCCAACCCTGGCAACACCCTTGTAAATCTTTTATGAACTCTTTCAAGTTTCATTGTGTCCTTGCCATAGGAGATAGGATTGAATGCAGTATTCCAAAAGTGGCCTAATCAATGTCCTATACAGCCACAACATGGCCTCTCAACTCTGTACACAATGCATTCACCAGTAACAGCAAGTGACCCAAACTACCCTGTCTACATGCGACTCCACTTTCAAGGAACAATGAATCTGCACTGCAAGGTCTTTTTGTTCAGCAACACTGCGAAGGACATTACCATTCTGCATTACTTGGACTCCCCATATTTTTTTCTTTGTCCTGCACAGACCAATTAGATAAACAATTGCAAAGAAGAAAATCTGCAGGTCTACAAAGAATGAGCAGAGGAACAAAGGCTGAGTTGTTCTTCTAGACATTCCCATGGATGTGACAGATTGAATGTATTTCTGATATCATAATATACAGGTTTGACACATCAGTTCTAATTTCTTAAAATAAGCATAAATTGCTGGAGAAACTCAGCATTAACGAATAAGCATCAATCAACAGTGAGCCGCACAGTGGATCACAGTGCCAAGGACATGGGTTTGATTCCCATCTCAAACGACTGTCTGGAGTTTGCAAATTCTTCCTATATCTGTGTGAGTTTCCCCCAGGTTCTCTGGTTTCCTCCAACAGTCCAAAGATGTGCAGGTTAGGTGAATTAGTTAGGGGTAAACATAGGATAGGGGAATGGGTCTGGTTGGGTTAGTGTGGACTTGTTGGGCCAAATGACCTGTCCCCATACTGTAGGGATTCTCATCCTCTAATCAACATTATGAGTTCAGTGACATTTGCTTCAGACTTGCAGCACTGCAGTTCATTTGTTTTGGTTTAGTTCTAATTTCTCGTTCATTTGTTTGCATTGTCAGCACAAAACTTACTTTACTCTGCAATGACAGTCCACCTGGATCAAGTTAAAAACATGCTGGTAATGCCTGTAAAGAACATGCAACTTTTCCCCAGCTATGCAGCATTTTAAATCTCCAACAAATGGCTGGAAAAAGAGCTCCACAGAGGCCGATATCCCTTCACCAAGTCACCCCTTATTTACACATAGAGAGACCTTGGTACTGATCTAGCTCTCAGAGTGAACAGGATGTCTGACACTCCTGTTTTTAATCTGTCAGCCAGGACTCCCTGATTGGACAGGATTAACAGACCCAATCAGGGAACTCATATTCTATGAGGTCCACCTGGTTGACCTTGTTACTTTCACTACAGCTGGCATCATAAGACTGGCCAAAAGGAGTGCGAGTAAGTAATGGAGCCACTTTCCTCCCACACTTGGCTCAGTCAGAATAGTTCAGCTGCCAACCGAAAGGTCTCAGCTTATGTTTCCTCTGCATAAATGCTTTTCCACCTGTTAAGTGTTTCCAGCATTTTAAAATTAATTTTCAATCTTGATACATAATGATCCAGGAATGAGTTTCAAATAAGATAAAAATCATACTCTTTTGGTCAATATGTGATCATCTGCGTGTGTCTTTACTTTTCACTGTAACATTCACTTTATTTCTAACTAGTTTATAGTATAACATTTATTTTAAAGTTCACGGTTTTTTCAAGTCAGTCTCATCTGTACATCTCTTATATGTGCAAAAAATCCTATTTCCTAGTCACGCTTGAGGATTTTCAATTTTGTACTCATGTCCTCATGCTGAAAAAAATCTCTTTTATATCCTGGTTATCTTTGCTCTCTGCATTTTAGTGAGCTGCTTATCCCTGTTCTTAATTTACTTTTTCTGCAACAGAAATACTAGTAGGAGCTTTGAAGTGTCTTGGGTTTCTAAGTGTCTTGTTCCTCCGCTCTCCATTGTGTTTCTGTCTTTTGAAGGATGGATGTCCAAAAGTACATGGTGTAGTTCAAAAGAGGGATCATCGACAAGCTGTAAATTAAAGGGAAAATTAAGTTCATGGCTTCCGATTAAGTATTTTGAGGAGATAATGCGGCTCTGGAATGTCGGGTAAACAATGAATGTATGGTAAGTGTTAGAGGGATAGACTTGCATTTATTCCAGTCTCTGGGCACTAGAGTCATGATTTGTGACATGCCAGCATCCCTTCAGATACGGTAGGCACCATGCAAAATTTATGTGCCCATTTCATTTGAAGGATTAGGTCACTGGTACTAGCTGGTACATATCCAGCACTGCACAATCCAAAGAGAAAATCATCCAGTTATTGCCTGTGCACTTATTGACCAAAATAATGGATCCTGATGTCAAATCAGTTTTCAGGCTTGGCGATGTTAAGATGGCAGTAAATCAATACCTTTCAACATAAACAGAAGCACTCATATCCTTGGAGCAGATTGCGAGAGCAATGCAGGTGGCTTCCTGCTGCATTGGCAGGAAACTTACAGTAGTTGTTTTCAGGTTCTGTACTATCAAACAACCACAACTTTGTTCAGAAGAAGCCATATTTTGTCTAAGATTTTCATCTTGCATTCTTCGGGACAATTTGCAAGAATGGCAATTCAAGAGGACCAATATTTATACCAGGAAGATGTAGACGTACTATATTCTGTTTCAGTTGACATCCATTTGTGGTTTATTTCTCAATTGATCAATCGAAGTCAAGCTGCGTGATTTAAAATTTAAACACAGCCTGGCAATGAACTGTCAATTGGCATTATCGGGTGCATTCCCATTCGCAGTTCACTTGCCAACCAATTAGCATACTCCAGTCATGCAATATGAATTTTTCTAGTGCCCTATTTTCCAAAGCTAGCTTGAAACAACAGTGACAAATCATATTGCAATGATGCAATTTATGCTTAGATATTTATAACATTTTGTCTGGTTACACAGATTTCAAATTAAATATATCAGTGATAGACAAACTGATGGTGCAAATAGAGTTAAATGAATATGATCTCATAGTCAGACACAGAAACATGTTTAGAAGTAACAAAAGTGGGAACTTAACATTCAAGGACATTTAAACTGTCAGAGAGATGAAGGGAATGGGAAAGGTGGTGGGATAGCATTGTTAATAAAAAATGAAATCGTATCAGTTGTGAGAGATGGCATAGGCTCAGATGGTGTTGAGTTCATTTGGGTGGAGATAAAAAACAGTAAGGAAAGAAGGCATTGCTAGGGGTACTGTACAGACCTCTAAACAGTATCCGCTGTGTGGAAAAAGCTATAAGTCAACAAGTAATAGAAGCAGGTAAAACGAATCGTGCAATAATTAATGGGCGACGTTAACCTATATGCTCATTGGGTTAATCAAATTGGAAAGGGTAATCTGAAAATGGCCAAATCAACATAAAAATATCATTGAGCTTTAAACACAAATCATGTCAAGTTTCCATAAATATCTAACATTGGTTTCATAAGCAATACACTGGAACAGACCCTGATTGGAGTACAGAAACAGGAATTCAACCCCTGAAACCTTTTCTTGTTATTCAATCAGCACTTCACTGATCTGCAGCCCAACTCCACATGCACACCTTTTCCACATATATTTGAATGTCTTTCCTGAACAAAATCTATCAATTTTTGATTCTTAGCAATTGGACTAACACCAGTCAACTTTTTTTGCAGAAGAAAATTCCAAATCTCTACCACTCTTCACATGTAGACATGTTTCCTTAATCCACTCCACAACAGCCTGGCTCTAGTTTCTGGACTATGGGTTGAGGGATCAAAATTTAAGGAAGAAAATAGGAATAGAGTACTGAGTTGGACAGTCAGCTGTGATTATGGTGAGTGGTGGAGCAGACTTGAAGGGCTGAGTGGCTCCTACTTTTTATGTTTCTGTGTCATCAAATCTTAGAATCCTCAACCAGCAGAAATAGCTTCTCACCACTGAACCTATCTGTTCATTTTAATGTCTTGAAAACTTTAATTAACCCACCCCCAAATCAGCTGAATTTTGGGATAAACCTAATTAATGTACTCTCATCCATAATCACTCTCATACACCAATGTCCACAAATTTCACCTGTTTGTGGCCATTCGTACAGACTCTGCAAGTTGTACTATTATTTGAGTGGACAAAGTTAAAAATCACACAGCAGCAGGTTATAGTCCAACAGGTTTATTTGGAGGTACAAGCTTTTGGAGCGCTGTTCCTTCATCAGGTGGTTATTGGAGAAGGATCATAGGACCGTTGTATGACAATATGATTTTTTGCTATAAATTCTGTGTCCTATGATCCTGCTCCACTGGCTATCTGATGAAGGAGCAATGCACCGAAAGCTTAAACTTCCAAATAAACTTGTTGGACCTGGTGCTGTGTAATTTTTAACTTTGTCCACCCCAGTGCAACACTGGCACCCCCATGTTTATGTATTGCAGATTACCTAAGCGGCGATTTCAAAGGGAGTACCTGACTGTTGCATGCTTTCAGTCTGTAGTGGAACCATATAGTCGGCAGGTTTGTAACCTCTAGTCTAGAGACTCTGGAAACTTCTCTATGTGCTTCCATCCCCTCACAATGCACCCACATTTGGAAGTGGTTGTGATATAGCGGTAATGTCACTTAACTAAAAATACAAAACAGCAGGTTAATGTTTTGGCTGAATGGGTTCAAATCTCAGCATGGTGGGTCATGCAATTTGAATTCAGTAAAAGATAGGGATTTAAAACAGAAAGTTAAAACTACTTTACAATTGTTGCTAGGAACACAGCACAGTATACACATCTTTGATAATGCAGCAAGCCCTAAGTACTGAATTGTAATGTCATCATAGATTGTATGTTCACTTATGGAAGAGGGTGCAAACTGGGAACCTTCTGCTTTAGGAACATACATACTATCAAATCAAGCTGACTCTCAAACCAAGACAACTGTTTAAAATGACACTGGAAATGTTTACAGTCGCCTCATGCCCTTATTGCAATTTAAACTATTCCATCCTCCCCAATCCCTTTATGACTGAAGCAAGTTCTGTTAGAGTTCCTGCCTGCAACTAAATTAGAGAGTCGAATATCACTATAAAGTCCTGAAGGTTTCTCAACTGAGGCTTGTTGAAGGGCACAAGAAAAGTTAAGATTGAAGAGTCAGTTAGAAATTTATCTGTCTAAGACATTAATCTTCTTATCATAGCAGCAACCGGTATTGCATTTTTAAGCTTCCTTTCTGTTGCTCACTAGATTTTCCTTCCAAATGTTTATCAGAAGCAACATTCATTGAGACAGGTCTACATCAAGGATTCTAGTAGTTAAAGAAGGTGACTCACTGTCAGCTTCTCAAGGTCCATTAGGGATGGGTGGTAAACTCAAAGATGCTCACATCCCATGAAAGGATACAATTTCCCTTTGGGATCAATCCTTTTGCATTTGAAATTGTGTTAGTTGACCAAATGAAATTAATGTTTGAGATTCCAGTTAAGATGCATCATCACAAAACTAAAATCTTCTCAAAATTAATAAAGCTGACATAATAAACATAAAAATAGAATCATTGATGTAATTAAGAATTTTAACATGGTCCAACTTTATTAATACGGCTCCCATAGGTTTATTTCAACAGCTAAATAACAGTACTTACCTGTTAGTAATCTGACTTGATATCTCAGGTAGTGGCTTTAAATAAAACTGCAATCAGCCATTTACAATATTCATTGATTTACTGATAGTGTTGCTGTTTTAAGAACTGCGAAAGTAAATGAGCCAAGGAGCCGAGGATAATACCACATGACCAGAAGCAACATTGGGTCTGAGTTAGCCTAAGGGACAGATACATAAATTGCTTTGTGACTGCAAGGTACCAGTTTGCCTGTTCAGTAAAACTGAGATTTCCAAATAAATTGAGCATTTATTACTTGCCAATCCATTAGGAGTGATCATTCAGTGTTAAGAGCAACAACACGCGTAATCAGTTGTTTGCAGTTAATTTAAAATAATTATCAATTACTTTTATTTATTTAAAATTATTCCACTTTTTTAGATAAAATTTACTTTTCTTAATATTGCAGAGACTTGATAGAAAGAAGGACAGGATGGGCAGCTCAACATTCCAGGGTTTAGTTGTTTCAAGTGTGATTGAAAGGAATGTAAAAGGGCTGGGGAATTATTAGCATTAGAATTATCAACATTACTGATAAAGGATGTCACAGCTGCGCGAAGAGAGGGCAACTTAAAAGGGTTATCCAGTGAGGCTCTTTGGGTACAACTCAGGAATAAGAAAAGTGCAATCACTGTGATAGGTTACACTATAGGCCTCCCAATAACCAGCAGGAATTAGAGGAACAGATATATAAGCAGATCATGGAAATATATAACTACAGGGTTCTGGTAGTGGGAGATTTTAATTTCCCAGTATTCACCAGGACCCCCTCGGTGTCAGGAACATAGATGGGGCTGAATTTATTAGGTGCATCCGGGGGGATTCTTGAAACAATATGTAGATAATCCAATCAGGGGAGATGTTAGGCCTTGTCTTAGGGAATGAGCCTGGCCAGGTGATGTGGAGGAGTATTTTGGGAACAGTAATCAGAATTTATGGAAAAGGATAAGACTGGGCCTTTGGTGAAAGTGCTAAATTGGAGTAAGGCTAATTAGAACAGTATTGGGCAAGAATTGAAAAAAATTACAGCTATTTGAAGGTGAATACATAACTAATATGTGGGAGTTTTAAAAGACAGTTGACCACAGTTCAGGACCAGCATGTTCCTTTGAACGCTAAAGGTGAGAATGGCAAAATTTGGGAACCTTAGATGACGAGAGATGTTGGATCCTTAGTGAAGAAGACAAAGGAAGCATATGAAAAGTTTAGGAAATGGAAATCAAACAAGGCCCTTGGACAGTATGAAGGAAGTAGAAAAGAACTAAGAAAGGAGGAGAGCTAGATAGTGAGGAAACTTATCAAGAATGCAGCAGGATATAGACCAGCTGGAAAGTTGGGTGGAGAAATGCCAGATGTAATTTAATCCAATTAAGTATTAGGTGATGCATTTTGGGAGGTCAAATGCAAGAGAAAGTTATACAGTAAATGGCAAGACCCTTACAAGCATTGATATTCGGAGGGATCTTGGGATGCAAGTCCATAGCTCCCTTAAAATAGCAATACAAGTGGATAAGTTGGTGAAGAGGTGTATGGCATGCTTGCCTTCATTGATCATGGCATTGAATTAAACCCTCGCTGGTCATGTTGCAACTTTTAAGTTTTCAGTCAGGCAACATTTGGACTATTGTGTGCAGTTCTGGTCACAGCACCATAGGAAGGATGTGGAGGCTTTCTAGAGGGTACAAAGGACGTTTACCAGGATATTGCCTCGCCTGAAAGTGTATTAGCTATGAGGAGAGGTTGGAAAAACTTGGATAGCTTTCACTTGAGTGTCATGGATACTATGAGTCTCTTTCCCAGGGTGGAAATGTGAAATACGAGGTGGTATAAGTTTAAGGTGAGAGGATAAAAATTTAAAGGAGATGTGCAAGGCAGGTTTTTAGGGTAGTGGTAGGTATCTGGAAGGCATTGAGGTGGTAGAAGCAGATACAATAACAATGTTTAGGAGGCATTTAAACAGACACATGAACAGACAGGAACAGAGGAATATGGACCATGTGCAGACAGATGGGAGTAGTTTAGAGTGGCATCAGCAGCAGCACAGACATCGTGGGCCAAAGGGCCTGTTCCTTTGTTGTACTGTTCTATGTTCTATCTTCTAACTTTCAAATGCATGATAGTCCTTGCTCACTCAACTGATGTGATGGTGCTGGTGTTGGAATGGGGTGGACAAAGTTAAAAATCACACAACACCAGGTCATAGTCCAACAGGTTTATTTGGAAGTACAAGCTTTTGCAGCTTTTAGGACACAGAATTTATAGCAAAAGATCATGCTGTCATACAACTGATGCAATATAACCATGTCCAATGATCCTTCTCCAATAGCCACCTGATGAAGGAGCAGCGCTCCAAAAGCTTGTACTCCCAAATAAACCTGTTGGATTATAACCTGCTGCTGTGTGATTTTCAACTTTGTCCACTCAAATAGTAGCACAACTTGCAGAGTCTGTACGAATGGCCACAAACAGGTGCAATTTGTGGACATTGGTGTATGAGAGTGACTATGGATGAGAGTACATTAATTAGGTTTATTCCAAAATTCAGCTGATTAAGGTGTGAGTTAATTAAAGTTTTCAAGATATTAAAAGGGACATAGAACATAGAACATTACAGCACAGTACAGGCCCTTCAGTCCTCAATGTTGCACTGACCTGTCATACCAATCTGAAGCCCATCCCACCTACACTATTCCATGTATGTCCATATGCTTGTCCAATGATGACTTAAATGCACTTAAACTTGACAACCCTTGCGGTACGCCGCTAGTAACTGGACACCAAGATGAACATGTTCCATCAACTACAACCCTCTGTTTTCTTTCAGCAAGCCAATTACTGATCCAAACTGCTATGTCTCCCACAATCCCATTCCTCCACATTTTGTATAATAGCCGACAGTGGGGAACCTTATCGAATGCCTTGCTGAAATCCATATACACCACATCAACCGGTTTACTCTAATCTATTTGTTTGGTCACTTTGTCAAAAATCTCAATAAGATTCGTTAGGCACGACATACCCTTCTCAAAACCGTGCTGACTGTCCCTGATCAGAATTTTTTTTCTAGATGGTTATAAATCCTATCTCTTATAATCTTTTCCAACACTTTGCCAACAACTGAAGTGACACACACGGGTCTGTAATTACCAGGGTTGTCTCTACTACCCTTTTTGAACAAGAGAACCACATTTGCTATCCTCCAGTCCTCAGGCACAATTTCTGTAGACAATGATGATTTGAAGTCTCTGGATTAGTGGTGCTGGAAGAGCACAGCAGTTCAGGCAGCATCCAATGAGCAGTGAAATCAATGTTGCGGGCAAAAGCCCTTCATCAGGAATAAAGGCAGTGAGCCTGAAGCGTGGAGAGATAAGCTAGGGGAGGGTGGGGGTGAGGAGAGAGTAGCATAGAGTACAATGGGTGAGTGGGGGATGAGATGAAGGTGATAGGTCAGGGAGGAGAGGGCAGAGTAGATAGGTGGAAAAGGAGCTAGGAAGGTAGGACAAGTACGGACAAGTCATGGGCTGAGCTGGAAATTTGAAACTAGGGTGAGGTGGGGGAAGGGGAAATGAGGAAGCTGTTGAAGTCCACATTAATACCCTGGGGTTGAAGTGTTCCAAAGTGGAAGATGATGCGTTCTTCCTCTGGGCATCTGGTGGTGAGGGAGCGGCGGTGAAGGAGGCCCAGGACCTCCATGTCCTGGGCAGAATGGGAGGGGGAGTTGAAATGTTGGGCCATGGGGCAGTGTGGTTGATTGGTGCGGGTGTCCCGGAGATGTTCCCTAAAGCGCTCTGCTAGGAGGCGCCTAGTCTCCCCAATGTAGAGGAGACCGCATCGGGAGCAACGGATACAATAAATGATATTAGTGGATGTGCAGGTAAAACTTTGATGGATATGGAAGGCTCCTTTAGGGCCTTGGATAGAGGTGACAGAGGAGGTGTGGGCACAGGTTTTACAGTTCCTGCGGTGGCAGGGGAAGGTGCCAGGATGGGAGGGTGGGTCATAGGGGGGCATGGACCTGACCAGGTAGTCACGGAGGGAACAGTCTTTGCGGAAGGCGGAAAGAGTTAGGGAGGGAAATATATCCCTGGTGGTGGGGTCTTTTTGGAGGTGGCGGAAATGTCAGAGGATGATTTGGTTTATGCGAAGGTTTGTAGGGTGGAAGGTGAGCACCAGGGGCGTTCTGTCCTTGTTACGGTTGGAGGGGTGGGGTCTGAGGGCAGAGGTGTGGGATGTGGATGAGATGCGTTGGAAGGCATCTTTAACCATGTGCGAAGGGAAATTGCGGTCTCTAAAGAAGGAGGCCATCTGGTGTGTTCTATGGTGGAACTGGTCCTCCTGGGAGCAGGTTCGGCGGAGGCAGAGGAATTGGGAATACGGGATGGCATTTTTGCAAGAGGTAGCTGTGGGAAGAAGTGTAATCCAGCTGTGGGAGTCGGTGGGTTTGTAAAAAATGTCAGTGTCAAGTTGGTCGTCATTAATGGAGATGGAGAGGTCCAGGAAGGGGAGGGAGGTGTCAGAGATGGTCCAGGTAAATTTAAGGTCAGGGTGGAAAGTGTTGGTGAAGTTGATGAATTGCTCAACCTCCTCGCAGGAGCATGAGGTGGCGCCAATGCAGTTATCAATGTAGCAGAGGAAGATATGGGGAGTGGTACCAGTGTAATTACAAAAGATCAACTGTTTTACGTAGCCAACAAAGAGACAGGCATAGCTGGGGCCCATACGGATGCCCATGGCTACCCCTTTGGTCTGGAGGAAGTGGGAGGATTCAAAGGAGAAATTGTTAAGGGTGAGGACCAGTTCGGACAAATGAATGAGAGTGTCGGTGGAAGGGTACTGTTGGGGACGTCTGGAGAGGAAAAAACGGAGGGCTTGGAGGCCCTGGTCATGGCGGATGGAGGTGTAGAGGGATTGGATATCCATGGTGAAGATAACGTACTGGGGGTTGGGGAAACAGAAGTCTTGTAGGGCACGGGTGGTGTCTCGAACGTATGTGGGGAGTTCCTGGACTTAGGGGGATAGGACAGTGTCGAGGTAGGTAGAGATGAGTTCAGTGGGGCAGGAGCATGCTGAGACAATGGGTCGGCCAGGGTAGTCAGGCTTGTGGATCTTGGGAAGGAGGTAGAACTGGGCAGTGCAGGTTCCCGGACTATGAGGTTAGAAGCTGTGGGTGGGAGATCTCCTGAGGTGATGAGGTTCTGTATGGTCTGGGAGATGATGGTTTGGTGAAGGGGGGTGGGGTCATGGTCGAGGGGATCGTAGGAAGAGGTGTCCTCGAGTTGGCGTTTGGCTTCAGCGGTGTAGAGGTCAGTGCGCCAGACTACCACTGCGCCCCCTTTATCCGCTGGCTTTATGGTGAGGTTGGGATTGGAGCAGAGGGATTGGAGGGCTGCGCGTTGTGAGGGTGAGAGGTTGGAGTGGGAGAGGGAGATAGACAGATTGAGGTGGTTAATGGCGGCAGTTGGAAATGAAGAGGTTGAGGGCATGTAATAGGCCAGCGTGGGGTGTCCAGGTGGATGCAGTGTGTTGGAGGTGGGCGAAGGGGTCCTTGGAAGGTGGGCGGGAATCCTGATTGTGAAAGTAAGCTCGGAGGCTGAGGAGACGGAAGAATTGTTCGAGGTCACGGCGTGTATTAAATTCATTGATGCGTGGACGGAGGGGGATGAAGGTGAGTCCTTTGCTGAGGACTGATCGTTCATCCTCAGTGAGGGGGAGGTCTGGAGGGATGGTGAAAACTCGGCAGGGAGCTGGGATCTGGTGTGAGTGTGGAGCTGGGAGTGGGGTCGGAGCTAGTAACTGGAGTGGGTGCGATGGTGGGGGGAATGGGGATGGAGTCATGACCAGAGGTAGTGTTCCCCTCAGGGTTCTGGGGGGTGGGGATAATGACAGTGGGGTCTGTGGGGGGCATGTCAGCAGAATGCAGGTGAGTGGCGCTGGTGGGGGTGGATGTGGTGGCAGACACGGCAGTAAGGGTGGCGGAAGTCACTGAGCGTGTGGCCTCAGTGATGATGTGAGGGCCAGAAGTGGCTGTGGGAGTGGCCATGATGGGGGCAGAAGTGACATCATCAATCATCATGGGGGTGGTAGCTGCATAT
Source organism: Hemiscyllium ocellatum (assembly GCF_020745735.1). Lineage (NCBI taxonomy): Eukaryota > Metazoa > Chordata > Chondrichthyes > Orectolobiformes > Hemiscylliidae > Hemiscyllium > Hemiscyllium ocellatum. The sequence goes on from NC_083401.1 coordinate 25,732,161, forward strand.
CAATGCCAAAGGCTCGGCAATTTCTTCCATTGCTTCTGAGAGGATCCTAGGATAGATCCCATCCAGACCAGGGGACTTGCCTATTTTCACACTCAAGGTAGGTTTAGTAGGGAGAAGCTATTTCTGATGGTTGAGGATTCTAGGATTTGATGACATAGAAACATAGAAAGTAGGAGCCACTCAGCCCTTCAAGCCTGCTCCACCACTCACCATAATCATAGCCGACTCTCCAATTCAGTACTCTGTTCCTATTTTCTTCCATATCTTTTGGAAGTAAAGCTTGTACTTTCAAATCAACATGTTGGACTATAGCCTTGTGTTGTGTGATTTTTAACACAATATATAAAGACTGCAACAGCAACAGACTGAAATGCTTCCGCTGTTAAGTGGATAGGTCCATTGATGACTAGAACCAAGTAGGTGTACTCCTACTGAGAAGTACTCCCCAGAAAGTTTGGGTCTCCTATTTAGACATGAGTGAGGAACACGATAGGAGGAAATTTTAACCATCTGGAAGAGATCGTGTCTGAGCTGCACATTCAGCTTCAAGATATAACATAAGGGGATACCAGGGATTGACTCTGCCAAGGACATTGCAATTTATTGCTTACAGTTTGTTCCAATCTCTGGTGCTGTGTGGAATCTCAGTCTCCAACACACAGTTGTCTTCCATAAAGTGAGGGGCTCCATTTTCACCTGGGTGGCCCAGTTCTTCCCACTCCTTATTGACTCTATGTCTCAACAGAAGCCAATCGATTCAGCTTCATAACTGGCTTTTCACCGGTTCTGGAAATGGTCAATTGCACATATAAAGACCTCCCATCCATGATGCGAACCCGTACATTAACCAAAAGGGTTAGACAGACGAGGAAGCTGCAAACACCAAATACAGGCCTTTGGAAAACTTATGTATTCAGCTACATATGAGGCGTGAGGAATACCAACTGCTTGCTACACTCAGATAGTAAATGACAATGCAGAGGACCAGAATAATGCTACCATACAGAATTTGAATGCATTTAGACAGCAACATGCTGTAAAGATATTGTAAATAATCCCACATTTTCACAAATAACAGTTATGGTTTCAATACAGCCTTGTTTCAAACATAAATCTGCACTTCCCTTTTCTGAATATCGCAGTGACACAATTAGTGATAGCCCTCTCGGACAGCATTCATAGTACTCAGTTTGTTGCCTCTGGGAGGTGGAGAGAGACTGCATACTTCCCTGACTCTGTGCTGTGTGGATTATGCCAGAGATGGCATCTTGCAGGGATCTTGTTTGATTCACTACTGGGACTGGAATATATATATTGCGTTAAAAATCACACAACACAAGGTTATAGTCCAACATGTTGATTTGAAAGTACAAGCTTTACTTCCAAAACATACGGAAGAAAATAGGAACAGAGCACTGAATTGGAGAGTCAGCTATGATTATGATGGGCTCGCAACTGTTGCCCATCCCTCGATGTCCTTGAGAAGGTGGTGGTGAGCTGCTTTCTTGAAATGCTGTTGTCCACGTACTGTGGGTAGAGCCACAATGCCATATGGAAGGGAATTCTGGATTTTGACCCAGCAACTCACCAAATTGTTGAGACCCTCTCTCTCTGTGTACCAGCTGCATCTCTATAGGGGGAGTCCCCCTTGCCAGGTCACATTCGTGGATGGTGCGAGTGGCTGAGGGGGCAAGGAATCAGAGGTGGGTGGGACTTCCTGAAAATGTATAAATCCCTCATCACCCTGTTCTGATTGTTCAGCCCTTCTTGGCCTTATCTACCATCCCCACAGGTTTGCCACCTGAGAGATAGCCCACTTCAGCAATTTTAATTCACCTTACAATATTGCGGTGGGGTTACTGATACTGTGAGGGAGCTCTTGTGCCTCTTGAATGCTCTCCGTACACTGCCGTGGTGTCTTTACCTGCAATGGTCACTAGCACTTATCCTGAAGCTCTGCTGAATATCTCATTCCCTGTGCCAATCCCAAGGTCAGCCATGATATGCCTTTTAAACATGTTAATTCATGGGCTGAGGGAGTTGAGAACCAAGCCCAGCATTTAGTGCTCATCCCTGGCCAGTAGAACAGGGCACATCCAGGAGTATTGATGCTAGTGACCAAGGCATCGTCTGTAAGGTATGATTCTCTGCGTATGATTATATCAGGCTGTTTCCTGACTAGTCTGTGAGACAGCTCCTGCAGTTTTAACACAAAATGTTAGTGAGAAGGACATTTCAAGTTGAGCAGGGCTGCCTTTGCTGGAATTTACAAAGCCTAGATTGAGGGTGGATGTTTTTCTTATTTTAATCTAATTGCTGCAAAGTTGGAGTTATTTGCTAGACCATATCAGAGGCCGGTTCAAAGACATGCACTTTACTCTCGGCCTGGTGTCACACACAGAGCAGACCATGGAAGCACAGCAGATTGCTTTCACTACAGGAGTTGTGAACCAGGTGGGATTTTTACAACAATCAACAGTGGCTATGTGGTCACCATTAGCCTTGTTTTTAATTGAAGATTAATTAATTGGTTTCAAAATTCATCCTCTGCCACAGTAGCATTATTCTGAGGCTCTTTACCACTGAACATTGTTCTGCCCAGAGCGAGACCGAGCTTCATGTCCATTACAGCCATCTTATTTCTCATATTAGTGCTTGGGGGAAGGGGTTGTTGTTGAGGAGCGTGTCGGAGAGGTTGAAGAGGGGCCAGCTCTCTGCAGCAGAGAGGGTGGTGTTGAGTCCCTTGGGGAGAGGTGGAGTCAGGTCCCTGGGATTAGCTCCTGGTGCTGAATGAAATCGGGTTTGATGCTGAAGAAAGGGAGTCGGATCCCAGGCAAAGGGAGGGGGAGTCGGGGGGGGCAGGGGATTGGTCAGAGGGGGCCAAGTGCAGACGGGCTTTGGGTCAGAGTTGATAAGCGTGTATCAGCCCGGTGTGGGTGAAAGAGATGATCTAGTCCAGAGCGGGGTTATTTGGGGTTTGAACAAGGGTGCATTTGGGATGTGTGAGTGTAAAATTAGTTAGTCATAGAGTCATAGAGATACACAGCAAGGAACATGCCATTCAGTCCAACTCATCCATGCCAATTAATCTTGTCCCATTTCCCAGCATTTGCCCATATCCCTCCAAACCCTGCCTATTCATAAACCCATTCAGATGCCTTTTAAATGTTGCAATTGTACCAGCCTCCACCACTTCCTCTGGCAGCTCATTCCATGCATGCACCACCCTCTGCGTGAAACATTTTGCCCATTAGGTCCCTTTTAAATTTTTCCGCTCTCATTCTAAACCTAGGTCTGGACTTGCCCCAGTCCACGGGAAAAAAAATCTTGTCTATTTACCCTATCCATGCCCCTCGTGATTTTATAAACCTCTGTAAGGTCATCCCTCAGCCTCTAACACTCCAGGGAAATCAAGCTGAATAGTTTTTCAGGTGTTCAGTTATGTATGTAACACTAACTTTTGTTGAGTAACTTATTTAACCTCATCAGAACACCCCAAATGCTACAAATGGATACTTCCAGAGGTTTCAGGTGCAGCACAATGATCCGAAGGAATCTTCCACAGAGGATTCCGCAGGAATCCCACACACATTCCCTATCCATGCTGAAATAATGGCCACCCGGCCATCAGAACAATGGACCAATATTTCAGAAATTGATTACAAGAGCACTATTCACAATGCAAAGGTTAAAGTTCTCCAATAGTACATCCAGCTCCTGAAGAAGCAGACTCGAAGCATTAACTCTGTTCCTCTCCCCACAAATACTGTCAGAGTTTCTCCAGCATGCTCTGTTTTTATGTCAGATTTTCGGCATTGGCATTATTTTACACTCAGTTGAATAAAAGATACAGCTGAAGATGCCTGAAGTCAAGTACGAAAGATATGGGGCTGACAACGAAAAGACTTCACGTGGACTACAACAAAGTGAGAGCTGTAACGGAGATGGTGTAACTGACAGACATGAATGAAGCACAACAATTGGTTAGATTTTTGAAGTATTTGGTTGGCAAGCAGTGGTGCCTAAGGCATAGAAAGAGAGGCAGGTTTCACTAGAGGCAATATCTGTAAGATACCAACAAAACAGGACTTGGAGCAACCCAAATGCAACAAGGATCAATCAGTTTACATTTGTATCAAGGTGTTACTACAAACTGAACAGTGTTATACACAGGCTGAAGGAAAGTGCCTGGCCAATGCTCTTGCTTCTGAGCTTCTTAATCGCTACTTTGAGGGGAGAGAAATTGACAGTGGAAACTAGCTTTCTCAATCCACTTCAATCTGCATCTGCCAAGAATGTCATATCATTGAGAAGTGACATGCAAGCAAGGGAAGCAGATGTGCATAGCAGACATGCTGTCGAGAGCAGTGCTGCCTATGGAAGAACGTGACGATGCTAAGACAGAATGTAAAATGTTCCAGATTCAAAAATAAATAATAGCTTGAGATGCTCTGGAAATCATCAAACCAGGAGAGACATTCAACGATGTGGCAAGATGCCCAACTCGATAAGTGCTGCAGGAATGAAATGATGACCTTAAATCATCAAGGACATAGCTATTGCTACAGATTGTACTGGGTGTACAGAAATGGAGTGATAGCCCAAGATGGCACATTGTACAAAGGAAATAGAATTATTATCCTCAAGGAGATGAGAAGAGAGATGAAGAATTGCATCTATGCAAGCCATCAAAGAATTGAGTCTGTTCTGAGGAAGGCAAAGTAAGTGATTTACTGGCCAAATCTGAGCAGTGAGATTAAGGATCACAGCAGCCAGCTCAGTGTTTATAATGAACATCAAGCTCAACAAGCTAAAGGGTCACTTATGATGAATGACATAACATATAGACTATGAACAAACCTTGGAGTAGACTTCTTCACTCTCACAGGAACTGATTAATTTGTCACTCTCAATTTATTATTTAGCTGACTGGGAGTTAGACGAGCTGACATTCAAAAATGACCCCCTGTAGATTGCTGAGAAGTATATTTCAGTTGTTGGAGCATGCCGGGCATTGTGAAGAGCAGCAAGGGTGCTCACTTCAAGAGTGAATAATTCAGGCACTGCTCAAGTAAGAAGACTGTCCAGAAACCTAATAGAAATTGAGTGTATGGAAAACTCATGCGTTTGCTCTGAAGTGGTTTTGTCAATCAGAAGAAATCTCCAGAAACCAGTCGCAACTGCGTGAGCTGAGCCAGAACCTTTTGTGCATAGATTGGGTGACTTGTCACTGATATTTGATATGATATTAAACATATTCTTTTGTTAAAAGCATATTGGCAGTCTCCATTGAATGTGTTCAGTGAGTGACAGCCAAGACAAACTAAAAGAAAAATAAAACTTACGGTCTGTCAAACCAGGTTCCTCTCCGGCAATCCCCCATTCTAGGGAAAAGACTACTACCATTAACTCTATCTCTATACCTCCCATTATCTTATAAACTTCTATCAGCTCACCTCTCGACCTCCTATGCTCCAGTGAAAAAAAGTCCCAGCCTATGCAGTCTTTCTTTACAACTCAACCCTTCCACACCTGGCACAATCCTGGTAAATCTCTTCTAAGACCTCTCCAGTTTGATAATATCCTTCCGATAACTGGGCAACCAGAACTGGATACAATACTCCAGAAGACCCTTCACCAATGTGTTGTATATTGTTATGATAGGGGTTAAATCCTTCTGTTAATTAAACCAAACACACAGAAAAGCTCACCTCGCCTCATAATCTGTTAAAGTATGAGTGACAGAGAACTACCCAAATTCAACTATTTAAAGAAAAAATAACAACTTTATTCTTTAGCTCCAAAAGTGAACATTAAACAACAACCAGTATTGTCATCAACTGGGATCATTAAGTGTGACCATTTGATCTCTACCCTTGCTGTCTCACTTTAGTTTGTAGCAGTTATTAAACTCCTTACCTAAAACTTGCGCATTTACGTATTTGTAGATGTAATATTGGGTCTCTGCGAATTCATTTGATTTTGCCACACATTAATACCCTAAGCGGGAACAATAAACCGGGGTAGAGAGGTGGGTGGAATCAGGCCAAGTTAAGGCTTGCTGGCTGCACGAGTAACCGTGCCTTCACTTACATTGGTCAATTTTGTCAGACCGCTTCTTCCACTGTTCAGCAATCTTGGGATGCTTGAGTATCTCTAGCTTTCACAGGAGTCTCCTTCTGTAATGTTTGTACCACTCTGTTAAGTGGTCCCTTGTTCTTAACCCTGACAGCCTGTCTATTCTGTCCCTTCATTCACAGCTCATACATCACTGGATAAATCAGAAAACCTAGGAGCCCTTCCAAAGGGTGGCAACTTTCCACTGCTACAGATCTTTTCAGCTTCTCCATTCATAAAATGAATCCGCTGTTTGGTTGAATTTAACTTCTCCCCCTGCCAGCAGTGTCAGAAAGCCAGAAGATGAGTAACAAGCCTCGAGGCTGACTGTTACCGGAGCTGCCCTGTAAGTGCAATTTGACATGTTGGGAAACTTGAACAGTGTGATACTGGAGTCAGATAACTAGGCATTAAGTCACCTTTACCCTGATGAAGGGCTTATGCTCGAAACGTCGAATTCCCCATTCCTGAGATGCTGCCTGGCCTGCTGTGCTTTGACCAGCAACACATTTTCAGCTTTACCCTGATATTGTCAACAGAAAGAGAAACTCTGTATTTTGGACTGAGGGAACACCATCAACCTAAGAATCATATCAACAAATGAGCCTTCATTTATAATACCCCTGACCTGGAAATTAAGAAGGTTACAGCAGAATCATAGACTTTATAACAAGGAGGTATTTAATTCAGCCCATCTTCAATCCATCATACATAACAGCAGCTCTCTCTCTTCAATGTCATCTGCTTCTACCTCCAATTCCACTTCTATTCTGATCTGGTTACTCATTCTGCAGTGAGGTGTCCCTTTTCAGGGCCCCACAGTCCTCAATGCACTGAGCTGTCCAGAAGGCTATCTCATGCAGAACACAGCAGTAATCGAGACCCTTGCAAGAGTGTGTGGCAACACACTATCTGACCATTCCTGACATCAGATCCAGTGCTCTCTGAGCCCAAAATACCACATCAGTCATGAATCTGATGATGTTGTTCATCAGCATTCAAGAGAGGGTTTCTGTCACCTGAATGATGCAATTATGTGCAACTGCTTGTGAGATATGGCAGAGGTCCACACTGTCAGGGGTACAGATGGCCTTGACGATCTCCTAGACAGTTCCAGTCTCCTTCAGCACTGGTGTTCAGACTCTCTACGTTTCCTTGCCTCTGCCTGATCATCTAGTGCTCAGAGTGCTTCTTACAACTTACTCCTCTTGTTCTTACAAACTGTGATCCCTGGACACACTCCTGCTCTTCGTAGAGGCATAGAGCATGGAAACAGACCCTTCCGAGCAACCAAGCCATGCCAAACATAATCACAAACTAAACCAGTGCCACCTGCCTGTTCCAGGCCCATATCACTCCAAATCTTTCTTATTCAAACACCTATTCAAATGTCTTTTAAATGTTATAATTGTACCCACATCCAGCACTTGCTCAGGAAATTCATTCCACCCACAAACCACCCTCTGTGCAAAAAAAAGGCCTCTCATATCTTTTTTAAATCTCTCCCTTCTCACCTTAAAAATGAGCCCCCAAGTCTTGAAATCCCCCATTCTAGGGAAAAGACAACTGCCATTAACTCTATCTCTCTACCTCCCATTATTTTATAAACTTCCATCAGCTCACCTCTCGACCTCCTATGCTCCAGTGAAAAAAAGTCCCAGCCTATGCAGTCTTTCTTTACAACTCAAACCATCCACACCTGGCACAATCCTGGTAAATCTCTTCTGAGTCCTCTCCAGTTTGATAATATACTTCCGATAACTGGGCAACCAGAACTGGATACAATACTCCAGAAGACCCTTCACCAATGTTTTGTATATTATTATGATAGGGGTTAAATCCTTCTGTTAATTAAACCAAACACACAGAATAGCTCACCTCGCCTCATAATCTGTTAAAGTATGAGTGACAGAGAACCACCCAAATTCAACTATTTGAAAAAAAACAACTTTATTCTTTAACTCCAAAAGTGAACATTAAACAATAACTACTTACAACTCCTGGCCTCCTTTGTCTTAAAGTTTTGTTATCTACTTCCCACTCTAAAACAATATCCTGATCCAATAAAGCCCCTATTAAATTTACACCAAATCAATTTTCAAACACCTGACAGCGGTGTCAATCCTCAGTTTATAGATCTTCTTGGGTCATCTTCAGTCTTCTACTGCACAGATTTTTCATATGAAAAAGTACCTTTCAGAGAGTTTTCAGTCATTCTGTCTGGCAATGGCAGAAGTTGCTCTTTCTCTGGCTGACTGTATAAAATGCCTGTTTTTTATACCCCAAAACTTTGGATTGTCTCATTGATTTGATGTTGTCAAATCAATTGCATTCAAATTTGATTGTGTTTTATTATCTTGGGGCATAACTTAAAGTGATTGGTTGAATTTGAACCATTGTGAAAACAAAGCAACCAAGCTCAAGTATTTGTTTCACAGCCAAATGTTGCATACTTTCAAGTTTCCAGTACGCACTGAGCCTGCTGTCAGTCACATGACAGGTGCCGGCATTCACTCTCTCTTAAAGGTACAGTACACACCTTCAACTTCAGAACACCTCCCCCCTTAGAAAAAAAAGATCAGTTGTAATGAAAAGATGGCTTCATTTTTTTCTATTTCTTACCCTGATTAAATGCATATTAACGTCTGCACAATATATATATAAAGCTTTGGTATCTATTCAATCTTACCTATACTTTATGTGTTAACTCCGCATTAATGAACCTGCTATTTTAAGACCCACAGCATGTACGAATTGTAAATTAGAAGTCTGTGACACCAGACTCCAATGAAATGGTCTCATATTCTTGTCTTTAAAACGTTTGAAGAAAGTTTGAGGATTGTGGTCCGTGTACACAACTGTCTCCAACACATTTTTCATGACATATACATTCAAATGTTGTAAGGCCAGGACCAAACTCAATCATTCTTTTTTGATTAAAGAGTATTTTCTCTGGTGGGTGTTGGATTTCTTTAAAAGTAACCAACTGGCAGTTCAACTCCATCATCATCTTCCTGTAGGAGTACAGCTCCTACATTGCTAGCATTGATTGAAATTTTGAAGGGTTTAAAAATGTTTGGTGTAGCTAAAACTAATGCGGTGGTTAATACTACTTTTAAATTGTCAAATGCCTCCTGGCATTGTTTTGTCCACCGAAATTTTGTGTTTTTCTTCAGAAAATCTATTAACGGTGCCATTACGCTGCTGAAGTTTGGAACAAACTTCCTGTAAAATCTGCTTAGACCCAAAAATTGAAGCACTTCTTTCTTCAAGGTTGATCATGGAAATTCCTTGATGGCCATCGTCTTTGGTTTCCTTGGAGTCAATCTTCCATGACCGATATTATGTCCCAAGAGCGCCATCTCTGCTTTGGCAAATTCAGTTTTATGTAAATTCATTACCAGTTTTGCTTCTCTTAATCATTCACAGAGCTCTGCCAACTGTACCATGTGACCTTTCCAGGACTCACTAAAGATCACTACATCATCCAGGTAGACTTCACAGTTTGTTAACCCAGCCACAACTCTGTTCATGAGTCTTTGGAACGTGGCGGGTGCATTTTTCATTCCAAAGGGCCTTACTTTGAATTGAAACAGCTCGTTTGGGTTACAAACACAGAAATGTCTTTCACTTTCTCTGATAAAGGTACCTGTCAATAACCACGCAGTAAGTCCAACTTTGTGATGTAACTGTCTTGTCCAAATTTCTCTTTACAGTCCTCCAATCTTGCTATTGGATATGAGTCCGATTTTGTTAAGGCAAGACATTCTGATAGTCCAAACAAAATCATTGAGTCCCAACAAGTTTGGGAACTAACATGATCAGCAAACTCCACTCTGACTCCATTCGATGATATCTTCGTTGAGCATCGGATCCACTTCCTTCTCTACCTGTCTGGCTTTGAAAGGATTAAGCCTGTAGGGGTGTTTTTCTTTTATCAGAACAGCATTTCCTTCATCTACCTCATGCACAATAGCACTGGTCCTCTCCACCTTATTCCTGCGTATGTTCTCATATTGCTGTAACAAACCTTTCAGCTGTGATCTTTGCTCCTGAGACAGATAGTTTACTAACTTATCCCACTCCTCAATGACTTCCTCATTGTTTAATGGATTTTGGGGTACATCAAACTCCACAACATCTGGATTTGATTCCTCACTCTGTGGGGAAATAACTAACACCTGTTTCTCCAGGTCTTCTCTCAATTATAATAGGGTTTCAACATATTCACATGCATACTCAATACAGTTTTCCAATCCGGCATCTTTACCAGATAGTTGACCTGACTCAACTTTTTGTCAATTTTATAGGGACTAATTTTGGCTTTGAAGGGATCTCCTACCACTGGTAACAATCCTAATATATCATCCCTATAGGAAAATGTCCAAATTTCAGAGTTTTTAATCTGTCACCTGCTTCATTCTATGCTGTGCACTCACAAGGTGCTGTTTAGCTAACTCACTTCACCGATTTAATCTCGCCCTCATCTCTGAGACATGATCTAAGTATGAGATCTCTGACTTCGGTCCTGTCAATTTCTCTTTAACTTATTTCAAAGGCCCTTCTTTCTATGTCCAAATATTAATTCAAAGGGAGTAAACTGAGTAGATTTGTTTGGGGCATCTCTAATGGCAAACAACACAAATGGAACACCTAACTCCATATCCAACCTCTGCCTAAGCTGTGCACACTCCTGCAGCTCCTTAACTTTTCCTAGGATTTTTTTTACTACTTTTGCTAATGCCAATGGTTTAGCTTCTTTTACCATATCTTTTCCCACGGTGCCTTTCTTTAACAACCAACACTGGAACTTTACATATCCCACTTTACTACAGTGGAAACACTTGAGGCCTTTCATCTCTTTTCCCTCTTTTTTAACCTGTGGTAAACAATTACCAGTGTTGTCTATTTGTTTTGTAGTGTAGGATCTCTCTTTCTCCCAATTGCTATTCCTCACAGGATGAAATTCTTGCCAGAGCTAAACTTTGCCTTCTGCACCAATGTATATTCATCTACCATCTCTGCTGCTCTTCTCACTTCTTGAACTTTCTGTTCATCCACATTAATTTTTTTTCATCTCTGGAAGTGAGTTTTTAATCTCCTCCAGCAGAATAATCTCTTTCAGAGACTCATAGGTCTCATCTATTTTTAAGGTCTGCACCCATCTATCAAAATTACTACATTTAATTATTTTGAAATCAACTTAAGTCTGACCTGATATCTTCTTCATGGTTCTGAACTGCTGTCTATATGCTTCTGGTACCAATTCATAAGCACTTAAAATACCCTGTTTGGCATCTGCATAATCACTTCACCCCTCATCCGACAGTGCCACAATTACTTCACTAGCCCTACCTACCAGCTTAGTCTGAACTAACATTATTCACACGTCCTCTGACCTAGCAAATTTTTCAGATGAAATAAAGAAGGTTTCAGCATCTTTCTCATCAATGTGTGGCAGCGTTTTAACATATTTGTAGAGTTCACTACCTTCTCTCTTCATCTCCGTCCTGCTAACTTGACTTTGCTGACTGTCACAACTTCTCAAGTTCAAATTCTCTCTGCACTCCTCTTTCTTTTCTTTTTTCTCTCCCTCTTTCTTCTCTCTCTTTTCACCCAGCTAAGAACCTTCTCTCTCTTTTTCCTCTCTCTGTGTCTCTTCTCCCTCTCTTTCTCTCTCCCTTTGTTTATCTTCTAACTCCATTTTCCTCAATTATAATTTAAGTTTTTCTAACTCTAATTTACTTGTCTGTTTCTCTGACATATCTAAGTGCTTGAGTACTTACAACTAACTCCCTTACAATTTCAGCTTTCCTTTTGTCCTTGGTTAAACCCAATTCTAACCTCCTTGTTAATTCTAAATGTATAGTCTTTTCTTACTAAACTTTCTTGGCAAATTTGGAAATCATCTTCAAACCTTAGAAAATCTTTAGCAATTTTAGGAGCCATTTCTCTCATTTTTAATTTAACCAACTACAAATAAAACAAAATTAAACAAATTAGATTAGATTACTTACAGTGTGGAAACAGGCCCTTCGGCCCAGCAAGTCCACACCGACCCACCGAAGCGCAACCCACCCATTCCTCTATATTTACCCCTTTACCTAACACTATGGGCAATTTAGTAAGGCCAATTCACCTAACCTGCCCATCTTTGGACTGTGGGAGGAAACCGGAGCATCCGGAGGAAACCCATGCAGACACGGGGAGAATGTGCTAACTCCACACAGTCAGTCGCCTGAGCCTGGAACTGAACCCGGGTCTCTGGCGCTGTGAGGCAGCAGTGCTAACCACTGTGCCACTATGCTGCCCACTGTGCCACCATGCCGTCCACATGGCACCTCTATGTCGCCTCTATGTTTTATTTAAAGATCTCGGTCACGAATCAGCAAGTGTTTAAATCTGCTTGGATCTTTTGTACCCCAAATCTATTCAAATCAGTCCAAATCTCAGACTGGATCTATTTAAACTTGTCCAAATCACAGACCCGAACCCCCAAGCTGTTACAACACAGAGTAAAGCCTTTTGTTAATTGAACCAAATACACAGAAAAGCTCACCTTGCCTCATCATCTGTTAAAGTATGAGTGACAGAGAACTATCCAAATTCCACTATTTATGAAAAATAACAACTTTATTCTTTAACTCCAAAAGTGAACATTAAACAATAACTATTTACAACTCCAAGTCTCCTTTGTCTTAAAGATTTGTTATCTACCTCCCACTCTATAACAATATCCTGATCCAATAAAGCCCCTATTAAATCAATTTTCAAATACCAGACAGCGGTGTCAACCCTCTATTTGCACATCTTCCTGGGTCATCTTCAGTCTTCTGCTACTCAGATTTTTCAAATCAAAAGGTACCTTTCAGAGAGTTTCCAGACATTCTCTCTGGCAATGGCAGAAAGTGCCCTTTCTCTGGCTAACTGTCCAAAATGCCTGTTTTTTATACCCCAAAACATTGGATTGCCTCATTGGTTTGATGTAGTCAAATCAATAACATTCAAATTCGATTGTGTTTTATTATCTTCGGGCATAATTTAAACTGATTGGTTAAATTTGAACCAAAATGTCCATCCATCCATGCTAACCCCGTTTCCCTACACTTGGCCCATAAACATCTTGACCTTTCCTAACCCTTTACTCTGAGATGAGGCCCTTGACTCTTAGTCTCTCTTGGTAGTGGAAACATTTTCTCCACATCCACTTTATCCAGGCCTCTCAGTGTTCTGTACGTTTCAGTTAGATCTCCCCTTCCCATCTTTCTAAATTCAATCATGTCTAGACCCAAAGGCCTCAACCACTCCTCATATGACAAGCCCTTCATCCCTGGGATCATTCTTCTAAACATTCTCTGACCCCTTCCAATGCCAGCACGGCATTCCTTAGATACAGGGCCCAAAACCACTCACAATAATCCAAATGTGGTCCAACTAGAACCTTGTACAATTTCAACAGTACATCACTTTTCTTGTATTCGACCCCTCTTGAAATGAATGCTAACATTACATTTGTCATTCTGACTCACAACTGAAACTGCATCACACGTGACATCACTTCTGCCCCTCACATCATCGCTGATGCCACACGCTCAGTGACTTCCGCCACCCCTACTGCCGTGTCTGCCACCACTTCCACCCTCACTAACGCCACTCACATGCATTCTGCTGACACGCCCCCCCCCCCACAGACCTCACTATCACTATCCCCACCCCCCAGAACCTCGAGGGGAACACTACCCAGACGTCCCCAACAGTACCCTTCCACAGACACTCTCATTCGTTTGACCAAACTGGACCTCACGCTTAACAATTTCTCTTTCGAATCCTCCCACTTCCTCCAGACCAAAGGGGTAGCCATGGGCACACGTATGGGCCCAGCTATGCCTGTCTCTTTGTTGGCTACGTAGAACAGTTGATCTTCTATAATTACACCGGCACCACTCCCCACCTCTTCCTCCGCTACATTGATGACTGTATTGGCGCCACCTCGTGCTCCCGCGAGGAGGTAGAGCAATTCATCAACTTCACCAACACATTCCACCCTGACCTTAAATTTACCTGGACCATCTCTGACAATTCCTTCCCCTTCCTGGACCTCTCCACCTCCATTAATGACGACCGACTTGACACTGACATTTTTTACAAACCCACCGTCTCCCACAGCTACCTGGATTACACCTCTTCCCACCCTACCTCTTGCAAAAACGCCATCCCATATTCCCAAATCCTCCGCCTCGGCCGTATCTGCTCCCAGGAGGACCAGTTCCACCATAGAACACACCAAATGGCCTCCTTCTTTAGAGACCACAATTTCTTTTCCCACGTGGTTAAAGATGCCCTCCAACACATCTCGTCCACATCCCGCACCTCCACCCTCAGAACCCACCTCTCCAATCAAAACAAGGACAGAACGCCCCTGGTGCTCACCTTCCACCCTATCAACCTTTGCATAAACCAAATCATCTGCCGACATTTCCGCCACCTCCAAAAAAGACCCCACCACCAGGGATATATTTCCCTCCCCACCCCTTTCCGCCTTCCGCAAAGACCATTCCCTCCGTGACTACCTGGTCAGGTCCACGCCCCCCCTACAACCCACCCTCCCATCCTGGCACTTGCCCCTGCCACCACAGCAACTGTAAAACCTGCGTCCACACCTCCTCCCTTACCTCTATCCAAGGCCCTAAAGGAGCCTTCCACATCCATCAAAGTTTTACCTGTACATTCACTGATATCATTTATTGTATCTGTTGCTCCCAATGCAGTCTCCTCTACATTGGGGAGACAGGGCGCCTCCTAGCAGTGAGCTTTAGGGAACATCTCCAGGACACCCGCACCAATCAACCACACCACCCCGTGGCTCAAAATTTCAACTCCCCCTCCCATTCTGCCAAGGACATGGAGGTCCTGGGCCTCCTTCACCACTGCTCCCTCACCACCAGACGCCTGGAGGAAGAATGCCTCATCTTCTGCCTTGGAACACTTCAACCCCAGGCATCAATGTGGACTTCAACAGTTTCCTCATTTCCCCTTCCCCCACCTCACCCTAGATGCAAACTTCCAGCTCAGCACTGTCCCCATGACTTGTCCGGACTTGTCCTACCTGCCTAGCTCCTTTTCCACCTATCTACTCCACCCTCTCCTCCTTGACCTATCACCTTCATCCCATCCGCCACTCACCCATTGTACTCTATGCTACTTTCTCCCCACCCCCACCCTCTTCTAGCTTGTCTCTCCATGCTTCAGGCTCTCTGCCTTTATTCCTGATGAAGGGCTTTTGCCCGAAACGTCGATTTCGCTGCTCCTTGGATGCTGCCTGAACTGCTGTGCTCTTCCAGCACCACTAATCCGGAAACTGAAACTGCATGTTCACCACACTGTAAGTAATCTAATCTAATCCTGAATTAGGATTCCCAAATCCCTTTATGCTTCAAATTTCTGAGGCTTCCCCATTTAAAAAATAGTCTATAACTCTATGCTTCCAACCAGAGTGCATAACCACAGGCTTTCCCATATTCTATTCCATCTGCCACCTCTTTGCCTACTCTTATAGCCCGTCCAAGACCTTCTGCAGCCTCCCAAGTTCCACAACACGATCTGTCCCTCCACCTATCTTTGCGTCATGTGCAAAATTGTCCTGTTTAGGAGAGCTCCATGTCTCCAGCAAGCTTTGGGAAAATTTCCAACATCAGGAATGAAGATTGGATTCCTGACATGCATAGACTGCCACCACATTTCCAATGTTTTTCACATTTCTGTCCAATGTGGGTCCAGAAAAATTGGCCTGAGGTATCAAAATGTCAGTGAGTGCAAATCTTCTTAACCTTACTTTAGTTTGCCAGATGAACATAAAATGATCCCTTAATAATTTATAAACTTCACTCTACTTATTATTCATTGCACAGTGCTAACATCACAAATGCAACAGAATTAAATTGCAGACTCTCCTGTACCAATATTTTTCAAACCCTGCCATCCACTATTCTTCTGACCCTCTGCCATCCATATCCTTGACTGCTCTTTAGGCCACTGCCTGTATCTATTTCTTGAAATAACATAGCAGCAGAACACATTAAGGAACATTTAGTATAACAGGACACAGCCTGGAAATTTGACCTCAGTAAAAGACTTGTGCATGTTTGTCAGGGTTCCAGGTGGCAAGCTTCAGATTTGATCGGATTGTATACGCGTGTTCCATTATCACTGCTTCAGCTATTGTTGCTTAACTGTACAATTCAATTCCACATTTCTGCTAAGAGTTAAGTATACACAAAAATAAGGTAAAGGCTAAATGAAGCTTTATGACCTTTCTTTTAAGATGGTGCCAGTATTGTTCGTGGCAACTATTCAAGACTGAGGTAAGAAGAATAAATTGATAAAAAGCAGAAGATTTCAATGTTAGAAACGTTTAGAAATGGTTTAGAAAGCACAAGCCTGAATGAGCTGTTAGATTCCCTTGAATGCCTGAAGAACATTCAATTTTATTGCCATTTTGCCGCACCTTTTGTAAAATTGTCAATATGGGATTTGGCTACTGCTGTTTTGAGTTTGTCATTTTGGGAAATCCTTAAGAGAAGCATAGAACATAGAACAGTACAGCACGGAACAGGCCCTTCAGCCCACGATTGATCCGATCTCGTGCATGCACCCTCAAATTTCTGTGACCATATGCATGTCCAGCAGTCTCTTAAATGTCCCCAATGACCTCGCTTCCACAACTGCTGCTGGCAACGCATTCCATGCTCTCACAACTCTCTGTGTAAAGAACCCGCCTCTGACATCCCCTCTATACTTTCCAGCTTAAAACTATGACCCCTCGTGTTAGCCATTCCAGTCTGCCCTGGGAAATAGTCTCTGGCTATCGACTCTATCTATGCCTCTCATTATCTTGTATACCTCAATTAGGTCCCCTCTCCTCCTCCTTTTCTCCAATGAAAAACAGTTGAATACAATTGCAGAATACCCAAGAGCTGTGTTTCTAGAGCCATTGAACCAGATTACGGATCTTGTCATTTAAAGGCCAGGCCAATGGAGAATGAGAGAAAAAGAATTACAGAGAAACACACTATTCCAGCAAATGAGCTCACATCTGTAGTTACACCCCATATAAACCTCTTCTTATTTCTAAAACCTTCACTATGCTGACCCCTTCTCCCTCATATATACTTCAAGCCTCTCCTTGAATGTTTCAATGCTGTGTACTTTAACCCTTGTATGTGACAGGGAGCTCCTCATTTTCACAGAGTTGAAAAAGTAAATTCATTCCAAGTTCTTTCTTTGGATTTATTGCTACCTTCTGTCAATTGTTTTTCTCTTACATCCAGATATGATATCACACACAACCGAATGTCAACCCCCACTACCAAATCACCTGTGGCATTTTTTAAAAAATCTGTTAACCATCTTCTGCTAATATTACCTGCACTGGCCCACTCACAGGTGGAAACAGGTTCTGAAACACCCACTTTTGTACAACTCTTCATCACTCAAAAGACCACTATCAGGTATCTTCCAAACCTTTCTCTCTCCCGAGAAACGGACAAGACTTGCACTTTTCTCAATCTGAGGATATCCCAAAAGCTTGCCAGCTACTTTTGAGATGTAGTCACTTTTGTAATGTAGAGAATTTGCACACAGCAAGCAGCCACTAGCACCAAAATGATAACAGACAATAGACAATCGGTGCAGGAGTAGGCCATTCTGCCCTTCGGGCCTGCACCGCCATTCAATATGATCATGGCTGACCATCCTTAATCAGTATCCTGTTCCTGCCTTATCTCCATAACCCTTGATTCCACTATCCTTGAGAGCTCTATCCAACTCTTTCTTTAAAAAATCCAGAGACTAGGCCTCCACTGCCCTCTGGGGCAGAGCATTCCACACAGCCACCACTCTCTGGGTGAAGAAGTTTCTCCTCATCACCGTCCTAAATGGTCTACCCCGTATTTTTAAGCTGTGTCCTCTGGTTCGGCACTCACCCATCAGCGGAAACATGTTTCCTGCCTCCAGAGTGTCCAATCCTTTAGTAATCTTATATGTCTCAATCAGATCCCCTCTCAGTCTTCTAAACTCAAGGGTATACAAGCCCAGTCACTCCAGTCTTTCAGTGTAAGGTAATCCCGCCATTCCAGGAATTGACCTTGTGAACCTACGCTGCACTCCCTCAATAGCCAGAATGTCTTTCCTCAAATTTGGCGACCAGAACTGCACACAGTACTCCATGTGTGGTCTCACCAGGGACCTGTACAGCTGAAGAAGAACCTCTTTGCTTCTATACTCAATCCCTCTTGTTATGAAGGCCAGCATGCTATTAGCCTTCTTCACTACCTGCTGTACCTGCATGTTTACCTTCATTGACTGGTGTACAAGAACACCCAGATCTCTCTGTACTGCCCTTTTACCCAAATTGATTCCATTTAGGTAGTAATCTGCCTTCTTGTTCTTGCCACCAACGTGGATAACCATACATTTATTCACATTAAACTGCATCTGCCATGCATCTGACCACTCACCTAACTTGTCCAGGTCACCCTGTAATTTCCTAACATCCTCCTCACATTTCACCCTGCCACCCAGCTTAGTATCATCAGCAAAATTTGCTAATGTTATTACTAATATCATCTTCTATATCATTGACATATACTGTAAAAAGCTGCGGTCCCAGTACTGATCCCTGCGGTACCCCACTGGTCACTGCCTGCCAATCCGAAATGGAACCGTTTATCACTACTCTTTATTTCCTATCAGCCAGCCAACTTTCAATCCAAGTTAGTACTATGCCCCCAATACCATGCACCCTAATTTTGCTCACTAACCTCCTATGTGGGACTTTATCAAAAGTTTTCTGAAGGTCTAGGTACACTACATCTACTGGATCTCCCTCATCCATCTTCAGAGTTACATCCTCAAAAAATTCCAGAAGATTAGTCAAGCATGATTTCCCCTTCATAAATCCATGCTGACTCTGACCTATCCTGTTACTACTATCCAGATGTGTCATAATTTCATCTTTTGTAATAGACTCCAGCATCTTTCCCACCACTGAGGTCAGACTAACTGGTCTATAATTTCCTGCTTTCTCTCTCCCACCTTTCTTAAAAAGTGGTACAACATTAGCCACCCTCCAATCCGTAGGAACTGATCCCGAATCTATTGAACTCTGGTAAATAATCACCAACGCATCCACGATTTCTCGAGCCACCTCCTTCAGTACCCTGGGATGTAGACCATCAGGCCCCGGGGACTTATCAACCTTCAGACCTAACAGTCTCTCCAACACCAAATCCTGGCAAATATAAATTCCCTTCAGTTCAGGTCCTTCAGCCACGGTTATCTCCGGGAGATTGCTTGTGCCTTCTCCAGTGAACACAGATCTGAAGTAACAATTCAATTCTTCTGCCATTTCTTTGTTCCCTTAATATATTTTCCTGTTTCTGTCTTCAAGGGCCCAATTTTAGCCATAGCCATTTCTTTGCCTTTCACATACCTGAAAAAGCTTTTACTATCCTCCTTTATATTATTGGCCAGTTTACCTTCATACCTCATTTTTTCTCTGCGTATTTCCTTCTTAGTAATCCTCTGTTCTTTAAAAGCTTCCCAGTCCTCCGTTTTCCCACTTATCTTTGCTATGTTATACTTTTTCTCTTTTAACTTTATATGTTTCTTAACTTCCCTCGTCAGCCACGGTCACCCATGCCTCCTCCTAGGATCTTTCTTCCTTTTTGGAATGAATTAATCCTGCACTTCTGCATTATACACAGAAATATCCGCCATTGTTCCTCCACTGTCATCCCTGCTAAGGTATTGCACCATAGAACTTTGGCCAGCTCCTCCCTCATAGCTCCATAGTTCCCTTTATTCAACTGAAAAATTGTCACTTCCGATTGTACCCTCTCCCTCTCAAATTGCAGATTGAAGTTTATTGTATTATGATAATAGTTCATGGTTGGAAGTTGCTGAATGAAGGAGAAATATCAGTTAGGAAGCTTAACTCCTCTCTGCTTCCTCAAAATTATACCAAAGTATCCATTGCATTGGTACAGTCGTGGGAAGCATCAAGGATCAGGAAATCCATGGTGTGGATGTCTGCCAGTCCCTTAAGAGGGTGGAGATAGATAAAGTGGTTAAGAAGGCATATGGAATAATTGCCTTTATTAGCTAATTAATCTTGATTATTAAAGCAAGATCAGCAGCATCACACAATTAAGTTTCAATGAGATGCCACTTTACTAAAAACAAATCAAATCAAAATATTAGCTGAGTGCTGAGGATCACTGAACCCAAAATGCGAACCCTGCTTTCGCTCCACAGATGCTACGAGACCTGCTGAGCCTTTCCAGCAATTTGTGTTTTTAGTTCCAAAATGTGATCTATCAGATCAGAACGATGGCCGTGAAACCACTGTCGAATGTACAAAAACTCATCTGTTTCATTAATGTCCTTGAGGGAAGGAAACCGCCATCTTCAGCTGGTCTGGTTGACATATGGCTCCACACCCACAGCAATGTGACTGACCCTTAACTGCGTTCTGGGCAATTAGGGATGGATAACAAACACTAGCTGAGCCAGTGACACCCACATTCTACGACTGAATTAAAATATGACATTTTGACTAGGATCTGACTTGTTGAGTAATAACACCAGTTGGAATAATAACATGAGCATGTCTAAAGTGGGATTTGATTTGACAACTTTATGATTGAGGCATGACTGAACCAGGGCTGCCACGAGGAATAATATCAGTAAACTTCCAAACTGGGTTTTGCATGAAGTGCAGCTGGGATACCTATTCTAGGAGCCTGTCATTCTAATGCACAATGGTCATTGGAGACCAAGATGTGCCTATAACACATCTTGGTCTCCAGCTTTTACATCACTGCCACATTCCAGGATTTAAAGATCCCAGAAAAAACATTTTGATAAACTACAGATGGAATGTAACTATGTAATGTAAGTAGGTGAGAGAATAGGGTGGACAGGTGGCAGTATGAATGATGGATAGAAGGAGGTAAGTTGACATGCAAAGCATGTTAGGATGGTGAATGAAGGGATAGGATGGTAGATAGGTGAGGGGGGTGGGTTTAGCATGGTAGAAGGATAGGGTGTAATGTGGCTGGGGAGATAGAGTGGCAAGTAAGTAGGTGATGGTGTTGGGATGGAACAGGGTAAGGGGTATAGGATGTAACATGGATGAGTGGTTAAGATGGAAGGTTAGATGGGGATTGTGAATCATGGTTTTGGGTTGTAGTGGAAGGTGCTTCTGTCTCAGCATAGAAAGGTCGGTGGTGAATTGGGAAGCTGGGGGTGGAGGGGATTAGGATAGTGACATCAAGTGAATTTGGGGTTGGTTGAGGATCAGGTTGGGCATTGTGTAGTTGTTGGGTGGCATCGCAGTAGGAAAAGATGGTAAGTTGGTAAGATGGTCAGTCATAAATTAGGGATTGAGGAGGAGTGGGAGAAAGTGAGGTATGGTCAGCCTTATAGAGTTATACAGTCATACAGTATGGAAGCAGACCCTCCAGTTCAATTTGTCCATGCCAACCCAAGTTTCCCAAACCAAACTTATCCCACTTACCTGTGTTAGGCCCATACAGTTCCCCCAAGAGTTAGAACAGTCTCTCATCCTTTAACATTTAATAGGTCACTATTGAAGTATCTGAGTTTCAAATTCTAACTCATAACTGGAGACTTTTTAAAGGGTTCCAAACACCAGAGTTCTGTTTCAAAAATCATTCATGGGATGAGTGTTTGTTCAGCCAAGTCAGTATTTACTGCCCATTCCTAATTTCCTACAGAGAAGTTTAAGAGTCATCCATCTTGCTGTGGATCTGGGGTCACATGTAGGCCAGTCAGGTAATGATGGCAGATTTCTTCCCTAAAGAGCATCAGTCAGTGAGATAGGATTTTTCATTAATTGACAATAAATTCATAATCACCATTTGATTCATAATTCAAGATTTTCATTGGATTGAAATTCCGCCATCTGCTCTGGTGCACCACCCCCTCTCATTCTAAGGCTGTGCCCACAGGTCCTAGTCTCCTCACCTGATGGAAACAATTTCTTAGTGTCCACCTTTTCCAAGCCATGTTTTATATTGTAAGTTTCTATTAGATTTCCCCTTGACTTTCTAAACTCCAATGAGTACAATCCCAGGATCCTCAGCCGTTCCTCGTATGTTAGACCTACCATTCCAGGGATAATCCATGTGAATCTCCGCTGGACACGCTCCAGTGCCAGTATGTCCCTCCTGAGGTGTGGGGACCAAAACTGGACACAGTACTCTAAATGGAGCCTAACCAGAGCTTTATAAAGTCTCAGTAGCACACCGCTGCTTTTATATTCCAACCCTCTTGAGATAAATGACAACATTGCATTCGCTTTCTTAATCACGGATTCAACCTGCATGTTTACCTTTAGAGAATCCTTGACTAGCACTCCCAGATCCCTTTGTACTTTGGCTTTACGAATTTTCTCACCGTTTAGAAAGTAGTCCATGCTTGTATTCTTTTTTCCAAAGTGCAAGACCTCACATTTGCTCACATTGAACTTCATCAGCCATTTCCTGGACCACTCTCCCAAAATGTCTCGGTCCTTCTGCAGCCTCCCCACCTCCTCAGCACTACCTGCCTGTCCACCTAACTTTGTATCATCGGCATACTTTGCTAGAATACCTCAGTCCCTTCATCCAGATCATTAATATATAACGTGAACAGCTGCGGCCCCAACACTGAACCCTGTGGGACACCGCTTGTCACCGGCTGCCATTCCGGAAAAGAACTTCTTATCCCAACTCTCTGCCTTCTGTCAGACAGGCAACCCTCAATCCATGCCAGTAACTCACCTCAAACACCATGGGCCCTCACCTTGCTCAGCAGCATCCTGTGTGGAACCTTACCTAAAGCCTTTTGGAAGTCTAGATAGACCATATCCACTGGATTTCCCTGGTCTAACCTACTTGTCACCTCTTCAAAGAATTAAAGAGGGGGAGTTGAAATGTTGGGCCACAGGGCAGTAGGATCGATTGGTGCGGCTGTCCTTTTCTTACTGAGGCATAGGGGATTGAGAGGCAAACTGATAGAAGGTTTTAAAGTAATGAGGGGTATTGAATGAGGATTTCAAGACAAGGGGACTCGTTATTTACGGGAGGAGAGAGATTTCAAAAATACATGAGAGGCAAATTTTTTACACAAAGAGTGGAATGAACTTCCTGAGGAAGTGGTGGATACAGGTAAACTTACAACATTTAAACAACATTTGGATAGGTTCATGAATAAGAAAGGTTTGGAAGGATACGGGCCAGGAGCAGGCAGGTGGGACAACAACGCAGTTCACATCTGCTTGGAGTAATTTGTAAGGGATCAGGATTGTCACAAAGACAGTGAGGTCAGAGGTTAGGAGAAAATGCTTTGCACATGAATATGTTGAAGCATGGCACATTTGTCACAGTTGGGTAGTCAATGCTGAGAAAATATCTTGGAAATCAAGGAATATTGGAGAAAGGGAGAAGTCTGATGAGCTCACTGTACAGTTCAGTCAGTTTGGATTGCTCTATCAAACAGTTATCAGACATGATGGGATGAGTGACCTCTATTCAAAAACTTATTGAACTAAGGAGTACAGAGAAGTTCCATTGGTCCATCAAGTCTGCACTACCAAAACTACACTTTGACCTATTCTTTGCTGCACTAGGCCCATGGGCTTGAATGTTATGACACTTTGGCTCCAAGTACTTTCTAAAGGTTGCGAGGTGACCCAGCTCAATTACCCTCCCAGGCAGTGCATCCCAAACCCCTATCAGCCTTTGGGTGAAAAGGATTTCTCTCAAATCTCCTCAGAACCTACTGCCTTTCACTTTAGGGTGGCATGGTGGCTCAGTGGTTAGCATTTCTACCTCACAGCACCAGGGACCCTGACTCAGGCCTTGGGTGACTGTCCTATGTGGAATGTACCATACTCCCTGTTTCCACCGAGTGCTCCAGTTTCCCCTCACAGTCCGAAGATGTGCAGGTTACGTGGATTGGCCATGGAAAATGTGGGTTATTGGGCTAGGGTGAGGAGGTTGGGAGTATCTGGGTGGGATATACTTCAGATGATCGATGTGGACTTGATAGCCCGAATAGCCTCTTTCTACCTGTTTCTATGATTCCCTCTGCTTTAACCTGACCTTATCCCGCCTCTCTTAATAGCTGAAATGTTCCATACCAGGCAACATCCTGGTGAATCTCCTTTGCACTCACTCCAGTGAAAGCACATCCTTCCTGCTATGCAGTGGCCAGAGCTACACACAGTAGTCCAGCTGTGGCCTAACCAAAGTTCTTATGATCCATGCCACAATTAATAAATAAAGGTAAAATTAACTACAAAGATATGGGGGAGAAGATGCCCAGAATTAATTGGATGGTGAGGTTAGCAGAGAAGATGGTGGAGCAGGAATGGCAGAGATTCTGGGGGTAATTTGGAAAATACAACAGGAATTCATTCCAAGGAAAATGTGTGTACTAAGGGGAGGATGAGGCAATCTGTGACAGACAAGGGAGTTCAGGGTCGGCATGAAAGCGAAAAAAAAAGCATACAGTATGGTGAAGATTTATGGGAAGTCAGAGAATGGGAAGCCTTTAAAAACCAGCAGAGAAAACTAAAAAAGTAATACAGGGAGAGAAAATCAAATATGAGAGTAAGCTAGCTAGCAGTATGAAATAATATGAAAAAGATTGTAGGAGGCTTTTTCAGATAGATTAAAAAGAAAGAGTCAGACAAGAGTGGACTTTGGACTGCTGGGAAATGAGCCAGAGAAGTAGTAATGGGGATCAAAGAAATGGTGGAGGACCTGTATAAACATGGAATCATAGAATCCCCACAGTGCTCAAAGACGCCACTTGTCCCATTTGTTATGCCCCAACCCCTGAAGAGCATCCCAAACAGAAGCAGCCCTCCACCTATGTCCATAACACGTATTTCCTATGGCTAATCCATCTAGCCTATACATCCCTGGACATTGCAGACAATTTAACACCGCCAATCCACCTATCCAATACATCCTTGGAATTTGCATCCGTTTTCACAGTGGAAGACGCCTGCAGCATACCAGAACTTCAAAACAGCAGAGGTATGAGTAGGGGCCAGCACTAAGAAGAAGGTGCTGGGGAAGCTGAAAAGTCTGAAACTGGATAAATCATCTGAACCCCGTGGGCTGTACCCCAGGAGTTCTGAAAGAGATAACTGTGGTGATATTTCAGGAATCACTAAAGTAAGGGAAGATCCCAGAGGACTGAGGCATGGCAAATGTAACTCCCTTGTTTAAGAAGAGAGGGAGGCAGGAGACAATAAACTATGAACTAAGTAAGCCTGACCTCAGTCATTGGTAAGATTTTAGAGTCCATTATTAAGGAAGAGTTTGCAGAGTACTTAGAATTGGATGGTAAAATAGGGCTGAGATCTGAATGGTTTTGTCAAGAGGAGGTTATAACTGACCAATCTGTTGGAATTCTTTCAGGAGTTAATGAATAAGTTAGACAAAGGAGGGTCAGTTCATATGGGCTATTTGGATTTCCAGAAGATCTTTGACAAGGTGCCACACAGGAGAACTGCTAAATTAGACAAGATCCTGCAGCGTTAGGGGTAAGGTATTGCATGGATAGAGGATTGGCTGACTGGCAGAAGGCAGATAGAGGGGATAAAGGGGTCTTTTTCAGGATGGCAGCTGGTGACTAATGGAGTTTCGCAGGAATCAATATTGGAACCACAACTATTATTAGAGGCAGCAATCACCGAGTGATATTATCACTTAATCCAGAGACCCAAGTAATGATCTGAGGAACTGAGTTTAATTCCCGCCATGGTGGATTGTGGAATTTGAATTGAATAAAAATCTAGAATTCAGAGACTAATGATGACCATGAAACTATTGTCGATCGTTGGAAATACCCATCTGGCTCTTATGTACTTAAGGGAATGAAATCTGGTCAGCCCTACATGTGACTCCTTACCCACAGCAATATGGTCAACTCTGAACTGCTCTCTGAGCAATGAGGATTGGAAAATAAATGCTGGGCCTAGCCAGAGCCGCCCTCATCCTGGGAATGAATAAGCAAAATTCACATCGTGCATCAACAATCTAGACAGAGAAACTGAGAGTATTCTTGTTAAGTTTTCACAAGATAGGTGGAGGGACGGGTGGTGTGGAAAAAGTAGGGAAGCTGTGAATAAAGTTGGACAGGTGAGAAGAGTGAGCAAAGAAGTGGCAGATGGAATACAATGTGGAAAAGTGTGAGGTTATGCACTTTGGTTGGAAGAACAGAGGGGAAAGGCTGAGGAAATCTGAAGGAAAAAAGGCACTGGAGTCCTAGTTCAGGATTATCGTAAGGTTAATTTGCAGATTCATTTGGCAGGTAGGAAAGCAATGCTTGCAAGAGGGCTAGAATACAAGGGCAGAAATGTACTGCAGAGGCTGTTTCAGGTTCTGATGAGTCTGCATTTGGAATATATTGAGCAGTTTTGGTCCCTGTGTCAAAGGAAGGATGTGCTGGATTTAAAGGGGGTCCAGAGTAGGTTTACAAGAATGATTCTGGGGAAGAAGAGCTTGTCATATGAGGAGTGGTTGATTACTCTTGGTTTGTACTCAACAAAGTTTCGAGGAATGAGGGGAATCTCATTCAAACTTATAGAATACTGACACGCCTGGATAGAGTGGACGTGAAGATGTTTCCAATCGATAGGAGAGACTAGGACCCGAGGGCACAGCCACATAATGAAGGGATGACCCTTTAGAACTGAGATGAGGAGGAATTTCTCTTCAGCCAGAGGGTGGTGTATCTGTGGAATTCATTGCTGCAGAAGGCTATGGAGGTCAAGTCATTCAGCATAAATAAGACAGAGAAAGATAAGTTTTGATTAGTAAGATGATCAAGGGTTACAGGGAGAAGGCAGGAGCACGGTATTGAGAAATGTTTCAGCCATGATCGAATGGCAAATCAGACCCAATGGGCCGAATGGCTTCATTCTGCTCCTATATTTTAAAGTCTTATGGTCTGATAAAGCCAAGCATACTATATGACTTCTAAATTACAGTATTAGCCATTTCTGCCTGCTTCAGGAATCTGTGGACAAGCAACTCAAGATCCTTTTCTTCCTCTGAGCTTCATAGAGTCAAAGAGTCATAGAGTTATCAGCACAGGCACCCTTTGATCCAACTCATCCATGCCAACTTGATTTCCTAAATTAATCTTGTCCCATTTGCCAGCATTTGTCCCTCCAAACCCTTCTCAATCATATACCAACCCAGATGCCTTTGAAGTATTGTAATTGTACCAGCCTTCACCACTTCCTCTCACCTCACTCCATATATGCACCAGCCTCTGCGTGAAAAAGTTGCCCCTTCGGTCCCTTTTAAATCTTTCTCCTCTTACCTTAAACCTAAGCTTTCTATATTGGACTCCCTACCCTGAGAAAAATACCTTAGCTATTCATCTTACCCATGGACCTCATGATGTTATAAACCTCTATAAGGTCACCCCTCAACCTTCAACGCTCCAGGTAAAGTAGCCCCAGTTTATTCAGCATCTCCCTCTAGCTCAAACCCTCCAAACTTGGCAACATCGTTGCAAATCATTTCTTACCAGTTTAACATTTTTCCAATAGTTTCCTACTGTCTTGATATTCTTCTGAGCTGTGCAAATCCATGATCCAAATTTCACATCTTATTTCCTTTCATGGGATGTGGGGGTTGCTGGTTATGTTAGCATTTGTTGCCCTAGTTGACTTTGAGAAGGTGATGGTGAGCTGTCTTCTTGAATCATTACATCCCATGTGATGTCAATACCTTGGGCAAGAGGGACCACTGACTGGAAATGCCCTCATATTGCCCAGCATTTGTGGCTCCTTCATCCCTTGCCAACACTCCCTCTCTTTAATGAGAGCTGCCTGACAGGCCTTGACATCTCTTGACGCTGAACCCAGTCTTCCTCCAGTTGCAATACGGGCAATGGGGTGGCATGGTGGCTCAGTGGTTAGCACTGCAGCCTCACAGCACAAGGATCCCAGGTTCGATTCCAGCCTCGGGTGCCTGTCTGTGTGGAGTTTGCACATTTTCTCTGTGTCTGCCGTGGGTTTTCTCTGGGTACTCTGGTTTCCTCCCACAGTCCAAAGATGTCAGGTGAATTGACAATGCTAAATTTACCATAGTGTTAGGTGCGTTAGTCAGAGGGAAATGGGTTTGGGTGGGTTAATCTTCGGAGGGTTGATGTGGACTGGTTGGGCCGAAGGGCCTGTTTCCACACTGTAGGGAATCTAATCAATTGCCATTGGTCCCAGTGATGCTGGTGAGTCTACTAAGCTCCATTTCTTTCATAAAAATGGCAGCCACTTACTTTCTTAAATTCTCCCTCTCTGAGAGGTTCTGGGTCTTGAAGATGGCCCAAGTACATTTACTCCCATTTTCAGGCAGGATCCCTGTTAGCAAGAAAAAAGAACCCAATTCCCTATTTGTTTCCAGCCTCTAATGGACGCCAGCCTTGCAACCCTTCAAAATCTCTGAGAGGTCTGCAGAGCATCTGCAATTTCATTGTTCCACCAATGTTGGCTTTGAGTCATCTATCCGATTCCTGCTCAGGGAGTCTGTCTCTGAAGCTCTGCCTTCTTTTTCATCATTAAGTTGCTCCTTCAAGCCCATCATGGTTCAAGCTTTTGGTCCCTTGTTCTAATATCTCTTTACATGACTCCTAATATTCTTGGGAAGCCTTTTGACATTGTAAAAAGTTAGCTATTGTGCTGAAAATTGTTTGTTCCTCCTTTAACAGCAGCAAGTGAGCAAATTTAGATTTTCCAGAATTTAATCAAACTTGGTGTTTAGTTTGGGTTTAGGTTGACTTCAAATTCTGCTATCTCTTTTGAAATATAGTCCAGTTAAACCATGTAGGCTTAATGCAACAAATTACAAAATTAAAGCTCAATTGAATATTTTATGAACAGTGCAGGAGATGCAGCAGTGACAAATATTCCTGTCAATTCCTTTGTTTATTTTGTTTCCCCAGCTGACACTGAAAGGTTGAGTTCCAGTTATTACTTGTTTATTCTTTTTAAATACCTTATTCCTTCATGTTTTCACAATACAACTACAGTTATGTGACTCGACTCACATTCAGTCTCACAAAAGAAAGCTTGTCAGGAAATGACAGCCATCGGTAGCTCGGCATGAAAGGTTCCAGTGTTTATCAGCACTGCACAGATCTAGTGCTGAGATTCATGATCATATAATTAGCTATTGCTGAGATTGTTAAAAAGATAACTTGACAGGTTATTTTTTTTAAAGCATGGAATGTATTTACAAATTGGTGCCTCGAAACAAAATTGTTCAAAGCCTTATCCTATTGGGATGTGGGTTGCTTACGGAAGAAAAATAGCTACAACTAAATCAAGGGGTGCCGAAATCACGTTTGACAAATACGAACAGACAGCCCAGTTCTCTAACGCCACTGGGAGTCACAGTTAGTTAAAAACAATACTTCTTTGTGAGAGTACAATAAAGAAAGCACAGGGAATACGCCATGTCACTGATTGGGAATGTTATTGAATACGCCAAATATGATTGTGATGGTTATTGACTGTAAGCTGTCAGATATTTATGTGATACCATCAGATTTCAGAGCTTTGTACAACCAAGATTTGATTGAATGCAATAATTATCTGAAATAAATCAAATTATTACAAAACATCTTTAGATTGTGTTCCCAGCAAACCTGTTGAATTGACAGACAAAGTCAAGGCTCCTGCAGTTGCAATTTCCCTACCACATTCACACTCCATCGGCTCACGAACACTTCAATCACTCACAACAAACCTGGAGAAGCATTATTTAAAACATGAGTACCTCTGATGAAGGGCTCTTGCTGGAAAAGTCGATTTTCCTGCTACAGATGCTGCCTGACCTGCTGTGCTTTTCAGCACCACACTCTCAACTCTGATCGGCAGCATCTGGAGTCCTCACTTTCTCCTATCTCATACCCACCATTACCTACAACATACAGAACTCGAATCACTTCAGGGCCTACATAAAACCGAAGTAGTTTTGTTCTTAAATGTTAGCAGTCAATCAAAAGATTCTGTATTGGATTTATTATGCAATATATTTTGAACCAAGCCATGCATTTTCTTTAATGAATTGGATTGAAAGATTTATTGTCACATATATTTCAAAAATAATACAGTGAACAGTGTTAAGTGTCACCACACTCTGATGCCATTTTGAATTACTGACTATATTAAAATATATTCGTAGAATTTATCTTTTTCGCCCCTTCTTGTTCCTCTTGAGCCATTTAGTATTGCCATCTGTTCCACAAACGGTGGTACGTCAAAGTCATCCCATATCAAACACTGGTCTCATCACTGGTGAAAACGGGTTTTTCATATAAGGGTGAATCAATGGTATCAATGCATTAATAGCATGCCATTGAACTGATATAACCTCAACATTAATGGCATGGATTTACTTGCATATCCTCAAATCTCATTTACTGCAGTCATCATTCTTGATGTGGTCTCCTCAACATCAGAGAGACTGAACACAACCCCATGGAATGGTTCAGGGAACATCTCTCATTTGCATGCACCAAACAACCCCACCTTCCTGTGACAATCCACTTCAACTGCCCCTCCCACTCACCTCATGACATGTCCATTCAAGCTGGAGGAAGAAAACCTCATCTTCAGCCTCAGGACCTCACAGCCTCAAAGTTGACTTCACCAGTTTCCAAATCTCCTCATTCCCCACCCCATCCCAGATCCAATCTCCCTCTTGACCAGTCCTATCCATACACTTTCCTTCCCACCTAGCCGCTCTACCCTCCTCCACTGACGTATCACAATCATCTCTCACATGCACTCAACTAACGTCATTTCACCTACCTTTCCCCTAGCCCCACACCTCCCAACTTATGTCTCAGCCCCCTTCCCCCTCTCCAGTCCTGATGAAGGGTTATGCCCGAAACATTGACTCTCTTACTCCTCGGATACTGCCCGACCTGCTGTACCTTTTCCAGCGTGTCACTTTATCGACTGTGACTGTCCAGCATCTGCAGTTCTCACTAACTCCTAATTGATGTAATATGACCAAACTTCAAGAGGGAAAATCTGTCTGATATTTTTGCTATTGTTATGATCCAAGCTGATCATATGACCAGATAAATCAGATCCCAGAAGGACTGGATCATATGTTTAATTATTTTGTTTAGTTAGTTCATATGGTTGTGAAATATATTCATACAATACTGCAGATATCCTTCAATAACAGAATGTTTGTTTATACAGGAAGGAACACAAATATTAAAACAAGTTTCAACCTGTGTTCACCATGTATTATCGATACTCAGATCCAAAGAAATTATAATCCTATTCAAATTCATTAAATCTTCACTTAACCGAAAATTTTCATGTTCTTCGTCTTGAACTACAGAGGTAGTTTTACAATTCCTTCTAACTCTGACAGCTCAAATCTTTCTCAATTCTGATGACATAAACATTTTCAATCCTAACAAAGGAAGATTGCTATTCCAAACTCTCCTGATTTAGAAGATTCACGAGCTAAAAAAATATTGCTGTAGGGATTATTTGAGCATATCTTTTCAATTTTGAATAAAGATTTGATTTCTTCTGAATAAAAGTCAAAGCAGAAGAAACATTTTATTCACTGTACTCTGTCTATATAAAAAAACTCAAAAGTATAAGCATTTTATTCTATTAGATTTGGTTTTTGATTTTATTATCACATATACTCAAGAACAAAAGTATAGAATCCCGTGTAAAATCTATAATGTCATCATACAAGGTGCCTTTTTTAACATATATATTTATTGAAAACACTTTTCACTCTCTTACAAAAAAACCCAAAATGTTATAAAAGTACAAAAGTACAGGAAAGTAGAAATAATGTTGTACTATTATATTACAGTAACATTGAGAATAAACTGCCTACTATTCTTTAAAATACGGTCATCTCTTATTTACTTAACCTAAACCAAATTAGCATAATCTCAAATTAAATAAAATAACATGAAATGAAATTACAATCCACTAAAATTAAATTACACTACATTGTACTATATTACATTACCCTACTCGCCGCAGCTCCATCAAGGCTCCCATCCACAGGAGCAGCAGTGATCATACCCTTATTTACTAGGTCTTCACCAACCACCCCCCCCCCCCCCGCGGCCCCCACCCCCCCCAACCCATCCCCACCCCTCGAGTCCCTGGACCACCATATACGGCCCTCGTGGCTACATAAAGGCCCCAATCAGTATCGCCAACAGATCCATGTCGATGCAATTTAGAAAGGGCCACCATGTCTTATAAAATTGTTCTGTTCCATGGTGCACCATGCTTGTCAAATAATCTTGAGGGATGTGCTCCATCACAAGCCTGTGCCACCCTGCAAGACCTGGAGCCTGTTGCTCCACTGAACGTAAGGGCACCGCCACAGGAATTGAGGTAACAGCTGCAGGTGTGCATAACATAATAGGGGAGTACCCTGCCTGCTGTGCTTCCTTTGCTCCCTTTTCCTTGGATGTCTTCATTTCAGCTGCAGATCTGTCTAATCTCAATTTAAAAGGGCTCCAGGTATTCTACCTGCTTTACATTATAAATCTTCCTCAGCGTGGCTAATGGTTTACTAGCCCACTCTGCCTCGGGTATGGCACAGAGCCCAACACAGCAGACTGTTCAGACTGCTGCCATTTTGAATCCCTGACAAGGCGCCATCTTAGGTACAAGTACCTAGGTATAGAAGCTTAAGAATAAGGTAGAATGAAACAACAAAGTTAAAAATTAAACATTGAAATAATTAAAGTAAAACATACGAAATAAGGTTAAAAGTTACAGATTGCAGGTCTTCTTAGGTTTCGGTAGAAAAATAAAGCAATAAAACTGAAAGTTCAAACACTTTCTTAACTGTTTAGCCAAGGTGGGACCATACTTTGAGGAATCACCTCAAGACCGGAAGTCGATGCTGAGATCGTGCTGGATCGAGAGTCTGCCATGTTGGGCCAAGAGACTGCTATGCTGGGCTAAGAGATCACTACACCAAGCTGGGAGTCACTGCGCCAGGCGGGAAGGACATCGTGCCAAATTGGGAGGCCACCATGCCAGTCTGGGAGACACCGTACAAGGCTGGGAGGCGCCGTGCCAGACTGGGAGGCCACTATGCCAAGCTGGGAGGCCACCATGCCAGTCTCGGAGACACCACACTAGGCTGGGAGGCCACCATGCCAGGTAAGGTCTCCCAGGTACTTTACTGCAGCCACATGCCTTTTTCAAACTCATGCATTTAATTCACCCGAGCGACTTTCTGGATTTTTATCCAGACTGATTTGCCACTATTTCAAAAATAGTCCAAATTACAAAAATTATGTGTGTGTATATATATCCTACACAGTTGTTGGTTCACTTTATTTAAATCTAGATGATTGAAAGTTTGTGAACTTGTCTTTTTTTTGGGTTATTGCCTCATTGGTGGATTGACCTGAACTTAGAGTATCAAAATGTTTTAATGTGTGTGGATTGGGGTCTATACAAATTAATCAGAGCAGAGAATTCAAGCTCATAAAATGTAGCAACGAAAGGCAAAATGCTGCTACAGATGCTGGATGAAATTAAAGCAAAAAAAAAGCTGAAAAATCTCAGCAGGGCAGACAACATCTTTGGAGAGATTAACACAGCTCTGTTTAACTCTCATTAATTTCCTCCTTGTTCCCTTGAGTCGCCCTTCTTTTGTAACTTTGATAGAATAAGAATGTAAGGAACAGTAGAAACTGCACCTTGTTGAGCCTGTTGTTATAGGATGTGCACATCGCCTTCAGTGAACATTCTTTTAACTGCTATCCATGACTACTCCCCCGAACATGTGACACATGAGGGTCCATGGCTGATCAAGCATCAGAGACAGCAGTGATAGAAGTCAGATGTGTTACATTTTGTTGACAGTCAATATGGTCCTGAGTAAGTCTTTAAATAAAGAACCAATCCTTATTGTTTTACCAGTGTTTACATGGTCATCATCAATGATAGGAGCAGGTGGAGGCTATTTCGGCTCTTGAGCTTGGACCACCACTTGAGAAAATCATCACTGACTGACTGTTACCTCAACTCCACTTTCCAATGATAACCTTTCCCCCCCTGCACACAAGAAGCTATCAAATTCGTTGAACCAGATGATTTGCCAGAGAGATGTTAGAAACAAAGACACAAAGAAAGTGTGAACAGGGGTTTGAAGCGTGAATTAGTTGACAGACAGAAAACAAAAAGTGTGAAAGAGAAATGGGCTTTTCTCCCAGTGGACGCAGTATGTTCTGTCTACAAGATGCACTGCAGAAATTTACCAAAGGTCCTCAGACAGCACCTTTCATGCCCACTTCCATCTGGAAGGACAAGGGCAGCAGATACATGACAACACCACCACCTGCAAGTTCCCTCTAAGTCACTCACCATACTGAAATATAATGCCATTTCTTCACTGTCACTGGGTCAAAGTCCTGGAATTCCCTCCCTAATGGCATTGTGGGTCAACCCACAGAAGTTGGGTTGCAGGGGTTCAAGAAGGCAGCTTCTTAAGGGTAACTAGGGACGGGCAATAAATGCTGGTTAGCCAATGATGCCCACATCCCACAAAATGAATAAATTAAGAAAAAGCTAAGAACATTAATTTACACCCATTATCTTTATTACTTTCTGCATGATTGTTGCCAGACCTGCCAAGTATTTTCAACATTTTCTATTGTATTTTGGGTTTCCAGCAACAGCAGTATTTGGCTTTTGAGTTTGTAACTCATCTTTTGTTTTGGAAAGAAACCCACAGTTTTGATTGTCTCACCTATAATATGAGGTACGCTTGTGATTTAAATGTTTTCAACTCTGGGCGCCATGTAACGCTGTTTGTATTTCATCTCGAGTTAAAAACAAAAGATGGCAGTATGTAATTAAAGCTTATTGTGTTGAGAAGAAAAATTGTTTCCAGCAGGGTCAGCAGAGTGGACCGAAATATAATGAAAGGGGAAAGGAGGACCTTAGGAAACTCTCTTTCATGAAGAGCTTGAAAGAGAGAACTAATTGGTGATAGTTATAAACAGCAACAGCCAAAGGTGAAGATTGATAAAGAAATGTTGGAATAAATAATAAGAACATCAATAAAAAGAGGATACTAATTATGACTGAACATTTTTTATGCTGAAATGAATTAGATTGGTGATGAGAATCCTAAAAAGGAGGTAAAATCTCTTTTGTTGCAAGCTGACTTTTTTTTTGATGTCGTGCATTAGACAAAGCATAAAAAAACTAGAAACAACATAAAGGTCGGTTTAACCCTGCTCACTGGTAGAAAGGTATTGATGGTGTTGAGTGGGGGAGGGTTGGGAAACACCAGGTGTCAGTGGGGTTCAAGATGGCAGAGGGGTCACACATGTTCCCACTCAACTCCATCCACCATCAGGATGGTTAGATTATAGTAGATGCAGCTATTGGTGTGGTGCTCGCACTTTGAGTGAACATAAAACAGTACGGCACAAGAATAGGCTGCTCAGCTCACCATTCCTGTGTTGATCACAATGCCATTCTAAACTAACCCCACCTTCCAGCATTTGGTCTATGTCCCTCCATGCCCTGTCTATTCATGTGTCTGTCTAAATGCATATTAAACATTGCTATCATATCTGCTTCTGTCGCCTCCTCTGGTAACTTGTTCCAGGCATCTACCACCCCCTGTGTCAAGAACTTGCTACTCACATCTCTTTTAAACTTTTTCCCTCTCACTTTAAGATTATGCCACCTAAAATTTGACATTTCCACACTGAGAAAAAGACTTCAACTATCTATCTAAACCATGTCTCATAATTTTATATACTTCTGTCAGGTCACCCCTCAGCCTTAAATACGCCATTGAAATCGTTCCGAGTTTTAAAGTGATAGATTAGGCCAGACCATTCAAAACATTCTTAAGCAGGCAGCCCAGACCATAACTTTGCAATTTGTTTCAGTAAGTGAACAGTGAAAATTACCTGGATTAAGTTAGCTAGGTTGACTATCAGGTTTTAAAACAGACAAAAATTTATTCACAAAATTACACAATGAAACACAGGGAACAGAATAAAGAACCCCTACAGAACACAATCTACTCAAACTAGACATAATTATGTTGTTCTGAATATACTCAACAGTCCCAATAAGCAAACCACCTTTAAAAAAAACAGTAACAATGGAACAGATGCTTAGAGGTTGAAGGTAGAAGGGCAGAAGGACAGAGAGAACCTGCTTCCATGGGCTGAACTCCTAACTAGATCTGGAATAAATTGGTCAGCTAGAGAGCTGACCACTCCCCTTTCATTCTACAGGTCACTTCTAAAACATGACCACTTTGGCCTGGAGTCTCATCTGTTTACATATCAACAAAAAGCCTCTCAAAATCCTTTTCATCTCTGTACCAAACTAGTCTAATCAGAACCAGGAGCTGTTTATGACCCATCTGTAAGAAATCAAGGAGACAGTATCCTTGAAAAAAGGAACAGCTTTTAGGACCAGCTTTGTGACAAGAGTCACACAATATGGAAACACACTTTTTGGTCCAACTAGTCCATGCCCAGCATGTTGTCAAACTTAATTAATCTCACCTGCCTGCATTTGGCCTACATCTTTTCACATCTTTCCTATTCATGCATTTATCCAGATACCTTTAAGTGTTGTAACTGTACTTGTATCCACTGCTTCATCCAGCCAGCCAGGAGTGTTCCCTTCCACTCAGGAAACACTTCAGCAGTCCAGGAGATTCGGCCTCGAACCTTTGGGTGACCATCCTTTAAGCCAGACTTCAGGACAGGCAATAACACAAAGTGGTTGAGCAGAGGCTGATGGCTAAGTTTGATACCCATGGGGACGGCCTCAACCGGGACCTTGGGTTCATGTCATACTACAGGTGACCCAACTGCACTACACGTTTTTTCTCTCTCTCTCTCTCTCTCTCTTTCTCTCGCTCTCGCTCTCTCTCTTTATATCACACACACACACACACACACACACACACACACACACTCCTACAAACTCATACACTCAAGCAGACCCACTCTCATACACAAACTCTCTCTCATATGCTCACACATCCGCCATATTCACACCTATACACGCACTCTATCACACACTTACACTCCTTTAAACTCACACACTTACACATACGCGCACTCTCTCACAGACACACCCACTTGCACCCACATACAAAAATGTTTGTGGGGTGAATTTGTACTTGCAGAATTACATTTTAGTTCACTCAAAAACTGCATTAATCCATGTAAGATTCTGTAAATCCCTCTTTTAGAAATAGAATCAGTCTGAACATTGGGGCACAGAGAGCCTCACACAGGACACCTCACACCTTCAATGCATTATCTGAGCTGACATGGCATCTATTGTTAAAGTTCACTTGAGAAATTAACATTAAAATAGCTTCTGTGATTTATATATGAAAGAACTGAAACCAACATGATCATCCTCAAATATGACAGACTTAACAAACAATCTAGGTCTTTTTCAATGTATCATTTCAGTTGTATCACACTGTAAACTTTTGCTATAAATTCTATATCTTATGATCTTATACTCCACAACCACCTGATGAAGGAGCAGTGCTCTGAAAGCTCGTGCTTCCAAACATAACCTGCTGTTGTATGATTTTTAACTTCATCTAGCAGTTCATTCTACACATGAACCACTCTCTGTTTAAACATGGTCTCTCAGGTCCTTTTTAAATCATTCTCCTCTCACCTTAAAAATAAGCCCCTTGGTTTTGAACTTCCCCAACCTGGGAAAAGACCCTCAATATCCACCTTCCTTATGACCCTCATGATTTTATAAATCTCTATAAGGCTACCTCTCAACCTCCTATGCTTCAGTGAAGAAGGTCCCAGCCTATTTTTGTAAATCAAATCCTACATTCCCAGCAACATCCTGGTAAATATTTTCTGAGCCCTCTCCAGTTTAATAATATCCTTCCAATAACAGGGCAACAGAGTACTCCAGAAGAGGTCACATCAATGTCCTGTGCAACCTCAACATGACTAGCTCCTGCCTCAAAGGTCTGAGCAATGAAGGCAAGCATGTTATATGCCTTCTTAACCTACCTGTGCTGCAAATTTCAAAGAATTTTGTACCTGAACCCCTAGCTCTCCATGTTCTACAATACTACTCAGGGCCCGATCATCAACTGTGTAAATCCTGCTCTTTTTTGTTTCATCAAAATGCAATACCTTGCATTGATTCAAATTAAACTCCATCTGCCATTCAGTTGATCAAGATCTCTTTGTAATCTTAGAGAATTTTCTTCAATGTCCACTATGCCCACCAATTTTGGTGGCATCAGCAAACTTATTAATGATGCCTCTTATATTCTCATCAAAATTGTTGGTATGAATGACAAATTGAGGAAGACCCTGTGGAATATCACTGGTCACAGTTCTCCAGTCTGAAAAACAGTCCTTTACCACCCACTGGGTCTCTACCGTCAGACCAATTTTGTATCCAATTGACTAGTTCTACCTGAATTCCAATTTATTTAACTTCATTAATTAGTCTACCACATGGAACCATGTTTGCCCACCCTCTGCTTAAAGCTAATACACTCTAATCCAGTCAATATCCTGGTAAAACTCTTTTGAACTCTCTTTAAAACCTCCATGCCCTACCTTTAGAGTGGCGACCAGAACTGTTCACAATAGTTCAAATGTGGCCGAACGAAAGTTCTTATACAGCTGGGGTGAGGCAGTGGGGTCCAGAAAATGATGGAATTTTCATTTCAAAATCATTTTTGCGAGAATTCCTTGTGGGCTAGGAGGAGCAGGACTGTAATGTGAAGGCTGTTCAATTTAAATTTCGAATGACTTTTTACCTTGTTCTGCATATGTGCAGCTTTAAGTCTCTGTTCTTGCACCATGTCTCACCTTAATGTTATCCCATTCAAAGTAATGCAATGTTTTCAAGCCCCATATAGAAACAAATTGAACATACACCTTTTACGACCATAGACTGCAGCACAGATGCAAGTCGGAATGCAGGAAAGTATAAGGCAATGGTCCTAAAATAGTTGATATTGGAGACTGGATTGGGCTTTACCCAAGCTGATTTGCTGCACAGTCTTGAGGACATCATCTTGACAATGAGAACCTTTTTTCACATATGGAGTCAGCTATTTCGAGGGGCATAGCTTTAAATTAAGGGGTGGTAGGTATAGGACAAATGTTAGGGGTAGATTCTTTACTCAGCGAGTCATGAGTTCATGGAATGCCCTGCCAGTAGCAGTGGTGGACTCTCCCTCTTTATGGGCATTTAAATGGGCAATGGATAAGCATATGGAGGATAGTGGGCTAGTGTAGGTTAGGTGGGCTTGGATCAGCGCAACATCGAGGGCCAAAGGGCCTGTACTGCGCTATAGTTTTCTATGTTCTATAAGGAACCCAGTTCTAGATGCTGACAGTGTCAGATGTGTTTTCTCTGGCTCCTATTGGTATTAGAAAAGTATTACTAACAAAGTAAGATGTAACAATTGCTATTCCTATCAATTACATCTTGCTGTTTAGGCAAATGCCCCTTCTTCAAATGGCTCATCCTCTACCATTATTAACTTAAAGGCCTTTAGACCCATTACAGAAAGGAGGATCACATCGCATTCCCACTAAAAACTATTAATGGTTGGCTCCATGGAAAAATAACAAGCAGCAACTATTTTATACTGAAACAGCAATGATATTATGTTAAAATAATTGGTATTTGTTCAATGGTATTGACTGAAGAAGAAATTTAGTACAAGATCTGACTTTTTCAAATTGTGCCAAGTAATCTGAAACATTGCAGGAATCAGGATTTTCTGTACTCAAATAAACAACAGATTGTATTGTAAAAGTGTTGGGAAATGCCTGACACCGGTGTAATTGAAGAGCATTGAACAATTCAAAACCAACACAAACCTGTGAAAAAGTAATTGAGTTGATGTTAGTTAATCAAACCTACATCTCTTTCTAAACTTCAAATATGATTACAATAATACTATAATGCTGTCAACTGCAGCACAATTCAAACTCTGTTTGTCATATCCTATCGCATTCCAAAGTCAGCATGCCCTTCATCTAGTCCCTTATTCATCGATATGATCTTCTGATGCTCCCAACTAAAGCTTTTCTGATGGCAAGACACTCAATCTGGCACTCAGTGCCTGTGAGTAAGGAGCCTCTCCTTCGGAGACTAAAATGAACCTATACATATACATATGTAATGCACCAATCCTGCCCATCACTGAATTAAGAACCATAGCAGTGGGAAGAAGTACTTAATTGGGAATTGATTTTCCCTACATAGCATCAATTGGGCAGGAAAGCCATTAATTTTGCTCAACCCTTGCACTGTCTTGAAACTCTCACTGTGCGCTCTTAATTAAATGCATGGTTCTGTTAGTTTAGATTTTTGGATTGAATTGGAGAGTAACACCAGTTGAGGTTATCCTGAAGGATTCTCCTTCTCAACCTTTAGCTGGTAGAATCCATAATATGGTAGAATCCATCCTGCAGTTTGACTAAGAGAAGCTTGAATTGTAATAAAATTGAATAAAGGAAATTAAAAAGACATGAGTGAGGAGTGGCCAGAGTTGATTGAAAGGAGACCCTAGTGGGGAAGATGGTGAAGCAGAAATAGTAGGAGTTTCTGTGGTTAAATTGAGAGGCACAGTAGAAATGTACTAAAGAGAGGATGAGGTAACCGTGGCTGACAAGGGAAGTCAGGGACAGCATAAAGCAAAAGAAAAGCATACAATGTGATCAAGATTATTGGGAAGCCAGAGGATTGGAAATCCTTTAAAAAAACCAGCAGAGGATAAATAAAAATGCAATAACAGAGGAGAAGGTGAAATATGATTGTAAGCTAGCCGATAATGCAAAAGAAGGTTTCAAGAGTTTCTTCAGATACTTAAATGGTAAGATAATGGCAAGAGTGGACATTGAACTGCTGGAAAATGAGGCTGGAGCAGTAGTAACTCATCACCAGCCATTGGCTCTCTCTAATGAGAGAGTAACCCTATGGTCTGGTAAGACCATAGTGACATTTTTTTTTAAAGTTATACTGCAATTGAGGTTGCTGCTGTCAATGTTGACCTGAGTTCGATGATTATTCTCTTTGGTGGTTCTGTGGTTAGTACAACAGACATTTCCTTTCGGTTAAGTGGCAGGCCAAAGGCACTCACTGAATAAGACAAACAGTTCACGTTGAGTTGTATTGCATCTTCTCTGTGTTCCAGAAGGACTCAATCAGCCTTCTCTCCCACCGTGTCATAACAGGCCTGAGGGATCAGATCACTTCCCTCTTCATAGACTGCGGCTGAAGCTTTGCCTGGTTTCAACTGTGCTGCAGTGACCTTGATCTCTTCACCTTGACCTTGGTGATTTTTCCAACAATAACTTATTTTCTTCTGAGAGGTCTTTATGTTGGCCATCTCCCGTAGAACCTCCTGACCACCAAGAAGGCTCTCAAAGTATTCTGGCTCTCAGTGAAAGATGGTTGTTTGTACAAAATTGGAGCAGAATTAGACCTTTTAGCCCCTCAAGCCTATTCTGCCATTCGATAAGATTATGGCTGATCTGTTTGTGATTTGAAGTCCATATTACCATTTATTTCTGATAACCTT
The DNA here is from genome assembly GCF_020745735.1 of Hemiscyllium ocellatum. Classification (NCBI taxonomy): domain Eukaryota; kingdom Metazoa; phylum Chordata; class Chondrichthyes; order Orectolobiformes; family Hemiscylliidae; genus Hemiscyllium; species Hemiscyllium ocellatum. The sequence continues at coordinate 25,773,974 of NC_083401.1, forward strand.
TGATTCCCCTGCATCTATCTACTTCTGATTTAAAGATATTTAATGACCGCGGCCTCACTTCTTCCTGTGGTAGCGAGTTCAGAAGTCTAATAAATGTCTGATGAGAAAGATGCGTGTCTTCATCTACATCCTAAAAGAGGGATACCTATTGTAGACATTGTGCACCCCATCCTCACCCCAACCCTGCATTTCAAGACCATCCAGGGCCTTTTACACTTGAACCAATTCATTCCATCCTCTTATAAACTTCAGGTGAAACGAACCTAGCCATTCAACCTATCCTCAAACAACAGCCCAATCATACCAGATTTCAACCTCACAAATTTATTTTGAATCACCTCCAATGAAAATGTATATCTTTCTTAAATAAAGAGACCCAAAACTGCACAGTATTCAAGACTATGTAATTGAGGAATAGCATCCTTACTTTTATGTTTAATTTCTCTTGCGATAAATGATAATATCCCATTAGCTTTCTTCATGACTGGCTGCACCTGCATACCAACATTTTGTATAAGAACAAAATACTACATGCTGCAAATCCGAAACAAACTCAGGAAGTGGTGAAGAGACTCAGCCGATCTGGCAACACCTGTGAAGAGACAAATAGAGTTAATGTTTCAAGACTGCATGATTTTTGGTCCGAACACAGAGTTAACCTTTTGCGACTCTTGCGCTACAACTGGAGGGTTTGAGTTAAAAGGAGAGGCTGGATTGACCGCGATTGTTTTCCCTGAAGCATCAGATGCTGAGGAGTGACCTTATACAGGTTTATAAAATCATGAGGGATATCAATAACATGAATAGCCATGGTCTTTTTTCAGGGTAGGGGAGTACAAAACCAGAGGACAGAGGTTTAAGGTGGAGGGGAAAGATTTAAAAGGGACCCGAGGGGAAATCTTTTTACACAGTGGGTGGTTTGTGTATAAAATGAGCTCGAGGGTAAGGCGTTGGAAAAGCACAATAGGTCAGGCAGCATCCGAGGAGCAGGAGAATCGACGCTTTGGGCATAAGTCCTTCATCAGGAATGCTTATGTTCGAAATGTTGATTCTCCTGCTCCTCGCATGTTGCCTGACCTGCTGTGCTTTTTCAGTACCACACTCCTCGATTCTGATCTCCAGCATCTGCAGTCCTCACTTTCTCCTTGTATAAAATGAGCTGCCAAAGGAATTTGTAGAAGTTGGTACAATTACAGCACTTAAAAGACATTTGGATGGGTAGATAAATAGGATAGCTTCAGAGGGATACAGGCCACATGCAGGCAAAGGGGACTCGCTCAATTTAGGATAGCTGGTCAACATGGACAAGTTGGACCAAAAGGTCTGTTTCCATTTTGTACGACTCTAGAACACCTCAATTCCCTCCGCTCCTCAGAATTCTGAAGTCATTCATCTGAGAAATAATCTGTTTTGTTTATTCTTCCTGCCAACATGAACAACTTGAAATCTTCCCACATTTCATTCCATCTGCCTGATTTTACCCATTCATTCAACCTATATACATTCACCTGAAACCTATGAGTTCCTCACAGAGCAGTTTCCTATTGTCACTTGTGAATTTAGCTACAAAGGCTTCACTCCCTTTATCTAAGACATTGATGTAAACTGTAGAGACTGTTGGACTTAGCACAAACCCATGTGGACCTTTACTTATCACATCCTGCCAATTAGACAAAGACTCAACTATGCACATTCTCAGTTCACTGCCAGCCACTTAATCTTCTAACTATTGTTATATTACTTCCTATGCCATTCACAATAACCTAGATATGTCTTCTGTAAATTCAAGTTCAATGCATCTGTTTGAAGTTGGAATGCCTTTAAATGTGATTTTTACAATTATTTCTTCTGTAGCAAGACACCTCAAGTTATGGGCTGCTACAGCAGTTATTTCACTTTCCCAAACATAAACTTGTTCTTAAACAAGAACAAACGGTAAGATAGTCAATGAGCATGAAAATGTACAGTTCATGATGCCTAGTGCCCATGTTGATAACAAAAGGACAACCTATGGCATGGGCAATAAATGGTGACGCACCTCTCATGAAGGAATAAAAAAAGAAAATGGCCGAAGGGTTTGTTCTTAGGTAAAATAAAAACCGATCTTCCATTGGAGGTGGGAGAAGGTGGCTAGCGTTATTCAGGCTTTGCGAGAAGCTCAATGGCAAAAAAACAATTCAGACAATTCACCAACATGGCGTTGATTGCTATCCCTAAAACTAACGGATATTATCAAATGCTTGGAGTCAGACATCAATCCCTGTACAGGGCAGTCTTCATCAGGAGCTGTCTTTGACAAATATACCAAGAGATTGAATGAAGACCCAGGAAAGGGTTCCTGAACACTTCAGCTGAAGAGCAGGATGCTGCCTTCACAACTTTATTGAGACTGACAAACATTTCATCTTCTGGTATCTGGGAATCATTGTTATCGGTGTTTTTTTTTCTCTAATTTTTATATTCCTAACAAGCGTCCTCATGTATCCTACTTTCTTCTTGCAATGAACTATTTATCTGCTGCTCTTCATATTTTGACCAATCATCTGACCTGCCACTCATTTTTGCACAGTGATATAGCCTCAAGACATAAGACTATAAGGTATTGAAGTAGAATTAGGTTTTTTTGTCCCATCACAGCTGCTCCGTCATTCAATCATGGCTGTTACATTTCTCAACCCCCATCCTCCTGCTTTCTCCCTGTAACCTTGTTCCTCTTACTAATCAAAAACCTATCGATTACTGTCCTGAAGTAACTCTATGTCTTGGTCTCCACAGTCCTCTGTGGCAATGTATTCCACAGATTCACCACCCTCTGGCTGAAGATATTCCTGCTCATCTCAGTTCTAAAGGGTCATCCCTTCATTCTGAGGCTATGCTCTTTGGTCCTTTTCTTGCTTAATAGTGGAAATATCTTCTCCACATCCAGGCATCTCATTCCATCCAGAAATCAGTTTCAATCAGATCCCTTCATCCTTCTAAACCCCCTGGAGGACAGACTCAAGGTCCTGAACTGCTCTTTTTAAGAAAAGCCCTTCATCCCCAGGATCATTCTTCTGAACTTTTTCTGGACACCGTGCAATGTCAGCACACCCTTCCTGCTCGCAATATTCAAGGTGCTATCTGGCCAGAGCCTTATTTAGCCTTGGCTGAACATTTCTGTTCTTGTCCCCCAGTCTTCTTGGAATGCTGACATTGCATTTGCTCTGCTAACTGCACCTGCATGTTAATCTTAACAGAATTCTGAACTAGAGCTCCTAGGTCCCTTTGTCCCTTTCCCCATTGGAAAATAGTCAATGCCTCTATTCTTCCTACCAAAGTGCATAACCACATACTTGCCGACATTGTATTCCATCTGCCACTTCTTTGCCGACCCTGTTAGCCTGTTCAAGTCCTTCCATAGCCTCCTTGTTTCCTCAACACTGCCTGGCCCTCCATCCTTGTGCCATCTGCAAATGCAAAAATGCTTTCAGTTCCTTTGTCCAGATAGTTAATATATAATGTGAATTGTTGTAGTCTCAAGACTGACCTCTGTGGAGTTCCAGCAGCCACTGGTTGCCATCATTTTCCCTGACTCTCTTCCTTTAGTCAGTCACCCCATCCTCTCTCCAAGCCAGTACCTTGCCCCTAACACTATAATTCCTCTCATATTTAAGCGACTCCTCTGTGGCATCTTGTAAAATGCATTCTAGAAACCCAAACTGGCTCTTACAAATGCTTTTATTTTCTTTCAATGTTTTCCTTAACCTCTGTAGTTAACCATGGATGGTGAGCCCTCTCTTCAAACCTTTTCCCTAAATTACTAATTGATCACCCATCCTAGTATGCCAGTTGTCCTCATGTCACTTTAAAACACTAGTCTTAACTCCAATCTTCTCCCCTTCATATTGTGGTCAGATAGGGCTGCCTGAACTCTCTGCTGAGTACTCCCAACATTTTCTGTCTTGGTTTAAAACCTCTGGACAGTCACCACCTCTCAATGTGGTTTGGTGGTCAGACCTCAGCTCTGGAGTTCCATACTTTGCTTTAAAATGAGGCTGAGGTACTGAAGATGCAATTCAGTGGCACAGTGGCTCAGTCATTAGCACTACTATCTCACAGCATTATGGACCTGGGTTTGATTCCAGCCTTGGGCTACTGCTCGTGTGGAGATTGCACGCCTCACTATGTCTGTGTGGGTTTCCTTCCACAGGTCAAATTTGTGCAGTTAAACTAGATTGGGCATGCAAAATTTTCCATAGCATCCAAAGATATGCAGGCTAGGTGGATTAGCTAAAGTCAATGCAGTGTTACAGGGGTAGGAAAGAGGGGGAGTGTCTTGGTAGGATGTTCTTCAGAGGGTCAGTATGGACTTGATGGGCTCAATAACCTGCTTCTATATTGTAGGGATGATTGAACTGGGACATTTATATTCAAAGTCAGCCCGAGCCAGCTGTTTTAGGATTTCCAGCTGGCTTGAAAGTGGGTAAAGATGAACTAGTTGGAAACAGGAGAAACCACAGACTGCTCAGTGAATTTTGGTCTCTCTTTTATTCACTCGCGGGACATTGGTTAAATATAATTCTCGCCTGCATCTTCCTCACTGGACAAAAGGGTGTTACAATCAGGGCCATACTTTTGAGAAACAATTAGTGAATTCTAATTTGCATAGGTTGAAACCGGTTTTACGGCCCTTCCTGCTAAATGTTAACCTGTGACCAGTTTGTTCAATATTCCACTTATCTGGTCCTCAGTGCCTCACCGTATCCATGTGAAACTGCTTATGTTGCCTGGAGTAAACCACGAATAATTGTTGGCTTGACACCAATTTGCACACATACCTGTTATTGTCCAAAGGAGTAAACTGAAGAATATGTCATTTCTGCAGATGGGTTATAATAAGAAATTGCTCCAAAAGTTTAAAATTCTTAAAAGGTATATATACTTGTAGCTATTGATCTTCAGTCATATATTCTAATTGTTGTCTTGGTAAGGTTTCTGAACTGAAGAACTGCTTATCCATAACTTTTCTTCACAATGAAATCAATTTTTTTCAGCAAATCCTCTAAATCATGGTCACTTTCTGAAAAGGTAGGCAGTTATCTTATCATGTTGCATGCTGTAAAAAAAACCCACTAATTGTCCATAAAGGGTGCTGAAACCAAAGTAAAGGTACACCCTTGGATGATATCTGACCATGTGTATCTCCTAGATCAAAGTGGTGCTGGAAAAGCACAGCAGGTCAGGCAGCATCCAAGGAGTAGGAAAATCGATGTTTTGGGCAAAAGCCCTTCATCAGGAACATCACCCTTGCTCATGACTCCATCCCCATTTCCTCCTACCACCATGCACACTTCAGTTACGGGCTCCTCCCCTACTCCCAGCTCCACACTTACACCATGTCCCAACTCCCAGCCCTGTCGAGTTTTCACCATCCCTCCAGACCTCCCCTTCACTGAGGACAAACTATCAGTCCTTAGCAAAGGCCTTACCTTTATTCCCCACCACCCACGCATCAATGAATTTAATACATGCTGTGACGTCGAACACTCCTTCTGCCACCTCCGCCTCCGAGCTTACTTTCACAATCAGGATTCCCGCCTACCTTCTGAGGACTGAAAATGTGTTTGCTGGTTAAAGCGCAGCAGGTCAGGCAGCATCCAAGGAGCAGGAGATTCGACGTTTCGGGCAAAAGCCCTTCATCAGGAACCTTCTGAGGACACCTTCACTCGCCTCCAACACATTCCATCCACCGGGACACCCCGTGCTGGCCTATTACCTGCCCTTGACCTCTTCATTTCCAACTGCTGCCGTGACATTAACTGCCTCAACCTGTCTACCCCCGCTCCCCCACTCCAACCTCTCACCCTCACAACGCGCAGCCCTCCAATCCCTCTGCTCCAATCCCAACCTCACCATCAAACCAGCAGATAAAAGGGGCGCAGTGGTAGTCTGGCACACTTGACCTCCACACCGGTGAAGCCAGGCGCCAACTTTAGGACACCTCCTCCTACCTCTCCCTCGACCATGACCCCACCACCCATCACCAAACCATCATCTTCCACACCATACAGAACCTCATCATCTCAGGAGATCTCCCACCCACAGCTTCCAACCTCATAGTCCGGGAACCCCGCACTGCCTGGTTTTACCTCCTTCCCAAGATCCACAAGCCTGATCACCCTGGCTGTCCCATGGTCTCAGCCTGCTCCTGCCCCACTGATCTCATCTTCACCTACCTCGATACTGTCTATCCCCCCTAGACCAGGAACTCACCACATATGTTCGAGACACCACCCATGCCCTTCACCTCCTCCAATACTTCCCTTTCCCCAACCCCCAATGTCTCATCTTCACCATGAACATCCAATCCCTCTACACCTCCATCCGCTATGACCAGGGCCTTCAATCCCACCGTTTCTTCCTCTTCCGCTGTCCCCAACAGTACCCTTCCATGACACTCTCATTCATTTGGTTGAACTAGTCCTCACCCTTAACAATTTCTCCTTTGAATCCTCCCACTTCCTCTAGGAGAAAGGGGTAGCCATGGACACCTGTATGGGCCCCAGTTATGCCTGTCTCTTTGTTGGCTACGTAGAACAGTCCACCTTCTGTAGTTACACTGACACCACTCCACACCTCTTCCTCCGCTACATTGTTAACTGCATCGGCACCACTTCTAAATGGTTAAATGAAGCGTCACTCCTTACTCTTGCATTCAATTTCCCTCTGCATTTAATTTCCTTCACAGCGAACTATCATTTTCTATTAACTTTCCTGTATTGCTGTAACTGCACAGTAACTCTCGGCAATTCATGCAACTGGACGCTCAGATTATTGCATCTTACAGCTCTGCAGCTGCTCACTATTCAGATAAAATGCTTTTTCTCTCATCTTTTTTTCCAAAATGGACAATTTTACACTTTCCCATTTTAATCTATTTACCAGGTCTTTGCTGACTCACTTTGTCTATCTGTCTCTTTGTAGGCTCCTTATGTCCTCTTCACAACTCACTTTCCTACTAACTTCTTGACAAGGCACAAGTCAGGAATATTATGGAATACTTCCCATTTGCCAAGATGTTTGTCACCATTCAGAAAAGTGCAGAATACTTGATTGACACTGCATTCATAAACATCCACTCCCTCTACTACTGACACTCAGCAGTTGTGTGGACTATCTGTAAGAATCACTGCACCAATCTTCCTTCGGCAGCACCTTCCAAGTGCATTACCACTTCTATCTAAAAAGACAAGATTAGGAGGCACAGGGAACAGCAATTTCCTCTGCAAGCTACTCGCTGATGTGAATTGGAAATATATCACTGTTCCTTCACTGTTACTGGGTCCAACACCTGGAACTAACTCCGTAATGGCATTGTAGGTCTACCTACAAAACACAGAGTTCTACAGCTCAAGCAGGTAGCTCACCACCAGCATTCAGGGATGCACAATTATTTTCTGCTCAGCCAGAAATGCTCACACCCCATAAATAAACAAAAAGAATGATAGATGTTCTAAAAGAGAACAGAATTTGCATTGGTGTGTCTAACTTCCAATATGTGGATCTTGTTAACGTTGATCTTGCTTCCCACAAAGTATAACCTATACTCCTCACTTTGTTTCAGCACCTGAGTGCCTTTGCTTGCTGTGACGTGCCTCTACTGCTCACAAACAAAGCGTTTCACTGTACTTGGGTACACATGACTACAATAAATCAAGGCAAATATCTTTCTTGTTTCTGAGCTTTTTGATATGATGTTGTCAGAGAGATATAGACTATATGAACTATAATTTTGCTTCAGAGACAGGACTTCCTTTTAAAAAAGCACAGATTGTTTAGTGAGATTCTAGTTTGAAGTGCCAAATCCTTTGGCAAAAACTCAAATGAAACTCAGCAAAGGTTGGAATAAATGCAACTCAACATTTGAGTCAACATTTTAAAGCTTTCTAAATTCAATATTGAGCTCAATTATTTTCTGTTCAAACTTCTGCTTTCGTTTTGTTTCGGTTTTCTCAGCTGCTTTTATTTTTTTCTCATTTTGTTTTTACATGATGACTGTTCACCATTCTTAAAAATCGCACATCAGCAGGATATAGTTCAACAAGTTTATTTGGAAGCTTTCAGAGTGCTGCTCCTTTATCATTCTATCATTCTTCTCTCCTCTAAAAACATCTATTGTTATTTATTTGTCCAACTAAAATTCCTTAGAACCATCAGACATTTTGTTACCTAATCTCTCCTGTATTTCACCTCATAACAGACCTGCTGTACACAAAGCTAAACTGCGTTTCCATCTCACCATGGGCTACGTTTCCTGCCACCATCCTTGCTCAGTGTGAGGATGCACAGGGCATGCTTAATCTGATGTGGTCAAGGACAATTACGGTGTAGGTGGAAGTGGGTACTGCAGATCTTGGAGGTTAGAGTCAAGATTAGAGTGGTGCTGGAAGAGAACAGCAGGTCAGGCAGCATCTGAGGAGCAGGAAAATTAACATTTAGGGCAAAAGCCCTTCATCAGGAATGAGGCTGGGAGCCTCAGAGGGGGAGAGATAAATGGGAGGGTGATGGGGCAGTGGAAAAGGTAGCTGAGAATACAATAGGTGGATGGAAGTGAGGCTAAAGGTGATAGATTGGAGAGGAAGGTGGACCAGATAAGTGGAAAGGAAGATTGACAGGTGGGACAGGTCATGGGATGGTGCTGAGCTGGAAGGTTGGAACTGGGGGGAGGGGAAATGAGAAAACTAGTGAAGTCCACATTGATGCCCTGGGGTTGGAGTGTCCTGAGGCTTAAGGTGAGGCGTTCTTCCGCCATGCGTCGGGTGGTGAGGGAGTGGCAATGGAGGAGTCCCAGGACCTGCATATCCTTGGCAGAGTGGGAGGGGGAGTTGAAATGTTCAGCCATGCGGCATTGGGGTTGATTGCTACAGGTGTCCAGGAGATGTTCTCTGAAGCGCTCTGTGAGAGGGCATCACATTGTAGCCCAAGCAAGCTTGTGTATTGAACATGAAGTGGTTTCTTATCTTTAAATCTAGGTACCGGTTATACTGATATGGTAGTTATGTTTTGAGAAACTCTGAGGAGGACCTGATTGCTAAGTCTCACTCTTCCGAGATCCTAAGCTGACCAGACCACAAACTCTGCATGGCAGTGGTTGGTGCTTAAGTCACTTGTTCTGACAGAGGCTGGAGGAGTGCACTGTCACTCTAGTTCTAGTATTCTGTGGTCAAGATATCAAAGTAACAATGCTTTTCCCAGTTATTAAGGTGGCCAATTAAATAACTTTTTCAGATTTTAAACACCAAGTCCTAACAATTAAGCTCTTAATGAACAAAATTGTTGTCTTATTTGGTGAAGATGTAATTAGTTAGCATGAACAAGATAATAGGGAGAAGTTGAATAGGCTAGAGCTGATTTCCCTGGAGCATCGGAGACTGGAGAGTGACCTTATAGAGGTTTTATAAATTCATGAGGGGCATGGATAAGATAAATATGCAAATTCTTTTCCCTGGGGTAGGGGAGTCCAGAACTAGAGAGCATAGGTTTAAGGTGAGACGGGGAAGATATAAAAGAGACCTAAGGGGCAACCTTTTCACTCAGAGGCTGGTACATGTATGGAATGAGCTGCCAGAGGGTGTAGTGGAGGCTGGTACAATTGCAATATTTAAGAAGCATCTGGATGGGTATATGAATAGGAAGGGTTTGGAGGGATATGGGCCGGGTGCTGGCAGGTGGGACTAGATTGGGATATCTGGTTGGCATGGCCGAGTTGGTCCGAAGGGTCTGTTTTCATGCTGTACATCTCTATGACTCTATGACTCTAGATGCTTATCCCTCTAAATATATCCAATATGCAAACAAACATACACACACATTCTTTGAGAATGAGATAAAATTGCAAATTGATTTCACTGCAGGAGTTGGCTTTCAGGATGGAAAATCACTTTGGCAAATTAATTATACTTTAAGGGAAAATGATAAAATGCACAATTTTCCAGAGTCTATTGCTCTGATGATCTGGCACACGTGGTCAAGTCACTAATCACTCATGGGTCTCTCTGAGGTCTTGCAGACATGGTTTGCTCAGTAAAGACAATCTTGAGATGTTCCTTCATTCGCTCTTTCTAAAGAACAAATATATTAAACTCACCAAGAGGCTTTTAATGGAGGGAATGTTTGGACAACTTGTTGTTCATGGATTTTCCTCCAACAGAATAGGATAAACAGGAATCTTTCACTGTTCAAAACAACCCTAACATTGTATATAGCAAGGTAAGCAATTACATGACTTCTAAGAAGCCTTGTTTAGAAAATGTCCACTGTCCACAGTGAACTTTCTGTAACCTCTTTTAAAGAAGCAACTCCAGGTAATGCCACAAATCTTGAAAGAAATCAATTTACCCATGATCCTTCACAACCTAAATACTTCAAACCATATTCAAAATAAAGTGACTTTGTAGCACATGACTCAGTATTAACACTTTCAGGCCCAGATGTAACAAAACATTCCCTTTTACGTTTTGGCCCCATTGTTCTTAACTTTCAAATACTATTCAACCAATACATTTCTGATTTTGTCACAGTTCTCATGAGTAATCATTGACCCTCCCCATAGATCCTGTCATACCTGCTGGATTTTGATTTGAATCTAAGAATGTGGTGCTGGAAAAGCAGAAGAATTGAAATTTCAAGCATAAGCTCTTCATCAAGAATGAGGCTAGTGGCCTAAAGGGACTGACAGATAAATGGGAAGATTGGAAGGAGAAATTGTTGATGATGAGGACCAGTTCAGCCAAATGAATGACAGTGTCAGTGGAGAGGTACTGGTGGAGATGCTGGAAGAGGAAGAAATGGAGGGCTTGAAGGCCTTTGTCATGGTAGACAGAGGAGTATAGGGACTGGATGTCCATGCTGAAGGTGATGCATTGGGGGCCAGGGGAACGAAAATCCTGGAGGAGGTGGAGGGCGTGGGTAGTGTTCCAAACATAGGTGGGGAGTTCCTGGACTAGGGCTAACAGGACTGTGCTGAAAATGTGTTGCTGGAAAAGCACAGCAGGTCAGGCAGCATCCAAGGAGCAGGACAGTCGACGTTTTGGGCATGAGACTTCTTTCCTGAATGCTTATCCCTCTAAACATATCCAACATGCAAACAAACATACACACACCTTTTTGAGAATGTGATAAAATTGCAAACTGATTTCACTGCAGAAGTTGGCTTTCAGGATGGAAAATCACTTTGGCCAATTAATTATACTTTAAAGGAAAATGATAAAATGCACAATTTTCCAGAGTCTATTGCTCTGATGACCTGGCACATGTGGTCAAGTCACTAATCACTCATGGGTCTCTCTGAGGTCTTGCAGACAAGGTTTGCTCAGTAAAGACAATCTTGAGATGTTCCTTCATTCGCTGTTTCTAAAGAACAAATATGTTAAGCTCAACAAGAGGCTTTTCTGAAGAAGGGCTCATGCCCGAAACATCAACTCTCCTGTTCCTTGGATGCTGCCTGACCTTTTCCAGCAACACATTTTCAGCTCTGATCTCCAGCATCTGCAGTCCTCACTTTCTCCTAACAGGACTGTGTCAAGGTATGCAGAGATAAGTTCGGTGGGGCAGGAGCAGGCTGAGATGATGGGTTGAACAGGACAGTCAGGTTTGTGAAGCTTGGGTAGGAGGTAGAACCAGGCGGTGAGGGGTACCCGGACTATGAGGTTGGAGGTTGTGGATGGAAGATGCCCTGAGGTGATGAGGTTGTGATTGGACTGTGAGATAATGGTTTGGTAATGGGAGGTGAGGTTGTGGTCGAGAGGGTGGGAGGAGGAGGTGTCCCTGAGTTGGCTCCTGGCTTCAGCGGTGTAGAGGTTGGTGCGCCAAATTATCACAGAGCCCCTCCCTTGTCTGCTGCTTTGGTGGTGATGATGGGGTTGGAGTGGAGAGAGTGGAGAACTGCACGTTGCAAGGGTGAGAGATTGGAGTGGGTGAGGGGGGTGGACATATTGAGGCAGCGATGTCACGGCGGTAGTTGGAAATTAAGAGATTGAGGGCAGGTAATGGACGAGCATGGGGTGTCCAGGTGGATGGGATGTGTTGGACGTGGGAGAACAAGTCCTCGGATGGTGGGCGGGAGTCTTGATTGAAAAAGTGAATACAGACGAGGAGGTGGCATAAGAAATATTCAATGTCGCAACACATGTCAAATTCATTGATCCGGGAGCATAATGGGATGAAGGTGAGGCCTTTACTGAGGACTGATCGTTCATCCTCAATGAAGGGGAAGTCTGGAGGGAATGTAAAAACCTAGCAGGGCTGTGAGCTTGGTCCTGTTGCTGGTCCTGGGGCTGGAGGTGGAAGTGGGGGTGGAGGCTGTCACTTGGATGGTTATGGTGGCATCTGCAGAGACGTAAGTAACATAATGTGTGATGTAGGCGATGTCATCAGTGGTGTTCAGGTGAGTGACATCAGTGGGGGTAGACGTGACCTTACTAGTATGAGGAGACAAAAAGAAAGACTTTGCTGGTAATAAAAATAAATAGTGAGTCAGAAAAATGATTGTCAAATGTATAGTGAAAAGTTTGTTTTGTATGCTAACCAATCACAACTTAGTTTCAAGTTTCACATCCAGCGACCCTTCCTCAGAATCACTAGACCAGAAACATTAATTCTGATTTCTCTTCACAGATGCTGCCAGACCTGCTGAGTTTTTTCAGCAATTTCTGCTTTGTTTTTGATTTACGGCATCCTCAGTTCTTTCGATTTTTAAATCATACCTGGCATATGTATACCAGAGAAATAGAACAGAATGCAGAAATTAGTGTTACAGCTACAGAGGGTGCAGAGCAAGATCAACTCTAATAAATGAGAGGTCCATTGATAAGTCTAATAACAATGGGGAAGAGGTTGTTCTTGAATCTGTTGATATGTTTTCAAACGTTTGTATCTTCTGCCCAATGGAAGAGGGGTAGGAGGAGTGGGGGAGGTCTTTGCTTTTCTAAAGCAGTGGGAAGTGTTGTCAGAGTCAATGGAAGGAAGGATAGCGTTTGTGATGGACTGAGCTGCATTCACAACTTAATTTCTTGCAGTCTTGAGCAGAGCAGTTGCCACACCAAGCTGTGATGCATCCAGATGGGTGCATCTATAATAATTAGGTAAAAACAATGACTGCAGATGCTGGAAACCACATTCTGAATTCCCCTTCCCCCACCTCACCCTAGTTCCAAACTTCCAGGTCAGCACTGTCCCCATGACTTGTCCTACCTGCCTATCTTCTTTTCCACCTATCCACTCCACCCTTCCCCCCGACCTATCACCTTCATCCCCTCCTCCACTCACCTTCCCCTCTCCAACCCCACCCTCCTCTAGCTTATCTCTCCACCCTTCAGGCTCTCTGCCTGTATTCCTGATGAAGGGCTTTTGCCCGAAACATCGATTTTACTGCTCCTCGGATGCTGCCTGAACTGCTGTGCTCTTCCAGCACCACTAATCCAGCATCTATAAAAACAGCTGAGAGTCATTGCAGACATGCCGAATTTCCTTTGCCTTCCGAGGAAGTTGAGGCTTTGGTGTGCTTTCTTCACTGTAGCATCGACGTGGATGGATTAGGATTGTTGGTAATATTTACTTCTAGGAACAGGATGCTCTTGACCACCTCTACCTCAGCAGCATTGCTACAGACAGGGGCATAACCTCCACTCCACTTCTTGAAGCTGATGGCCAGCACCCTTGCTAGTCTGGGACATTGAGGGACAGATTGTTATCTTTACACCAGGCCACAAGCTGCCCTGTACTCTATCTTGTAATTGTTTGAGACCTGAATCCAATACAGTGGTGTCATCACCAAATGTGTGAATTGAGTTAGAGCTGAATTTGGCCACGATTATGACTGTATAATGGGTACCCAGTATTGTATGGGGAGAACAAAGCCTTTCAAGGCAGCGGTGTTGAGGATTATTCTGGAGAAAATATTGTTGCTTACCCTTACTGTTTTGCAGCCCTTCCTTTTTTTTCCCTTTATTTTTGGTGGATTCTTAATGCTTTGCATCCCCAGCAAAGAATATATTAATAATTACGCCTGAGTCAATTAAGACAGCAGCTCAGTCCAATTTCAAGTGTAATTTGTTAATATATCTCATATCAATGCAAGGTTAGACATTGAAAATTACAATAGAATTCATCATTTAAGCTCTAATTATTGTAGCTATTTAAGTGCATCACCATCTCTCTGTCGTTTATTTACAACACTGAAAAATTAGATTCAAATACACAGATATTATCAAGGTCAGCTTTTCCCAAGTGTTGATCAACTGGATGTGAACTTGTGACTGACCCAAATAGTTAAAACTTAAAATATGCTTGGTATTAGTTTATTTACTTTGTTATATATGTTTAATATTTCTTAATAACAAACTGGAGATAGATGGCTATTATTCCAACTTTTTGTGATCTTAAGTTTCTTGACTTGATTTACTCTGTTGAGTTAAGTCAGAACCACAAGTGAAATAAATTTAATCAAAATGAACAAGCTGTGATCGAAGTGATGGGTGAATAAATAGTGTTCCTATACAGTCATGCCTAAACAAATTAATTGGTCCATACACAGTAATCCAAATGCATCCAGCACTTTTCTGATTTTGCCGCATGTTGCCATGCAATCCTGCAGTATTTTCCCTTCTGTGTTTTATGATCTTATTTGATTAGGTCCTCTACAGTGTGGAAACAGGCCCTTCAGCCCAACAAGTCCACACTGACCCTCCGAAGAATAACCCACCCAGACCCATTTCCCTCTGACTAATGCACCTAACACTACGGGCAATTTAGCATGGCCAATTCACCTGACCTGCATATCTTTGGACTGTGGGAGGAAACCGGAGCACCCAGAGGAAACCCACGCAGACACAGCCAGAACGTGCAAACTCCACACAGACAGTCGCCTCCGAGGCTGGAATCGAACCTGAGACTCTGGTGCTGTGAGGCAGCAATGCTAATCACTGAGCCACCCACAAGCTTCCCTGCACTGTAGGCCTCGCAGATGTATTTCCAGCAACGATGGATGTGGTTTTCTGAGAAGGCAGTGGACTGCTTCTAGAATCCATTTTGCCTAAAGTTTTTGATTAGATTCCCTACAGTGTGGAAACAGGCCCTTCAGCCCAACAAGTCCACACCGACCCTCCAAAGAGTGATCCACCCAGCCCCATTTCCCTCTGGCTAATGCACCTATCACTATGGTGTAATTTAGCATGGCCAGTTCACCTGACTTGCACATCTTTGGACCTGTGGGAGGAAACCCATGCAGACACAGGAAGAATGTGCGAACTCCACACATACAGTCGCCTGAGGCTGGGATCAAACCGGGGACTCTGGTGCTGTGAGGCAGCAGTGCTAACCACTGAGCCACCGTGGCACATCTAAAAAAATAACCATGAGGCAGGTGTTGTATTTCAATCCTGCTCATTGAATGGGTTGGTGTACACGGTGTTAATGTTGAAAGAAACACCAGCTTATGCAATGCTATTTTTTTTGGCAGTCAAAGACCAAGATTCAAATGCCTGTAAACCCATGTTTGGGTTTGATTTTACAGCTTTTTACGTGTCGCCATATCTCTTTTGTAATTTTTCTTTGCAATCTTGATTTAGACAGGATCCTGACGTGTATCTTGTATTGTATCCAATCTTTGATGATCCTGCAGTATTTGTGCGGTTATGATGTTGCTGTGAAATTGAATTCAGTTGACAAAGGGTTAACTGCAGCAGGGATGTTGATTTGTTGTATTAGTTGAGAAATTGGATTTAGCAGCCTGTCAACATTATTGAATTGTGTCTCAAATCAGCTTTGAGACAACGTGGAGTCACCCAGAATATTGAGAGCTGTTTACACTTTTTATGTTGACTGGTTTCCATTCACTGAGCCTAGCAGGGGGTTTCACTGAATGGACAAGATGGTGACTTTGATCATACAGTTCTGTTAGCCAATCTCAGACACAGAGAGCACAGATAATTCACCAGCAAAATGTTCATTCAGATATTGCATGCAAAAGTATCTGACTTGAGGTTTTTGCAGCACATTTCTTCTGACGTGTCTGCTTTTCATTATGAGAATACATATGAAATTATGGCATCCACTAGGCACAAGAAGTTGTATTGATCTGATTGCTCATCAGATACTGGGTAGCAAAGGTAATACAGGGGTGAGCAGTAGCATCCAATCAAAAGATTAATGAACCTGGATTTGAAATATTGACAGGACTCTACTGATTGATTTTGACTTGTGAAGTCCCAAGTACAAATCAGATTTGAAATAAGTTCCTGGTTCAACGGTGTCACACAGAGCTATATAACAAAGCAGAGTCCAAACAGACAGATTGTAACTTATAACAGGCCAGGAGAAAGTGAGGACTGCAGATCGAAAAAGTCGAAATCAGAGTCGAAAAAGTGTGGCACTGGAAAAGCACAGCAGGTCAGACAGCATCTTAGGAGTTTCCCCACATTCCTAATGAATGGCTTATGCCCAAAATGTCAATTCTCCTGCTCCTAGGATGCTGCCTGACCTGCTGTGCTGTTCCAGCGCCACACTTTTCGACACTTCTAACAGGCCAGCCTACTGGGGGTCTGACTCTATCTTTTGCAGAGTACAGAGGGGTCTGACTACTATGCGGTGAGGAAAGGTTGGACAAGCTAGCCTTGCATCTACTGCATTAAGTGTAAGAGACAATTATGTTGAAATATAACCTTGGAGGATCCGGACACGATAAATGTGGAGAGGGCTTTTCCTCTTGTAGCAGAATCTAAAACGAGCAGTCACTGTTTAAAAATGAGGGGTTGCCCATTTAAAATAGAGATATGGTGATCTTCCTTCTTACAGAAGATCCTGTTTCTTTGGAACCTTTTCTCCTGAAATGATGGCGGAAGCAGAGTCTTTGAAAAATTTTAAGGTAGAGGTAAACTGCTTCTTTGGAAACAAGATTCTTAAGAAAGATTATCAGAGGATGCTGGGAATGTAGATTTGAGGTTATAATCAGAACAATCTTATTCAATAGTGGAGCAGACACAAAGACCAAATGGCCTACTCCTCCTTTTAGTATATTTATACTACAGGGTGAATATCAGCAGGTAAAAGAATCCTTACTGATTACAGGCTGTATCTCAGGGTATTACAGGGTATTTGGGCCGGCACGGTGGCACAGTGGTTAGCACTGCTGCCTCACAGCGCCAGGGACCCGGGTTCAATTCCCGCCTCAGGTGACTGACTGTGTGGAGTTTGCACGTTCTCCCCGTGTCTGCGTGGGTTTCCTCCGGGTGCTCCGGTTTCCTCCCACAGTCCAAAGATGTGCGGGTCAGGTGAATTGGCCATGCTAAATTGTCCGTAGTGTCAGGTAAGGGGTATATGTAGGGTATGGGTGGGTTGTCGCTTCGGCGGGTCGGTGTGGACTTGTTGGGCCGAAGGGCCTGTTTCCACACTGTAAGTAATCTAATCTACATCTATCACTGATTATCAGTGAGTCAATGCATTGTAGTTACTTACAAGGAATACCACATCAGAGTTTTACTCCTTTACTGCTAGTTTTCAATGCAATTTTATGAGTTATGTTATTTATTTGATGAAATGAACACACCTTTCCCCTTTAGTTTTCCCACTGCACAGTGCTCACTCACTTTTAATTACTCCTCCACTGTCTCACCCTCTTTTTCTATTTGAAGGTGACCTTCTGGTTCTTAACTCCTCACACATTGGCTGCAGGTGTAAAACTACAACTGAACAATACTCGACGACATAGAATACAACTTTTTCAATGTAAATGCATTTGTAGAATCAGTTGATCAGATGTCATGTGATCAGACATTGCACGATCTGACATCATGTGGCCAAAATGTTGTGGAATCAAATCTTCAGAAAAGTCTCCATCCAGAGGTGGCAATCTGGTTCCATTTGCTGACTCATTCATCAGAGAATGGTTGGGTGCATCCAATGCACTTCCATTAGAGTTCAGCCAATTGGGCTGAAGCTATTGCAGCTGCTGAGTGAGTAAATTTATTGTCATCAACGAAGAAGAAAAAACACAGCAAGCTCACTCATTGATGATGGGCAAAGGGTTTATTTGAGTTATTGGGAGGATACAAAGACAGATTAGTCATCCACGGTTCAGGCAAGTCAAAACTCTACATTCACTGTTATGTCCACTCTAACACATTACTCACTATCTACTGGCTATCACTGCACTGTCAGACAGTGGCACGAGGCCACTTGAAAACATGAAGGAGTTGCAACACAATCAGCTTGAACCTGTGAAACAATTCCCATGTTGTCTTACTGACAGCAGCATGAGGGTCTATATATTCTATGGGTTTGTTTGTTGAGCTGGTTTCCAGCGTTGTTAAAAGTTAAAATACGATTAGTCATCACTTCTGTTGTCAGTAACATTAAGTACCAGACTTCAGGGCTGCAGAACTATCACCGATGCCCACAGAATAAATAAGGTTTCGGTTTTCCCTTGAAAGCACAATCCTAATATCCTAATGCTGTCAGTTATTAGTATGATTACAAAATAAATAAAAGACCATTGAACTTATATGTTGTGCTTCAAACTACACCAAAAGAATGAACATGTCTGCTTTATGCTTTTAATGTCCAGTATTGAATTTTTTTGTAACATACAAGCATTGATATTAAAGCCCTATAAGCTTAACACACAGATCAGGTTAGCAAGCTATGTAGCCATTTTAGCTCCATTCCCTCCATTTAGCTTTATTCCCTCATTTAATAATAGCAATGCTGGACTCAAACACTTTTTAAATCTAAAATTTAAACCCAGCTCCAAATTCAACATCAAACCAGTCCCGACTCATTTAGGGCTCAGTTAATGATTTTGTCTCGCATCTGAGGAGCATCGTACAAGTTGCTTCACTAAAACTTAATACAACATCATTGATCATCATTGATCATCTCAGGGATTGACTGACAGGGTTTGCAGAGCTCTAGAAGGAATCCATTGCCTTGAACTCACTGAGGGCCTGCACTGGAGAAATGTGCTTCTTCTGAGATCCCCTCCTTACTCTTGTCTGATACTCTTCAGGCTTCTCCCTCTTCACTAGTGGTTTCTTTTCAGGGGCTTTCATCTTCCAGGACACAACGGGAGAGTTCACAGCAGCTGTGCCGTACACCTTCTGGTATTTGGTGGAAGCCACATAGGAAGCCTTCACGGTGAGAACCACTGCATTCATCAGATTCTTGGCAGCTTGTATGAGTGAGGTTGCACTATCCAACTGCATGAAAGACAAAAGTAGACAAAGTGATTCTGTTAGTAATTTAAAACACCATTCTCAGACAAGTTTCAGTTTATGATTTATTGTTTTCCATTAACTAGGATTTCAATGAACAAAAATAATCCTCGGTGAAAAAAAATCAAAAGCTTGCATTTAAATATGATGTGGAGATGGCCGAGTTGGACTGGGTGGACAAGATCAAAAATCCAACAACACCAGGTCACAGTCCAACAGGTTTATTTGAAATTACAAGCTTTCGGAGCTCAGCTCCTTCCTGAAGTGTCATATGAGACACAGCATTTATAAGCAAAAACATTAACAACTTTAAACAGAGCTGCCCTTGTTGAATCCTTTAACCAGTTAGGACATAGATTGCTGATTAAAATGTAAAATCCAGATTCCTTTCATGTTTTTGCCCTTGGATAATTCAAGGTTTTATCAACATACAGGAGGTGATAGCTCACTTTAGGTGTGAGGTCCTGCTTTGAATCAGTCTACGTTTTAGGCTGAGATCAGGTTTTTAAAATTTTGACAGAAAAGAATCTTGAATGAATAATTTGTGTGTGTTTGTGTCTGTGCATGTGGGAGAATGTGAGTGTGTTTGCATGTGAGTGTATATGCGAGTGTGAGTGTGCATGTGTGAGTGTTTCTGAGTGGGAGAGGGTCCTGTGTAAGTGTGTAAATGTGTGTGTCTGTGTGCGGAAACATATATTGTGGTGGGGTTACCTGTCGTGTGATATGAACCCAAAATGGCTGAGACCATCCTCATGGGTACGGAACTTAGCTATCAGTCTCTGCGCAGTGATTTTGCGTTATTGCATATCTTAAAGTTCACCTTGGAGGACATTCACCTGAAGATTGGAGGCTAAATGTTCTGGAGTTTCTCTCAAATGCCATTGCGCTCTCTCTCTCTCTCTCTCTCACACACACACACACACACACACACACACACACACACACACACACACATTCACTTGTGTGACTTATTCATTCAAGATTCTTTTCTGTCAACTAAAAACCCTGACTTTCAGCTTAAAACACAGTCTGAATCAAAGTGGGACCTCACACCGAAAGTGTATTGTCTAACCTCTTGTATATTGATAAAAACTTTAATTATCTCGGGACAAAGACTTGAAAGGAATCTAGAATTTGCATTTTAATCAGCAATCTACCTCCTGATTAACCCCTTCCCCGGCGACTTTTCTTTGGAGAAACCGTTTCATTTTCAGATGAATTTTTGTATTGATTTATTTTATAGTATATTTAATGCTTGCACTCTCATCTGATGTTTCCAAGCTTCGAATAGAAGGTTCATACTCATTGTCATCTTCTGAGCTCGACATCTGGGCGTAATTTGTAAATAAAAACAGAAAAAAACAAATGACAGTGTGTGCCCAAAAGCGGTGCATCGACGTTTCTTGCAATGCCTGAGGCGGAAGAGACACAGCTACCAGACGTATGAGTCACTGAGTATACTCGTTTCTAGCTGAGAAGGGCCCAGAAGTGCCGAGAATTGACGTATAAACTCGATAATGGCTGTTTTTGAAATTATATGTTTTGGACGAGTTTACTCGTCGCACTCTGAAAAAGACACATTGGGTGAGGACAAGTGAACTCGCCTTTGCCGGGTAAGGGGTTAAAAGACTGAACAAAGACAGCTAGTATTAAAGTTGTTAACTTTTTGCTTAAGTATACAGTATCTTATACCTCTGTATCATACCACGTGTGAGGAAGGAACTGAGCTCCAAAAGCTTGCAATTTCAAATAAACCTGTTGGACTATAACCCAGTGTCATTGGATTTTCAACTTTGCATTTATATATATTAACTTTCACAGCCTTAAAAGGCCTCAAAATACTTTACAAGCAATTGAGTATTATCCACAGTCTTCCATCACTCTGCTTGCTTTATATCTGAAATGATAGTCATTGGATAATTAAGAGATATGCTCTCACTGTAATTACAGCAGATTTGAGGAGATTCTTTTCCTCTACATGGTCTGCAGCACAGTTCAGGATAAAATACAGAGTCTTAGAGTTGTACAGCATGGGAATAGATCCTTCTGTCAAACTTGTCCATGCTGTCCAGGTATGCCAAATAAATCTAGTCCCATTTCCAGCATTTGGCCCATATCCCTCTAAACTCTTCCTATTCATGTACTTACTCAGATACCTTTTAAATGTTATAATTTTATCAGCCTCCACCACTTCCCCTGGCAGCTCATTCCATACAGGGACCATCCTCTGTGTGAAAAAGTTTCCCCTTAGGTCCCTTTTAAATCTTTTTCCTCTCACCTTAAACCTAAGCCCAACCCATTCAGCTTCTCTTGAGAGCTCAAAACTTCCAAACCCAGCAACATTCTTGTAAATCTTTTCAAGTTTAACAACATCTTTCCTACAGCAGGGAGATCAGAATTGAATGCAGTATTCTAAAAGTGGCCTAACCAATGTCCTGTACAGCTGAAACATGACATCCCATTTCCTATACTCAATGCCCTATATGTGAGTGCATTGCCCCCCCCCCCACCCCAACAGCAGCTTCAGAATAGGTCTGTCAACTGTAGGTGAAGAGTATCAGCAGCAAATGCTCCCTTATACTCAACCCATTTATAGAAGGTACCAAACCCTTCTTAAGATCAACTGAAGTTGGTACTGTCATCTAAAGCAAAATACTTTGATATTGCTCCAGCAACCATTCCAAGAGTAACTTTACTTTCAAACAGGTGTATACAGTATCATATGAGACTGATACAACCAACATGTGAATTAGGTAATGTCAAAAGAAAGAAAACTTGTCCTTTCAATTGTAGTACTTTCAATATGTACCTACAGTTGCAGTACAAAAACTCTGGCCAGCTAATTTATACAGCGAACTCCCACAAAGACCAATGTGATAACGTTACTGACTGAAGGATAAGGATTGTCCCGACACTTTGGAGATGTCCCCTGTTCTTTTTAAAATAAAAAAATTCCAACTATCTATTTGAGAAAGAACAAGAAGCTGACAGGACAGTAAACAAGTGACTGACCTGTTCCATGGCAGAAGAAGTTAAAATCAATCTGCCTGTTTGACTTTTATTGCTCAGTTAGCACTCGACTCTCAGGATTGGGCCCTATTACAATTATTTGTCCTTCATTTGAAGAAAATAATCTCTTTCATACGACCATCTAACGTAAGCAGTCAGGTGCAATAACTGATTAATTTTTAAGAACAGAAAACATCGGAGCAGAAGTAGGCCATTTGGCCCATTGAATTGGTTTCATCATTCAATGAAACTGTGGCCAATCTGAGAACACTCATCTTCACTTCTGTGCCATTTCTTCAGAACTCTTGATTTTCTGCATGAATAGAAATCTGTTCACTGGAGCCTCAAAAATACTTAAAATTCCATCTTCTCCAGCCTTCTATAGTAAAGAATCCCAGTGGTTCGCACTACTGCCTCACAGAACCAGGGTTCAATTCCAGCCTCAATGAATGTCTGTGTGGAGTTTGCAAATTCTCCCTGTGTCTGCATGGGTTTCTTCCGGGTGCTTTGAACTCCTCCTACAGTCCAAAGATATGTAAGCTAGGTGGATTAGCCATGGGAAATGCAAGGTTAGAGGGATAGGGTAGGAGGATGGGTCTGGGTAGCATGCTGTTTGGAGGGCCAGTGTGGAATTCATGGATCAAATGGCCTCCTACACTGTCGGGATTCTATGAAGAGTCACTACTCTCTCAGAGAGGAAAATAATTCTCTTCATCTCTACGTTAAAAGGGAGACTCCTTACTCTGAGATTATGTCCTCTGGTCCAAGACGATTTGGTATGCTATACGCAGAAAATGAAATATATTCCAAATACCCGAAAAATAATGCAACCCAAGTTATTTTCCTTGCAACAATCAAAACTTTACAAGTAAAAAGTTCTCTCTGCTGACTCTGCCTCTTTCATAGCACAGACTTGTCTGCCAGTAGTGCAGTGTTAGACCACAAAAGAGCTTATCAAATCATACACAAATCGCTGCAACAAAAATTATGACAGGAAACTAAACCTGGGCACACCAACCTGCTAAAGTCAAACAACCAGTAGAGGTTCCCAAACGTACATATAATTAAATCATTGCAAAGGAACAATCCAGAAATATGGAGGGCAAGTGACTGAAGTATACACAAGGGAACACATTGGGATTGGGGATCATAATTCTATTGGCTTTAAAATAGTTATAGAAAAGGATAAGCCTTCCATAAAAATTAAAGTTCTTAGCTGGAGGAAAGCAAATTTTAATGGTATGAGATAAGATCGTTCAAATGGTGATTGGAGCAGATTGTCTACAGGTTAAGGAATGACTGACAAGTGGGAGTTGAGTTCGAGAAGCATTGTGTTTCTGTCAGAGTGAAAGGCAGGGCTGTTAAGATTAGGGAAAAATGGATGAATAAACATTATGTTCCAGTCAAGGATAAAAAAAACATATATTAGATAAAGACAACTGATATCAAATGAATCTCTTGAAGAATATAAGAAGAGTGTAGGGGTATTCTTAAGAGGGAATTCAGGATGTCAAAGAGGGGATATGAGATAGCCCTGGCAGATAAGGTTAAGGAAATTCAAAGAAATTCTATAAGTGCATTAAGAGCAAAAGAACAACAAGATAGAGAATAAGGCCCCTTAAATATTAATGAGGTTGTCTTTCTGTTGAACCTCAGGAGATGGGAGAGATATTAAATGAATGTTTTGCATCAGTTTTTACTGGGGGATGGAAATTAAGTTGAGAGAACTCAGGGAAACAAATATTGATGTTTGAAAATAGTTCACATTACAGAAGACAAAGTTCTGGAGTTCTTAGAAAACATAAGGATGGATACATCTCCA
Source organism: Hemiscyllium ocellatum (assembly GCF_020745735.1). Classification (NCBI taxonomy): domain Eukaryota; kingdom Metazoa; phylum Chordata; class Chondrichthyes; order Orectolobiformes; family Hemiscylliidae; genus Hemiscyllium; species Hemiscyllium ocellatum. Next base: position 25,798,049 of record NC_083401.1, read on the forward strand.
GGACCTGGTCAAGTATACTCCAGACCATTGTGGGAAGTTACAGAGGAAATTGTGGGGGCCTTGGCAGAGAGGGGCCATTTGGAGACAAAATTGGCTTGAAAGTAGGAGTCTGAGGGTGGTCTGGAGAGTTGATTTATGGACTGGAGGCCTGTGACCAGAGGTGTGCTGCAAGGCTCAATGCTGGGTCCACTACTTCTTGTCATTTATATGAATGATTTGTGCGAGAATATAGGAGGCATGGTCAGTAAGCTTGCGGATGACACCAAAATTGATGGACATAGTGCACAGTGAAGAAGGTTATCTAAGATTACAAACCGAACTTGATCATTTGGGACAATGGACTGAGGGGCAGCAGGTGGAATTCAATTTGGATAAATGAGAGATATTGCATTTTGGTAAAAAAAACAAGACCAGGACTTACACAATTAATGATGAGGCCTAGGTAGTGTTGTAGAACAGAAGACCTAGGGGTTTAGATACATAATCCTTTGAAACTTACATTACAGGTGGTTAAGAAGGTGTTCAGCATGCTTGCCTTCATTGCTCAGACTTTGAGTATGGGAGTTGGGACATCATGTTGAGGTTAAAGAAGATTGGTGAGACTTCTTCTGGAGTACTGTGTGCAGCCCTGATTATTCTGTAATAGGGAGAATGCTATTAAACTAGAGAGGATTCAGAAAAGATTTACCATGATGTTGCTGGAATTGGAAGGTATGAATTATAAGGAGAGGCTGGATAGGTGGGTCCTTTTTCACTGGAGTGTAGGAGGTCAAGGAGTGACCTTATAGAGGTTTATAAAATCATGAAGGGTATAGGTAAGGTGAATAGCAAAGTCCTTTCCTTTAAGGTAGGGGAGTTAAAAACTAGGTGGCATATTTTTAACATGAGAGAAGAACGATTTACGAAAGACATGCTCAGACTTGTTGGGCTAAAGGGCTTGATTCCACACTGTTGAGATTTAAAAAAAACAAAAAAAAGACATGAGGGGCAACTTTTCTTACACAGAGAGTGGTCAGTGTGCAGAATGATGCGAGGAAGGGATGGATGCAGGTACAGTTACAACATTTAAAAGACATTTAGATAAATTAATGAATGGGAAAGGTTTGGAGGGATATGGACCAAACACAGGCAGGTAGGATTATTTTAGTTAGGGAAGTGGTGGGTGTGGGTCAGTTGGATTGAAGGGATTTCGCTGCTCGTTGGGTGCTGCCTGAACTGCTGTGCTCTTCCAGCACCACTAATCCAGAATCTGGTTTCCAGCATCTGCAGTCATTGTTTTGACCTCCTGGATTGAAGGATCTGTTTCAATGCTGTATGACTCTATGACTGTATTCCACTGACAGGTTTCAGATACCTTGCATGCAATTACTGCAAATACGTTTTAGCCATTGCACATATGAGTGATCCTGCGACAATGTCTATGAGCAGATCCTGCGACAAACTGATGTCACAGACAGCTTGCACAGGGGGAGATGGTGACGTAACTGTAATGTTGCTCGATAATAATCAAGAGGCTAATACTCTGGAGACACATGTTCAAACCTTTCTGCTTAGCAGCTGATGGAATTTAAACTAAATTACTAAAAATCTGTAAGTGCTTAAGTTAATCTCTGCAATGAGGTTCATGACAACCATCATTAATTATTGCAAATATCCACCTCATCACCAATGCCGTACTTATCTTGTTAGCCTTCATGTGTTTCCAAATGTACAGCATTCATATAGACTCTTCATTGCCGTTCAAAATGGCCCGAGAGAGCTTCTGTGTTCAATGACAATTTGGTATTTGCACCAATTGCTGGCCTTGCCAGTATCTCCCTTTCCCCATTAAAGAAAAAAGGGAAAAAACCTACATTTGTTTTGCAATATTGACATCTCTTTTTAAGTTCTTTGAAGGGATGTGAGTGTTACTGGCAAGGTCAGCACTTATCAATCATATCTAATTACACTTGAGAAAGTCATTCCAAATATGGGTTTGGAAATCCTGCTGAAGACACCTGTAACAGGTCGCTTAGCAAGGATAAGATCAAATTGACGTTTTCTTCATTTTGGTTCCTCACCACTAAATAGAGGCCCAGTTTGGTATTTATGTGCTTCAGAACCTGGCTGGCGTGGACAGCAGCGGTGCTGACAAGTCACTCCTGGTGACAAACATTAATGATCCGTCACCCAAAGTAAACTGTATTCTTGCTACTTTTAGTATTTTGTCAGTGATCTTTAATTTGGAGAAGCCCTGAGTCAATTGTTGAGGGAGGGTAGTAGATGGCAATCAGCAGGAGCTTTCCTTGCCCACCGTCCAAGTACATTACAGACGCAGAGCAGTCAACATGTCACAGCCACTCTGCAATTGCTCTTTCCCACACAGTGCACTTTGTCAGTGAGCACAACTTACTGGTAAATCTGGAAATATATTGCTCCCCTGCTGCCTTACCTGAGTCACTAAAGGCCATTAATGTTTACTGCAAATTAAAAGAACAAGATTGCTTTCAGCCTGAACATAATTTCAGGCCAGAAGATGCCATTCGGGCTCTTACTGTGAATGAATTAGAAGTATTTATTTAGCTGTTTTTACATTGTTCTTTTAATTGAGATCGTTGAAGCCCTGTGATTTTGTGATAGCTCCTCAGTACTTTACAATGTAAATCTGTCCTCAGTGACCCAGCGACTAGTTCATGGACCTAACAAACAGTACAAAAGCAGTTATTGATTCACAGAGCCTATGAACGAAAGGCAGAGTGTACGTAGCTCGCTGGACCAGTCCTATTGTGGTGTATCAGTGAGATTGCATCTAATACAGTGAGGGGACTGCTACCGTGCTGCAATTTAACTTTCCATTAGTAAATCTAATCTTTCCTTTGCTCAGATGCTGAATGTTTGTTGTATATTTCCAGAATTTTGCTGTCATTTACAATTTCGTTTGATGTACAGGCATTTCTTTAGGGAATCTCACCTTTGTTTGAATTAGTTAATCTGCTCTGCTTTGCATATCTTATTATGGCAGACTGACAGTCAAGATATATTTTTGTTAGCCATAATTGAACAGTGAGGGCAGGTGAGGGCAGTGCCAGCCCATTGTGCCTAGGACGTGATTCCAATTGTCACATCCACATACTTCTCAGACTTCAGCTCCATTTGTTTTTTTTACAAATTTTTTGCAAGTGATGTTCATTGCATTTATTTCCTCCCTCCCCCAGCCCTTTGATTTATTTTTGAATAATACTAATCTGACTGTGAATAAACATAATACTGTGGATGTCGGAAATCTGAAACAATCACAGGAAATGCTGCAAAAACTCAGCAGATCTGGCAGCATCTGCAGATTGAGAGACAGAGTTAACATTTCAAGCCCAGTATGAAAGTGAGTTCTGAAGAACAGTCTCTCCACAGATGCCGCCAGACCTGCTGAATGTTACTACCCTTAACTTCGTTGGTTAACCATGTTATGGACTAGGCCAAGCACTCAGAATGTTCTTAAGCAGGCAGTCCAGACCATAACTTTGTAATTTGTTTTGGTAAGTATACAGTGAAAATTACCCAGAGTAAGTTAGCGAGGCTGACTACTAGGTTAAAAACAAAGATTTATTCACAAAATTTCACAATGAACCACAAAGAACAGAATAAAGAACTCCTACAGAACTCAGTCTACCCAAACTAGACTTAATTACGCTGTTCTGAATATACACAACAGTCCCAATAAGCAAACCCCCTTAGAAATCAGTATAAATGAATGCAACAGATGCTTACAGGATGAAGTTAGAAGGGCAGGGAGAGAGAGAGGTTGTTTCCACACAGCTCACTGTTGAACTCCTAACGCATTTTGGACTGAACTGAACTGTCCAACTGGACAGCTGACCACTTCTCTTTCATTAGACAAATCACTTCTAAAATATGACCACTTTGGCCTGAAGTGTCATCTGTTTTCATATAAACAAAAAGGCCTCTCAATTCCCTTTAATCTCTGGATCTAATCAAACTAATCAGCACTGAAGCGGTTTATTATCCCTCTGGAAAATAACAAGGACATATTATCCTTGCGAGAAAGAATAGCTTTCAGAAGAAAGAAACCAGCTTTGTGACAACCATGGTTGGTTTGTCCCCTTCTCTGAGGTTTTTTCATCATGGGTCATGAACATCTTTTTTACCTGGCTGTCCTCATAAAAAGTCATATACCTCTGACATCTAGCTTAGATCTCCTTGGAACCATGTCTCCATAAAAAATATAAAATCCTACCATAACCTCTATTTATGTTGTTGATTCACTATTTGTTCTGAATACTATGTGCATTTAAGTGAAGAGTCATTAGTCTTGCTTTTTTGCCTTTTCTTTCCCTTTTGACTCTGTTTGACGTGTTCTTTTGCATGTTCATACATTCTGTCCTTCCTTCCTACTTGGGTTTCATTATCGAAATAGCTGCCTTATCCTTTGACTTTTAAAACCTATATATCCCCACTGCAGAACTCATCTGCCCACAGGCCTATCTCTTACGTATTGATCTAAGCTCACCATGATGGGCCTTGAACCATGAATGCAGTAGGATAACCTGGCTGAATTATCATTCCTCAGGATAAAGCAAGAGGGGTGACCTTATATAGGTTTATAAAATCATGAGGGGCATGGATGCAAGGGAAAGACTTAAAAGGGATTTAAGGGGCAACTTTGTCACATAGAGGGTGGTGCGTGTATGAAATGAACTGCCAGAGGAAGTGGTGGAGGCTAGTATAATTACAACATTTAAAAGGCATCTGGATGGGAATGCAAATAGGAAGGTTTAGAGGAAGATGGACCAAGTGCTGGCAAATGGGACTAGATTAATTTAGGATATCTGGTTCGCATGGACGAATTGGACCGCAGTGTCTGATTCTGTGCTGTACATCACTCTGACTCTAAATGAGGAACTATAGTTATGAAGAAGGATTATTTCTGTGATCCCATTGTATAGTTTTTACAGCACAACACTCCACAAATTTCATTTTAGTTTACCCTAGCAAATTAAGACTTAGCTGGTTCCCTCTGAAATACATCTCGCACTATTTCCATTGGAGCAGAAAAAGCTCAGAGAATATTACCACAGAGAATCCTTATAGCAGAGGCTATATAATAGCATGTTTTACAGAGAAATTGGATAAGTATTTGTGTTGTCAGGTCACAGATCAGATACAATCTCATTGAAATAAAATACAGGCTCAAACGGCTGCGTAGGATTTGGTATCAATTCATATTTGGAATAATTTTCGAGAGCCAGTGGATCCAACAAGCACTCAGGTTATGACATTCACTAAAAATGTGAAAGGCTCCCCAGTGCAAATAGTTCATGGTTACAATGGGTTGAATAGCCTCTATCTCTGCAATAATGACTCCATAATGTTCATTCCTACATGATAAACACATGAATTAGGAACAGAAGTAGGCAATTTGTCCCTCAAGCCTGCTTCGCAATTCAATAGGACCATGACTGCACTGTTCTAGTTTCAAATTTCCATTCCCATCTACTCCTGATAAGCAGAGAAGATTACTGGTGTAAAGGTTGACCCCATAATGTTTGGCTAAAAAAATATAAATTTTCAATTATCTTTTCTAAAATGTACCCTAAGTTTATGGGATTGAAACCCAAAAATTTCAGAAACAAAGTATAATCCTGGAGGTGTTAATTATTCAATTTCATTGTAAATGTTTAGAAATACTAAAGGAATTAAGTACAGGCAATTAAATGTTTAAAATTATATATTTAGGTTTCTTATTTATTCATTTTATGCATGTGAGCATGGAAATGATTCATACGAATTCCTTTCTGATGTTGGTCTTTACCTTAATCTATTGAAATCGTAATTTTTTTTTAGATTTTACTTGGCTCTAATTCAAAAAAGATAACCCAATCAAAACATTATCTTTGCAAAAGTTGCCATCACGACTTTAGCCTCAAAAAATTGGTCTTAAAAATTGAAGTATCATACAATATCTATGGCAGTTTTAAATTGATTATTCCTGACCATTCTCTTCTCTATTTACATAAGATGAAAGCACACAGCTCAGTCTCAACTTTGTTCGTACTCAACCTCTGGGCATCACTTGCAATCAGCTCCTGGAATTCTTGGCTAATTCTTTTCCTAGCCGAGTTGTACTGAGGCAAAGCACAGCTCTCATACTGCCACTGTGCCTCAGTCTGGGGCCCATTCTGTTTCTGCATGTCTTTACTTTGGCCATTAAACTGAGTCTAGACGTCTCAATGGGCTGCAAAACCACCAGCAGACAGAAAAGACAGTTTGATTCTATTAACCTCAGTTGAACTTCAATAAGCACCCTGAGGTGAACAACCAGTACCTAACTCAGTAATAATTATTTCAATCACAGACATGCATGAAACACTTTGGTTATCAAAGGAACTGTTACAAAAGAAAAAATATTGAGCGATGAGGATGCGACTGCAGTTAATTTCTATTGTTACGAGCTTTGAATGGATGCTTAATCATTAAGGAATTTAGATTTATGTCGGATCAATTATAACGTGGCATGGAGCAGCTGTCTGTTCCGTAGGAGGTGCAGCTGTTTTGAAAGAGTTTTGCAAGAAGGTTAACTTCAGAAATGTTGCTTTACATCTTTCAGAAAAACAAAAAAACATGTATGAAAAATCTCCACAGAGGCCATCACTGAGTCACCCTTTGTTTACACGCGCATAGTACTTGACACTGGTCTGGCTTCCTCAGAGCCAGCTCTGAGTGAAGAAAACCTCTGACACTCCTGATTATATCTGTGAGCCTGGCCTCCTAAAGGCTACATTTTGGCAATTCATCAATGTGACTACTCCAAGCCATATTTAGGTTGATGTGTCAGTGTGTGCACTCTGCTGGATACTTGCCTGTGAGCTCTCTTACTCAACTCAGACCTAGTGGGACTTGTTTGCTGTCTTAAGTACGCATATTGGCAGTAAGGACAATGGCTTGCCAGCCCGTATCCTGAAGAAAATGTTAACCATTTGGCCGAGGCTTGTTGGAGTTTTTGCTGTGGACTGGTCTGGGACCCCTCTGTTAGGGATATGTCCTGAGTGAGGTTATGGAATTGCCTTCATTCAAGCTTAGTTGACCAAGTGAAGGTGCCCAATTTCATCAGCACACCCTGTAACTCACGTGCTCCATTTGCTGCATTTTCAAATGATAAAGCCATTTATAGTACTTGTTTGAAGACCATTGAGCTTCAGCTAGTAGGCACTTTTGCATCGTTACATCATTAATCCTACATACCATTCTCTCAGCATCTCATTAAAGGTTAAATCAAAGTCACATGCCTCTGCCAGTTGTCTTAACCTCATCAAAATCCCGATATGAATTCCCTCTTTACTGAACTGCTGAATAAAACTGATAGTGACTCAGAATTAGAGGAAGCTTGGGGTCACAATATTATTTAATTAAGTCCATCAACTCTTGAAAGGTTTTAGTATCCAGTGCCTCAGGAAACATTAGGGTCCTAATAATTGAAAAGGCTATAGGTCCACAAGCTGTCAGAAGAATTACTTGTTGCTTTTGTGTCATTTGCCTGGAAAAAAATAATGCAGTCTTTCCACACACTGGACCAGTCTTCGATGACAGGATCGAATGATTTAAGTTTCCCAAATAACAGCATGATGCCAGAAGTCATTACTTCAACTCAATGACGATTGTTGGGAGTGAATTTATTTTGGACTGTATATTTTCCTCTTTTCGTCACTGAAATAACTCCACAGAGGCTGATATTCCATCACCAAGTCATCCTTTATTTACACATACATAGTACTTGACACTGATGCGGCTTCTTCACAGCCAGCTCTCAGAGTAACAGAATCTCTCACATTGCTGTTTATTTTTTTTATTTTTTTCTCTATTACCCCCACACTATCGCCTAACTGCGGTAGTGCTTATTTCTTCTCCAGCACCCATGTGTGTGTGTGCAGGTGTGAGACACAGTGAAAGACACAAGGTGTATGAATCTTTATTCAATTTCCACCACCAGGAAGAAAGGAAACACCCAAGTGGACAGTGACAAGCAGTGCCCTCTACATCAAAGGATAATGCTGTGTGATCAATCAGTGAAGGAGAGGGCAGGGATTAAATCAAAATAGAGTTGGAGGGGGAAATAATGCACTCCACTCCCTGTGGTGCCCACTTCTCCCTGAACAGCTCAAGGGTGTTAGTGGACACCACATGCTCCTTCTCCAGAGACACCCGGTCTCTAACGTAAACCGCGGAAGAGGGGCAGGCAGTCGGCCCTAATGAACCCCTCCACGGCCCGCTGCCTGGACCTGTTTATGGCCAGTTTGGCCAGGCCCAGGAGCAGATCCAAGAGGAGGTCTTCAGATCTGCCTTCCCCCCTCCATATCGGGTGCCCAAAGATCAGGAGCGTGGGACTGAATTGCAACAAAAAACGAAGAAGAAGGTTTTTTCTAAAAATAAATCAAAAAGGGAGCCCACACCCAATATACATATGGTCCACGGACTCCACAGCACCATAGAACAAGCAGTTGGGCTGGGAGTCCGTGAACCATTGCAATCTGCAGTTGCAGGGGAGCGCTGCGTGCAGCATCCTCCACCCCAGATCCCCGAAAGGGGGAGGACGCTCGCGTAGAGAGCCCTCCACTGACGTTCCCCACCACCCGGTGGCAAATGGGCATGCAAAGGCATGTCTGGGCTTAAACCTTAAGTCAACTCAAGAATATGACTGAAAGTTGCCTGAGAACCTGAGACCCTGACACTATGAGACAGTAATGTTAACCGCTGAGCCACTGCACTGCCCTGAAAGTATCTTCTCCATGTCTGCTACATTTTTTGATATTTAACAACTGTCTCATAGAATCCCTAATGTAGAAGCAGGCTGTTTGGCTCACACTGCTGTTTATATCTGTTAGCCAGGACTCCCTGATTGGACCAGATTAACAACTCCAATCACGCAACTCATATTCTCTGAGGTCTACCTGGCTGATCTTGTTACAATCACTACAATGTCCAAAATGAGAGCTACCTTTTGGATTTCAAGCCTGCTAATGAGGATAATTTAATTGGCAAAACACAATAATATATCGAGTATCTTCAAAGAATAAGCAAACCTTTTATTCCTTTCCGTCAGGCACTAATTCATGTTGAGGATTGTGTGGCAGGACTAGATAGTAGCATGTACATAATCAGGGCGAAAGCCTATCCCAATGGGTAGTGCACTGCGATGAAGATCCTGGATCCATCTAGATATCCTACAATACCTAGTACACTGTCTCGGAACATGAATTTAGTGTTTTGCACAATGTAGCCAATTGCTTACATTTTCCATATTGCAGTTAGAATAAAAAAATTATCAACTAGGTTCTATTAAGAAGCACTAAATTATTGACTTATTATAAAACAAACGCAGCAAACAACAAAACAACACTGGTTACCACACACAGTTGGTATTATGTTGAAAGAGCTCAAGACAGATATACACATTAATACAGTAAATTGGAAAAAAAAACTCTCTTCAGAGATTTGGTTTGGAAAAACAAAGACTGTTTTGGCTAATAATTGTTCATTCATGAAGAGGAAAAATATTTAAATGGCAGAATTTGACACACATAGATGGGTTACTAGACACATGCAGCTATCTCTAGGTAGATGCCACTTACTCAGGAAACATGGAGTTGAGATGTTTTCTAGACAATTTTTAAAGGAACATTCAGATTTCACACTGGATGCACAACAAGGGTGTTTCAGAACGGCAGACAGGTGAGTTGGGTAGCTTTTCCCCTCAGCTGGCTTTTGTGCAGCTGACATCCAGAACAATATCCAAACTATCATCATCACTGGCAGTCCCTTGCAGACAAGGATGGCTCTCATCCACTCTCTGGTCCAATATGACTTCTGCAAACTTTGTCACACTTGGAGCAAAAGATGGCCATGTGAAGGGATGATGCAACGTTGGTGTGGCAGCGCATTCCTTATGCTGTGTTTGCCTGGCTTCTGCTTTTTCCCGCTGGCATGTCTCAAGGAGCTCACCGCCTTCCCAGATGTGGCTTCTTCACTTTGGACGGTCTTGGGTCAGTGATTCCCAGTTATCGGTGGGAATGCTACACTTCACCAGTGAGGCCTTCAGGGTATCACTGAAGCTCGTGTTGGTTAGGCGGATAATGTACCCAGCCCATTGCAGCCGATCAATGGAATATCCAAATAAGACAATCATGAAACCTAGACAGCTGATTTTGAAGAAGGGAGTCCAACAAATCAGCGGAAATCATATGATTTCAAAGACCATAGAATTTTATAGAAGAGGAGGCCATTCAACCCTTTGTGTCTGAACCAGCTCCTGAAAGAGCTGCCCAGCTAGTCCAATTCTTCAACCCTGCCCCCGTAACCCTTTCGTATATATCATGTTCTCTTTTGAAACCTTGTACGGAATCTGCCTCCACCACCCTCCCAGGCAGCACATTCCAAATCCTAACACTCTCTGAGTAAAGAAGTTTCTCCTCATCTAATTCCTGGCTGTCTTGCAGACAATCCTGAAACTGCGACCCCCTGGTTACTGACATACCAACTAGTAGAAACAGAATATCCTTTTTTTACCCTGTCAAAACTTTTCATAATGTTCAATACTTCAATAAGGTCACCTCATAGTCTTCTCTGTTCCAAGGAGAATAAGACCAATCTCTGTAATCTTTCCTTGTATCTAAAATCCCTCATTCCTGAGATCATTCTAGTAAATTTCCTTGGAATTCTCTGTCTAGTGCTTTAGCAACCTTCCTTAAACAAGCACTGAACACAATACTCCAAATGTGGTCTGACCATTAATTTGTAGAGATGCAGTTTCACTTCCTCGCTTTTATAATCTATGTCTCTATTTATAAACCAAAGTGTTTTTCCTCGAATTGTACTTTCAAAATAGAAGTTGCAGTGTGTCTTCTCATCGACCTTTTAAAAAAAAACAATGCAGGAACCTACAAATCTTGAAATAAATCAATATTATTTCAAACTTTCAAAATTCCAATCCTTAAAAAAAATTAAATCTGAAGCTTTTGTAACACCTGAAAATCCCCTTATTCCTCTACCCCCAACGTGGACTAGCAGTGTGCACTAAACATTAATTTTCCCATCAAAATGTGTTGCCTCATATATATAGGGTCACAGCATCATAGAGATATACAGCACGCAAACAGACCCTTCGGTCCAACTCGTCCATGCCGACCAGATATCCCAACCCAATCTAGTCCCACCTGCCAGCACCCACCCCATATCCCACCAAGCCCTTCCTATGCATATACCCATTCAGATGCCTTTTAAATGTTGCAATTGTACTAGCCTCCACCGCTTCCTCTGGCAGCTCATTCTATATACGCACCAACCTCTGCGTGAAAATATTGTCCCTTAGGTCTCTTTTATATTTTTCCACTCTCACCCTAAACCTATGCCCTCTAGTTTTGGACTCCCCCACCCCAGGGAAGAAACTTTGTCTATTTATCGTATCCATGCTCCTCATGATTTTGTAATCTCTATAAGGTCACCCTTCAGCCTCCGATGCTCCAGGCAAATAAGCCTCAGCCTATTCAACCTCTCCCTGTAGCTCAAATCCTCCAACCCTGGCATCTTTGTTGAACTTAATATACCAATTATTTACCTGTTCTGCTGCTTTAGAAATTGTGATATGCTGCAGTTCTTTGCTCCTCCAAATGGTGGACAGAATCTTTGCGGTCGTACAGTAACAGGGAAGCTGGCAGCTGGGCAAGTTATCCAGATGAGTTGGCATCACAGAATCCAACCACCTTCCCGCCACTGCAGTAATTAATGTTTCCATGGGGAGGTGCAATTTTGACCTTCCCACATTGCTGCAATTTGAGGACACTGAGTCGTTAATTCATGATCACATAAGGATCTTATCCTGCTTAGGTTGTGAGTATTTAACCTCCAAGCTGGATGATAGAGAGTTGGCTTTCCAATTCTGGAGCCCGGGTAGATGGAGAGCAGAGTGGAGGACATCACGGAGCAGAATCAAGGCAGAAATCAGTGGAATTCTGGAGACAAATTTGTGCAAGATTGAACCTGGGGCAGCAGGGTGGCAACTGAGAAACACCCCGTTCCCATGTTTCTAATCCTCCTGCCCCCTCTCCCAGTGACCTCCAAATCCAGAGCCTCCTCCTCGCTGCCTCCCCCCAAAATATCACTTCCTTGACATTGACCCGCCACCCTGCAAGTCTAGGGAGTGGTATCTGGACATAGCCATAGTCTTTGCTGCAGTGCTGCTGAATTCTAAAGCAATCTATTATTTGGATGTGGGGGACCAATTTCTAAACTTGGTGATGATGCCAAACTGGATGGGAATGTAAGCTGTGAGGAGGATGCAAGGAGGCTTCAAAAGAATTTGTAAAGGCTAAGTGAGTGGGCAGATTGAATATAATGTGAATAATCGCAAGGTTAATCAATTTGGTAGAGGGAAAAAAATGGAAAGATAAAATGTATGGTGAATGGTGAGAGGTTCGGATATGTAGGCTTTGCGAATTCTAAGTAATTAGAACTGTACATTGGCATTCATTTCAAGATGAATTGAGTACAAAAGATGTCATGCTGCCGTTGTGTAGAGCCTTTGTGAAACTGCATTTGGAATGTTGTGCATAGTTTTGTTCGTCATATTGAAGGAACAATGTATTGCAATTGAGGGAGTGCAATGGAGATTCACTGGATTAATCCCTGGGATGGCTGGAATGTCTTATGGGGAGGCATTGAGGAAACTGAGTCAACATTCTCTAGAGTTCAAAGAATGAGCAATGATCTCATTGAAATTCTTACAGAGAATGACAGTATGTATATAGATCGGATGATTCTACTATCCAGTAATTCTAGAGCCAGGAAAGGTAATCTTCGGATAATGGGCAGGCTATTTAAGACTGAGAAGAGGAAGAATTTATTTCACTCAGAGGGTGATGAATCTTTGGAATTCTCTGCCCCAGAGGACTGAATAGTGGAGCAGATCCAAGGCAGAAATCAATGGAATTTTGGAGACTAGTGACATTAAGCGAAATGGAGATAGTGTGGGAAAGTGACATTAAGGAGTTGATTATACGTAGCATAAAAGCACAGGGCACTGCCAAATGGGTTGGATGTTCTAATCTTGTCTCAATGAATTTCCGAGTTAAGGAGCTGGCAGCCACTGATTGGCTAGGAACTCCAGGCAGTTGGGGCTTTCTGCACTGAGTCCTAATTCTAGTGGAAAGTTTTCCTCCACTTAATCATTTGTCTGATTGCTGAAAGGTTTCCAGTAGGCTGCAGGATTCCCTCATAGAAACATTTCTGCTTTTCTGTTTAGTCTAAAATGGTAAAATCCTGCCTTACATTTTTGATTCCAAAAGCCAATTGTCACTATAAATTGAGAATCGTAGTAAGCCGCTTACTGATTTTTGTGAAGTACATTTTGTCTCTCTGAAGAATTAGTCATTGCTGTCACTCTCTGCATTCTGTCCTGAAGCCAGTTATTAATCCGTTTTGCTCCTTGACCACATTTTCTGACTTCATCCATTAATCCTTTATGGAGCACCTCACTTAAGGCCTTTTGAAAATCCATATAATTCAGAAACATAATTTAAACCTACAATCTATATAATGCATATTTAAAATCCATATAATTTATTCAGAATATAAATCTATATATGAATTACTATTGTCTACTCTCTCTGTTATTTTCTCAAGAAAATAAATAAGATCGACAGAGCAAGAATTTCTGATTTGAAGTCCATCCTGACCATCTTGATTATTACTGATTGGCAAGGGGATCAAGGGTTATGGGGAGAAGGCAGGACAATTGGGTTGAGAAGCAAATCAGCCATGATCAAATGGGGGTTTGATGGGGGCTGAATGGCCTAATTCTTTTCTTATATCTTAAAGCTTTATTGATTCTTTATTTCATTTTTCTTTCCTAAATGATCATCTATTCTATCCTTTAATAGCAAATTCATTATTTTTGCAACTATCAATCGTAAACTGACTGATCAACTATTCACTGGACATGTTCTGTCCCTTTTCTTAAACATAACCACACTGGTTATCTATCAGTCCTTCAACACTACATCTTTTCTTTCATAAATTATTAAAACAGTAAAGGTCTCTGCTATCTCTTCCCAAGATTTTATTAAAATGCATGGATGCAATCCACCCATACCAGGGGCCAACTACTACCAAGATGTAGTTATGTTAACTCAGCACAAGCTGACACAAGGAGAGGTGATGGCTTACTGATATTGTTACTGAGCTATTGTTACTAATGCAAAGACTCAAGTAATTGTTACAGGGAGCCAGGTTCACATGCTGCCATGGCAGCTGGACGAAACTGAATTCAACATAAATTTGGGATTAATAGTTTAATGATGACTACAAATTGGTTGTCAAGAAAACCCATCTGGTTCACTAATGCCCTTTAGAGAAGGAAACTGCCATCCTTACCGGGTCTCGCCTAAATGTGACTCCACACCTACAGCAATATGGTTGACTTTTAACTGCCCTCTGTGTGTAATTAGGGATGACAATAAATGCTGGCACAGCCAGTGACACACTCATCCTGCGAATGGATATTTTTAAAAAAACAGACTTTACAATCCCATGGTCGATATAGCATGGCCTTCTGCCTGCAGTCCTGTTTACCTCCCAGGAGCTGAGTATTGTTCTAGGCAGCAATTTGTGAAAGATTTCTTGGAATTAAAAATTATGGAGGAGAATTGCACTAACTATTTTCCATTCAGTGTACTGAACATGCCGTACAGTGTGAAGGATTTCTCAATTGCTTAGGCTCCTCCAGTTCATTAGAATTGGTCAAACTCAAATATAACTGAGCAAGGTGAGTGTGTTGACTAATGTGGGTTCAGCTGGCTTTTAGTTTCAGTGTCTACCAAAAGAGTTTTCCTGGGCTAGATCAACCACAGAACCAAATCATGGCCCAGGAGCATTCAGCTTAATTACAGAGAGATGCAGTCAGCAAATACCAGAGGAAATTGGACTTACAAAGGTGGAACTTCACTTCTGGAACAATGTTGTAATGTTGTTGAGGTTGCGGCAGCTAAGCCGAAGGGCAGAATGGGGACAAGGGAGAGGGGGAATCATTCTCTTTGTTAGTGATGAGATTCACCTGGAAAGCCTACCGACATGACTGAGCAAGGATTCTGCAGTATAATGTCAAGGAGAACAGTTGAACAATATGGACTTTGTGTTGCCTTCCATTTATCAGAACAGGCACAAGAACGCCAATCTTTCAAAGAGGATCAACAATTTATACTGCCTTCCAAAAAGGGTGCTGATTGGTTGCAAGTTGACTCTAATTGGTCAAGGTGTTTTCATAAAAATTGCATCAGGAAACTATTGCTTTCAAACTTTTGCTTTATTCAAAATTTTACAAACACTGACCATTTTCCTTTGGCCTGCAGAGGACAGCTCCACATATGAATTATGTAATTGTAAGCAAGATGAACTGATTCACATTGTGATCCATCACTTTAGACCGAAGAAATAAACATAGAACATAGAACATTACAGCGCAGTACAGGCCCTTCGGCCCTCGATGTTGCGCCAACCTGTCATTTCAATCTGAAGCCCAGTTAATCTACACTATTCCATGTACGTCCATTTGTTTGTCCAATGACACCTTAAATGTACTTAAAGTTAGCAAATCTAATCCCATTGCAGGCAAAGCATTCCATACCCTTACTACTCTCTGAGTAAAGAAACTACCTCTGACATCTGTCCTATATCTATTACCCCTCAATTTAAATCTATGCCCCCTTGTGTTTGCAATCACCATTTTTGGAAAAAGGCTCTCCCTGTCCACCCTATCTAACCTTCTGATTAACTTATATGTCTCTATTAAGTCACCTCTCAACCTTCTTCTCTCTAACGAAAACAGCCTCAAGTTCCTCAGCCTTTCCTTGTAAGACCTTCCCTCCATACCAGGCAACATCCTAGAAAATCTCCTCTGCAACCTTTCCAAAGCTTCCACATCCTTCTTATAATGCGGTGACCAGAACTGTACACAATACTCCAAGTGCGGCCGCACCAGAGTTTTGTACAGCTGTAGCATAACCTCATGGTTCCGGAACTCGATCCCCCTATTAATAAAAGCTAAAACACTGTATGCCTTCTTAACAACCCTGTCTACCTGGGTGGAAACTTTCAAGGATCTGTGTACCTGGACACCGAGATCTCTCTGCTCATGTACAGTACCAAGAATCTTACCATTAGCCCAGTACTTTGCATTCCGGTTACTCCGACCAAAGTGAATCACCTCACACTTGTCCGCATTAAACTCCATTTGCTACTTCTCAGCCCAGCTCTGCAGCTTATCTATGTCTCTCTGTAAACTACAACATCTTTCGTCACTATCCACAACTCCACCGACCTTAGTGTCATCCGCAGATTTACTAACTGACCCTTCTATACCCTCATCCAGGTCGTTTATAAAATGACGAACAGCAGTGGACCCAACACTGACCCTTGCGGTACACCACTGGTAACTGGACTCCAGGATGAACATTTCCCAACAACCACCACCCTCTGTATTCTGTCAGCGTCAATTACTGATCCAAACTGCTATATCTCCCACAATCCCATTCCTCCGCATCTTGTACAATAGCCTACTGTGGGGAACCTTATCGAATGCCTTGCTGAAATCCATATACACCACATCAACTGGTTTACTCTCATTTACCCATTTGGTCACCTTCTCAAAGAACTCAATAAGGTTTGTGAGGCACGACCTACCCTTCACAAAACTGTGCTGACTATCCCTAATCAAATTATTCTTTTCTCGATGATTATAAATTCTATCTCCAACACTTTACCAACAACCGAAATAAGGCTCACTGGTCTATAATTACCAGGATTGTCTCTCCTCCCCTTCTTGAATAGGGGAACCACATTTGATATCCTCCAATCTTCTGGCACTATTCCTGTAGACAATGAGGATTTAAAGATTGGCTTCTCAAAGGATCCTAGGATATATCCCATCCAGCCCAGGGGACTTATCTATTTTCACACTTTGCAGGATTTCTAATACCTCTTCCTTGTGAACCTCAATCACACCTAATCTAGTAGCCTGTCATTTTCTAGAGTGAATACTGTCAAAAAATATTCATTTAGTGCTTCCCCCATCTCCTCTGACTCCACACACAATTTCCCACTACTATCCTTGATTGGCCCTAATCTTACTCTCATCATTCTTTTATTCCTTAAATACATATAGAAAGCCTTAGGGTTTATCCTGATCCTATCCGCCAACAACTTCTCGTGTCTCCTCCTGACTCTTCTGAGCTCTCTCTTTAGGTCTTTCCAGGCTACCTTGCAACCCTCAAGCGCCCTAACTGAGCCTTCACATCTCATCCTAACATAAGCCTTCTTCTTCTTCTTCTTCCACTTCCTTCCTAAACCACGGCTCCCGCGCTCTACAGCTTCCTCCCTGCCTGACAGGTACATACTTATCTAGGACACACAGGTGCTTTTGAATAAACTCCACATTTCTAATGTGCCTATCCCCTGCAGTTTCCTTCCCCATCCTATGCTTCCTAAATCTTGCCTAATAGCATCGTAATTGCCTTTCCCCCAGCTGTAACTCTTGCCCAGTGGTATACACCTATCCCTTTCTATCACTAAAGTAAACATAACAGAATTGTGATCGCTATCACCAAAGTGCTCACTTACTTCCAAGTCCAACACCTGGCCGGGCTCGTTGCCCAGTACCAAATCTAATGTGGCTTCGCCCCTTGTTGGCCTTTCCACATACTGTGTCAGGAAGCCCTCCTGCACACACTGGACAAAAACTGACCCATCAGTTTTATGTACTATAGTGTTCCCAGTCAATATTTGGAAAGTTGAAGTCCCCTATGAGAACTACCCTGTCTCTCTCACTCCTATCGAGAATCATAAGATCTTCTCAAGGATATTCCTTCTGAAAAATGTTCAATATTTTGGTCTCAACTGCTTTCAGTGGCAGACTATCCCACAAGCTCACCACTCTGTGGGGGAAGGAATTTCTCTTCATCTCAGTCTGCAGTCTGTAGGGATGGTGCAATGGCCCAGTGGTTCGCATTGCTGCTTCACAGTGCCAGGGACGTGGGTTCAATTTAAACCTTGGGTGCCTGTCAGTGTGGAGTTTGAACATTCTGTCCGTGGTTGTGTGGGTACTGCCAGGTGCTCCAGTTTCCTCCAATAGTCCAAATATGCAGGTTTGGTGTATTGTCCATGCTAAATGTGGGGTTATGGGAATAGGGTGGGTCTGGGTGGGATGCTCTTCGGAGGGTTGTTGCAGTTCTGATGGGCCGAATAGCCTCTTTCTGCATTTTAGGGATTCTATGATTCTAAATGACCTGACCTGTATGTTTAGATTGTGGCACTTGGCTCTAGAGTTGGAAGAAAAGACTGATTTGACTTCAATCAAGGTACTTGTCTTTACATTTTTAAAATTGCCAGGGAAGCAAGATGAAGTAATTTCAGGCTTAAAACACCGGACAAGGGGTTTCATAGGAAATAATATTTGGAAAGTTATATGTTAAGAGCTTAAAGATGCAGATATGCAGTTGAAATTAGATGCAGTATCTCCCTGCCTGTAGCGTTCCTATGTAACATGGCTCATTGATCTCATAGAGTTAAACCTTTTGTCCAGCCATTCATCCTAACATTTCCCATCATTAGATGTCAGCACCCAAGTAAGGCATTTCTGACAAGTCAGGCTGAAGAAATTCAAAAATGATAAGCTAGCCAATAAGAAAGATAAGCGCATGCAGGAATGAGTTTAGAGTGATAGCAGTGTGTAGCACAGAAAACTAACCCTTTGGCCCATCAAGTCTGCCCCTGTTCAAAACATGCACCGAGCTATTCTAAATCCATTTTCTAGCATTTGGCCTGTAGTTTTTAATGCCTTGGAATCGCAAATGTAAATCTAAATTCTTCTTAAATGTTGTAAGTTTACTGGTGTTTGAGAAGTGGAATAACAGGGCTAAGAGATCCACTTCTCTGGTAAACAGCTTGCATTTTGGGCACCTGTGAATCAGAATATTGTTGCAGCATCATGAATTGCAAACACAAAGCAACTTAACCTTAGAGAATAATTTAGTCTTTGGCTGATAAAGTACAACAGATGATATTGATTTAGCTCTGTGTTTTAAACCTCTTCCAATTTTCATTTGTATTAACTTCAGTGGAAACACAAATTTGAAGAGATATGCAGCTGAACTGATATTGCCTGTTTGAAAACATTGCCTCAAACCAAAATTACCAATTTGACTCGAAATACAGAACTATCCATAACTGAACAATTACCTGTGCACAAATACGTATAGAATTGTAACAAGCAATGGCTCCCAAGGAATCAGAGGAACAATGAGTATATGAATTCATAGAAACATATGATACAGAAGAGACCCTTCAGCCCATCAAGTTTGCACTGCGAGAAATGCACCATTACCTACATTAGTCTTTTTCCAACAGCAGATCTTGAATATTATGACACTTCAACTGCTGTTCTTTTTAAAGTTTGTGAAAGTATCTGCCTCAACTACACTTGCAGGCATTGCATTCCAGATCCTCACTGTCCTCTGGGTGAATTTTATTTCTTAAATTTCCTCTAAACCTGCTGCATTTCACCTTAAAAGTATGCCCCTTGCTCTTGATCCTTCGACAAAAGGGAACAGCTGCTTTCTAGTCTGTCTATACGCGTCATAATCATATAGATCTCTATCTAGCACCGCCCCCTCTTCCCCCCCCCCCCCCCCCCCCCCATCTTTTTGCTCCAAAGAAAACACCCTGAGCTTATCCAGCCTCTCTTCATCGCTGAAATGCTCCATCCCGGGTGAATATCTGGTGAATCTTCTCTGCACAGCCTGCAGTATATTCACATTCTTCCTGTGTGGAGTGACCAGAAATGCCCAGAGTATTCTAGCTGTGACCTAACCAAAGGTCTGTACAGCTCCAACATGATCTCCTGGCTCTTATAATCTATACCTCAACTAATAAAGGCAAACATCCCATATGTCTTCTTAACTACCCTATTATCATAGAGTCATTCAGCACAGAAAAAGACCCTTCTCGTGTGATCTTCCTAGTGTCTTGCCATTTATTGAGCCTTCCCCTGTGCTGTTACTTCTTTCAAAGTGCATTACCTCACAGAAATTATCAGGATTAAATTCCATCTTTCATTCCTCTGCCCATCTGACCAATCCAGATTCTGTAACCTAAAATCTTACTGTCAACCACCCAACCAATCTTCACGTAATCCGCAAACTTATTTAACAACCACAACCACTGTCCCCTGTTTATTTGCATATTGTTTATATATATATCATGAGTATTAAGGGACCAACGCTGATCTCTGTGGGATGCCACTTCACACCGGGCTCCAGTCACACAACCAGCTTTCCACCACAACCTCTGTCACTTACAGCTGAGCCAATCTTTTGTCCAACTTGCTAAGTTACCACGGATCCCATGAACATTTACCTTCTTTATCAGTTTCACAGGTGGGATCTTGTCAAAGCCCTTGTTGAAATTCACATAAACTACAATATATGCACTAGCCTCATCTATAAGCTTGGTCACCTCCTCAAAGAATTCAACCAGATTCGTTAGGCATGACATCCTTCTGAGGAAGCCATGTTGAGTATCCTGATTAAACACTGCCTTTCTAAATAGAGATTAATGTGCTTCTTCACTACTTTCTCTAATAATTTTCCTACTACTGATGCAATATCCATGGTCTATAATCCCCTGCTCTACCGTTACCACTCTTCATATAAAGTGGATGCAATTAGCTGTCTTCCAGTCTTCTGGCATATCCTTGTGGCCAGAGATGATTGAAACGTTTGGGTCAGAGCCCCCTGTTATGTTCTCCCTCATCTCGAACTGTAGCCTGGGATGCAACTCATCTACACCTGGGGATTTCTCCACTTTTATACCTACCAAAACCACCAACATCTCATTTCTTATATCATTCTGTTCAAGAACTTCACAGTCTATCTTCTCAAATTCTGCACTTGCAATGCCCTTCTCCCCAGCAAAGACAGATGTGAAGTACTCATTTAACACTCTGCGAACGTCCTCTGGCTACACACAAAGATTGCCCCCTTGGTCCTACTTTCTCCTTGGTTATTCTTTTCCTCTTGATATACTTGTACGATATTTTGGGATTCTCTCCAATATTACCCAACAGCACTTTCCTGTGCACCCTCTTTGCACTTCTAATTGCTTTCTTAAGATCACCCCTGCACTTGCTTTACTCCTCTGATACCCCTGTTTTGTTTTACTCCTTTTTTAGCTGTTTTCCAGACTGTTGTAAGCCAAGGGAACCATAGAGTTACAACAATTATACAGAAGCTGTGGAGAAGCAGCCATTTAGAGAGGTCTTCCATTGTTTACTATCAATTCAATGTTCTCAGTAGATTTCCCATGTGACTGCAAAGAACATAATGATATGCTATTGGGCATCACAAATAGTGGAATAGGGTTGGAAACAAATATAATAATGTTTTATGAAGCATTACTTTGATTTAAACACTTCCACCTTCTCAAACAAAACCATCTTTATGAGTTGTCTGACCTTGCACTGCTGAAAGAACTAATGTGTGTTAACCCATCAATATGACAAATGTTGGTGGGAAAAGGCCATGATCACTGTCTTTAGTGTCGCTGATTTATCCATTATGCATTTGTATGAACGTATGTCACAAGTTGTTAGAAAATGAAGGAAAGAGCAACTGTGTTGTTGTCCCCCTGAGGATGAAAAGAGCGTTGCATGACTCTCTCCTGCCCTTTTACAAGAGAGATGTGACATATTGATAGTTTAATAGGCTCCCAGGAGGAGATCTGTTAGGCAAAACATGAAAAAGGATTTTAAAGTCATGTCTGTCTTGACAGTTAAGATGATGAAGTAAATGTTACAAATGGGTTGGGGGGCACTGGGGGCAAAGAGGGAGTTTCCACACTTGCTCAGGTCTCATTCACTGAGTTTAAACATAGGCGACATTTAACACTTGAAGCTTCCTGTTTTCATCTCTCACCTCACAGAACACGAAGGTCAAGATTGACATTATTAGGAATTGGTACAGCACGCAGGAACTCTGTGGAGTGGTTGATTGACAACATGCCAATCCCACGTCAAGTTGCTGGGGCAAGAGGATCCTGGAAACCTGAGAAATCTTAAGAGAAAATCATCTCTGGCTGGCTCACATACTTTGTTACAGATCTGAGTTTAATACAATTGCTGTGCTGCTCTGCCAGCAAAACTGGCTGGTATTGTTAAAATTAAGATTGTTTGATTTCACACTTGGAAATATTGAGGGTAGCCCGTTGGTAACAGTAGACAGACTGTGGGTATCCAAAGTCCCAAAAAATCATTGAGAATACCAAATTATAAACAGTTGTCCTTTAAACTGTTCTTTGTACGCCTGCCTTCATTATGCATGCTCAGTTGGAAGTAAACGAACATATGAACAAGGAACAAGAGCAGTAATAAGATCATGGCTGATCTGATTTTTAAGTTCAACTCGACATTGCATATCCCTGTTAATCTTTCACCCTCTTGGTAATCAAGAATCCAAACCTCTACCTTAAACTTATTTAAATATTTTGCATCCTCTGCCTTTGGAGGAAGAAAATTCCCAAGATTCATAACACCTTGAAAGAAAACAAATCCTCATTACTGTTTTAAATGTATGCTCCCTGATTTTTAAACTATGGCTGCCACTTCAAGATTCTCCCACAAAATGAGACATTCTTTCAGCATCCACCTGGTCAAGTCCCCTCAGGATCTTATATGTTTCAATTAAATCTCCGCTGACTTTTTTAAACTCCAGAAGATACAGGCTTAGCCTACCTAGGCTTTCAATATAAGGAAATCTACTCATTCCAGGTGTTAGTCTATCAAACCTTCTTTCAACTGCTTCCAATGCATTAACATCCTTCTGTAAATACAGTGACCAGTACTGTACACAGTATGTACATGACTCATAAAAGGATTACTTCAATAAGGGCTTCTGATTTAAAAACCAGAGAGACCATAAAATGTAGGAGCAGAGAGAGGCATTTAGCCCCTTGAATCTACTCAGTCATTCAGTGAGACCATAGCTGATTTAATAACCTGCAACTCCACTTTCTTGCTTTTCCATATAACTGTTGGTTCTCTTACTGATTAAAAATGTGTCTACCTCAGTATTAAAAATACCTAATGGCTTACCTTGATGCCTCTCTGCAGTAAAAAAAATTCCACGGATTCACTAGCCTCTGGGAGAGTAAATTCTTCCTCACCTCACATTAAGTGTGTGACTACTTATTCAGTCATGTCCATTGATCCTGCGCTCTCCTCAAAGGAGACAACCATTCCACATCTACCTGGTCATGTTCCCTATAAATCTCAGCAGATCTGACAGCATCTGCAGACAGCATTAATGTTTCAAGTCCAGTGTGACTCTGCTTCAGAACTGGAGTTCTGTGCTATTCTGTGGAACTGTTCTAGTTCTGAAGGAGAGTCATACCAGACTTGAAACATTAACTTGGTTTCTCTCTCCACAGCTGCTGCCAGACCTGCTGAGTTTCTACAACATTCTTATCATCAATTCAGATCATTGGTATATTTCTCTTACCCTAAATCATAATAAAAAGTAGCAGTTAAACATAAAAACTAGTCATCACTTGATGTAAAAGTGGAGTTGTTTTGTTCACCACTGGAACTCATGAATGCACAAACTGAACCCTAATATTTGCATATTTCATCCACTAGACTTGGCTAATTCACCCAGCATCGTGCACTTGTGCATCCTATCATAGTCTGGAGTCAAGTAGTGTCAAGTGGCTATGTATTATAAGATGTAGGAGCTATCAGAGGAGGTGATGGAGGCTGGTACAATTACAACATTTAAAAGGATGGGTATATAAATAGAAAGGGTTGAGAGGGAGATGGGCCAAATGCTGGCAAATGGGACTTAGTAAGATTGTGATGTCTGGTTAACATGGACAAATTGGACCGAAGGGTCTGTTTCCATGCTGTACAACTCTATGACTAAATAATGCCTTTCAACTGTCTTTCTCAGTATGGTTAGAACATTCATATCATAGATACACACATATTTGTGAAGTGGAGGAACCTTTAGATCCTTATTTGGAATTGAAATAAAAATCTTAACAACACTCATTTGCCAAAAACTCCTCCAAACTGACAATGAATAATTAAGGGCCACTTGCATCATAGCAACAAGGTCACATAGCTGCATAACTTCAAAGTGTTGCCAGATAGCCAAATAACTCTGAGAGGGGGAAATAAAAATGAGGCAGAGCAGAATAACTGTGGGTACCAAAGCAAAATATGCAAGTTCACTTGGGATCAACTGGAAATGGTGGCACAATATAGAGTTTAGTGGCAGAAACCAGAAGAGCTAAACTCCTTAAGAAGTCATAATATTGTGTAATGATACCAAAGGCGCAGGTTGTGTGCCTGAGAATTAATCACCAGTATTAGGCAGTCACGAAAAATCATCTATGGCATAACATCTAAAGATTGACTCATATGCCTTTCAGAAGTAAAGCAACATTCATAGATGCTGCAAATCCATTTTTACAAATGAATTAATAGGTCCTTCATAAATAGAAATTAATTTTAAGAGAGTGAAGTTGGTATTCTTATTAAAATGTTATTTTATCATTTCCAGATTTCCTTTCATTTGCTGCGAAATCTTAATTACATGTTCCTGATGCCCTGAATGCACATACATTGATTGGATTAAACAAGTCACTGTCCATTTATCTGCTATACAGGTCATGTTACTTTGAAATGCTTATTTTATGTTCTTCAGCCATATTCCTAGTAGATGAGATATTTTATTTATGTAGAACCTGTTAACATAAGGAGATAGCTAGTTATTCCAATTCTGAAGAAGTCATAGCAATAACTCTGTTTATATCTCCACAGATGCTGCAAGATCTGATGAATTACTTCATCATTCTCTGTGTTTGAGCCAGTTAATCCTTCTTCTTGCCCCGAGTTGCTTCACTACTTTGCTATGGCTGGATGGCTGGTTGGCTGGTTTGCAATGCATAGATACACCAACAGCGTAGGTTCAGTTCTTGCACTGGCTGAGGTTACCATGGAGGAATCTCCTTCTTCGCCTCTCCCCTCGCCTGAGGTATGGTAGCCTATACCTCATCAGCCACTCTGATGACAGTGCTGCCTTATGATCCTCTGGTATTATGGCAACTGTAACCTTTTTACAAACTGCACAAACATATGTTTATTAAAAACCTGCTCGTGAGTTTAGCATATAGGCTCTAACAAATTCAATTGAGAAGTAACGTCACCTCTTTCGAAATGTCAGTCCACCTCACAACACTGAACTGCCAATAAAGTCTCTTTAAAATAGAATCACTGTAGGAAATGTAGCAGTCTAGGTCCACACATTAAGATCCTGCAGACCCCATTTTGAGTACTGTGAATAGATCAGATAACCACACCATAGAAAAGATAGATTGGACTTGCAAGGAGTACAATGAAGGTTTATAGGTAGATACCCGGATTTCAGGGCTTAGGTTAGGAGGAGTGATTATAGAAATTAGGACTGTTTTCTCTATAATTTAAGGTTAAACTGCAATCTGATCGAAGTCTTCGAGAGGATGTTGTGTAACTTGAAAAGGTTCAGAAGAGATTTTTAAGAATGTTGCCAGGGTTAGACGATAACTCTCTGACTCTATATTAGCAAGAAAATACAGGGTAGATAAAGATAAACTATCTCAGTTGGTTAGGGATTTTGGAATTGGGGGGGAATAAACTACAAATTGGAGCCAGACCTGTCGGGAGAGTTGCTAGGAATCACTTCTACACACAAAGGGTGGTAGATGTTTGGAACTCTCTTTTCACAAATGGCAGTCGATGCTGCATCAGTTGTTAATTTTAAATCTGAGATAAACATTTTTTTGCTAAGCAAAGGAATTAAGGGAACTGGGTCAAAGGTGAGTATAGAGTTAGTCCATAGATCAGCCATGATCTCATTGAGTAGTGGAACAGGCTTGAGGGACTGGTTGGCCTACTATTCTATGGTGTGATTCACTGATCTATTCACAATATTCAAAATGGGGTCTGCAGGATCTTAATATGTGGACCTAGGCTGCTACATTTCCTACACAAAAGCAGTGACTTTTCCTATAGTCCTATGTAATAATGAACAGGTCAGCTGTTTCTCTCACAATGACTAAGTGATAAATATTGGCCAGGACATCAAAAATAATTTCTTCAAAATAGTGCCATGGGAACATTTATGTCCACTCAAGAAAGCAAATGGGGTGTTTAGTTCATCCAAAAGACAATGCCAATGTCAGTGCAGCACACTTTCAGTGCAGAATGCAGGGTCAGCCTTACTTTTTCCTTCTTACTTTGCTGGAAAGGAAGTTGAAACAGACAACTTTGTGATTCAGAGGCAAACAATGTGACCCAATGAGTCATGGTTGATAGGAAAGGCAAACCTGAGTTTCTGGCCTCATTATGTGCACATTGTTGCCCTCTCACAACGCTGTGTCATGCTGCAGTGAACGCTCATTCAAAACACTGGATCAGAAATCTTTGAACCTTCAGGTCTTTCATTACTCATCCAGTATGAAGTTTCCTAGCATGAACAGAATGTCTTCCTGACTATGCAGCACTCATCTGTGACTGTCCCAGTTTTAAATTACTTTTGATATTTTCAACATGTATACATGTATATGGCCACACATAGTCCGACATTGTTAAATGCATTGTTACACTGTCCACTAAAGTGGGGAAGAGATTGGCAATTTGAGTAAACAATATTACTCAAACATCGAAAAATTAAATTCAAATTGGTGCTCTAGTGTAAAAATCCTTTCAATGCTCAAGCAATTCTCAGAACAACACAACAATTAAGAATACCAATTGAATTTCCTGTCAAGTTCCATTTAATTATTTCCCCCTTTCATGTTGCAATGATCACATCTGGCTGTCTGTCATATATTACACTTACCTGTTCATTTTACTTGTTAATAGTACATTCGACATTCACGATAAACAAGATTGTTGATTTCCTCAGTGCTAGTTCTTCCCGGTTGCATTTCCAACATATGGATGCCATCCACCTTTCAGGCCTATGTTGCAACATCCCCAGTTATCCTGACCTGAACTGGGCACATGGGCCTGCTTGGCTCTCTCTCTCTCTTATTCCTGATGAAGGGCTTATGCTCGAAACGTCGAATTCTCTATTCCTGAGATGCTGCCTGGCCTGCTGTGCTTTGACCAGCAACACATTTGCAGCTGTGATCTCCAGCATCTGCAGACCTCATTTTTTACTACTACATGGTACTGATCACTGGCCAAGAGCACAGGCACCAATTACAAATGCACCATTAAAATAGTAGCAAACACGCTGGCCATTGATTAATCTGCAATCCCCTATCAGTAGATCCTTTCAGGCAACCTGTCACCTTCAGTTCGCTTCTGTGCCCATCGGTCCCCAGGAACTGGATCACTATGGTGAAAAGCCATTCTTGAAATGGACCAGAACTTTGCTTACTACAGCCAGATCACACCATTCCTTCATTGATTAACTGCAGCTCAATTTGACTGCATTCTTTTATAAGCTGTTCAAGTTAAAAAAAAATTAATGAACTTACATATTCTTCCCAACCTTAGGGTGTCCCCAAAGTGCTTTGTTGTTGATGAAATATTACTGAAGTGCTGTCAGTCTTGTAATGTAGGAAACTTAAAGTTGCCAATTCAAAGTGACTATGAAATCCCTTAAAGAATGTCTTGGCTGAACCTGGTACTTACATTTACAGTGTTAACTTGCTACTAGAGACAGTTGATAATGCATTAAAGCGATGTATAATCAGCTGCTCCATCTGAATATGGAATCAGCTGGAACAATCTGGCTTGTCCAACAGATAAACCTAATCCTATTTAGAGACATCAACAATTTGGCAGAAGCCCATTTTTCATGGCCTCAGCAGCAGGAACGGTTGAAGATTTCTTTCATGAGATGACGGAGACTTTATCATATACATTACATACATTTAAGTGGTCAATTTAGTCATCATCAGAGAGTGATGCTGTTGTAGCATGGGGTAACATGGGAGTCACTATACAAACAACATAGTCCCACAAATAGTTATCTATTAATTCCTTAGTTATACTGGCTACCATATCTAATGGGAATATTATACTGGCATCAATGTGAATTTGTTTATACAATCTCACTAGGAGTGAGCTGGCAAAACCTGCATGGTTTCAAATCAGTTTTCAGATTGTCTGTTCAACTATGACAGAATTGCCCAGGGCACTGAGTGATCAAGTTAAGTAACCTCTCTCCCTCCCTCTCCAACAAGACTTGACCCCAACCCTCCCCTCCCCTCCCAAGAGTACTGCATAGCTTTATCCATTGTCATCTGTAACCAATTCTTACTTTAAGTCCTCTCATACGAATTGTCAGCAACTCCAAGAAAGCTCTTATCACTCTGCTTTGCCAGCAACATTTTGTGTCAGATCACAGAAGCTGAGAGAGTTTCACACTCAGAATTATACTTGGGGTACAAAGATTGCTGTTTCTTTTTCACAAAAATACCTGGAAAGTTTGCAGACGTTACATTCTTCTGTTAAGTCAATTAATTTTATGCAATGGATTTTATTTCAGAAAACTAAATTTAGATATAAATTAATCACCTACTGTCAGAACAGGTCAGAGAGCAGTAAAATGAATCAATCATTTTTCAGACTGCACTGCAGAATTGGGAGACGGATAAGAGGTGAACCGGAGCATGGCGGAGTGAATCACAGGCTGTCAGGGGGAATAATAAAGTGTTAAAGTGAATCTAACCATGTTCAAGTGAATCACAGTCAATCAGATACAATCAAGAGAGACGAGAGAAAAATCTATAAGAAGTCCTGAGGAGTGAATGAGTTTGCTATCTTTAACGGAGGTTTTGCGTGAGAAAATTACCATAGTCCTGTAATAATAAGTCAAGGATCCCAATGAAAGATATATCTGTGTTCTCCTTTTGTGTGAAAAAGGGGCCATGTTTTTATGGGATTATACCACTCTAGTCATGAAATCAATAATCATACACAGTGGAACATTAAATTGTGACCAGAAATTATGGGGCTAAAATGTCTTCTCTAATCACTCTTACCAGAATGTATAGAAAAAACTAAATGGGATTTTTCTTCGTTAAAACTATCAATAGGAGGAATTCTGGACTAGTAACTCTCAAGAGATTTGAGAAACAAGAGCTGTGTTCACTGTAGTAAACAAGGTTAATATGAGTGTTCTGAAACAGTAAACAGAGGATTATTTCAACTGGTCAGTAAATCAGTAACAAAGAGGCATAATTTAGGTTGATTACTAAAACACACAAGGGAAGATAGAAGAGTTACTTTCCAACCAATCAAGCCATTTGTGAGAATGCATAATCCACTATCAAAGGTTGCCTTTGATGCTGTCAATTCCAATAAAGGGAAGTAAATATTAAACAATCATGGGATAGCAAAGAAAAAAGGGATTGTGACAATTTGCTAGCCAAATGGTTTCAACAAAACAGAAAGGGGTAATATAAAGTAATAGGGTAGAGGAATGGGTCTGGGTGGGATACTCTTTGGTGGCTTGGTGTGGATTTGTTGGGCCAAATGACCTGTTTGCACACTGGGATTCTATTCTATGACTAAAACCTGCATTGTCATATTGCATTGTCAGCAGAGTAAGTGTGAAGTTCTAGAATTAGTGCATTATCACAGCATTGGGGAGGCAAGGGCATATTGCTAAAATCACTGGACTAATAATCCAGAACTGGATTAATGTTCTTCGGATATCACATCAAATGTCAAATATGAATTCAATAAGAGGCCTTGGAGTGTAGGTTCATAGTTCCTTGAAAGTGGAGTCATGGGTAGATAGGATAGTGAAGAAGGCATTTGGTATGCCTTCTTTTACTGGTCACAGCATTGAGTATGGGAGTTGGGAGATCATGTTGTGGCTGTACAGGAAATTGGTGAGGCCACTTTTGGAATATTGTGTGCAATTCTGGTCTCCTTCCTATTGGAAGGATATTGTGAAACTTAAAAGGGTTCAGAAAAGATTTACAAGGGTGTTGCCAGGGCTGGAGGATTTGAGCTATAGGGAGAGGCTGAACAGGCTGGGGCTATTATCCCTGGAGCTCCGGAGGATGAGGGGTGACCTTATAGAGGTTAATAAAATCATGAGGGGCATGGATAGGATAAATAGACAAAGTCTTTTCCCTGGGGTGGGGGAGTCCAGAACTAGGGGGCATAGGTTGAAGGTGAGAGGGGAAAGATATCAGGGACAATCTTTTCACACAGAGGAGAGTGCATTTACGGAATGAGCTGACAGGGGAAATGGTGGAGGCTGGTATAATTACAGCATTTAAAAGGCATCTGGATGCGTATACGAATAGGAAGGGTTCAGAGGGATATGGGCCAAGTGCTGGCAAATAGGACTAGGTTAGGTTAGGACATCTGGTCAGCATGGACATATTGGACCGAAGGGTTTTTTTCTGTGCTGCATGTTTCTATGATTCTATGACTCTATGAGAAGGATGTCATTTGGCCAAACACATCCGTGCCAGCTCTCTGCAAGAGTAACTCAATTTGGGGGAGGCACGAGCACATTGGTGAAATCACTGGACTAATAATCCAGACTTCCTGGTTAATGTTCTGCGGGCATGGGTTTGAGTGCCCCCACATCAGATGTGAAATTTGAATTCAATAAAAAAAAGGAAGAAAAAATCAGCTTAATGGTAACTATGTAATCACTGTCCACTCATCTAACAAACCCCCTGATTCATTATGTCCTTTAGAGAAGGAAATCGGCCATCCTTACATAGTCTAGCCTACGTGTGACTCCAGAACCATAACAAAGTGCATGACTCTTAATTGATCAGTTACTGTATGTGTAATTAATTTTGGCACATTCCATGACCAACTCAAAAATGGCCGAACCCCCAGTGTGCTGTAGTAACTGCAGTTCTTTTCTCTTCCGATGCTGAGGTCATAAAATATAGAGGGGAAATTAATGCCAAGCTGTGGTAGAAGGTGATTTGTATTACAGGTGTTGAGACAGATGATGAGGAACCTTTTCAAAATATTAAGGGGAACTCTGAATTGGTTGGTGAGGTGATTTTAGGTGGGGGGGTGCTGAATGGATGTATGTGCAATGGATGGGTTGAGGATGTGAAAAGCAAAAATCACCATACAGTCTGACCAATGAAGCTCCAGAACTGCAACTTACAGTAGTGAGAAGATAAATTTACAAGGGGCCTAAAGTTAGAGGGTGAAAGGTAACTCAAAGAAATGTATCCTGATTCTATAGAAAATATATGATTGCGCTGGAGAGGATGCTGGGAAGATTCATCTGGATGTTGCCTGGAATGAAGCACTTTAGTAATGAAGGGACGTTCAATAGGCGTGAGATTGTTTTCTTTGGAACAGAAAAGGCTTTAAAAAAGGTGCATATGCAATGATGAGGGACACAGACAAGGGGGATAGAGAGTGGCTCTTCCTCTTTGGTGAAGGGTCAATGATGAGGGGACGTAATTTTAAGATGAAGGGCAGGAGAGTTAGATGAAATTTGAGCAAAGAAGATGGTGGAATCTGGAATGCACTGCCTGAGAGAAAAAAAATACATGGATTAGTGCATGAAATGTTATAAAGTTCATGACTAGGAGCCACTTGCGGGAAAGTGGGATGAGTGTAGTTAGGTTGGTGCTGACTTGATGAGCTGAACAACTTGTTTTGTGCTGTATGACTCAATGGGTCTATTTGTGAAAATGGGAGATGTTACAATGTGACATGGGATATGACAGCTGCAAAGGTTTCCTTCTATGAGTATCCACAATTCTAGAATGATACAGTGGAGACGCTGACCATTTAGACATTGTGCCTGCACTGGCATTTCAGCAACGCTAACAAAATTAGTCTTATTCTACTGTGCTTCCTTTACAGTTCTGGAAGTTTCACACAATGTATTTCTCAATATTTTTTTTGAATTCTTCAGGTCAAATTTGCATAGTTTGCAGATAGTGCAATTTGCAAATGCCATTTTCCATGATAGGTATGGAGAAAGTGAGGACTTCAGATTCTAGAGATCAGAGTAAAGAATGAGGTGCTGGAAAGGCGCAGAAGGTCAGGTAGCATCCGAGGTGCATGAGAATTGACATTTTGGGTGTAAGCCCTTCATCAGGAATGAGGCTTGTGAGCCAAGGGGGTAAAGAGATAATTGGGAGTTGGGTGGGGCTGGGGGGAAGGTTAGGACCAGTCAAGGACAGTAGTGGGAAATATGTGCGTGGAGTCTGAAAAGATAGGAGAATGAATGCTAAATGAATATTTTTCATCAGTATTCACACAGGAAAAAGACAATGTTGGTGAGGAGAATACTGAGATACAGGCTATTAGACTAGTGGGATTGAGATACATAAGGAGGAAGTGTTAGCAATTTTGTAAAGTGTGAAAATAGATATGTCCCCTGGGTCAGTTGGGATTTATCCTAGGATTCTCTGAGAAGCAAGGGATGAGATGCATAGCCTTTGGCTTTGATCTTTACATTTTCGTCGTCCACAGGAATAGTGCCAGAAGACTGGAGTAAATGTTGTCCCCTCGTTCAAAAAGAGGAGTAGAGACAACCCTGGTAATTGTAGACCAGTAAGCCTTACTTCGGCTGTGGGCAAAGTTTTGAAAAGGATTATGAAAGATAGGAAATATTATCATCTAGAAAGGAATAATTTAATTGGGAATAGTCAACATGGTTTTGTGAATGGTAGGTTGTGCCTCAGAAACCTTATTGAGTTCTTTGAGAAAGTGACCAAACAAGTGGATGAGGGTAAACAGTTGATGCGGTGTATATGGATTTCAGTAAAGTGTTTGATAAGGTTCCCCATGGTAGGCTATTGCAGAAAATTCAGAGGCATGGGATTGAGGGTGATGTAGTGGTTGAATCAGAAATTGGCTAGCTGTAAGAAGACAGTGGGTGGTGGTTGATGGAAAATGTTCATCCTCGAATTCAGTTACTAGTGTGTGCTGCATGGATCTGCTTTGGGGCCACTTCTGTATGTCATTTTTAGATATGACCTCGATGAGAATGAGCTAGTCAGTGGAGTTGTGGACAGTGTGGAAGGATGCTGCAGTTTACAGAGGATCATAGATAAGCTGTAGAGCTGGGCTGAGAGGTGGCAAGTGGGTTTAATGTGGAAAGGTGTGAGGTGATTCACTTTAGAAGGAGTAACAGGAATTCAGAGTACTGGGCTAATGGTAAGATTCCTGATAGTCTGGATGAGCAGGGAGATCTTGGTGTCCATGTGCACAGATTCCTGAAAGTTGCCAGGAATGATACGGTTGTTAAGAAGGCATATGGCGTGTTAACTTTATTGTCAGAGGGATTGAGTTTTGGAGCCATGAGGTCATGTTGCACAAAACTCCTGTCCGGCTGCACTTGGAGTATTGCATGCAGTTCTGGTCGCCGCATTATAGCAAGGATGTGGAAGCATTGGAAAGGGTGCAGAGAAGATTTACCAGGATATTGCCTTGTGTGGAGGCACTGTCTTATGAGGAAAGGCTGAGGGACTTGACACTGTTTTCATTAGAGAAGAACGTTAATAAAGGCATACAAGATGATCAGAGGATTAAATAGGGTGGGAGGTGAGAGCCTTTTTCCTCAGATGGTGATTGCTCGCACGAGGGGACATAGCTTTAAATTGAGGGGTGACAGATATAGGATAGATGTCAGAGGTAGGTTCTTTACTCAGAGAGTAGGAAGGGTGTGGAACACCCTGTCTGTAACAGTAGGGGACTTGCCAACATTATGGATATTTAAATGCTCATTGGATGACAAAGGAATAGTGTAGTTTAGGTGGGCTTTACAGGTTGGTGCAACATCGAGGGCCGAAGGACCGGTACTGCACTGTAATGTTCTATGTTCTATGTTCTGTGAGGGAATTCAGAACATAAACAAACCAGCCATGATCTTCAGGTCTCCCATTAGGATTCCTCCAAGGTCAGCTATGAATTTTGCTGTTTGTTCATTTTTTCCTGGATGCACTCTGATGTCCAGAGATACATGAACTCAAATAGCAAAGGCAGTAACTGTGCAGATTCACTGCTGTGTCAGTTAGCAGTGTAGGTTTCTTTCTTTCTCTCCGTCACTGACCATGTGTTAGTTGCTTTTTGTCTGTCTTTCTCCTTTTGAAAGTGCAGTGGTTTTGGTCTTTTTCCCCAAAGATACAAAACAATGCAACAGCTTATAAAACAGTAATTGCTGCTCCTCGAATTCAAGAAAGTCACCTCCAACACCTAAAATAGCTCGAAAAAAGGAGCAGCTCTTACAGCCACAATTTTTTCCCATCCTTTATCTTGGATTACTTTTCCTTTATTGGTCAGAGCATTGAGTATAAGATTTGGGAGATCATGATGCAGCTGTACAGGACATTGGCTAGGCCACCTTTGGAATATTGCATACAATTATGGTCTTCTTCCGAATGTTGTGAAATTTGAAAGGGTTCAGAAAAGATTTACAATGATGTCGCCAGCTTGGAGAATTTGAGCTATAGGGAGAGGCTGAATACGCTGGGGCTGTTTCCTCTGGAGAATTGGTGGTTGAGGGGTGACCTTATAGAGGTTTATAAAATCATGAGGGGCATGGATAGGATAAATAGACAAGGTACTTTTCCTGGAGTGGGGGAGTCCAGAACTAGGGTGCATATGCTTAGGATGAGAGGGGAAAGATCTAAAAGGGACCTAAGGGGCAACTTTTTCACACAGAGGGTAATGAGTGTATGGAATGAGCTGATAGGCGAAGTGACGGAGGCTGATACAATTACGGCATTTAACAGGCATCTGTTAAACAGGTTTATGAATAGGAAGGGTTTAGAGGGATATCGGCGGCCAACTGCTGGCAAATGGGACTAGATCAGGTTAGGATATCTGGTTGATGTGGGTGTTGGACCGAAGGGTCTGTTTCCATGTTGTACATCTCTATAATTCTATGATTTTACTGAATAGCAATGAAGGGTTGAAGGGACATGTGACATATTTCTGCTCCTAATGCATATGTTTATAGGATGTCAACAGTTTCCAGGTGGACATAGTCAGACAGGTAAAATGAGCAGACAAGGAGCAGATGAAATTTATGGAATCCTTCCTTGACTACTAATAAAGGAACACGGTGCTAAACAATTAACATTTGCTTAAGCTTTAGAAAACATTGATTAGCCCTCAGTTAGAGTACTGTGTTCAATTCTGGAAACCACAGAGAGGTATTTTGAATGGGAGTTTGAAACCTGAGAGTAGATTCAATCAGGAGACACGCTAAGCTGGAAATGGAAAACAGAATATTAGTATGTGAGCTGGAAGGCAGAAGAAACAAAGGTGTTTGGTAGTGCTTAATTGTATATAGGCAAAAGTGAGGATTGCAGATGTTGGAGATCAGACTCCAGATTAGACTGGTGCTGGAAAAGCACAGCAGGTCAGGCAGCATCCAAGGAACAGGAAAATCGATGTATCGGGCAAAAGCCCTTCATCAGGAATTACATATACTTCAAAGCCGAGCATCTGGCAGAACAATCAGTTGAGTTCAGGGCACCAGATCCTTGCTACTATCCCAGCATAGACTGAAAGAGTAAGAATGATAAGGTGATATTCTTGGTGATAGGGTTTTCAGATGGGATGGATATCTGAGACATGAAAGAAAAGAGTAATAATAAGGAATTTCAACTACTTAATGTGCACAAGTAAAGGGAAGAAGTGAAATCAGAAAAAACAATGAGAAAGTACAAAGAAATATTGGAAATAAAATCAAGAAATCAAAGATTAAATTCATTTAAAAAATCAACAAAGCTAATCAAAGATGCTTCATAAACACATTAAGAACATGATGATCACCAAAATACATTCATCAAAGGTCCTCAGATAGCACTTTCCAAACCACGACCACTTCCACTTAAGAAGATTAAGGGCAGCAGATGCATCATCACCTTCATGTTACCCTCCAAGCCTTTCACCATCTTGTCTTACAAATATATTGCTGTTCCTTCACTGTGCTTGGAGCAAAATAGTAGAATTCCTTCCCGAAAGGCATTGTGGTCAACCCACAGCAGGTGGACTGCAGCAATTCAAGAAGGCAGCTCACCAATACTTTCTCAAGGGCAACAATAATGCTGGCCAGCCAGCAGTGCCCACATCCCACAGATAAGTTTTTTAAATATGATAAGTAAAGAAAGAGCAGAGCCTGTTAGAGATGACAAAGGTGGCCAGCATGTTGATGTGCCTGTGATTCTTAATGAGTACTATTGAATTCGTTGTCAATTCAAAAGCTTTGGATTAATCAAGGACATTTAATATGGATTTATTAATGGAAGGCCATGTCAGACTAACCTGATTACATATTTTGAGGAGGTCAGAAGGGTGATTGATGTGATATATCTTTTATCAAAGCTTTTAGCAGGATGGCACAGAGAACACTAGCTCTCTCTGTCCTTTCATATGGATTCAACCAGGTTCAATCTCCTTCGGAGTTTTGCTTTCCAGTTTCAGTTTCTTCAGAAATTGGAAAGGTCAATTTTATTTCTCAGCTCCCCTATTTAATCAAAGCCTGTCTCAATGAATAAAAGTTTTTGAACAACATATTTCATCACATCACAAAGAGCAATAAGGTAATCTGGAGCTGTTTCTTTAGAATACAGGCTGAGGGGACTTTCAACTAACTCAGGTTTTCTGCTATAATGCACGTTTCGTAAATGTGAATTCGCTGTAACGTGATTGGCAAAACGGACACTGTTTCTAAAGCGCAAACTCTTTGCATTCTTAAATAACT
The DNA here is from genome assembly GCF_020745735.1 of Hemiscyllium ocellatum. NCBI lineage: Eukaryota > Metazoa > Chordata > Chondrichthyes > Orectolobiformes > Hemiscylliidae > Hemiscyllium > Hemiscyllium ocellatum. The sequence goes on from NC_083401.1 coordinate 25,834,855, forward strand.
ACCTGCATGGATAAAACTATTAAGGATCAGACAGAGTTGATTGGAAGGATCATTGAAAGGAGTAATTGTGCAGATAAATTTCAATGCAAATGTGCTGCTGGGTAAGCAAACCTTACATTCCAAAGACTTGTGGATCACATTAAACACCACATCTCTTCAACTGTTCTCAGTAGGTAAGGTACTGCAAAGAGTGGGGGTGAATGAGTGCTATTCTGGCTGCAATCAGTGACTAGTGGTGTGTCTTAGGGATTGGTGTTGGGACTGCAATTATTTACCATTTATATAGGTGATTTATTTACCATTTATATAGATAGAGTTGGGGACCACATGTACGGTATCAAAGTTTGCAGATGACACTAAGATGAGTGGCAGAGCAAAGTGTGCAGAGGTCTGTGAAACTTTGCAGAGGAACATAGATACATTGAGTGAGTGGGCAAAGGTTTGGCAGATGGAATACAATGTTAATAAATGTGAAGTCATACATTTTGATATGAGTAACAGTAAAAAAGATCATTACTTGAATGGTAAAATGTTGGAACATGCTGCTATGAGGAGGGAGATGGGTCTCCTTGTGCATGAATCACATTAGGTTGGGCTGCAGGTACAACAGGTAATCAGGAAGACAAATGGAATTTTGTCTTTCATTGCTAAAGGGATTGAGTTTAAAAGTGGAGAGGTAATGTTGCAGCTGTACAAGGTGCTAGTGAGGCCACACATGGACTACTGTGTGCAGTTTTGGTCTCCTTACTTGTGAAAGGATATACTGACACTGGAAGGCGTGTAGAGGAGGTTCACTAGGTTGATTCCAGAGTTGAGTGGGTTGGCGTATGAGGAGAGACTGAGTATATTGGGGTAATATTCATTGGAATTCAGAAGAATGAAGAGGAATATTGTAGAAACATATAAAATTATGAAGGGAATTGACAAAATAGAAGTGGATATGATATTTCCACTAGTTGGACAAGAGGGCACAGCCTCAAGATTAGAGGATGCATACTTAGGACTGAATTGAGAAGGAACTTCTTCACCCAGAGGGTTGTTAATCTATGGAATTCTTCAGCCAGGGAAGTAGTTGACGCTACTTCAGTAAATACCTTTAAAGCTAAGGTAGATTTTTTTTTGATAAATAAAGAAATTAAGGGATATGGTGAGAGTGCGGGTAAGAGGAGTTGGGTCCATGAAAAGATTAGCCATGATCTTATTGAGTGGCGGACCAGGCTCGAAGGGCCGGACGACCTACTCCTGCTCTTAGCTGAAAAATGTGTTGCTGGAAAAGCACAGCAGGTCAGGCAGCATCCAAGGAGCAGGAGAATCGACGTTTCGGGCATAAACCCTTCTTCAGGAATGGGGCAAGAGAATCTATGTTTCGGGCATAAGCCCTTCTTCAGGAATGATCCTACCCCTGCTCTTAGTTCTTATGTTCTTATGTACTGATAGTACCAAGCAACAAGTGGGTGCAAAACACAAAACAGAGTCCAACATTAGATGTGATGCTCCAAATAGAAATTTGCTAAATAATTCTAAATGTGCGAAGATTTATGCTGACAGTTAATTTAGGATTGTCATTTGGGGTCACAGTGTGGCTCATTTACACATACTGGAAGCTAGTACACAAGGCCCTTTTCTTTGTTTTTATTCATACTTGGCATGATGGTGTCCATAGGACCATAAGACATAGGAGTGGAAATAAGGCCATTCGGCCCATCGAGTCCACTCCGCCATTCAATCATGGCTGATGGGCAGTTCAACTTCACTTACCCGCATTCTCCCCGTAGCCCTTAATTCCTTGAGACGTCAAGAATCTATCAATCTCTGCCTTGAAGACATTGAGCATCCCGGCCTCCACTGCACTCTGCGGCAATGAATTCCACAGGCCCACCACTCTCTGGCTGAAGAAACGTCTCCGCATTTCTGTTCTGAATTGACCCCCTCTAATTTTAAGGCTGTGTCCAAGGGTCCTAGTCTCCTCATCTAACGGAAAAAAATTCCTAGCGTCCACCCTTTCCAAGCCATGTATTATCTTGTAAGTTTCTATTAAGTCTCCCCTTAATCTTCTAAACTCCAATAAATACAATCCCAGGATTCTCAGCCGTTCCTCGTATGTTAGACCAACCATTCCAGGGATCATCCGTGTGAATCTCTGCTGGACAAGTTCCAGTGCCAGTAAGTCCTTCCTGAAGTGTGGGGACCAAAACTGGACACAGTACTCCAAATGGGGCCTAACCAGAGCTTTATAATGTCACTGGCTAGGCCAACATTTATTACCCATCCCTAATTGCCTAGAGGGTGGTTAAGAGTCAACCACATTTCTGTGGGTCTGGAGTCACGCGTAGACCAGAGAAAGTAAAGATGGCAGTTTCTTTCCCATCAGAACATTATTAGAGTCATGGAGTCATAGAGATGTACAGCATGGAAACAGACCCTTCAGTCCAACTCGTCCATGCCGACCAGTTATCCCAACCCAATCTAGTCCCACCTGCCAGCATTTGGCCCATATCCCTCCAAACGCTTCCTATTCATATACCCATGCAGATGCCTTTTAACTGTTGCAATTGTACCAGCCTCCACCACTTTCTCTGGCAGCTCATTCCATATATGTATCACCCTCTGCATGAAAAAGTTGCCCCTTAGGTCTCTTTTATATCTTTCTCTGCTCACCCTAAACCTATGTCCTCTAGTTCTGGACTCCCCCATCCATGGGAAAAGACTTTGTCTATTTATCCAATCCATGCCCCTCATGATTTTGTAAACCTCTATAAAGTCACCCCTCAGCCTCTGACATTCCAGGGAAAACAGCCGTTGCCATTTTCAACATCTCCCTATAGCTCAAATCCTCCAACCCTGGCAACCTCCTTGTAAACCTTTTCTGAACCCTTTCAAGTTTCACAACATCTTTCCGATAGGAAGGAGACCAGAATTGCATGCAATATTCCAATAGTGACCTAATCAATGTCCTGTACAACCGCAACATGACCTCCCAACTCCTGTCCTCACTACTCTGACCAATAAAGGAAAGCATACCAAACACCTTCTTCACTATCCTGTCTGCCTGTGACTCCACTTTCAAGGAGCTATGAACTTGCACTCCAAGGTTTCTTTGTTCAGCAACACTCCCGAGGACCTTACCGCGAAGCGTAAGCTTTCCCACTTAAAAAGGAACTTAACTCGGGAGTTGGGTCTCCATTTTGACAGAGCAGCGAGGAGAGAAGGTGAGGTGAAGCAAGGACTGCTGGGAGGGTAAGTTTTTCCCACTTAAAAAGGGACTTACCTCGGGAGTTGGGCCTCCATTTTGACAGAGCAATGAGGAGAGAAGGTGAGGCGAAGCGAGGACTGCTGGCTCTGGAGCTGCGGGTGGACTCACTGTGGAGCATCCGCGATGCTGAGGAGCTGGTGGATAGCATGTTGAGTGAACTGGTCACACCACAGGTCAGAATTGCTGAGGGAGACAGTGAATGGGTGACCAAAAGACAGAAAAAGAATAGGAAGGCAGTGCAGGTGTTCCCTGTGGTCATCTCCCTCCAAAACAGGTATCCCGTTTTGGATACTGTTGGAGGAGATGGCTCACCAGAAAAGGGCAGCAGTTGTCAAGATCATGGCGCTGTGATGGGCACTGCTGTTCAGAAGGGCGGGAAAAAGACTCAAAGGGCCATAGTCATAGGGGATTCTGTTGTGAGGGGAGTAGATAGGCAGTTCTGTGGCCGAAAACGGGACTCCCGGATGGTACGTTGCCTCCCAGGTGCTCGGGTCAGGGATGTCACCGATAGGCTGCAGACCACTCTAAAAGGGTGGATGAACAGCCAGTTGTCTTGGTGCATATATGCACCAATGATATAAGTAAAAAATGAGATGAGGTCCTGAAAGAAGAATCCAGGGAGCTAGGAGAGAAGTTAAAGAGGAGGACATCAAAGGTAGTGATTGTGGGATTGCTACTAGTGCCATGTGCTAGCCAGTGTAGAAATGAAAAAATAGGCAGGATGAACACGTGGCTTGAGAGATGGTGTAGGAGGGAGGGGTTCAGATTTGTTGGACATTGGGACCGGTTCTGGGGAAGGTGCGACTATTCCAAAATGGACGGTCGACACCTGAACCAGACTGAAACCAATGTCCTTGGGGGAGTTTTTGCTACTGCTGTTGGGGAGGTTTTAAACTAATGTGGCAGAGGGCTGGGAACCAGAAGAGAAAACAAGTAGGCAGTGAGGTAGAGACTGGAGACTGAAAGATTCATGAAGATAACATTAATAAAGGGAAGAGTAGACACAGAGCAGATGTACGTAAAAGAATTGCTGGCCTGAAATGCATCTACTTTAATGCAAGGAGTATAGTGTGTAAGGCAGATGAACTTAGGCTTGGATTGGTGCCTGGGAGTATGACATTATTGCAATCACAGAGACTTAATTGAACGAAGGGCACGATGATTAACAACTAAATGTTCCAGGATATAGATGCTTCATACAGGAGAGGGAGGGAAATAAAAGAGGGGGCGGAGTTGCATTGCTGGTTAGGGATGATATCACAGCTGTGCTAAAGGAGGACACAATGGAGGTCTTGGGTAGTGAGGTATTATGGATGGAGCTGAGAAATAAGAAGGGCGCAGTTACATTGCTGGGACTCTATTACAGACCTCCCAACAGTGAGCGTGAGGTAGAAGAACAAATAGGTAAACAGATTATGGAAAGATGTAGAGGTAATAGGATAGTGATGATGGGAGATTTTAATTTTCCCAACATTGACTGGGATACACTTAGCATCAGAGGTCTGGATGGGGTAGAATTTGTAAGAAGCATCCAGGAGAGTGTTTTAGAGCAGTATGTCAATAGTCTGATGAGGGAAGGGGTCATTTTGGACCTGGTTCTAGGAAACGAGCCAGGACATGTGATAGAAGTTGCGGTGGGGGATTTCTTTGCGAACAGTGACCACAATTCTGTAAGTTTTAGAATACTTGTCAATAAAGATGAGAGTGGTCCTAAGGGAAGAGTACTAAACTGGGCCAAGGCCAATTATATCAAAATTAGAAATGTGGATTGTGGAAATGTGGAAATGTGGATTGGACACTGCTATTTGAAAGAAAGTCCACATTTGAGATGTGGGAGGCTTTCAAAGATAGGTTAAAGATAGTGCAGGATAGACATGTCCCGTTGAAGGCAAAGGATAGGAAGGGCAAGATTCATGAACTGTGGATGACAGGAGAAATTGTACAACAAGCCAAAAGGAAAAGAGAAGCGTAAATAAGGTCTAGGCAGCTAAGAACAGAATGGGCCCTGGAGGAATATCGAAAGCGTAGGACAAGTCTTTAACGAGAATCAAACAAGTTAAAAGGGGTCATGAAATAGCTTTAGCAAGCAGAATTAAGGAGAATCCCAAAGCATTTTATTCTTATATAAGAAGCAAGTGGGTAACTAGAGAAAGGATTGGTCCACTAAAGGATAACGAAGGAAGGCTGTGTGTCGAACCTGAGAGAATGGGTGAGATTCTGAATGATTACTTTGCATCATTGTTCACTGAGAAGAGAAACATGATGAATGTTGAGATTAGAGATAGAAGTTTGATTAGTTTGGATCACGTTGGCATAAGTAGGGAAGATGTGTTGGGTAGGCTAGAGGTAATTAAGGTGGACAAATCCCCAGGACTGGATGGGATCTATCCCAGGTTGCTGAGTGAGGTGAGAGTGGAAATAGCTGGTGCCCTGACAGATATCTTTGTACCATCCTTAGATACAGGTGAGGTGCCAAAGGATTGGAGGGTTGCTAATGTTGTCCGCCTGTACAAGAAGGTTAGTAGGGATATTTCGGGTAACTACAGACCAGTGAGCCTGATGTCAGTGGTGGGAAAGTTGCTGAACAGGCTTATCACTGATAGGCAGCATGATTTTGTGCGGGGGAGAAGTGCCTTACCAACTTAATGGAGTTCTTTGAAGAAATGACCAAGTTGATAGATGAAGGAAAGGCTGTTGATGTCTTATACATGGACTTTAGTAAGGCGTTTGATAAGGTTCCCCATTATAGACTAATGGAGAAAGTGAAGTCATGTGGTGTGCAGGGTGTTCTAGCTAGGTGGATAAAGAACAAGAGGCAGAGAGTAGTAGTTGAAGGGAGTTTCTTGAAATGGAGAAAGGTGACCAGTGATGTTCCACAGGGGTCGGTGTTGGGGCCACTGTTGTGTGTAATGTACATAAATGATCTGGAAGAGGGCACTACTGGTATGATCAGCAAATTTGCAGATGACACGAAGATTGGTGCAGTAGCTGAAAGCATAAGGGACTGTCAGAGAATACAGGAGAATATAGATAGACTGGAGAGTTTGGTGGAAAAGTGGCAGATGGATTTCAATCCAGACAAATGTGAGGTGATGCATTTAGGTGAGACTAATTCTAGGGCAAATTATACAATGAACGTAAGAGCCTTAAGAAAAGTTGATGGGCAGAGAGGTCTGGGAGTGCAGGTCCATTGTCACCTGAAGGTTGCTGCATAGAGTGGTCAAGAAAGCATATAGTATGCCTGCCTTCATTTGACAGGGTATTGAGTATAAAAGCTGGCAAGTCATGTTAAAATTATACAAGACATTGGTTCAGCCGCATTTAGAATGCTGTGTACAGTTCTGGTCACCACATTACCAAAAGGATGTGGATGCTTTGGAGAGGGTGCAGAGAAGGTTTATGAGGATGTTGCCTGGTATGGAAGGTGCTCGCTATGAAGAGAGGTTGAGTAGGATAGGTTTATTTTAACTAGAAAAAAGGAGATTGGGGGGAGCCCTGATTGAGGTTTACAAAATCATGAAGGGTATATACAGGATAGATAGAGACAAGCTTTTTCCTAGGGTGAAGGATTCAATAACGAGAGATCACACTTTCACAGTGCGAGGTGGAAAGTTTAAAGTACTTCACACAGAGGGTGTGGGTGTCTGGAACACATTGCCAGCAGAGGTGGTAGAGGCAGGCACGGTAGATCCATTTAAGATGCGTCTGGACAGATGCATGAGTAGGTGGGGAGCAGAGGGATACAGATGCTTAGGAATTGGGTGGCAGGTTTAGACAGTAGATTTGGATCAGCTCAGGCTTGGAGGGGCTGAAGGGCCTGTTTCTGGGCTGTAAACTTTCTTTGTTCTTCTTTCTTTATTAAGTGTATAAGTCCTGCGAAGATTTGCTTTCCCGAAATGTAGTACCTCACATTTATCTAAATTAAACTCCATATGACACTCCTCGGCACATTGGCCCATCTGATCAAGATCCTGTTGTAATCTGAGATAACCCTCTTTGCTGACTACTACACCTCCAATTTTGCTGTCATCTGCAAACTTACTAACTATACCTTTTATGCTCACATCCAAATCATTTATATAAATGATGAAAAGTAATGGACCCAGCACCCAATTCCTGTGACACTCCACTGGTCACAGGCCTCCAGTCTGAAAAACAACCCTCCACCACCACCTTCTGTCTTCTACCTTTGAGCCAGTTCTGTATCCAAATGGCTAGTTCTCCCTGCATTCTGTGAGATCTAACCTTGCTAACCAGTCTTCCATGGGGAACTTTGTTGAATGCCTTACTGAAATCCATATAAATCATGGGTTTAGATCAGAGTGGTGCTGGAAAAGCACAGCAGGTCAGGCTGCATCCGAGGAGCAGGAAAATCGATGTTTCGGGCAAAAGCCCTTCATCACGTTCCTGAGAAACCATGGAAGCCCCCAAATGCAGATAAGTCCAGGATCTCAGTTGGCTGGATTGGTAGATCCTGGAAAGAGGATGGGGGACACATGTTGGAAAAGGCCAGGAAAGGGAGATACAGGTAGGTATACTGTGTACAAGGGTGGGGGGGTTCAATTGTCAAAGAGCTTGTGAGAAGGACACTTGGAACATTGCATACAGTCTGGTCTCTACACTACCAGAAGGACATGGAGAGGGTACAGAAAAGGCTTACCAGGATTTTGCCTGGTATGGGGGATTTTAGTTTTGAAGAAAGGATGGATAGACTGGGCTTGTTTTCAGTGGAGCGACCTGATAGAAGTTTATAACATTGTGAATGGCATGGGTGGAGTGGAAGGTATGAGGCTTTTTCCCACGATGGAGGGGCCAATTACTAGGGGACACAGGTTCAAGTAGTTGGGGGGATGTTTAAAAGAGATGTGCAAGAGAAGCTTTTCTCACAACGGGTGATGAGCACCTGGACCGCACTGCCAGACGAGGTAGTGAAAGCAGACACAATAGCAACCTTCAAGAAGCACTTGGATGAATACATGAATAGGAAGGGAATCCACGGATCTTATAAGTTTTAGTGAGAAAGGACAAGCTTGGAGGGTTGAAGGGCCTGTTCCTGTGCTGTATTGATCTTTGTTCAGAATCCCGCACTTCACTGACCTGCAGCTTGCAGAGTTAAACCTGCTGGGGTTACACATTTGGCATAGGCCTCTGTTGCCGTCTATCAGAGCGGTGATAGGTTGAGGTCCTCGATTGGATAGCAATCACCCACGTAAGGGCTGTGGTTAGACCATGGGTGGGCAACCCATCCAAAACTTCCACTGGCTCCCTTAAAATTGTGGCAGTCATGGGCATGAGGGCAGCAGGTGTGCCACTGATGGCATGATGTTCAGTACCCCAGCTATGTGTTTTCCTGCTGTCAGTGACCAGCAAAATTCAGCCTCACTCGTGGCGATTCAAGATCAGTTGAACTGTCACAATAAGAATCTATCGTACAGCTGTATCAACAAATCCTCCAGGGCTAAACCTCTGAAGTACTTCTTCAGAGAGTCAGCTGCTATCTGAAGAGGGGGCTATGTGAAGGTGGCCATCTGCTTCAAACTATGTTGAACGTATGGTTGAATTGTGAACCACAGCAGAGATTAAAGCACTGGGACCAAATTCCATTTCTAAACACTGCTGAATGCAGCGTGGCACAATGAACTCTGATCATTTGAAGGCTTTTCCATTACATAGTCCTTGTCAACATCACATATCTTTCATGAACAAATCTCTTTCATCAACCGTGCATTAAAAACATTATCATACCTCATCTCAGAATGAAACATGAAGATACTAACAATTTTAATTTTATTTGTCAAAGCATTCTCACCTCCAGAACAGGGATTCCCCATGGTTCATAAACCTTCGAAATGGATCACCTGGCATCAACCTAGGCACTGGAAACAATAACGGTAGAAACAGCCCTGTCGGCCCTGCAAAGTCCTCCTCACGAACAGCTGTGGGCCAGTGCCAAAACTGGGAAAACTGTTTGACAGATTACATATCGAATATAGTAATGCATATCGAATCATACTCCACAGCCAATGTCGCAGACACTACCATCGCCATCCCTGAATATATCCTATCCCACTGACAAGACAGACCCAGCAGAGATGGTGGCACAGTGAAATACAGTTGGGTGGGACCTGTCCTGGGAATCCTCAACTTTGACTCTGGATCCCATGAAGTCTCATGGCTTCAGGCCAAACATCTGCAAGGAAACATCCTGTTTACCACATACCGGCCTCCCTCAGCTGATAGATCAGAACTCCTCCATGTTGAGCAAACACTTAGGCAAGAGCACAAAATGTACTCTGGTAGCGGATTTCAATACCTAGCACCCCCTTCACATTGAGAAAACCCTCTCTCATGTTGTGTGGCAGCATTCAAATCGACCTAGCAACTCAAGACATGAGGCACTTTGAGCCATCAACAGCAGCAGAATTATACTCCAGCACAATCTGTAACCTCATGGCCCAGCATATCCCCCACTTAATCATTACCATCAAGCCAAGGGATCAACCCTGTTTCAATGGAGAATGCAGGAGGCCATGCCAGGACAACATCAGACGCACCTAAAAATGTGGTGTCAACCTGATGAAGCTACCAAACATGATAACTTGTGTACATACAGTGTAAGCAGCAAGTGATAGACAAAGCGAAGTGATTCCACAACCAACAGATCAGATCAAAACTCTGCAGCCCTGCCACATCCAGTTGTGAATGGTGGTGGATAATGAAACAACTCACTGGAGGAGAAGGCTCCACAAATATCCCCATCTGCAATGATGGAAGAGTTCAACACATTAGTGCAAAAGATAAGGCGAAAACATTTACAGCAATCTTCAGCCAGAAGTACCGAGTAGATGATCCATCTCGGCCTCCTCCAGTGGTCCCCAGCATTACAGATACCAGTCTTCAGCCCATTCAATCAACTCCTTTTAATATCAAGAAATAGTTGGAGGAACTACATATTGCAAAGGCTACAGGCTCTGAAAATATTCCAGCAATAGTACTGAAGACCTGTACTCCAGAGACAATTTAAGGTGCAGTTGTTGCGAGTGATGCACAAATTTGTTCCTCTGAGACAGGTAAAAAGGGGTAAGATTAAGGAACCTTGGATGACAAGAACAGAGGAGCTTCTCGTCAAAAGGAAGAAGGCAGCTTACGTAAGGTGGAGGAAGCAAGGACCTAGCACAGTTTTAGAGGCTTGCTAGAAAGGAGCTCAGAAATGGACTGAAGAGAGCCAGGAGGGAGCACAAGAAAGGCTAGGCAAGAAGGATTAGGGAGAACTCAAAGGCATTTTACTCATATGTGAGGATTAAGAGAATGATCAGGGAGAAGGTAGGGCCGATCAGGGATAATGGAGGAAACTTGTGCGTGGAGTCTGAGCAGGTAGGGAAAGCCCAAAATGAGGTTTTTGCTTCGGTTTTCACCAAGTAAAGGGAACTTGTTGTAAATGAAAACTTAGAGGAGCTGGGCTACAGTCTTGAACCAGATCAAGATTGATGAAGATTATGTGCTAGAAATTTTGGAAACATTAAGATTGATAAGTCCCCAGGGCCAGACCAGATTTATCCTAGGCTGCTCTGGGAAGCAAGAAAGGAGGTTGCTAAGCCGCTGGCGAGGATATTTGCCTCCTCACTCTCCACGAGAGTTGTACCAGAGGATTGGAAGGAGGCGAATGTTTTTCCACTTTTCAAGAAGGGTAATAGGGAAATCCCTGGCAATGACAGACCAGTCAGTCTCACATCTGTGGTCAGCAAAGTTTTGGAAAGAATTCTGAGGGATAGGATTTATGACTATTTGGCAAAGCATAGCATGATTAAAGGCAGTCAGCGTGGCTTTGTGAGGGGTCAGTCCTGCCTCACAAATCGTATTGAGTTCTTTGAGGAGATATCAAGACATATCGACGAAGGTCGAGCAGTGGATGTGGTGTATATGGATTTCAGCAAGGCATTTGATAAGGTTCCCCATGGTAGGCTCATTCATAAAGTCAGGAAGTATGGGATACAGGGAGATTTGGCTATCTGGATTCAGAATTGGCTGGCTGACAGAAGGCAGAGAGTGGTTGTAGATGGAAAGTATTCTGCATGGATGTCAGTATTGAGTGGGGTCCTGCAAGGCTCTGTTCTTGGGTCTCTGCTCGTCGTAGTTCTTAAAAATGACTTGGATGAGGAGGTTGAGGGGTGGGTTAGTAAACTTGCAGATGACACAAAGGTTGGAAGTGTCGTTGATAGTATAGAGGGCTACTGCAGGCTGCAGTGTGACATAGACAGGATGCAGAGCTGGGCTGAGAAATGGCAGATGGAGTGCACCCTGGATAAATGTGAGGTGATGCATTTTGGAAGGTCAAACTCGAATGCTGAATATAGGATTAAAGACAGGATTCTTGGCAGTGTGGAGGAACAGAGGGATCTGGATGTGCAAGTATATAGATCCCTCAAAGTTGCCACACAAGTGGATAGGATTGTTAAGAAAGCATATGGTGTTTTGACTTTCATTAACAAGGGTATTGCGTTTAAGAGCCGCAAGGTTTGCTGCAACTCTACAAGTCCCTGGTGAGAACATACTTGGAGTATTGTGTCCAGTTCTAGTCGCCCCATTATAGGAAAGTTACAGAGGCTTTGGAAGGGGTGAAAGAAGGTTTACCAGGATGCTGCCTCGTCTGGAGGGCTTGCCTTATGAAGAAAGGTTGAATAAGCTCAGACTGTTCTCTCCAGAGAGGAGGAGGAAGAGAGGAGACTAGATCGAGGTGTACAAAATAATGAGAGGAATAGATACAGTCAATAGCCAGAGACTTTTCCTCAGGGCAGGATTGAGTGGCACGAGAAGTCATAGTTTGAAAATATTAGGGGAAAGGTATAAAGGAGACGTCAGAGGTAGGTTCTTTATGCAGAGAATTGTGAATGCATGGAATGTGTTGCCAGCTGTTGTGGTGGAAGTGAAGTCATTGGGGACATTTAAGCGACTGCTGGACATGCACATGGATAGCAGAGTTGCGGGATGCATAGGTTAAGGTACTATGTTTTACATTAGGATTAAGTCTCAGCACAACATCATGGGCCTGTTCTGTGGTGTAACTTTCTATGTTCTATGTTCTAACTTGCCACTCCCCTCGCCATGCTGTTCTAGTACAGTTACAACACTGGCATCTACCTGACAAAAATTGCTCAGCGTCATCCTGTTCACAATAAGCAGGACAAATGCAACCCGGCCAATAACTGCCTCATCAGTAAAGTAATGGAAACTGTCATTAACAGTAATAACATCTGCTGGTATCATTACAGACTTTCAACCCAACTAAGATCAGAGCGTAACCTCAATGGCCCCACAGACAGAGACCATTTCAAGTGGTTAATCCTATTGCCCGAACATCCAGGTTTTCAAATTAAAACAATGCTTTTAATTGAGCAAAAATGTATTTTTCAAAGTTAACTGCAGTGTTTAACATGAAGCTGTAAATACATTAATATTGGAGCATGCATATTAATAAATACATGGGTAAAAGGGCAGTATTTACTGAAATGAATTAGCACAAACAAAAACACTGCAAATGTAGCTCATCACTCCCTTGAAGGTGTATGTAATCTTTTACACTATAATCAGATGATCTTAGATTCAATGAGGCAGCAACTGGACTGCTAAGACTGGCCTCAATAATTGTGGTTTCAGAATTGAAGAGATAATTAGACAGGCTTCTGCTCTGAAGTGCTACTCAGTGACCCCTGCTGGCAGGTTCTGGAACTGGTATGACTGACCTCCTTTTGTGCTCTGTGATTCTATGCTTACAGAATTTGGATGAGTGTGGGCAAGCTGTAGAGCCCTCCTTGGGTGAAGCAGCCAGACAGTAATCAGACTCTGGATTTATTCTCCAAGAATGTCAACTCACCAGCTACGAGAGGACGGCTGGCACCTAGAGCCATAGTCCAGTGTCTAACATAAGATAGAGTATATTGAATGACCAAATATATTTATAAAGGAAGATTATGGATAGGTTTCACCTATGCTAAGGGGATGAATGAGCAGCGTGGTCCTTTTTGAATAATACAATACAGGATTCATGCCAGAGGAGCTAGACAGAAGCCTTCAATGTTTAAAGTTGCTGTTGGCATTCACCTCAGATGAATGAAGGTCCCAGCTGTATGTAAGTTTGAGGAGAGGACGTGTGTCTACAGCTGAAATTTGCATTTGTGTGGACAGCATACAAATGCACTTGGCTGTATTCTACTAGACAGCCACAAAAGATTCAAACTTACAAACAAAGCATTCAGTCTGGTCAGGGAAGTGATTTCCGGCTTCACATGGAATTGAAGGATGGAAGGGTTCTGTTTGGAAATTCAGTGTTCATCATACAGTGTATTGAGTGCTCCCAGGTCAGCTATAGCATGGTCATGTACAGTAAAACACTCACTCTGCTCCAAATTCGTGACATGCACCTCACCATCACATAATACATAATACCACATAATATATGTTTCTTCATATTAACACTAGTCAGCTATGACATTTTGACTGATATTGTCAAACATTGTGATAATAAACAAATTAGGAACAGTTCTCCAGTGTTCCTATGTCCATGATGATTGCATTGAAGCTTATTTATGCTATACCCTTACAAACTGTACTCCAAGTCAACCTCAGCCCACTGGATTCAAGCACCAGACCTCAGTGACTTGTGCATAAAGTTCTGATTGACACTTCAGGAAAAGTTTGGCATTGGCAGTGGTGCCACCTTTAGGATCAGACTGACTGTAATCTCCTGCAAACGTACAAAGATCTCTTGAGATTGCGTCAACGCAGCTAAGGACAGAGCACAGCCTCAGTCTCCCCAAAGACAGAGACCACTTCAATTGGTTAAGCCACTAGGATTAAAATTCCAGGACCATGAATTAAAATGAAGTTTTTACTCAAGCAGCAATGTCCTTTTAAGTGCAAACAGCAATACTGGGACACTGTTTAACACAAAGATGTAAACATTAGAGCATGCATATGAATAAATACTTGGGTAAAAGAAAATGCAAACGAGTTCTCTTGTTCGAGCTGACATTTTTATTCACTCACCGGATTAGATTAGATTAGATTAGATTGCTTACAGTGTGGAAACAGGCCCTTCGGCCCAACAAGTCCACACCGACCCGCCGAAGCGCAACCCACCCATACCCCTACATATACCCCTTACCTAACACTACGGGCAATTTAGCATGGCCAGTTCACCTGACCTGCACATGTGGACATTGCTGGCATTTGTTGTCCATTCCAGTTACCCTCTCACTGAGTGTCTGGCCAGGCCATTTTTAACCGTACTGCTGTAGATCTCAAGTCACATGTAGGTCAGACCAACTAAAGATGGCAGATTTTCTTCCCAAAAGGGCATTATTGAAGGAGATAGGATTTTATAACAGTAAATGATGGATTCATTGTTGCTATTCGGCTAACTTTGTATTTTAGGATCAGGGGTGGCACGGTGGATCACTGCTGCCTCAGAATGCCAGATATCCGATTTCGATTCCAGCCTTGGGCGACTGTCTGTGTGAAGTTTGCACATTCTCTCTGTCTGTGGGGGTTTCCACAGGATGCCCCAGTTTCCTCACACAGTCCAAAGATTTAAGCAGGTTGGCCATGCTAAGTTGTATGTAGTGAATTGGAATGTGTCAGCTAGGTGGCTTAGCCATGGTCAGCGTGGGTTCTGGGTCTGTGTGGGATTCTGTTCAGCAGGTAAGTGCAGACAAGATGGGCTAAATATCCGCTTTCTCACTGTAGGGATTCTATACTGAATTCAAATTTCACTATTTGCCAGAGTGAAATTCAAATTTCCATTAAATTCAACTACTCAGTCATTTGTTTTTATTGTTGGGATGAAGTGAGCTGAGTCCCACATTCCTCTACAAGAGAAGCAACTCAAAAGGCTGGGAAATGCTTCCATAAAATCATTAAATTGTATTGCATAGAAGAAGGTCTGCTCTGTCTGTGACAGGCGAAAGTGGGAACTGCAAACGCTGCAGATTCCTGATGCAGGGCTCCTCGGATGCTGCTTGACCTGCTGTGCTTTTCCAGCACCACGCTAATATAGGCTCTGTCTGTGACAGCTCTTTGAAAGAGTTGTCCAAATGGTCCTGGCCTTTTCATTGCAATTCTGCACATTTGTCATCTTCAAATAAATGCCGACTTTAGGAACATGCTCCTTAAATGGAACAGGAACAGAAATTGCTGGAGACCCTCAGCAGGTCAGGCAGCATCTGAGGAGAGAAAGCCGAGTCAATGTTCGGGTCCAGTGACCCTGCTCGGTCAATAGCGGCTTGCTCCTTCTTCCTTCAGATTAGCAGAGAAGCAGTTCACCTCTTCTGTCTCAGGCAGCTTTATACCTTGATCCTGGGACTGGTCATTTGAAAGTTAATTTTATTTTTACACAGAGGATCAGAGCCACTGATGGATGACTCGAATCATAGCTTTCTTTTCCGGCAACACTGAGCAAAGTAGTCGTAAACTATAGCAATACCATGCCAGTACAATTGCAGCTTTGATCTTCCTCTGATTCCACACTAGCATGTCTCACTCAAGTATAAATAACACATTTTCTGTTGCAAGAATCATTTAAATAATGACTCTTAGATTTTGTCACATACAAGTTACTGCAATTCTAGAATATTCATCACTGGGTGGAAAGAAAAAGTCCCACAGTGGCGGCATGGAATGAACTACAAGCCAACCTCAGTTTCCTCAATTTAATATTCTTCAGGCAGATTTTTAATGAGGTTGCAGCAATTGCTAAATATATATATATTTTATCTGTCACAGACATACATTAGCAAAGAAAAAGAGCATCATTGCCTAATGAAGCATGCACAGAAGAATATGCTATTAAGAAGCGAATATTCAACAGCACATGGTAGGGAGCATGACAGAAGTGGCATCGAGATATGATTTGTACCTTTAGAAATCTTAACCACTTAATTGCTGCTTACCCCAGATACAATCAACTCTCCTCCCAGGTTTTGGACTTCTGCTTTCACCTTGCTGCAGATGTTAAGCTGGTGGCAGTAGAGTGCAATGCGTTGTAGGTAGGCCAACAAATCCTGCTTACAGGCAGAATCAGGACACTGCAAGAAAACAGCAAACAGCCATGTTAGCTTTGGTTCTTTGTGCTTATTTTATACTTAAAACATACATTCAAGTTCCTCTCCTTCCACATGTTGCCAGCAACTACTTCCAAGTTTGCTTTTCTAAATGCCTGTTAGCTTTGAGAGTGTCTTGAGACAACAGTAAAGAAGCTGACTTTGACATCTCCACCGTGCCACACTTATTTGGCAGAGTATTTCTTCCGTACTGTTCCAGATTTTCCTGCCAAAAGCAACTGAAATCCTTGGTTACCATAAGACCTAATTCCAGTCAACATATGAATAAATAGTTAGAGAACAGCAGTGCTCCGTGAAGGGTATCCTAACCATTTTTTAAAAATCATATTGAATTTAAACAGTACAATTTTGCTTTATTTAAGTGTTGCATATTGAGGATGAAAACAGGAAAGTGTCATGTCAAAACAGTGCTTTTCATGTCCATGTCCTAAGAAGAACACATTAAATGTGTAGACTGAGATGTGGCAGACACACATTGGATGTTGGTGAGCTTCTTAATTCCAAAACAGTCTCACTGTAGATTACATCATATCAATTGAATTGGTGTGTAAGAGGACCCATTTCCTGAACCCTAAAAGGGTATTTTGGCATATAAATCGACACCACATTTAATTCACAACATACTCTACTTAGATTCTTAGTTAGCCTCAATTATTCACCCCACCAATGAATATTTTACATAGGGATCCATAGGAACCTCATAACTGGATTCAGGGGACATGGGCTGCTGACGGGGGCTGTTACTGCAAAGATACACGTGAGGTTCAGGCACAGCCACAAAAACCATTCAATCACAAGACATCGGAACAAAGGTAGGCCAGTCAGTTCATTGGTAATACCATGCCATTCATTGAGATCATGGCTGATCTGTTACTGCACTTTCCTATATTTTCCCCATAATCCTTGATTTCCTTATTGATTAAAATATGTCTGTATTAGCCTTGAAATTACCCTGCCTCGACAGCTCTCTGCAGTAAAGAATTCCATAGGTTCACGACCCATTGAGAGAAGAAATTCCTCCTCAGCAGACGTGGTGAATGACAAAGATGGTAGTACACCATTGCAGCAATTGTTTCTAATTGTACATGGAATACAGTCATTGTGAGAATTTATTGTCTACCCTTGATTGCTCTGCGGACAGCCAAGAGTCAATCACTTTGTTGAGGGTCTGGAGGCCAGACCAGGAAAACATGGCAGATCCCATTCCCTAAAGGACATAAGTGAACCAAATGTTTTGTTTTACAACAATCAGCATATAATCAGTTGTTACATAGTCAGCTTTACACCAATGTTTAGTTCCAGGTTATTAACGAATCCAAATTTCACCATCTGCCATGTTGGATTTGAATCCATTTCGCAGCCTGGGGTTCCAGTTTATCAGTCTAGTGACAGTACCACTTTACCACCACCATTTTTGGAGGGCATTTTTTTCAAGGCTTCAAAGGTCAATTTATAAGCCAACAACTGCAGCATTTTCCTTTTGTTGCATATTAAGTAGGAAAAAATAATTGCTGGTGGAGTCAATTGCAACAAGGAAAGTTATTTGGTACAAGTGATTTATGTAGTTCCTGATATATATATAGGGAGATTTATTTTAAAAATGTTCTGTGAGTATAAGCATCATTGGCAAGGCCAGCATTTGTTGCCCTGGAGAAGATGTTCCCAAGCACTGAAGATCCCCAGTGCACCTAAGACATAACCAGTGACAAAAGTATTGTATGGTCAACTGACCAACAATATTGGTCTTCCAAATTGACTAAGGCAGAGGTTATTATCATATGGTCCTATTTTTATGTTCTTAAAATTTGTTTCATCTTTAATATTTTTCAGTTTAGATGCAAGTTACTGAGCTGAAATGTTAATTCTGTTTAAATCTTCACAGTTGCTGCCAGAGCATTTCCTGTTTTTACTTGGGGCGATGTTAGCTATAAATAACTAAAACGTGGCCAGAATTTGTCAAGGGTGGTACTCAGGTGCATACATTTGGTCTGCCTCCCTCTCTGTCTGTATGTCTTTGCTCCATTCTTCCCCCACTTCTGGACCCAATCACAAAGCTTCATATTCTCATCCCTGTTGTTCATGAGCACAAGATTCACTATAAACAATGAAAAGACAGAACAAAGTAATCCAGCCAATATTCCAAAGTCAGCCCATTGACATGTCTGTAATAATCATTCATGAGTGATATGATCACAATACCAAGTACAAGGAAAAGGGAGTTAAAACAGTAGAATTTATCTCTTTTGAAGTACAAAGAATAGTGAAATCTTCTTTAATTCTTAGTGGTTTTTTTTGGCAAAAACCTTTTCTCAGGACCTAATTCCTGACAAAAATAAAAGAAGCAAGACATCTATATGCTGATTGAAAAATTGCTAGTTTATGAATATCTGTTACCTGGCTATGGAGAACACATACTTGCACTTTTTCTCATCTGGCCTAATATATCAAGAGACTATGAATAGGATATCATATTTCTCCTCACACATGCTACCACTTATCTTTGTACAGTTAGATTTCTCCTAACATATTTGTACTGAATTATTGGACTTTTTTTGTTCCTTACAAAACCAACTTGTTTTATTGAAAGAAAGTTGTTTCTGTTCAAAGTTAAGGTCTTTGGTTTATTTCCTCTCTCCTGTGTAATCTTGAGCTGTTTCTGGAGGCAATAGGCTTGGGAAGTTTCAATTGGATTGAGTGACTGAACAATGGGCTTGGTATCCATAAGATATAGGAGCAGAATTAGGCCACTTGGCCCATTAAGTCTGCTCCACCATTTGATCATTTGATCCCATGAATTACAATCCATTTCTCTCACATCAAACTTTGAGCCACATAGTCCTACAGCACGGAGACAAGCCCTTTGGTCCCAACTGGTCCATGCCAACCAGAATGTCCATCAACGTTAACCCCATTTCCCTGCACTTGGTCCTTATCCTTCTAAGATTAGGGTGGTGCTGGAAAAGCATAGCAGTTCAGGCAGCATCCAAGGAGCAGGAAAATCAGCATTTTGGGCAAAGCCCTTCATCAGGAATAGTTTTTACCTCATCCTTCTAAACCTTTCCAATCTATATATTTATCCAAAGACCTTTAAAATGTTGTAAATGTACCCATCTTAACCACTTCTGCTGGCAACTCATTCCCTGTACATACCACCCTCTGTGTAAAAAGGTTGCCCCTCAGGTTCCTTGTAATTCTTTCCCTTTAATCTTAAATTGATGCCATCTAGTCCTTGATTCATTAATCCAGGAAAAAGATTGAGTGTAGTCAACCTATCCATGCCACTCATGATCTTATACACTTCTGTAAGATTCCCCCCTCAGTCTCCTATGCTTGAAATAAAAAGGTCCTAGCTTGTCCAACCTCTCCCTATAACTCAGACCATTGAGTCCTGCTAACATCCTTGTAAATTCTTTCTGCACGCTTTCCAGTTTAATAACATCCTTCCTATAGCAAGGTGACCAAAACTGAACACAATACTCCAAGTGCGGCCTCACCAATGTCCTGTACAATTACAACACAACTTCACAACTTCTATACTCAACGCCCTGACTGATGAAGGCCAGTGTGTCAAAAGCTGCCTTCACTGCCCTGTCTACCTGTGCTTCCACTTTCAGAGGACTGAGAACCTGAACTCCAAGATCACTCTATTCCACTACACTCCTTAAGGCCGTATCATTCACCATGAAACTCCTACTTTGATTTGACTTTTCAAAATGCAACACCTCACACTGATCTGTATTAAACTCCATTTGCCGTTTCTCAGCCCGCTTCCCCAGCTCTTCAACGTCCTGCTGCAATTTCTGATAATCTTCCTCACTGTCCACAATACCTCTTAATTTAGTGTCATCTGCAAACTTACTAATCACGCCTTATATCTTCACATCCAAATTGTTGATAAGGACTATAAACACCAATGGGCCCAGCACCCACCCCTGAGGTACTCCACTAGTCATAGGTCTCCAGTTGGGCACTATTGCCATCTGCTTCTACCTTCAAGCCAATTGTGCATAGAATTTGCCAGCTCCCCCTGGATTCCATGCAATCTAACTTTCCAGAGCAGCCTACCATGTGGAATATTATCCAAGGCCTTACTGAGATCCATATAGACTTATGTCTACTGGCCTGTCCTCATCCTTCCTGGTCATTACATCAAAGAACTCTAACAAACATGTGAGGCATAATCTCCCACGCACAAAGCTTACTATTCTTAATCAAAGTCAAAAAAAGAGTGGCGCTGGAAAACCACAGCAGGTCAAGCAGCATCCAAGGAGCAGGAGAATTGACATTTGGGGTATAAACCTTTCATCAGGAATGTGGGGTGGGGGAAGGGGGCTGAGCGATAAATAGGACAGTGGGGTGGAGCTGAAGGGAAGGTAGCTGGGAAGGCGATAAGTAGATGCAGGTGGAGCAGGGTAATGGTGATAGGTCGGACGGGAGGATAGAGAAGAGGGGTGGGTAATAAGATGGACGGGTAGGATAGTTCAAGAGGTTGGTGCCGAATTGGAGGGTTGGATCTGGGATGGGGTGAGGGGAGGGGAGATGAGAAAACTGGTGCAATTGATGTCAATGCCGTGTGTTTGGAGGGTCCCAAGGCGGAAGATGAGGTGTTTTTCCTCCAGACGTCAGGTGGATTGGATTTGGCAGTGGAGGAGGCCAAGTGCTTGCATGTCCTTGGGGGAGTGGGAGGGGGAGTTGAAGTGGTCGGCCACAGGGCGGTGAGGTTGTTTGATGTATGTGTCCCAGAGATGTTCCGTTTCCATCTCTGGCGAATGACTCAACACGAACATCTACTTCAAACCCATTGACTCCCGCAGCTATCTGGACTGCACCTCCTCACACACACCCTCCTGTAAAAATGCTATCCCTTTATGCCAAATTCCTTTACCTCTGCTATATCTGCTCCGAGGAGGAGCAATTCCACTCCAAGACAGACCAGATCGCCTCCCATTTCAAGGACCACAATTTCCCCTCCCATCTCGTCAACAATTCCCTCCAGTGCATCTCCTCCACTTCACTCACCTCCGCCCTAAAACCCCACCCCTCCACTCTCCAACAAAAAGAGAACCCCACCTCACCTTCCACCCCACCAATCTCTGGATACAGCACATTATCCTCCACCATTTCCACCACCTAGAATCAGACCCCATCACCAGAGACATATTTCCCTCCCAATCCCTATCAGCATTCCACAGAGACCATTCCCTCTACAACTCTCTCATTAGGTCACGTCGCCAACGAACCATTCCAGGCACCTCCCCTTGCTACTGCAGGAGTTGTAAAACCTGTGCCCACATCTCCCTCCTTACCTCCACCTAAGGGCACAATGGACCCTTCCACATCCAGCAGAGATTTTCCTGCACATGCAAATA
Source organism: Hemiscyllium ocellatum (assembly GCF_020745735.1). NCBI lineage: Eukaryota > Metazoa > Chordata > Chondrichthyes > Orectolobiformes > Hemiscylliidae > Hemiscyllium > Hemiscyllium ocellatum. Next base: position 25,856,592 of record NC_083401.1, read on the forward strand.
CCTCATCCAATGTGTTCATTGCTCTTGATGTGGTCTCCTCTACATTGGAGCGACAGGACACAAACTCACAGAACATTTCAGAGAACATCTCTGGGACACATAGACCAAACAATCCCACAAGCCGACCACTTCAACTCCCCCTTCCAATCCGCCAAGGACATGCAAGTCCTGGGCCTCCTCCACTGCCAAATCCAAGACACCAGAAGCCTGGAGGAAGAACGCCTCATGTTTCACCTTGGGACCATCCAACCTCGCAGTATCAATGTCGATTTCACCAGTTTCCTCATCTCCCCTCCCCCATCCTCATCCCAGATCCAAACCTCCAACTCATCATCGCCCTCTTGAACTGTCCTACCTGTCCACCTTCCTTCCCTCCTCTCCTCTCTACCCTCCCCTCTGACCTATCACCATCAACCACTACCTGCATCTATCTATCGCCTTCCCAGCTGCCGTGCCCCCCCCCCAGCCCCACCCCACACTTTTCGACTCTAATCTCCAGCATCTCAGTCCTCACTTTCTCTTGTTCCTAATCAAACCTTGTTTTTCCAAATCCATGTCTATCTTATCTCTCAGAATCTTCTCAAGTAACTTACCTACACAGATGTTAGGCTTACTGGTCGATAGTTTCTAGGTTTATCTTTGCAGCCCTCCTTGAATAAGGGCACAATGTTTGCTAACCTTCAGTCTTCTGAGACTCACCTGTGGCTAACAATGAAGAAAGATATCAGCCAAAAGCCCCACAATGTCTTCTCTAGCCTTTTGCAGTGTTCTTGAATATATCTGATCAGAGCCAGGATCATCTTTATACATTCTAATACATCCCAAACTTTCTCTACTGTGGTATGGACTGTTCCCAAGATACCCACCACTAACTTTTCAAAACTCCCAAGTCCTCATGTCTTTCTCCTCGGTAGTCACAAAGGAGAAATATTCATTGAGGATCTTGCCCATCTCCTTCGGTTCTACACATACATGTTCACTTTGGTCCTTGTGAGGTCATATCATCTCTCTGGTTATTCTTTTTCCTTTAATATCCTTAAAGAACCTCTTCAGATTCATCCTAATCTTCTCAGCCAAGGCCATTTCATACCCCCTTTTGCCCTCCTGGTTTCCTTCTTCAGTAAACTCCAGGGATTACATTGATCCCAGCTGCCTGTACCTGAGCTACACCTCCTTCTTTTTTCTGGTCAAAGCCTCAATGTCTCTTGTCATCTAAGGTTCCCTACTCTAGTCATCTCACCTTTAAAGGCCTCCTACTTGCTGGAGGTACCTTTGACTATCCAACAAGCCACTCCGATCAACTCTTGCAAGCTCCTGTCTAATTCTTTCAAAGGTCATCTTGCCTCAGTTTAGAACTTGAACCTGCGGACCAGTTTTGTCCCTCTCCATAATTATTTTAAAATTAAGAGAACTATGGTTACTGGTCCCAAAGTACTCCCCCACTGTCACCTCTGTCATCTGTCCTATTTCCCAAGAGGAGGTCAATTTTGTCCCTTCCTGAGTAGAACCCTCCATATACTACTTGAGGAAACTTTTCCTGAATATACTTACAAATTCCAGCCTATCTAAGCCGTTAGTGCTCTGGCAGTCCCTGTCTATATTAGGAAAATTATAATCCCCTATTATGAAAACCCTATTGCTCCTGTAAGATCTCCACAGTGTTTATCTCTTTAATCTTATTGATTCGGTGGCAATTAGTTTGTGGCTCAGGTCGTAATCTGGAGATTATCACCAATTTGGATTCTATTTTTTAATGTAGCCCCTAGCTGCTCATATTCCCTTAGCAAGACTTCTTTCCACATTCAATCTAAATTGTTGGTACCTACATGGACCACAAAAACTGGATCTTTCCCTTTCCACTCCAAGTTCATCTGTAGCCCCATGAGAGATCCTGAACCCAGGCATCAGAAGGCAAACAGCCTTCCTGAATCTCAATCCTGGCCACAGAAAACAAATTCTATTCCACTGACTGTACTATCATAGACTCATAAGTGCAGAAGAGGCCAATCGGCCCATCGATAGATGAGAGCACAATTGCAATTATCATCATTTGGCCAAAAGCCTTGAATGTTATGATGTGCCAAGGAGGGAGCAAGAATCTCAAATCTGTTGCACAAGATCAAGAGGCTGTTTGAGCACTATCTCCTAGATCCTGGTTAGCTCATGGTCACACCCTCATGTCCCTGACCACTGACTGAATTCAAGGTAGTTAATCTCATGGGTGTGAATACCTCCTGAAACACAGCATCCTGGCATATCCCCCCTTACCTGATGCACCACAGTGTTCAAATCCCAGCTCCAGCTCATCAACTCTGAGCCAGAGTTCGTCAATCAACCAACAATGGCTACCTATGTAGGTCCACCAGCTCCCAAATCATGCAGGTACAACACATCACCTTGCCCTGCATCTCTATTTTAGTTCTTAGTTTGTTTCAAAAATTTCCTTCTGGTCTTGTTGTTTGTGGTCTATAAATATTTCTCTTATTTAGCTTTGATCTAAAACTAGTAAGTGAGGTCTGCAGATGCTGGAGATCACAGCTGCAAATGTGTTGCTGGTCAAAGCACAGCAGGCCAGGCAGCATCTCAGGAATAGAGAATTCGACGTTTCGAGCATAAGCCCTTCATCAGGAATAAGAGAGAGAGAGAGCCAAGCAGGCTAAGATAAAAGGTAGGGAGGAGGGACTAGGGGGAGGGGCGATGGAGGTCTGAAGAGTTTCTGTGCAGAGGAGATGACCTGGGGGGTGCAGTGAGAGAGGGACTCACTGAAATCCTTGTAGAGGGAGGAAGAGAGCTTCTTCAAGGAAGGCATCCTTGTAAGAGGATTCGCAGTAGGTTAAAATCTTCGAGTAAAAAATGAGGTCTGCAGATGCTGGAGATCTTGTAGAGGGAGGAAGAGAGCTTTGACCTCATTTTTTACTCGAAATCTCCAGCATCTGCAGACCTCATTTTTTACTCGAAATCTCCAGCATCTGCAGACCTCATTTTTTACTCGAAGATTTTAACCTACTGCGAATCCTCTTACAAGGATGCCTTCCTTGAAGAAGCTCTCTTCCTCCCTCTACAAGGATTTCAGTGAGTCCCTCTCTCACTGCACCCCCCAGGTCATCTCCTCTGCACAGAAACTCTTCAGACCTCCATCGCCCCTCCCCCTAGTCCCTCCTCCCTACCTTTTATCTTAGCCTGCTTGGCTCTCTCTCTCTCTTATTCCTGATGAAGGGCTTATGCTCGAAACGTCGAATTCTCTATTCCTGAGATGCTGCCTGGCCTGCTGTGCTTTGACCAGCAACACATTTGCAGCTTGATCTAAAACTAACCTATAAAAGATAGTCAAATTAGTAGCTCCTACCAACCAATGAAATTTATAGTTTTCTTATATGGCATTTGTTTTTTCGTACAGGCCCCCATGATTCTGGGTTTTAATTTATCCAGTTAGGAAAAATCCTTACAAACCATGAGTCAAAAAAAACCCCCAGTAAAAACCCACTTCTTCCTGTCAGCAGCAAATTCTCACACTGCCTGCAAAGTCCCTGGACTCTATGTTCACTCAGGCTATGTCTCACTTGAATCGATCTCTCCTTCCTAACCATGCAAAACATCAAGAGGGAGGCTGAAATGTTTGGGAAGGGGAAGGGAACGTGTGTTAGTGTGCTGAAAGCCACTTCCCTGTCCTTGCTGGAAATTCCCATGTTCCCTTTCACAGGATCTTCCTAACAACACGATTCCTCCATCACTCAGCTTTAGCTTGGGTTGAACCTTGGCCTCACATTGATCTTGGAACTCTGATGGATGAAGTACTGATAGCAGCCTCCACTCCTGAAGTCATTGATGTTAATGGACAATCACCTCCTCAACTGGCTGGCAGCTCTAAGGATTGGGATGTCTTTCTCTGAAGGTCTTAAACCAGGAAACATCTGACACTGGCTGCATAAATGCAGGTGGGCACTTAACTCTGACGAACGTTCTGCAATGAATGCAATGTGGGACTCCCACCGTTTCCCCAAGCTGATGAGCTAGGCCCCATTCACAAATATCAAATTCCATTCAATGAGTCGACCAAGGGTCGGCTTAAGCAATTCTTTTTGGCAATTTAAAATGTGGTTTTAAAGATTAAATAGATGCACGTAGAGAAGAATTATGGTGAATACTTTTTAAAGCAAAATCAAATTTTGGCAAACGGATTGTTCAAGAGATAGAAATTGTCAATTCACGGAATCATATAGTATCGGAGAGGCCCTTTAACCCATCGAGTCTGGACTGACAAAACTACTTAAATCAATTAATTGCTTTGATTTTAATTTTCCTCTGTTAATGGTGGCTTTTTAGATTCTGTTTACAAATATAAGAATGATCATATCGTGCAGTTAAGTCTGAATGCCAGCTGTATGACTCACTGCTGCAATCTGTCCTATTTGACAAATGGTGAATTTCAATTCCCAATTCTCTCAGGGGATTTGCAGAACATTGACCACAGACTTTGCAGAAAGGTGAGAGATGGCTTTCCTAACTTACTGAAGGGCGGGGAATCACTCTCAGTGTCTGTAAAATGCCTCATTACATGCAAATTAGGAGTTTTACTTGTCAGAAGAAATGCTTAAATTATTGTGCTAATTATTCCAATGTTAAGTGTTAACACTGTGTTTCCTACATCACATCTCCAGTGCAATTAGGAATGGGCAATAAACATTGTCTCAGGCAGTAATGCCCACATCTCATGAATGAATAAAAACTTGTGGCTACATTTTAAATCACTTTGCTGGATGAAAAGCACTTTGAAACATTATTGGTCATGGAAAGAGCTATGTAAATGTAACTTTTAAAATTTCTTTATAGATTATGCTGCATTACATTTCTAAATCATGCACTTGTTGAACTAATACAAACAGCCAAGAAATGAAATCCAAATAATTCAATCACAATCACAGGCTAACTCTTATTTGCCAATTATTCTGAAATTCTGAAAGAAATCTCTGTCAAGATGAGAAGCAATGGTTGTTAAAGACAAAGCAGGAAAAGGAGATAGACTTTGACTTTGTGCGTTGGTTCAAAATGAATATTTGTGATTCACTTTTACATCTTCTCCATACTTTTACTTATGGAAGTTAAAATTGAGAGAGAAATGAAATCGCCGCCCAACTCACTGTCTACCATTTTGTACTATAGAACATAGTCATGTCACATCCCAAGGTGCCCAGTGTAGATGTAGCAACACCCAACAATTACAAACAAAGATTGTCCATTGTCACTTCAAGACAATATTTACCTTTCCTGTGGATGGCATGGCAGGCTGAATGTTATCATATTTTGCAAAATGTCATTTTTGTCGAGTATAATGGAGAGTTTCTCTCCCAAGGCCTATCCTCCAAAACTCACTTCATTATCCTGTAACTATGTACCGTGATGCTCCCTGTTCAATGCCAGCCCATTCTATCACTTACCACAGTTGGAAGAACCTGTTGCTACCACGATATCCTGGGGTCACTGATGCCGACACCATCTTCATAAGGTCGTTTGACAAAGGTCAAGTGCTGTCAGTCTGGAACTGCCCTGCACAATACATGAGATTTGCCCTGGACATGGCAAGGTAGGGGAAAGTGATGCCTTGCTTTACCAGGATCAGGTGGACCTGATGAATAGGTGGTTCAGTGGAGGGATGTCAACTTCCCATTCAGCCAGCAGAGAAAGCCATGATACTATACCCTGCCAATCTAATCCAAGGTAGCCACAGCTGTTTGAAGGAAGAAGGTCAGTAACCTTCTCTGCTCTGCTAGGGTAAGTGCCACCAACCTCTATCCAATAATTCAGTCTCACCCTATCACTGTTATTATACCCACCTCCCAGTAAGGCTCACCTTATCTCTGTTACTGTACCCACCTCCAACTCTGCCACTCGCAATATTGCATGCAACACTTCCTTCACTCATTTTCTCCTACCCAATTCTCCAGTACCACTAATGCTGCATGGCCTTTGAGCCTCCTAGTCACTTACTCAGGATGCCTCGCCACCTTTCTGCTGCACTCAAAAATCCATCGCCTTGCTTCAAAATTTCCACCCCACTACTGAAAAGTCCATGAGAAGTTCCTGACTTTCGTGAGCTCATTCATATCACACAGTTAAGCCCAGAAAAATTGTTTAGAATTAAGGCTGGATAATTGCTGCAGCTTACCACCACATGAAAAAGGAAGAGTACTGCTAGCCGTGGCTATCATGTGAATTGTGGCTTACTTTCTTATGAATCACAAGGTCTTGGGTTTAATTCCTGTTCTAGGGCTTGAGGATAAATATCAAGGCTGACACTCTACTGCTGTCCCAAGGGAAGGCTGCACTATCACAGATGTTGCTGTTTCAAGAAGAACAGGGGAACTCTCCTTGTCAATACTTATTCCTCAATAAACATCACATGGCTGTGGATAACAGGGCAGACTGAGTCTTATCATATTTTGGCAAAGTGTGATTTTTGTCAGGGATTTGCTGAATATGTACTGACTGAAACATTTCTGAGATTCTAATAGTCTCTACTATTCAAAAAGTACCTTGTTGACTTGAAAGTGCGATGAGATGTCTGGTATCATGAAAGGAAATATGCAAACACAGGTTCTTCATTTTTGTCTTCTGGGAGATTAGCTAACCAGGAAACCACAATTTCTAATCCAACATGCAATCTTACTAAGAACATTACCAAACTTGGAAAACCACAGTTTTTTATTCATCCATGGGATATTGGCATTGCTGATTGGGCCAGCATTTATTGTCCATCAATTGGAGTGATTTTCTCAAGCCTTTGCAGAGGGTAGTAAAAAGTCAACCACATTGCTGTGTGTCTGGAGTCACATTAGGCCAGATCAGGTATGGATGGAAGTTCCCTTCCAGAAAGGACAATTCATGAAGCAGATGTGCTATCACAACAGTTGACTGTGGTTACCATGAGGTTAGCTTTTCAATACTAGATTTTATTATTGAATTCAAATTTCACCATCTGCCATGTTGGGATTTGGGAGAAAGTGAGGACTGCAGATGCCGGAGATCAGAACTGAAAATGTGTTGCTGGAAAAGCGCAGCAGGTCAGGCAGCATCCAAGGAACAGGAGAATCGACATTTTGGGCATGAGCCTGAAGAAGGGCTCATGTTGGAATTTGCCCTATCACTCTGGATTATTAGCCTACTGACATCGGGAAAAATATCATGGATTCAGGTGGATGCAGGGAAGTTATTGAGGGAGCACAATTCATTCTTCCTGGAGAATAAGGAGATGTAGATGCCAGATGAAGACAACATTGTTCTACTGACATTGGGTTACACATAACGCACTTACCCACCTGCTCTCACCATTTGCCAAAACATTTGTTCAGTGTTTCCAGTGTTTTATGATATTAAGCTTTATTTTAATGAAAAGAAAGCATTTATTCTATATTGTGCCTCCTGACCTGCCACAGTATAGTAGGCTGCTGATCTTTAGTGCATGTACTGACGTATAAAGTACTCATCACTTAAGTAAATTACTGCTAGCACTCATGAAATTGGTGAGTCAGTGCTTTCAAGTCAGAACAGGCAGATATCGGAGGGAAGAAAAGAGATGATTCTCATGCCCAAATTCTGACACATGCATTGCTTTAATGGGAAATGAGAGTCAATGGCATTTTGCTCCCCATTCCTAAATACCCCTGATTTGTGTCTGGAGTCCTGTATCCCCAGACTGTATAAGGATGGAAAATTTCCCTCTTCAGAAGGCATTAGCAAAACCAGATTGACCTTTTTTCAAGACAATTGATGATAGTCACCAGGATTGTGACTTGCTTTCAATTCCAGGTTTGTTAATTGAATTTTAATTCCACCAATTGCCAAGTTGAGATTCAAACGTTTATGCCTAGATCATTAGCCTGGATGAATGGCAATACCTCAACACTACCATATCATCAGAGACGGCATAACTTCAAGGTTGCAACAGTTCTGTGGAACTAAATAATGTTTAGTTTAATGACAATTCACATTTATTTTTGTGGCATAATAAGAATAAATGCTCGCAGTCACCATTAGGAACATCTTGACAGCAATGCATTGAACACTTGAGAGACTTTCAGTTACCTCAAAATACCTGAGGGAGTCTGGACACAAAACGATATCTTAAAAATGTCTTGTGCCTTTATGTCTTAAGACTCCTTTATAACTGTTATTTTGATGCACCAGAGAAGATAAAAGGCAAAATAGAGGCTAACAGTTCAACCAGGTCAATCAACTAACTACAAAGGACAGCATACAGCAAACATATTGGGAAAAATCTTTAAATTAGCAGGAAAGACAGATCAACAAAACTTGATAAGCGTGAGAAAGAACAATATTAAGTGATGCAATTAAATTAATGGATGTTTTGTTATTATGGGAATTGCATTTCAATCTGAATAAAATAGGAGCAAAATTTGTAACAAAAATCATTGATTTAACATCAGAGGTCTCTGTGTTGAATTTTCAGGTGGCCTGTAAGGCAGCTTGTACTCCTGCGCAAAAAACAGTATGGCTTAATTAATAATAATTATCATTACTAGCGCACAGGCACTGTCTGCACTGCTTCCTTAACTAATCCATAAATTGGTTAACAGGATGAGAGTTGGTCATTGAAGTTGGACATACCTGGAAGCAGATATGATAACATCCTAGGTTTAACCTCTTGATGTTTCGTGACCTCTCTACCCATTCACCGTTTTCATTCTGCTGCTCCACTTATTACTCCAAATTACACTACCTTATGCATTTTTATATGTTATTCTCCTGGAAACCAACTGGGCAGAACCAGATGTCTTTAACTTTGGCATTGTTTTTGACCCTGAGTTGAATGTCCACCTAACTATCTGTACTAGCACTAAGGCTTCCTACTTCCATTTACCTGACTCTGTTCACTTTTGACTCCATGTGCTGCTGAACTTGTCAGCAGTATCCGTGTTACCACTAGAACTTGATATTTCGAAATACATCTGTTTGACCTCACATCTTTCAATTTCCATAAATGTAAACTCACCCAAATCTTTGCTGCCTGTATCCTAGCCTGCAGGAACTCTCACTTACCTCAGTGCTCATTGATCGAAAATTCTCTCTTTGTTTTCAAATCTGTCTGCATTACCCCATCCTCCCTTTTCTACTTCCTGATTTTAATTGCTTCATTGTGTGGAGTCTGCACATTCCTGAATCCTAAATTCTGCATATCCCGCCCTAGACTTGTAGTTTTCATCTTCAAGACATTCCAAAAAGATGAACCTCTTTGACTCACTGGCTACCTGCTCCATGTTTTTATTTATTAGCTTGTGGGATATGGGGATATGTGGGATATGATACCTTGACCAAAGGGCAGATAACAATAAACCACATTTCTGTGGAGTCACATGTAGGCCAGTCCAGGTATAACAGATTTCCTTCCCTAAAGAATTTTGTGTCACAGGTAGACGGGTGGTAAAGAAAGTGTTGCTGACAGCCTCGATTATAAGAGTTGAGATGCCATGTTGCGGTTGTACACGACATTGGTAAAGCCACTTTTGGAGAACTGTGTACAGTTTCACTTGCCCTGCTATAGGAAGGATATTATTACATTGGAGTAGCAGAAATTGGCAATATTGAGTTATAAGGATAGGTTAGATGGGCTGGAACATTTTTCATTGGAGTGTAGGTAGTTGAGACTTTATAGAGGTTTATAAAATCAAGAGGGACATTGATAAGGTGAATAACAAAAGTCTTTTCCAGAGAGTAGGGGAGTTCAAAGCTAGATGGCATAATTTTAAGGTGAGAAGAAAAAGATATAAAAGAGACCTGAGAAGCAAATATTTCACAAAGGGTGGTTTGTATGTGGAATGAACTAGAGTCATAGAGATGTACAGCACAGAAACAGACCTTTCGGTCCAACTCGTCCATGCTGACCAGATATTCCAACCTAATCTAGTCCCATTTGCCAGCATTTGGCCCATATTCCTCTTAAACCCTTCCTATTCCAAAACTCATCCAGATGCCTTTTAAATTTTGCAGCCTCCACCACTTCCTCTGGCAGCTCACTCCATACATGCATCACTCGCTGCATGTAAAAATTGTCCCTTAGGTCCCTTTTACATCGTTCTCCTCTCACCTTGAACCTATGCCCTCTAGTTCTGGACTCCCCCAGCCCAGGGAAAAGATTTGTCTATTTATCCTAACCATGCCCCTCATGACTTCATAAACCTCTATGAGGTCAGCCCTCAGCCTTCGACACTCCAGGGAAAACAGCCACAGCCAATTCAACTTCTCCATTAGCTCAAACCCTCCAACCCAGGCAACATCCTTGCAAATATTTTCTGAACCCTTTCAAGTTTCACAACTTCCTTCTAGTTGGAAGGAGACCAGAATTGCACACAATATTCCAAAAGTGGCCTAACCAAAGTCCTGTATAACTGCAACATGACCTCCCAACTCCTATACTCAAAACTACCAGAGGAAGTGGTAGATCCAGGTAGAGTTTCAAAATTTGAAAGATATTTGGACAGGTTAATTAATATGAAAGGTTTAGAGGGATATGAGTCAAATGCAGGCAAAAGGGACTAGTTTAGTTTGGGAAATTTGGTCGACATGGACAAGTTAGACCAAAGGGTCCATTTCCATACTGTATGACGCTATGACTCGATAACAATTATTGAATAGCTAATAGTGTCCATTCAGCCCATTGAGTCTGCACTGACCCTCTGAATAGCAACCCACCCAGACCACTCCTCTCCTAACCCACCACCTTATCCCCATAATCCTCCCCTTACTGTAGCTAATCCACCTAACCAACACATACCTAGACAACATAGAGCAATTTTCCACAGGTCAATCCACTTAGCCTGCACATTTTGGACTCTGGGAGGAAACCAGAGCACCAGGTGAAATTGCAAGCGGACACAGGGAGAATGTGCAAACTCAGACAGACAGTTGTCTAAGGCTGGAATCAAACCTCAGTCCCTTGCAATGTGAGGTAGCAGTGCTAACAATCATTGATATTAAGCTGGCTTTCAATTCCCGATTTTACTGAATTAAAATTTCATTCTTTGGTGGAATTTTAACCCATGTCCTCAGAACATTTGTCTGAGGCCTGGATTACTATACCAGTGACAAGACCATTAAGCCAATGTCTCCCTTGATATAGCTCTGTAATATCTCTGTATATGGTTGGATGTAAAATTTTGTTTGCTAATACACCTGTGAAATACCTGAGGCACTTTAATATATTAAAAACACTATTATATGCAAGTTGTTTTTGTCACTATTAACTCAATTCAGATTCAACATGTTCGAATCCTCCTGTCCCAATTTGGCAAGCAGCCCATTAGCAGGGCAATTTCCTCATTTCCTAATGAAATTAAGGCCTTAATAATGCTTGACCAATACACACCAAATTGAAAATTGGCATTTCTACAAGTTAAATTGAGGCCTTTTCCCCTACGGTTTTTTATATGTTGATCTTGTCAGTTTTTATACTATAAAAAAGAAAAATGGCTTTCACAGTACTCTCTATGACTATTCTGTTGTCAGTAGTAACACTGTTTAATATGTTATGAATACAATTGAATGAAAAAATATTTGTAGTTAAAAGAGTATAAAGTCAAGTCCTTAATATTTCTGGGATGACCCAAGGGTTAGTTAACAACTCTTATCTCTGTTGCACTATCATTGCAAATGCTGTTGGGCGTGATCTCTTTTCAAGGTATCAGTCACTTTTAATGTAACAATGTCTACAATTTTAGGATATCTAATTTGGTTAGACATAAGTGTATCAATCAATAGCTCCTACGGACATAATTTTGTGTTATTTCCTTAGTAATCAATTCTTGATTGCTGTGAGGGTCCGAAAATCAAACAACAATTGCATCTAACTTTGTAGGGTCTGAAACAGGTTAGAGTGGACTTCAGAATTACCTGGATTATCGACAGTAATTTCATAGCACCATGGCTCAAAATGGCGAAAATGATATTGCAGAGGCGACTCTTGTGTAACATAAATACTAAAACAGCAGTCCCCAACAACGGCACACTGGTATAATGAATAAATTCTTTATGCCTGAGTGGTAAAATGCTTGTAAATTAAGAACTTTACATCGAGCTCTAGAATGAGGTAAAATTATACTTTTAAGTTGTCAATGTCTCCTGAAGTTTTGCACAAACATTAAGGCTGAATACTGCTTTTAGTCAGTCAGACATGTTTTGTTTAAAATAGAAATGTGAAGCTGTTTCTTGGATTCCAAATAAAATCTTTAGTTCAATTAATTGTGCAACATTACCAATAAAATTAAGATTATTTTGGTCTCACTTCTGGCCTCAGCTCTTTTCTTATAGACTGGTGGCAGGTCATGTTGGCAGACTTTGTCATTATTCTGTCTCTGGACTGTGCTCCAGTCAAAGTGATGTTATTCCATGGCAGCACTTAAAACAAGCAGAAATGTTGTGGCATATAGAGCACTGTGCATCACGTCATCACAGATTTCAGAAAGAGCAAAGGATTGTAAGCCAAATGGGAATTATCTGAAACATGCATAATTAAGGTATTGTTTATCCAGTTAAGATGAAGGGCAGTAGATGGTGTAAATACTTCACAAGGCCTTGCACAACAGCATGGGTTTGTCCATGCTTTATTCCTGATGAAGGGCTTTTGCCCGAAATGTCGATTTCGCTGCACTTAGGATGCTGCCTGAATTGCTGTGCTCTTCCAGCATGAAGAATCTGGTTTCCAGCGTCTGCAGTCATTGTTTTTACCTTGTAACATGGTATGTTGTCTTTGCCACTTTCCTGATAGATTATTTGTGGAGAATCAAGAAGAATCAAGTTCATCTAAGTTGTCTGTTCCTTGATTGGATGGCATTAGGATTTAATATTATATTCATTGAAAGAAAGTGCTCACATTAATAAGGAGCATTTTGTAACAAAGAGTTTCAGTGAAAGTGTTAAAATGCTGCTCCTTTAACAAGGTTATGTTGTCCTTGGTTTTCTCAGAGAGATTGTAAATGATCCAGGTTTCAGAAAGTTGGATGGATTTTAGGGCCAATTTGTTTATAGCTAACAGATACTGCCTCAGGCAGAAGGCTTTCAAGTGTTAAAATTAAAAACACTTGTATAATGAAAGGGGCATGGCCAGTTTTCCCAGCTCAGCTAATCTCTGGTTTGGTTTTAATGCAGCAGTGTGTGCATGTGAAGAAAGGCTGTTGGACCCAGTCTCTCTCTGACTTCTTTCCTGTAAGTATTTGTTAGATTTTTCCTTTTGCACCAAGGGCTGTTTATGGGAATTGCTGCAAGTATTTTTGAGACAGCATCATTGAGTTGGGATGGTCTGTTGGGTTTTTGGATAGGATAAGTTATTTGGTATTCTGTTTTCTGTTATTTGTGTTTCATTCAGTAATCTTGTAAATAAAAGCACGGTGGCACAGTGGTTAGCACTGCTGCCTCACAGCGCCTGAGACCCGGGTTCAATTCCCGACTCAGGCGACAGACTGTGTGGAGTTTGCACGTTCTCCCCGTGTCTGCGTGGGTTTCCTCCGGGTGCTCCGGTTTCCTCCCACAGTCCAAAGATGTGCGGGTCAGGTGAATTGGCCATGCTAAATTGCCCGTAGTGTTAGGTAAGGGGTAAATGTAGGGGTATGGGTGGGTTGCGCTTCGGCGGGTCGGTGTGGACTTGTTGGGCTGAAGGGCCTGTTTCCACACTGTAAGTAATCTAATCTAATCTAATCTAAAAAAAAAATCTGCTGTGTTTAAAAATAAGTGGTTGACCAGCTGATTCTCTCCTGGAATATCTACTATACAATGCTTAAATCACGTTGCAAAGTTAGGGTCTGGGCTACCTTCTTGAAATGTTTTGAAGGGTCTGGCCTTGTCCTTAATAACAGTGAACCACATATAAAGCATCATCACTATTGTACTGTGATCAGAGACAGCAGCTAATTTTCACACAGCACAGTCCCCTGAAACCTTAACATGATCATCTACTTCTCTTAGCAGAGTTGGTTGAGCAAGGGATACATGTTGGACAGGGCTCCAGGGGACCTCTCGTTATTGAATGAATACAACAGAATCTTTCAGTTCAACCTGAGGGAATATTCAGGGCTTTGATTTAATGTGTCATGTAGAAGATGACACTGTCCTCAGTCTTGCATCAAACTATCACCTCAGGTTACTTGTTGAAGATTTGGTTTTGGCTGTTAAGTACTTTTGGGCATCTCAAAGATAAGACTGATGCCACATATATGCAAGTTATAGAGTCATAAGAGGTCAAAAACACACATCTAACCATTCTAATCCTATTTTCCAATTCTCCATTATGTTTCTTTTCATTGCTTAGTTGGACAACATGCAGTTTATTTATGACCTGAGCTATGCAAATGTAAATTGTGCATTTTTAAATATAGATATTATATACATAGAGCGGGGAAAGGCTATTTATCTTCCCATTAATTTCCATTTGCTTAAGCTAAAAAAACAACTCAATGCTACTTGTTCTGCACAGACCTTATAGATGTTATAAAATCCAGAGGGGCATGGAGAGGGTAAATAGACAAGGCCTTTTTCCATGAGGTGGGGGAGTCCAAAACAAGATGGCATAGGTTTAGGGTGAAAGGAGAAAGATTTAAAAGGGATATAAGGGACAACATTTTCACACAAAGGGTGGTGCGTGTATGGAAGGACCTGCTAGAGGAAGTAGCAGAGACTGGTACAATTACAACATTAAAAAGGCATCTGGATACATATATGAATAGGAAAGGTTAGAGGGATATGGGCCAATTGCTGGCAAATGGGACTCAATTAATTTAGGAAATCTGCTTGGCATGGATGATTTGGACCAAAGGGTCTGTTTCTGTACTGTACATCTCCATGAGTCATTTACATATTTAATTAATTTCATTTTAGAAATTCTCAATAAAAGATACATTTGGATGCCTTATAGAATTTCTCTAGTTCATGAATCTGGATATAGAATCATGAATATACATTCTGTAATATATATATTTTTTAAAGATCCTATTGACAAAGTTAAAAGCCAATCATTAGCTATTCCCAACAGACCTGATACTCTTCGCTATAATTCCAGTTGGTTCTGAGAGATAAAAACAAAAACAAAAACAGAGGTTGCTGGAAAAGCTCAGCAGGTCTGGCAGCATCTGTGAAGAGGAATCAATGTTAACAGTTCAGGTTCAGTAATCCTTCCTCAGAACTGAGTCATGTCTGGGGCTGTGTTGTTTAGATCAATGTGGTTTGCTGATCACACTGTGTCAGGACAGACACGTCACCAGAACAAAAATGTTAACATTTGTTTCTCGTCACAGATGCTGCCAGATCTCCTGAGCTTTCCCAGCAACCTCTGTTTTTGTTTCTGATTTACAAAATCCACAGTTCTTTCTATTTTTATTTGGTTCTGAGAGAGCTCAGTTCAGTCAGCATAATGGGATAGATCCCACTATGAGCTTCAACGTCTGTCAGAAATAAGCTGACCAGGGTAGCTGTTCTTGTGCATTGGTATTTAAGAATAGGAGTTTGATATTTACCCACTCCAGCCTTTTCTGCCATTCTGAGATCATGACATATGTGATCTAACTCAATACACCCACCTTTTCTTTAAATAACTTTGTTAACAAACATCAATCAAGCTCAGATTTAAAAATTCAAATTCACTGCATCTGAACTGCCACTTGTGGCAGAAAGTCCCAGATTTTATTTTGCTGAAGTGATGTGGTTGACTGGCCAGCATTTATTGCTCCTTCCTGGTTGACCTTAGCCTGCTTTCTTGAACCACTGCAGCCCATGTGCTAAACGTGAACGCAACAACAGCGAATGAACACTGATATATTTCCAATCAGGATGGTGAGTGGCTTGGAGGGGAACTTGCAGGTCGTGATGTTCCTATGTATCTGCTGCGCTTGTCCTTCTCAATGGAAATGGTTATGGGTTTGGAAGGTGCTCTGTAAGAATCTTTCATGAACATCTTGTAGACTGTACATACTGCTGCTATGGGCATCGGTGGTGGAGGGAGTGGATGTTTGTGGATGTGATGCTGATTAAGCAGGATGATTTTTTCTGAACGGCATCAAGCTTCTACATTGTTCTAGTTGCACCCATCCAGATAAGTGGGCAATATTCCAACATACTCCTGACTTTTGCCTTATGGAGTCAGGGGTGAGTTATTCACTGAAGGATTCCAAACTTCTAACCTGCTCTTGTAGCAACTGTGTTTAAACAATGACTCCAGTTGAGTTTCAGGTCAATGGAAACCCCCCAGAATTTTGACACTGGCAGATTTGGTGAAGAGTATGCCATTGAACATCAAGAGGTAGTAGTTAAATTATCTCTTTTAAGCACCCCATCATGATTAAAGACTGCACCTTTCCATCACTATCAGAGACTGATCCATCCCATCACTATCAGAGACTGTAGCATCCTGGAACTCCTCATGTGGTGGGATATCACTGTTAACAGAAGACCTCAGTTATGTCATGTTAAAAGTTAGAAACCCTTAAATACTGATGCTTTTCCGGTCTTACATTGTGCATACCTCTCTTCTGAGTTGCCAAGGGGCTGACACAGCCACAGTTGATACGAGGTAAATCGCAATGTCAGCAGAAGATTGCAAATACATGCATTAATTGTCCATCTGTATTGGTTCCTTGCTGTTGCCAGGCTGGTTGACAACATCAGGATCAGCAGGGCAAGCAAGGCAAGGCAGGGACACATCAGGAAGCTACTGCAATCTGTTTTATTAAATTTTATTCTCTCCTACTTCCCAATTCCAAGGCTTGGTATGTTTTCCATCTTGTTTTCACTTGTGTGAGAATGCAAAATTAGAGACCATAAATCCAGTTACTATTAAATACAATGAAAATATAAGGAGAAACTTCTTTGCCCATAGATTAGAATGTGAAACTCACTACTAACGGAAATGGTGGAAGAAATCAGCTTTGGAAACTTCCAAAAAGTAATTGTTAAGGATAGGAGTAAAGTTGAGAAAATGATATGCTGAAAAGTGGAGATAGGTTACATGAGTACGATAATAATCGTATTGAGTATATAAGTTAGCCAAAAGATTAATCATTATGAACATTACTGGGTTTTACTGGGTTTACTCATTGTTTAAACACAGTGGCTACAAGACCAGGTTAGAAGTTTGGAATCCTTCAGTGAATAACTCACCCCTGACTCCACAAAGCCTGTCCAGCATGTACAAGGCAAAAGTCAGGAGTATGTTGGAATATTGCCCACTTATCTGGATGGGTGCAACTAGAACAATGTAGAAGCTTGATGCCGTTCAGAAAAAATCATCCTGCTTAATCAGCATCACATCCACATTGATTTGATTTGATTTGATTTATTGTCACATGTACCTCAGTACAGTGACAAGCTTTGTTTATGAGCAGTACAGGCAAATCATAGTAAGCAAGATCATAATGTCAAAAAAAAACTTGGTCAGAGGCATACAAATTACATTGCATAGGGCATGCATGAGGCAAGATCAACATGAGCAAGATCAGCATTATTTGAAGTTACAGAGTCCATTCACGAGGCTAATACTGAAGGGAAGAAGCTGTTCTTAAACCTGCTGGTGTTGTGTGTTCAAGCTTTTGTACCTTCTGCCTGACGGAAGAGGTTGCAGGAGAGCATTATTGAGGTGGGAGGCAGCCTTTAATGATGATGGCAACGAGCTATGTAAATGGAGTCCATGGATGAAAAATTGGCTTCTATGATGGTCTGGACTATGCACACAACCGTCTGTAGTGTCTTACAGCCCTGGGCAGAGCAGTTGCCATACCAGGCCATGATGCACCCAGACAGTTTGCTTTCAATGGTGCACCTATAAAAGTTGGTGAGGGTCCTTAGAGACATGCCAAATTTCCTGAGCTGCCTGAGGAAGAAGAGGCATTGCTGGGCCTTCTTGATTGTTGCATCTACATGTGAAGTGCAGGACACACTGTCAGATATTGTCACTCTGAGGAGCTTGATGCTCCCAACACTCTAAACCTCAGCTCAGTTGATCTAAATGGGAGCGTGCCCCCTTTCTTTCTGAAGTCAAAGATCGTTTTTTTAAGTTTTGCCAACATTGAGAAAGAGGTTGCTATGATTGCACCCAAGTCACTAAGCCTTCTATCTCATTTCCGTATTCTGCATTGTCATTATTTGACATCCATCGTACCACGGTGGTGTCGTTAGCAAATTCGTAGATGGTGTTCATTCAGAATTTGGCTACACAGTCAAGGATATCAGACAGCATAGTAGGAGCTCTAAATGCAGCTTTGGCAAGCTTCACTGTTGAGTGTTATTGTGGAGGAGGTGCAGTTGTCTATTTTCACTGATTGCCATCTTGACCAGAAAATGAACTGGAGTAGCCAGATGAATATTGTGGCCATATGCTTATGTCAAAAGCTAGGAATCCTGCAGTGAGTAATTGACTTCCTGACTTCCTAAATTCTGTCCACTATCTATAAGACACAAGTCAGGTGTGTGATGGAATACTCTCCACTTACCTGAACAGACGCACCTCCAGCAATACTCAAGAAGTCTGACACTATTTAAGACAAAGAAACCTACTTGACTGGCACCTCATACATCACCTTGAACATTCACTCACGCAACCAGTGGTGGCTGTGTGTAATCTCCACAAGATGGACTGCAGTAATCACTCCATCCACCCTACCACCATCCCCCCCAGAGCATCTTCCAAACCTATACACCGAACACTCAGAAGGACTGCAAGTTCCCCTCATTCACTCACCATCTTGAGTTGGAAATATATTGCTATTCCTTCACTGCCACTCTGTTAAAATCCTGAAACTTTTGTCCAAACAGCACAATGGGTGTCCCTACACCACAAGCAATGCTGCAGTTTAAGACGGGAGATCACTGCCATCTTCTCCAGGGCAATTAGCGATCAGCAATAAATTCTGGTCCAGACAGTGAGGATTACATCCAGTGAATGATTTTAACAAAATGCACACAACGGCCTGTTTCTGTGCTGTACATTTTACGTGATTCTATGAAAGTTATACTGTAATGGGAAAGCACAGTATGGCTCCTGGTATCAGCACTTTAGATATGCCGGAGTGAAATGATTTTACCAGGTTGCATGAAATATAAGTTTAATATGTGGAATTACAGGTGTTTGAGTAATAAAGTTGCAATTTATTTCAGAGATTCAAACAATCATAAGACAAAAGAGCAACATTTTAATAATTTATCGATGCGCTATAAGGCTTTAGTTTAAATTACAGTCTTAGATTCACTCTCTACTACCTCATTTTTATTGCTTACACTAGTTTCAATAAAATGAAAAGAAATAACAATGAAGAGTTCTGCAGAAATTCCATTCCAAACGATGAGGAGAAGTTTTTGGATGCTGACCAGAACTACTATTTCATTCAAAAACACTATGGTCAGAAAACTCTTGCAGCTTCGAAATGCACATTTGAAAGACATAGCTTTCTTTATGATTTTATAGATGGTATACAGCTCTGCAATGATGGTAACTTACTTTTAAGTAAAAGGTGCATATAAAAAATTAATTTATATTACTTGGAGATTTCCAACTGGCAATTTGTGATTCATTTCAAGGACTCATCACCCTTGCACCCTGCTTCCTAAAAAGACTCTATTCCATTCTTCCAGTTCCTCTGTCTCCTTTGCATTTGTTCTGATGATGCTAACTTTGACAAGGAAGCCTCTGAAATATCAGACTTCATCCTCATCTAAGGATTCCCCAGCACTATTGTCGACAGGGCCCTCAGACGGATCTGACCCATCTCCCACACTTCAGTCCTCACCCGTTCTCTTCCTTCCCACAACAGTGATAGGGTCTCTCCTGTTCTTACCTACCATCCCACCAGCATTCACATCCAGGAGATCATCACCAACCATTTTTGCCACCTCCGGGAGAATGCCACCACCAGATACATATTCCCTTTCCCTTCCTTGTCAGCCTTCCACAGGGACCTTTCCCTCTGGGACACCCTGGTCCATTCTTCTTTTAGTCACAACACCACACCTCTCCCCGCACCCCCACCACAGCATCAAGGCATTTTCTGTTTCAACTGCAGGAGGTATAACACTTGTTCATTTACTTTCTCCCTCCTCAGTGGTAAAGTGCCCAAACACACTTTCCAGGTGAAGCAGCACTTTACATGCACTTCTCACAATCTAGTCTACTGCATTTGCTGCTCACAATGTGGTCTCCTCCATGTTGAGGAAATGACACATAGACTGGGTGATTGCTTCGCAGAACACGAGTTCTATTCACAAAAAAGATGCTGAACTTCCGGTTGCCTGGCACTTTAACACACCACCCAATTCCCTGGCCATCATCTCTGCCTCAGGCTTTCTGCAGTGCCCCAGCAAAGCTCAGCGCAGGCTGGAAGAACAACACCTCAATGTCCGCTTGGGGACTCTACAGTCTTCCAGACTCAATATTGAGTTCAATAACTTTAGAGCCTGAGCTCTCCTAAATCCTTACCCCAAGCCCCACAACCATGCCTTGTTATTACATAGTCTGCCGTTACACACAACCTACTGTTAACCACTAACAGTCTCCATTAACAGCTATTCACTCTCCTAGTCAGATTGATATACACTACCCACCTATCACTTACATTGTAACACCCTTCTCCCACCACATCTCCTGATTATAAACCAAAATTTTCCTAGTTACCATCCGTTCTGAGGAATAGTCACTCAACCCGAAACACGAAGTCTGATTTTTCCTCACAGATGCTGCCAAACATTTTCATTGTAATCATGGAAACAGGCCATTTGACCTAACAAATCCACAGCGACCCTCTAAAGAGTAACCCACACAGACCCATTGCCCTGGCCCATTGACTACTGCACCTAACCTACACACCCCTGAAAACTATAGGCAATTTAGCATGTCAATTCATCTAATCTGCACATCTTTGGATTGCGGAAGGAAACTGGAACACCCAGAGGAAACCCACACAGATGCGGGGAGAATGTGTAAACTCCACACAGATAGTTGCCTGAGGCTGGATTCAGACCCGAGTCTCTGGTGCTGTGAGGCAGCAGTGCTAACCACTGAGCCACTGTACCGTGTTTCAGCAGTTTCTGAGCTTTACCAGAAATTTATATTTTTTGTCTTGTGGCATTATTTATTCCTTGGCTACAATTTTTCTCATTACTGGATTACTGAACCAATTATATTGCATCAACCTACATGTTGGCCAATTCCTACATAATCAAGTGTTAGCAAGTACTCTTAGTAAGTATTCTGTACTTTTGTTAATCCTTAAGGTTCCATCTGCCGTATGTTTCTATTATTATCGTGATACTCCTTTGGCATATCTTAGGACATATTGAGACATTAAAGCCACTATACAATGTGATTCTTTCTACTGTCTATCATAATGACAAGGAGACAATGTAAGTTTTTCTAATTCAACGACTGCATGTTGATTGACTTGGCCAACAATTATTATCTATTTTTAATTGTCCTTAAGAAGATGGTGGTGCATTGCTGTATGGGACAAGTTCAATGATTTGTACCCTGGGACAGTGAAGGAATGGTTTTTATTTTCAATTTGATAACAACATTCATTTGAATATAAATGTGGGTAATATTATTGCAAATTTCCATTCATGCATTTCCAGTGGAGAACTTGACGACTTCAAACACGGTGGAAAATCACAGTGGACTTCATTAAATGTGGGTGTATTTATTTCGTTTATCCGATGAGATGTGAGCATCACTGGCATTTTTGTCCATTTTAGATTTACCTTCACTTGAGAAATGGGTGATGAGCTCCTTCTCAAACTGCTGCAGTGTATCTAATACAAAGACATGCACAGTGCTTTTTAGGAATTTCACTCAGTGATAGTGATGGAATGGTGATTTCATTTCTAACCTGGATGCTGTACTGAGCTGAGTGTTCCTGGCCTACCCCAAACTGAGTATCAGTGGGCAGGTTATTGCTAAGTAAGTGTCGTTTGATAGTACTGTCAGTGGCACCTTCCATCATTTGTTGATGAGGCAGAGCAACAAAATATTGTTGAAGTATAAATGCTCCGTAATTAACAAACTTACACTGCATAATGTATCACCACCTAAAAAGCAGTTCAACAAAATTAATCTTAAATTAGCAAATTTTAATTGCTGGTGATATTTCATATGGAAATATGAACTTACATAAAATTGACTTACAGTATTTGCAAAATGTTGTTATTTATTAGCTGCTGCATGTTATTACACTGTGTTTGTTATCTTAATAGTAATTGTTTTGTTATTAAAGAAATGCTAGCTAGACTTAGATCCAGCCATTTCAAAGAAGCTGAAAATCATTGATCAGATCAAGGATAGCGTTACGCAAATATCCACTTTGAAAATACGGGAATCACTACATGAGGTCCAAAAATATAAGCACCATGAACTTAATCATAGCTCGGCCCCAGTGAAAATATCTGCCAAGCTAGTAGCAGCCCTGATAAGGTGGATCAAATACCTTCCTTCTGCACAGTGCTATCTTAGGTGAACCTGTTAAGAGTACCAATTATACAAAAGATATGAAATTGCTTCCAGAGCTACCTGTGGCGACGCTAGGGGCTGAATAATTGGGAAGTTATGAACCAGATCTCCTGAAATGTGGCACATTCCTTTTCAGAATCTGGAAACACATATATTGGTGGCTACTAACTACAGATGGTTGTTACTAGAATTGGCCACTGGAAAGCAATGTAAAAATGATAGATCTACTGTCATTACTGACCATTCAGCTTTCACATTTGCCCCAGGCAATGCTTATCAGAGTCATAGAGTCATAGAGATGTACAGCATGGAAGCAGACCCTTCGATCCAACCCGTCCATGCCGACCAGATATCCCAACCAATCTAGTCCCACCTGCCAGCACCTGGCCCATATCCCTCCAAACCCTTCCTATTCATACACCCATCCAAATGTCTCTTAAATGTTGCAGTTGTACCAGCCTCCACCACTTCCTCTGGCAGCTCATTCCCATACACATACCACCCTCTGTTAACAACTCCGAGAGAAGTTTCCACAAATGTTCCTAGTTTAACATGTACCAGGCTCAATCATGATTATGACATCTGCTTGTAATTTGTACCAATGTGACTTCTATTGAAGTGAACTACAGGAATCATTTTGATGCTAAGGTGCTTTTAGAAACAGTGTCTTGATTGAATTGTGTCAGCTCAATTCCTCTGTGGTTTCCGTTTCAAGATTTTCAGCAGAGCCTGCCAGATGGCTCACCATCACCACCTTTTCAAGAGCAACCTTGCTAGCAAAGTCCACATCCCCACAAGTGAGTCATGATTCTAAAAAAAAATCTTGCCTTAGTGTTGAAAACAGGTTAGAGCACTTCATATGTATATTCAGATGTAAAAGCCACATAAAATCAGGATGTCCCTCATTTGCCCTTCTATCCTTGACGAATAATCACACTAAAGAAGTCATGAACTGTTTGCCAAAGAAAGAGAAAAAAAACAGTACAGAACAGAAACAGACCCTCCGCCCACCAAGCTTGTGCTGATACATAATGCCAGCCTTATGCTTCTACACGGTCTGTACCAGATATTTCTTACATTTTCATGTAACTGTGAAGGTGTCTTTTAAACATTGCTATTGTATTTTCTTCTACCATCCCCTCTGGTATTCTAGGCACTTACCACCCTCTGTGTAAAAAAAAATGCCTCTCACACTTCCTTTAAACTTACCTTAAATTTATGTCTCCTAGTAATAACATTTCTAGCCTAGGAAAAAGACTCCAATTATCTAATCTGTTCATGCTTTTCTATATTTTGTAAACTTCTATCAGATCGTTCCTCAGCCTCTGGTACCCTCCAAACGCAGCAACATCTGGGTATACCTTTTCTGTAATCTCTCCAATGCCTCCACAAACTTTTGGTGACCAGAACTGCACACGACATTCCAAATATGGGCTAACTAAAGTTCTATACAACTGCAATTTTTATACTCTATGCCCTGACTTATGAAGGTAAGCAGCCCATACTACTTCTTGACTACCCTATCTACTTGTGTTGCCACTTTCAGTAAACTGTGGGCTTATATGCCTAGACCCCTTTGTATGTTAATATTTTTAAGGGTGCTACCATTCACTGTGTACTTCCCTCCTGCCTTAGACCTTCCAAAATGTATTTGATGGAATTAATTTTCATCCGCCATTTCTCCACACAAGACCACGTAAGGATGGCAGATTTCCTTCCTTGAAGGATACTAGTGAATCAGATGGGTTTTTTCAATAATCAGCATTGGCTTCACATTTATCAGTCGATTATTAAGTCCAGATTATTTTCTTTGTAAGTGAATTCAAATTCTACTATCTGCCAAGATAAGATTTAAACCCAGGTCCCCAGAACATTAGCTGATTTTCTGGATTAATAGTCTAACAATAGGCCATTGCCCAGAGTTCAGGTTAGAGTTCAGGACCAACATGTACCTATAAAAATGAAGGATACAGATGGCAAGATTTGAAAATGTTGGACACCAAGAGAAATTCCAAATTTAATCAAAAAGAAAAAGGAGGCATGCATAAGGTTTTTGAAACTGAAGACAGACAGAGCCCTCAAAGAATATAAAGAACTTAAAAAAGGAGTTTGGTGGGTTAAAGGGAGCCAGGAAATGTCTTTGCCAATAAAGGTATATATGAACATCAAGTAGGTAGCTAGGGAAGGGATAGGTTCACAAGGGATGAACTCAGATTTCTCCAGTTTCCTCATTTTCCTTGTCTCAGTCAAATCCTTCGAACTCAGCACCACCTTCCTAACCTGCAATCTTCTTCCTGACTTCTCCACCCCCACCCCACTCCAGCCTATCACCCTCACTTTGACCTCCTTCCACCTATCGCATCTCCAATGCCCCCCCAAGTCCCTCCTCCCTACCTTTTATCTTAGCCTGCTGGACACACTTTCCTCATTCCTGAAGAAGGGCTTATGCCCAAAATGTCGAATCTCCTGTTCCTGGGATGCTGCCTGATCTACTGCGCTTTTCCAGCAACACATTTTCAGCAAGTGATAGGTTCACTCAAGGACAAAGGAGGGAATTTATGCAAGGAGTTGGAAGAAGTGAGTGAGATCCTTAATGAATACTTTGCATCGACATTCATAAAGGTGAAGGACATGATGGATGGTGAATCTAGAGAAGAGTATGCTGATAGGGCATACCAATATAAAAAAGGAGAGGTGTTGGGTGTTTTGAAAGGCTGTAAGGTGCCTGATGAGATCTATTCCAGATTACTGAGGGAGGTGAGGGAGGAAATTGCTGGGGCCTTGCACCAAATCTCTGCATCTTCTTTAGTCACAGAGAAGTCTCAAAAGATTGAAGAAAAGCCAGTGCTGTTCCTTTGTTTAAGAAGGACAAGGGGGATAATCCAGCAAGCATCTGTCCAGGCGAAATCCCAATACCAGGTCTAGTAGGGGAGGTTGTGGTGTAGTGGTGTTAGACTATTAATCCAGAAACTCAAATGATGTTGTGGGGACCCAAGTTTGAAGCCTGCCACGCAATATGGTGGAGTTTGAATTCAATTTTTAAAAAACTGCAGGTAAGGTTTTACTGATGACGACATCAATTGTCATAAAAACACAACTGGTTCATTTGTGTCCTTTAAGGAAGGAAGGCTGGCCCCTGACATCAGATCCACAGAAATGTGGTTGACTCTCAACCGCCCTTTGGGCAATTTGGGATGGGAAATGGATGTTGCCAAGCCAATGACATCCACACCCTGTGAATGAATAAAAAAAAGGTCATTTCCTAGTTGGACTATTTACATATTGCTTCCAGAAAAACCCTAGTACCCCTGAAAAACAATGAATTCCTCCTCATCCAGGCCCTGGGTACTAAGCAAGTCCCAGTTAGTATAAGGAAATTAAAATCAACCCCGCAACAACCTTGCTGTTTTCACATTTTTCCATAATTTGTCCACGTATCTGTCCCTCTGTAACCCACTGGCTGTTAGCAGCCCTGCAGTATAACCACACAAAAGTGACTTTACCCCTCCCTTCCTATTCCTGAGTTCCACCCATATGGCTTCACTGGATGAGCTTTCCAAGGTGTCTTCCCTCTCTACAGCTATGATATTCTCCCTCATCAACACCGGAACTCCCCCACTTCTTATAGATCCCATTCTGTAACACATCGTAAAGCAAAGGTCTTTGCAATATGATGAATGACAGCTGAGGAAGACTCTTCTGGAACAAATTCAACCCTCAGAAAATAAATGTTAAAGTAGATGACTTGAAGTATCAATGTCATCACATAAGCAAAGGATTACAAAAATACTCAATTGAATTTAAAGACAACAATGTTTATAAATGTATAAATCCGATACAATCATGCCATCAAGACAGGTCTTTGGGTGGTCTGTATTCAGATAGTACCTTCAACAGTATGGAGTTTGGCAAATGGAGTTTAATACAGATAAATGTGAGGTCTTGCATTTTGGAAAGTCAAATCAAGGTAGGAGTTTCATGGTGAATGGTACGGCCTTAAGGAGTGTAGTGGAACAGAAGAACCTTGGAGTTCAGGTGCATGGTTCTCTGAAAGTGGAGTCACAGGGAGACAGAGCAGTGAAAAGGCTTTTGGCACACTGGCTTTCATCAGTTGGGAAGTTATGTTGCAGTTGTACAGGACGTTGATGAGGTTGCACTTGGAGGATTGTGTTCATGTTTGGTCAACTTGTTATAGGAAGGATGTCACCAAACTGGAAAGAGTGCAGAAGAAATTTTAAAGGATGTTGCCAGGCCTCAATGAGTTATAGGGCAAGGTTGGACTAGCTAGGACTTTTTTCTTTATAAGGTGGGAGACTAAGTGGTGACCTTGTAGAAGTATGAGAGGTATGGACAGAGTGAATGCACTCAGTCTTTTTCCCACGGTTGGGAAATCAAGGACTAGAAGGCATCAGTTTAAGGTTAGAGGGGAAAGAATAAAAGGGAAGCTGCAGACAACCTTTTTACACAGAGGGTGATATGCACATGGAATGAGCTGCCAGCAGAAGTGATTGAGGTGGGTATATTAACAATATTTAAATGACATTTGAACAAATAAATGGATAGGAAAAGTTTAAAAGGATATGGGCCATGTGCAGGGAAATGGGATTCACGTGGATGGGCCAATTTGCGCCAAAGGGTCTGTCTCCGTGTTGTAAGACTCTATGACTCTAATAATAAATGTGCTGAGTGACTAAAGAGTCAACAGTCCTAAATGGTTGACCACTTACTTTGAGACAATCACATAGAATCACACAGTCATATAATCACAGGCTCATACAGGACAGAAAATGTCCTTATGCCCATCATGACTGTACTGAGAAAGTTGCATTAAATCTACAATTTAAATCCTACTTTCCAAAACTAGGCATTTTGCCTTGAATACAATAACAAGTCTAATGCTCATTTAAGTTCTTTTTAATGATTGTGAGGTTACCGACCTCAACTACCCACTGAGGTAGTGCATTCTAGACCCTCACTGTCCTCTGAATGAAAAGACATTTCCTCAAATCCTCTCTAAATCTTTTGCCTTTCATTTTAAAACCACACTCTCTTGGTATTTACCTTCTAAGGGAAACAGCTATTTTCTATTCTACATCCCTCATAATTTTATACACTTCAGTCAGCTGACCCTTCAAACTTCTCTGTTTCAAACAACTCAAACTATTCCAGCTTGTCTTCTTAGCTGAAGTGCTCTATCCTTGGCAACATCCTGGAGAATTTCCTCTCCAGCTGTCCAGTGCAATCATATCTTCCCTATTGTGCAAACACCAGAACTGCACTTCAGCTGTGGCCAAACTAAAATCCTCTAATCGTCCAAAATCACCTCCCGTTCTGGATACTTCAACTAACGGAAAAGCTGTTTATTAGCATTTACCCTAATGAGTCCGCTCGGAATCAGATCACAGCAATTGAAGCCACAGTTTGGTGCGTTAATATTCCTATATAATGAGCACAGGATCCTGAGTTCAAATCTCAGTTTTTTGTGTAGGTTTTTTCAGAGCATGGTTTTTGAGAGTTTTCATTGCCAGCTTCCCTGCTTTTGCATGTTCACCATTGCAACCTGGGTTTGATTCCCAGTCAAGAACAAACTCCAGAATTTTGTGGCACAGTGATAGTGTCTCCAGCTCTGGGCCAGATGGGGCAGGTTCAAGTCTTAGCTCAGGATAAAATGTGTCATGTAATATCCAAACAGGTTGATTTAAGAAAAAGAATGAGATCATGTCTCATTCTCTGCACCCCAGGGAATATGCATCTAGCCCTCACAGAACAATCCTCTCATTCCAGGAAGCAATCAATTGAACCTTTGTTTCACACTCTCTCAAGCAATTTTATCCTATTCCAGTTTTGGTTCCATGTATGTATATAATTGCAGCTTACTGCCTTCACTTGTTAATTCTCATGCATTATCCTGTATCTACTGTCTGAGACTGAAATTAAGGTTCACTAGTTTTTAAAACCGGACTCTTCTTCGAGACCACAGATTTTTTTTTCGGAACGGAATATAAAGACAATTTGATTTAGGATACTTCTTCAGCATCGCTTGACCTAATGAAGAAGAAATATTCAACTGATGAAATATTAAAAGGCAGACTTAATTACTTGAACTTGCTGTCTGCACCAGACAAAGCACATTTAACAACCTCCTCTATATAAAACATTTATTGTTGCTCCAGTAATAACATTAGATGAAAAATTATGTTTTCTACAAATTAATTAACTTAATGTATTATTAGGAAACATGTGTTATATTTTATCTACCATACTGATTTATTGATTTCTTTTAAGAAAAAGTTGAAGGCTATCAGTAAATAATCCAATATGCAAGCCATTTTACATAAAATTAGGAACATAGGAATGTAGACATAGGAGTTGGCCATTCAGCCCCTCGAGCTTGTTCTACCATTCAATGAGATCATGGCTGATCCGAGGCCTAACTTTTTATTCCTGCTTTTGGTCCAAATCCCCTTAATACCTTTGCTTAAAAAAATTGTCTCAAATTTAAAATTACCTAATGATATAGTATAATAATTTATTGTTACATGTGTTTATGAAAATACAGTAAAATGTGTACAAGTCACCTTAATTAAACCGGCACCATTTTAACTACATAAATAAAACTGATGTATACAAAATTAAGACAACTATCATTTTTGGTTCCAACCACAGCTTCTTGATTCCCTAAGTGGCTATGGGATGCCATCTTACTCTACAGCCACTAAAGCTGAACTAAGGCCGCAACCCCAGGGAGAAAGCATGCTAAGTAAAGAAGCGTTCACCATTGCTGACCAGACCCAGAACACTGCCACTGTCAAAGTCATTTCATCACCATCAATACTCCAGCCACTGCCACAGTTCCAACTCTTGAAGACTTGGACTCATTCTCAACTTCGGAGGACTGAAGGACCATCCAAATTAACTTCTGAGGATCGAGGGATCATTCACTCTGCCGTCATTGCAGCTGCCACTGAAACACTACAGGAAAAAACTGACCCCAATCCTTCAACACTGGAACAGTTACTCAAGCCGTGACTGCCATGTCAATGAGGAATGGACTGAATCTGCCACTCAACAGCTCCCTAAAACTCCCTCCACCGGCTCAGCCACAGAAAAAAATAATTTGATTTAAAAGTCAAATGAAAAGAAAATTTAAAAACAGATCCAGTCGATCATGTGAGAGGGGGTGGATGGGTTGGGAGCCGGAGCACCTCGACCATGTCGCTTTCGCCATCTTGAACTACTGCTGTTTGTGACAGAGAGTTCCAAACATCTATCATCCTTTGTGTGTACAAGTGTTTACTAACACCTCTGGCCTTAACTCTCAGATTATGCAGATTAGCTTTAGAATTCCCAACCAGTGAAAATAGTTTATCTTTATCTACCCTATCTTTTCCTGCTAAGGTTTAGGGGGCTTCGGTCAGATCATCCCTTAACCTTTAAATTCTAGGTAAAACACTCCTGATTTCTAATAATCTGGGTGGCACGGTGGCGCTGTGGTTAGCGCTGCTACCTCACAGGGTCAGGGACCCAGATTCGATTCCTGCCTTGGGCAACTGCCTGTGTGGAGTTTGCACATTCCTCCCTGCATGGGTTTTCTTCAGATGCTCTGGTTTCCTCCCACAATCCGAAGATGTGCAGGTTAGGTGAATTGGCCATGCTAAATTGTCAATGGTAATCAGGGATGTGTAGGTTAGGTGCATTACACAGGGGTAAAATGTAGAGTAATGGGATAGGAGAATGGGCCTGGGGGGTTAGTCAGAGGTTTGATTGGAAGGGCCTGTCCCACACTGTTGGGATTTTCTGATGACTCTATCTACTAACTTAACCCCCACAAAATCCAGGCATCATTCTTGTAAATCTACATTGTACTCCCACCAAGCCCAATATGTTCTTCAGTTATGAAGAATATAGTTCACATAAACAAGCCCAATTACTCCATGCCAGTATTTTTGTCTCCACAATTTTCCTCCCAGCCTACATCATTTCATTCTATCAGCATAGATGTCTGTTCCTTCCAATATCTGGTGCTTATTTTGACCTTTTCCATAATATACAACTTTACATTTGTTAAAATGTGAGTACTGAACTCTCAAAACAAACAGAATTAAGGTGTATTGAAAAGACTAAATGGCCTGACAATTTGGCAGTGTTAGTGATGATTTTAACAATTGATCCTGGTACAGAGTGTGTAATTGAGAACCAAGCAAGCAGATTTGGATTCATTTGGGAACTGGAAGATTATTTCTCCAAGTTAAAATCTTAGCAAGTGCTGTGAACGAGGGAGGTGGATTGTAAAGGAAGAGCATGAAATTGCAGTAGGATTGTTGTTATGTGGCCAATTTATCAGTATTCCTGAGAGAGATATGCTCATTGTAATATTCCTGCATCACAGCATGTACCCTGACAGTATAAAGATGTCATACTGCAACTGACTCTGGGATCACTTGATCATGGAAGCACACAGGTTAAGAAATCATGATGGGCATGGATAGGATAAAGTGACAAGGTCTTTTCCCCAGCATAGCAGTGTCCAAAAACTAGAGGGCATAGGGTTAAGGTGAGAGGAAAAAGATTTAAAAGGGACTTAAGGAGCTAATTTTTCATACAGAAGGTTCTGCATGAATGGAATGAGCTACCAGAGGAAGTGGTGGAGGATGGTACAATTACAACATTTAAAAGGTATCTGGTATATGAATAGGAAGGGTTCAGAGGGATATGGGCCAAATGCTGGCAAATGGGACTAGATTAATTTAGGATATCTGGTTGACATGGATGGGTTGGACCGAAAGTCTGTTCCCATGCTTTACATCTCTATGACTCCATATTGCTCAGTTGCAACTTAATAACTTAAAGGTAAAGCCTCAGCAGACCATTGGGCTACTCGTTCATTCAAGAAAGATGACTGGAGGTATGTTTAACCTGAGAGTGACCACACCTCAGGTGAGTGGTGAGGTTGAGAAGGCAGGACTTCTGCCAGTACAGGTTTGGAACTAATGCTGTTGGTGTCACTGAACATTAGAAGCCAGCTATCCAGCCAACTGTGCTGACCAGTCCCCTCCATTCTAGTACAGACACTGATGTGCTGGAAGAATGTAATGTTTGTACATAATTGAGAGCTGTAATAAACATCTTGTGCAATCTTTCAATATTATAATATTCAAAGTTATGTTAAGGACAATAACATAACATTGTCACATCAGGTAAAATACCCAGCTGGAATCAAAATCACACTGGAAATTGGGAGAACAGAAATTGGTGAACATTTGCATAGCTAAAGTAAAAGGAATTAAAACAGGAAAGGAGGAAGTAATCTGCATTGATACAACACCTCATAAATAAGTATTTTTGACTATGGTGAGGAAATGATCCTATCCAAATTACCCTTCCCTCAATACTGTAAATGGAAGGTACCCCTTCAATAGGTGGACAGAACCATTTAACAACATAAAACAAGTGAAAGGAAGATTCAAATCTACAGACAAGTTCGAGCAAAGGAATGGAAAATGCTGCCAGCAATGATCAATCTTTATTTGCAGCAGACACGAAGCTCACACCTGATATTGTAACTTGTGAGATAATCCACCAGTTGGAATGTAAAATTAAATCTCAGCCTCTTTCCAATGCATTCTAACCCTCAGATGAACTTGACTTGGGAGGAGAGAGAGAAGATATAGCATCAATGTTAAAATTGACAGTCGATGGAAGTTTAACAAATGTGCACAAGGTGTTACTTGTGCTTTTCTGCATGGATGAACGAGTATGTCATACACGCGTTTGTCCGTAGCTCCTAAAAAGAAATAACTTTGCTTTTTAATGCTAAATGCTGGAAGGCAGATCTGCATCAAAGCTAAATTGCTCAAATGTTTAAGGGGCTAAGTATGTTTTAAGAAGCTATATGTAACTAAGTCTTACAGCACCAGTAAAGGGTAATAGATCCAAATCTATCCATGGTATATAATCCTGTAATCTGTGTATACTTACACTTTATGGTTTACAATTATCCCATCAAGGAGTCTTACAGGTAACACTCTTTGATTTGCTATGACCCAAAGGGCTGTAGGCTGCTTCTCAGCATTTTGAGAAATGAGCCTGCTGTCTTTTGAAACCTGTTTTGATTGATGTTTCTGCTAAATTGTGAAGGCATCTATTTATCTTCCTTTAATATTACGTTGGTATCAAAAGGAAAAGAGATTTTAAATGAGATATGTTCTTCAATTTTCTGTTTGCTATACCATTATATGGATGAAGGTGAACCAATACTTTTCATCAATGCTACATGCACTAAGTTCGTTCATCTATTGCAGACAGCTGTAAGAGATCATTAAATATTTTTCTCAACATCAAAGACACCAAGGGAACTAAAGTTTTTGGCATTTGAAAATGGGCACACTTAAAATGCACCATTTCTCTCAAAGCAGTGCTCTAGGTCCATGTTGCTCTCTGATTTACAGGATAGTTTCACACAGAATTGTACATTTCACTCCAATGCCTAGATTCAAATGTGCTGAAAACAATTTAAAGCATTCATGCACCACCTGTGTTCAAGGAGAAAGGTGCTCATTTGGGTACTACTAGGATCACCCATCTCCTGACCTCATTGCAGCCTCGGTTCAACTATAGACAAAACAGCCAAATTCCAAAACTGCGAAAAGACTGACCCGCCTGTGACATCAAGGCTACATTGACAGAAGGAGCCTAGTGGAACCAGAATCAATGGAAATCAGGGCCATCCTACAGTGTCATCAGTGACCTTTACTCAGCCATAAAGTTAGAAATAGGGATGTTCACTGATGATTGCACAATAACCAGCATCAGTTGCAACTCCTTGAATACTGAAACAGTTCACATTAAATTGCAGCAAGACTTGGACAATATCCAGGTTTGGATTGAGTGACACTTGCACCACTCAAGTTTCAGGCAATGACCATTTTAATAAGAGAGAATCTAATCATCACCCCTTGGACATTCAAAGGTGTTACCATCACTCCTAAGAGTTACATTGGCCAGAGCTGAACTAGTCTAGCTATATAAATACTTTGGCAACAAGAGCAGGTCAGATGCTAGGACTGGAGGCACTCGCCTCCTAGATCCACTTGCCTGGATGAGTGCAGCTCCAATAACAATTAAAAAGTTGACATCATCCAGGAGAAAGCAGCCCATTTGATTGGCATTTTATCCATAAACATTCAGTCCCTCCACCACTAACACTCAATAACACTAGTGTGTAAGACTGCAGACATTCTCCAAGGACCTCCCACAGTCATTCCAATTTAGAAGGAGAAGGGCAGTAGATATATGGAAATGCCACCAACTGCAAGTTCCCCTCCAAGCCACACACCATCCTGGCTTGGAAATATATCACCATTCCCTGGATTGCTGGCTCAGAATCCTGAAAATACCTCCCTAATGCCTTTGTAATCTATCTACAACACAATGGTTCAGGAAAGCAGCTACCACCATATTTTGAACAGTATCTAAAAGCGCAGAAAATTCTGGCGAATCCACATTGTGCGAAATTTAAAAATGTCAACAGTGTCATGGAATACTCCCCGCTCACCTTGATGAATGTAGCTTTAACAATAGTCAAGAAGTTTGACACTATCCAGGACAAAGTAGCCTGCTTGATTGGCACCACATCTACAATCATGGCTATGGTGCTCAAGGCCAGGAATCCAGCACTGGCAACTTAAAAACAGCACTGTAAAAAGTTCATTGAGGTCACGCATAAAGTCAGTGATTGTGGATCTATTTTCAAATGCTGCCCTTAACTGTATCACTGATCTCGTTGTTACCTACATACCAATAATCTTTATCACTCATGAGGCAAAAGTGAGCACTGCAGCTGCTGGAAATCAGAGTCTAGATTAGAGTGGTGCTGGAAAAGCACAGCCAATCAGACAGCATCCAAGGAGCAGGAAAATCGATGTTTCGAGCAAAAGTCCTTCATCAAATTCCTGACCTGCTGTGCTTTTCCAGCACCACTGTTATCTAGACACTTTATCACTTGTGACACATACCTAACATTTATAGCTCGAATTTACCTTCATACATTTGGAAGTCTCACGTAAGACCATAAAACATAGGAGTAGAAATAAAGCCATCCAGCCCGTCAAGTCTGCTCCACTATTCAGTCACAGCTGATAAGTTTCTCAACCCTATTCTCCCACTTTCTACCTGTAACCCTTGATCCCCTTGACAATCAAAAACCTATTTATCTGAGCCTTAAATATACTCAAAGACCTGGCCTCCACAGCCTTCTGTGACAGTGAATTCCATAGATTCACCACTCCCTGGCTGAAGAAGTTTCTCCTTATTTCAGGTCAAAAAGGCCTTTCCTTTACTTTAAGGCTATGCCCACATGTCCTGGTCTGTCCTACCAATGGAAACTTCTTCCCAACATCTATTCTGTCCAGACCATTCAGTATTCTGTAAACTTCAGTTAGATCCACCCTCATCCTTCTAAATTCCATTGAGTATAATTTCAGAGTCCTCAAATGTTCCTCATAAGCTTTTCATTTCTGGCATCATTCTCATGATTCTCCTCTGAACCTGTTCCAGGGCCAGTATATCATTCCTGAGATATGGAGCCCAAAACTGCGCCCAATACTCTAAATGTGGTCTGACCAGAGCCTTGCAGGGCCTCAGAAGTACATTTCTGCTTTTATATTCAAGTCCTCTCAAAATGAATGCTAAAATTGCATTTTCCTCCTAACTACTGAGAAAGTGAGGACTGCAGATGCTGGAGATCAGAGCTGAAAATATGTTGCTCGAAAAGTGCAGAAGAGGTCAGGCAGCATCCAAGGAGCAGGAGAATCAACGGTTCGGGCATGAGCCCTTCTTCAGGAATTCCTGAAGAAGGGCTTATGCCCGAAACGTCGATTCTCCTGCTCCTTGGATGTTGCCTGGCCTGCTGTGCTTTTCCAGCAACACATTTTCAGCTCCTAACTACTGACTCAACCTGGAGGTTTACCTTGAGAGAATCCTGGACTAGAACTCCCAAATCTCTTTGCACTTTAGATTTCTGAATTTGCTCCCCATTTAAAAAATAATCCTTGCTTCTATTCTTCTTAACAAAGTGCATGACCTCACGCTTTACAATGTTGCACTCCTTCTGCCACTTCTTTGCTCACTCTCCTACTTGTTGAAATCCTTCTGCAGCTTCCCTGTCTCCTCAATACTGCCTGTCTTCTAATTATCTTTGCATTATCTGCAAACTTAGCCAGAATGCCCTCAGTTCCTTCATCTAGATCATTAACATATAAAGTGAAAAGTTGCGATCTCAACACTGCATCTTGCGGAACACCACTTGCCACTGGATGCCATCGTGAGAAAGACCCTTTTATCCACACTTTTCTGCTTTCTGCCAGACAGCCAAGCTTCTATCCATGCTTGCCTCGCCTTTCCTGTAACAGCATGGCCTTTACCTTATTCAGCAGCCTCCCGTCCGACTCCTTGTCAAAGGCCTCCTTGAAGTCCAGGTAGATAACATCCATTAGTTCTCCTTGCTCTAACCTGCTTGCTATCTCCTCAAAGAATTCTGACAGATTTGTCAGGCATGACCTTCCCTTGATGAAATCATGCTGACTTTGCCCTAGTTTACTATGCACTTCCAAGTAGTCACATCCTTCTCAATGGATTCCAAAATCTTACCCACAATTGAGGTTAGGTTAATCGGCCTGTAATTTTCCATCTTTTTGCCTTACTTCCTTTTTATACAGGGGTGTCACGTTAACAATTTTCCAGTCCTCCAGGATTCTCCCTGACATGTAGCGTATTTTAGCTTCTATGAATTATAAGGGGCTGGCCCATTAGTTTAGTTGATTAGATGGCTAGCAAGTAGTGCACAATGTTATCAACAGCATACATTTGATACCCATTCCAGCCAAAATAAATTCGAGATTTACCTCCTCACCTTGCTCCTGTGAATGGCAAAGCACCACTGTCAGAAGCTTCCAGGATGCAGCAACAGCTGGTAATGAACTGGGACCTGCCTTTGGACTGAACACATATAATATGGGTAGCACTGTCGTGGAGCATTGTACTTTTATTACTGGAGTAGTCATCAGGATTAATGATACTGGACAAGGTGGATCTCAGACTGAGACCTCACTTGATAGGTCATCAAGTTTTATTTTGCTTGGACTCTTGGAATGATCTCCTTTCAAATATCAAAAAGACAGATTCATCCCTGCAACCACCTACAGCCAGTAAATCTCAGTGAAGAGTTACCTTGGTCTCTTTGCCAAAACGCCTTCTTCAATGTCACAGCTGCCATTGATTGCTATAGAGAGGGAGACTACTTAGTGTTCTAACTTGTGTTGAAAAAGGAGTAGTTTAGTGCATATTAGCAACAAATAACTTTGATATGATAAACATTGTTGTAGACTCTTTAAGGAGAATCAGGATATGATGTCTTAATCTTTAGAGATCTTAAACTGTTCTTTATGACATTACGATAGCTGGCAGTGCATGTGACACACCTCAATGTTTAAGCTTTCAGATTGATATATAACAGGCCTCAACTGTCTCTAACTCTGTAACCTTCTTCGGCTTTATAAACATCCAAAATCTCTGCACTCCTCTCTGGCCTCTTGCATATCCTAAATTCCTTCAATCCTCCAGTGCGTAGGCCCTATCTGGAAACCTATTCATAAACATCTTCATCTCTCTCCTATAAAATGTTCAATAATACTACCTCTGAGTAAGTTTTGGATTTGAAGGTCTTATGAGGAAAGGCGGAGGGACTTGGGTCTGTTCTCATTGGAGAGAAATAGGGACATACAAAATGATTATAGGATTAGATAGAATGGACAGTGAGAGTCATTTTCCTATGGTGATCCTGTTGGCTTGTATGAGGGGGCATAGCTGCAAATTGAGGGGTGGTAGATTTAAGACAGATGTCAGAAGTAGGTTCTTTATTCAGATAGTGGTAAGGGTGTGGAATGCCCTGGCTGCCAATGTAGTTAACTGAGCCACATTAGAGGCATTTAAACAGTCCTTGGATAAGCATGTGGGTGATGATTGGACAGTGTAAGGGGATGGGCTAAGATAAGTCCACAGGTTGGCACAACATTGAGGGCCAAAGGGCCTGTTCTGCACTGCATTGTTCTATTTCTATTTCTTCTATTTTCCACTTTAAGATCACTCCATGTTGTTTATTGAGTTACAATGTGCATGTTTTTATAAGTGAAAGTGAGGACTGCAAATGCTGGAGATCAGAGCTGAAATAGTGTTGCTGGAAAAGAGCAGCAGGTCAGGCAACATCCAAGGGGCAGGAGAATCGACGTTTCGGGCATGAGCCCTTCTTCAGGAATGAGGAAAGTGTGCCAAGCAGGCTAAGATAAAAGGTAGGGAGGAGAGACTTGGGGGAGGGGCGTTGGAAATGCGATAGGTGGAAGGAGGTTAAGATGAGGTTGATAGGCCG
This sequence comes from Hemiscyllium ocellatum, assembly GCF_020745735.1. Lineage (NCBI taxonomy): Eukaryota > Metazoa > Chordata > Chondrichthyes > Orectolobiformes > Hemiscylliidae > Hemiscyllium > Hemiscyllium ocellatum. The sequence goes on from NC_083401.1 coordinate 25,894,493, forward strand.
GAGTGGGGGTGAGGGCAGAGAGGTCAGGACGAAGATTGCAGGCTAGGAAGGTGGTGCTGAGTTCGAGGGTTGGGACTGAGACAAGGTGGGGGGAGGGGAAATGAGGAAACTGGAGAAATCTGAGTTCATCCCTTGTGGTTGGAGGGATCCTAGGCGGAAGATGAAGCGCTCTTCCTCCAATCGTCGTGTTGCTATGGTCTGGCGATGGAGGAGTCCAAGGACCTGCATGTCCTTGGTGGAGTGGGAGGGGGAGTTGAAGTGTTGAGCCATGGGGTGGCTGGGTTGGTTGGTCTGGGTGTCCCAGAGGTGTTCCATGAAACGTTCCACAACTGGGCGACCTGTCTCCCCGATATAGAGGAGGCCACATCGGGTACAGCGGATGCAGTAAATGATGTGTGATGCAGGTGAATTTGTGGTGGATATGGAAGGATCCCTTGGGGCCTTGGAGAGAAGGGGGGAGGTGTGGGCGCAAGCTTTGCATTTCTTGAGGTTGCAGGGGATGGTACCGGGAGTGGAGGTTGGGTTGGTGGGGGGTGTGGACCTGACGAGGGAGTCACGGAGGGAGTGGTCTTTTCGGAACACTGTTAGGGGAGGGGCGGGAAATGTATCCCTGCCACCACCAAACGGACCCCACCAACAGGGATATATTTCCCTCCCCTCCCCTATCTGCAAAGCGAGAATAAAAGTTAGGCAAAGAAATTGTTGATAATAAGCCAGAGAAGAAGGAAAGCTAGATAGGTGATACTGGGTTCTATGAGTGGCTGAAAATGGGTCAGCTATGCTGAACACAACTGGACCTAGGGTGTGGGGATGGGTAAAAGATATTGAAGGAGGTGTTCAGGCTCTAAAATGATTGAACTCAACATTGAGTCCTGAAGGCTACAAGATCTCCAAATGGAAAATAAAATGCTGTTACTTGAGCTTACGCTGAACCTTATTGGAGCACTGTCACAGGCCTGGGACAGAAACAGTGGCATCAGAACATGTGGTGTGTGTTGAAGTGGTAGGCATCTGGAAGCTCTAGATCATTTTTAAACACAGAAGATTGATATTCCACAAAGCCATCACCCCGTCTGTTTTTTGTCTCCCAGTGTTGAGGGGACAAGCTTAAGTTTAGAAATCTTAATTGAGAGCAATCTTACACTGCCGGAAGAGTTAATGTCTGTGAAGTGCCAAAAGCAGAATTTGTTTGGTTAGGGTTAAGAAAGAATAAAGAAGCTTTCAAATTACTTGGTTGTATTTTATAGATCATTAAATAGTGGGAATTCAAGGCAAATTTGCAAATAAATTACTCAGAAATTCAAGAATAATGTCATAACTGGATTCACAGTCTCTGAGGCAATAATAGCTGCTTCGCAACTTGACTAATTGGACTATTTTCTGACAATGAAAGGCTCCTTTCAATTTTTTTTAGTTGGTGCATGAATTACTCAGTGAGGTCCAATTGTCCTGCAGCAAATGTTTGATAATAGATCGTTGTTTGTTTTTGTTGAAGCAACATTGCCCTTTTTATTTGCTGTTGTCGGCAGTACAGCAGCTCAGTGGTTAGCATTGCTGCCTCACAGTGCCAGGGAACCAGGTTCGATTCTAGTGTTGGGTGACCGTATGAAATTTGCATTCTCCCCTCATCTGCCTAGGTTCCTTCTGGGTGCTCCGTTTTCTTTCCACAGTCCAAAGATGTGTGGGTTAGGTGGATTTGCCATGCTAAAAACTGATCATAGTATCCAGGGATGTGCAGGCTAAGTGAATTAGCCAGGTTAAATGTGGGGTTACTCAAATTGAGTGGGGGTCTGAGCAGGATGCTTGTCAGAGTGCTGGTGCAGACTCAATGGGTCGAATGGCCTCTTTCTGCACTGTAGGGATCCTGTGTGGATTATTGTTCATCTTGAATTGCGTAGAGGAGTCACATGTGGACCAAATCAGGTGGGGACAGCAGAGTTCCTTCTCCAAAGGACATTAGTGTTATGGTGTTCTACATGGTGTTTTCTACCAATTGACAGTGGTTACACACTCGCGATTAGCTTTTAACGAAGTAATTTTACTGGTTTCAAATTTCACCATCTGCAGTGTTGGACTTTGAGCCCAATGCCCAGAATATTAGCTTGGTGTGCCACATTACTAGCCCGGTACCATTACCATTGCATCACCGCCTCCCCCATCCTCAACGGTTCTTCAGCATCCCCTCATTAATCATTTGTCAAAACGTAAATCCCAATCCACTTAAAACTGTCATAGTTCACTCTATTTTCAATCTGATATAACATAAGGTCTGAGCCATTGAAATCAGGTCACTTCCAGAAAAAGTGTGGGAGCACTGAATAATAGCATTGTGGTAACAGGAGACTCTCAGAGGCAGGTCAAACGTGAGGAATCTTCCAGAAAGTAACTTCACTGCTATTTCCCCAAAGCCTGCCCACCATTACAAGGCACTAATTGAATTTCAGAAAAGTGTCTTGTGAATTCTTCCTGAAATAAGTATAGACCAATCCCAATACAAGCTCAATCTGCAAAGGTAGTCATGCATCTGCAATGAGTCATTTCATAGGATTCTGTGTAGATTTACACAGTCATGATGAGAAAAAGGATCAATGTAAAACAAAGTAATACAGAGATGATGATGATGTAGGGAAAGATAAAGTTCAGCTATGAAAGGAGATCTTAAATGGTGTTGAAAATCAGAGAAACCTAAAGATTTGTTTACATATCCTATCTGAAATTGTGAGTTAGGTAGGTAAAACCTTAGAAGTACCAATAACATTTTGGATTGTATAAATGCAATGAGTATACAAGTAAAAACATAATGGTAAATTTGTATAACATGATGTCTACAGTTAGAGTGTGGAGTGCAGTTACCTACCCTACACATCCCCAGACACAATGGGCAATTTAGCATGGCCAATCCACCTAATCTGCACATCTTTGGAGAGTGGAAGGAAACCAGAGTATCTGCAGGGAACTCATACAGACACGGGGAGGATATGCAAACTCTACACAGAGAGCTGCCCGAGGATGGAATCAAACCTGAGATCCCAACGCTGTGAGGCAACATGTCTCCCTCTAATTATTGTTACAACATTATACGAAAAATGTTAGTCCTCACCATTATATCATCAAGTTGATGCCAGTGGGACGTAACTACAGTTTTAAGATATGCCAGGCATAAAAGTTTGAGTTATAAAGAAAACCTGAATAGATTGGCACTTTTCTCACTGAAGCATAAAGGTTGAGGATAACTTTATAGAAATTTATAAAATAATGAGAAGTATAGATAGAGTTAATGGTAATTAACTTTTACCTATGATGGGAGATTTCAAGATTCAGGGATACATTTTTAAGGTGAGAGGAGAGAGATTTAAAAAAGACATAAGGGGCAAATTTTTTATACAGAGGGTGGTTCAGGTGCGGAATGAATACGAAAATGGTGAATATGGGTACAATTACAATGTTTAAAAGATGTTTGGATAAGTATATGAATAGGAAAGGTTTGGAGGAATATGGGCCAGGAGCAGACTGGCCGGACTAGTTTAGTTTTGGATTATGTTCGGCTTGGACTGAAGAGTCTGTTTCCGTGCCGTATGGCTCTATAACTCTATAAGGAGGGGAGGTGATAGCCTTGCGGTAATAATCGGTAGATTATTAAACATTCCTCTTTAAGATCACTTCATGTTGTTTATTGGGTTATAATGTGCATGCTTTTATAAGTATTTAGGATTCTGGGGACTTGGGTTAGATTTCAGCATTGTCAACTGGTGGAGAATCAATGAATATATATAGTAAGGTTGGATGGATTAGATCAATGATGTTTGATTGCCTTTAGAATTGATTGCCTTTAGGATCGAGAAAGAAATGTTATTAATCTAAAATCTTTGTCTTGTTAAATTAAATTAATTTGGTGATTTTTTTTACTGAGTGAGACCTTTTGATGGGCTGAATGACTGTCATTCATTTTCTGCTTGAGAATACACTTCTGATATTCTCAGCTCTGCAAGAGCCTTACCTAATCTTTGTATATTATGAGTTTGCAGAAACTACCAAGTTATTTTCAATTCACAACAATGTAAAGTTTTGAAAGTTTTGTAGCAGGAAAGGAGGGCAGCATCTCTGTGTTGTATCTCTGATGGAGCAATTTAGTCTGTTTGATTCCTTTGCCTTAGCTTTATACTGGTTTTGTTTTATTTTCAACTATTTTTCCATTTCGTTTTTAAAAGCTAGTTCAATCAGTAATTCACATTGCGCAATCCTAACATTCTTCTGCACATAAACCTCCCATTTTGCATTTCTGATGGTACTCAAGTTAGACCCTCAAGTTACAGACTGATCAGTCAGCAGTGATGGAAACTTTTCTCTGATTTATTTAGTTAAAACTGGTCTTAGATTTGAGTACCAATATTAGATCTCATGATTCATAGCATTTAAAAGAAAATTCAGATTTTGGCAAATCTCTAGTTGAATCTTTTTTTTTCTTGTGTGAATCCTAAACACTTATAAAAGCATGAGCTGAAAATGTGTTGCTGGAAATGTTGCTGAAAATGTGTTGCGCAGCAGGTCAGGCAACATCCAAGGAGCAGGAGAATTGACGTTTCGGGCATGATCCCTTCTTCAGGAATGAGGAAAGTGCGCCAAGCAGGCTAAGATAAAAGGTAGGGAGGAGGGACTTGGGGGAGGGGCATTGGAAATGCGATAGGTGGAAGGAGGTTAAGGTGAGGGTGATAGGCCGGAGTGGGGGTGGGGGCGGAGAGGTCAGGAAGAAGATTGCAGGTTAGGAAGGTGGTGCTGAGTTCGAGTGTTAGGACTGAGACAAGGTGGGGGGAGGGGAAAAGAGGAAACTGGAGAAATCTGAGTTCATCCCTTGTGGTTGGAGGGTTCCTAGGCGGAAGATGAGGCGCACTTCCTCCAATCGTCATGTTGCTATGAAAGGATCCAATCAACAAACATATCGACGTGGACCCAATATACCGGCCACTGCAGCAGACAGCTGGAACTGACAATCGGAAGTGGCAGATACAAATCACTATAAATACCGGAGGAAATGTCACAGAAGCGCTTGACAGGAGGCTCCCAAGCACTGAGGATGTCACCTAGACAGGGGACGAAACATCTGCAACACAAATTCCCAGCTCGGTGAACAGAACCACAACAATCAACTCTCCTGTCTCTCCACCGATGCTACCAGACCTGTTGAATTTCTCCAGCAATTTCTGTTTTTGTTTCTAAGTCTTCGCCTTTCTGTTGTTCCCTACTTTCTCCTGAATATTTGGTACATAAATGCAAGAAGCTTCAATTGTTTCTCTTTTCTTGAGCCATGTTTCAGTTATTAGAACATTCTGTGGTGTCTATATGTATCAATAGTTCACCCACCTTAATTAAATATGTTTCGTGCATGTACACAAACAATCCTGACCTAACTTGGTATTTTAATTCTGCATTATTTCTGGTCTTAATTGTCTCTGGTCACATTTGCACCTTGACTCAACCATTTTGTAACACATCCAGTGAAGTATCTTGCTGAATTAATTTAAAACCTCCTCCAAGGAATAGGTTAATCTAGCAGGTGCAAACTGTCCATCTTGAACAGGATTCATCTGCCATAAAGCCAGTCTCCAGGTCCCAAGACAGCGCATTATAGTTTCTAAGCACTGTCACTAATTGTTATTATTGGTGCTAACTATGCACCTCTGCTGTGAAGTCAATCTTTACTCTCATACTTTTCAAAGTTGACCCTTAGCGGATTTCATGTTTTTCTCATTTATTGTTTTTGCAATGCATGTCCTTTCTGCAATAATGGTTTCATCTTTCATTTTCTCCTTCTTTGATTTAGGATTGGTGTTTTCTGACCACTTCTTTTCTATTCCAACTGTGTGAATTATTTGTTCACCTTGCTTTCTCCTTTCAGTTCCATCTTCCTACTATGTATGCAGTCTTCCTGCACTAGACTGTTTACAATGATTGCAATGGGTATGATGCCACTTTTGGTTCAGGTGAACAATCTCAAACCTACTCCATATCATTGGCTCCATGAATTTTACATTACCCTTCACCTTGGTATCAGGAATGGAGTAGAGATTTTCCACTTTTGACTAAAACAGTATCTACACACCTTCAGCACTATCATTCTGCTATTCTTATAGGTTTGTTTTTATTAGTTCAAACTTCTTTACAGCAGAGAAGACTGAGGAGGGATATTATTGAGGTATATAAGGGGTATGGACAGGGTGAATAGAGAGCAGCTGTTTACCTTGCTTGAGGGGTCAATCATGAGACAGTATAGTTTTAGGGTAAAGGGCATGAGATACAGAGAGATTTGGAAAAAAACTTTCTCACTCAGCAGGTGGTGGGAATCTGGAATATACTATCTGGGAATGTTGTGGAGGTTGGAAACCTTACAACTTTTAAAAGGTTTTTGGATGAGTACTTCAAATATCATAACATTTCAGGAAATTAGGATTAGTGCACTTTTACCAGTAGGTATTAGATTAGATTACTAACAGTGTGGAAACAGGCCCTTCGGCCCAACAAGTCCACACCGACCTGCCGAAGCGCAACCCACCCATACCCCTACATTTAGCCCTTACCTAACACTACGGGCAATTTAGCATGGCCAATTCACCTGACCTGCACATCTTTGGACTGTGGGAGGAAACCGGAGCACCCGGAGGAAACCCACGCAGTCACGGGGAGAATGTGCAAACTCCACACAGTCAGTCACCTGAGTCGGGAATTGAACCCGGGTCTTAGGTACTGTGAGGCAGCAGTGCTAACCACTGTGCCACCGTGCCGCCCTGTCGGGGCTGATGGGCTGAAGGGCCTTTTCTGTGCTGTATGAACCTATGAATCCTAATGGTCATGTCCTGGTCTTCAAAAGATTTTCATAAATTTCACCTTATGGAATCTTTCTTATTCCTTTTCTCTGATAACTATACATGAGCACATGAGAAAATGTACAGCCTGGTTTATTTTACTTTAAATCCTACTCTAAAGGATATTGTTTGCAGTGTTTCAACAATACAGGAATTCTACACTGCATTGTTCTCCGAAAAATCATCCACTGAATCTGTTCCATCAATAACGAAAATACCAAATCATAAAAAAACCACACAACTCATCATGCTAGCTCTAAATCAGACCTTCTAAACCAAACTAATCTATTCTTTTGCCTTCACTTTTTAACCATTTTTGAATTTAAATGATTATTACATTTCCCTTAAATGTCATGATAACAACTCAAATATGTCTTGTGGTAATGCATTCATTAATTTAATTTCTCTAAGAATCAAATTACAATATTCTTTATGATTTTAGTATAATCTTAAATTTACAGTTCTTTGATGTGGATTTGCTGAGGATGGGTAATAATGTTTTCTATTTCCGCCTTGGATTCTATCAAATTTGATCACTTCTGTTTGATCCCACTTGCCCTTCAGTACTCTGTTGAATAGAGCTTACATTTTAAAGTTTCTCATTATAATTATATCTGTCAGCCTTATTATTCATTCTAGTTTATCGAATTTCACCTTTCCATTATTCCAGTATCTTCTTTGTAACGGGGAGCTCAGAATTGCACATAATACTCCAACTCCAGCCAAGGCAAATGTTACAATTCAGGTTTATCTCAGGACGGTCCTTCTCATAATTGTTGCAAAAGTTTGCTTATATAGGTCAGCAGTCAGATGACACCAGGTTATAGTCCAACAAGTTGATTTGAAATCACAAAGTTTTGGAGTGCAGTCCCTTTGTCAGGTGCAGTCCAACACCGATACCTCCACATCATGGTTACCATTTACTCTGCGTATATAGAATACCCTTGCACTTTATCAGCTGAATTTATTTGGACTTTTGGAACCACTTCATTCAAAGAAAAGTTAGGGCCTATTTTACCATTTATACTTAGGCTGACAGATGGACAAAAGCAAAGAAGTAGCATGGAGATGGGAGAAGGATGGTCAACATGGATCCAATAATTGTTTGCAAGAAGAGTAAATTCCAACACAGATTGGTTGGACTATGTTATAACTTCTTTGTTTTTCAAAGAGGTATATTTTTGTGTTCCATACTCATACTGATGGCATACACTCAGGAAAATTACAGCATATGGATAGACTTTAGTGGGCAGAAAAATGGAGTTAAAGCTCATGATCAACCATTACCATACAGAATGACAGAGAAGGGTCAATGGGTGATTCAAAGGACTGTTGTTCCTACTTCTTATGCTCTGGTTTTCAAGTATTTTCACTTCCCTATAGATGCCTAATCTGGAGAACTATATGAAATTCTGGTCACCTACTATAGAAAGGATATTATTAAACTAAAAAGAGTGCAGAAAAGATTTATCAGGATGCTACCTGGACAAGAAGGTTTGAGTTATAAGGAGAGGCTGGATAGGATAGGACCTTTTTCCCTGGAGCATAGGAGACTGAGGGGTGACATTATAGAGATACATAAAATCATGAGAGGCATAGATAAGTCAGTAACTTTTCCCCATGGTATGGAAGTCTAAAACTAGAAGGGTATAGGGTTAAGGTAAGAGGGAAGAGGTACAAAATGGTCCAAAAGAGCAACATTTTCACACAGAGGGTAGTGAATATCTGAAATGGACTGCCAAAGGTAATGGTGGAGATGAGAATTTTGTCATTTAAGAAACATTTCGACAGGTAAATGGATGGGATAGATATGGAAGGGATATGGACCAAATGTAAGCAAATGAAATTGGATTAACTGTGAAAGCTGAATGGCATTGACAAGTTGAGCTGAAGGGCCTGTTTCCATGCTGTAGACCTCTATGACACTATGCCTTTGATGAAATATGCCAGCTGCTGAAACTACAACTGTGACCTCACAGCAGGGCAAAGGTGGCATTGCCAGTGGCTGTGGCTGCGAATTTATGTGATGAGCTCCTTCCCAGCTGGAGCTTGTGATATTTTTAACATCTTGCAGTTTGCTGCATGATGGGGAAAGAAAGAAAGCCTTGCATTTTCCTTTACCGATATCTCTTGCTTTGATGTTCGCCTCCACAATTCAACCTAAACCAAGAGCTAACAATAGTTTAATGTGCCTTTTTCTAATTAATGCAAGCAACAGCTGCTTATAAAAATAGCATCCAAGCCAAATCCTTTGAATACAGACTTCTCCGCGTCATTTGAAATGGTTGTAAATACGCACAACGTTTAACAATTTTCTTTAGTCTAATGACAAGGGGGAGCTTGAGGTCACCAACTACAGTGAGATTCATTGCATTTTCAGCTTAGTTTTGAAACAACTCACATCACAAACAACAAGCTCTTAATGTATTGCCCAGCTCCTACAGTGTAATGTGAAGACCAATTGAAGGTGGACTTTAAAATGATTTGCATCTCTCATTTTCTTTTATAATAAAGCTGATGTGGAGTTGACTCACTAATAGAATCCCTATAGTGTGGAAGCAGGCCCACCCACACCCACCCATCTACCATATCCTATGGCTAACCCACCTAATCGCAACATGCCTGGACACTATGGGAAATTTAGCTTGGTCAATCCACTTAACCTGCACATATTTGCACCGCAGGGAGGAAACCAGAGCAACCAGAGGAAACCCGCACAGACATGGGCAGAATGTGCTAATTTCACACAGACAGTTGCCTGAGTGTGGAATTGAACCCAGGTCCCTGCAGCTGTGAGACAGCAGTGCTAACCACTGAATCACTGTGCCACCTTCAATAGCTTTACACTGTTTCATTAAGTTGAATCTCGGAAAAATTGTACTGAAGATTGCCAATGGTACAGGTATACTTTTGAATATGTTTTTCTGAAATTTAATTTGCAGTAAAGTTTAGATTTAAAATAATTGACAAAATAAGTCAATTAGTGGGAGAAAAAGTTACTATTTTCAGCGCAATGATTTGTAATCTGGAATGTACTGTGTGAAAGCATGGTGGAAGCATTTTCAATAATTTTTTTGGAAGAGAATTGGACAATTGGACTGGAGAAGAGTCATACTAGAATTGAAATGTTAACTCTGTTTCTCTCTCCACATTCTGTTGGACGTCCTACATTTCTCCAGCATTCTATGTATTTGTTTACAAATTTGCAGCATCTGCAATTTTTTTTTTGCTTTTATTAGATAAATGCCTATAAGAGAGGAACTTGCATGTTTACAGGAAAAATGGGTCAGGAGGAGTGGGCCAAAACACTTTCAATAAGGCTCCACAAACACAATGGGCTGAATAGTCTGCACTGTAAGATTCCGTGAACTAATGCACTGGCCAGCCCCATTTTGAGCGCTGTATCTAATATATATAGACATACAAAGTTGGAGCAGGACTCCTCAGATTTTTCTCCACAAAATAAGATCACAGTTAAACACACTGGGTATTCAACATCTTTGCTTACTCCTAATAATTCTTTGACCCCTTTGCTCATCAAGAATCGATCCACCTGTCTTAAAAATATTTAAGGACTCTCCTTCTATTACTTTTCAGGAAGACAATTCCAAAGATGTATGACCCTCTTTGAAAAATATATGAGAGAGATACCCCTTATGTTTGAACAGTGACCCCTGGTTCCACACTCCCACAAGAAGATATTTCCTGTCAATGTGTGCCCTCCCTCATAATCTTACATATTTCTTACTGCTCAAAACTCCAAGTGGATACAAGCCTAGCCTCTTGAATGTTTCCACATAAGGCAACCCATGCATTCCAGGATATTATCCTGGTGAACCTTCTGTGAATTGCTTCTAATGCATGTCCATCCTTCTTCAAGTAAAGAGACCAACGCTGTACACATTATTAGCTTTATGAGAAAAAAAACTTGGTATCTGACATGGGTGATGTAAATCACTAGGAAAAAGGAAAGCTTGGGGTTGGGGTGAAAACAGAGGCGATGGGAGGCTGGTGGTGGTGGCAGGCAACCAGAAACTCATGGTATTCTTGTCGGCTTCACCTAAAGATTGGTGAGCCTGTGAAATTCACGACCACAGAATGCAGTTGAGGCCAAAACATTATATGATTTCCAGGAGTGGGATATGACACTTGGGGCTAAAGGGATCAAAGGATGTGGGGGAGAAACAAAAACAGGCTATTGAGTTGGATGGTGAGTGCCCGGAACACACTGCCACAGAAGGTGTTGGAATCAGACACGATAGCAGCATTCAAGAATATATGGACGAATAATGAATAGGAAGGGAATAGAAGGATATGAATCCTGTAAATGAAGACAGCTTTAGTATAGAAGGACAAAATGTGTTGGTGCAAACTTGGAGGGCCAGTGGGGCTGTTCCTGTGCTGTATTGTTCTTAGAAAGATCATTCATGATCATGATGAATGACGGAGCAGACTTGACTACTCCTGCTTCTATCAGAAGAGTTTGTCTCTGGGTTGACTGAGTCAATGCCTGGACAGGAACCACTGAGAAAAATGAGGTGGGTAAAGCCCATGCAAATTGTATCCCACTAATGGCAAGGTATGCTCAGCATGGCTTCATTCAATATTTTTTTAAAAACCCTTTCATCAGAAGGACAAATGTAAAATCACATTAAAGCAATCTGGAACAATGCACTGACACCTCCTGGATTATGTCACTGAATCAAAGTTCTACACATCATTCAGTCCAAGTTGGGAATGATGTATGCAGAACAGTTCATTGTTTTGGCCAATTGGCAATAAATGTCTATTTAGTAGAAAGGCATTGCACGACCCAAAAGTTCAAGAGGAAGAGAATCAATGTCTCAGTCCTAATGCAGCCAGAGTGAACAGAGAAATTCCAAAGCAGCTCACAAACAACCTGGAAATTCTTCACAAGCATGAGATTTCAGAGCAGGGGATATAAATAACACTGTGGTATCAAATAAAGCTAGCTATATACTAGACTGAATCAAGGGTTAGCTGACAACAGAAATAAAACAACAATACATGCTGGGCTATAAAGTGCTTTGCAACCAAATCAGGAATTTTTGGAGAAATACAGCAGGTCTGACAGCACCAGAAAGCTAATAAAGAGTCACCAGGATGAAAAGTTAACTTCTTCCCAAAGATGCTGCCAGACCTGCTGAGTTTCTCCAGCAATTTCTGTTTTGGTTTCAGGTTTCTTCAGTTCTTTGTTTGCACAAAGTGTTTTGGTTTGTCATGAGATGTTGAAAGGTGGCGAAAACAATATATTTTTTCTTTGCTTCGGAAGCGTAGACATCAACATCGGTCCATTTGACTGAGCAGCCTATTTTTATGCTGTAAGTACTATAAACTGTTTAAAGTACTTCATAAAGGATGAGCACTGAAGCTGATACTGAACAATCTGAATGCTGCAAACAACATTGCCAAAACTCAAAAATAGATGCAATTCCATTCAACGTAAAATCCAACCTGTTATTTGCTCAGACCTGGAGGTGTGGCATTCATAGGACCACTTACTTAACATAAACCTCACTCCAGTAAGACCGGTTATTTTACTGGTCATTCTGGTTGGTGGATGTTGGTGAAAAGTGTGACTGGGACATCAATGCTGTTGTGTGGGCAGGAACAAATGCAGTGGGGTTTAGACTTCTTCTGTGATCCTTTCAAAGATATTAAACTTGAATAGCTAGCCTGAAGAAAATTCTCTTTCGCTTTTACACAATTAACTCTACTATCACATCCTATGACATCCAGCACTGTATGCTGCCTTTCGAGGATAGTAACCTCAATTAAATGAAATAACATTTTCACTTCTAGTTTATGTTCTAAAACCACTTTTTTTGCGAAATGGCAGAAGGGCAATTCTCTTGTTAACCTTCTCTGGGCCTGCAGCAGCATTTCAGTATCCAAAAATAGCAAGAACGATTATTTCTGAGAGTACTTTCATTGTGGCAATAATTGATCCCAGGTAAATCAATATCTAGCTTGTCATCAGGATTTAACTCTGAATCGGAATATCAAGATTCAACGTAGAGTCATAATCTGGAATTTTACACTCCCACCTCTCCTAGGAGTGGGCTTATGAGATGGGGAGCAGATGTAAAATTCAGCAACTTACCAGAGGCGAGGCAACTGGTAGGTGGTCTACATGTACTTAGCCTAACTGAGATGGTAATCTAACTAATGAATGGCCATTGAATGGCTTGGTATACAGAGAGATTGTGCGGTCCTTGTCCATAGCTCCCTAAAAGAGGCTCCACTAGTAGGTAAGGTGGTAAGGAAGGCATATGGCACGTTTGTCTTTATTAATCACAGAATTTAATACAAATGTCAGGAAGAGACATGGCAGCTTTACAAAACTTTGGCTAGACCACACTTAGAGTATTACGTTCAATTCTGGTTGCCACATTATAGGAAGGCTGTGGAGGCTTAGGAGAGGATGCAGAAGAGGTCTAGGAGAAAGTGAGGACTGCAGATGCTGGAGATCAGAGCTGAAAAATGTGTTGCTGGAAAAGCGCAGCAGGTCAGGCAGCATCCAAGGAGCAGGAGAATCAACGTTTCGGGCATAAGGATTCTGAAGAAGATCTTATGCCTGAAACATGGAATCTCCTGCTCCTTGGATGCTGCCTGACCTGCTGCGCTTTTCCAGCAACACATTTTTCAGCTGTGGAAGAGGTCTACGAGGACCCTGCTTTGATTAGGAGGTATAAGCTAGAAGGACAGGCTGAACAAACTAGTGTCGTTTCCTCTGGAGCGGCAGTGGCTGAGGACAGACCTGATAGAATTTTTTAAAAGTTATGAGAGGCATAGATAGGGTTGACAGTCAGAATCCTTTTGCCAGAGTTGAAATATCTAATACTCAAGGGGATGCATTTAAAGTGAAAGGGAAAAGTTCAAAGGAGATGTGAGGGATAGGTTTTTCACACAGAGTGTGGTACCTGAATGGCCTAATTTCTGCTCCTTTATCTTATGGACTGATGGAATGCACTGCTAGGGGCAGTGGTAGAACAAGATACTGCAGGAATATTTGAGGGGCTTTTAGATAAGCACATGAATAAGCAAGGAGTGAAGAGATATGGTCCATGGACAGACGGAATGGATTGGTTGAATTTTAGCCCGAAGGGCCTGTTCCTGTGTTGTACTATTCTACATTCTATGTTCTATAGAGGCCTCTCTTTGCCATACTTGATATTTCACAACCATTTACACTATGCCGCCCCATTTTGTGGGGCAGCACGGTGGCTCAATGGTTAGCACTGCTGCCTCACAGCGCCAGGGACTCAGGTTCGATTCCAGCTTCAGGCGACTGTCTGTGTGGGTTTCCTCCAAATGCTCCGGTCTCCTCACACAGTCACAAAGATGTGCAGGTCAGGTGAATTGGCCATACTAAATTGCCCATAGTGTTAGGTGCATTCGTCAGAGAGAAATAGTGGGTTACTCTTCAGAGGGTCGGTGTGGACTTGTGGGGCCGAAGAGCCTGTTTCCACACTGTAGGAAATTTAATCTGATCTAATCTAATCTGTCTAACCACTGTGGCAAGTACTCTGTGATTGGGGAGGTGGCCAGTAACTTGTGACACATCTGTGGGTGTCATTTGGCCAGTATGGTGTGACAGTGGTTCTCACTGCTGCCTCACAGGGCCAGGTATGCAGATTCAATTCCAGCCTTGCCTGGAGTTTGCATGTTCTTCCCATGTCTGCATGGATTTCCTCTGAGTGCTCTTGTTTCCTCCCACAGTCCGAGGATAATCAGTTTAGGTGGAGTAGCCATATGAAATTGCCCCATGATGTTCAGTAATGTGTGGGCTAGGTGGATTAGCCATGTGGGGTTATAGGGATAGATTTGGGGAACGGATCTGGGTGGAATGCTCTTCAGAGCATTGGTGCCGACTCAATGAGCCATATAGCCTCTATCTGTAGGTTCTGCACTCTCAACTCTGAGCTCCAGCATCTGCAGTCCTCACCTTCTCCTAGGTAAAGCAGATGAACTTACACCTTGTATTCATGCATATAACTATGATATTGTAGCTATTACAGAGACTACTTTGAGAGAAGACTGGCATCTTAACATTCCAGGATTTAGATGTTTATGGAGAATATCACAACTGCACTGAGAGAGGACTCCTTGAAGAGCTCATCCAACTAGGCCATATGGGGACAGCTCAAAAATAGGAAGGGTGCGGTCACTTTGATAGGATTATACTAGAGGCTTTCCAACAGTCAGTGGGAGATACAGGAACAGTTATGAGGTCAGATTTTGGAAAAAAATGTGAAAACAAGAAGCTTGTTGTGGTGGGTGATTTTAATTTCCCCTGTATTGACTGGGACTCACTCAGCGCCAGGGCCTTGGATTGGGAGACGGTGGATATGTCATGTTTTTTGAAACAATGCATAAATCGTCTGACTACGGAAGGAGCCATACGAGATGTGACACTGGGGAGCGAGCCTGGCTAGGCGATTGAAGATTCAGTGGGGATGTATTTCGGGAACAGTGACCATAATTCTGACAGTTTTCCTTATGCATAAGAATAAGAAGGTAGTCCTCAGGTAAGAGTATGAAACTGGGGGAAGAGTTACCAGTAGAATTTGGAGCCTGTGCAGGGGATATAGAAATAGTTTATCAGGATGTTGCCTGGTTTAGAAGGAATTAGCTATAAGGAGAGATTGGACAAGCTTGGTTTGTTTTCACCTGAACGTTGAAGGATGAGGGATGATCTGAGAGAAGTTTACAAAGTTATGAGAGGCATAGATAGATTGTACAGTCTGAATCTTTTTCTCCATTTTTTATAGAAATGCCAATTACCAGAGACATAGGTTTAAGATAAAAAGGGATAAATTTAGAGGAGATGTGAGAAGCAATTTTTTTTACACAGAGGGTGGTAAGCTGCCTGCAATATGCTACCAGAGGAGGTGTTGGAGGTAGGTACAATAGCAATGTTTAAAAAACATCTTGATAAAATTATGAATAGGCAAGGAACAGAGGGACATAGACAGTGTTGAGGTGTAAGTTCTTTAATTTAGAAAGGCATCGTGTTGGTGCAGTCTTGGTAGGCTGAAGGGGCTGGTCCTGTGCTGCATTGCACTTTGTTCTTGTTATTGTTCTAATGCTTTTTGTTTTATTTGCTGGGATCAAGGCACATTTTTCAGGGTCTTATTCTTTTATCGATTTCCTGAAATTCATTCAAGAGTTTGTTACCATAGGTGAAATGATATAACCTTGCAGCATGTTTAACTGTGGACATGCAGCTGACTTCAGCTACAAGCTGAAAAAGTATTGGCACAGTTGTTGTAAAAATAAACAAATAACACTGCACATGTCCTTATTAGTGCACAAACCAACCTGTAATCCAGGTAAAGAAGATAAATTGAGAATCACCATGATTTACTCCATCATGTAATAATCTTATAAAATAGCATCTTTGATGTAGCCTCTCTAATATCTTTAAGAACTTTCTGGACATATACATTGAACTCAAATTTAATTCACAACAGGAAGTTAGACCCAAGCTAAAACAAAACCAAAGGAAGACTGGTGGCAGCAATCTATCTAAAACAACCTTACAGCTAGAGTCGGTAAATATCATAAAGTACCAGCATGGTTCTCTGGGAAGACATGGTTGCAGCATGCAGATCTAACCCACACCAGGGGAAGAAGCAGTCCAGAAGTTTGAAAAGAAATTTAAAAGAATTAAGCAAGTGTATTTCCCACTTTAAGAGCACTACCACTTTTAGAGAACTGTCAGTCAGCAGCTAAAACACATTTACTGAGTGTTAGGCAGCAGTAGCCATGAGAAAAGCAAAAAAAAAGGCAAGTTCAGCACTCCAAAAGCAAAACATCATTCTGAAGCTGGAATGAAGTGCTGTGACAGGAGTGTAAGTTAGAAAAAGAGAGAAATGCCAGCCATGCTCAGCAAATATAGATGTCTTAGTGAAGGAGACTCTGTCAGAAGCAACTGAAGACTACAGGAGGTAAAGTTAGAGGTCCCTAAAGAAGGAAGAAATAACTTTATTGAAAAATGGCACAAAGACTGGAAAAGAAAAGCAAGGAAGTAAAAGGTAGTTCTCATCTCACACAATAAACATCGGTGCCATCGACATTGCACTGAATGATGCAAAGCTGAAAGGTACAGTGAAACAGCCAGAAAATAATGTAGGAGAAAGTGAGGACTGCAGATGCTGGAGATCAGAGCTGAAAATGTGTTGCTGGAATCCTGAAGAAGGGCTCATGCCCGAAACATCGATTCTCCTCTCCTTGGATGCTGCCTGACCTGCTGCGCTTTTCCAGCAACACATTTTCAGAAAATAATGTAGACCAGGGCTAAAATTGATAACACTCAAGAATTCATTTAAGTAGAAATTGAGCTTCCTTCTCCAGCGAATTGTTTAGTTGTCCACCACCATTCACTACGAGATGTGCAGGACTGCACAGCTTACACCCACTCCGTTGGTTGTGGGATTGCTTAGCTCAGTTTGTCACTTACTCCTTCTGCTGTTTTGCGTCCAAGTTGTTCCATTGTAACTTCACCAGGTTGAGACCTCATTTTCAGGTATGGTCAGTGTTGCCTTTGGCATGCCCTCCTGCACTCTCCATTGAACCAGGGTTGATCCCCTATCTTGATGGTAATAGTTGAGTGGGTGATATGCTGTGCTATGAGGTTAGAGATTGTGCTGGAGTATAATTCTGCTGCTGTTCATTGCCCACAATACCTCAGGGTGCCCAGTCTTGAGTTGCTGGATCAGTTCAAAGTCCGTCCTATTTAGCACGGTGATAGTGTCACACAACAACATGGGTGTTATTCTCAATGTGAAGGTGGGACTTCGTCTCCACAAGGACTATGCGGTGGCTTCTCTTATCGATACCTGTCATGGACAGATGCAATCGCAGCTGGCAGATCATTAAGGATTCTTTTCCCTCTTGTTGTTCCCTCACCATTTGCTGCAGACCCAGTCCAGCAGCTATGTCCTTTACAACATGAACAGCTCGGTCAGTAATACTGCTGCTGAGCCACTCTTGGTGATGGACATAGAAATCCCCCACCCAGAGGATCTTTTATGCCTTGCCACTCTCAATGCTTCCTCCACATGTTGTTCAACAAGGAGGAATAGCAAATCATCGGCCAAGGGAGGACAGTATGTAGTGGTCAGCAGGAGATTTTCTTGCCCATGTTTAACCTGAAGCCACGAGATTTCATGCCATCCATAGTCAATGTTGAGGATTCCCAGGGCAACTCCCTCCCAACTTTATGCCACTGTGCCGCCACTTCTACTGGGTCTGTCCTGGGTCTGGGACAGGACGTATCCAGGGATGGTGATGGTGGTGTCTGGGACATTATCTGTAAGGTGTGATTCCATGAGTATGACTATGTCTGGTTGTTGCTTGACTAGTCTGTGAGAAAGTTCTCCCAATTTTGGCACTAGCCCTCAGATATTAGTGAGGAGGACTGTGCAGGATCGACAGGGATATTTCTGTCGTTGTCTTTTCTGGTGCCTATGTCGATGCCAGGTGATCTATCTGGTTTCATTTCTTTGAGACATTGTCACGATTGATACAACTGAATTGCGAGCTCGGTCATTTTAGAGGGCAAGACAGACAACCACATTGCTGTGGGTCCAGCATTAGTGAGTCAGATAGGGTTTTCCAACAATCTGCAATAGTTTCATGGCCATCAGTAGATTCTTAATTCCAGATTTTTAAACTGAGTTCAAATTTCACCATCTGCCATGGCATGATTCGATTCCAGTGCCCAAACCATTACCTGAGTTTCTGGATTAATAGACTGACAATAATACCACTGGGCTATTGCGTCCCCCGGGTTTAAAAGGCTAAGAAGAAACAGTGGTGAGCTAGCCAAAAGAGCCTCAAGCTTATTATGACAAAGAGAAAGAGTGACCAAGACCATGCTGCCATTTGCCAGTATTGTGCTGAAGGATGGACAGAGTCCAGTGAGTTGGCTGAGAATACACACTTCCAAAGCCAACAACATTTCAAGACGATTTGCTAGTTTAGAACAAAAGATTGGTTATTTCAGCCTCCCTTCAGAAAAATGTATTTGAAAGGATACTCCAGGGACACAGACATTGCCAGACATGCACCCTGACTCAGTCAGGGTGACTGGAGATTTCAAAAGAGATTCAAGATCTTATAAGTCATTGTGAAATCAGCATTTAGGTGAGATTGTCCAGTCTGGAAACATTCCTGTCATTTCCAAAATCAGATCAGCAGCCAAACTCAGCAAAACTTGCAAGAAGAAGCAAATATTGAGAGCAAGAATGAGGAGCACACCACATGGGCCCATTCATGAATCTTTCATTGATCATCATTAGATCACAGACAGTCAGTCATTGACAAATGTAACAAACTTCGCTTTTATCTAAGAACAGTGTCTCTTCTGGAGATACTCTGCTGTGGTGCATCATCTACCTCTAATCACTAGATTGGCCCAAGACAAAACAAAGACAAACAAGGATTGTGGTGGCAGTAAACCACCTCAAACAATCCCTATTGGAACACATGATTTGGAGATGCCGGTGTTGGACTGGGATGCACAAAGTTAAAAATCACACAACATCAGGTTATAGTCCAACAGGTTTAATTGGAAGCACACTAGCTTTCGGAGCGATGCTTCTTCATCAGGTGATAGCACCTAATGAAGGAGCGTTGCTCCAAAAGCTAGTGTGCCTCCAATTAAACCTATTGGGACACAGACAGACTTCACACCTATTGTTTAAAAAGCTGAGCTAACTTGAGAATGTAATTTAAAAGAAGTTCTGGGATGCACCTATCAAAGAACAGAAATCAGCATATCTCATTATAGGAGATGAAAGTTTTAATCTAAGATCGTTTACTGTATCACATCTCCATGACACTGGACTCCGATTGGCTATAAATTTTGTGAGCATCACCTTAATACCCTGATAAAGAAGTGGCACTCCAAAAGCTAGTGCTTCCAAATAAATGTGTTGGTGTTGTGTGATTTTTAACTTTGTCCATCGCAGTCCAACACTGGCACTTCCAAGTCATGGCAATCCCTATCCAGTACTACATCCAGGTAGAGGTGGCAAATATCACTAGTTGCCAGCAGTGGTCATCTGGGAAAGTACCTTGAAAAGGATACAACTCCAGAGCATCAGAGAAAAAAACCCACTAAGTAGCGCAGTAACACTTTTAAAGAACCAGCCCAGACATGAAGGTTGAACAGTCTCTTTCTGCACTGTCTGATTCTTTGAAGTGTGTTTTGAGTTTGTGAGGTGATTTACAATTCCACTTTTCTTCAGTCTGCATTGCTGTAAAAGTGGTTTTAAAAATACAATGTCCAGAGGTCAGTCCCACAGCTCATTTACTTATCAATGCAATGCTGCAGCAACAACAGATTACTCAAATGAGCAAAGGAGGTGAGTTAATTGCAGAGACAGAGACAGAGACAGAATGATCACAAGACAATTTGCAGCTATGTATGACACCTTAATCTTCTTTAAAAGCTTTACATGCAGAAATTTATCAAATGCCCTTGGAAATTACTTCCATGAATAGGCCATGTCTACTAATTGAGTTAGGTCTTCACAGAATTCAGCAGATTCATTAGGCATGATCGATTGCTTTGAAAAACTATGCTGACTAATTTTTATGGCCTGTGTACTCTCTGGCCAAACATTGAAAGTCTCCGGGAAATGGTCTAAAGAATTTCATTCCTCTACACACGTTATAGTAACTAGTCTGCAATCCCTCGATTCAGAAATCTCTCCTGAATATCAGCAAAACATCATTATCAGTTTTCAGCTACAGTATTTATGAAGCTCTTGAAAATATAAATTAGTTTTGTTTATTTCCTTACATGTCCCAAGGTACATTCCATCTGCTCTTAATGCTCTGTAGAAATTCAATATTTTGAGCTTCCACTTTATACAAACTTTCGTGACCTTCCTGCTTACATGCATAGACTACAGAACTAAACTGATTTGAGTCTGAGTTTGTTCTCAAAATTAATGCACAACACTCCTAAAGCCATAGAATACCTACAGTGCAAACAGAGGCTACAAATAGAGGCTATTCAGCCTGTCAACTCTGCTCCAACCCTCCAAAGAACATACCGTCCAGATCCACACCTGTCCCTCCTCCCTTTCCCATAACCCTGTAACCATGGCCAATCCACCTAACCTGCACTGTGGGACTGTGGGAGGAAACTGGAGAACCTAGAGGAAACCCATACAGACACGGGGAGAATGTGCAAATTCTGCACAGTTAATCACCCAAGGTTAGTTTTGAACCTGGTTCTCTGGTGCTATGAAGCAGCAGTGCTAACTACTGAACTGTCATGCTGCCATTCATAAGGAAATCAAACTAATCAAAACAGAAAATGTGAACTATGTGGAGTTTGTAGCTGAAATGTGCAAAGAAAAATGCATAAAAGTATAGGTTCACCTTTTTAACAGCTCATGAAAATAAAGATTGTTTAGGGAAGAAAACATATAACTTGCACCAGTAAATTTACCTTTCATTACCTTGGGAACACCTTTATATGTTGTTACTGGTGTAATAAAATAAAAGTGACAACCATTCTACACAGAGCAAGGTCACATAAACATCAATGTGGAGATGATCAGATAGCACATTTTAGCAATGTTAATTGAGGGGAAAATATTGGCAGAACACTGGAATGAATTCACCACATTTTTTTCGAAATAGTGTCACAGGATCTTTTATGTCTGACTGAGTAGACAGACTTAAAAACACATGATGTTAGCATTACACGGTTCCTTCAGTTCAGCACTGGAATCTCAGCCTGGATAAGATTGTAGAGGGCTGCCTACACTATGTCAGTAATCAAAGCAGCAGTGAGGCATAAATTATGAAATTATGGAACAGTTAGTAGCAAGACAACTACAGTAGGAAATATAATCATTCTAAAGCTTTCCATAAATTTACTACAAGATTTTCCATTAACCGTACAATTACAGAATTACAGCATGTAAAGGGGTCATTTGACCCACTGTGTTTGCATGGGGTCTGTGAATGAGCATTTCTCTAAGTGCAATTCTCTTGCAGATTCCATGTAACACTGCACATTGTTCCTCTTCAAATAATGGTCTAATTCCCTTTGGAATGCCTTGATTGAACCTACTTCCACCAGTCTGTCACACTGCATCATCAACTCTAATTGCTCACTGTGTGAGAAAGCTTTTTCTCATATTGCTTTTATTTCTTTAGCCAATTACTTTAAACCTGTCATCTTGTTCAACATCCTTTCTTGAATGAGAACAATTTCTTCTTTTTCACTTTGTCCAAACCATCATGATTTTGAGCACCACTAACCAACCTGCTCTCAGCTTTCTCTTTTCCAAGGTAAACAGTTCTAATGTTCCAAACTTCATGAATGAAGGTCCTCATCCCTGAAACTATTCTTACAAATCTCTTCTGCAACTTCTCCAACATCGTTATGTCATACCCAAAGTATGGGATCCAGAAATGGACGCATACTCCACCCGGGGCCAATTTGATACCTTATAAAATTCAACATAACTTCCGCACTCTTTCATTTTAACTGTTAGTAAAGCTGACGATTCTGAATACTTTATTGTTTCCATCCTCTCACCTTGTTCGGCCACTTTGAATGCATTATATGCATGTGATCCAGGTACCTCTGTTGCTGTACCTGCTTTACACTATAATGCTCACTTTGTGATATTTCTCCATGTTCTTCTTACCAAAATGGATCATCTCATATTTCTCCACATCGAACTTAAGCTGCAACATGTTTACTCTTACGATCAGCATGTTGATTTCCTTTTGAACTTCGAGAAGCCTTCCAATTTTGCATCCACAAATGTTGAAACTTTATCCTATCTACCAAGATCCAGGCAATTAACATATATCAAAGAAAGCAAGGGTTCCAACACTGACCTTTGGGGAACTCAACTATAAGTCTTACTCACCCCAAAGAGCATCCATTATCTTTTACTCTGTTTCCCATCACTCAGCCAATTTTGCAGCCACGTTGATACTGATTGGTGTTATGGCATTAGTTATAACTTTGCTCACAAGTTTGTTGTTAGGCATTTCATCAATCCTTTTGGAAGTCCATGTGCACCACATCAACAGTATTGTCCTCATCAACTCTCTGTTACCTCTTGAAAGAACTCTGGCAAATAGTTCAATATAATATTCCTTTAGAAAATTGCATTGACTTAACTTAATTAAACCACATTTGTCCAATTGGATATTAATTTTGTTCAGAAGTCAGAACTTCACACCACTGAAGTTAATCTGATTGGCCTGTAGTTTCTGGGCTTATCCTTTTTGAGTAAGGTTGTAACAATTGTAATTCTCTGGTTCTCTGGTACCCTATCTGTAATTTCCATTCTGACTTCCCTTAGAATTTTATGTAGTCCCAGTGCCTTTTCAATCTTAAGAACAGACAGTCTCTCTAATAGCCTTTCCTTATTTACAAACCTTTCCTAAGACTGGAATAATTCCTCTTTCTCCATGTCATCCACAGCATTTTCATCTGTCTTTACCAAGAAGAAGCATATAAATTTAAATCCTCATTCATGCCCTATTCTTCCGTGTATAAATCTCCCTTTTGGTTACCGATCAGCCTTACTTCTAATTTTACCATCTTTAACTATTGCCATGTCTACCAAAGAATTTGAGAAATTGTTTATGTTGGTTGGCAGTCTCTTTTCATATTCCCTCTTCAATTTCTTACTTATGTTCTCATCTCTCCTTTGACTGTTTCATATTCAGCACTATTTAAACTGCAATATGGACTGAGATGGTGATGCAGATTATTTTTCAGGAGCATATTATGACTATTGCTGTATTTGTCTTTTTGTGTGAATGTACATAAGACTCTCTGGGATTAAATCAAATTGCCATTGTTGAATTGGTTACCTTGAAAGGGTCAAATGACTGAAAATATAGTAAGGAAAAGCTGGTCATTTCAATTCAATATGTAATGTCTTAAAACAGGCAGAGAAATTATAAAAAAAACACAAATTACAAAAGACAAAAATAGAATTTTCTGGAAAAGTTCAGCAGGTCTAGCAGACTTTTGTGAACAGGAATCAGAGTTAACATTTTGAGTCCAGTATCCCTTCTTCAGAACTGGGACTGGTGACCCTCCCTCCCTGTTCTGAGGAAGGGTCACGGGACCTGAAAAGTTAACCCTGAGCCACTGTGCCACATCTGTCGAGCTTTTGCAGCAATTTCATTTTTTTTGTTTCTGATTTAGAGCATCTGCAGTTCTTTCAGTTTATAATTATAAGAGGTTAGGAAGTATATCAATGATAGTAATAAGACAGAGATGAGGAGAAATTTCTTCTCCTAGAGGGCAGTGAGTCTGTGGGATTCTTTACTGTAGAAGGCTTTAGAGGCTGGGTAATTTAGAATATTCAAGGCTGAGATAAAAACATTTTAAATCAGTAAGGAAATCAAGGATTATTGGGGAAAAGGCAGGAAAGTGAAGTTAAGGGTTTTCAGAGCTGAAAATGTGTTGCTGGAAAAGTGCAGCAGGTCAGGCAGCATCCAAGGAACAGGAAATTCGACGTTTCGGGCATAAGCCCTTCTTCAGAAAAAAAAACTGATCTCCAGCATCTGCAGACCTCACTTTCTCCTCCTTAAGGGTATTCAGACTAGCCATGATCTCATTGAATGGCACAGCATATTTGATGGGTTGAATGGCTTACTTCTGCTTGTATGTCTTATGATTAGCACACTAAATTATCAAGACACTCAGTGGAAGAATCTCATTAAGAGATTGTTGAAGTTTCATTTATTTTCATAGGTTTACAGTTGTGGTCAAGAGCGTGAGAGGATCTTCAAACAATGTGAAAGATCCATTTGTAAATATGCAGAATGTTTTGGGCATCTCAAAACAGTCAAAGAGGATATTTTAAAACACATCACAGGAACTTTGTCCATGAGAGGTAACATCACCTTTGTTAACTTCTCCAGCTGACAGTGTAGGGAGTAATCAATCTGTGATCCCCTCACAGGATTTGAATGCAGAATATAAGTAAGGTGTCCATTCCCTTTATTCTGTACTGTACAACTGGCCATTGACCAACACACAGTAGTTACATCTTTCCCCTGAGGGTTCCTCACACCATGTATACCTCAATCAGGTTCCCCTTCGGCCTTCTCTCCTTCAGGAAAACTTGCTGTTTCCCAGGCTGTGTAATCTTTCTTTGTAGCTGAATCACTCCAGGCAAGGCAACATCCTGGTGAATCTTTTCTTCATCCTCTCTAGTGCATTATATCCTTCCTATAGTGCGGTGATCAGAACTGTACACAGTATTCCAACAGTGGCCTAACTAACATGATAAACAGCTCCATCATAACCTCCCTGCTCTTGCATTCAAAGACTTGACTTTTAAAGGCAAGTGTCCCATATGCTTCTTAACCACCTTATCTACCTGCCCTGCTGCTTCCAAAGATCTAAGGATATGCTCACCAAGTTGCCCCAGATCCTGAGAAGTTCCAGGTCAGGCATCAGATCATCTTAAAGGACAACATTCAGAGTGGATTACGATCAGGTGACTAGAGAGGTCAATTCCTAGCAGTTGGTAACACAAGCAAACAAATGTTCCCAGATGAGTGAATGCCTTTTCACATGACATCTCAGACCACCACTCTCTTACACTGTTCAATGCACCACATCCTTATCAATCACCCAGCCCTGATTTCTAAAGCCGAGGACTCATGCCCGACTGCCAGACATCCTACCTCATCCACACACACCTCCGATACAGCCAGCCTCACAACCACTTCTCACTCTCCGCACACCTCATAATGTAGCTATGGCAGGCACATTATCCAAAAACAGTGATAAACAAACACTGAAATTCTTCACGTGCTCTTGCAAGATAAGGTGGTCCAAAATAGAAGGCCAGAATGCTGAACCAGTCAGGGGCCAGGATACCTGCATTTTCTGAACCCTGTGGAGGAAAGAGTTCTCTGAATTATGGGGTGAGCTATGAGAAGGCTCCTATTACTGCATAAAACTTTGAGGATGATACTATGTTTCTGTATTATGCCCAACTCACAGATCATCTTCCTCCTGCTACCTGCCATTGTGCATGTTGCTGGTAATGTAACTATGGACCTTTTGCTTTCTGCCCTGCCCCATTCACTCAGTCCAACCCTATTGTTCTGAGTTTCTACTTTCAGATATCCAAGATCTGCCGTTGCCATTCACAGCAGTGCTGCTGAAGGATAAAAAGCAACTGCACAACCCTGATGGTCCTGTCACTTGATCTGACATACAGTCACCAGGTCCGAAATTGGTACTGCCCACACCTTGAAGACTAGAACAGACAGGTTTAAACTGACTTACCGGAAGCTGAAGTGTGTGCTGATGTGTTCTGCTACTGGGAACTTAAATGACAGAAATAATGAAAGAATGAAAGAAAGATATTAGAAAGAGAAAGAAAGACGAAGAAAGATAGATTTGCATTTACGTAGTGTTCAGTTTGCATAATTTCATAACCAAGGATGTCTCAAGTTGATTTACAGCCAATGCTGTAAGGTTGGAGTACAGTGCTTCTGAAGTGCAGATACTTTTGTAATGTAGGAGGAACTGCAATAATAACCACTTAATTCTATTTTAGTTGTATTGAATGAGGAACACCAGCCAAGACATTAGGGATAACTCTCCAGCTCTTTTTCAAAATAATCCCATGGAATCTTTTGTGCTCAACTCAGAGAACAGACAGATCCTTAGTTTAAAGCTGCATATGAATTCCTTCAGTCCTCCACCCGAGTGTCAGCTTTGCTTTGTGTAGACTTACATAATATCTGGGATCTGGAGTTGGTCCTTTATCAGTAGGTATTGTGGTTAACCCTGATCTGTAGTTAACCCTGCCATCACAATGTGTAATTAAAGCTGTCATGAACTTTCAACCTCATCAGGGTTTTGTATCTGATGAGGTGACACTTACATTAGTTCCTGTAACATAAGAATGAGAAATAAGATCCTCAATACTGAAAGATTCAACAGAATTTTCAGATTCTGGTTTTTACATATATATTACAAACATAGGCATTGCCGTGTCTGAGATTATACTGAGCAATTTAGTTACAAACAATATGCGGTGGCCCGGTTAAGATGGAGACTGAGAGCTTTAAACCTTTAGATCACATATTGTGATATGATCATGACATCATGAGCATGTCTCTTAAGGGTATATTGAAATCAATTGTGCAAGATAAGACAAAATACTCAAGTCCAGGTGCGTGATTTGAATCAAACCTTGCTGTACTTTGATAGCATGTTGGATTGGATAACCCTGATAGACATGTACGATGAGACACAGAGTCGATTGATTAGCTAGCCATTAGACGTCTGTCACTGTCAAGGATCTTGCGAAAGTCTGGCTTGAAGATGACAGAGATAGCACAGAATTTTCTTTCTCTGCAGCAGCTGTTCCACTTCCTTATGATAACCATATCTACCACAGCCTGAGTGTGGATGGGTCATCCAGTCCTATGGTCTTACTGTATAGACTAAGTAAAACTATCAAATCTATCTATGCAGCAGCGGGAACGATGAGAGCGAGGACCAGGGAGCTGCTGGGAAGGTAAATTAATATTTTAATAATTTACCTCGTGGGATCAGCGGCCTCCATTTTTACAGCAGCGGCAGGACTGCTGAGAGCGAGGACTAGGGGGCTGCCGGGAGGTAACTTCCCCCTTTAATAATTTATTTCATGAATAGGCGGAGTGCACACTAAGCAGGAGCGGACACAGAACTGTTGAGTAAGTGAGGTAATTGTTTTACCCGAAACATGACTTAGGTAGTGTCTCTCACCCATCCTCCTCCTCTAACCAAAAATAAAAGTCCTGTGCACAGTTTTGGTAAGGTTACTGTTTTTTTTTTCAATAGTCTCCATCAGAATTCAGAAGTGGGAGGGCTGCTGCATGCTCATCCTGTAGGATGTGGGAGGTAAAGGTCACCATTAATGTCCTCACTGACTTCATCTGCCGGAAGTGCACCCAATTCCAGCGTCTCGGACACTGTGTTAGGAAACTGGAGCTAGAGCTGGATGGACTTCAGATCATTCGGGAGGCAGAAGGGGTATTAGAGAGGTGTTTCAGGGAAGATAATGGGTTGCTGGCAAAACACAGCAGGTCAAGCGGTATCTGAGGAGGAGGAGAATTGACGGCTTGGACATAAGCCCTTCATCAGGAAAGAATCAACATTCCTGGTGAAGGGCTTATGCACAAAACACCGATTCTCCTGCTCCTTGAATGCTTTTCCAGCACCACAGTCTCAACTCTGACCTCCAGCGTCAGCAGTCTCACTTTCTCCGAGGAGTTACAGGGAGATAGTCTCCTAGGTGCCAGAGTCCGGGATGTCTCTGATTGAGTCCACAAGATTCTGAAGGAGGAGGGTGAGCAATCAGAAGTTGTGGTGCATTTTGGCACCAATGACATAGTCAGGAAAAGGGTTGAGGATTTAAGAAGTTATTTCAGAGAGTAAGATTGGAAACTAAAAAGCAGGACAAGCAGAGTGGTAATCTCAACATTACTATCAGTGCTGCATGCAACTGTGGTGAGGGGAAGAGAGCGTGTGCAGCTAAACATATGGCGACAGGGCTGGTGCAGGAGGGAGGGCTTCAGATATGTCGACCATGGGTGTACCTTCTGGGGAAAATGGGACCTGTACATGAGGGACAGGTTGTACTTAAACTTAAGGGACACCAATGTCCTGGGTGAGAGATTTGCTAAAGCACTTCGGGAGGGTTTAAACTATTTTGGCAGGGCTATGGGAACCAGAGCTACAGACCAAAGGAGAGGGTAATTGCTGAACAGGCAGAAATAGAATGCAGAGAGTCTGTCAGGAAGGATACACAATAGGGCAAAGGGATGGGTTAAAGTGTGTCTGTTTCAAAGCAAGGAGTGTCAGGAATGAGAATGATGAACTCAGAGCATGGTCAGTACTTGGAACTATGATGTCGTGGCCATAACGGAGATATGGATTTCACAGGGGTAGGAATGGTTGGTGAATGTTGCAGGGTTCAGATCTTTTAAAAAAAACAGAGTGGGATAAAAGAGAAGGGGGAGTAGAATTGTTAATTAGAGAGTGCATTACTGCTGCAGAAAAGGAGATTGTTGAGGAGGATTTGTCTACAGAGACTGTATGAGTGGTAGTCAGTAACAAGTAAGAAGCAGTCACTTTATTGGGTGTTTTCTGCCGAGAGATGGAAGAACAGATTGGACAGCAGCTCTTGGAAAGGTGCAAATGTAACAGAGTTGTTGTTATGGGTGATTTCAACTTCCCCAATATTGATTGGAATCTCTTTAGTGCAGATAGTTTGGATGGAGCCGATTTTGTCAAGTGTGTTGAGGAAGGATTCCTAACTCAATATGTAGATGGGCTGACTGGGGGGAGGCCATATTGGATTTGGTGCCAGGCAACAAGCCAGGCCAGGTGTCAGATCTCTCGGTGGGAGACCATTTTGGTGACAGTGTCTACAACTGCCTCACCTTTACCATAGCCATGGAGAGGGATAGGAACAGGCAGTACGGGAAGGTATTTAATTGGGGGAGGGGAAATTAAACTGACATTAGGCAGGAGCTGAAAAGTATAAATTGGGAACAATTGCTCTGCAGGAAATGCACAACAGAAATGTGAAGGCTGTTTAAGGAGTACTTATTGCGAGTATTGGATAACTTTGTCCCACTGAGACAGGAAAGGAATGGCATCAAGAGGAAGAAGGAAGTTTACTTACTGTTGAGGAAGAAAGGATCTGGCACAGCTTTAGACGATTACAGGGTAGCAAGGAAACAACTCAAAAATGGACCGAGGAGAACCAGGAGTGAGTATGAAAAAAACCTGGGCAGCAAGGATGAGGGAAACCCAAAGGCGTTCTACACGCATGTGAGGAATAAGAGAATGATTAGAGAGAGGATAAGGCTGATCAGAGATAGTGAAGTGCTTGGAGTCTGAAGAGGTTGGGGAGACCCTAAATGAGTTTTTTGCTCTTACTGGAGAGAGGAACCTTGTTGATAGTGAGAACACCATGGACCAGGTTAATAGGCTTGAACAAATTGATATTAGGAAAGCGGATGTGTTGGAAATTCTGGGAAGCATCAAGATATATAAGTCTCCAGGGCTGGACCAGATATATTCAAAAAGTTACTATGGGAAGTGAGGAATGAGATTGCTGCGTCCTTGGTGATGATCTTTGCATCCTCATCCTCCACAGGAGTCGTACCGGATGATTGGAGGGAGGTGAATGTTGTTCCTCTGTTTAAGAAAGGGAATAGGGAATTCCCTGGGAATTACAGACCAGTCAGTCTTGGTAAGCAAGGTACTGGAAAGGATTCTGAGAGATAGGATTTATGACTATTTGGAAAAACATAGTTTAATTAAAGATAGTCAGCATGGCTTGGTGAGGGGTGGGTCATGCCTCACAAGCCTCATTGAGTTCTTTGAAGATGTGACAAGAGAAGTTGATGAAGGTCGAGCAGCAGATGTGGTGTATATGGATTTCAGTAAAGCATTTGATAAGGTCTCCCACGATAGGCTCATTCAAAAGGTTAAGAGGTATGGGATACAGGGAACTTTGGCTGTCTGGCTGGCTGAAAGAAGACAGCAAGTAGTAGTGGATGGAAAGTATTTCACCTGGTGGGCGGTGACCACTGGCGTGCCACAGGGATATGTTCTTGGGCCTCTGCTCTTTGCAGTTTTTATAAATGACTTGGATGAAGAAATGGAAGGCTGGGTTAGTAAGTTTGCCAGTGTGAACTGACACAAAAATCGGTGGTGTTGTGGATACTGTCGAGGGCTGTTGCAGGCTATAATGTGACATTGACAGGATGCAGAGCTGGGCTGAGAAGTAGCAGATGGAGTTCAACCTGGATAAATGTGAAGTGATTCATTTTGGAAGGTCAATTTTGAATGTTGAATACAAAGTTAAAGACAGGATTCTTGGCAGCGTGGAGGAACAGCAGGATCTTGGGGTCCATGTACATCGATCTCTCAAAGTTGCCACCCAATGTGATAGGATTGTTCAGAAGGCTATTGGTGTTTTGGCTTTCATTATCAGGGGGATTGAGTTTAAGAGCCACGAGGTTTTGCTGCAGCTTTGTAAAACCCTGGTTGGAATATTGTGTCCAGTTCTGGTCCTCTCATTTTAGAAAGTATGTAGATGCTTTAGAGAAGGTGCAAAGGAGATTTACCAGAATGCTACCTGGATTGGAGGACTTGTCTTATGAAGAGAACTTGAGTGAGCTAGGGCTTTTTACATTGGAGAGAAGAAGAAAGAGAGGTGACTTGATTAGAGGTGTACAAGGTAATGAGAAAGTTAAAAATCACACAACACCAGCTTATAGTCCAACAGGTTTATTTGAAAACATTGGCTTTCAAGGCATTGCCTCTTCATCAGATGGTTAGTATAGATAGAATAGATAGCCTGAGACATTTCCTCAGTGCAGAATTAACTGTCACAAGGGATCATAATTTTAAGGTGATTGGAGGAAGGTATGGGGGACATGTCAGAGGTAGGTTCTTTACACAGAGAATGGTGGGTGCATGGAATGCACTGCCAGCGGAGGTAGTGGAGTCAGATACATTAGGGACATTTAAGCAACTACTGGACAAGCACATGTACAGCTTATACAATTGAGGGATGTGTAGGTTAGGTTGATCTTAGATTAAGATAAATGATTAGCACAACATTGTGGGCTGAAGAGACTATGTTCCATGCTCATCACAACATGATTCAAGAACACTGCAGTGTACTTTCACTTTAGATTAGATTATTTACAGTATGGAAACAGGCCCTTTGGCCCAACAAGTCAATACTGACCCACCGGAAGAGCAACCCACCCAGACCCATTCCCCTACATTTACTCCATTCACCTAACACTATGGGCAATTTAGCATGGCCAATTCACCTGCACATCTTTGGACAGTGGGAGAAAACCAGAGCACCCGAAGGAAACCCACGCAGACACGGGGAGAATGTGCAAACTCCACACAGACAGTGGCCTGAGGCAGGAATTGAACCTGGGTCTCTGGTGCTGTGATGCAGCAGTGTTAACCACTGTGCCACCTTACTTTACAATAGTAGAAGCTAAAATTCACTTTACCTTTAGGTTGGTTGCCTGCTGATTTAAATAATGTAAGTGCTGGACATCTTTTGAAGTTGTGTACATCTTTGTCATGTGCCAAATGAATTAATTAAGTGGATGGGTATGGTCCTATTTTATCTTTTTAGAAAATTATATTGCACCAGGCAGCATGGCAGAAAAGATTTTGTCTCATTAACTTGAGTTTTTTTGAGCAAGTGACAAAGATGATTGATGAGGGCAGTGTGCTGGATATTGTCTGTTTGGACATTAGCAAAGCCTTTAACAAGGTTCCTCATGGCAGACAGGTACAAAAAGGTGAACAAAGTTAAAAATCACAAGACACCAGATTAAAGTCCAACAGGTTTAATTGGAAGCACACTAGCTAGTGTGCTTCCAATTAAACCTGTTGGACTATAACCTGGTGTTGTGTGATTTTTAACTTTGTACACCCCAGTCCAACACTGGCACCTCCAAATCATGACAAAAAGGTGAAGTCACATAGGATCCATGGTGAGCTGGTAAAGTGGATACAGACCTCGATTAGTCATAGAAGACAGAGAGGAGTGGTGGAAGGATGTTTTTCTGATTGGAAATCTGTGACCAGTGGATCAGTGCTGTTGTTTGTAATATAAATAAATGATCTGGAGGACAATGAAGGCAGCCTGATTAACATGTTTGTGGATGACACAAAGATTGGGACAGTTGCAGATAGTGAGGATTGTCAGAGGATACAACAAGATATGAATCTATTCCTGAGATGCTGCCTAACCTGCTGTGCTTTGACCAGCAACACATTTGCAGCTGTGATCTCCAGCATCTGCAGACCTCATTTTTTACTCGATGAATAGATTGGAGACTTGGGTGGAGAATGGCAGATGTAATTAAATCTGGGCGCATGCAAAATAATGCATTTTGGAAGATCTAATGCTGGACGGACTTATACAGCAAATGATAGACTCTTCATAGCTTCAACATATAGAGAGATATGGATGCACAGGTCCACAGTTCCCTGGAAATACTAATGGATTAGGTGGTCAAGAAGGTATTTAGCTATGCTTGCCTTTATCAGACAGGGTTTAGAGTATAAAAATTGGCAAACCATCAAGTATACTGCAGAGAAACAGACCCTTCGGTCCAACTTATCCCATACCAACCAGACTGTTTGAGTGTCACTGGCCAGCATTTGGCCCATATTCCTCTAAACCTTTCCTGCACGTGTACCCATCCAGATGCCGTTTAAATTCCACCACTTCCTCTAGCAACTCAATCCATACAGCACCACCCTCTGCATAAAAAGGTTGCCCCTTTGGTCTCTTTTAAACTGCACTGTTTGTTTTTCTTTGACTGGTCTCCAGAGATGTTTGTAATTTCACAGTCAGTCAGATTTGAAAGTGTCCCAATTGCTTGTCCGATCTCTCCACATGGTTACTCCTGCAAAACTTCAGCCCCTGTTCTTACACTTTCCTGTTGTTTAAAGTATCATTGTTTCTGATTTTTTTTTAAATTTAAAGTTCCAAAAAACTGTGCAAAACTTACAAAAAACAGTCATTAGTTCTTCAAGAAAGCAAGACAATCGACTCCAGCGCTGAAAGTAACCTCAAAAAAAGGAGCAGCTTGTACAACCATGATCCCCTCCTGTCCATGATTTTGGATTATTTTGCAGCTGTGTAGAACTTTAGTCTGGCCACATTTGGAATATTGTCTGGTCACCACACTACTAGAAGGATATGGAGACTTTGAGAGGGCACAGAAATGGTTTACCAGGATATTGCCTGGTTTGGAGGGTATTATTTATCAGGAGAGATTGGACAAACTTGATTTGTTTTCATTTGAATGTCAAAGGATGAGGTGGTGCCCGATAGATGTTTACACAAGTATGAGGGGCACAGATAGGATGGCTAGTTAGAGTAGTTGTTTCCAGGATAGAAATGATAACTACTCGGGAATATAGTTTTAAGACAAAAGGGGGCAAGTTTAAAGGAGGTGTCGATAAAGTGTGGCCCTAGGAAAAGCGCAGCAGGTCAGGTAGCATCCGAGAAGCAAGAGATTTGACATTTCGGACATAACCCTTCATCAGGACTCTATGAAAGGCAAGTTTTTTTTACGCAGAGGATGGTAAGTTCCTGCGATGCACTTCTCAAAGAGCTGGTGGAGACAGAAGCAATAGCAATATATAAGAGGCATCTTGACAGATATATGACTATGCAAAGAATAGAGAGATACAGACTGCATAGAGGCAAAAGAAATCTAATTTAGAAAGGCCTCATGTATCGGTGCAGTCTTGGTGGGCCGAAGAGCCTATTGCTGTGCTGTACTTTTCTTTTCTCATGATACCATTAGTTCAGTTGCTTCAAGCATCCCCATCAGTTTTTCTCTGAACAGCGACCTCTCCCAGGAGAGATGTCAGTCAATCCCATAACACTATCAGTCCAAATTTTGCACCAGTGATATTCACTTCCAGGAGAACCCCTTGATCGCTGGAGCATGCTTAGAGCTGGAGGAGCTTAAAGAGCACTTCCCTAGAGACTGTTGTTGCAAACAGAACTGAAGGGTCTGCCTTTTTGCCCTGCTCTCTTTCGTGTTACTGATCTCAGCAACACTCTGAATGTTGGTACAGTGAAGGGCTGTCCTTTGAACTGTGTGCACTGATTAACCCTCCTGCCTCATCCCTAAATGGGCAACAATCCTGGAGGGTGGTTTTCAATGTGAAAGATGTGACATTTCCAGTGTTGTGAAAATCAGGTTTATAACCCAAAAATGACCCCTAAGACCAGAAAAAAAAAGGACTAAAATACTAAAATAAATTAAACTTTAAAAACTCATTCATCCCCCTGTTTTCTATGGTCAACTCATTTGCAAAGTTTAATCACAAATTTAAAGAGGCACTAATTTCTGTTTAATTAGGTTGCTCTGAGGTGCCTTCAGACATTTTTCCACATTAAAGGTGTGATATAAATGCAAACTGTTGTGAGAAGCAGTCTGGATGGGATGGGGTGAATGGGGTGGGTGGGGGGGTGATGCAAGTGGACAATTCTGCATAAATGAAATGTACAGTGCTGATGTCATAACAAAGGAGGAACAGTGCAGACTAATAGAATTGCAGTATGTCTATATTTCAGTGCAACAGCAGCCTTAACAAAAGAGCAGGATGAGACGAATTAGAAGTGTTGGAAAAATGAAAGTAATAGAAAACTGTTAAGCAGTTCAGAAACCCAGTTCACTCATTGTTAATAACTTCAAACTGCACCATTTTAAGAAATTGAGAATTGTGATCCTCAGCTCTGTGAAGATCCATTAGGGAAATCTGTTCACTTACAACTCTATTCTTCCTGTTTCTAACAGATGTATTAGCTGATAAATGATTAAAATGTCCTTTTACTGGAAGATTATTATATGCTCTAGGCTTTGCTCTGAAATTTAACATCACCTGCTTTCAGAGGCAACTCTAAGTTTAAACTCCATGCTCACTGGAAGCTGATCAGTGGAACAACAAGACAGTGACATTTAAATACACAGACTAGTTTGACACTCAAATACTTTGCCCTGTAATTTTTCCTCTGATTATTGATTGAAAATTTAATCCATTTGCCAGATGCAAATATTAATCTTTTTCAACCTGGTTGAAAATTGATTAATGCATGGTCTCTTCATGCTCATCACAAAATGGGCCTTGAGACCAATCAGCAAAAATTGAGTTTTTGGCAAGTTGCCTCCTTCTGTGCTGTATGAAACGTGGAAAGATCATAGGAAGGGAAGATGGAGGGAGGACGGAGTTCTATCGTTTCAAGAGAAGCATTATGTTAGACTGGGAATTATTTCTTAATCTCAATCCAACATATTCAAGGGGGAAGAAAGATTGCAAACAACAACATAGTTAAAGCTTAAAGCATCATTGACCACAGTGACACAAGTCTTGAGGTGAAGGGAAAATCCAGAGGACACAAGGAATTTCTAATGGAAAGTAATATTCTTTGTACCCTATACAATAATAATGGGAAAGACAGTGGAGGAAGCTCCATATATACTAATGTATGGGATGGATTTGGGCTTCATGAAGAGTTGAGTTGTTAAGGGGAAAACTTTGTACATCAGAAATAATTCAAACCTTTTGAAGACCACATTAATGATTGATGAACTCTGAGAATTCCAGATCAAGTCACAGTAAACAGTGAGGTTAAGAATATTCATAGGTGAAGTCAAACTCAGAATAGGATGATCAAAGCTAAGAAATCATGTCGGTTGGTAAG
Source organism: Hemiscyllium ocellatum (assembly GCF_020745735.1). Lineage (NCBI taxonomy): Eukaryota > Metazoa > Chordata > Chondrichthyes > Orectolobiformes > Hemiscylliidae > Hemiscyllium > Hemiscyllium ocellatum. The sequence goes on from NC_083401.1 coordinate 25,930,677, forward strand.
ATGTCTCAAATACATGAAGTGGTTGGAAGAAATTGAGCTATAGTTAGTTGAGAGACATGCTGCTGTTGTGAGGTGATGCGTAATGGTGGCATTGAGAAAACATCCAAATGCAGCTATTCATCCATTGCACAGTGTAGGGAATAGAGTTTGTAAGAAGTAAGGGGACGCGGGGTCATAATCAGTAAGCAGCCAGAACAAAATCAGAACAAATTATTGATGTTATTCCATGAGACAAAGCACAAATATAATGCTATTCAATTTGGAAATATTCAGTGCTACAAAGAGACAAATCATAGTCTGTTGGAACAGATTCATCTATCTTACCCTATATATACAGAAAAACAACAAAGCAAACCTTGTAGCATGACCCTCACAGCAGTAGTTTTAGAATTAAACATGACACAGCATTTTTATATTTCTTGTACCTATGGAAACAAATCTTGTTTTCTGTAAGGCAGGCAAGCTTTGACATCATTTATTTAATTGCCTCTCCTAAATCTATTTAATATCAGCAATTTTACCCCTGAGTTAATATTCAAGATAAAATCTAGGATATGATTATTTCATTAGCATGAAAAATTACTCTTTCACTTTATTCTGCATAGTTTGGGAGAACTGACTGTTTCAAAAATAATAAATCAATGGAGTTTGGCTTCTTGCATCATGTACAAGATGTACCGCAGTAAGTCAAATGAAAGCAAAGTACTATGGATACTGAAAATGTGAAATAAAAACAGGAAGTGCTGAAGAAACCCAGCAAATCTGGCAGTATCTGCAGAGAGAGAAAAACACATTTAATGTTTTAAGGATGTTGGCACCCTTCTTTGGAACTGAAAACTGAAAACTCAAAATGTTAATTTTATTTCTCTGTCCTCAGAAGCAGCCTGAACTATTGAGTCTCGGCAGCACTTTCTGATTTTATTACTGCAGTAACTCAACAAGGCTCTTTTGGCAGTACTGTCTAAACCTACAACACCTACCATCAGCAAGCTAAGGGCAATATGTACACCACCGTCTACAAATGCACCTCAAAGTCAAATGCCCATTATCACTTGAAATTATTTTGCCATTCCTTTGGGTCAAATCCTGAACCTTCTTCCACAACAGATTGTGGGTTTACATATACTACATTAATTGTAGCAGTTAAAGATGGCTGTTTTTTTCTTATAGAATCCCTACAGTGTGGAAACAGACCATTTTCCCAATAAGCCCACACCAACCTTTTGAAGAGTATCCCACCCAGACCCATTCCCTTCTTCCTATTACTCTACATTTTCCCTGACTAATGCATCTACACATCCCTGAACACTATGGATAATTTTAGCATGCCCAATTATCTAACCTGCATATCTTTGGACTGCGGCAGGAAACCGGAGCACCTGGAGTAAACCCATGCGGACACGAAAGAATGTGCAAACTCCACACAGACTGTCGCCTGAGGCTAGAACCGAATCCACTGAGCCACCATGTCGCCCACAGGATTCAGAGTTCAGGATCATCTTCACAAAAATAATTAGGGGTGGTCAATATATGCAGGGCCAGTCTTTGACACCCATATCTCTCAAAGGAATAAATTTTAAAAATGAGATTGAACTATGAGGGCCAGGTTCAGAGAAAAGGAACATCCACCTTGAGTTGAATAGCTGTAGATGGTGAGGTTACAAGCAGGTGACCATCAGTTATGGTTTAATCCAGGACAGAATTATTTGACTTCTTTGAGGAGATAATAAGCAGATTAGATAAAGTGGAAATAGTACATGTGATATATTTAGATTTTCAGAAAACATCAGTTAACCAATCTTCAATCAATGGTAATATATTACCATAACAGAATAAGGTCTGATTAAGAAACCTTAACGTGCGATACCTTATTGAATGTATTTTGAAAATCCAGATATATTCTGCCTACGGGTTCCTGTTTATGTATCCTGGTTGTTATCTCCTGAGAGAACCATAATAAATTTGTCAGGTATGATTTTCCCACCATGAAGCCATGCTGACTCTGCTTGATTGTATTATAGATTCATGTACAAGATATACCCAGGCAAGAGGTTCAAGAAGGCAGTTCACCACCACCATCTTCCCAAGGTCAACTAGGGATGGACAATATGGGCTGTCCAGCCAGCAATGCCCACATCCTGCAAGTGAATTAAATACAAAATCCAAATTGTTGGGTAGATGCTCGTGGTATAGCTGTACTGGAACAGTTTCTCTGGGGATGCAGCAGGTTCTGAAGCAGAAGCCTTCAGGACTCTTGCTGGAATATTGGCAGGACTTAGTGGACGTTGCAGCATCCAGTGCCTCCAGGTTGTTATTGATGCCCCATGGAGTGAAGTGAATTGGCTGAAGACAGGCATCTCTGAAGTTAGGGACATTCAGGGGAGGCAAAGATAGATCATCCACTTAGCACTTCTGGATGAAGGTTGTTGCAAAGGTATCCACTTTATTGTTTGCATTGATGTATTGGGGTCTTTTGTTATTGAGGATGGGACTATTTGTGCAGCCTCCTCCTTCAGTAGGTTATTTAATGGCCACGTCATATGTAACAGTATGCCTGGAGCTGCTCTCGGCATGCCCCAGCATTAAGCCTGTTTAATTGTACTTCTGAATTACTTTTGCCTTCATGTTTGGTATCGCAACCAGTCCTCTACTCTCAATGCTGTCTTACTTCCATTATATCTGCTTTTAACTAGATCCAATATCTCATTTCTGAATTACATCCTTCAGTATCCCTGTTTCCTTGCCTAATACTTTTTTTTAGATTATTTACAGTGTGGAAACAGGCCCTTCGGCCCAACAAGTCCACACCGACCCGCTGAAGCGTGACCCATCCAGACCCATTCCCCTATATTTACCCCTTTACTTAACACTACGGGCAATTTAGCATGGCTAATTCACCTAACCTGCACATTTTTTGGATTGTGGGAGGAAACCGGAGCACCCAGAGGAAACCTACGCAGACACGGGGAGAATGTGCAAACTCCACACAGAGAGTCGCCTGAGGCAGGAATTGAACCCAGGTCTCTGGCGTTGTGAGGCAGCAGTGCTAACAACTGTGCCATCGTACATCATCATTCTGAAATAAGAATGACTTGGAGGTGCTGGTGTTGGACTGGGATGGACAAAGTTAAAAATCACACAAAACACAATAACACAACCACCTGATGAAGGAGCAGTGTATCAAAAGCTAGTGCTTCCAAATAAACCTGTCGGACGATAATCGGTGTAATTTGTAACTCTGAAATAAGAAGAGTTGTATATATTCCGCTTGCCTGGATAACTGCAACTGCAAATACACTAAAGAAGCTTGAGGTTATCCAGGACAAAAATGTCCACTTGAGTAGCTCCCATCTCCACCTTCAACATTCACTCCTTTCACCACCCTTCAGTGGAGGCTGCAGATGTATGTTCCAAGGAGAAAGTGAGGACTGCAGATGCTGGAAATCAGAGTCCAAAGGTATGGCGCTGGAAAAGCACAGTAGGTCAGACAGCATCTGAGGAGCAGGGTATTCAACATTTCGGGCAAAAGCCCTTCATCAGGAATATGGTGGGGGTTGGGGGGGGAATAGGGAGATAAATATGTGTTCCACCCTCCCCTCCGACATTTCACCACTACCCCCACCTGTATCTACTTATCACCTTCCCAGCTATCTCACCCCCACCCTCCTATTTATCTTCCAGCCTCCCCCCCACCGCATACCACATTCCTGATGAAGGGCTTATGCCTGAATTCCCCTGATCCTTGATGCTGCCTGACCTGCTGCGCTTCTCCAGCACCACACGTTTTGACTGCAGTCCATACCAAGTTCAAAATATATTGCAACAATTCACTAAGGTTCTTTAGACAGCATCTTTTAAATCTTTCATCTCACCATCTAGAAGGACAAAAACAGCAAATACATGGGGACACGATTACTTGCAAGTTTCCCTCCAGCCATTCACCATCCCGACTTGGAAATATATTACCATCCCTCACTGTCATTGGGTCAAACTCCTGAACTCCCTCCATAACAGCACAGTGGACTTAACTAGGGATAGGCAATGAACTCAATGCCCTTATCCCATCAACAACAGACAAAAATCTTCTGTCTTGCTCCCCAGGGCAGATTAAATTCCACCTTGCAGCATTCAGACTTGTGGATTTTTTTTGTCTGACTTGGGGCATTCAAGGGAATAACAAACTTCCTTCAATATTAGGCTTCCACCAATGCATCATATATTTTCCACAACTCTGCACTTAACATCAGAAAGATTGTAATTTTTAATCAATATTGGCACTCCCGGTACAGTGGATAGAGCTCTGGTCTCAGACAATTATGGATAATTTTTAGCGAAACTCAGTATGCACTGCAATGTTAGTTTTGCATCCTGTCCAATATTCTCATCTCAAAAGTCACGTTGACTTTAATAGAGAGTCAGACTGGGTGGAGTGCAAAACCAGCATTGCACCTGACCCAGTCCCTTTCCAGATGGGTGGCTTCAGTTAAAATTGCCAGCAATCAGACGACCAAAGTTGCCTGTTGTGCAGATGTTTGGAAGTGTTAACTGTAAAAGAAAATGACAAGACCAGCAACACTCCTCTCATGGATTCCTTGAGGCCACCACTTCATATGTCAGCTATATCTGTCAGTTAATATTATACAGACAAATATATTACCTGGTCAGCAACAGCTCGAGCTAGTTTATCCATCCTGGACCCTGCCTCCGCTATCTTCTTTGCTGCGTTGATTACATCGGATGTATTCTTTAGCGGACCCTTGCCCCTACAAGATATTGGAAAATAACACAAAGAAATAAATGAATCTTCTAGTTCAGAAAAGAATTGACACATCAAAACATTTTCTTGAAGTACAGTTAAGATTTGCATTGTTATTAAAAGGATGCTAAGAGATTTTGCAAGGTGTATGATATGTTTTGGGTACTTTGAGCAAACAAGCTGTCTCCATCATGACAAATCAGAAATTGCTCAGCAGGTCTGGCAGCATCTGTGGAGTTTAACCAGATTTAGTGTTTTGGGTCGAGTAACCCTTCTTCAAAACAAAATCCGCTCTATGTATGTGTACAGTAGAAGAGAATCTAATCCTGAATAATAATATAGCAGAAGCAACAACAAGAATAAAACTGCTGGAAATAGGCAGAAGCATCAAGAAAACAGTAAAAAACAATTTGTATTTCATCAGAAATAAATATCAGATTTTAGACGGTGACCATAAGAGGGTTGGCTAAAATAAACTTTGTGGCAGTGTAAGAATAGCATGAATGATAATGGTCAAGGGTTTAAGTCTCATTTTTGTTTGCTACTGAAAGTGTGTGCTGATGATTCAGCAAGTTAATACTTGAGATGGTGGGATTATTGTACGAGAAGAAACTGAGGAATTTTCAGGTATCTCTGGAGTCAGGGAGGGTCCCATAAGACTGGAAAATGGCATGTACAAATCCCTGTTGGTGAAGAAAGGGAAGCAGGAAATAAGGAAATTATAGGCCGGCTAGCCTAACCCTGGTTACTGGTTAGATTTTAAAGTCTATTATTAAGGATGAGACCGTAGATTACTTGGAACGGCACAGTAAATTAGAGCTGAGACAGCATTGCTTTGTCAAGGGGAGGTCATGCCTGACCAATCTTGTCAATTTCTTTGAGGAGGTAACGAGCAAGTTAGACAAAGGAAAGCCAGTGGAAGTGATCTATTTGGATTTCCAGAAGGTATTTGACAAGGTGCCGTATAGGAGGCTGCTAAATAACATAAGAGCCCATGATGTGAGGGGCAAGGTGTTGGTGTGGATACAAGATTGGCTGACTGGCAGAAGGTAGAGTGTGGAGATGAAGTAGTCTTTTTCAGGATGGTAGTCAGTGACTAATGTAGTTCCGCAGGTGTCAGTGTTGGGACCACAACAAGACACATTATACATTAGTGGGCGGCACGGTGGCACAGTGGTTAGCACTGCTGTCTCACAGCGCCTGAGACCCGGGTTCAATTCCTGACTCAGGCGACTGACTGTGTGGAATTTGCACGTTCTCCCCGTGTCTGCGGGTAGGGTAGGGTGAATTGGCCATGCTAAATTGCCGGTAGTGTTAGGTAAGGGGTGAATGTGGGGGTATGGGTGGGTTGCGCTTCGGCGGGTCGGTGTGGACTTGTTGGGCTGAAGGGCCTGTTTCCACACTGTAAGTAATCTAATCTAATCTAAAATAATTAATAACTGGATGAAGGATGAAGGCATTGTTGTTGAGTTTGTAGATGACATAAAAATAGATGGAAGGCTAGCTAGTGTTGAGGAGATAGGGAGGCTGCAGAAGGACTTAGATGGGTAGGAGAATGGGCAAAGAAGTGGCAGATGGAATACAATGTTGGAAAGTGTGAGGTTATGCACTCTTCTAAATGGGGAAAGCAGAAATCTGAAGCACAAAGGGACTTGAGATTCCCAGTTCAGGATTCTCTTGAGGTTAACATGCAGGTTCAGTTAGTAATTAGGAAGGCAAATGCAATGTTAATTTTTGGAAGGATGAGAATGCAAGAGCAGGCTGACACATTTGCAATATTGCGAGTAGTTTGGACCAAAGGATATTCGTAAGAATGATTGCAGAGGTGAAGGACTTGTCAGATGAGGATTTGTTGAGGATTCTGGGTCTGCACTTGATAGAGTTTTTAGGTTGAGGGAGGAATCTTATTGAAAATTACAGAATAATGGCAGACCTGGATAGAGTGGAAATGGGAAAGGTGTTTCCACTATTAGGGGACGTGATGGCCTAGTGTTATTATCACTGGACAGTTAATCCAGAGACCGAATTAATGTTTTGGGGTCATATATTCAAATCCTGCCACAGCAAATGGTGGAATTTGAATTCAATTAAAAATCTAGAAGTAAGAGTCTAATGATGACCATGAATCTGTTATGGATTGTTAGGATAAAAACTCATCTAATTCACTAATGTCCTTCAGGAGAGGAAATTACCATCCTTACATGATCTGGCTTACATGTGACTTCACATGCACAGAAATGTGGTTGACTCTTAACTGAAGTCTGGCCAGTTAGGGATGGGCAATAAATGCTGGCCTACCCAGTGATCCTCTCCTCCTGTGAATGAATATACAAAAAAGAGACTAGGACTTTAGAACTGAAATGAGGAGAAATGTCTTCAAGCAAAGGGTGGTAAATCTGTAGAGTTCATTACTACTGAAGATTGTGGGGGGCATGACATTGAATATATTTAAGACAGAGATTGGTGGGATAAAAGGTTACAGGGATAAGGCTGGAAAATGGAGTTGAGAAACACATTAGGCATGATTGAATGGTGGAGCAGACTCAATAGGGGGATAATGGGCAAATTCTGTTGCTATATCTTATACTATGGTCTTTAGAGTTTGGAAGAATGAGAGGTGATTTCACAGAAAACTACAAAATCTTTAAAGGGCTAAACAGATGCATATAGTAAATATGCTTCACTTGGCTGCAGCAGGACATGCATTTAGAACCAGGGAGCACAGACTCTGAATTAGGGCAAGCCATTGAGTACTGAGATGATGAGAAACATCTGTGTTCTGAGGATAATGAACCATTAGATGACTCTGCCCCAGAGGGCAATGGAACACGTACACTGGTTATGCACAGTACAAAGATTGTGAGATTTCCAGATACTAATAACATAAAGGGATATGAATGTAGTGTGGGGAAATAGTTTTGAGGGAGATAATCAGCCGTAACTTTAATGGTGAAGCAAGTTGGAGGGGCTGAATACACTCATTTTTTTTATTCATCCCTCACTTCCCCCTTCCCTATCTGTTCTATCTTCTCCAGTGTTAAGATATGCATGCTCCTGAAATTCTTGCTTCTCAAATGTCCCCGATTTTAATTATATCACTATTGGCAAGATTTATGACAAAGAAAACACTTAATTCCAGCTCAATACTCTGCTTCTCTACCTCTTTTTCCTCCTTAAAGGCGATTCCTAAAACCTACCTCTTTGATCAATCCTCCCTGGGTTCTATTTAAACTTTGTTTGCAATTGTTCATATATATATATATATCATACATATGCATACACACACAGATATATATTATATATATATATGCATATACACATACACACACACAAACATATACATACATATGATATATATATAAAATATAAAAATTGTTGAGTAGAAAACAACAAACAACATTGTGTGGGACAAGGCATAGCTAATGGATCTCCTCTGCCATGAAGCCTGCAAGATGTACAAAGTGTGAGGTAAAATGCACAGCCAGTCAGGCCTCTTGTCTAATTGCAGTGAAGAGTTTCTATTTGAAACATTCACTTATCCTATGTCTTCTCAGTGTGTGGACAGGCTCTGTTCAGCATTTCCTATTTAAATTATGTAGAAGTTACTTTATTTCTAATATGTTTGCAGCATTTTGGAGGAAAACAACAGGCTTGGGTTTCTGCCAACAGCAGTATGATTCACATCTACTATCTCAAAAGTAATATCTAAGAAACACAGCCTTATAATTCAGATGATGATCAAAACAGATGTATCCATGCGTGATGATCTTTGTCATTTTTTAGAAAATGTTTGCCAGCTTCTTTTACTTTTATTTGTCCTAATCTTTTCTTTTCTGAAATCACAATTGATTTTCACTTTGAGACATCAGATAGGCATGATTGTGGTCTTACTACACTTGCCTGCCTGCTCCCATAAATGTTCATCACCCTGTAAATCAAAAATCAGCTTCATTCAGTCTTGAATATATTTAATGACTCAGCCTCCAGTTCGTCCTGAGGAGAGACTTCAAAATTACCCACTTGAGAGATAATTCTTCTTCACTTCTGTTTATATGGAAGACCCCTTTTTTGAAACTTTGTCTCTTAGTTCTAGACTCTTCCATGAGAGGCAAAGTCTCTCAGCATCTCCCTGATAAGACCCTCAGAACCTTACATGCTTTAATAAGATCACATTTCGTTCCTTTAAACTCTGTGACACTCTATTTACCTTGACTGAAATTGCATTACCCTGACCAACCAACCCAACCACCCTGTGGCTCAACACTTCAACTCCCCCTCCCATCCCACCAAGGACATGCAGGTCCTTGGACTCCTCCATCGCCAGACCATAGCAACACGACGGCTGGAGGAAGAGCACCTCACCTTCCGCCTAGGAACCCTCCAACCACAATAGAGTTATCTCACCTTAACCTCCTTCCACCTATCGCATTTCCAACGCCCCTCCCCCAAGTCCCTCCTCCCTACCTTTTATCTTAGCCTGCTTGGCACACTTTCCTCATTCCTGAAGAAGGGCTCATGCCCGAAACGTCGATTCTCCTGCTCCTTGGATGCTGCCTGACCTGCTGCGCTTTTCCAGCAACACATTTTCAGCTCTGATCTCCAGCATCTGCAGTCCTCACTTTCTCCCTGAAATTGCATTCACTCCATGCATGTAAGAACTGTGCTCCATTCACCAGATATCCATCTATTGATATTTGTTGTCACAATGCCATCTTTTCTATCAATCATTCAAATCTGTCTACCTTACCCCTCAACCCTGTACATCTCATTTACTTATTTTGTCACTTCTTCCACTTCAGAATAATTATAGAGTCCCATTCAACATGCCTTTAATCCACTAGCCTTTGCCATTTCCATCATTGGGAAAAACATTTTTCTTTTCAAAGGAAAATAATGAAAAAATTATTCCTTTCGCAGTGCTCTGGTTGAATGATCATTCATTCTTCCCTTTCTTTCCAAGTGCAGGAGATGCAACTCTAGCTTTTATACCACTCCACTTTCCAAATTCCAGAATTCCAAATGCTGTTTCCAGGTCAAATAGTCTTTCGTTCGTTCATGCTTTTTCCAATTTAGTTGCTGCTTAGTGTCATGGATCACACTGGTGAGATCAAACGTAGCTTGGATGAATATTTTTCATTTTATTTCTCTGCCCACTCCCATTCTGACCTCTTTGTCTTTGGTCTTCAACACTCTTCTGAAGAAGCTTGAAAATTGATACTACTAATACTCTTTACTAGTAGACACAGTTTATGATCCACCCTTGGTTCAACTTCAGTGTCTGGATTGCAGTTCCATCCACCCAACTGTCTGTTCTCCAGGTTTCTTTGCTGGTTGCATTTGTTCTCCAGTTTTTCTATCTATCCGGCGATCTCTAAGTGGATAGGATTGTTATGAAAGTATATGGTGTGCTGGCTTTCATTAACAGGAGGATTGAGTTTAAGAGCCACAAGGTTTTTCTGCAGCTCTACAAAACCCTGGTGAGACTGCTCTTGGAATATTGTGTCTGGTTCTGGTCGCCCTATTATGGGAAAGATACGGAGGCTTTGGAGAGGGTGTAAAGAAGGTTTACCAGAATGCTGCCTGGACTGGAGGGCTTGTCTTATGAAGAGAGGTTGACTGAGCTCAGACTTTTCTCTCTGGAGAGAAGGAGGGCGAGAGGTGACCTGATCGAGATGTACAAGGGAATGAGAGGCATGGATAGAGTTGATAGCCAGACACTTTTCCCCAGGGCAGGATTGACTGGCACGAGGGGTCATAGTTTTAAGGTGTTAGGAAGAAGGTTTAGAGGAGAAGTCAGAGGAAGGTTCTTTAAACACAGAGTTGTGAATGCATGGAATGGTGGTGTTGGAAGCACAGTCATTAGGGACATTTAAGCAATTGCTGGGCATGCACAAGGACAGCAGTGAATTGAGTGGTGTGTAGGTTAGGTTATTTTATTTTAGGTTAGGAATAATCCTCTGCATAACATCGCGGGCTGAATGGCCTGTTCTGTGCTGTACCTTTCTATGATCTATGCCAAGTGGAAGAATGAGGTGTCTCCTAATGGAGAGCTGATTGACATGATTTGTTCTATGGTCTAAAGCTCATGACTAAAGTTGTATTTTGCATTATTCCTCATCTTCATCTTGTTCAGCAGATGGCCACACAGTTTATGCTCAGTGTGAATTCATTTGAGTACTTCACTCTGAAGAGACAGGGACTAGTGCACAGTTTTCCAGATGCAACACTGAATTTTACTATTTTGGATCATAGTCACCCTACCCAGTTTTTTGGACAATTGATCTCATGACAATTGTGCTGTTGTCAGTCAAAGCTCCTGTTTTGCTTCTTTCCTTGTCTTGTGTAGGTGCCCTTTTGCATTGTATCCTTATACAGTTCTCACCACCCCACTTCCCTACCTGTATAGTTGATTAAAATTTATGACGTTTCTAACTTCTTTCCAGTTCTGATGAAAAGTTATTGGCCTGAAATATTAACACTACTTTTTTCTTCACAGGAGCTGCCTGACCTGCTGAGTATTTGCAGTACTTTGTTTTTATTTCAGTATTTCAACATTTTATGTTTGTTGTAGCGAGAGTTTTGGAGCCATGAGGTCATGTTGCAGCTGTACAAAACTCTGGTGCTGCTGCACTTGGAGTATTGCGTACAGTTCTGGTCACCACATTATAGGAAAGATTTGGAAGCTTTGGAAAGGGTTCAGAGCCTATTTACGTGAACGTTCTGGTAAATCAACCTTTGGAAAGGGTTCAGAGGATGTTGCTTGGTATGGAGGGAAAGTCTTATGAGGATAGACTAAGGGACTTCTAGCTGCTTTTATTAGAGAGAAGAAAGTTGAGAGGTGAATTAATTGAGACATTAAGATAATCAGAGGGTTAGATAAGGTGGACAGTGAGAGCCTTTTTCCTTGGACAGTGATAGCTAGCATGAGGGGTCATAGCTTTAAATTGAGGGGTGAGAGATGTAGGACAAATGTCAAGAGGTAGTTTCTTTACTCAGAGAGGAGTGGGGTGTGGAACACCCTGCCTGCAACAGTCATAGACTCGCCAACTTTAAGGGCATTTAAATGGTCATTGAATAGACATATGGATGAAAATGGAATAGTGTAGGATAGATAGGCTTCAGACTGGTTCCACAGGTCGGTGCAACAGAGGGCTGAAGGGCCTGTACTGCGCTGTAATGTTTGATGTTCTACTTCTTTCATTATGGATTCCAGCATTTCTGCAATGACAGATGTCAGAGTAACTGGGTGATAGCTTTCTATTTTCTGTCTCTCCTTTCTTGAGCAGAGGTGCTGCATTTTTAGTTTTCTAAATTGCTGGGACTTTTCTGGAACTAAAGAATATTACAAACAATGTATCCACCACCTCTGCAGCCATATATTTTAAGACTATAGAATGCAGATCATCATGTTGGAGGGACCTCGTCAGAACCCTTCTAAAGAATCGTCATTGGACTCAAAACATTAACTCTGTTTCTCTCTTCACAGATGTTGAATTTGAATGACTTAATGTAAGTGCATTTTACAGTAGATAATAGAGTAAAATACAGTGAGAAGCTTCAACTAGCACCCCAATCCAGTACCATTTTGAACAGTTTGAGAATAAAATGATATAACTGAGAATTTATCGTCGTTCGATTGCCTCGTCAATGAGTCTGCCATGATGCTATCAGACCTACTGAGCTTTTCCAGCAACTTCTGTTTTTGCTGAGAATTTCCATTATCCACAGTTCTTTGTTTTACCTTGTTGAAGGATGATACTGCTATCTTTATTGTTATAGAAGTGGGATAGTGAGTTAGAGGGCTTGTCATAGAAGGAGGTTGCAGCAGGAGAGTGAAAGAAACAGCTAGCTAAGAGAAAGCCTGATAAAACTGTTGCCAAAATAAGAACAGATGTAGATGACCAGCCTTTAAGAGAAACATCTTGGTAGTGCATCAATGAACATCCAGCTGATGAGTCATAGCTGAGAGTATTGTCAGCATCAAAGATTTGTAATGGGAAACATTGTGACAAAGAAGAGAATACAACAGACTGACCATTTTTGAAAAGAAAATGGAATTGACTGGTGGGAAGAAGTACCTAGTGCCCTTTGGCAATGACTAAATATGAAGTAATCATCCATACAAAGTACAAAGACCATTTATTTTCAAGACACTGCATCAACAACTTTTCTTACAAAGAACAGTCCTACAATGAAATGAGCTACCAATGGGAATAGTCACAGACCCACCATTTAATATCATCGAGATCTATCTTTGGATTATTCTGATTAGAATGTTTTCATTATCAAGAGTTCCATCAGCAGACAATGTCTGATTTAGCTAGAGCTATCCATAAAAAAGTGTTGACAGAATAGGGATTTTATTTCATGAACCTGACATAACTAAAGCAGAAATAGAATCATAGGAAAATTAGCACTTTGAAAGGGTTAGACCTGAGTGATTCTAGTTTTGTTATAGTTGGTGATGTGATGATCCTGAAGTCGAATGCCTCTGTTAATTAAACTAAAGTACCCAGAGAAGATCGCCTCGTCTCGTAACCTGTTAAACATGCATGAATGAAAGAAGATCCCTGATTTCCACAGTATAAATGAAAAGTAACAAGTTATTTATTTAACCTTAACAGCGACCACTAACTATTAACAAACCAAACTCTTTTCTCTAACTAACCACTATCACTTAGCTGACCACAATCCTATTAATATGCTGTTCCAATAATATAATTATTCAACATTACATTGACTTAATCTCTCAAAGTTCAGACAGTCTCTTAAGCTGTGTTCCTTCTGGTCTTCTGATTCTGCTGTCTTTTTCCTGAGTTGTCTTCTTACTTCTTACTGCTTTTACAGGAAAAGGTACTTTTTGATAGATGGCACCATCTGAGATTTATTTGAGAGTAAGATATTTATTTCTCCAGATAGCCTTTGCTCTCCAGCTCTACAGCAGTTGTCCTGACCAATTTTCAAAATACTGTCATATTTTATACCCCCAACATCATACCCTCTTATTGGTCTGATGTTGTCAATACAATAAATTCAAACTCAGTTGGGTTTTGGTATCCTGGGCATAATTTAAATTAACTGGTTAAATTTGAGTTGTTGTCAAAACAGCTACCAAAACTCAGGTATCCATTTAACAGCCAATCATCACGTGTATCTATTTTGAACAGACCATCCCTTTGGCTGTTCTGTATACTGCAACTGAGGCTGTACTTTACATTCAGAACACACTTTCTATCTTAAAGTAACCATACACTCTTTTGGCTTCGTAACACTGAGGTTCGTAAAGGTTTGGAAACTTTGAATATATTCCATGCATGAGTAAGCAAATGCATGTGAGTACTTGAGTGCGTGAGTATATGCATGTAGTCATGCACATGTATTTGTTTGTAAGTGACTTCTGCAATAGCGTTGGAGTCGTTATTTACAAACAATAAAAAGAAAGATTTACAGTTGTACTGCACTTTTCATACCTCAAAGAACTTAACAGCCAATTAAGTAATATTTGAAGTGTAGCAACTGGGATAATGTCAAAAGCAAAGCAGTCGATTTGCAGACAACTATATATACAAAGAGCACTACCATAATTTATACCTTAGTGATTTTTTAAAAATGGTCAGGAAACTGGTGAGGACTATTTGGTTCTTCTGTAAAACATTGCGATGGAACACCTCAGAAGACAGACAGAGCATCCATTTGATGTTTCATCTGAAAGATGGCATATCCAACAATACAGCATTGTCTCAGTGACTGTGTGTTCTGGAGTTGGCTGTGGATGTATACAAGTAAGGATACCTGGATGACAAGTGCTTTCCTTCAAATAGTACTTCTTTCAACATGATGTCAATAAGCTTTGATTAGATTAGATTAGACTTACAGTGTGGAAACAGGCCCTTCGGCCCAACAAGTCCACACCGACCCGCCGAAGCGCAACCCACCCATACATATACCCCTTACCTCACTCTACGGGCAATTTAGCATGGCCAATTCACCTGACCCGCACATCTTTGGACTGTGGGAGGAAACCGGAGCACCCGGAGGAAACCCACGCAGACACGGGGAGAACGTGCAAACTCCACACAGTCAGTCGCCTGAGTCGGGAATTGAACCCGGGTCTCAGGTGCTGTGAGGCAGCAGTGCTAACCACTGTGCCACCGTGCCGCCCACGGTTTACCATTCCATTGCAAGAATGGCACCTACGATGACATAGCTTTCTTGGGTACAAGCATCAGTTTCCCTTTGTTTAATCATGGGTTCTGGAGTGAAACTTGATGTGAAAAGTTCTGACTCAGAGGTGACAGTCCTATCAACTGGGCCAGGCTGATGCTAAACACAAATTATTTCTGGTGAATTGCAAACGGTAAATTATTGTGTGAATATAAGTGCATTATTCATTCAGAGAAAGAAAACAGGAAGGTGTTATGGACCAGGCCCCCTCAAAATAGTTGAAGAAGCTAGCCTAGACCCTAACTTTTTCTTATTTTCAAGGGAGATGTGAAGTGTGTGTTCCAGATTTGGTGCAACTGGTCAAACTACTCGTCGTTAAGCAAAACACAATTTGTTTAAACACTGTACTTAAAATACAAATAAAAGAAAGAGGAATTTAGAATAACGTAACTATTGGACAACTTAACCAAATAATAGATAAAGTACTTATTACTAAGTAACTGTTCCAATATAGCTGTTTCCTGAAGAAGGGCTCATGCCTGAAACGTCGATTCTCCTGCTCCTTGGATGTTGTCTGACCTGCTGCGTTTTTACAGCAACACATTTTCAGCTCTGATCTCCAGCATCTGCAGACCTCACTTTCTCCCAATATAGCAACATCCCATAAACACACTCTTTGGCAAAAAAGTAAATTCAGACACAGATTCTTATAGGCAGGATTCCAATTCAGGAGGGAACAACATCAAGAGAGAGTTCAGAGAAAGCCCACAGTTAAGGAACATTTACTGAAACTTGCAACTTGTGATAGCGAAAAAAAACTAGGAAGTTTAATCTCCCCTCCGATGTTACAAATACTTTAAAAGAAACCTAAAGGCCTCTTACCCTATTGACTCAGGTCGGGTCCAGTAACCACTTCGGCACCTCTGCCTTTACAACCTCTCTTAAGCAAAAACCCAGGATAAAATAATCTTTTTAAAAGTGACAGCATCATCACAAAGGGAACAGCAAATCAAATACAAAGCACCAATCATCAATACCACAAATCTTGAAATTAACTCTGAACTTTATGCAAAGTCTTACTGAACTCTTCAGTCCACACTAGATTTTCAAAGCACTTTGAGGATAAACGCAAGTGCAGTTTTTCTTGTTCATCACACAAAATGGGCATCACTGGCTGGACCTGCATTCAATGCCCAACCATAGAGGGCAGTTAACAGACAACCACAAGGCTGTGGGCCTGGATTCAGATGTAGGCCAAACCAGATAAGGAGAACAGTTGTCTTTGCTATAGGACATTAGTGAATCAAATGGGGTTTTCCTTGAATGTATCACTTAATTATTAATCTAGAAACACAGAGCTGGAAGGTTCATTTCCAGATGTTTCATCACCCTACTAGGTAACATTTTCAGTGGGCCTCAGGCGAAGCACTGCTGGTAATTCCTGCTTTCTATTTATAGGTTTGGGTTCCTTTGGGTTGGTGATGTCATTTCCAGTTGTTTCTCAGCTGTACTGTACAAGATGTCTGTGTAATGCTGTTGCCCTTTAAAGGGCCTGATATCACATGTTATTGAAGTCTCTCTCATAGAACAAAACACTTACCATATTTGATGGCAGCCATTGTCAGCTCCATTGCACACTTGTAGCTTACAGCATGGTGGAAGGAAACAGCATTTGTTCTTCACACGGTGAGTCTCAATCTCAGACTTTGGCTATAAAATGTACTCATTCACTTTTTTGTAGTGCTCTCCCTTAGACCTACTGGCTTTGAACTTTCCCATGTTCCTGCTCAACCTAACCATCTAACTCTTTACCTCTCCACTTCACTCTCCACCTCAAGCCCCAGGGATGTTGAATTCACAAGCCAAATATAAAAGCCCACTATCCTCAATCAAATCCAGGGTGTTGACAATCTTATCAATGACTATTCCTTCTGTATTACTCCTTTCCACTCAAGGCTTTATCTTCTCTTCTTATAATATACTAAGTCCCCTTTATACCTTCACAAATGTTATTTTATGATCCCACCTGGTGTTATTACTGAATAAGTCAGATCCTAGACTAAAATCTGGCTTGATTGATCATAGTGTGTTTTTGCTTTTTAATGAGGTGGTCTCTCACTGAAACTTAAGTTAAAAAATGTTGCTATTTTTGTAATGACTGGAACAATGTCAAACATAGAATATGAGTCCCCTGATTCAGGTTGTTAACTTGGTCCAATCAGGGAGTCCTGACTGACAGATATAAACGGGAATGTCAGGGGTTCTGTTCTCTAAGAGTTGGCTCTGTGCTGGCTGGGTCAGTGCATGCACTATGCAATAAAGCATGACTTGATGATGGAATACTGGTCTTCATGGAGTTATTTCAATTTTGGTTTTAACAATGCAGCAGAAATTTATTCTCTAAAACAAAAGAGAATAAACCAACTCCTTGCAGTTAACACACAATTAAAGATTTCTAAACACATGAAATTTTGAAGAATAAAAAGTGACCTCATTGATTTGGTAATAATGAAATGTTGATACTTGCAAATAGATGTAAATAGATCTCTTGCCAAACACCAGTGAGAATCTTGTACTACCATTCTATACTTGGTTGTAAATGGAGATTTTTGTTCTTCTCTTAACATTAAGAAGCTCCTTTTTACTAAATCACATGCACTTTTCCAAACTTTCTTGCTATTGCCCACACCATTATTGCAATATTCTGTCCCATATCTTGTTTACTATAAGAGACCCTTGCAGTTGAATCTGAAGGTGGTTATCCTTACCTACACTACATTTTTTTTAGATTCCCTACAGTGTGGAAACAGGCCCTTCAGCCCAACCAGCCCACACTGC
The DNA here is from genome assembly GCF_020745735.1 of Hemiscyllium ocellatum. Classification (NCBI taxonomy): domain Eukaryota; kingdom Metazoa; phylum Chordata; class Chondrichthyes; order Orectolobiformes; family Hemiscylliidae; genus Hemiscyllium; species Hemiscyllium ocellatum. The sequence goes on from NC_083401.1 coordinate 25,948,435, forward strand.
TCCTCCGAAGAGTAACCCACCCAGGCCCATTTCCCCTCTAACACTATGGACAATTTAGCATGGCCAATTCACCTGACTTGCACATCTTTGTGACTGTGGGAGGAAACCGGAGCACCCAGAGGAAAACCAGAGAATATGCAAATTCCACATAGACAGTCCCAGGAATTGAACCTGGGACCCTCGTGCTGCGAGGCAGCAGTGCTAACCACTGAACCACCGTGCCGCCCTTATGTGGGCATTGGAGAAGCGTATACATAGAAGATATTTATGACACACGATAAAATATGTATTTATCCTCACCACACAGAGCTTAAAGGGAAACAGAGCTGAAAAATGTGTTGCTGGAAAAGCGCAGCAGGTCAGGCAGCATCCAAGGAACAGGAGATTCGACGTTTCGGGCATAAGCCTGAAGAAGGACTTATGCCCGAAACGTCGAATCTCCTGTTCCTTGGATGCTGCCTGACCTGCTGCGTTTTTCCAGCAACACATTTTTCAGCTCTGATCTCCAGCATCTGCAATCCTCACTTTCTCCTTAAAGGGAATCAGGATAGGCAATGAATGTTGGCTCAGCCAGTCATGCCCACTCCCCATGAATGAATGAAAACAGAACATTACAGCATTCAATTGCATGCATTTTGGATTTGAATGCTACGACAAGTTCACTAACTATATCTGAGCCACTCAGAGAGTCCAGAGGAAAAATCAATTTCTTTCAAACAAAGGAAAGATTGATACACTTCAATGACTGGCACTACTGAACATCCCCAGAATGCTTTTAATGTCTATGGTTCAACTATCACTTGAATAATTTGAGACATATTTTTACATTATTCAAAGGATGAAACCCATGCAATTATTGGGGTACTGGGAACTGGACAGAAAATTGGCTGAGACAGAAAGCAGAGAATAAAGCATGTAAAACAACTGTTAGTCACACTGGAGGGAATTATGCAATGTTCTTGAAATCTGTGTGATAAACCTTTTTTCTCTTATTTGTATATAGTCATAAAATGGATCATAACCCCAAATGACTTAACAGAATCATAGAATCCCTACAGTACAAAAGATACCACTGGGCCCATCGAGTCTGCACTGACCCTTCAAAGAGCATCTCCCCCAACAGAACCTGAAGCAGAATAATACAGTGGACAAAAATACACCCCTTCCTGTTGCGTTGAATGCATTTCACCCTTGATTCGAACAGAAGGTCAGAGAAATGGTGTCACATGTCCCGACAGTCTCGGATACACGTCTTCCCTTAGTCACCACTGCAGACATCAGATCAGCCTTCTTGAGAGAGAATCCAAGGGAATAAACTGGCATGGATAGAACCCCAGCTGTGGATTCAGATCCTGTGTGGACCAGATGGCGGGAGTATTTGTTGACATCAGTAACCTTTCCTTGCTATAATCTGTAGTCTCCACATGTTTCAAGGAGATCACCATCATGCTGATACCAAAGAAAACACATGCAATGTCCCTCAGTGACTATTGTCCAGTGGCTCTGATCTTGACAATTATGAAGTGCTACAAGAGATTAGTTATGGCTCATATGAACTCTTGAGCTGATCCCTTACAATTTGCTGACTGGCGAAACAGGTCCACAGTAGATGTCATCTCCCTAGCCCTACAGTCATCTCTGGAACATCTGGATAATAAGGATACCTTCATCAGGCTTGAAATGGAGATGTTAGTGTTGGACTGGAGTGTACAAAGTTAAAAATTACACAACATCAGGTTATAGTCCAACAGGTTTAATTGGAAGCACTAGCTTTTGGAGCAACGCTCCTTCATCAGGTGATAGTCAATCACCTGATCAATCGACTATCACCTGATGAAGGAGCGTCGCTCCGAAAGCTAGTGCTTCCAATTAAACCTGTTGGACTATAACCTGATGTTGTGTAATTTTTAACTTTATACATCGGGCTTTTATTTATTGACTACAGCTCCACCTTCAAACTTATAATCCCAACCAAACTAATCTCCTCTCTGCTCTGTCCTCTGCAACTGGATCCTTGACTTTCTTAACCGCAGACCGCATCAGGTAGGATAGGCAACAGCTATTCCTCCACGATAATTACCTATGCTGGTGGCCTGCAATGATGGATATTCAATCCCTTACTGTACTCCCTATACACTTATGACTGCTTAGCAAAATTTCATTCAACCTCCAAGTTCGCTAACCTTGTAGGCCAGATATAGGTGGAAGGTATAGGGGAGATGTCAGGGGTGGGTTCTTTACCCAGAGAGTGGTGGGGGCATGGAATGCGCTGCCCGTGGGAGTGGTAGAGTCAGAATCATTGGCGACCTTTAAGCGGCAATTGGATAGGTACATGGATGAGTGCTTAATCTAGGATAGATGTTCAGCACAACATCGTGGGCCGAAGGGCCTGTTCTGTGCTGTATTGTTCTATGTTCTATGTTCTATATCAAACAGTTACATGAGAGAATACAGAAAAGAGATAGAATGCTTCCTAGCATGGTGTAAAGATAATAATCTCTGCTTCAACATCTGCTTCAACAAAACTATAGAGCTGATCATTGACTTCTGGAAGCAATGAGGAGGGTACACTCCCATCTACAGCAATGGAGCTGAGATGGAGATGGTCACCAATATCAAGTTCCTAGGTGTGATGATCACCAACAATCTGTCCTGGACCACCCACATTGATGAGACAGTCAAGAACACGCAACAAAACCTCTTCTACCTCTGGACCCTAAGGAAATTTACCATGTCCAATACAACCCTCACTAAGGCTTGGTATAGCAACTGCTCTGCCCAGGACTGTAAGAAACTTCTGAGAGATGTGAACACAGCCCAGTCCACCATTGACTTCCATTTATATTTCAACATCATCGAAGACCCCTCTAACCTCAGTTACAATCTCTTTCAACTTCTTCATCAGGCAGAAGATACGAAAGCTTAAACAAACATATTAATAGGCTCAAGAAAAGCTTCTTCCCCGCTGTCATTAGACTTCTAAATGGACCTCTCAAATTTCAAATCTAATTTTGATCTTGCTTTCTGTGCCCCTTTTTTGCAGCTGTAAATTTGTATTCCTCGTTCTGCTCTATCACACTGTGATCTTTATGTGGTATGATCTGCCTGCACTGCAAAACGAAACTTTTCACTGTACCTAGATACATGTAACAATAATAAATCAGGTGAAATTAAATCAACTTCCCACCCTATCCCCACAACCCCATATTTAACAGAGATTGCACATCTTTGGACTGTGGGAGGAAACCCACACAGACACAAGGAGAACTTGAAGATTTCATATTTTTAAGTACAACATGATTTACTTCCTAATGGTAAAAACACATGCAAACCAAAAGATGGCTGAGGATATAAATTCAGTCTAAACCCCTCTACGGCTGACATTGAGTCCCAAGAGGAATCATTGTGCGTTGCACCTGAAGAATATCAAGGGACCTTTAGACTTCAACACTTCAAAGGGAGACATAACATTCAAAAACCTGAACTCTGGTCTCCTGAGGGTTGCATCGCAGGCAACAAACATGATAAGAAATGAAAGAAAGGCAGTATGAGGTGAAAGCTATGCTTGGGCTTCACCCTTCCAGCACCACACAGGGAAGGGAGTTTAAAACAACTGCAACCACTGGTGTTTGTGTGCTAGTCTGTAGAGTATTGGCCTGCTCAATGATAACCTGTAGTTTGAGTTCCATTATGTTAATGTGTGATTTGAAGGAACATAGGGAGGACTTACTCTTGACACCTCTGTATGTACAGGTAAAAAGAAACAGTGTCTCTTTCAGTGCTGAAAAACATGTCAAATCTACAATGTCACTTTTAAAGAAAACTGTAAAACTTCCTTCAGCTAACTACAGAACCTAGAATCTTGATGTGGAGGTGCCAGAGTTGGACTGGGGTGGACAATGTCAGCAGTCACACAACACCTGGTTATAGTCCAACAGGTTTGGATAGTTGGACTCTAACCTGGTGTCATGTGACTTCTGATTAGTTTCTTGAAACAACTACTCAACTGCCAAAGTCAGCACTACTGGAATTACATCCTCAATGACACCAGGTTATCATCCAACTATCCAAATCAGTAACCTGGTGTATGTGACTTCTGACTTTAGGTTTAAGAAAAAGACCCCTTCACTCATGAATACCTTTGCCGAGCCAACTATATTTTTGTTTATAAAGGAGCCAATTTAACCTGGCTTTCTTGAGCTAAAAAATGGATTTATTAAACATGAGAAAAGATTTAAAAAAAAGAGAGACACCTCAGTACAGATTAAACAGGCATCCAAAAAGTCAACGGAAATGCATGTATCAGTCTTTGACTTGTCCATGAAGATTAGGCTGTGAAACATTGAGGCCATTAAGGTGTATAAATTCAGTAGACATCACATCAGAAACATTTAATACTTTAATAGCCTCTTTATCTGTCTATCAAAGTATAAACTACCGGCTGAGATAATTACAGCTTTTTAAAACATTGAGGCATTTGTAATACTGGGCCTCTTGCTGAGATATTTGTATCATCGATAGTCACAGGTGAGGTGCCGGAAGACTGGATGTTGGCTAACGTGCTGCCAACAAGAAGGGTGGTAAGGACAAGCGAGGGAACTGTAGACCAGTGTGCCTGACATTGGTGGTGGGCAAGTTGTTGGAGGGAATCCTGAGGGACAGGATGTACATGTATTTGGAAAGGTAAGGACTGATTAGGGATAGTTAACATGGTTTTGTGCATGGGAAATCATGTCTCACAAACTTGATTGAGTTTTTTGAGGAAGTAACAAAGAGGATTGATGAGGGCAGAGCGGTAGATGTAATCTATATGGACTTCAGTGAGGCGTTCGACAAGGTTTCCCATGGGAGACTGATTAGCAAGATTAGATCTCACAGAATACAGGGAGAACTAGCCATTTGGATACAGAACTGGCTCAAAGGTAGAAGACAGAGGGTGGTGGAGGAGGGTTGTTTTTCAGACTGGAGGTCTGCGACCAGTGGAGTGCCACAAGGATCGGTGCTGGGTTCTCTACTTTTTGACATTTACATAAATGATTTGGATGCGAGCATAAGAGGTACAGCTAATAAGTTTGCAGATGACACCAAAATTGAAGGTGTAGTGGACAGCGAAGAGAATTACCTCAGATTACAACAGGACCTTGACAAGATGAGCCAATGGTCTAAGAAGTGGCAGATGGAGTTTAATTCAGATAAATGCGAGGATAAATGGGAAAGCAAATCTTAGCAGGATTTATATACTTCATGGTAAGGTCCTAGGTAGTGTTGCTGAACAAAGAGACCTTGGAGTGCAGGTTCATAGCGCCTTGAAAGTGGAGTCGCAGGTAGATAGGATAATGAAGAAGATGTTTGGTATGCTTTCCTTTATTGGTCAGAGTATTGAGTACAGGAGTTGGGAGGTGATGTTGCGGCTGTACAGGACATTGGTTAGGCCACTTTTGGAATATTGCATCCAATTCTGGTCTCCTTCCTATCGGAAAAATCTTGTGAAACTTGAAAGGGTTCAGAAAAGATTTACAAGGATGTTGCCAGAGTTGGAGGATTTGAGCTATAGGGAGAGGCTGAACAGGCTGAATTCCATACTGTAAGTAATCTACTCAGGCTGGGGACAGTTTCCCTGGAGCGTCAGAGGCTGAGGAGTGACCTTATAGAGGTTTACAAAATTATGAGGGGCATGGATAGGGTAAATAGGCAAAATCTTTTCCCTGGGGTCAGGGAATCCAGAACTAGAGGGCACAGGTTTAGGGCGAGAGGGGAAAAATATAAAAGAGACCTAAGGGGCAACATTTTCTTGCAGTGGGTGGTAAAACTCACCAGCTGGAAGAAACAATCTATCAGCAACTACCCTGAAAGGCTCTATTTTTTTGCTCTTTAAATAGTACCAAGGGATTTTTAACATCTGTCTAAAAAGGTAGAGTGGGGCAATATTTATTAGGTTTTCTGAAAGAAATATGCTGCTCTGAAGACTGAAAGTCTTTTTAAACTCACAGGAATGATTCAAAACATTTCCTGAATTCATTGTTAAAAAATAGGGTGAAAAACACTAAAATTAAGGACAATAAAACTGACAAATACTTTAAAAGGGACTATGCACAGTAGAATGAGCTCTTTTTCTCTCACATGCATACTGACATGCATTATTTATTATGCAAAGCTCAAAGCAGTTAGGTGTACAATTGTACTGATGGCTGAAGTTCCTCCCTGATGATCTTTGATTGCGCTACTTGACCTGTAATCCAGTCAGCTCTCGGTTAGCCACTTCATAGTCTGAACCATTTCTGCTTCAAGTTTCTCAAAATAATGGCATTTGCTTTCACCAGTAAGATACAAGCCTATACTGTACGTTTACAGCTCTGGCTCACTTGCAGCAGAAGAATCAACTGAAAACAAAATCGAGTTCAATGTGCTCACTTTAGAAGTTTTGATCTAATCGGCAACAAAATTGCAGAATTACAAACCTCTTCCTCTTCTTAGAAGAATTCTTTTCCAACTGTGACATACTATTTGAATCTCCAACTGGGCGTAATGCCTACTTTTAGCCTTTCTTGGTTATACATATTTATATTTATAACTTACTTTTGTCACCTTTTCCTTTATTTCCTTTCTCGAATTAACCTTTTAATTCCCCTTTTTATATTCTTTGTTAAAATCTGCTGTTCCTTTGACGTTGAGCTAAGTGGGAGTGGCCAAGGAACAGAACCAAACAAGCTTCAAACTGATATTGTGTTGCCATTGCTCAATTTACCAGCCTATATAGAGTCCCTACAGTGTGGAAACAGGCCTATTGGCCCAACAAGTCCACACCAACCCTCCAAAGTGCATGCCACACAGATCCATTCCTCTGCACTTTTTTCTCTCCATTTCCCCTAACTAATGCACCTAAGGTACACATTCCTGCACACTATGGGATAATTTAGCATGGCCAATTCTCCTAACCTGCACATCTTTGGAGATGTGGAAGGAAAGTGGAGCACCCAGAGGAAATCCACACAGACACAGAGAGAATGTGCAAACTCCCCACAGCTACCCGAGGTTGGAATTGAACCTGAATCCCTGGCACTATGAGGCAGCAGTGCTAACCACTGAGCCACCGTGCCTCCCATGCATGTTCATACTCTTGTAAGTACACATGACAATAAAATCTTTCATTAAAATCATTCATTCACTCTGCTGCTGAGTTTTTTTTAACATGATCTCACACTTGATTCATGCACAAACAGAAATTGTTTGCATGAGCAATTACACAGTGGTTATACTATCGGCCTATTAACCCAGAGTTCAATTTCCAACATTGCCAAACTGGAGAATAAAATTAAATGTACTTAATAATCCATACTGAATTGGTGGCAGAAGTAAAAGACCATCAAAGCTGCTAGATCATCATTAAAAGAATAAAAAAAAACTTTTGGAGCACGGAAATATTTGCTACAAAATGTAGTTGACCATTTCTGGAACATAGGAAGAATTGTAATTCTTGCAGCCTGACTGTCGTTGACCATGCATGTACAAATACTACTTTTGCCAAATACCTCCAAACACATTTGCTGAACAAAAACCTATTAAATTCAGATTTAAAGTATATTTGATTGAACATCAACTGCTTCTTTTCAGGGAAGATAACAAATACTTTAAGGGCTCAGGCATGGGGGGTGGAATGGAATTGTTCTTGAATACTCCAGCATGGAAAAAATAACATCTATACAACGGGCTGATTTTTTTTTGCTATTTGGTTTTACTATTGATATCTTTTCACTGAAGCTGTTTCTTGTACAGACTTACAAATTAGGAACAGAAGTAGGACATTCAGCCCCTCGAGCCTGTTCTGACATTCTACAGGATCATGACTCATCTAATTGTGACCTCAACTCTACTTTCTTGTACCGCCCCTCCCCCCATACCCTTTAATTACTTTGTCAACTGAGAATCTATCTAAAACAAAAGCAAAACACTGTGGTTGCTAGAAATCTGATATAAAACCAGGAAAATTAAAACCTGACAAAACTCAGTAGTCTGGTAGCATCTGTGGAATGAGAAAGTAGTTGTTTAGTGTTTCCAGTCCGATATTTGTCTAGTTACAATTCATCCTTAACAATAATCAAAGATCCAGCCACAACTGTTCTCTGAGAAGGAAATTGTCACAGCTCTGTGAGAAAACAAATTCTCTTCATCTCATTAGCGTTCTTTAAACATTTAGTTATCATTTATAAAACTGTGCCAGATTTCAAACTCATCCTAAAAAGACATTTTCTCCACAAACCTGCGACAAAGATGCAGGATTTGCCTCTTTGTTATTTGAGAAGCCATTTTATGACACGTTGATCTTCATGCACAGCTGTGTCTGATGGAAGTTGAACTGGCCCTTAGTGTGGCAGCCCCAACATGCATCACTTGCCTGCACTGGATGGGCAGTCGTAAGCAACAGTCCAAGCTGATTTTCACCAGCCATGTCCAAGCACATGAGTCTGATTGTAACATCTCATCTGTTCCCTACCTCTACCAACTATTCTAGAATGAAACCCAACTTCAAGGCTGTACTGTTTGGTTTTTATTACTCGGTATCAAAGTCCAGTCAATGCCTTTATCTCTCAAACAATTGGAAGTGTCATTGCCTCTATTTTAAATGATTGCTACTCTAAGACGAAAGTTAATTTAAACATGGCATTTGATCCACCATCCACACATTCATGAGGTGCACAAAAAGCAAAGGCACTTCATACTGGTCAGATAATTCTCAAAGGTATACTCCTATTTGCTTTGTCTCTGTCAGCAGTATATTGTCTGCAGCAAGATGAGGAATACTGCCTGAGGATGAAGCAGAAGAAATCAGCGACATTTCAAATCAGCATGGCACCACTCAGCAAGCTAGATCATGTTCGGTGGCAAGACAAACCACTCGGGCTCTGGAAAATGCAATTCACCGAAGAGAAATAGACAGACCACTTAACAAAGATAAACAGCAAGAGGCAGAGCACTTATCCTCCTCATACTACTCCACACCACCCCCACTACTGCCACACGATTCTGTAAGTAAACTTCAAACTCAGTCAGTCTGCACTTGTATGGGAGGCACGTCAGTGCCACACATCAGGGCTCACAGAGAAAACCTGCCAGGGCGATTGTTTATGAAAGCACAGAGGCATGCAACAGAAGGGTCATGAATGATGATTGTGAAGCATGAGAACGAGGCCCCTAATTGACAAGCAGTTCATTTAGCAGTGCAAATTTAGCATTTCTAGTACCAGCCTGGCTGAAACACAATCCATCACTGGATAAAAGTTGCACAGTTATAACCGTGTTCCTTATCATTGCTGCACCCAGGATGACTGGTAAAGCTGAATGATCCCTTTTACCTGCTCAGTCAGTCCAGAATCAATTTCCTAAGCAAAACTGTTCATTTCCCCAGATATGCTCTGTATCAGCATAAGAGGTGATACCTCTTAATGACAGCACATAGGTTAAATTCACCCATAAACCTGGCATCTACATTAACCCACCCAATGCTGCAAAGGCAAGACACGTGGCCTTTGAGAGACAATGTTTCAACTCACCGCTAGAGAAACGAAGCATAAATATTAACGTGTCAAACATAGATAAGAATGAAGGGCCTGTGACGGCGGAACAAGTCATCCTGCCCAATGGTGCTGCTGACACTGTGATTGCACCAGATGAGATAATACTGTACCAAGAGTTGATATATGATGCCAACAGGACAATTGTGCTATATGAGTTAATGGTTGAACAGACAGTCCACTATGCACCGCATGAAACTCCATCGCATAAAACGAATCACTGTGCTCTACTTCAGAGTACACTGCAGCACAAAGAGCAGAGAGGGTGACTATATTCATTGCGCTCCCGGAAAATAAGTTAGCATTGCCAGCTGTGACTTTTGGCACAACACGACTGAATTAAAATATCAGCCCAAAGCATGCTCTTAGCATCATCACCACAAGTTACACAAAAAAACAACAAACCCTTATCAAACACAAGGCAATAAATGATTGAACTCCTTGGGAATTCTGTTTGGTGAATAGAACATTTTGGCATCAAGTTGGTAAGGATTTTATTTTTTATACGAACGGGCCATTGTTTTGCAATGCTTTCCTCATGAGAGTGCCAATGCAAATAATGGCCAATTAACTCAGTTAACCCAATAGATGTTGAGGCTTGTGGAATATGTCAGGAATTAAAGTAAGCAGTGTGAATGAGTTTGAGCAATAACTAGCTGTGTTTCTGGAGAAAACTGGAGCTGTGTGGTATGTTGAGCAAATAAATATGCATGTAGCACTCTCCAGAAAACCAATGGCCTTGTTGGGCCTAACAGACTGTCCTTGATTTGAATGAGTTTTTAACATTTTCATGCAACTCTAATCACTACAGATGATGATCTTAGAGAGAAAATAGGCACTGCCTCATGCATATAAATTGTTTCAATTCTAATGCTGCTGGTAACAACTAAGAGAAAATAACAAGTGCTTCTTGAAATAGGAGTAAACAACAGGATTGAGTTAATTGTGGATTGAACTGGATGAGTTCAAAGTCTGATTGGAGAGTGCATATGACTTGAGCAGAATATAACACTCCCATATGATGAGTTTGAAGGTTGGGAGCATTTAGTTAGACTGGGGGATGGAAAGTGAAATCCCGACTGCCTCTCTATCACTAACCAGATTAAGTGAGTGGGCAAAAACTAAGCAGATGGAATATAATGTGCAAAAATATGAGATTACACACTTTGACAGGAAGAATAGAGGACCTGAATATTTATGTGGGAAAAGATGGCAGAAAGCTGCAGCACAGAGGGGTCTGGGGGTCCTCATTAATTACAAAAAAAAACTAGTGTCCAAGTTCAACAGGTAATAGAGAAGGCAAATGAGCTGATGATCACCATTTCAAAAGGAACAGAGTACAAAAATATAGAGGTCTTGCCAAAACTATACAAAGCACGAGTCAGACCACACCTGGAATACAATGGATGGTTTTGTGTCGCTAGTTTAAGGAAAGCTTTAGTCTAACTCGGGGTAGTTTAGAGAATGTTCACTAAGTTGATGCCAGGAATGGAAGGAAGTTCTTATGAGAGGTTGTATAGGTTGGGCCAATGTTCATTGCAATTTAGATGAAAGACATTACCTAAATAGGAATCTTAGGGAATTTGAGAGGACAGATGCAGAAAAATTGCTTCTGCCTGCCAGAAATTGTAGAATGCGGTAGCACAATCACAGATTGTGAGCTCACCCAGTTAAGACATATGAGGAGGGTTTTTGAGGATTATCAGATCAGCCATAATCTCATAAAATGACCTTAACTTGATAGGCTGAATGGTTGACTTCTGCTCCTCCATTTTATGGTCAGTTAACAGTATTCACAGTATCCAGTTGACCATAAAGCACAAAGATCAAAATCATGGCACTGGCAGACATTGAAGTAATATCTCAGCAATGCTAGTAATGCACTGTGATACTTAGGCAGTGAGTCCCTTGGAGCTCTGGGATTTGAAGCTGTAGTGGCACTAAGTCTGGCTTTATGGGTAGGTAAAGGCTTAGTGGTATAATCATTAGACTGTTAATCCAGAGATCCAGGTAATGTTCTAGGTCCCGGGTTCAAATTCCACCATGAGAGACGATGGAATTTGAAGTCCATCAAAATCTAGACTTAAGCATCTGATGTTGACCATAAATACATTGCTGATTGTTGAGGAAAAATACATTTGGTTTCCTTTTGGAAAGGCAACAGCAATCCTTACCTGATCTTGCCTGCATGTGATTCCAGATCTATAGCAATGACTCTTAACTGCTAGGTAAATTGCCCCTCTTCTGGGCAACTAGGGATGGACAATGAAGCTGGCTGAGCCAGCAATGCTCTCAGCCTATGAGTGAAGTTTTGAAAAAAAGGGATATCAAAATGATTGCAGAGTGTGTCTCCAGGGCATCAACCAGGTTTGGTGAAGTGTTATTTCATGCTACAAGGGAAGTTGGGACATCAGCCAACAAATGTCCATCATGAATGAACATGCAAGTGTGTCAATGCAGTTGTCCACCATTTCCATGCTGGAAGGATGGGATCGAAGCCTGCTGGCTGCAGGTCATGGTCAACCAAATGACAGGCAGCAAAACATTTGTGAGTTGTCATGATCCTGCTGCCTAATTTTGGACCTGTCTTATTTTTCTGACCATTATAGTATATTTTCCACCCTTAGAAACACAAAAAAAACATAGAAAATAGGAGCAGAAGTAGGCCATTCAACCCTTTGAGCCTGCTCCACCATTCAATATGCTCATGGTTGATCAGTACCCTTTACCCACTTTCTCCCATCCTCTTTGTTCCCTTCAACCCTAATAACTACATCCAACTCCTCCTTGAAAATATTCAGGACATTGGCCTCAATTCTGTGGCATAGAATCCTACAGGATCACTAATCTGGGTGAAGACATTACCCCTGACCTCAATTCTAAATGGCTTACCGCTTTTGGGCTTCTCCTTCATTTAGAATGTTCTTCCTGCATTTACCTTCTTTAGTCCTGTTAGAATGTTATAGGTTTGTGTGACACCACACCACCCCCCACCATCCTTATTTTTCTAAACTCCATTGAATATATTCCTAATCATCCAGTCTCTTTTCATACTTCAGTCCTGCCATTTCAGGAATCAGTCTTGTAAAATTTCACCGCACTCCCTCAATAACCAGAATATCCATCCTCAGATAAGAAGACCAAAACATAGTGCTCCAGGTGTGGTCCCACCAAGGCCCTGCATAGCAAGACACCCCTGTTCTAGTACTCAAACTTTCTCACTACAAAGGCCAACATTCTATTTGCTGTCTTCATCACCTACTGCACCTTCAAACTTACTTTCAGGGACTGGTGTGTAAGGACCCCCAGTTCTTCTTGCACCTCACTCTTTCCTAATCTATGACCATTCATATAATAAATCTACCTTCCTGTATTTACTAACAAAGGAAATATCTACACATTTATCCACATTATAGTAAATTTGCCATGCATTTGGCTACTCACTTAACTTGTCCAAATCACACTGAAGCATCCATGCATCCTCCTCTTAGTTCACTATCCCAGCAAGCTTTGTGTTGATCTAGAATCTTGTAGGTATTATAAGACCATAAGACATAGGAGTGGAAGTAAGGCCATTCGGCCCATCGAGTCCACTCCGCCATTCAATCATGGCTGATGGGCATTTCAACTCCACTTACCCGCATTCTCCCCGTAGCCCTTAATTCCTCATGAATAGTTCCCTCATCTAAATCATTAATATGTCTTGCAAACAGCTGGGGTCCAAGTACTGATCCCTGTGGTACCTCAAGAGTCACTGGTTGAAACTCGGAAAAAGACCCATTCATTCCTACTCTTTGTTTCCTGTCTTCCAACTTGTTCTCTATCCATGACAGTACAATGTCTGCAATCACTTATGCTATCATTTTACATGCTAATCTCTCATGTGGGACCTTATTAAAAGACTTTTGAAAGTCTTTTCAATAAACCATATCCACTGGCTTTCTCTTACCAACTTAGCACTTGAGCTGGGTAGACAATGAAATTATGCTGTATGATTACTGATACAAGTTGTTCTTGGGTTAATATCTCCAATAAAAGGTTTAAAGTCCCCAATGAAATACTTTTTTTACTGCTTGTCAAATCATCAAGTATCATGTTCCTTACTAGTTGAAAGCTTACTTTTTCTAAATCAATTTAGATTGTTTGTTCAGACACAGTTTTGCTAACTAAGTTATTATCTTTGTTAGTAAGGTCGAATATAGTGACAGAAGTTCTGTTATGCATATATTCAATTCTAAGCACACCACTTTTTTGGAGAAAATTGAGCAATACACATGGATAACAATGGAACAGTGTGGGTTAGATGGACATCAGCTTAATTCTCAGGTCAGAGCAACATCGAGGGCTGATGCGCCTGTACTGCGCTGTAACATTCTATGTTCAGTATGCTGAATGGGAAACTTCTTTTAGTTTGAGGATAGAACATAGGGTAAGAAATGTTCTCCTGTGTTGCTGGTTTCTGATCAAATGTGCCTGTGTTAGCAGTGGGCATTGGCGTATGCAATCAATAATTAGGAAAAAGGATTGACTTATAGACACATTGAAAGCGATGTTTTTACCATAGAGCCTTCCTGCACAGGAAGATTTCATTCATCACAACATGCTCTTTAAAAAAGCTGTCCCATTCGCCCTAATCTCTTGCCCTCAAGATTCTCTGCATACAGCATTATGAAATGGCAAATTTAGACATTGTAATTAGAGTTTGATAACTTGTTAAAGCCCTCTGTGAGATTAGGAAAGTAGCAACTGTCCTTCAGTAATCAATTAGAACTCTACCAGTAAGGAACCACAAGGCAGGGCACAAATTGCTATAATCTGCTCTTCAAATAAACTGAGTATTAAAGCACTGATGGTCATTCAAAAAAAAGTATTGGCTTCCTATTGATTGGTGTTGTGAAGCAGAAAAAGAATGAGGAGCAGCAGGTTGATATGTGGTAGTGTGCGGAAGATTGTGAATCAAAGTGCTTGCTGAACACTACTTTCCTTCTCCCAATTGAACAAGCAGCGAGGAAGCATAAAACATTTGGTGCCTCTACACTTTAATGCAGATTTGAAAAGTATCTTTTTTTCTTAAACTACCGCACATAAAAAATGATTAAGTAATTACACAAGTACCAAAACTCATCCCTGTTACTGACACACTGAACATCAGAAGTTGGGCACTATCTGTCACAACAGCTTTTGAGACATTTCTGTTAGCAAGCAATGTAAAGAGGTATAACAGTGGGGACAGCTTCAAGGTTGTCATCTTGTTAAGCTAACTGTCACTGTTCTGACAGTTTACTAAAGATCTTTATTAGACCCACACTACCACTTTGAGTTGCCAATCAAACTGTATGGAGGAGGGAGGGAGGAACTCATTATTTTAGGAATAGTTGCCTAATGCAGTGCTGGCTGTTTTAGTTTCAATGTTTTTTCCTTCATGCAATTTGTGACAACTCAGTATTTCATTGAAGTTCCCTGGTGACTGTCAAAACCGATGCAAGTGGATTTTCACAATGAGAGTTTTTTTTTCCCTCTGCAGCAAGAACTGTAACAGCAGGGCATTGGAAAAGTGAAGCATGAGAAAAGCCAATTGAATCTCATTCATCCAGTGTGCTCAGTCTCCCATTTTAACAGCCAGGCAGATCTTATTTTCTTGTCTCCAGTATCCCTCACCACATGACTTGTCACTCTGAGTGAAGGATAATTTTCATTCACTGGTCTCTGATTTAAATGTAGTTTCTGAAGATATTTGAAGTGTGGTATAACACATCAGTGCAGTGCTGTGCTGTCAGGTGTGTTGTTCTTTGGATCAATATTAAATCAAGGCTCTGTCCATTGTTTGAGCGGTTCAGGTGGATGTTAAAAATGACTGGAAGAAGAGCAGAGATTTATCATAGAACTGCACCAATGCTGCTTCTTATTCAATACCAGTAAAACCAGATATACTGGTTGTTCATCACAGTAATGTTTCTGGGATTTTTCTTTGGAAAAAAATATCTGATTCATTTTCCAACATAATAACTTTTACTATACATCAAAGTAATTAACTTTGGGGAAGCTAAAAAAAACATGAAAGAGAAAGGAATAGGAAGATAAGCAGATTTGTAATCTTCTTCAGTCCCACAACTTTCCAGGAATATCTACACTCATGCAACTCTGGCCTCTTTAGTCTCTTTTATATTTCTGCTACTGGTGGCTATGGCTTCAGCTCTTATGGAATTAAGTTCTGCAATTCTCTCCCTTCACTTCTCTGCCTCTCCTTACAATTGGTGTCCAGGTGAGGATCCCCAATTAGCTATGATTCCAGATATGACCCCTCACCAAATGGCGAAGAATGATGAACTGGATCCCTTTTTTACTCAACCCCACACTCAGTTGATCACAACAATGTTAATTTAAAAATGATCCCTATCATATGGATACCTTTTCTCAACTCAGATATATTTGCATTTTTAAATGAGCCAATTTAATCACGTTTTGTAAGTTAGAGAAAGAATGGCTTTATCAGCTAGTAGAATACAATAAAGTGTAATTACCATGCAACATAACTATGTACAGATTATAAATGAGATGTGAGTTCAAAAAAATTTTAGGATGGAACAGTGGGACGAGTCGAGGTGATCATGTATGTTTGATAGTACAGACTCAATGGGTCGAAAGGTCCCCTTGGTCCTGTGTGATTCTAATAAATCTGCCTTTGGTTTGACCATGACAAATAGATTGTGAAACATTATGGATGTTAAGATGAGTGATTCTGGTGATGCTGACTTTGGCAATTTAGTGGATATTCTTGGTTTTGCAATTAGTTGAAAGGACTTTAATCCATTTCATCCAACATTGGCAGTGTTGATGATTTGTTTTCAGCAGTAAAACAGAGACTTTATTTCTTGTCATCTCCACATGTAAGGGCGTCCAGTGAAAGTTCTCAGCTGTGTCCCTTCACACTATGTCACAGTGTAAGTCGAACCACAGGCTATCACACTGGCACACACAGTCCAGGATTTGCAATCATTTTTAAACATGTAGCTCAGGTATCCCTAGAAGGGTGAAACAAATCTCTAAGGGTGATAGTTAGATTCCCTTTTGATGGAAATTGAAATTGTCTGGCATTTGTGTGGCACGAATGTTCTCTGCCACTTTGTCAGCTCAAATCTGGATATTGTCCTGATCTTGCTGCATTTGGACATGGATATCTTCAGCGTCTGAGGAGTTATGAATGGTATTGAACATGGTGCAATCATCAGTGACTATCCTCTCTTCTGACCTGACAATGAAGCAACTGAAGATGGTCAGACCTTGGACAGTATGCTGAAGAACTCCTGCTGAGATAACTGACCTCTAATAACCATAACCATCTTCCTTGGTGCTACGTACAATTAATGAGTGGATAATTTCCTCTGATTCCCATTGATGTTCATTTTACTAGGGCTTTTTGATGCCACACCTTGCTGAATGAAGCCTTGATGTCAAGGTCAGTCACTTTCACCTCAACTCTGAATTCAATTCTTTTGCTTGAGCCAAGTTTGTAGTGAGGTCAGGAGCTGAACATTGCAGGCACAACCCAAACTGAATGACAGTGAACAAGTTATTGCTCAGCATGGGTTGCCTGAAACTGCTGTTAATGACTCCTTCCCTCACTCTACTATGATCAAGAGTAAACAGATGTGGAAGTCATTAGATAGGGTGATGTGTCTTGTTTATTTTACGTGCAGCATACACCAAGACAATTTTCCATATTGTCAGGTAGATGCTAGTATTATAGCCATACTGGAGCAACTTTGCTTGGAGCTACATTCTGTAGTGTAAGTCTTTGGTGCAATTATGTAAATGTTGAAATGGCGCATAGACTTTTCAGTAATATGAAGAGTAGAAGCCATGGCTGCTTCGAAATACAACTACCCTATCAACAGCATTCTGTTATCCTGTTGTAAAGTTGTTGTTCCCTTTGAAATTTGGCATCCTTGCAATTGTTCTGATAAGTGCAAGATGATCAGCTTTGACAGCATTTTTCTTCTGTCAATAAGACTAAAACTAGTAGTGTTGTTCAGACAGTGAAGTATCTATCAGAAACAGAAAGGCGAAAATAAGTTGTGTTCACTTTAAAATATAAGCAAGAAAATATTTGCAAAAGACTAAAGAAAGTATGGGAAAAGCAGGGAACATGTATTCGTGGTATCACGGAAGAGACATAAATCAAGTGATAACATTACATGATTATATTGTAAGGTGGTCAGGGCTTAATATAAACCATCCACAAAGGACAAGACAAAGTAAAGAATAGTAGATCAAAAAGTGCAATATGAGAAACCCAAACCCAAATCATCACATCGGCTGCTGATGTCAGTGTGTCTGGAGTAGGATGTCTGGTTCATATATCTGATGCCTACTTTAAAATTTACTGCTGCTCTCCTGGAGGGATAGAGAAACCCAACTGTGAAACTGAAGCAGAAGCTGTTTGCTCCAGGAGGTCTCTGGCTGTTTTACTATTCCTTTCTGGCTTGGCAAAGCCAGACTTAAGATTGGCAGGACTTCCGTTTCTCTTTTCAGCCATTCCTATCTTCAGCCTCACCCTCTCCTCCTCGCGTAAGGCCATAATGGTGAATATTGTTATGATTTAAAATCCTGAAAAAAATTTGGTTTCATTGCAAAGTGGATAAAAGCATTTGCATTACAAGACAGATACTTTGATATAATACAAAGCCATTTGTTAGGGAAGCAACTAGATCACCCGATGTGGCCTCCTCTATATTGGTGAGACAGGCCGCTTACTTGCGGAACGCTTCAGAGAACACCTCCGGGCCGCCCGAACCAACCAACCCAATCACCCCGTGGCTCAACACTTTAACTCTCCCTCCCACTCCACCGAGGACATGCAGGTCCTTGGACTCCTCCACCGGCAGAACATAACAACATGACGGCTGGAGGAGGAGCGCCTCATCTTCCGCCTGGGAACCCTCCAACCACAAGGTATGAATTCAGATTTCTCCAGTTTCCTCATTTCCCCTCCCCCCACCTTGTCTCAGTCGGTTCCCTCAACTCAGCACCGCCCTCCTAACCTGCAATCCTCTTCCTGACCTCTCCGCCCCCACCCCACTCCGGCCTATCACCCTCACCTTGACCTCCTTCCACCTATCCCACCTCCATCGCCCCTCCCCCTAGTCCCTCCTCCCTACCTTTTATCTTAGCCTGCTTGGCTACTCTGTCTTATTCCTGATGAAGGGCTTATGCTCGAAACGTCGAATTCTCTATTCCTGAGATGCTGCCTGGCCTGCTGTGCTTTGACCAGCAACACATTTGCAGCTCACACCAAATGAAGCAAAATAAAAAAAAAGTTCTGAGAGTTCTGTCCAACAGTTCTAATTTAATAAAATCACAGATGCTCAGGTCTGAAACATGCTTCCCTTGGTGTAACTACTTGAGAGGTAGAGTGAGAGGATTTTCAAAGCTGGATAGACTTTTGTACCATTAGGTTTGAGGGTACAGTGAGCACACATCCCTTTTTTCTACATAACCTGGCTTTCAGCTAAACCAAAAACATTTTCTTTTTTCTACTGGATGAAAGAATACACAACTACAAGGAACCCATGGACTTCTTTGTAACTGAAATAGCCCTAACTAAATTCTCAGAGCACAGCAGCTATTGCTGAGTGTACCTCACAATATGCGTGTTCAACCAACTACCATTCAATCTGTGCAGTATGGTGTGATAGTTTGTTCATGCTACATCCTTTACCAGTTAAGCTTCCATGATGAATTGATGCAGGTGTTAGCCAGCGTCTTCCCATTCAATGCAGGGACTGAATCTGGTTCATTCACCAATTTTCATTGCCAAGTTGCTGGCACCTGGGATTTATTTTTTCATTCACATGACATAGGCTTCTCTGGGTTGTCATTCCTAGTTCCCCTTGAACTGGTGCACTCCATGTTTTATAGGTAGTACTGTTGGGGAGAAGATTTCTGGATTTTAAGGATAATGAAGGAAGGTGAGATTCCAAATCTGGATGGTGTGTGACTTCAAGGGCAACCTGGAGATGACTATGTTCCCACGTATCTGCTGTCCTTGTCCTTCTAGATGGTGGTGATTGTGGATTGGACGGAGCTGCCTAACGAGCCTGGGTGAATTTCTGCAATAAATCTTCTGGGTGCTACTGATGTTGGTGAGCATTGGTGGTGGAGGGACTGAATGTAGATGTGGTGCTCATCAAGCGAACTGCTTTCTTCTGGATTGTGTCAATTTTCTTGAGTATTGCAGGCAGTACATTCATCCAGGAAAGTGGGAGTATTCTACCACTTTTTCATTTGTGTATTTTCGATGGTGGTCAGGCCTTGGGCAGTTGGAAGATGAGTCATACTCTTCAGATTTCCTAGCCTCTGACCTTCTCTTAAAGCCACAGTATTTCTATGGTGAGTTTAGTTCAATGTCTGGTCAATGGCAACTCCCAAGATAGTGGATGATTCAGTAATGGCAGTGTCATTATAGATCCTGGGATGATAGTTAGATTCCTTCATGTTGGAGATGGTCATTGTTTGACACTCGTGTGATGGAAATGTTAGTAGTTATTTGTCAGCCTAAATCTGGATATTAGGTTGACAAGAAGGATGCTAGAAAAACACAGCAAGCCCAGGTAGCATCAGGAGGTGAAGGAGTCAACGTTTTGGGTGTAACCCTTCTTCAGGATATTGTCTGATTATTGTTTGAGAAATCACAAATTATCCTAAACATCATGCAATCATCAGTGAACATTCCACTTCTGACCTTATGATGGAAGAAAGGTCATTGATGAAGCAGCTGAAGATGGTTGGGCCTAGGACACTATCCTGAGGAACCCCTGCAGAGATGACCCAGTTTTGAGATGACTGACCTCCAACAACCACAACAAGCACCGTTTGTGTTAAATCTGACTCCAAACACTGAAATTATTACCCAATTCCTCTTGACTTCAGTTTTGCTCGGCATCCTTGATGATCAAATGCAGAATTGACATCAAAAGCAGTCTCTCTCACCCCTGGAGTTCAGCTCTTTTGTCCATATTTTGACCAAGGCTATAATGAGGTAGCTGTGGAAGAAACCAAACTGGGCAGGTTATTGTTAATGAAGTGCTGCTTGATAATACTGCTGATGGCACCTTCCATCACTTTACTGATGGTTGAGAGTTGTAATTGGCAAGTTTGAATTTGTCTTGATTTTTTGTGCACGGGTTACACCTGGGCAATTTTCCACATTGGTTAGATGCCAATGTTGAACATCCTGATTAGTGATATAGCAAGTTCTGCAGCATAAGCCTTCAGTAATAATGCTGGAATATACTCTTTGCAGTGCACTTCCAGCCACTTATCACTATCATTCCAGTGAATCAAATTGACTGGACAGGCATTTCACATGCTGGAATCCTCTGCAGGAGGCCCAGGTGGATCATCCATTCAGCACTTATGGCTGAAAATTGTTGAAAATGCTTTAGACTTCTTTTTTGCACTAATGATCTGGCCTCCCCAAATGGAATGGAATGGAATAGATTGGGATGGAATACTTGTGGGAACCTCCTCCTCTAGTGAGTTGTTTCATTTTTTAACCATCATTCATAACTGGAAGTGGCAGGACTGAGGACCTTACATCTGTTGGTTATGGAATCACACAGCCTTGTCTGTCACTTTCTGCTTAAGCTGCTTAGCATGTAAGCAGTCTAGTTGTGTAGCTTCATCAGGTTGACACCACATTTTGTGGTGCCTTCTCCATTCTTCATTGAACCAGGGCTGATTTCCTGGTTTGGTGGCAATGGGAGAGTTGGGAATATGCTGGGCTATGAGAGTAAAGATCCTGCCTCGGGGGTGCCCATTCTTGAGTTATTAGGTTTGTTTGAAACCAATCACATTTAGCACAATTAGTGCCATACAACACAATGGAGGGTTTCCTCAATGTGAAGGTGGGTCTTCAGGTCCACAATGGCTGTGTGGTGATTACTTCTACGATACTATCATGGACAAAGTCATCTACTGCAACCAGCTTGGCGAGGGTGAGGTCAAATCTGTTTTTCCCTTTTGTTGGTTGCCTCACCATCTGGTGTAGAGCAACTCCAGCACTTATATCATAGAGTTATCGAGTCACACAGCACAAAATTGATCCTTTGATCCAACTTGTCCATGCTGATCAGGTTTCCCCTATTAAACTACCTATTTGCCTGTATTTTCCTTTAAACCTTTCCTATTAATGTGCCTGTCCAAATGTCTTTTAAATGTTGTCACTGTACATGCATCTACCACTTCCTCTGGAAGTTCATTCCAAATATGGACCCTTTCGAATTACAAAGTCATAGTGCATGGAAAAAGATCTCTGATCCAACTCATCTGCACTGACCAGATATCGCAAGCTGATCTCGTTGTATTTGCCGCCATTTGGTCCACATCTCTCTAAACGCTTTCTTTTCATGTACCCAACCAGATCCCTTTTAAATGTTGTAATTGTACCAGTCCCCACCAGTTCTTCTGGCAGCTCTCTCCACATAGGAACCACCTTCTGTGTAAAAACGTTGTCCCTCAGGCCCCTTTTAAATTTTTCTTTTCTCACGTTAAACCTATAGCCTCTAGTTTTGAATTACCGTACTCGAGGGAAAAGACCTTTGCTATTCACCTTATCTATGGCCCTCAGGATTTTATAAACTTCTATAAGGTCACCCCTCAGCCTCTGACACTTCAGGGAAAATAGTCCCAGCCTAAAAAAGCCTCTCCTTATAACTCAAAGCCTTCTGTCCCGGTAATATCCTTGTAACTCTTTTCTGCACCCTCTCCAATTTAATAATATGTTCCTTTTTAACACTTGAGCAGCTGAGTTGTTTGGTGATGGATGTTGACGTCACCCAGTGAGCGTATAGAGTATATTTTGTGTTTTTGCTATTCCCAGTGCTTCCTCCTAGTCATATTCAAAATGGATTCATCAACTGAGAGGTATGAAACAATCCATGGAAATCAGCAGGAGGTTCTTTTTTGTCCATGTTTTACTTAATGCTAGGAGACTTCAGGTCACAGTTAATGTTGAGAACTCACAAGGCAACTCAAACCTGAGTGTACACCTTTGTGCCACTAGCTCTGCTGGACTTGTCCTACAGAAGGCACAGGAGGAACCCGAGGACAATGATGGTGTTTTCTGGGATATGTGCAAGGTATGATTCCATGACTATGACTAGGGTAGACTGATGCTTGACTGGTCTGTAAGATGGCTCTGGCAATTTTGGCACTAGCCCCCGATGTTGGCAGCACAGTGTTGAAAGGGGTGAAAGGGCTAGTTGGCTCTCCGGCTGAAAAAGCTTGCTCTAATCTCCGCTCTAATCCTTCTTCTGGATTAGTGGTGCTGGAAGAGCACAGCAGTTCAGGCAGCATCCAAAGTGCAGCGAAATTGATGTTTCGAGCCAAAGCCCTTCATCAGGAATAAAGGCAGTGAGCCTGAAGCGTGGAGAGATAAGCTAGAGGAGGATGGGGGTGGGAAGAAAGTAGCATAGAGTACAATGGGTGAGTGGGGGAGAGGATGAAGGTGATAGGTCAGGGAGGAGAGGGTGGAGTGGATAGGTGGAAAAGGAGCTAGGAAGATAGGACAAGTCCGGACAAGTCATGGGGACAGTCATGGGGACAGGGACATCCTGGAAGTTTGGAACTAGGGTGAGGTGGGGGGAGGGGAAATGAGGAAACTATTGAAGTCCGTATTGATGTCCTGGGATCGAAGTGTTCCGAGGCGGACGATGAGGCGTTCTTCCTCCAGGCGTCTGGTGGTGAGGGAGCGGCGGCGAAGGAGGCCCAGGACCTCCATGTCCTTGGCAGAGTGGGAGGGGGAGTTGAAATGTTGGACCACGGAGCAGTGTGGTTGATTGGTGCGGGTATCTCGGAGATGTTCCCTAAAGCGCTCTGCTAGGAGGCGCCCAGTCTCCCCAATGTAGAGGAGACCGCATTGTGAGCAACGGATACAATAAATGATATTAGTGGATGTGCAGGTAAAACTTTGATTCATATGGAAGGCGCCTTTAGGGCCTTGGATAGAGGTGAGGGAGGAGGTGTGGGCACAGGTTTTACAGTTCCTGCGGTGGCAGGGGAAAGTGCCAGGATGGGAGGGTTGTAGGGGGGCATGGACCTGACCAGGTAGTCACTTGAGGGAACGGTCTTTGCGGAAGGCAGAAAGGGGTGGGGAGGGAAAGACCCCCCCCGGTGGTGGGGTCTTTTTGGAGGTGGCGGAAATTTCAGCGGATGATTTGGTTTATGCGAAAGTTTGTAGGGTGGAAGGTGAGCACCAGGAGCGTTCTGTTGTTGTTACGGTTGGAGGGATAGGGTCTGAGGGTGGAGGTGCGGGATGTGGACGAGGGTATCTTTAACCAAATAGGAAGGGAAATTGCGGTCTCGAAAGAAGGAGGCCATCTGGTGTGTTCTATGGTGGAACTGGTCCTCCTGGGAGCAGATATGGTGGAGGTGGAGAAATTGGGAATACAGGATGACATTTTTGCAAGAGGCCGGGTGGGAAGAGGTGTAATCCAGGTAGCTGTGGGAGTCGGTGGGTTTGTAAAAAATGTCAGTGTCAAGTCAGTCGACATTAATGGAGATGGAGAGGTCCAGGAAGGGGAGGGAGGTGTCAGAGATGGTCCAGGTAAATTTAAGGTCAGGGTAGAATGTGTTGGTGAAGTTGATGAATTGCTCAACCTCCTCGCGGGAGAATGAGGTGGCACCAATGCAGTCATCAATGTAGTGGAGGAAGCGATGGGGAGTGGTGCCGGTGTAATTACGGAAGATCAACTGTTCTACATAGCCAACAAAGAGACAGGCATAGCTG
Source organism: Hemiscyllium ocellatum (assembly GCF_020745735.1). Lineage (NCBI taxonomy): Eukaryota > Metazoa > Chordata > Chondrichthyes > Orectolobiformes > Hemiscylliidae > Hemiscyllium > Hemiscyllium ocellatum. Next base: position 25,972,792 of record NC_083401.1, read on the forward strand.
GGGCCCATACGTGTGCCCATGGCTACCCCTTTGGTCTGGAGGAAGTGGGAGGATTCAAAGGAGAAATTGTTAAGGGTGAGGACCAGTTTGGCCAAACAAATGAGGGTGCCGGTGGAAGGGTACTGTTGGGGACGTCTGGAGAGGAAAAAATGGAGGGCTTGGAGGCCGTGGTCATGGCGGATGGAGGTGTAGAGGGATTGGATATCCATGGTGAAGATGAGGCGTTGGGGGCCAGGGAAACGTAAGTCTTGGAGGAGATGGAGGGCTTGGGTGGTGTCTCGAATATATGTGGGGAGTTCCTGGACTAGGAGGGATAGGACAGTGTCGAGGTAGTTTGAGATGAGTTCAGTGGGGCAGGAGCATGCTGAGACAATGGGTCGGCCAGGGTGGTCAGGCTTGTGGATCTTGGGAAGGAGGTAGAACTGGGCAGTGCGGGGTTCCCGGACTATGAGGTTGGAAGCTGTGGGTGGGAGATCTCCTAAGGTGATGAGGTTCTGTATGGTCTGGGAGATGATGGTTTGGTGATGGGGGGTGGGGTCATGGTCGAGGGGGCAGTAGGAAGAGGTGTCCTCGAGTTGGCGTTTGGCTTCAGCAGTGTAGAGGTCAGTGCGTCAGACTATCACTGCGCTCCCTTTATCCGCTGGCTTAATGGTGAAGTTGGGATTGGAGCAGATGGATTGGAGGGCTGCGTGCTGTGAGGGTGAGAGGTTGGAGCGGGGGAGGGGGGTAGATAGATTGAGGCGGTTAATGTCCCGGCGGCAGTTGGAAATGAAGAGGTCGAGGGCAGGTAATAGGCCAGCACGGGGTGTCCAGGTGGATGCAGTGTGTTGGAGGTGGGTGAAGGGGTCCTTGGAAGGTGGGCAGGAATCCTGATTGTGAAAGTAAGCTCAGAGGCAGAGGCGGCGGGAATCCTTCTATCAATCAGCTTAAGATGGTTCCTGCTATTCACTGACCTCTCTGTCTATCTATTTCGTGGTTTTCTATATGTTAGCCTACATAACATATATTAAAGGCATTTCAGTTCCTGTTCAGGCAGATGTTTTGAAGTTTGTTAACAGCACTAACTACTTAGACTGCTATGGTTACAATTTCACAGTCTTACACACATAGTCTGGATACTGTCTTTACTGATTTCTGCATATTATATACAGATAGCTGACTTAGTGGAGATACTTGACTGACTCCACTACACAGAGTATGACTGAAGGCGAATTAGATATCTTTATGTCAGAATGTCAAACATCATGCCTGGGGCATGTGTATACTTAAAGCTGAGATAGATAGATTCTTGATCAGTCCGGGAATCAAGGGAAGGGGAAGGAATCTGGATGTGAGGAATATCGAATCAACTACGATCCTATTGAATGGAGGAACAGGTATGACAGGCTGAATGGCCTCCTCCTTTTCCTATTTTTTCTGGTCTTTTGTTGTGATGCTGTATCACTGTACAGGCCTGACTGGTCTGGAGTATATGCTGGAATACAATATACCTGTTTTTCCCTCTAAAGAATGCAAAACCTTTTCCAATAACATGTACAAGGATACACATAGATATATTGAGTCAAATTTTCAGTGAGTGACAATCTGATCACTTAGCCCAGAAAGGAGCTATGCATTTCTCAGAAGAGATTTTGCTCAGGGCCCCCTCAGAAATGCAGAGCAGAAATGCAAATTCTGACAGCTCTTTCAGCGTGCAGAAGGCAAATCATACCCCCCTTTTCCAGCAGCCAGCATCCGTGTTCTAAAATTTGAATTTGACAGCTGCTATCCAAGGGTAAGTGATGTAAGCTAATTATGTTGTTCTGTTCTGGGACAGTAGGGTGCATGATATGTAGGGTATAGGGTGACAGGTACATAGGATGCCAGACACGTTGGGTGACAATTTCCTAGGGTGACAGGGAGGCAGAAGAACTCCAGATGGTAGAATGCCAGATGGTTAGGGGAAGAGATGTCAAGTAGGTAGGTGGCCAGGTGGGTGGATACCACTATTCCAGTAAGAACTGAAAAATGATGATCAGACCTTGTGTTGCTTCCTCCCTGGTTTCTTTTAGCCCAGTTCTTTCGATTTATGCACCCACAAGTATGCTAATACACTTTATACTTCCTCTCTCTAACACTTCGGTGAACTTCTGCAGTGCATCTTGCAGATGGTGTACACTGTTGCTATTAAGCCTCAGTGGTGCAGGGAATGAATGTTTGTGGATGTGGTGTTAATCAAGTGGGCTGCTCTGTCCTGGATGGTATCAAGCTTGAGTGTTGCTGAAGCTTCACTCATCCAGGCAAATGGGGAGTTTTCCATCACAATCCTGACTCTACCTTGTAGACAGCAGCCAGGCTTTGGGGAAATCAGATGAATTATTTGCGGTAGTATTCCTAACCTCTGACCTGGTCTTTTGACCACTGCATTCATATCGCAAGTCCAGATAAGATTCTGGTGAGAGATAACACCCATGATATTGATAGTGGGGTGTACACTATTGAATATCATGGGTGGTGGTTATATTTTCTATTATTGGAGATGGTCATTGCCTACTATTTGTGTGGCGTGAATGTAACCTGCCACTTGTCAGCCAAACCTTGGATATTGTCCAGATCTTGTTGCATTTGAACATGGATTGCTTCGGTATCTGAGGAATTGTGAATATCCCCATCTCTGACCTTATGGCCGAGAGAAGGTCATTGATGCAGCAGCTGAAGACTCTTGAAGCAAAGATACTACCCTGAGGAACTCCTGCAAAGATGTCTTGGAGCTAAGATGATTGACCTCTAACAACCACAACTCGCTTCCGAGGTGCTCGGTATGACTTCAGCCAGCAGACAGATTGCCCCAAGTATCCATTGATTCCAGTTTTGCCAGGAGTCCTTGATGCCACACTCAGTCGAATGGAGCCTTGATGTCAAGGCTGTCACTCTCACTTCACCTCTGAATTTCAGCTTTTTTATCCATGTTTGAACCAAGGCAGAAATAAGATCAGGAGATGAGTGGTCCTTACTGTTATGGGTCCTACTGTTTCCTTAGCTATTATCCTACTGTTGTATTGATAAGGGCCTTTAACCCTACTCGCCCATTCAGTAAGATCATGACTGAGCTGATTGTGGTGTCAACTTCACTTTCCTGTCTGTGTCTCATAACCCTTGACTTCATTGTCAAAAATATATCACATTCAGCCTTAAATAAACTCAAGTAAAAGACTCAGTTTTGTTCTCCTGGGGAAGTGAATTCCAGATTAACAATAGTCTGAGAGGAAAAATTCTTCTGATGTCTGTTTTGAAAAGGAGACTCTTACTCTTAAACTGCATTCCCTGGTGCTAGTCTCCCCAATAAGAGCAATCATATTCCTGATAACCATCCTTTCAAGTCCCCTCAGATATATGCTTCAATAAGATTATCTCTTAAATTTCTAATCCTGAATGAGTATAGGCCCAAATTACTAAATTAAGTCCCTCGTTCAGTGAATGAGTTGAATTAACTTTCTCTTTACTGCTCCTGACAAAATTATATTATTTCTCAAGTATGGAGACCAAAATGGTACAGAACTCCAGATGTGCTCTCACCAAAGTCCTGCACAGCTATAATAAAACTTTTAGCCACTTTTATATCCTGGACCCTTACATTAAATGTCATCATTTCTTTTGCCTTCTTAATCACTTGTTATACCTGCTTACTAATGCAATTGTGTACCTGGACACCCAGGTCTTTTTGTGTTACCAAGTTCTACAATCTTGCTCCATTTAGGTAATATATTGCTTAGATTAGATTAGATTACTTACCGTATGGAAACAGGCCCTTTTGCCCAACGAGTCCACACCGACCCGCCGAAGCACACCCACCCAGACCCATTCCCCTACACCTAACACTATGGGCAATTTAGCATGGCCAATTTTACTTAACCTGCACCTTTTTGGACTGTGGGAAGAAACCGGAGCACCCAGAGGAAACCCACGCAGACACGGGGAGAATGTGCAAACTCCACACAATCAGTCACCCTAGGTGGGAATTGAACCCGGGTCTCTGGCACTGTGAGGCAGCAGTGCTAACCACTGTGCCACCGTGCCGCCGAGTAGAACTGTGTTCCACTCTTCCTGTCAAAATGAGCCAGTTTCTATTTTCCCACATTCTACTCTGACAACTTCTTGCCCATTCACTCAACCAATCTATATTCTAACACCTCTTGACAACCTACTTTCCTACTTATCTTCCTTGTTAGCAAATTTAGCTGCCATTCATTTGGTCTTTTCATCCAAGTCATTGACATAGATTGTAGGCTGCAGATGCAGCCACATAACCTTACTTGTTATTTCATTTGTGTTCATTCCTGATTCAGGATTTGAAAATCCAGTTGCTTTTGTCCTTAGTTTAGCCTTTACTATAGTAATGGCTTCCAAATTTATTCACATCTTGAGCTACTGCAGTGAGCATAGAATTCTTTGTATATAACTGTTTTAGTAAACATTATTAACATTATTAAAAAGGTGAGATAATTATAAAGTGGGGTCACTTTTAACTTTAGAAAACATAGATGTGGTAACTCAGAACTATAGTGTGAAGAGACCAAAAAATGACAAGCCTGTACTGAGTCATATACGTGAACATATTTTGGAGAAAAATATGCGATCAGAAGCTATGCATTAATTTACATGATAAGCCTTAGATAGGAACAGCTAAAACTAGGAATCACATCAGATAAATAACATGCTCAAAATTTTCTAAAGAATCACACAGTCCCAGCCAATGATTTAACCAAGGGCAGCTCTACAATATACAGCACCAATGAATGATGATCTATGCTTACAATTGATCTATTGCCACTGTTGTGTGTTGTAGCTTGAGAGCTTTTAACTGCTTGAGTTTTCTAGTCAATTTCATATCACGAGTAAATGTATTCTTGTGACTTTTGTTGCAGGCTATGCTTTGATATGTCTGTGATTATAACTAGTGTAAGCTATCTTTGCCTACATGCTACTTGTACATGTTTGAAAACAAAGTCGATCGATGCACACTATTCTCTATGTTCCAAATCCATTGAGTCCCTGAAATTCTATCAAACAGAAAAAAACAAAATAATTTTTTTTCAAAAGCCAGATTTGATGTTGTGAACATGTGAGCACCATTTTGTTACTATAGCAACACTGTGCTGATTATCAATGATCCAAAACCACAGACTAAAAAACATTTTGATGAATCTTCTGTAGATTTTGCCCAATTGCCTCCTCCCTTGGCACAAGCCTAATGTGGTTAACTGTGAACTAAGTACTTTTCCTGTTTCAATTCCTTTTTTATTCAGCAGTTACATCTCAGCACATAGAAGCACACTATTCAACCCTTAGGCCTGCTCTGTCATACAGTTAGATCTTGATTGCTTTGTACCTCAGCTCCACTTACTCACTTTGACTCATATCTCATGATACCCTTATGCAAAGAAAATTTAGTGATCTATCTTTAAAGCCATAATTGCTCCACCTGCCATAGTGTCTTGCCAGACAGAATAATAAATTCTGTGTTATTATCCTATATATTAAAACAGTTTCTGACTTCACTCTTCAAAGGTCCGGTTTTAAGTTCAGAAGGTGCCACCTCATTCTTGATTGGGCCGCCAGGGCAAATAGTTTCTCAGTCAGATCAAGTCTCAATTTTTTTGTGGTCTAGGAAATACAAACTGACCACAGACGAAACCTTCAATTTGAGCTGTTGTCGGTGTGCTGCAGGCTTCAGCTCTTCCCTGCATTTCATGACAATGAATTCCAGTATTAGTGTATAGTTTCTGAGAATACATTTTTCCATGAGTGTCTGTACTCAGTAAAGATAGTTTGTTCAGGGGAGATTTTCATGAACTGGAACAGGAGTAAGCTTTTGCCAGTCACGCAAATTATTTTTCATCCTCAGTAACATATTTCAGTTGCAACCTTGCTTTCTGTGACCAGGTTAGGAAAGGAAGTACAGTTTGCTTTTTTATAATACCCTTCACAGCCACGAGTCATCCCAAATTTTATTTGTCTTTTTAAAAAAATCAATGTTTTCAGGGATGTTTTAACGCAGGTGGGACTTGAGCCCAGGTCTCCTTGTTTCGAGATAAGGACAATACCATTGCACCACAAAAACCCAGGGCTGCAAAAAATGCTTCATGGCCAATGAGCCACAGGTGCAAAATTAGTACCCAATTGTTCAAATTGGCACGAGCATGCTAATTCCACATAGAAATAGACCAGCAATAAATTGGTCAGGGAATCTGATATTGCCTCTCTAAGAACTATCTCTTTGTATATGAGAATTGGACCCATGCATACATAGTACATGTTATACACATTTTTTAATTACAGTTTTTCACAGTGATTATTTCAGAAATCACTGTAAGCTGTTTGTTAAAGTTAAGGTTTATCTTTTTTTAACTTACTTCAGTCTGGAAACTAAAGGAGCAGGAGTGCTTCCATTAAATCCATTTCTCTATGTTGTTCACCCTTTTCCCAGACACAGCTGAGACCTTTATCTCAAACCCAAGCCAATCAAAAACTGAGACCCCTCAATCCCTTAGCCAGTGTCTTCTCAACAAAATCCTGCAAAGAGCGATTGAAGCCAGTGATACCATTTGCCATGGGTTATTTTGGCCTGACTATTGCCGAATTCAATTTCTATGCCTGGAATTCCAGGGCCCAGTTTAGGTATCAACCAACATTCCTCAAGAAATTTGTGAGAAAGAGGGCCTGAAAAAGGGAAAGGGTATCCTCAACATGAACAAACAACTGAAAATTTACTCAGTCTTCCTCCCATTTTGCTCTGCTATATCTTGACCAGTGATTTTGACTAAGATGGATTTCCAGTGATGGAGATAAACGTGAATGCCAGGTGAATCCCAGAAGGCCGGGTTTTCCCGTATGCTTTGCATTGACTCATCAGCTTATAAACTTTCCCTAAAGTTGGCTGGGAGCATGACATATATAGTTTGGCACTTCCTCATATATGGAGTCTGCAGTGGCTAATGAGAGAGTTGAAGGTGGGTCTGCCTGATCTTTTGGGTCAAGCTCAATTCCTGATCCTGAGGGGTCCAATGCCTGACCCCATCTTTAGACAGAGTGGAGGGGTTCTGATGGGGGAGGTACATAGGTCTGAAACTAGGCAAGTATCTTTAATGTGAGTGGGTAGGAAGAGGATGGAAAAACTTTGCTCTTGGATTCACAAACTATGCTGCTAAGGCACTCTTAATTTTCCCAGTACTAATTTTGTCTCCTTAACTTACCAGATTTCCTTAGGCCTGTAAAGCCAACTAACCAGGGTTAAACCTGTAGACAGGCTGAATCTGATGCCCTCATTCATATATTGACATTGAAAATCTGCCTCCTGGAACAGATTAGAAGTGGATGAATAACATTTAATGACCTCAAAACATTTCAAAGAGCCAATGTGATACTTCTAAAGTGTAGTCCAGAGAAATACAGCAGTCAACATGCTAGCAGCAAGCGCCCACAGAAAGCAGTGTGATCACAACCAGATCATCTCTTCTGATGTGTCAAGTCATTGTGAGAATTCTCCAACTTTTATTCACAGTAACTGTACCGGTTTCTTTATGACCACCTGTGAGGGAAAATGGTGCTTCAGCAACTGATGGGCAGCTTACCTTCAGTACTGTAATGGTCAGCTTTGATTTTTGTGCTCCAATTCCTGGAGTCGGACTTGAACCCTTATTCCAACTCAGAATCAAAAATCATACCAAACCAGTCAACCCTAACACTCAAGAGATGAGTTGGGACTGAGGTTGAGATTTTAAAAACTTTTACATTTTATTCAACGGCAATCATTTGTGGGAGTTAACATTCAGCCTTTAAATTTTCATTGGTGCACAGTAGATACATTGATGTTTCTAGTTACAACTTCTATACTTGGTAGGAATGGTCATTGAGTGCCTCATATTCCCCAAATCACATGCTCAAGTGGTATGCAGCAGTATCTCAGGATCAACACTACTTTACAGCAGGGCTGCCAGCATTTTATTCTTGCTTGTGCATGCTGGTTATATTCAAGTTATTGATTGTGACATACATGAGCGAAAGAAACATCTGGTTCACTAATCTTTTCCAGAGAAGAAAATCTGCCACCCTTACCAGATCTGCCTGCATGTGATGTCAGACCTAGAGCAATGTGTCGTAACTACCCTCTGAAACAGCTACTCAGCCCAAGCTGAGCCCAATTAGGCACAAGCAGCAAATGCTGGCTTTGCCGGTGACATCCACATCCCTATAAAGAGTTAAAAGAAACACATTGCCTACATTCTCTTACCTGGTGAAATCGGTCATTTCCATCATAATCATACACATCTGCTTGGCTAGGACAATGATGTCATTGCCACTGTCATCCCATTTTGCGACCTCAGCATCAAGCTTGTTCTTCTCCTGGTGGAAGCTCTCCACTTGCTCAGCAATCTTTGCTTTTTCCTCTTGTGGCAACTGAGCCATGATAGCCTGTGCCAGAATGTAGAAAAAAGAAATAACAAATGAAAATCAGTCCTGATGGCTTTCAAATATTTTCCAACTCACATGAAGCAACACCCCTTTCTGTATTTGACATTCCTTCACATAATGCTGAGCTGCTCAAAAATCATCTTTGTGCACTCTTTTGATGAGCTACTGCCTGCACTTTCAAATGGATGTAATGTGTCCCATGGCACTATTGTAAATAGAACAGGGAATTTTTTCCTGTGGGCATTTCCTATCTTCCAACTAATGTTGGTAAAAATAAGACCATCTGGTCATTTACTTCATTGTTGTTTGTGGAAGATTGATGTGTGCAAATTTTACGCTGCAATTCCGACAGAAGAAGAGTGAATCACCTCAAAAATTATTTTACTAATGATAAAACGATTTGGGATGAGCTGACGTCATGAAAAGCACAATGCAAATGCAACTTTTTGTTTTCATTCTCTCCAATTATGGAAATAAAAGAAGATCTGCACCATTGCAAAAATTAGAACATTTTGTTACTGGTCTACAAGTGTGGGTTGAGAAGGTTATTTTCCAGCAGCCTAAATAAATCATAGTTAAGAGTGGGAGAATTAATTTATTGTTGAAGATACCAAGCAAAGAGCACCTCACAGGAAGTGTTTAGCCCACCCATCAAGATAATCAGATCAGATCTGCAGCTGAGCTGATACTGAATGAAGGAAGAGAAAAAATTTACAGACAAAACACAAATCCATGTTATCTTTTTAAAACCCACTTATGCCTGGAATTACATTGTGTTTATATTCACATCATGTAACCTGGGAGACATTACGATCACTGAGAGGATTTGTTTAAATATATTGGCTACTTTCCTCATGCTATCTTCGCAGAATCACAGAATTGTTATGATGCAGATGTAGGCAGTTTGACTCATTCTGCCTGCATCAGTTCTATTACCTACTGCCTATCTCCCGCAATTCCGCATATCACTGCATGCTATTTCTATCCGAATAATCATCCATTGTCTTTATGAATGGGTTCAATTGAACCTTCCCCCACCACATTTCCAGGCATTTGATATCCTAAGTACTTGCTGAATGCCCTTTCATTCCTTTTCTCTTTTATGAAGTAGCAATAACTTCTTCCTCAGCAAAAACAGAAATTGCTGGAGAAATTCAGTTGGTGTGGCAGTGGCTTGGGATGAAATGTAAATTTTTCAGTCTGGTGAACCTTCTTCTGAACTGTTTCGAACTACAAGTTGTTTATATTGTGACAGCAGGCTCTGGAAGAGGCTGAAAGATAAAGGGAGAAAGAGAGAAAGAGGGGCTTCTTATTCCTCACAAGTTCTTTTGTCCTCCACTTGGCAGAGAACTTTCTCTCTGATGATATGGCTTGGGCTCCTTCTTATGGAACTCCAAGATGATGTCACAGAGTGTGTTTTTTTGCCACACCCAAGGTCAAAAGGCCTACTATATTAATTTTGATGAATCATTGTTCAGAATTATGCAGGAATTCCCTGTGGTGCCTTTCCAGCCTCCTTTTCTCTCACATGCTTTGAGTTCTTACACTTATTAAAGAATTCATGTGCAGCCAAATGGCAATAGTATTATAAATTACTACTATAGTGATTGATACTGAGATAACAAATCAAGCTATCTGCCTTTTTTGGTATAATAAATCAATAAGAACAGTCATGTGATTTCTAGGCACTATCTTTCAAAGATTCTGTGTCCATATTAAAATGTAGAATTAGTCGTCTTGACAAATTACGTAATATTAAATTACACAGTCATGGCAATTCTCAATGTTAAAAATCACATAACACCAGGTTGTAGTCCAACAGGTTTATTTGGAAGCACTAGCTTTCGGAGCTCTGCTCCTTCAGCAGGTCATTGTAACGAGCAGTACTCCGAAAGCTAGTACTTCCAAATAAAGCTGCTGGACTATAACCTGTTGTTGTGTGTTATGGACTAGGCCAGACTACTCAAAACATTCGTAAGCAGCCAGCCCCAGACCATAACTTTGCAATTTGTTTTGGTAATTGTACAGTGAACATTAGCCAGAGTAGGTTAGACAGGTTGACTACTACATTTTAAAACAGACAAAAATTTATTCACCAAATTACACAATGAAACACAAAGAACAGAATAAAGAACCCCTCCAGAACTCAGTCTATCCAAACTAGACTTAATTCTGCTGTTCTAAATATCCACAACAGTCCCAATAAGAAACTCCCTTTAAAAACCGGTATAAATGGAATACATTCTTACAGGTTGAAGCTGAAGGGCAGAAAGAGAGAGAGTTTCCACATAGCTGACTATTGAACTCCTTACCAGTTCAGACTGGACTAAACTGCTCAGCAAGAGAGCTGACCACTCCCCTTTCTTTATAGAGGTCACATCTAAAACATGACCATTTTGGCCTGAAGTCTTTGGCCTTTTCATCTCTGTACCAAGCCAGTCTGATTGGAGCCTGGCCTGGTTTATTACCCCTCTGAGAAAAATCAAGGATCGAGTATCCTTCAGCCAAAGAACAGCTTTCAGAAGAAAAAAGTGATTAGTTTTGTGACATGTGTGATTTTCAACTCTGTACACCCCAGTCCAACACTGGCACCTCCAAATCATGACAATTCTCATTGCCTCTCTCAGGCTTCTATGTCTGCTGGACTCCCAATTCATCCCAATTTGTCTTGATACACACACTCTTGTTTCTTTCTTCAGCCTCCAGACTGAGTAACTCCTCATCTCTGGTGATTTCAATCTTCACCTCAATGACCAATGTCCTTTTCTCTTCAGGATTTGAAAATTCATGTCTCTTTGCAAACACAAATCACCCAGGGAGCCCACACATATCATCCTGACTTGGAAATATATTGCTGCTCCTCCATCATCACTCAAACTAAATCATGGAAGTTCCTCTATCACCTTCACAACATGGACAAAAGATGTTCAAGAAAGTGACTCAAGGACAATATATGCTGTGCTATAAATATTTCTCTTTTGCTCAACACATCTCTCCCCACGAGCAAGTATATAAAAACCCTTGTATTCTTTTAATGCCATATTTACTAGGTATGTGAGTGTACAGTTTTTCTTCTTGACACCTATACTAATTATTGCCAGAAAATATACCTTCTTCACCAGGACTTTTAAAAACTTCCATTTGTACCTTCTGCTCTAAAAAGAGAACCCTACCTTCAACCTCCCATAGTAAGTTACATTCTTTTGTCAGCCAAAGCATTTGAACATTAACACAATCTGTGGAGCATATCTTATTGAACTCCTCATCTATGATTATATTTTTAAAGTTTTACTTTCATCCCACAAGGACTCTAACCAAATCACATGTGACATTCTGTGACCATTGTGCACTACAAGCTCTTCATCCTCTTTAACTAGTCTGCAGCCATTGACATAGTCCATTAATGCTGACTGCCAGCTTGGAAAAATTGCCCTCGTATTCTTGGCTCTTCCTTTTCTTCATCGAGATACTTAACCTTTCTGACATGATCTACAGTCAACTTCCACATGTAAACTAATAGCTTAATCCTTACCTTTTGAACCTTTCTCTGTGGATAATATCCAGGTGGCATAAAAACAAATGTTTGAAGCCACTAAACACTGCAAAGGCTCTCAGCTGTAACAAGGTTTTGGTAAAGTAATAAAGGATTGTGCTCCAGAATTAGCTGCAACACTAGCCAAACTGTTCCAGTACAATTACAGCACTGGCAATTTGGAAAGATTGCCCAGCTATATCCATGAAAAGTAGGACAAATGCAACCTGGCCAGTTGCAGTCTTCCATCTACTCTTAATCATGAGTGAAATGAAGAGAATGCATGGTAAACAGCATTATCAAAAAGCAACTGCTCAGAAGTAGCCCGTTCACTGATATTTAGTCTCTGTTCTGTCATGCTTGACCTCATTACAGCCTTGGTCCAACCTGGGTCAAAAGCAGTGAGCTCCAGGAAGGAGTTGACAGTGACTGCCCTTGATCGCAAGGCCACATTTGGTCATTTGTGGCACCAAGGAGTCCAAGAAAAACCAAAGACAATGGGAATCAGGGGGAAAATGCTCCACTGGTTGAAGACGATGTAACAATATGGCATAACTAACCTCCTAATATCTCAAAGACTGTCCACAATCTAAAATGCTCAAGTCAGAAGTGAGATAGACAATTTCCTAATTGCCTGGATTGGTTCAGATCCAAAATTACTGAAGAAGCTTGACACCATCCAAGATAAAATAGCCCACTTAACTAGTACAATTAACAAATCCACAACCCTCCACATTCACTGCCTACACCATCGACACACCGTGACAGCATTGTGGAACCTTTGCAAGATGTACTGCAGCATTTCACCTAGGCTCCTACAGAAATGCATTCCAAATCTCTGACCTCTATCACGTTGAAATTATTGGAAACTCCACCAGCTATTGTCCCCCTGCAAAATACACATCATCTTAACTTAGAATTATATTACTGATTGTTTACTGTTGCTGGGCCAAAATCCTGGAACTCCCTCCCTAACCACTCTATGTATCTATACCCCGGTGAATCAAGAAAACAGCTACCCACTGCCTTATCCCAGGCAATTAGGATGGATGATGAATGACAACCGCATGAATGTGCAAAAATGATTGGCCAAGTCTAATCACACCATCTTGCCTCGCTGGCTTGCTGCCAGCACCAACCTTCTCGACTGTCTTAGGTTACACAAAACTGATTTCAAAAATATCATCCTATTTGATCCAAGTTCAGCTTTCAACTGTCATTCTTTCTTAACTGCCTTCTGAAAATGTGTAGCAAGATATTCAGGTACAGGCAGCTCACCACAAAGACAACTTGGAATTGACAACAAATGTTGGCCTTGCCAGTGATGTCACTTCCTAAAAACAAATAATAATAATTTTAAAAAGAGCATTGTTTATGACAACCTCAAAGTTAGCATTGTCACTACTCTTACTTCACTTTCAATGTTGCTGACATCTTTATCCAGACCTTTGTTACTCCAATCCAGGCTCTATTGACTGACCTCCGATTATTCTCATCTATAAAATGTCATCGCACTAAAAGCTGCACTACCCTCCTTATCCTATCCTATTCCATGTCATATCTGTTCATCTTGTAACTGTATACTTTTAGCTGCATTAGTTCCTTGTCATCCAATGCTTCAAATTTAACATTTTAATCATCCTGTAACTATGCTTAGTTCTACATATGTCAACTTTTTAGGACTCAATACTCCCTCAAATTTCCTTGCAACACTGAACAATGTGCACATCCTCCCTTTGTCTTCCCACATTTATCCTTAGTGCTTAAGTTGTTGGGCAAAATCTTGCATTGATCTAAATGTGGCTGAAGCAGAAATGGACAGAATGCTCCTTACGTTTTGCACTAACCTCTTGCACACTCACTTGGAATGATAACCTCTTAAAAGTTGCCACTCTGGATAATATGAAAGTATGTGAGTTTAGGATCAAGGAGTGCTCAAAACATATCTATAAATTATCATTGAGAACTGAAGTGATATTATGCTGTTTGGCAACAAATTCAGTTATCCAAAATACTGCAAGGGACTATCATGTTATGCCCTATAAAAGTGGACAAAAGATTTAATGAGGTACAATGTGCAACCTACAGCCCTCCGAGCAATCAAAAGCAGAACTTTAACCAACAAATTCTGATAGTTTATGTGAGATTGAAAGATGGCACTTGATGTATTTTAAAGTAAGAATCAGTGTTAGCAGTTTTCTTTTGCTGGTTATTTTAATGATGGCATTTATTCTTTATTTTTAAATGGGTTGATGCCTGCTAAAACCATAAAGAATGTCAAATGAAGGTGTTAGGCATCTTCTATTAATATTACAAGTTCCAGGCTTTACCTGCGGCAGATGTGAAGATAACTATTATGGGATTCACTGATACTTAATATTTAATTATTCAATGTCACATTCACCCATCACACATGTCCTTGCTGACCTACATTGGCTCCTAAAATCCAAGTATCTCTTAAATTTAAAATACTCATCTTTATCTTCAAAATTTTGCATGGCCTTGACCCACCTTGTCTCCGTAACCCTATTCAATCTTATGATACCCAGCCACAATTACTGACTCCTTCTCAATAGGTTTGCCAACACTACAGTCTCCAGAAATTAAACATTGATTCCACAGAAATTTCCCCAAGACACCTGTGAAAAAACAAATATCAGTTTATTTCAACACCTGTCTACTCTTATTAGTTCTCTGAATACTGATTGGAAATAGGCTCATTGCAGTCTGATAAAATAGAGGCAGAAAGACAAAATAGCTCACAATTGAGATGTTACGGCATGGTGGCTCAATGGTTAACATTACTGCCTCACAATGCCAGGGACCCGGGTTCAATGGCAGTCTTGGATGACTGTCTATGTGGAGTTTGCATATTTTCCCTGTGGGTTTCTTCCAGGTGCTCCAGTTTCCTCTGACATCCAAAGATGTGCAGGTTAGGTTGACTGGCAATACTAAATTGCCTGTAATATCCAAGGATGTGCAGGCAAGGTGGATTAGCCATGGGAAATGCAGGGTTACAGGGTTAGGGTAGAGGGGTAGATCTGGGTAGGATGCTATTTGGAGGGTTTGTATTGACTTGATGGACTGAATGATTTGCTTCCATACTGTAGGATTCTATGATTCTGTCTCTAGAACTTCTTGGCAGCATCTGCAGTAGAGGAGAACACCAAGATTGCTTCAACTGTACTTTCCAAACATACAGTCTTGACCACCCAGAAGACCAAGGGCAGAAGATGCTGCCATTGTAATACACACTATCCTGATATGGAGATATATTAGCATTCCTTTCTTGAATACTGGGTTGAAATCCTGGAATTCCCTGCCTAACACCACTGACGATGCACCTACACCAGACAGACTGCAGCAATGTGGTAATGCAAGAGGTAGCCCAAAACCCCACTTCTGAAGAGAAAATGTAAGTGTAAATGTCAGCAAGACTTACATCACACAAATAAATAAAAAATGGAATCAGAACTCTACTTCGAGCTGATTCATCCCTCTGAATGTTGTGTCCTTTAAGACACCATGTACTCATTGCCTGGAAGACCGTGTCTTCTCCAAATCATCAATATCATCAACTCCTTCTCCATCTTTAAAACCCCTTTTTGAATCTGCTACCTTGACAATAGGGACCAGTGTCCATTTTTAATTTGCTACTGTGAAGGACCTTGGAATGTTTTCCCATGCTAGAAGTGTTTTGTAAATGCATGCTGCAAATGCATATTATTTCCACACAGTGTAATTTACATTCACTCAACCTCTCAGATAACATTCATCATTGCTGATTTTCACTGAATGGTTCTTGCTCCATATATTTAACACAATAAACTATAGCAAACAGACAGCCTCCTGCAGAGGATCTGGAAGTACTGCATTAAATTAAAAGAGACATAACTCTGGCATCTGACCTCACTTTTACTTTTCCTTTCCTACTTGAACAGTTAACTCTACCATTTGTTTCAGTGGATACACTGGTGATTTTTTTCATGCAAATATTCTCCAAGTTGTCACTCCGCCTCGGGTAAAAGTATTGAATAAATATTGTTTATTCTTCCATGAGATGTAGGCATCACTGGGAAGGTCAGCATGTTTTCCCACCCCTCATTGCGATTGAACTGAGAGGCTTGTTGGCTTATTTCATTCTCCATAAGAGCAATTAGAAAGTTGAGGAGACTTGATAGAGGTGTTTAAGATTACAATTTCTTTAGTTTAGTGTAAATAAGGGCAGCTTTTTTCCTCTGGCACAAAGATTAGTAATCAGAGACACAGGCTTAATGAGCCAATAATTTGCAGATGCACAGAGATGACATCAGAAAATATTTCGCTGCACAGTGAATTGCTGTGAGCGAGAGTGAATTTGCTGAAGCGGCAGTGGAAGCAGATTCAACAGAAAAATGGAAACATGAATTAAACAACCACTTGAAGAGGGGAGAAAAACACAGGATTAATTAACTGGCTCCACCATAAGACCCAGCAAAGGCATGATGAGTCAAATGGTCTCCTGAAGAGGTTTTGCCTGTGCCTGACCCATATGTAGCTCTTAACCAACATCACTAGAAAACATTATTTGGTCATCCTCTCACTGTTGTTCACAGGAATTTGTTCAATACCAACTGGATGTCAGGATTATTTCATTAAACATGATAGCTACATTTGAAAAGTACTTAGTTGGTAGAAAGTGCTTTGAAGGACCTAAGGCCAATATAAACTAATACGAGATTTTTTCTTTCATTTTTTCATTTTTTAAAATAAGAGTCAATTACAAGGCACTACCACTGTTGGACAGTTCAAGGCATTGTTCAGCACCACTCTCCATCTTCACCTCCATCCACCCATGTAAATTATTGTATTGAATCACACTTTTATCAAATTGAGTATCACAAAGGCGTGGCAGCTCTTGTGGAGCTTCAAGCATGCCAATTTGTTTTGCTGATTGTTCTGAAAGATATTCACAACCACATAGTTGTGAATGTCTTTCACAAGAAAAACAATTTCATTTTCAGTCAAAGAGAACTGAAAACATAATTTTGATACAAAACTGCTGGAGTATTCTTTTTCTCTCCATAGTCTATTGTTTTATCCTTCACAAGAACTTAGTGTTGAGACAAAAGCACGTGTGTCATGATAATCCCTGCTGGTCCATAGGGTAAGATATTTCACTTGACATCAGTAGTGGGAGAGAAAAGTTAGAATATATTATTGGGGAAGTGGCAATAAGGCACTTTGAAAATGACAGCATGACCAGACAGTCTCAATGCACACTTACAGCCAGCAATTTAAAGAGAGGCTGATGGTCTGCTCGTGACGACACCAGATGAAAGTTTGGTGGTGAGCTGACAGATACACAGCAAGCCCACCCTAAATATACAGTGAACTGTAGGTGGACAGGCGTTGTGCAGGGTTGGCGATACTTAAAACTATTTGCTTATCTGTTTCTGTGCTGTGACCTCTCCCAAACAGGTTCCTGCAGGATTAGTTGTGATTTTTACTGCTTGTTAAGTTTTCCTAGACACACTCTGATGTCCAGCGATGCATGACTTCAAACAGCAAAGGCAGTAACTGCGCAGGTTCACTGCTGTGTCATTTAGCAGTGTCGGTTTCTTTCTCTCTCTCCCACAGTGACCATTTGCTGCCTTTGACAGTTCTTCTCCCTTTTAAAAGTGCCATTGTTTTGAATACTTTTTTGCTAGCATTTGGTCCATATCCCTGTAAACCCTTCCTATTCAGATAACCATTCAGATGCATTTTAAATGCTGTAATTATACCAACCTCCACCACTTCCCCTGGCAGCTCATTCTACATGTGCACCACCCTCTGCAAGAAAAAGTTGTCCCTTAGGTCTCTTTTAAATCTTTCCCCTCCCACCTTAAACTTATTCCCTCTAGCTTTAGACTCCCACAACCCTTGGAAAGGACCTTGTCTATTTACCCTACCCATGCTCCTCATAAACCTCTATAAGGTCACTCCGCAGCCTCTGAAGCTCCAGGGAAAACAACCACAGCCCATTCAGCCTTCCCTAAAGTTCAAACGCTCCAACTCTGGCAACATTCATGTAAATCTTTTCTAAACCTTTTCACAACATCCTTCCTATAACAAGGAGACCAGAATTGCATGCAGTACTCCAATAATGGCCTAACCAATGTCCTGCACAGCTGCAACGTGACCTTCCAACTGCTATATTCAATGGACCAATGAATAAAAGGCAAGCATACCAAACACCTTTCTCAATATCCTATCCACCTGCGACCCCACTTTCAAGGAATTTTGAACCTGCACTATGGACCTTCTTTGTTCAGCAACATTCCCCAGGAACTTAACAGTACAAGTCCTGCCCTGATTTGCCTTTCCAAAATGCAGCAACTCACATTTACTTAAAATTAACTACATCTGCTACTCCCCAGCTCATTGGCCCATCTATTGTAGCTTTTCTCTCCTACTACTGATGTCAAGTGAAATATCTTGGCCTTATGGACCAGCAGGAAGTATCATGACACACACGCCTTTGTCGCAACACTAAGTTCTTCTGAAGGATAAAAGAATAGACTATGGAGGGAAAAAGAATACCCCAGCAATTTTGTATCAAAATTGTGTTGTAAATTCTCTTTGACTAAAAATGAAATTGTTTTTCTTGTGAAGTGCATCTATTGTACTCTTGAGGTAACCTTCTTCGCTATCCAACTAAGGAATACTCAGCTAACTGGGAATCAGTAAAACTGAGGTAATGAATTTCTTGCAAGTGAAATTGGAGTCTTGAGTTTAAAGTTGCAGGAGTTTAGCGGCTAGTATGTAAAAGTCAAGGAACATATTGAGCATTGTGGCAACTGCATAATTTAGTATTTAACAGTTCTATTTTGTGATGATTTGCTATCAGATCTCAAGGCATCTCAAATATTGTGAACACATGATGTGCCGTGACCAGGCTAAAACTAAATAATTAACCAATTAGCTGTGATCTCACCACTCAAATGGAGAGAATGGTCCTAAACAGACTGAAGCAGAAACATCTCTTTTCTCATTCATATTTAGGATGATAGACTTTTGATCATAGAAGTGTGTATTAGTTTTTCTTTAAAAAGATTGCCAAATTATGCTTCTCATCCTGGCTAATTTATATACTGTGGTTTTGAAGAAAATTAATGCTTCATTTTGTGTTATTGGTTGAAGACCACAAGACTATAAAATGTGGGAGAAATAGCCATTTTGCCCATCAAATCAACCCCGTGAAGTCATAGCTGATCTGAGAATCATGACCTGCACTTTTCTGTCTCATTTGCAGAAACCTTAATTCCCTCATGATGAATAATTTGTCTATTTCAGCCTTGAATATGCTCAATGTATGACAGCCCTCTGCGGTAAAGAATTTCCACAGATTCACCACCATCTGACAGAGAAACAAAATACTCCTCATCTCTGTCCTAAGTATCTAACTCCTTACTCTGAGATTATGCTGAGATTATGGGAGAAAGGAAGCAAGCCATCAGAAGTTGAGACTGAACTATATTTCCTCATGAATAAATTATTGACTTAATGGACAGAGAAACATATATCTATGGAGTGGGATTTTTTCAAGTATTTTTAAAGTTAAATGGGCTGTGTTATTTTTTGTTCATTTGTAAACATCTCAAAACTTAATCTTGTGCAATCCATTCAGTCACTGGAAATGCAAATGTCTTTTTACAAGTTATCAGTATCCACAGGGACTGTAAGAAAACTGTCAGGCCATCTGTGTTATTACTAAACATTAGCTCCACTTATGCTTAGTTGCTGGAATTTTAAAGCTGGGACTGAGAAAATACTCTCAAATAGACTGAAGAATAAAATCTTTCTCAGCACAAATATTCTCCCATTCAAGTGCAGAAAACTTATTTATACACATTCCATATATGTTCTGCATCGTTTTGTTGTGAAGCTACTCACTTTTAATTTTGCCACAGTAACTTTCTCACTGCATCTCAAAGCCAACCGCCTGCAGCCAATGTGAATAATTTGGAATACTGAAAAGAGTAAGTTATTGGCAGAAAGCCAGGCTTAAGTTAATCTACTTATCAGAAAAGTATTTATATACGTGTTTCAATATCATTCCTCTCTTGCAGAATAAACTTATTCTATTGTTCCCTCCATATCCTAAACTATTGGCCAATAAGTTTATATCAACATAGCCTTCCATCTTTAACTTAGAAACTCACATCCACATAATAAGGGAATACTCCTCTTGTAAGGGCTTGGAATTCAGATTTTGGAAATCTGTGATCAATGCAAAGCTAATTGGAAGAATTGATTCATTCCTGATGAAGGGCTTATGCCTGAAACGTCAAATTTCCTATTCCTTGGATGCTGCCTGACCTGCTGTGCTTTAACCAGCAACACATTTTCAACTAATTGGAAGAAAACAACTTAATTGCAGTTCCACCCATCTGCCAGCCCATTGGAATATGTATCACACATCAGTCTCAGTGACAAGATGGCGCCAGACATTGATTGAAAATGCCACCAATATTTGCCGGTATAAAAATGTAAAACAGGAAGCACTCTAAATTTTGTTCCTCTCATATAAATTGATGAAATTCATACAGATTCACGTTTGATATTAATTGCTGAACATTTGAAAGATTATTTTCTTTTCTATCTTTCCTGCATCCATGCATATGATTTAGTTACCAGCTTTACAGGACTACTGGTACGAACTGCTCTGAAACATAACAATATGATGAGCTTTTTGGCTCAAAGACTTCCCCTCAGAATCAAACTGTCATCACCATGAAACACTAGAACAAAGTTTCTGTCCTGGGTTGGAACTCGAAAGTGCAGATCATTTCTGGGTTCTGATCCTGTTCGACATTGATGTGACACATAAGGGTCATTTTTGATTGAAATGCCGATTCATGGCTCGAGAGCTCCAGACACTGGAGGGTCAGTGGAAGGGTGTGCAGCAATGAAGGAGCTACAGTCCAACAATGTGCATTAGGGAGGGGGAGAGAGTACCTCAAATGATTAAAATTCTAAACCATCATTTCAACAAACTGTGACCAGTTGTAGGTTACATACCGCAGTATGTGCTTGAATAGTGAATTAAATGATTGATTCCACTCTTAACTGTTCCTAACCCTGGTCTGCTACCATGAGCTGATCTTTCTCTGGTTGTGGTTTGGCTAAAGCAGGGAGAACCCCCTGACAGACTGAAAACACCCCTCCATTGGATCTCACAGATTTTGGGTTAGGTAGCTGTCTCACCTCAGACTTACCTTCCGGGAAAATGGTCTGTTGGCAAAGGTAAAGTTGCCATAGTCTTAGCAAGACTATCAAGATCCTCTGTCTTTCGAGAGACAGAGAAATAGAACTGAAGGTAGTTTAACTTAAGGGTCACTGCATCTCAGGCAAAGAGAGAAATTGCACTGGATACTCTTGCATAGTAACCTCAGCCAGCATTAGGAATTGAATCTTTGCTGTTGGCATCACTCTGCATTGTAAACCATCCACTCAGCCAACGATGCTAACCCAATCTCTACAGTAATGGCTTCAAGAATCCAGGGCATTGTCGATGCTTAAGGGGAGATGTATTAATTTAGCAACAATGAGATTAGGTAGTTATTCCTCAAGAGCAGATTATTTCACTCGGGGTTTTCAGATGCTGTGCTTTATATTAATATTGGTTACATCACTTATTAGCTACTTTTTCTCAGTAGTGGAAGTGACTGAAGAACGTCTCGGCAGCATGAACCTTTGTTTAATCTGAGAAACTTGGGCCACATTTCCAATCTTTTTATTAATTTGTTCTTGAGACTTGGGCATCATTTTTTAAGACCAGCATTGCTGCCCATTCTCGTTGCCCTTGACTTAGCAATGGTGAGCAATCTTCCAAAATGATTGATTCAAAATTAAGAGGCAACAGGCAGGAAAGTGAAGCTGATGCCAAAAGCAGAAATCTCATGACCGTTTTGAATGGTGGATAAAGTTTGAAGGTTACATTTGCTATTATTTCTTATGTTCTTGTCTTTAAGTCTTTGTGATATGGGTGAATCTTTAGTGCTTTTAGAGAGGGAGATCCAAGATTTTGGATCAGCATTAGTGAAGGGATGATAGCACATTTCCAAGCCAACATTGTTCACAACTTGCAGATGAAAATGCATCATAGTGAAACAATCCAAGGGGCAAAAGGAGAAGAGGAAATAAATGTAACCATCACTGGAGAAAAGGGCTAGGGAAACTAATGGAGCTAAAGACCTAATGCCCCCAGATCTGATGGGATACATCCTAGGATATTAAAGGAGGTAGTGACAGAGATAGTGATTCCATTGGTAATAATCTTCCAGAAATTCTTAGACTCCAGAACAGTCCTAGAGGTTTGGAAAACTGTCAATTTAACATCCTTATTTTGTAAGGGAAGGAGACAAAGAAACAGTTAACGATAGGCTGGTAGCTAATGTCTATTATTGGAAAAATGTTACAGTCAATTATAAAGGATATAATAGCAGAGCTTTTAGAAATATATAATATAATCGAGCAGAGTCAATATGACTTCATGAAGGGATAATCATGCCTGACAAATTTACTAGAATTGCATGACGAGGTAACAAGTAGAAAAGATGAAGGATAAGCAAATAATGTAATAAATTTGGATTTTCAGAAGGCATTTGCTAAGGTTTCACAATTAGGCTACTTTATAAGATAACTGATTCTCTGTTTTGAAGAAAGGTCACTGGACTCAAAATGTTAACTGCTTTCTTTCCACAATTGCAATCAGAGCTACTGAGGTTATCCAGCAATTTCTGTTTTATAATAAGATAAGGTTTTGGACATAATATATGAGAATGGGTAGAGGGTTAGCTAATTAATAGAAGACAGAGAGTTGGTAAATGGTGTGCATTTTTTATGATGGAAATCTGTAACTAGTGGAATACCAAAGGGATTAATGCTGGATCCACAATTATTTCAATATATATTAATGACTTAAATGAGAAAAGTGAATGCATAATATGTAAGTTTGCAGATGACACACAAATAGGTAGCAAGGCTGCAAACACATCGAGACAGATTTAGTGAGTGTGCAAGTAACTTGGCAGATGAAATATAAGGTGAGAAAATGTAAGGTAATGTACTTTGGCAGGAAAAATAGAGGACCTAAATATCATTTAAATGGAGAATGACTGCAGAAAGCTACATCACAGAGGGATTTGGAAGTTCTTATCCGTGAGGATGTAGACCAAAAGCTAACATCCAAGTTTAGCGGATAGTAGGGAGGGCATATGGAATGTTGGCCTTTCTTTCAAAAAGAATGGAGTATGGCATGGACAGGATAAATAGACAAGGTCTTTTCCCTGGGGTGGGAGAGTCCAGAACTAGATGGCATAGGTTTAGGGAGAGAGGGGAAAGATAATAAAAGGGACCTAAGCAGCAACTTTTTAATGCATGTATGGAATGAGCTACCAGAGGAAGTGGTATTAAAAAGGCATCTGGATGGATATATGAATAGGAAGGGTTTAGATATGGGGCAAGTGCTGGCAAATGGCACTAGATTAGGTTCAGATGTCTGGTCGGCATGGTTGAGGTGGACTGAAGGGTCTGTACATCTCTCTGACTCTATAAGAGTAGGGAGACTTTGCTAGATCTATACAAGGAACCAATTAAACCTCAGTTTTGAGCCCTTATCTAAGAAAGATTATATTAGCAGACAGTCTAGAGAAGGTTTACTAAGCTGGCATATGGTATAGTGACAAGGTCACAAGATCTGCTCCCCCACTGGTGTGATCTCCAATACACGCACACATACATTCTGTCTGTCTGTCTCTCTCTCTCTCACACGCAGACTCTCACTCTCCCTCTCTGTCTCTAATTTATCTCCTGGTCTTGGCCTCCAGCACATAGAACCTGGGAACTGCTTGTAACTCTAGTCTTAATCACTACTGTCACTGACACTGCCAGGACTACAGACTAGTTATTTCTCCAGCCAATAAACACTCTTATAGGGAGAGATTGTGTAGGTTGGGTCTGTATAAGAATGAAAGATAATCTTACTCTAACGCACAAGTTTCTTATGGGGGACATGATAAGGTAGATGAGAAAAGTTGTTTTCCCTTGTGGGTGAGTCTAGTACCAGAGGGCGAAATCTCAGAATAATGGGTTAAATATTTAAGAGATGAGGAGGAGGGAGTTCTTCTCTTAGAATGTGGTGAAACTATGGAATTCTTTACCATAGCTGTTGTGCTAAGTCATTGAGTATATCCACAGTTAAAACAGCCAGGTTATTAATCAATAAGGGAATCAAAGGTGATGGGGAAAAGGCAGGAAAGTCATCAGCTCAGCAAAGATCTCATTTAATGGCAGAGCAGACTCGATAGGCTGAATGGTCTACTTTTGTTCATATGTCTTATGGTTCTCCGTGCCTGCTATCCTTATCTTTTAGGTGGGAGGGAGTAGGAGTTCGGCAGCTGCTTGCAAAGAAGCTTTGCCCACTTGTTGCAGTCATGTAATTGAAAAGAAACTCTGGCAAGTTCCTTCCTTTCAGATTTGACATCTGACATAGTATAATAGATACAACCTAAACACTCTCAGAGACCCAGTGCGGTGAAGCAGTTATAGATTTATAGACGAAATACCACTTTTACAAAAAAAAGGTCTGTTGCATGAAAGTCAGCACTATCATCACATTATGCTTCAGGTTTAATACAGATTATGAAAAATGTGTCATGGATTTTTATATTGAAGCAGAAACTGCATTATATGTTAACTGGGGAATTAAGTTGCTGAATTAACAGTTTGATATTTGGCAAGTGTTATGAAAGCACCTCAGGAAATTTGTTTCTGAGTGCTTCAGCTTTGCACCACTTACAATTTCATTACAACTGCTCAGAACTGTGCTTTCAATATTCTAAACAGCTGACTGTCACTGAGTTATTCAATTGCTATAACAAGTGAATATTAGTGAACCAGTTTGATCAGACTCAGGAAAAATAAAAAAAAGGACAGAATTAAGACTCTTTATTCAAATGCACACAGCATTCCTAATAAGTTGAATGAACTGATAAACTAAAGTCACCAAAGTCCGATCAGGCCAAAGGGCTGCTCTCTCATTCGAGGAAACATGTGACAATTGGTGGTGGTTTGACCTGAGGGTTATCACATTTCAGGCAACAGGAGAGGTTGAAGAACAAGAGGCCTTCACGTTGGTGCAGGAAATGAACCTAACACTGAGCGTATCACTCTACATTACAAACTAGCTGTCCAGCCAACTGAGCTAAGCGAGTGCCATGATGGCCTGAGAATACAAATAGCTTAACAAACATGGTAAGCTAGGCATTACAAAGATATGGCTGCAAACTGACCACAGCTGGGTCCTGTATATTTGACACTGTTTGATAGTTTGCATGCCTAAGAAGAAAAGAAAAGGAGGCAGTGTCTCTGTAATAAAGGGTGAGATTGGCACAGCATTGAGAAATGATTCTGGTTAGAAGGATCACAAAGGTACATTGTGATTTTTCATGGTCTTTAACCTGTGTATTTTCAGGTAGGGAGTGGATTTTCAGGTCTGGGATTCTCCCTGCCATCCTTAAATTGTCCTCAGTTTTACATATGGGAGATAATGGGCAAGACCTAGGGTGGCCTAGGATCTCTTCTGCCAAGGGGCCTCTTTCCACATTGGCTTTCCTGTCCATTTCAAAGGTCACAAGATCTGCTCCCTCACTGGTGCATTCTCCTATACACACATATACATACATATACATACACACACAGACACACACACTCACTCACTCTCTCTCTCTCTCCCCCCCCCCCCCCCTCCCGACCCCCGATTAATTTCTTGGTCCTGGACTTGAGGACATATAACCTGGGAAATGCTTGTAACTTCAGTCCTAATCATTGCTGCCACTGACACTGCCAGGATTACAGAGTAGCTATTTCTCCAGCCAATAAACACAGTTTAGAATGTTAAATGATTGTGGAGCTGCCACGATTTATGGGGATACATTCCTCTCTGACTCTTTGGATGGTGCTATGGAAAAGCCTACCCTGAAAAAGAAATTTTCCATAGAGTCAATTTGGATGGAGATAATAAATTGTAAAGACAAGAAGTCAATTGTGGGAATGATTTGTAGATCGACCAACAATAGCCAAATTTAAGAACAAAATATAAATCAAGAAATAACAGAAGATTTTAAGAAAATACTACAATAAGCATGGGAGATTATAAATTTCACAAAGATTGAATGAATCAAATTGGCAAAGGTAGTTTGTAGACTGAGTTTAGAAAATATATTCTTTCAACAAATATTGTTTGGAAACAACGAGGGAACAGGCTGATCGAGGAGAAAGTGAGGGCTGCAGATGCTGGAGATCTGAGTTGGATTGATGCTGGAAAAAGCACAGCAGGTCAGGCAGCATCTTTTGATTTTTTTCATATCATTTTCTCTGTAACTAATAAACTCACCATTTTGCCAATTAAAGAAAGCCTGGTTCAGCTACTTCATAAATTCGTTTGGATCTGAAAGAAAGATTTCCACAACGGAAGGGATCCTTTTTAAATCAACCTTCTTGCAATCAACCAACATGGTGGGTAAATAAAGAAGGAGAGCTTGTTAGGGTCACCTGGGAGATTAATAATTTGGGGTATCTTGTCTGGAATTGTAAAATATTGTGGAACTTCACCACAAATTGGCAGAAACAGTCTTAGAGGAAGTGACAGCAGAGATAATGAATGCATTGTTTGTAATCTTACAAAATTCATTAGATTCTGGAAAGGTCCGAGAGGATTTAAAACCGTAAATGTACTGCAAGCTGAATATTGTGTTGTTTGTCTGTTTAAAAAAATCTCCAATCAAGAAAGGAGGGAGACAGAAAGCTGGAAAATGAGCCAACTGGTCTATTGTCTGCCATTGGAAAACTGTTAGAATTATCAATATCCTTAAATATTAAGGAGGTAATAAGAGGACAACGAGAAAATCATAATCCAAATAGACAGAGTCAACATAGCTTTAAGGAAATGAAACGGTGTTTGACAAATTCATTAGTTATTTGAGGATGTCGCTAGCAAGGTCGATAAAGGGATGCAATGAGTTGCCACCTCAAAGGTCCTGTCCATAACAAGAACACACAAGGAGATACTGTTCCCACTGGTGAAACAGCTAAGAACAAGAGGGCACAGGTTTAAAGTATTTAGCAAAGAAAAACCAAAAACAATATGAGGAAGGCTTTCTCATGGACCAAGCTGTTTGGGTCTGGAATGTATTACTTGAGAGCAGACACAAGTTTAACTCAGCTGTTATGCTTATGTGAAATAACGTTTGCTTATAGCTTTACTTTGCCTGCCCAGAGAGTGGTATGGAGCTGGCAGAACTCAATGCTGTTATGTCAATCCGCTCTCTAATAAAATATGCGAGACTTCTTCATAATCAGCAGATACAGACAACATTATGATTTGGCATTAATTGATTAAAATGTGATCACATTCTCAGCACAACTTCTCAATTCCATTTAAGAAGAAGAAATGTAACAAAAAAACATAAATCAGACAAACTCACCCGTGCGCTTTGTCCTGCAATAAGCTGGTCATCCTCGGTCTGAACACTTGTTCGGCTCCGGACATCATAGTCTTCTTGTTCAAAGTCTGAATCATCCTCCAGTTCTTCTGGAGTCTGAATTTAAAAAAAAACAATATGGAAAGAACGGGGGTTATTATGAAATGTAATCTTTGCATGGTCTGATTCTGTTAAGCGTGCAGATGCCACAAGATTCTATAACTCACATTAAACAATTGAAAAGGGCAGCAGCTATTACATTGTAGAGGGTCGTCATTTTTCTTAAGTAGAACTGAGACCATGACTAATCCCTGGGTTGCCAGACAAAGCCCTATCCTGGAACATTTCTTTGTGAGCTCTAATTAATAACAAGCCAAATTTCAATAAAAATCCCATGTAGAACTGCACTGTAAATCCATCTGCTCCAGGGGCTATGAATGCCTGACACACTGCTTTCTAATTCTGCTTCACCTAATGACTCTTCTTGCTGGAGGTCATTTAATTGTAAAATTTAGATGTCTCTGAGAAAAGTGGTCTCATTTATTTTACTTGAATCTTTTAAGGCAATAGCTGCAGAAATAATGGAACAATGTCAAAAAGCGCCTGAGATTCAGTATTTTATTCTTTCCATCTGCTCCTTTTTGTGACAAGTATGTTCTCTACAAGAGAAGGGTAGCATAGTGATTATGTGCCTAGATTAGCAATTGAGAAAACTGGACTAACAATTCACCATGTGTAAGTTTACATTGCAGTGCAGTTATTTCAAAGTTCTGGGAATAAAATGTTGGCATCAGAAAAAGTGACTATTGGCTTGTTGCAGAAATCCAGCTTGTTCACTGATTGTCCTTTAGCAAAGGATGTATGTCATCCTTGCTCATTTTGGTTGATACATGAAACAATCCTGGAACTATGTGGCTGGCTCTTCATGTTCCATTCAACTCTTTACAGTGGTTCAACAACTAAGACCACTACCAACTTCTCAGAGCAGATGTGAATGGGCAATAAAGGCCAGCATTGTCAACAAGGCTCACATCCCAAAATTATTTAAAATTTGAAAATGCATTCTTCTATTTTTGACCTCCCAGACTGCAGCTATTGCCTTAAAAGATTAACAATTCTCAAATCACCATCATCACTCAGTCACTGCACATGATGCTGCATGTTTATTTGAAGGAGGGTGTATCCTAAAGGACATTTGGATACCATGTTATTGCTAAAAAGATTCTACTGGATCCTCAATAATCTAACATTCTGAATTGGAATGCCCATTGTTCCTAATTTTTCCCACAGATCCATAAATTTTAAAATGTTGATTAAATGTGTGGCTGCCAAAACAAAAGATTTTGCCCAAAATTATCTGTTGTTCCCATTGACAGGATTCAGTTAATGCATGTGCACCGGCTATACAGTTATTTTAGCCCAAGTATTTAACATGCGTATTTGAACAGAATTACTTTAACTCTATTGTAAAACTTAACAGAATGACAGATTATTCAACTAAACAGCAACCATTCCAATGTAGTAACATTCCATAAGCACACCATTGGTAAAGGCAAATTCAGTAAAATAGATTATCTCAATATGATGTTTCTCCAGTCCAGGAGGAAAAAACACCAAGAGAAAATTCTGGCAGAGTAAACTCCACCTTTTTGCAGAAATGTATCCACAGCAAAATTCAAAACCCCAACAACTGCTGAAAGCTAAATTAAAACCCCACATCTGTGGGAGCCTGACTCCATCTAGTCATGCAGCTTCTATTGTTCTAAATGAAAAATAAACAAAGGCCTCACAAGTGATTAACTTTATTGGATTTGAATAGATACTCACCAACTATGACTCTAAACCTCTTTTCAAAAGAAAAGACAAACTACATCTCTTAAAGCCACAGCATCATTGCATTCCCCCTTTAAAAAATCTCTCAATGGAGAAAGATTTTCATTTTTAAAAACCTTTAGTCTTATGCTATTTGTTCAATATAATGCATACATATTTCACTGACTCTAAGCATGCAAACATTCAACAGTACAATGCATTTCAATTGGTCCTTTTTCAGCCACTAAACACCTTTATCTTTCTTCATCAAAGTTGTGACAGCACACCAGTAATTACGGTCTCTTGCCCTGTAATGTGTATAACTTTCAGAGTAAATGGTTGAAACAAAAAAGTCTTGTATTTTTATCTTTAACTTTTTCCAAAAAATGCTAAAGGGTTATGATCAGTATATACAATTGTCTCAGATACATCACTAGCAACATAGAGATGAATGGCATGGAAACAGACCCTTCAGCGCAACTTGTCCATGCTGACCGGATATCCGAAATTAATCTAGTCATTTGGGCCACATCCCTCTAAATCCTTCCCAATCATATGCCCATCCAGATACATTTTAAATGTTGTAATTGTGCTAGCCTCCACCACTTCCTCTGCCAGCTCATTCCATACACACACCACCTTCTACATGAAAAAAGTTGCCACTTAGGTCCCTTTTAAATAATTCCCCTCTCACCTTAAACCTATTCCCTCTAGTTTTGGAATCCCCCACCCCAGGAAAGGAGCTTCGCTATTCACTCTACCCATGTCCCTCATGATTTTATAAACCTTCATAGGCTCACCCTTCAGCCTCAGGCACTCCAGGGAAAACAGCTGCAGCCTATTTAGCCTCCCCCCAACAGTTCAAGCCCTCCAAACCTGGCAAGATCGTTGTAAATCTTTTCTGAACTCTTTCAAGTTTCACAACATCTTTCCTATAGCAGGGTCACCAGAATTGTATTAAATATTCCAAAAGTGACCTAACCAATGTTCTGTATAGCTGAAACATGAATCATTCCTCGTGAAGGGCTGCTGCCCAAAACATCAATTTTCCTGCTCCCCAGATGCTGCTTGATCTGCTGTGCTTTTCCTGCACCATTCTAATCTTGACTCTGATCTCCAGCATCTGCAGTCCTCACTTTCGCCTCCCATCTCCAGCACAAAATGCCTGTCTACCTAGGACTCCTCTTTCAAGGAACTATGTATGCGCCGTCCAAGATCTCTTTGTTCAGCAATTTTCACCAGAACTTTATCATTAAGCATGTAAGTCTGATTTGCCTTTCCAAAATGTAGCACATAAATGTTGAAATGTTACAATGCCAGCACCAAACTCGAGATCACTCAATTGTGGAATATTTCTGTTGATGAATATCCAATTTTCTGGAAAAATACGCAAGAGGTCTTTCTCCCATCTCGCCATCTGCTTGCAAGAGTATAGAACACCAACACCCACATCATTCGCATCAATAGCCTTCTTGAGTGGCTTTGCATACTGAGGTATGCTTAACACTGGGGTGGTGGTCAACACAGTTTTCAGATTGTTGAATGCCTCTTGACATTCCTCCATCCACAGAAAAGTTCTGCACATTTTCAACAAGTCAGTCAGCGGAAAAAACCATACTGCTAACATTTAGCATGAATTTTCAATTAAAAATCTGCCAGGAATTGTAGTACTACTCTCTTCATCGATGGTATAGGACAGTCCCCACTAACCTTTATTTTCACATCATGTGGGGCCATCTGTTCATGTCCAATGATATAACCTGGGAACATGGCTTGGACTTTTGCAAATTCACTTTTTGTCAGGTTTGTCAGCAAGCCTGCCTTTTGAAGTCAATCAAACAATTTTGCTATAAGGAAAATATGTTTCTTTCATTTGACTGAAAATCATCAGATCATCTATGGATACTGCACAATTGAGTAATCCTGAAATGATTTTATTGGTTTGTCTTTGAAATGTAGCTAGTGTATTTTTCATACCAAATGGCATCACTTTAAACTGGCAAAATCCATTCACTGTTACAAAAGCCAAAACTTCCTTCGTTCCCTTAAGTAATTCTAGCTTCAAAATATAAGTTGCTTGTCTTTCCTTCTCAATACAGTCTTTCAGCCATGGAATAGGATATGTATCAGATTTTGTAACTACATTAATTGTTCAGTAATCAATATGTAAATGTTGGGTTCCATCTGTTTTTGGCACCATAACTATGGGTGAGCTCTATTCATTATAATTTACTTTGATTATATTGTCTTTGAGCATACTTTCAATTTTGTTTTGAATTTTAGAAGATTAAGTCTAAAAGGATGCTGCTTACAAGTATCACATTATCCTTTTGCTTTCCTTCCATATCAAAATCCCACTTGAGCATAAACACACAACACACTCATCGTAGTTTTCCTTCTATCTGCCATTCTTATCAAATAATTCACCTCACTCAATTTCCTGCCGATTTGATAAGGCCCAGTTAACCTCACATTTAAAGTTTCACCTACCACTGGTGGTAATACAAATACTTTTATCTCCTCTAGCAAAACTACAAATTTTTGATTTTTTGTCAGCTTCCTGCTTTATCACATGCTGTGCTACTTTCAAATGCTGTCAGGCCAACTCATCACTCCATTTAATCTTTCCCTAAAATGTGTGGTCTCTGAACTCTTATCAATGTTTCATTCATTAATTTCAGTGGTCTTTTCACTTCATGCCTGAAAGCTAATTCAAATAGGCTGAATTTAGTTGATTCATTCGGTGCATCTCTAATGTGCCAAATTCCTTTATCCTAATCTTCTGGAAAATCTTGACAATAAGCTCAACATGGGTTGTAAAATTTGGTGCCATTGTTCTAATGCTCTTTGTGGTTCTTGATGATATGTCATCAATTTAAATTGATTTATTCCAAAGCCATCCATAACTTCCATGAATAATTTTGATGTAAACATTGACCCTTGATCTGACTATAGTGTTTCTATGGGTAGTATATATCTAATAAAACATTTCAGCAACTCTTTTACAATCCTTCCAGCTGTGACAATGAGTAGTGGAATGGCCTCCAGAATTCTATTAGACATATCCATCATGGTCAACAAGTATTAATTACCACTTTTCATTTGGGGGGGGGGGAAATCCTATACAATCAATTAACTTTCTTGTCAAAAGTTTCTCTAATGCTGGAATAGATATTTACGGCATTGGTTTTATCACTGACTGAGGTGTCCCTAATACCTGTCTGGCAAAATTCAACCATATCTCTATGCAGTCCAGAACAATAAAAATGTTTTTGAATTTTGGCTTGAGTTTTCCATACTCCCAAATGACTTCCTGCTGGTACCCCAAGTGCTACCCATAACATCTGCTTTCTGCAACCCACTGGTATTACAATTTAGAGTCAGAGAGATGTACAGCATGGAAACAGACCCTTCAGTCCAACTCGTTCATGCCGACCAGATATCCCAACCCAATCTAGTCCCACCTGCCAGCACCCGGCCCATATTCCTCCAAACCCTTCCTATTCATGTACCCATCCTAATGCCTCTTAAATGTTGCAATTGTACCAGTCTCCACCACTTCCTCTGGCAACTCATTCCATACCCGTATCACTCTCTGCATGAAAAAGTTGCCCCTTAGGTCTCTTTTATATCTTTCCCCTCTCACCCTAAACCTATGTCCTCTAGTTCTGGACTCCCCAACCCCAGGGAAAAGACTTTGTCTATTTATCCTATCCATGCCCCTCATAATTTTGTAAACCTCTATAAGGTCACCCCTCAGCCTTCAATGCTCCATGGAAAACAGCCCCAGCCTGTTCAGCCTCTCCCTGTAGCTCTTGATGAACTTCTGCCCATTTTTCATCTGTCTGGTCTCCATTTCCTCATCAAGACTTCATTTTTAAGATAGTAATATTCTAGGATACACTTAGATTCTTTTTCTGTGTGTGTTTTTTGACACAACTGCTTTTTTTCATCTTTCTATTGTAATTCAACTAACCTCTCTGAATTAAAAATATCCACTTTGTGCTCTCCTGTTTTTGTTTTTTCCTCAACCATTGAACATAGTTTCTGATAATTGAACTTCAACTCCCTTATGTTTATTCTTTGGTTTCTCCTCCTGTTTCAATCTGTGGCTTTGTGGTCTTGTTATCACACAGTCAGAAAAAAATCCCAGGATATACTTCTTGCAGTATCTAATTTGCATGATTTTACACTGGCTTTTCAACCACAGTAAGCATCACACCCATCCATGATCCAGCTATATCATTACCAAGGATAAGCTGTAATTGCAGGAATGTCTCTATTACTGCTACCACCACTTCACTACTTTGTACCAGACGCTTCAACCTCATCTATACAATGGAGCACGACTTTTCTCACCATGAATTCCATATATTACCACCTTTTCTGGCAATTCTCCTGACAAAGCACACACTTCCTCATCTGTCACCATCAAAGATTGACTTGCTCTGAGATCTCTTAAAATGTTAATTTCTTTGCCTACTCCTCCTGGTGCACATGACTAAACTTTATCCATACAGGTAAATTCTTTAAAGAGATCTGGTACTTCCTTATTAACCAATCCATGACCAGGCTGCACATTCTTCTGCAGTCCTTAGCTTTCAATGCTACTTCTGTTAATAAACCCATTGATTTAAGTTGTCTCACCACATTTGTTTTCCCAGTGCTTTTTTAAACCACCAACATTGTTACTTCATGTGTTCTACTTTATTGCAGTGAAACCACCTGAAGGTTTTTTTGATTGTTACAAATATTTCAGCCTTATCTTTTGCAATAATGTGATGGGTTCCCCCATCATTAGGTTACAGGTATTTATAGATACTCCTCCTCCTCCAGTTGTTTCAA
The DNA here is from genome assembly GCF_020745735.1 of Hemiscyllium ocellatum. Classification (NCBI taxonomy): domain Eukaryota; kingdom Metazoa; phylum Chordata; class Chondrichthyes; order Orectolobiformes; family Hemiscylliidae; genus Hemiscyllium; species Hemiscyllium ocellatum. The sequence continues at coordinate 26,006,941 of NC_083401.1, forward strand.
AGTCACCATTCACAACCAGATGAAGCAGGACTGCAGAGCTTCAATCTGATCTGTTGACTTAGCCCTGTTTACCACTTACTGGTTACACTGTTTGACACACAGATTGCCCAGTGTCTAGTTGCTTCACCAGGTGGACACCTCAATTTTAGATATGACTGGTATCACAAAGCTGGTCCCTTTTTTCTAAAAGTTGTTCCTTTTCTCAAGGATACTGTGTCTTTGATTATTTTCAGAGGGGTATAAAACTCTGAGGTGACTAGTTTGGTACAGAGATAAGAAAGGAATTTGAGAGGCCTTTTGTTTATATGTAAACGGATGACATCAGGCCAAAGTGGTTATGTTTTAGAAGTGATGTGTATAATGAAAGGGGAGTGGCCAGCTCTCTAGCTGAGCAGTTCAGCTGTGTAGAAATAGGCTCTCTCTCTTTCTGCCCTTCTAACTTCAACCTGTAAGCATTTGTGCCATTTTTACTGTTTCTTAAGGGGGTTTGCTTATTGGGACTGTTGTGTATATTTTGAACAGCATAATTAAGCCAAGTTTGGGTAGACTGGGTTCTGTCGGGGTTCTTTATTCTGTTCTTTGTGTTTCATTGTTTAGCTTTGTGACTACATATTTTGCCTGTTTTAACCCACCTGTTGTAGTCAACCTAGAGTACTTACTTCAGGTAATTTTCACTGTACACTTATGAAAGCAAGTTGCAAAGTTATGGTCTGGGCTGCCTGCTTAAGATTATTTTGAATGGTTTGGCCTCGTCCATAACACTGGTGCTATGCCTGGCATGTCTCTTGCACTTTTCATTGAACCACAGTTTATCTTCCCGGCTTGATGATAATGGTAAGGTGGGGAGGATGTAACGGGCCATGATATTGCAGATTATGTCCATGTATCAATCTAATTTGATCACAAGACCATTTGTTCCATCACTGCATGTAAGATTTTGGTAAAGTGTAGCTGTCATTCAGTCAGTGCCCTCAAAAGTGGTTCCTTATATCAAACAATTTTGCTTCAAGAATGCAATGAGCAATCAAAATTCTAAGTATTTCTTTATTTCACACAGATAGAGATGAACATTCCTTTATACCAGAAAAGCAAGTATATTTTCAGCCTCTTCAGGGAAAAAGCAGTAAAGGCAAATTAAATTATTCTGAGCATCGTTTCTCACTCAGTTCTAGCATACCAGGATTATATTTTGGACCTTTGATCTCTTGTGAGCTTGATGCCTTGAAAAGCCAGGACACTATACCCAGCATATAGCAGATGCTAATCAACATGAAGCATATGGAAAGTATATCAACACGATGTTTGCTAATGATTTGAAATTGGGCAGTGGAGGCAAAACTTCAAAGTTTGAAGATGGTAATATTCTCGGACATGTCGTAAACAGTGAGGAGAATATTAACAGATTTTTTTGGATTTGTTCATAGAACGTGGATGTCGCTGGCTGAGCCAGCATTTATTGCCCATTCCTAATTGCCCCTGAGAAGGTGATGGTGTGTTGCCTTCTTGAACTTCTGTAGTACATGGGTGGTTTAGGTAGACCCATAATGTCCTTAGGGAGGGAATTCCAGGATTTTGATCCAGTGATAGTGATACTATAATCCTCTGGCTCAGTTTATAAAACAAAGAACACAGCTAAACCACCTTTTTAAAGAAAAGCATAGAACATAGAACATTACAGTGCAGTACAGGCCCTTCGGCCCTCGATGTTGTGCCAACCTGTGAAAATAATCTGATGCCCATCTAACTACACCATTCCATTATTATCCATATGTTCATCCAATGCCCATTTAAATGCACTTAACATCAGCAAGTCTACTAGTGTTGCAGGCAGGCAGTTCCACGCCCCTACTACTCTGAGTGAAGAAACTACCTGTCCCAAATCTATCAACCTTTAATTTAAAGCTATGTCTCCTCATGTTAGCTATGTCACCATCTGAAGAAAAAGGCTTTCACTGTCCACCCTATCTATCCTCTGATTATCTTTGATATAATGAAAACTGCTTTGATATAATGAGTACTTGTGAGGAATATGTAACTGGAAACTTTTCTGAAGAACAGATCCTGCTAATTACATAGGTAGCAAAAATTGCAAATTGAACAAGATACAAACTGATGTCATCATTAAAATGTGTTTACTCTCCTCTAAATGTTCTAATATATGTTTTATGTGTGTATTCACAAGCCAAGTTGTATCAGCTTCCTGCATTAAATAGCTAAGTAAGTCATGTAGCTGATAACACTGTTTTTCCAGAAAGGTACAAAGACCAAAGTTGTTGTCTGTAACTCAGCTTAGCAACATAACAATGACTTGTTTACAAAATTACATAATTGGCTGTACACAGCACTGAATATTGGGAATGCACATTTATACTTAAGTACAGTAATAGTTGAAACACTGCAAGAAATGGAATTGTTCAGATGTTTTCTGGAATGCAAATAATTTATCATGTGACTTTGAAAATGAAGGTACCCATTTAATATGTGCTGATAACTAACTGCTGCTCATAAAAGAAATCAAGTAACATTGGAACAAAGGCAAAGAAAGATTTCATAGAGGTAAGAGATAAGACCTAATGACACCTAATTACTAGAAAACCAGGCTTTTAAACAAAAAAAACTATAGGGCCTCTATGGTAATAGTCCCCTAGATATCCTATTAACCTTGCTTTCTGCTTTACAGACCAAAGTAGTTAGCCATGAAGACATCCCAGAAACTGCAATCCTTTGTCTTTATTTCAGTAGAAGTCTTTGGGGACCTGATAAAATTTTCAATCATTAGTACTTCTAACTGCCACATATGCCATGAAATGCTGAAGCATGTCCATTTTCTGAAGGCTTGGATCCATTTTTATTTCAATCTGAACTTAATATAGGCTTGACACCAATTTAGATCATAGAAATAGCACAAAAGAGGGCCATTTGGCTCATCTTGTCTGTACCGATCCAAACACTCCCAGATGGCCCTTCTAATCCCATCTTCCTGAACATGGTTTATAGCCCTGCAGCTTACAGCACTAAAGGTGCAGATCTAGGTACTTTTTAAAATAATGTAGGTCTGTAACTTCACCATCAACTCTGGCAGTGAATTCCTGACACCCACCACCCTCTGCGTTAAAAATGGTTTTTCCTCATGTCCCTTCTAATCTTTCTGCCACTTAGCTTGAATCTGTGACCTCTGATGTTGAACTCTCTGCCAAGGAAAACAGATTCCTCCTGTCTACTCGATTTTTATCCCTCACTATTGTGTACATCTCAATCATGTTGCTCCGCCCTCAGCCTTCCCTGTTCAAAGGAAAACAATCTCTCCTCGTAGCTACATTTCTCCAGCCTGGCAACATTCTAGTAGTGTCGATGGTAGCCATGATGTGGAGGAATCGGTGTTGGACTGGGGTGGACAAAGATAAAAATCACACAACACCAGGTTATAGTTCAACAGGTTTATTTGAAGACACTAGCTTACAGAGCTCTGCTAACTGAAAAGGAAGCAGCGCTCCAAAAGCTAGTGCTTCCAAATAAACCTGTTGGACTATAAACTGCTGTTGTGTGATTTTTAGCATTCTAGTAAATCTTCTCTGCACATAATACTCCAGCGTGGCCTCGCAGGTGTCTTATACAGTTTCATCATTATATCCCTACTTTTGTATTCTAAACCTCTGTCAATGAAGGATAGCATTCCATATGCCCTCTTTATAATCTTATCTACCTGTACCGCTAAGTTTACGGACCTGTGCACTTACATGCCAAGATCTCCCACTTCATCTATCCCTCTCAGTATATTCCCATTTATTGCGTATTCTTGACAAATTTGGCTTTGTGTATATATAGCCTGGTGACTCATAAGAAATCATCATATTCCATCCTTTGTTCTCAGACACTTAACTGAGGGGATTTTTTTCCCCCTTTTACCTTTCTTGAAAAGCCTTGATGGATACATATAGCGGACTGAATAATGTCAGCTACAGTGGAAAATGTGGAAGAACTGTGCAAGAAGTCCAGTGACACCTGTCTCAATGTTAGGAAAAACGCGTTGCATCTTTAATCAAAGTTCTGGATATTGAGACAAAATTCCTGCCAGGTAGCATTGAATTGCTTATTTATGGAGTTATTGTTTGCTAATGATATTATTAGCTACTCATCTTTAATATCCAGCTTTCTATCATACCACCCATCACGAAAAAACTGGACATCATGAATTCTCTCATGGAAGTCAGAGCGAGTAACTGGCGTCTTCAGCTTGCCAAAGGAGTTATATGTTGATCACCAGGCACCAATATCTCAGGGAGTGCTATGCGGTATTGGCATCTGACATGTGCCAGTCCCTAAGATTGGTATATCTCCAAATCACTTACGCTGCACTTCTGTACTTTAACGTTACATGTTGAGGCACAATGGCAACAATGCTGCAGGATGGACACTGAGGGACATGTACGCAGCTCATGGACTGGGCCATGTTGCATCACTGGGGTATTTGTCTAGTGTCTTAGTGCTCACTCACTTTGTGCCTATCTGGATGCTGACAATATCTTTGCATTTCTTAGCTTTTCTGGGCCTTGCACCTCATCCAGAGATACTAGGCTTGCAAAATTGCTGCATTGCTGTATTGTTTCGGATGGACACAAAGTCAAGAAACTTGTCATTGTTGTCAGCAATCCTCATTCAAATCAGGGGAGACTTTGTTCAGGAGGTCCTGGCACTGTCAGTCAAGGGCAACCTCTGATTCCAGTCCAGGGTTAGATATGGTCAATCAGTTGCTCAGGACAATTAGAGCCATGGGATACAGTCCTTACAAGAGATGAGGAGCTACAGAAATAGTTAATGGTCTGATAGTAATCATCCAAGATACTTTAGATTCTGGAAAATTTCAAGCGGATTGGAAAACTGCCAATGGAACAACCTTATTTAAAAAGAGAGGGTGACAACAACTATATACGTACCAGTTAGTTTAACATCTGTCATTGCGAAAATAATAAACTCTCCTAAAAGGGATGTAAAAGCAGTACATTTGGAATACCTAATATGATCAAATCAAGTCAACATGGCTTCATGAAAGGGAACACATGCTGGACAAATTTATCAGAATTTCTTGAGCGTGTAACAAGTAAGATAACTAAAGAGCAGCTAGTAGATTAACATATTTGTATTTACAAAGTCCTTTGATAAAATACCACACATAAGACTCCTTAATAATTTAAGAACCCATGATGTTAGTATATTAGCATAGAGAGGGGATTGGCTAACTAATGGAAGACAGAGAGTTGAGTTGGTGGCGGGGGAGAGGTGGTGAGCATTTTCAGGATGATAACATGCAACTAGAAGAGTGCCACAGGGATCAGTGCTGGGGTTACGACTATTTACAACATACATTGGTTAAGGAAGTGAATATGTTTCAAGTTTGCGGATGACACAAAAATAGACGGGAAGACAAGTGGTGAGGATGACACAAAGTGTCTCCAGAGGGATACTGATAGGTTAACTGAGTCAGCAAAATATTGGAAGATAGAATTTAATGTCAGAAAATATGAGATTATGGAGTTTGGCAAGAAAGTTAGAAGGGTTGAATATTATTTAAATAGAGAAAAAGCTACAGAAAGCTGAAGCACAGAGGGATTGGTGATCCTCATTCATTAATCACAAAAAGCTAGCTAACAAACTCATCAAGTAATAGGGAATGTGAATGGAATGTTGGCCCTTATTTAAAATATAACAGATTCCAGAAATAGTGAAGTTTTGTTAAAATCACACAAGGTATGAGTTAGACCACAGCTGGAATATTGTGAATAATTTTGGTCCCATTTCTTAAAGAAAGATATATTGCCGTTAGAAATAGTCCAGAGAAAGTTCACTGAATGGGTCCCTAGTATGAGGCAGTGTTGAGTAGTTTGTGTTTGTATGCATTAGCATTTAGAAGAATGACAGGCGACCTTATTAAAGCATGTAAGATCCTTAAATGGCTTGATAGGGTAGATGCTGAGAGGTTGCTTCCACTGCTCGGAGAATCTAAGACCAGAGAGAATAAGCAAATACCTATTTAAGACAAAGATGAGGAAAGATTTCTTTTCTCAGAGGATAGTGAAGCTATGGAATTATTTACTGTAGAGAGCTGTACAGACTGATTTGAGTTGTGTTTTAATATGCAAGGGAATTGGGGGTTATGGGGAAAGAATAGGAAAATGGATTTGAAGATTATCAGATCAGCCATGATCTCATTGAATGGCAAAGCAGAATTGATGGACTGAGTGGCCTATTTCTGCTCCTCCATCTTATGAAATTATCAAAGAACAAAGAAAAAAGAAAGCCCAGGAACAGGCCATTCAGCCCTCCAAGCCTGAGCCGATCCAAATGTACTGTCTAAACCTGTATCCCTCTGCTCCTCACCTACTAAATGTGGATTGTAATTTAATATTCAGTTTCTTGCATCCTGCAATGACAATTAAATCACAGCCATTTACTTGAAACATTGATTCAATACCCGTTTAAGGATACTGTACACATCCAGATGGAATGCTTTCAATTTGCCTTTTTAACTTTTACTATTCTGTAAATTGATACTAGTTGTTTCTAGGATTTGTATTTGCAGCCTTCTACTCTCATTTGCATCTTTTCTATTTCACATAAACAGCATTGTTTATATCTAATCTGAATTCCCTTTTTGTTTCCCATTACCATGATAAACTAGGTTAAATCCCAACACCACTCCCCTCCCCCTGTCCCTCCCAACAACACTAGCAAATCTCCCTTGAGGACATTAGTCTCAGTTCTGATAAATTGTAACCAAAGCTTCTTGTATCGGTCCCATCTGACCCAGAACACCTCCTTAAGCCCCAGAATTCTGAAGACATACTTCCTGCACCATTTCTCAGTCATATCCTCATTTGTTCTATCTTCCTATGTTATATGTGATGCAAGGTACTAGGAGGAATCCTGAAATTACTTCACTGGAGATTTGTTTTTCAGTCTCTTCCTTATATCTTACTTTCGGACTTCACCCCCCCTTTTCTATTTATGTTGTTTGTGCCAAAGTGGATCACAAACTCGGGCTCTTCACTATTCTCCAAAAGGATGTTGATAGCCCATTCTGTGACATCTTTGACCCAGTGTTGCTGTGTGTTATTCACTTGACTGGGCTCCATTGGTAACTTATTGTATGAACAATAAACCTCTGGGTATAAAAGTTTAATTTGACCTCTCTCCATGTTGATACTTCATTTTCAGTTTGTGCTCCCTTGTATTTGAACCCTTCTCCACAGGGAACAATTTGCTGGATTGTTTTGATTCCTTTAGAGCTTTATTTAGGGAAACTCCAAGTCTCATCATTAAAATGCAGACACTGAGAGGTGAGGGACTGTCTGACTGTTTTCTATACAGAAGATCCAAAAATGTGCAGTTACATTTTTTTCTGGTACTATAAACCACTATCCCTCCTCCTGCTAAAACAATTGTTGATGTAATATACATTAGTTAATAACTATAATGCAGTACATATCTCCAAGATGGCGAGGGAATAGCAGAGCTGCATTCGGGCTCCTGGTCTGGGACTCGATCATTTCCATCTGCTCACTTTGTTTCTTTTTCTCTTTTCACTTTTGCTCTTTTTCTTCCTTCTTGTTTTTCTCTTTAAAAATATTTTTTGGTGTCTTCAGCAGGGTGAGAGTGAACCTTGCTTTCTGAGCTTGTATGGCCGCAGCTGTAATACAGGCTGCTTGCCCTGGTGATCAACAGCGGCATCAGCAGTAGGAAAGGCGATCAATTATTCTGTGTCTTTTTTTTCCTTTGGCTGAGTCATTTGGAGCTGGGCCTCACACAGTTCCAGGCTCCAGCTCCAGCATGGAGGCCTCAGAGATGCTGGTGGAGGAGGCCAGAGCCAGTGACCGATGACCGATGGTCGGCAGCAGTATCTGGAGAAGCATTGGGTGTGGAGCAGGATGTATGAAACGAGGCCCAAGGTTCCAAGCTTGGACTCTGCAGTTGCAGGAGTGGTGGCGACAGTGAGACCGTAATCAAGACCCTGAAGCCCGATACAGAGACCTGGCTGTTTTCAAGCAGCAAACAGAGAAGCAGCAGAGGGCAACAAGAACAGGGTAAGATGAACTCTATTGCAGTCAAACTTTATGTTATATCCAGTGTTTCAAGATAGTGTCAGAACATGGCGACACTTTACAAAAAAGCTCTTTTCACTTTCTTTTTATAACCATGTGGCAATAAATCTAATTCTACATTAATATATTTTTGAAGACACTGAAAAATGCTTTTAAAGAGAAAAAAATGAAGAAAGAAAAAGAGAGCAAAAGAGAAAAGGAAAAAGAAAGCACAAGTCACCATATTCCCAGAGGACCACAGGGTGCTCTTTCATTCAAAGGAACCAATGGTGAGTTTAAGCTGAGTGATCAGGTTGAGAAGGCAGGGTCTACACAGTGACCTTTACCAATACATAAATTGAACCAATACTGGTGGCATTAGTCTGCACTGCAAATCAACTGGGCAGCCAACCAAGTTGAACACCCCTTATCTTAACCCATCAAATAAACAATATCATTCTTATTTTTCACGACACTAGAAGATCACCTCTTTCTTTATCCCAAACAAACTATGTAGGCAACATAAATGAACAAAGCAAAATACATGTGGTGCCATTAGTGATGGTAAAAGTGATGAACTTATATTTCTGTAACTTCAATGACTTCCACACTTAGTAAACACAGAATGAAACTCTGTCTTAATTACATATTCCTCTTTTAATTAAATATTTACAGCTCCTAATTTGTGTAAGCTGATCCTATTACATGCTTATTTTCTTGGATTTTTAAAACTTAACAAGCTTATTCCAAATGTTTTTTCTGTTTTCTTTTAAGCTGTGCCAGAACTGATTATTTCCTTTCTGACAAGAACCGTCTGCACGCTCCATGGAGAGACAGAAGGTTCAGTGGTTTATACTCAGAAGAAAAATCAATTCTTTGAACTGTTCGTCCTTTTTGATCCTTCTGAAAATATTGCTGAGAATGACAGAACGTGACTGGTCTAGCATGATCAGAGAGCACAAGAACTCAGACACAAGAAAATCTATTGTGCGAGGTATGAACAAGTGGTAAAGGTTAATAAGGTTATTATGTGAGGTGCATGAATAATCACAGCGTGTCACAACAAGAAAGAAAGGTTATTCAGCCCGTTGTGGCTGTTGTAGCTATTTCAAAATGCTAGTACTGCAGACCTTTGCACATTATCCTGAAAGTTCATTATCCAATTCACTTTTGCATCAATCCCAATACCACGCAGATCCATCATGATAATTTGCCATGCCATTAAAATTCCCTTTATGTACATTGGTTGTGGCATTTACATGGGGTTCGAAGTGTGACTATACTGGATATTGCTGGAGTCAGTAAGGGAATTAAATGTTTTGGAGATAAGGCAGGAAAGTGGAGTTGAGTATTATTAGATCAGCCATGATCTTATTGAATGGAAGAGTAGACTGTACAAGTGAATGGCTTACTTCTTCTCCTTCACCTTATGGTTTTATGGTTGAGGGGTATTGCCAGGCATAACATAAATCAATTCTACTTCCTCAGTTGGCAATGGACATGTTGGGTACTTTAAAAAAGTCAGATTAATAATTAAATAGGTTAAAATTACTTTAAATCCACATGCTATTGAAATCATAGGCCTGATTTTTACAGAGCCTTGGAGAGATAACAGACCTAAAACAATGGCAGATGGAATCTCGATCTGGAAATCTGTACCATTTTTGACATTCTATTTTGGCCAGCAGGAAGCGGGGTGAGAACATGGATCATGTACAAGGAAAACCCAAACTTGGCTAGACTATGTTAACTCAGTGCTCAGTCAGACAGATATCCATTTCCAAGGTTGAAACCCAAGTCCTGAAAATGTTGACATACTCAGGCCTGATAAATCTGAAAAAAGTAAAGCATCCAGCCTGTGTCAGTGAGACATGAAATAAAAATGGCTCCAGCAAATAAAATAGCACTTTTATTCAAAGGCAGTGATAGTGCTTGGTGCATTCTACAACCTATAATTATCCCAGCAGGGGAGATATTCATTCACAACTTGATTTATAGCTCAAAGAGATTATTAAAAGAAAACTGGCCTTTAAGTGGATTAAATACATGTCCCTTTTCTTATAAAAGATTAAGTACTCAAGTGGCTTTAAACGTTTCAATTATTGGCTGGTTAGCTTGACCTCAGTCATTGGTAAGATTTTCGAGTCCATTATTAAGGATGAGATTGCGATGCACTTGGAAATGCATGATAGAATAAGGCAGAATCAGCATGGTTTCATCAAGGGGAGGTCATGCTTAACAAATCAAGCAAGTTAGACAAAGCAAAACTAGCGGACATGACCTATTTGGATTTCCAGAAAGCCTCTGACAAGGTGCCAGACAGGAGACTGCTGAGGAAGATATAAATTATGCGTTAGGGCAAACTACTGGCATGGATAGAGGATTAGCTGACTAGCAGATGGCAGAGATTGAGAATAAAAAAAGTCTTTTTCAGGATGGCAGCCGGTGACTAGTGGCTGAAGGAACACAGAGCTTAGTGTTATTTCCCGTTACACATTAACACTGTAGACAAGGAACTGAGGGCATTGTTGCTAGGTTTACAGATGACATAAAGATCGGGAAAGGAATGGGTAGTGTTGAAAAAGCAGGAAGGCTGCAGACGGACATGGAAAGGCTAGGAGAGTTGGCAAAGAAGTGGCAGATGGAATACAATGTGGGAAAGTGTGAGGTTATTCACTTTGGTAGAAAGAATAGTGGTGTAGACTATGTTTTAAACTGGAAATAGCTTCAGAAATCTTAAGCACAAAGAGACTTAGGAATTCTAGTTCAGGGGGTCCAGAAAAGGTTCACAATAATGATCCCGGGATTGAAAGGCTTCTTATATGAGGAATAGTTGAAGACTTTGGGTCTCTATTTGATGGAGTATAGAAGGATGAAAGGGAATCTGATTGAAATGTACAGAATACTGAGAGACAAGGATAGAATGGATATGGGGAACATATTTCCACTAATAGGAGAGACCGGGACTCATGGACACAGCCTCAGAGTGATGTGCAACCATTTGGAAATGTGATGATGAGGGATTTCTTCAGTCAGAAGGTAGTTAATTTGTAGAACCTATTGCTGCAGAGGGCTGTGAAGGCCAAGTTATTGAGTGTATTTAAGACAGAGATTATAGATAGATTCATGATTGTTAGGGATTAAAGGTTACAAGGAGAAGGCAGGAGAGGAGGGTTGAGAAACCTATCAGCCATAATCAAATGACGGAACAGACTCAATGGGCTGAATGGCCAAATTCTCTTTCTTTATCCTGCGGTCTTCAAGTGGGCTTTCATGAATGGGAAGTTATTTACTATAATGAACATGATGGTTTTCATTTTATTTAATCTGAACATACCTCTTGAGATTTGCTGTGATTGTTAATAGGTGATTTTATCTAAAGAGTGTGAGAGCAAAAAGTGAGGGCTATTGGTTAGCATTATGTTGTCGTGGGTGATAGATGGACACAGGAATTGATGCAACGAGTAACAGTAAACATGGACATAACAGACCTTAGGTGATGGGGCTGATGAGGGTTGAGGGTTAGACTGCACAAAAGAACTGGATTAAAGTCTCAGGGAACCAAGGCAGGCCTTTAAAATAAACAACCTATGTGAGTAGAAAGCCTTGTGGCTATCTCTGAAATGTATCTGGAGACAGCTGACCCAATGTCATCCTGGGTCCAAAGTGGACATGTTGAGCCAGGACATTTCTTAACTCATTATCCACCTTGAAAACCCAATCCCTTGTTCTTGCTGAGGCTTTCTGAAATCAAGGTATGATGGAATAAATACTTTTAGTTATATTGCACGTTTCCAAACTCCAAGAAGGTCCAAAGACCTTTCAATGTAATCAGTTGCTTTTGATGAGGAGGTGTCATCAACAGTGCTATCAAGCAGCATCTACTCAGTGATGCCCAGTTTGGTTTCCGCCAGGGCCACTCAGCTCTTGAGCTCATTACAGCCTTGGTTCAAACATGGACAAAAGAGCTGAATTCCAGATGGGAGGTGAGAGGAACAGCCCTTGACATCAATGCTGCATTTGACCAAGTGAGGCAACAAGGAGCCCTAGCAAAACTGAAATCAATGGGTATCAGGGGGCAACCTCCCCGATGGTTAGAGTCATACCTGACACATCTGAAGATGGTTGTGGTTCTTGGAGGTCAAAGCTGAGGGCCAGATAGAAAAAGGTGGAGTAGGCTAAATCAAATAGGAGTTGCAATTTTCAAAATGGAGTTCAACTGGGTCTTTATTTTTAATATCCAGAAATGGTATCTCACACAACTGAATGGCATGTTTTCCCTAATATCAAATCACAGTGGCATTTTGTTCCCTACTATTAACCATATCCAGTAAATCACCCTGTTTCTAAGTGAACATTTTACATGTAAAATCCACTAAGGGCAATGCGATCCTTCAAAAATGAGGGACAGCTTGGGAGAGGTGGAATTGTCTAAACCAAAATGGAGTTGGAATTTTCAAAATGGAGTTCGACTGGGTCTTTTTTTTAATATATTCCAAGAATCCTTAGAAGAGTATAAAGGCAGTAGGAGTATACTTAAGAGGGAAATCAGGAGGGCAAAAAGGGGACATGAGATAGCTTTGGCAAATAGAATTAAGGAGAATCCAAAGGGTTTTTACAAATTAAGGACAAAAGGGTAACAAGGGAGGGAATAGGGCCCCTCAAAGATCAGCAAGGCGGCCTTGGTGTGGAGTTGCAGAAAATGGGGGAGAGGAGAAAGAATTAAAAGGGACATTAGGGGCAACTTTTTTTATGCAGACAGTGGTTCTTGTGTGTAATGAACTGGTGGATGCAAGTATAACTATAGAGTTTAAAAGACATTCGGACAAGTTCATGAATTGGAAAGATTTGGAGGGTTATGGGCCAAAAGCATGCAGGCAGGACCAGTTAAGTTTGAGAACATGGTTGATGTGGACTTGTAGAACTGAAGAATCTGTTTCCATGCTGTGTGACTCCTTGATTCTATGACTGCATAAATGCTATCACACACAAGCAAACAGTTTTCTTCTCCCACCCACCAAATCACTGTTACATTTTTTTCCAACTATTGACAACTTCCAGTTAAACAAACATGTAGCCAATTAGGCACTTACATAGTTTAACAGCTTGTCCATATCAGTTTGAAAATATTTGATCTCATCTGGTCTCTGAAACTAAGCAGACTCAGGCCTGGTTAGTACTTGGATGGGAGGTACCTGGAAATACCAGGTGCTGGAGGTTAAAGGGGCACTCTGGTGTCCCTATCCCTGGATCAGGAGGCCCAGGTTCAAGTCCATCTGTTCCAGAGTTGTGCAATAGCATTTCTGAATAGGCTGATTAGAAACAAAAAGGCTAAATTTAACAAAAAAGCTTCAATTTAAATCCATGCTCTCTGCTTCTCAGTTCATCCACCAATGAGAACATTTTCTATCTACTTAGACTCCTTTTGAATTTTAAAAATATTATCTTAATCTTCATGTCCCTAAGGAGAACAATCCCAGCTTATTTCCTCTATTGATAAAGTCCCTCATCCCTGGAAGCATTTTCATAAATATTTTCTACACACTCAAAAACGTTTCTATCCTTTTGAAGGTGTGTTGCCCAGAATTTTGTTTTTATTCATTTGTGGGATGTGGGCATTTCTGACTGGGCCAGCATTTATTGCCCATACCTATTTGCTCCTGAGAAGGGTGGTAAGCTGGTTTCCTGAACCACTGCCATTTATTTTGGTAAACTGACAGTGCTTTTGGGCGAAGGAATTCCAGGCCTTTTACCCAGCAACAAGGAAGGAATAGTAATTATTTCCAAGTCAGGATAATGAGTGGCTTGGAATGGAACTTGCAAGTATAGTGATCAAAGGCATCTGCTGCCCTCGTCCTTCTAGATGGGTTGTGAGTTTGGAAGATGCAGTCTAAGAAGCCTTGGTAAATTTCTGTCATGCATATTGTGAAGGGCACAGCTGCAAATGTGTTGCTGGTCATCAGTGCTACTGCTGAGCATCAGTGGTGAATGGAGTATGCATATGGTACCAATCACGCAGTCTGCTTTGTCTGGGATGGCATCAAGCTTCTTAAATGTTGTTGGAACTGCATCCAATCAGGCAACTTAGGAATATTTTGTCATACTCCTTACTTGTGTCTTGTCAATAGTGTACAGATTCTGGGGAGTCGGGAAGTGAGTTACTCATTATAGAATTTCTTGCCTCTGATGTGTTCTTGTTGTCATAGGGTTTATATGGCTCTTCCAGTTAAGTTTCTGATCAATCGTTGATTGATTGACTGACCTATTGTTGTCACATGTACCAGAATCCAGTAAAAAGTGTTGTTCTGCGTGCTGTACAGACAATGATATTGATTAAATACAATACTTTTACAAAATTTCCTGATCTCTTTTGCATTCTGCACCTTGAGGTACGTATAATAATTTTCTGATCACCTTCTTCAACTTGTCACACAATTTTCAAAATATTTTCTGATCATCCTGCTCAGAGATGTTATTATACATCTCTGGAGCAGGTGCGACTTGTATCCAGGCCTCCTGATTCAGATTCAGAGACACTATCATTGCACCACAATATCTTTTTAAGCCATGCTCAACAATGTGTACATACACTCTCCAGGTTTCTCTGATCTTCAACTCCTTTACAATTTTTATTTCATATTGTATCTTCTAATTCTTGCTGTCAAAATGTAACATTTCATATCTCTATATTCAATTTAGAGTTTATAAACTAGCATTTGGACAAATGCAATCAATTTCAAACATCAAACTACATGCCCGGGGAATATTTGAGTTCGGTGTTCAGAATATGGAGTATAGTGGAATTGTGTAAAAAATTAGGTCTGCAGATGCTGGAGATCACAGCTGCAAATGTGTTGCTGGTCAAAGCACAGCAGGCCAGGCAGCATCTCAGGAATAGAGAATTCGACGTTTCGAGCATAAGCCATTGGAATTGTGCCCATGGATTGTTTAGGGACCCCCAGGACTCCCACTGTATGCCATACAATGTCACATAGTTGAAGTTCTGCAAAGCTAAATTTAAAGGTCTTACCTGGCTGGCTGATTAAAAGACATGAGTACTTCTGCATTGAATTTAAATCAGTTCTAATTTACATCCTTGTTCAAACTGAAAATGCAAGTGTTAATTGACATTCTTAAAACAAGCATTCTAGTTTTAGATAAAGAAAACAAAATTTAGTACAAAAAAAAATTGAGCTGTGCCTCAGCTCTCTCACTACTTGTTCTTGAGTATATTTGACTCAGAAGCATATATGTGATATTCAATTGTTAGCCTAATTTCTCTGCTACCCAACCACGGAAGACCTTCAAATTTACATTCATGGACACTTCAGCTATATGACATTATAGCAACTATGGGCTGCTGAAACACTCATTCATGCCTTTGTTACTTTTAAACTTAGCTATTCCAACACAATGTTAGTCTCTTGGTTTCTACCCTCTGTAAATATGAGTCAAAGAAAAACCCTGTTCTCCATATTCTAACACCTAACAAATCCTGTTCCATCCAGTATAAATGCATTCACTGACCACCATTTATTGTTGTTCCTTGTAGCCTGAGATTTTCTTTTAAAATAAGTTGCGACTGATGCTGTGAAGACACCTAGAGCAGGGAGCCAATATCTAAACATTTTACTTTGGGGAATTGAAGTTTCTGAGGAGTTCCAACAACAGTCTTCTAAGTCTGACAATCATCTGAAAACAATATGGTGTCTGGTACTTTTTAGTTTGTCATGCATCCAAACATGGCACTGTGAAAGTAATCAATTCTTCTCCATTTTTATCTGGACTGTAAAACACTACTGGGACAACAAAAACAAAACTTGCTCGAGAAACTCAGCAGATCCAGCAGCATCTGTGGAGAGAAAGCAGATCTGAAGAAGGGTCACTGGACTCCAAATGTTAACTTCACTTACTCTCTCACAGATGCAGCTGGATCTACCGAGTTTCTCCAACAATTTTTGTTTTTGTTTCTGATCTTCGTTTTATATTACAGAGGTATGCTGGTCAAAGAATGGAAACAGCTTTTTTAAGCATCTTTTGGAGCTGAAAGGACCAGTATTCAGACTGTCTTTCACAGAAAGCTCATTTGCATGTTAGAATGATGTATTCAGTCATTAGATATGCATTAATTCAGTTTTTCACTATCTTTTCTGGTCGTAACTAGACCATCTGCAGCTTAAAGGGTGTAAGTTAATACTGACATATTTTTTAGATTGAAAGCTGGAATCTGACATATAATTTTAACATATTATTATATCATACTGATGATTATGCCTTTACATGTATTGTTGCATTGAATAGTACAACAGGAGGCTATTTTAACCTTTGTGCCTATTCCAGTTCTTTGAAAAAACTATCAAACTACAAAGTGGCAAAAGCTTTGACCTTTGCGGTGTTGAAAATTCTGAACCATTTAAAAATGGCAAGCTGGACTTGATTCTGGGACTTCTTTTGATTTTATTTATTTTTGTCACATATACCAAGGTACAGTGAAAGGTTTTGTTTTGTGTGTGGTACAGGTAGATCATACTGTATAAGGATCATAAAGTGATAGAACAGAGCAAGAAATACAAAATTATGGCTGCAAAGAAGGTGGACAAATAGCAATATCAACATTAGATTTGAAATTTGAGAGGTCCATTCAAAGTAAAATAACCCTCATTCTCTGCCCCCATTTCCAATCTTCCTAAATTTTGGGAGCTGCAGATAAGGATGCACCCCATCGCCTTGAACTCCCAAAGTGGTCAACATTGTCTTCTCCACATCATTACCCTTATATTTTTAATTTTTAGTTAACCCTTTAATTTTTGTGGAGTCAGGCCAGCTTCGTTATGACTTGTAGTTCACAGCCCCACAAAGAGATCATGAGAGTTTCGGTTCAGGAACTTTCTGAAAGGTAAGATCAAAGATCAAACCCTTTTTTCCCATGCCAACATGTGGATATGGAATCAATAACTCCCAAACGCTCCTAAATTCCAAACCATGTCTCTCACCTATACCTGTGGCCCTTACAGGCCCTCTACCAACTTACGGCTGGTCCACGTTCATTTCCATGTATAGAACAATGAGCCATAGAGCAAAAATTAGTTGTATGGTTCAGCTGAGAGAAACAAAAGCCTCATTCATAAGTTCTTCTTTGGAAAAAAAACTGCTGCACAGATAACAATCAAGGTATTGAAAATAGAGAGATTCTGCTTTTACGAACAGTTTGACAAAAAAGAACACAAAAAGCAAAATTTATCAGATTAATCCACTTAATGATGTCAATCAAGCCAGGTCAACTGTTCACTCTTAAATGTCAAAATAGTACTCCATATGATGATAAACCTTTTATGATGCTGGGCTGTCAGTAAATCATGCAAATGAGGCTGTCAACTTCAACTCAGAGTTCTCATATCCACCATCATGTTCTCTATATTGTTGCCCCACTTCTAAGGTATTCTAAAAGACCAATATTTTCTTTGCTTTTTCAAGTATTTATCTAATTCCCTTCTAAAAGTTACAATTGAATCTGTTTCAATCATCCTTTTAAGCAGTGCATTTCAAATCATAATAATCTTAGTGATAAAATCATTGTTTCCTTTGATTTCTATGCTCTAAAAAGCCATTCTACATGATTTTCTTCCTCCTTCAGCATTCATAAATTGGAATTAAGGGTCATTACACTGAGGTCTATGTCAACTGCGTCTTTTCTGATCTTATACAGCCTCATAAGTGTCAAACATGAGTATAGTTCTAAGCAATGAATATGCTTTAATTTATCTGCACTTCTCTTCTGTTCCTTTCAACCATTCTTGTATCCTATTAACATGGTCTCTCAATTAAAAATAAAGCTGGCAATTTACTACTTATTATGCTGCTGAGAAGACAATCATTGCAGAAAAAATAAAATCGATCGAACCGACCATTAAAACTTATGTGTATATTTTGATTTCAAGAAATTGTGGAACCTGCTTGAGAAGTAGTGAATATCCACACCGCCATTCTTTGGAAACAGCAATTAAAATATCAATATAAATTAAATTTGCTAATTAGAGTTTGTATTTTTGACAGAATATGTGACAGAATGATTTGCATTTTTCACTGCCAGTTTTAATCCTTCTAGACATCACAAAGGAAGAAATTACAGTTGATTTCACAAACTACAGCTACATCAATGAAGAGATTAAACAGAAAATAACTTGAGAATTTCGGCCCATTTACTGTCCATTTAAAACATAACCCTGTGCTTTAGTGATCTCCCAATAAATTATGATTAAAGCATATTTTATTGTTGTAACTCTATTCAAGCTGAAAGTTTGCCCTGTGCTCTGAAGGTTAAGAATGCAGTCGTTATAGTCTACTTGTTCAGCCTTAATTTAAAATTATATCCTTTCAGGGCAGCTTGTAATTTAATTACTTTTAAACTGAGAAACACAAAATTAAGCATTTTTTTCATTAACAACTTGCATTTGGTGGAACTGGAACATTATTCATTATATAATCAGACATAATTGAGAGAAACATTTCACTGACATTGATAGTGAGATATCATTAAAGAATGCTGCTCATAAGTCTTTAGTAAACTTCATGACTATTTTACAATACATAACTTACATTTAAAAAAACAATCTGAAACAGTTCATGTCCAAATGTAGCAAGACCTGGACAACAATTCTGCAGTGATTAACTCACTGCCTGTCTTTGCAAAGCCTGTCCATCAGTGAAAACATCAGGAATGTGATGGAATACTCTCTATTTGCCTGGATGAATGTAGCTCCAACAACAAGATTGATGACATTCATGACAAAGTAACCACTTGACTCGCACATATTACGATGAAGGTCAGAATCCTGAGATACTCAGGACGTAGTTAATTTTTAACTCAAAAATGGATATTTAAAATAGGGCTGATACAACCAAACATGGTCACAGTTGCAAATGACTGGCTGTCTATGAGAGAGAGAGACCCACTGAAGTTGCAAGCTTTCAGAGTGTTGTTCCTTCCTCAAGCATGGTATACCAAGCTTGCTAATTCAAATAAACATGTTGGACTATAACCTGATGTTGTCAGATTTTTGAACTTGCCCACCCCAATCCAACTCCGGTATCCCCACATCAAAGTGTATTGTGACCGTTGGTGACTACAAAGATAAATGGGGTTGTCCGAACACCTGGTTCAACAGCAAGCGTGAGCTGAAAATGTGTTGCTGGAAAAGCGCAGCAGGTCAGGCAGCATCCAAGGAGCAGGAGAATCGATGTTTCAGGCATGAGCCCTTCTTCAGGGCGTGTCAATTATGTCCTAAACTGCAGAGACATGTTGCATTTGAAGGACGCACAACAAAACTGTTTAAGAAACTATTTTCAATTCAACGTAAGTGTGTTGGTGGGACTGAATGTATATTTTTGTACCAGCCTGGCTATAAGCAATAGTGTGCTGTGAAGGTTACAGTTGGAGAATACCCTTGCCAACTTTTATAGGTGTGCCATCGAGAGCATTCTGTCTGGATGTATCACTACCTTGTACATTTGGCAACTGTACCATTTAAGATTGGAGATGGTTACAGAGAGTGGTGAACTCAGCCCGGACAATCACAAAGGCCAAACTCCTATCCATAGAATCCATCTACAGGCCCGCTGTCAAGGAAAGGCCGCCAGCATTCCCAAAGATCCATCTCACCCTGTCAATACTTTTCTACAATCTCTACCATTGGAGAGAAGGTATAGAAGCCTAAACACACGCAACAGCCAGTTTCGTAACAGTTTCTACCCTACTGTTGGTGGAATACTGAATGGACTCACAAACTCTTAACATTCACCTGTACCTGTGTGTTTGCTTTCGCCGCTGTTTACCTATTATTTACTTATATATGCTACTTAACTGTGTGATCTGCCTGTATTGCTCGCATGACAAAGCTTTTCACTGTGCCTCGGTACACGTGACAGTAAATTGAATTCAACCAGCTACGTCTACGTTGCAGGTCAAGACTTTTCTCACTTTGAATATTAGAGGCCAGGTAGCTAGCAGTCAAACAAAGGGAAATGAGACATGAAAGGGAATGTTCTCACTGTGACTGCTGTAATTCTATGATGGTCAAAAGGAATCCAAATAAGAGAATCTCAACCAATCTGCAAACTAAGGATTGTGAAAATAAATTAGGGATTGGCAAGCAATACTGGCCTAGCTTATGATACCCACAATCCATGATAAATAAAAACAAAAGCAACATTGTTATCACAACAAATAATACAACCTTTATAACTCATTCTTTCTGAAAAAAGAAAATATTAAGTAAACGTATAAAGAGCAATTTGGGGAGGATTTATTGATGTTCAATTTCTTTCAGGCTCAGAAATGTCAAATATTTTATTACTTGTTCATTTTAACTTGCTGTAATTAAGAAAACAATGACTGAAGTAATAATGCTATAAATCAACAAAATATATATTGCATAAAGGGAGTTAAATAATCAGATACAGGTGGCCAATTGCAGGTTGGAATGAGGAATGGGCATGAGTTGGCAGATGTAATGATCCTCTGGAGCACTGCCAAATCCACAACTGATGTTCAGCAAATGCACCGATCCAGTCAATGTTACAACTGATAATAGTGTTCATCAACTCCATTGTTATACTGTTCATGGACCCCATGGTTATAACATTCATTCACCTCCCTGATCCATCAAGGCACAAACCATTTTCAGGTTCAGTGACTCGACTGCGAAGTAGAGCAGTGGTGGCAAAGGAAGGCTATACAGAGCTCCAAATTCCATTTTCCCATGTATCATGACCCACTGCAGGAAATGCTGTGGATCCAAAATGGACTCCATGGTTAACTGAAGACTCATTGTGCATAACAAACATCATATTCCATTCCAAGAGCCACTGACAATGATGATACTGTTCATCTATCCCATGGCCATTCTGTTCATACACCTCATGGCTATACTGTACATCCATCCATTGGCTATACTTAAATCCATTCCATGGCTATACTAATCAGCTGTCACAAGGCCCTTCTATTAGAGGAAGGTACAATTACATACTTAAAAGGCAATTGGACAGGTACATGAACAGAAAAGATTCACAGGATATGACCCAAATGCAGGAAAATGGGACTAATTCACTTAGGAAAACCGGTCGGCATGGACGAGTTGGACTAATGGGTCTATTTCCAAGCTGTATTACTCTCTGTTCATGCACCCCATTGTTACAAAGTTCATCCATCCCATAGCTATATGGTTCATCCAACCCATGCCAATACCATCTCTTGGAATAGACAAAACAGAAGAGAAAGTACAATTTGTGGTCTTTTAAAGGTATAAGGTGGTAAAGGAGGCAGAAGGGATACATTCATTCATTGGGCAAGGTATTGAATAGAAAAGCAGTGATGTAATGCTGGAACTACCTGATATACTGTTTGGCCCACAGCTGGAGATTTTTGCATAGTCTGGTCACCACATTATCGGATGCATATAATTGCATGAGAGAGAGTACAAAAAGGATTTACACAGTGTTGAAAATTGTAGCAATGAGGAAAGATTGAATGGACTCAGCTTGTTTTCCACAGAACTGAGGTGACTTAATTAAGATAGGGACGATACATGGCTTTAAGATGTGTATTTTGTCCCGTTTTCTTTTCCGAAGAGAGGTTGAGACAGCGGATCCAATCAGTCTGTTCCAAGCCAATAAAGTAAAAAGCTGGTTCTTTTTAAATTGGTACAATAGAACCAGTATAAATGGGTAGAGTCAGACTTACAGAATCAGGGATGTGGTTTAGCTTTCAGCAATTGTTGGGGTTTGGAAGTTAGCTGTGGGAAGTTGCCTGGGGAGACTGGGATGTGAGGAAAAATACTTTAACCCAGCATTCACTGTCCAGTTAGGTGGGGCAAAAACCCTCAACTTGTGGATCGGCACCCAAGACTTTGGACCAAGTGCTGGAAATTGGTTTACAATGGGCAGCTAGTTTATTTACTTAGTGGAGCCAACATGGACTGAATGGCCTCTTTTTGTAATTGTTCTGGGTCCTATGGTTCAAATCAGCTGAGACATTCCAAAGTTACAAAGAATGCGTCACAATCTCAGTTAACGAGCAACACAGCTCCTGTAATCAGAAACACCCACTTCCATTAGGATTTTGTCGCAGTCCCTGATTGAAGACTGTTGTGCCTTTATTCAGATCATGTCTCAGTAGCTTGTTCCAGAGAGTAAAGAATCTGAGTGAAATAATGAAAAGATGGTTGTCTGATGTTCAGTTGTAGGTGAAGCTCAATCTGTTGCAGCTGAGCTTAAGATCGAAGACCTTATCTGCTTTTTTTTTATATAAGCCCATAACCTTGCACTGATTCAATTATCCCAGTCAGTGTCTAGACTGAACCAGACTGTTGGCATGCCCTATCAGCCCTGAAAGTGAGCTTCTGCTCCATAAGATGCAGTAGCAAAGCCAGGCCATTCAGCTCATCAAAACTGTTCCACCATTCAATGATAGCAAGGCTGATCTGATAATCCTCAACTCTACCGTTTTGCCCTTCTAGCCTCAATAGCCCTCTGCAGTAAAGAATTCCACAAATTTAGTACCCTCTGAAAGGAGAAATTCTTCCTCATCTCTGTCTTAAATATGCAACCTCTTATGCTGAGATTATGCCCTCTGGTCCAAGACTCACCCACAAGGGGAAATCTCTCTACATCTGCTTGTCAAGTCCCTCAAAATCTTGTGTGTTTCAATAAGGTCACCTCTCATTCTTCTAAAATCTAATTAGTATAAGCCGAAACAACTCAACTTCTCCTCAGAAGACAGTTCCTCCATTCTTGGAATCAACCTAGTGAGCATTCTCTGAACTAACTCCAATGCCAGCATAGTTTTCCTTAAATAAGGGGCCCAAAACTGTTCACAGCATTCCAACTGTTGTCTAACCAGTGCCTTGTACAATTTTGGCAAAAACTCCATTCTTTTATCCTCCTTTCTCTTTGAAATAGAGACCAATATTTATCTTCTCTGTTACCATTTAAGCTTGTTTTCTAGCGTTTTGTAATTTATGCATTAGGACTGTCAAATCCCTCTGTGCCATAGCTGTCTACAGTCTTTCTCCATTTTAATAATATGCAGCTTCTCAATTTTTCTGGCCAATATGCATAACCTTACGTTTTCTTGTATTATATTCCATATGCCTTATTTATGCCCACTCACTTAATCTGTCCATATTCCTTTGTGGACTCTTTCTGTCATCTTCACCACTTGCCTTTCCACCTCTAGGTATATTGTTGTAAACCTGGCTATAGTACGTTTACTTGCCTCATGCAAGTCATTCATATATATTGTAAATAATTGTGGCCCAAGTACTAATCCCTGTAGCACTTCACTAGTTACAGATTGTCATCCTGAAAATGCCTCCCTTAAACTAACTGTCTTTCTTCTATTAGTGAACCAATCCTTTATCCATACTATTATATGCAGGTTAGATGGATTAGCCATAGCAAATTGTCCTGCAGTGTCCTGGGATGTGCAAGTGAGGTGGATTAGCTGTGGTAAATATGGGGACAGGGTGGAGGGGTTGGTTCTGGGTGGGACTCAATGGGCTAAATGACTTTTTTCTGTGCTGAAACAGTTCCATGAATATACAACTCATAATACTAAGGGCTCTTATTAAGTAGCATAACCTTTGAAACCTTATTAAATATTGTCTGAAAACTCAAATATAGCAAACATTTATTAACCAGCATCTATAGGACCAGGACTGCACCATTTATCAAATATTCCAGTTGATCAAGAGGCTCACATAATCACTGTAAAAACACACAATAAAGTTAGCGAAATTAAATACAGGGGATACATAATCACTGTCATATCTTAGTTAAACCTGTTGGACTATAACCTAAAATATTTTTACCTAGTCCCTCCTCCCTACCTTTTATCTCAGCCGGCTTGGCTCTCTCTCTCTTATTCCTGATGAAGGGCTTATGCTCGAAACGTCGAATTCTCTATTCCTGAGATGCTGCCTAACCTGCTGTGCTTTGACCAGCAACACATTTGCAGCTGTGATCTCCAGCATCTGCAGACCTCATTTTTTACTCGAAGATTTTAACTTTGTACACCCCAGTCCAACACCGGCATCTCCAAATCATGTCATATTTTATGTATTGCATAAATCATTTAAATAATAATGCAACTTTGCAGCTGAAACATGCAGATTATAGTGTACTCATGTATCCCCTGTCCTTGTCCTTTAAATAGCAGCAGTCATGGATTGGAAAGTGTTGTCAAAGTATTCTTCATGAATTTCTACTGTAAAAATTGTTGATGGTACACAATGCTTTTACTGTGCATCAGTGGTGGAGAGAATGAATGCTTGAGAATGTGGTGCCAATTAATCGGGCCTCTTTGCCCTAGATGTTTTCAGAGTTGCACCTATCCAGGCAGGTGGGGAATATTCCATTAACTCCTGACTTGTGCTTTGCAGATGGTGGACAGGCACTTGGGAGTCAGAAGGTAAATTATCCGTTGCAGGATTCTCACCCTTCTTAAAGCCATAGTATTTACATGACTTCTGGTCAATGTAACCCCTGGATGTTGATATGGGAGAATTCAGTGATGACAATGTCATTGAATGTCAAGTTGCAATGGCTGGATTCTCTCTGGTTGGGGATGGTCATTGCCTGAAATTTGTGTGGCATGAATGTTAGCTCAAGTCTGATATTGTCCAGGTCTTACAGTATTTGGACATCAAACCTCTGTTTCAGAACATGAGGAGTTATGAAGAAAGCTGAATTATGCAATCATGGGCAAACATCCCCACTCTGACCTTATAATGGAGGCAGGCCATTGATGAAGCAGCTGAAAATAGTTGAGCATTGAACACTACACTGAGGAATTCCTACAGAGGTGGATCATTGTTTAAAACCTATAGCTAAATATTTTAAGTGCATATTATAAAATGAAGAATGCTGTTCAGTATGTGTGATGAAGTTAAACTGATTAATATTTATCTTGTCAATGCCCTTTAAGTATTAACTTCAGTAAGATTATCTCTGAGTCTTTTCTCCTCCTGTGTAAACATTCCCGGTTTCTGCACCTGCTCCTCATAATTCAGCTGCCTAATCCTAGCTATTAATTTACTTGCTCTTCTCTGCACAATCCAGAATGTCTGGACTCCTTTGTCATAATACGATGACTAAGACTGTACAGCATTTGTGCCTTTTTAAAAGAATTATATTCCATTTTCTGTACTATACGCTTCAGGATTCTATTTGCTGTCTTTCATTCAACACAAGCTATTAAATCATTCTGCAAGGTATCCATGAGCATCCTCAAATCCTTCTGCTTAATACTGTTCAATGTTATTTATCCATTGTGTTATGTCCCAGTATAGTTTGAATTTCAAACTTATTCTTTATTTCCTAAAATTAACCAAAAAAGGCTGAAAAAATAGCGTGTCTTAGGATCACCTGGCTTTTTTTGTGAATTGAAACCAGTCTCTTGTCTCAAAAGGGAACAGAAGTAACATTCCAGTCTTAAATAAAGGCAATATACTGAGGATATTGGAGTTCTGAACAATAACAGAAAGTGCTGGAGAAGCTCAGCAGGCCTGACAGCATCTGTGCAGCAAAGTTACTGCTCCAAATTCAAAATGATTCTTCCAGACATTCTAAACTAATATAGTGTCGATGCCCTTTCTGAAACTAGCTCAAAAAGGTATCATCAATCATATGTATCTTTTTTTCTTGAACTTTCAAGGTGTGAAATTTATATGACCATAAGATATAGAAGCAATTTTGTAGATGACACCAAAATTGGTGGTGTTGTGGACAGCGAAGAAGGTTATGTCAGAATACAACAAGACCTTGGTGAGAAGGACTGACTGGCTGAGGAGTGGCAGATGGAGTTTAATCTATATAAATGTGAGTAAAGTCAGCAAGTTCGATTACAGTTCAAATTTATTTTCTTCATCTACTTTGAACAATGCTTTTATTAGTTATAAAAATGATAGAAGTCAAAGAATGGTTGTCAGATTGATCGTCAAAAATCATCCAATCAGCTATACAGAAACATATACACAAGGAGCAGGAATAGGGCAGTCAGACTCTCTAATCTCCTCTGCCATTTAATTAGATCACAGCTGATCTGGAGACAAACCAGTTATACTGGAACTTGAACATACTGGTTGTACTGGACCTCCATTTGAAGTTTACTAGACAAGTAGGAGTAGTGAGTCTCATTCATCAGACTTACTGTTTGTTCATTCTGCCTGTAATCGTAAATTCACATTTCTGCCTACCCCAATAACATTTCTGTCCCTGGCTTACCAAGAATCTATCTACTTCTGCATTGAAAATGCTCAAGACTCTGCTTCTGCCAATTTTTTTAGGAAGAGGGTTCCAAAGACTGTGTAAGAAAAAACTTCACTTTATCACTGTAAAAGTGATTATTAGTTTTCTAACTGGTGCAGATAGATGGGAGATTGTGAAGTTGGCCATGTTGGGTGCTTAATGGCAAGAGTGTGGAAGCAGCACCATTGGTGGTCATTTCGTTATTCACTTGTTGGACATGAACATTGCTGGCTGGCCAGCATTTATTGCCCATACCTAATTCTCCTTAAGAAGTTGATGGTGAGCTGCCGACTTGAGCCATTGTAGTCCATGTGCTGCAGGTTGACCCACAATACCATTAGGGAGGGAATTCCAGGATTTTGGTCCACCCACAGTCGAGGAACGGCAGTATGTTTTCAAGTCAGGATGGTAAGCGGCTTGGAGTGAGATTATATCTCTGAAGAGAATTCCAGGGAAAGATGCACTGTAGTTGCAGTGTGTACCATCTACAAGATGCATTCCAGAAATTTACCAAGGATTCCTCGATAGCACTTTCCAAACCTATGACCACTAGAAGGATGAGTGCAACAGATACATGGGAACACTACTACCTGCAAACCTTCTCGACAAAGCACTCACCATCCTGATTTAAAAATATATCACCTTAGCATCACTGGGAGCCCAATTTCACTTCCTGACAGCATTGTGGCTCTAGCTACTGCCCATGGGACTGCATTGGTTCAAGAAGGCAGCTCAATACCATCTTCTCAAGGCCAACTAGGCATGGGCAATAAACGCTGGCCCAGGCAGTTACACATACATCCCATGAGTGAATAAAAATACAAAACTGTTTAGCCAGAGTGAGCCAATACTATGCTGAATGGGCATACTTGCTCCTCTGAACCTGTTCCCCCACTCAGTCTGCCGTCCATTTTACATGCATGATTCTGAACAGTCTCTGATGCAGTCTAGCAATGCATTCAATGGTGCAAACCATTCAAAAAATAAAGAATAAGGAAACCCATAAATGTCACTCATCTAGTCATCTGTCAGCACTATTTAACTCCACAAAAATAACAAAAAGAAGGAAGTACAAACTCATATTTGGCAATATTTGTTTTATTCGTTTATAGGATGGCTGTGTCACTAGCTGCGTCAACATTTATTCCCCAATCCCTAAACTAGCAAAGCAAGATTAAGAGTCAACTATAGTGCCATGGAGCTGGAGTCACATGTATACCAGACCACATAAGTATGGCAGATACTCCTCCTTAAAGAATATTAGTGAACCAGATAGGCCTTCATGTCAATCAATAATAGAAAAATGGTCCCCATTGTACAAGTTTTTGATTCCTAATTTTGTTTAAATTAAAATATCAGTATTTGCCATCATGGAATTCAAACCATACTCTGGATTACCAGTCCAACTATGCCACCATCCCCCACGAAAGAGATATTCTCAATTCAAAGGGGCATATGTTATGATGATATGGGGTGTACTGTACCTTTAAGAGAATTAAAAGTAACAGGACTATCTGACAGAAGCAAGTGTTCTGAAAAAAAGATATAACGCAACGTGCTCCAGCTACTTCGGTAGCTTGGGTAGCTGGTTGCCTGGAAACAACTAAACAGTTTCGAATTAGGCCAATCAGTTTAAATTATACACCAAAAAGTACCAAACTCCCATCCAGTTTGAATTTAGTATATTGACAATCTTAAAAGCCAATGACACAATCTGATGCTTTGGGGGGAATAAGACCGGAGAAATTTGAACAGTTGAGAGGAGAACTGCCAAGCCACAGCATGTAAAAAGACTACCTGAAAAATAGCTCTCTTAAAGGGTACCTTTTCCATCAATAACCTGTGAAGCAGAATTCCCAAAGACGAAGAAAAGAAGACCAGGATTCAGAGAAAAACAAAAGCTGCCTGGTTTTGAGATAGGTTTTTTTTGTAAATTGTAATCGGGAGTTTTATCAGACCAGTATTATAGAAGGGAAGGTAACAGATAGGAAGGAGTTATAAATAGTTGTTAATTAATTATTCTCTGTTATACTTTAAGAAATAAAGTTGTTAATTTTTACTTTAACTAGTTCTTGCCCTATTGAATTTTCAAAAGTAACTGCACAGGATAAACCTTTTCAGCGTTATTGGTTTTGAGTTAAGCAGGAGAGTTTACCCTGTGTCGTAATACATAATAAGATGATCTGGCAAGTAAAATGGTGTAGTGCAGATTCTATCAACACTGAATGCTGAAAAGCGACCACAAGAGATTTCTCTGCCATGGCTCTGATTTGCCAGGTTCATTTTGCACTTTTTGAATACAGCAGGGGTGACGTGGCCAGGAGATACCTGCGATTTTTTTCTGTGTCTTCACCCATGTCATACTCTACAAACTACTACCTTTCCAGTGCCTCATGAACTAGTGGGCGGCATGGTGGCACAGTGGTTAGCACTCACAGCGCCAGTGACCTGGGTTCAATTCCCACCTCAGACAAACTCTCTGTGTGGAATTTGCATGTTCTCCCCGTGTCTGTGTGGGTTTCCTCTGGATGCTCCGGTTTCCTCCCACAATCCAATAATGTGCAGTTTAGGTGAATTGGCCATGCTAAATTGCCCTTCGTGTTAGGTGAAGGGGTAAATGTAGGGGAATGGGTCTGGGTGGGTTGCATTTCAGTGGGTCGGTGTGGACTTGTTGGGCCGAAGGGCCTGTTTCCACACTGTGAGTAATCTAATCGAAATCAAGAATGAAAAGTCCCACACAAGACTATGATTCTCAAATACTCCTTGAGCTGGGAGTCAGTTTCACGAAAGACTGGTGAAAGTTTAAAAGGAGCTGTGCACTGTGGAAGCAGTTCAACAATTAGAATGAATGATATCTAAAACAGAAAGTAGTCTGAAATATTAAGAAAATCAGCTCACAATTGTCACACTTGCTGTGACTTATGTCTAAAATTATGTCTCCTTGTATTGGGTTTATAAAAATCCTCCAGCCTTTCTGCTTAAAATTCTTTGTGGAAGTAAACAGTTAGTATGCATACCCTTATCATCAGCACTGCTTTCCTTATGTCACGTACTCCATCGTAAACTAAGCGTGAAGCATCTATGAACTCATTCTCCTCGAAAGCCTGTGGGGGATTTGCACTCAATGCTTCAATTGCGACTTCCACTTGTTCAGCAAAACGAGGCATAACTGGATAGGAGAGAAAAAATACACAAGTAAAGCATTAGAGATTTGTTTTCTAGTCTTTGTTCCTGCCTTAAGGCCTAAGCACTCTTTTAAAGGGTACCCAAGCTTGTCTTATTGTCACAGAATGCAGTGAAGATTGGACGCTGATTAATTCTGCAGAATTCTGTTAAGTAAGTAAAAAAAAGACTTCACTATAAATGGCTTTAGATGGAGAGAAAATAAAATAGCTGACTGCATAAAGGTTTGCTCAGTAAATAAAGCAGATGGTGGAATATTAAATATTCCTCTGCATTGCAAGTCATCAAAGTTTTAATATCAAATCAATTAAATTAAATGGAAGTATTTGAGTGAGGTGTTAATTTATTCTCCCTGTTCTTTTGTGCATGCGTGTTTATTTTACAGCTACAATTGAATCTATAAACTAGTGCATTCTTGCTTCACACTGTATATTTTTATTTATTCATATAGATTTAACATTTACAGACGATAGTAATTTCACTTCAGAGCCAAAAATTGATGATTCCAAGTTCCAGCGCATTGCAGAATTTAATGCTTCCACTGACACAAGCTAGGAAAGTGGGAAGAGGGGCTTGAAAGTGGAGCATGGAGACAGTGTTATCTTCCTGTCAACTCTATTATCCTTTTTACCTTTGTTTTATCATATTATTCTTTCTGCCCAGAAGATATTCGAAGTCTTGAAGTGCCACTCAGGGGTCTCATCTCGTTATCATTTAACCCATGATGGATGTTGATTGTTCCAGGTGGATAAGCTGTTGGGTAAACCCTGGTGTGTATGCTTGCAACCTAATGTTAGGGTGGTGGGGAGATCACATCCAATGGCCAATGGAGAAATTCACCAATAATGTGGGTGAAAACCCCTACCTGTGCTTGTGACTAATTGTCCTCCATCCACCAACCCCATCAATGTATGTCCCTTACTGACTCTGGTGAATCTGCCATCTAGCTTCCCTGCAGGTTCTAGCAACAATCCTGCAGTCTGCTGCAGTACTGGCCTTCACCACTGCTTTCAGTGGTACTGTTGGTATTGAAGAGTTAGAATCATTGAGTCATAGAATCATACTGAAGTATAGCATGGAAACAGACCCTTCCGTCCAACTCGTCCATGCCGACCAGATATCCCAACCTTATCTCATCCATTTGCTAGCACTTGGCCTATATCCCTCTAAACCCTTCCTATTCATATACCCATCTAGATGTCTTCTAAATGTTGCAATTGTACTAGCCTCCACCACTTCCTCTAGCAGCTCATTCCATACATGCACCACCCTCTGCATGAAAACGTTGCCCCTTAGGTCCCTTTTATATCTTTCCCTTCTCACCCTAAACTTAGGCCCTCTAGGTCTGGACTCCCCCCACCTCAGGGAAAAGACTTTGTCTATTTATCCTATCCATGCCCCACATGATTTTATAGACCTCATATAGCACTGGCTTCAGCTTTGGTCATACACAGCTCCTAATCTCCCTATAATCTCTCTATGCATTGTCATTATCACCTTTTTATTGCTACCTTTGCTTATGGAGCCATGACTCACTTTCTTTCAGCCTAATATAAATATCTCCCTATTTGTCCCTTTTTTTTTAACTTTGACAAAGGGTCAGTTAGACTCCAAATGTCAGCTCTTTTCTCTTCTTACAGATGCTGCCAGACTTGCTGAGATTTTCCAGCATTTTCTCTTTTGGTCTATATGGTCACCCCTCAGCCTTTGATGCTCCAGGGAAAACAGCCCCAGCCTATTCAGCTTCTCCCAATAGCTCAAAACCTCCAACCCTGGCAAACCTTTGTAAATCTTTTTTGAACCATTTCAAGTTTCATGGCCTCTGATTATCTGGCACTTCTTCGGAGGTGGATATTTCATCTCAACATGGTAAGGCTACTGACACCTGTAAGGTAAATTCCTGATTGGCATTAAATCATGTTGGGTGGGTTTGGAATGAATGTGGCAAGTAGTAGGACTAGCTCTCCAGCGAGACAGGCCATACATCAAGTACAGCAAATTCCCATGCAGAACATTGTACAATCAGATAGCCACATTAAATCAGTTCAACCCCATGGACCTCTACCAGTTCTTTGTCACAATATTCTGTTCCCCTCCTGTATTATTTCTCCCTTAAGTTATTTCTCTCGACTTAAGCCCACAATGTTGGCTTGCATTCTAATACAGCAATTATTGCACTGTCAGAAGTTCAAACATTTGGAAAAGACATCAAACTCGGTTTTGGGTGATGCAACTAGACTTTGAGAAAGAACAACAAGTTCTCAATATGAACTGGTCATTCACCTCAATGGAATATCATTGTCTGCCAAACTGGTGGTATACTTGTTATTGGATTTCAATAGGTGAAACTGTGTAGGTAAAATTTCTCTACGACTTCATAAAGCACTATATAGATACATTTT
This sequence comes from Hemiscyllium ocellatum, assembly GCF_020745735.1. Classification (NCBI taxonomy): domain Eukaryota; kingdom Metazoa; phylum Chordata; class Chondrichthyes; order Orectolobiformes; family Hemiscylliidae; genus Hemiscyllium; species Hemiscyllium ocellatum. Next base: position 26,038,904 of record NC_083401.1, read on the forward strand.
TTAAAAATTATTTGCATCATTTAGTGATCATTTTGTATACAGAGAATTTCTTGATCATGTTTGCATTCTGGGTACTACAAAGCATATATAAAACTTTCAATTCCTATCTGAGCTTGAACTGCACTCTCGGGCAGTGGTATACGATCATAACATGTTGACGTACACATACGCACACACGTGTACACACATATGTGTATACACACACACACATGCACATACACTCTCTATCTCTCTCTCTCTCTCTTTCTCTCTCTCACACACACAACATCCTAATCAAACCATACTCTCCACTCTAAACTAAGTTCCATGACACAGTACAGACGTTCCAGGACACCAATCAGTGCATAGAACTAGGAAGGCCTTATGGCCAGTCTTCATGGCAACTTCCAAGCTGCAGATCAGAGGCCCAATGTCTTGAGGGCAGCTTTCAGTTTTTCTGCTTCACTATAAGGTACTTGTGGTGCAGTGATAATATCTTTATCTTTGAACCTGGCGGATTAGTGTTCAACTCCCAGCTGTTCTGGAGACATAGCATTATAGGGCGTGATTTGTTGCCTTAAACTGATAAATTCTCCATGTCAATTTAGAACCAACAACATTGCTCTAGGTTTGGACACCACACTAGGGAAGGATTAGTGATCCAGAATAGCTTTACAACAATTGTTACAAGCTTGCTGTTACACTGATGTTTTTTCAGTTCAAATTTCATCACCTGCCATGGTGGGTTTTGAATCCATATCCCCAAAACATTGGACTGGGTCTCTGGATTATCAGTCCAGTGATTTTAATACTCCCCCACCATAACTCCTCAATAAAGTTTGCGGTCCCACATTATCCAACGTACATCTAATTCAATGTTTTCTATCCAATATCTAAGCTTCTGCTGTTGCATACAATGTTATTGTGTTGAGTTATATTGCTTTCAGAGTTGCAAACGATAATGAGCGAAGAGGATAATGAAACCTGATGACCAAATACCATGTGCAGCCCAGAAGAAGCATACGTGATGGAATGTATTTACATAGTAATCTGTAACTATATACCTTAAATATCCTTATATATCTTTTATATCTGTAACTATAGCTCTTAAACAACCTGTATTAGGTTTTCAAGCAATCAATATTATGTACACTGTGTTGTTTCCTAATAATACAAGAAATACAACTAATATTCAATCAGAATGGATAGAGGACAATTATTTAATTATAGAGAAAGTGAGGACTACAGGTGCTGGAGATCAGAAGCAAGAGTGTGGTGCTGGAAAACACAGTAGGTCAGGCAGCATCTGAGGAGCAGGAAAATCGATGTTTTGGGCATAAACTCTTCATCAGGAGTGCATAGTTGTTTAATTATGGTGGAGCCAAATTGTGATTCAATAAAGCGACAACAAGACTCTCAACCTATCCAAGGTTCTCTCCACTTCGCGAGAGAAAGTTTGTCACTAAAGACAGTGCGACATCCTTCTGAGTGATTGCAGGTTTTCTGCATAACCCAAGAGCATTTAAATGGTCATATGTATGAAAGCTTTGCTGTAGCACCTCTTAAAACTAAATATATATGATAAGGTGAAGGAGCAAAAGACAAAAGCTTCAGGAAAATTGATAGACATGTTATAATTTCAACAAGCCCAATATCCATGTTAAGCCACAATAAATCTATAAATCAATATCCTGGGTGTTACCATTGACCAGAAATCGAACTGGAATAGCCATAGCCCACCTATGGCTACAGGTGCAGCTCATAGACTAAGAAACCTGAAGCAAGGAACTCACTTCCTGAGCCCTCAAATCTGTGCATCATCTACAAGGCAGAAGTCAGGACTGTGATGGAATACTCCCACTCTGCCACTCTATTGTATCAAATCACTATAAAGTCCAAAAAAGGAATTAAACTGGGCTATCATCTGGCATTGGGTGGCATGGTGGCTCAGTGATTAGCACTATTGCCTCACAGTGCCACTGACCCAGGTTCAATTCCAACTTCAGGCGACTGTCTGTATGGAGTTTGTACATTCTTGCTGTGTCTGCATGTGTTTCCTCCAGGCGCTCCGGTTTCCTCCCACAATCCAAAGGTGTGTAGTTTAGGTGGATGCTAAATTGCCCAAAGTGTCTGGTGATATGCAGGCCAGGTGTATTAACCATCGGAATTGTAGGGTTATGGGGATAGGATGGCTTGGTGAGTCTGAATGGGGACTTGTTGAGCTGAATAGTCTGTTTCCACACTGAAAGTATTGTATAATTCATTGAGTGAGTCACTGGAAATGACAGTGGCTAACCCAGTTCTGTAGACTCTGCAGTGTCCTTCTCATCAACAACTTGTACCTTAAGTGGGAGAGCGTTCCAGTAGACTAGTTAAATAGAGCAAGGCATAGTCATACTCACAAAATCATACTTTACACACGATCTCCCAGATACCACCATTACTGTATCTAGATATATGTTCTTCTGCTGACAGGACAGATTAGATTGGATTAGATTACTTACAGTGTGGAAACAGGCCCTTCGGCCCAACAAGTCCACACCGACTCGCCGAAGCGCAACCCACCCATACCCCTACATTTACCCCTTACCTAACACTACGGGCAATTTAGCATGGCCGACTCACATGACTTGCACATCTTTGGACTGTGGAAACCCACGCAGACACAGGGAGAACGTGCAAACTCCACACAGTCAGTCGCCTGAGTGGGGAAATGAACCCGGGTCTCAGGCGCTGTGAGGCAGCAGTGCTAACCACTGTGCCACCGTGCCGCCCACTATAAGAGGTGGCTGCAGATTGGTATACATTTGGAATTGAGTTGCCTTTTCAGTCCTTAACATTGACTCAAGACTGGATGAAGATACATTGTACTAACCATTAATTCAAAATGGACAAGGAGGAATCCAGCTGATTTTCACCTGGAAAAAGTGCTTGGAGTAATAATTCATTCAAGGTAGGGTAATTCAATGTCCATTACCAACAGCAGCTCAAAAATAATAATACTAGTCGAGTGCTAAAGAACATGGCTGCTGGACTGGATCTATAATAGATGGTGAGATAACCAACAAAAAGAGGATACATCATTGACTTCACCCTCATCAATCTATGCAATAAGGATGCATCTCCCCATGACTGTATTGATAGCTGTGACCATTACATGGTCCTTGTGACGATGAATGGTGGAACCTTACACAGGTCTGAGTGACGTGGGCTGTAGCAGGATGTGTGGTGGAATCAGATGACTGGTTTAGAGAGCTCATTTCAATGTCAAGATCATTTTGCTTTATCTTTTATATTTTTCACAAGCAGCATGGAGATAATAATTGTTGGGGATTACCGCTCGTTAAATGTCTTGTAAACTGCACAACACTCCACATTCATCTTCTACCTGTCATCTTACCAAACTTGACAAACAAACTAGACTTTAGAAACCTCAAACAAGGAAACCAGAGCAAGCATCTAACAAATTCAGGCTACTGCTAGCTCCAAATAACCTCCATGTTGGTAACCAGGCACCAACATCTCAGGGCACATTATGGCAAGACCTGTACTGTTCTGAAGAAGAGTCATACTGGACTCAAAATGTTAACTTTGTTCCTTTCTCCATCGATGCTGCTCAGTTTATCCAGCCATTTCCAAAAGAAATCACTAATAATCACTTTCACACTTCTAAGAACTGCTAAACTAAACCTTAGCCAGAATATCCAAAGACCATTTGCTCACTCAATGAGGCTGCCTGCCAAAGTTTTGAGGAATTGCACAATAAAAATAAGGAAAGCCTGTTTTGTTGACCAGAATTTGGAAGCCCTGATTGATTGCATTTTCTAGATGTAAGGCATGTATCAAACACATCATAGTCCAAGGCCAAGTTGTGTTTGAATAAAAGCAAAATACTGCGAATGGTGAAATCTGAAACAGACACAGAGAATACTTGAGAAACTTAGCAGGTCTGGCTGCATCTGTGGAGAGAGAAACAGAGTTAATGTTTTGAGTCCAGTTAGACTCTGTCATATTTCCTTCAGAATCATCATACTAGATTTGAAACATTCGTTGTTTCACTCTACACAGGTGCTGTCAGACCTGCTGAGTTTCTCTAGGATTTGCTGTATTTGTTCACGTTGTACTTAGTCTCTGCAATTAACTAGGAAGGGTTAGGGATTGTGTGCAGAGAGGAATCATTACAAATTGAAAAAGGATCACAGAGGAAAGACAGGGATCTGGATCTTGTGCTCTAATATGAGGGGAAGGAAATGTATACACCTTTAATACCCTGAGTTTATGGTATTATTTTCTTTTGAGCAGAATAAATGCTGTGCAAAGAACCGCTCTCATCAGAAATCTCAGAGGACATTTAGGGCTGCAGGACATTACAGAGATTGAGAGGAAAGAGGTCATGTTCGAATCTGAAAACAAAGATTAGAATTTTAAAATTGAGATGCTGGTACAGTAGGTACCCGTGTAGGTCAGTGAAGACAGGAATGATGGATGACTGTAGTTTTATGTGAGTTAGGAGAGAGGGAGCAGAGATTTGGATGAATTAGTTTAGAGTGGGTACCGAATGGAGGAAAACTGTTCATTTTACTTACCTTTCAGAACACTCTGCAGTCTTATCATCCAGGTGGTGTTGGTTATGGGTTGGATTTTCTTTTAAATTTGTTGACATTTCCAGCATAGATTTTTAAAAAATTCTATGCAGTATTAAGATTTTACTTAATCTCATTCATAGCTTGCTTTTGATTTTAATATACTGTTCTACTTTCTTTAACAGTATCCGAGGGTCTTCCTGCCTTACTGTTTTCATGTTGTGGAAAAAGCTGCCTGACATTCCTCATGCTCTCCAAATTGGGCCTCCCTCCTTCTTTCACAGAGTCACAGAAGTGTTATGGTGTAGAAGGAGGGTATTTGGCTCATCATGTCTGCCCTCCTTATGAGCAAAATGACTTTGAGCAAATCTCCTGCTTTTCCTTTGAAACTCTGTACACTATTTCTATTTAAGTAATTATCTAAAGCACACTTGATGCCTCTATTTAATCTGCCTTTACCATACTTCTAGGCAATGCATTCCATACCTGAAACACTCACTGTGTGAAAAGATTGGATGGTTTCGCCATGGAAAATGTGGGGTTACAGGGTTAGAGTAGGAGAGTGGGTCTGGGTGTGATGATGTTTGGAGGGTCAGTGCAGACTCGATGGACCAAATAGCCTCTTTTGGCACTGACAGAATTCTATGATTCTATCTAAATGCTGTTTTCTCCCTTTCACCTGTTCACTGCTTCTGCATAGATTCCTTCTTCTTTAATCTCTGTGCTCTGCTCTCTCAATAAATTAAAGTAAAATGTCAGAAAGTATTGAAGAAACAGCCTTAGAACAGAGTCTAGATGGAAGTCATCTATAGTCATACTGTTATAGGATCATACAGTATGGAAACATACCTTCAATTCAACTTGTCCATGCTGACCAAGTTCCCCAAACTAAACTAGTCCCACTTGCCCATGCTTGGTCCATTTCTCTGTAAACCTTTCCTACTCATGTCCCTCTTCAAATGTCCTTTAAATGTTGGAACTGTACTTTCACCTACTACTTCCTCTGGCAGTTCATTTCACATACGAATCACACTCTGTATGAAAAAGTTGCCCCTCATGTCCCTTTAAAGTATTTCTCTTCTCACTTTAAAATATGTTCCCTTTGGACTCAACTACCCTAGGGAAAAGTCCTTTGCTATTCACCTTATCAATGCCTCTCATGATTTAATAAACCTCCATAAGGTCACCTCTCAACCTCCTGCACTCTAGTGAAAAAAGTCCCAGTCTATCCTTAAAACTCATACCCTCAAGTCCCAGCAACATCCTTGTAAATCTCTTCCCAACTCTCCTCAATTTAATAATATCCTTCCTATAACAAGGTGACCAGAACTGTACACAGTACTTCAGCCATCCACCACCATCAGCCTGGCATTACAGCCAGGTATACACTATTGTTATTGTGTACCAGTGGTGAAGGGAGTGTTGAAGGTGGCAGATGGGGCATCAATCAAATTGGTTGTTCTGTCCTGACTGGCGTCGACCTTCTTGAGTGTTGTTGAAGCTGCACTCAAGTGGGGAGCATTCCATTACACTCCTGACGGCAGACAGGCTTTGAGGAGTGAGAAAGTGAGTGACTTGCCTTAGAATTCCCAGCCTCTGACCTGGTCTTGTAGCCACAGTATTTGTGTATGGTTGGTGCAGATCATTTTCTGCGCAATGATATCCTCCAGCAGGTTGGCATCTTCATCTATACATCTGAGAGCTTTTCATCAAGAGCTCCTCTTGCCTGCCCCAATCATGTTCATGTGTGGCTGGTCTTACTTGGACATGCATTTAACATAGTCAGGCATTAACCTGAGCATTCAACAACAAAGCAGACAGCATATGATCTAAACACCTCACTGTAAGCATCTGTGCAAAGAAACAGCTTGTCTATGAAGGACCCAAGAAACTGAAGAAGTTGGTGCTCTCTGGAGATTGGAGGAATAAGTCTACCCTGCCAGGTACATACTGTATCTCCATAGTTAGGTTTGCGAACATAAATTTTCTGTTCTTGCGTAACATGATTTTGCCCTTGATTGTAATTCATTGAATCATAGAGTCTGCAGAGTGGAGAAAGAGACCATTTAGTCGAATGAGTGTGCACTGACCCTCTGAAGCGCATTCCAGCCACACCCTTGTCCCATCCTCTCCCCATAACCCCATTATCCACCGATCCTGCAAATCCCCTGGAGATGATGGGGCAATTTAGCACCACAAATCCAAGTAACCTGCACATCTTTGGACTGCAGGAGGAAACCAGAGCCCCCACCTGGCAGAAATTCTATTCGGCTGCTATGTTAATAATGAATGATGAATGCAAAAACAGGTTCCCGACCTTGAAGGTCAGGGAGGCCTGCTTGGTTCTGAGACATTCAGTGGAAAATCTGAACCTGCTGATGCAAATTTGAACTTTTGCCTCCTGCCCAATCAAAGTTTTCTACCTGCCCTTCTAAATCAATGGATGGTCCTGGGAAATTCCATTGACTCTACTGAAAGGGGTTACTCTTTTAAATAAGTAATTTATACCTATCGTTAAGCAATGTTTGATTGGTGCCGATTTTGAGAAGGCTAAAATACCTGAGGGATCTCTCACCATTTCAGCGCAATGATATTCATGCTGCTCTTATCAACTTTGATGCTGTGATCTCCTCTGAAAACAGGACTTGTACAGCACCTAAAGAGGCCATTTGGTCCATCATCCCAGCTTATTGAAAGATCTATAGTTGGCTCCTATAATTTGCTCCCCCCTCAACCAAGTGTTTCAACTATATTCAAACCTCGGCTGAAGGTGACAGACGTTCACTTTGCTGGTGAAACTGAGCAGAGTTCTGGAAGAATAATAGTAAAATGTACAGCAGACAAAGAAGAAAATCTCCAGCAGCAGGAACAGGTTATTATTTTCAGAGGTTTGAGCTTATGCAGCTCATTTGTCTTCAGTGTAGCTGTCTTAACTGTACCTGATCTAAGAACACCTGCTGAGATGAACTACGATAATGCTTTAATCCTCTCAATCAACCTTCAACTCAACAATTACCAAAAAAAAACAAGTTTCTGTCTTATTCTTGATCAATTCTCATCATTAACTCAATTTAATCAAATTTTTATTGTAACTCTTGGCATCTCTGATTACATTTTCCTTGTCTAAAAATTCAATCTGCACAATAGCCACATTATGTGCCTTGTTATCACCTCCTAAATTCTTCTTTTGTCACGCGTCTTGCACAATTTAAGGAAGACGCATCTGTTCCTGAAGCCATTATTCCGTCAGAGAACCAAGTGCATTTCAAATCCCCACAGAGGACAGATTTACATACTGTCAAGACAGAAAATGACAAACACTGAAAGTCAGCATGTGCAAAGAATTAAAATGGAGATTCATGTTCAATTAGCATCTACTGCTTCCTTTTAGTAATGATCATAAACAGAACTCTGTAGGTACATTCTAAATTTAATTTGCATGAATCTTGGCTGTTGCTTCATAGTCCAATGGTGGCTGCCATTGACAGTCACTGACCATATGTTGTGAGTTGCACTTTTGAATGACTGAAGCAGGGAACACTTGACAATAGGTGGAAAAGGAAAAGGTGATCGGTGTTTTAAACACACAAGAACAATTGTCATCAATGTCAATTGAGGCTCTGCTGTGGCATTCTCACCCCTGAGTCAGAAGATTGTTGGTTCAAGTTAAGACTTCAGGACAATAATTGAGTTGGGCATTCCATCACAGGAATACAAACAAACTAACAGAAATGCTACGAATACTCAGCAATTCAGACTGCATCTGTGAAGAGAAACAGTCAGGTTGATGACCTTTTATCAGAATTCAAGGAAGATAAAAACAAGGAGTTTTTTAAGCTGTGGAAAGAATAGGAAGAACAAAAGGCAGGAGAAATTTGATAGCTCATGTTACAAAAGCCAAAGAGTGGGGTTATGGATAGATTAAAGATGATACGTGAATGGTATATAGCAGTCACCTGAATACAGTATTAAAGAGTATAGGAAGAAAAGAGCAAGCAGAAAAAAGGGAGGACACAGCAGAGGTTGAAGGCAGAGGTTGATGAGAATTTCCCTGCAACAACTGTTTTGTCGATGCCTACGTTATCTCCCATGACATGAGAAAGTGGGCATGGATGCCATGGTCATTTCTTACAGCTATTAAACATTAGACAACAGTAGAGCAACATGATTCCAGCAGCGTGTTATGCTTTCAGTAATTCCAGAGTAAGAGGGAGTCTGAAACCTTTACACCTCAGGTCATTTGCAATTATACTGTGATGATATCATCAGCATATCTTTTAAAGAGGTGCCAATAGGTGTAGATTTTGAAAAGGCTAAAATACCTGAGGGATCTCTCACCATTTCAGCACAATAATATTCATGCTGCTCTTAACAACCTTGACGTTGTGATCTCCTCTGAAGACTGGACTTGTACAGCACCTAAAGAAGCCATTTGGTCCATTGCCCAGTTTATTGAAAGATCTATCCAATTAGTCTACTCATATAATTTGCTCCCCACCCCCCACCAAGTGTTTCAACAACATTCAAATCTTGGCTGAAGGTGACAGACCTTCACTTTACTGGTGAAACCAAGCAGAGTTCAATTC